>NC_092461.1:89658430-91050467 GCF_047495875.1 Pithys albifrons albifrons
AATCTCCTCCCTTCCTTCTACTGAGTACCCCATTTATTCCACTTCTGCTGCTCCTTCAGTCAGAATTGAATAAAATTAGCCCTTTCTGATGTAGGCTACAACTCCTCTCTGTCTTGCACTTATGCACAGACCACATACATGTACACATACACAGACACTCACACATGTGAAAGTTTCTGTCTCCATCTCTCAGCATTTATGAGATATGAGACTCAGCTGCATTGTTTCTAGCCAAAACGAGGCTGTGTTTTCAAATCACTAAAGATCTTGCTCTATTCTCTAAATACAGCAAACAATTCAAACAATTATTTGAAAAGAAGACTAAGAAACTATATAAATAATTGCTGATTTATGTAACTTTTTCACTGTTCTTAAGTACCCAAACTCACTGTAAATGAACTGCAACCACTTCTAAGGGCAAGATATTGTTGACATTCATATGGTTGATGATATCTCTTTCAAGTAGCTGGGCTAAAATTTGCTGAATGATCTGCTCTCTATAAAAAACATGCAGCCACCATCTCATTAGTCAGTGCTGAAATCTTTTACCCATGGTACTAGATGCCACCAATATGTCACCAGAGACAGAGGATGTTATAGTCTTAAAATGAACAGTTCATTCTAAGTACTGATAGAAGTAAAATGAATGTACCCTACCATGCTTTCCTTTATTTGTCTGAGTTTCTGTCCTAACCAGACACAGCTGCACTTTAATAATCTTTGAAGTAAAAGCTTTTCTTCATAAGAGTGCATGTACCTAATTGCGTGTGTGTGTGCGTGTGCATGTGTGTGGGAGAGAGAGAAAGAGAGAGAGAAGAGGCTTCAGGCTCTAGTGCTTCCTTCCAGGTGTCTTCGTCTGCATGATTTCATCTGTGAACCATAATCAACTTCCTTAATGAAATATGTAATTAACATATTATAATTGTGGTAAAGATGATTTTGACAGAAATCATTTTCCATATCTAATATGCTAATTTAATCTGTTCCTCACTCCCCGACATGACCTTTAGTGATTAAGTTTCATGGCAGAATTGTTTGGGTTGTTTTTTTTTTTTTTTTGTGATGGATTGATTTATCCACAGTAGTTGATACCCCTCTGCCTCCATGGCTGTAATTTTTTTCTGTGCCTGCCACAAAAGCAAAACATGGTGATGAGTGGGCATTTGGGGAAAGGAAGTGAGGATCCACTATGGGGCTTTGTTCTGCATAGTGTCCTGAAAGTTGATTATCAGAAGATTCAAGGCAGGAGATGATTAATTTTGTTATTGACACGAAAACCTTCTCCCTCTGGTAAAAATCTCTATAACATATCTCAGCAGAGAAAAAAGGTACAGTTTGGTAGGCAAGAGGGAATGGGGAAAGATATGTTAGATGGTGTTTGTATAATACCAGAATGTTATAGACATTTAAATGTTAAGCCTCTTTCCACCTCCAGGTACTCTGAGGTGCAATCTCCAGGAACCATTTTAAAATGAAAGTCATGTCAGTAGCACTGTAGAGAAGACTCTGGTAGCATATTCCTGCCTCATGTCAAGGAGGCAGTTTTGAGTTGACTCCTGAGAGCAGACACTGAGTGGATTCTGGAAGAGTGAGCAAGTTTATCAGGCTCAGGTAGAAATCTGATTCTACACAGAATATTAGGTTCCTGGCTTGCTTCCCTACTGAGATGATTTACTTCAGATGACAATGGGCAAGAAAATAAAGAGGACCTCAGTTTGTCACAGGCACCCTCCAATTTTTTTTTCTGGAGAAGGGAAATGAGAGCTTTTCAGTGAACTACCTCAATCCTTGTGAAAAATCTGGGATCCATTTGTTCTGGGATATGGAACCTATTTATTTTTTACGTGAAGGAGGCAGACTGTGGGTAATAATAAAAAAGGTAAAGCAGGAATACATATTTTCATGCCACTGCAGCATTGCTCCTGAGAACACATTTGCTGGTGTTTGGACTGGTCTGCTTTGCAACCATTACGGGTGATTTGCCTTATGATATTATGGTCTGAACCATCCTAAATTATTACTTCTCTTCTGTGTGCTAATATTACCATCAGTAATTAGTAAATGGTTGTCATGTTAACCTCCCCTACATCTATGTTTACTCATGTTCTAGACAGCCTTTGTTTTTCCTCACTGTTAAATCTCTAGCTGAATTCCCTTCATGATTCAGGATCTCCCTTTTAATGAAGTGCACAAAGGTGATCAAACTGCTTTTGGTAAGGCTTGCATTCATGTCCCAAAAGTGGGACTTTTGCTTCTATACATCAAAGGTATAATGCCCCCATACCTGCTGACCAAAATCACACTCATGCTTTTACACTGCTGTATAACACCATAGAATTTTGTTCATCACCCATCACCTTTTGGCATTATCACTTCTCACTTTTCAAATTTCTTATTCTGCTTGGATATCAGTGTTACTCTTTAGTTTATCTCCTGTACTCCACCTGGCATTACTTGGACATGATTTTCAAATTTTATCTCGTTTGCATAATCCTGAAGGTTTATGTCTTTTGTTAATTTTTAGACCAATCCTAATTTCCAGCAGTTGTCCAGCCACATTACAAATTATAGCATCATCTATGCATTATCAGTATTCTGAAACATAATTAATCTGTTCAATTATACAAAAGAAAAAGAAATCAAACAGTTAATGAATATGATAATATTTATCTTAATGCAGCATTATTTGAGGGAAAAAATCCTAGGGAAGTCTTGGAAAATATCCCATGAAGTTAATTTTATTATATAAAAATATGCATGTATTTTTTAGTAGATCTTGGAATAGTTAGCATTCAGAAGAACAAGGAAAGTGTACAGGGAAGAATGACAAGCGAAATCAAAGACTTCTGTATCTGAAAAGCTAGACTAAGACTGTTCAACCTGTAAAAGCGATGAGGCAGAAGAATCTTATATAGCTCTGTAAAATCATGGGTGGCATGTGAAAGGTGCACAGAAAACAATTTGTTGTATCTGACAATACAGAAACCAGACAGCAGCAAACAAAATGAGTAGGAATGGGATTTAGACAAACAAAACTATCTTTGTGGTGAATATAGTTAGAAGCACAAGTCATTCTGGTTGTTAGTGATGTTCAGATCAGTTCCCAATGTGATTAAGAGGGAAAAAAAGAAAAAGAAATATGAAGACTGTTACAAATGAAGACCCAGTTAATGGCAAAGATTAACTGATTTCAGAAAAGTAGAATGGTAAAACATAGAAAGAATTATGTCTTTTTCTTGTTCTTATATGTTTTACCTGTGGATGGGAGATTTTCCTGGGTTTCAATACAATGATTTTATTCCAGATCTTGTACTCACAGGACAGGTAAACCAGGGTTTGAAAACACACCCCTAATATCATACTGACTTAAAAATAAAAAATTAAAAAAATAAAAATAAGTATAAAAAAGGTAAAATAAGTGCAGGAATTACCAATCTCCTTTAAAATCTGAGGACTGAGGAGTGTCATAATTATTATGTCCACAGAGTTATCAAGGCACATTTTTAAAATGAAGAATAGCATGTATAGTAACAACTCTCACTGTTTATGCTACATCTGGATTGCGGTACTTAAGATTTTCCTGTGAATTGTGTTTGGGGATTTCAAGGTGAAGGTTTAATTCCTTACTGCAGTGTCTCATCTCCACTCACCTCATAGGGCACTTGTACAGCAATAACTTGATAGTGTGGCAGATCAAGTGTAAGCAACTTTTGGCTGATCTGAGTAGTGGAGCTTGTATCTCAGCTACTTGTGCAGTATTCCTTGCTGTAATTAGTGCATGCAAGTCTCTCTATTCCTTTAGTATAAAAGTCACATGTACATTTCAGTAGGAGAACATGTTATTTCCATTAACCTAGACTAAAAGCATGATATTAAACTAGATACCTTAATATAAATATTACCCCTCCAATAGTTTAAAGAAAAAAAACATGGTACTGAAAAATTATATATGATTTTTCATATCAAAGAAGATGAGAACTGAAGCTTTAGGCCTCATCTTCAACCAGTTCATATTAACTTTGTTTTTGTTCTGGTTTACACATGTAGATGACCAATCCCAGGACAACAGAACAAAAAAAAATGCCCCAAATCTAATTTTATAGACTACAATCAAGAGTATAAAATAAAATGAAAAATCTGTTTGAAATTGTTGCTGACGTTATTCAGTGCTCTGAATGTAAGAGTCTTTGTTCTCCAAGTTTGCAAATAAAATTGCCACTTTTTAATTAACTCAATGCCTTTTATTGGGGTTTATTTCAACATAAATTTGTAAAGCTGGTAAAACTCATATCTGCTTTGTATGGGAATTCCTTAACAAGCACAGTGTATTTTCTGTCAACCAGCTACACTTTCAGCAGTATTCCATACATTCTACTCTTTTTTATAAATACACTGTTCTTTACTAGGTGAATGTATTTTCTTTAATTCCAAAGTAATGTTTTGAGCAGGAAGGAAAAATTTCCTTTTTCTGGAGACTACAATTAACTAACAATAACTCAGTTACCTTACCTCACAACACGTAAAGACCTTAAGGGCACATGAAAGAGTCTTCTGGTAGGTTGTGAATATACATATATATATATAATTTCCAGCTCTGGTTTCTTCAAGGAAATTGTTGTGTCTTTTGTCCCTTTTACAAGAAGCGTGTCATGATTTTTTTGCCTTGAAAAGGCGCTGTGGTGAGTCACTAGAGTTACATGGTGTCTAAGTGGCCTTTATGAAACAAGTAGACAGGTTCTGAGGGAGTTATGGTTTTTATAAAATGAATTTGAAAAGGAAATACAATAGTGGGAGTTATGGGTCAGATTTAAAAAGTCAGGTATCTGACATCCTGAGATATTTGGCCCTAGATGCCTGTGTTTCTTCTGCATTTGTTGAGAGCAGGAGGAGGGGAATGATGGGATAGTTAAAGATATCAGCACAGAGAAGTTGCCAAGTTCACCTATGTTTATAATGGCCTTTTCATACTTCTTTCACCTTAGAGATTTTTAAATTTTTTTTAACTATATTACACTGCTCTTTTTCTTGCTCTCATCAACTCATGTAACATAAGTTGCTGTTTCTGCGGGGTACCTTCTGCATCTGGGGATGCAATCTGCAATGGTATGGTGATTCTCCTGGTCCTGGAGTTTACTCCATTACGTAGGAGAAAAAGTGCTCCCCTCTTTCCCTGACCATGTGGTCCCCTGAGAGCCCAAGAAGGACACACAGAGACCACCAGAGAGGGAGGAGAGAGAGAGTTTATTGCTGCTGGTCAGGGGTTTATATGAACCTTGGAGGGATTCAAAACCCATCAATAGGAAACAAGAGGGGGTTTGGCTGAGGGCCAGTGGGAATAAGGGGATTTACATCCAATAGGAAGGGGGTCAGGTAACATACATGTCGCAACCTCCCTCCAGACCCCTGAGATAACAGGTATCCCAAGGTCTCCTGGGAAGGAGAAGCAGTGACTTTGCAAAAAACACAATTGAAGTCATTTTGTACATTTAAACATTAAAAACATCAGTGGTTAAAACATTAGAGGCAGCTTCTTCATTTTCTCACAAATCCATTTCTAGCAGGACTTTCTCCCTTCCAAATATTGTAAACCAATCCCCACAAGTTGCTGTAGCATAACACAATGTTAAGCAAGGAAATATTGAACTAAACCATTTTGTTCTCCTCTCTTCCCTTTCCCTGCCAAAATAGCATAATTAAGAGGCAGGTAGAAGATAGTAAACTAGGAGTAAATGAATACCTTCATGATGAAGTAATGCAAATTAGATAATTTATTAAGACTTTAGACAATCAAAATTAATCTGCCAATGAAAATGGATGATTGACTACATTTTCTTTCAGAACTTACAGAGAGGGAAAACACAGTTTGTGTCATAATACAAATTCTTCAGCCTACCCAAAGGCATGAATTCTGTAGCCATTATGTGTGCCTGGCTGTAAGGTAATATTTAAATATCAGTTCCATATGACTAGAGATATGTCAATAATTCTAAAGATAGAGATGTGTCAAGAAGCAGTTGGCTGAGTCAGCTAACTGCAATATTTGCTGACACTTACAGCCACATACAGTCACCAATCCACTTCCATTCAACACTTCAATTTTGTTGGTGTACTGATAAATTGACAACACATATGGTACTGAATTTAATATGGAGATGAATTGTATTCATTTTCATTCCAGGTCAAGCTCTATGCAATATAATGGTAGCATGCTTAAGCAAAGTGGCCCAGTTACACCAAGGAACAAGTATTTACTTTCAGTGTGCTTCTCAGTTTGCTGTGTGATTTTTTTCCACTGGCAGCTGCACCAATATATGTTCAGAAACAATTTCTTTTAAATTAAACCCAATTTAGCTGAGGGTAAAACTGGAACTGCTGTATGTATATCTGGGATAGTCAAATACAGTTTAAAGGATCAGGAAAAACTACAACTATCCACAGAGTCTGATTTGCATTTACTGCACTTTCAGTTATTGAGGTCAGAATAGTTTCAATGGGTTCATTCACTTTTTCATTCCTATGAAGTCGTCTTGGATCCTGAAAGATGGTCCATATTTACTGCTCTTTGATTAATTGTTTTGTGACTTTCATTTTATGATCATGCTACATTTCACTGAGACTTCACATGGTGTTGAAAAGGAAGGGTAAATGTCCTAGTAACAGGGACTGGGACCTGTTTATCACTATGTGGGTATAACCAAAACTCTGTATTCTACACCCACTATGTAATTTCTGATGAACTGCTAATGATGGATCATTTGCAGTAGCAGCTCAGGGCACATCTGACACCTCAGGCTACAAGCTGGATGTTAAAGAACTCTGTGAGGCAAGGGAGTGTTTCTCTGTTTTTACACCATTGACTCAGCTATGATAACTCCCCTCTGGGGAGGCATTAGTACCTTCTTACCCAGCCTGAGGGGTCATGCCTGCTAATGGGCTACTACGGACTGGCACAACAGGCAGTTGCAATGACCTAGACCACCAAAGATTCCAAAATATCCTATGACTTGCAGAGTTAAATCATCCATTGTGAAACTTCCCACCCTGGGGGAGGTACTGACATCCCCATCTGAATCTGAGCATTTATAATCTTCAGGTTTTGGGGCTTCTGGTACCACTCATCAGATCTAGAGGAGGACCAGAATTTCAACAGGACTGCAACTGACACTCTCGACCAGACTGAGACCATTATTCTGACCAACAGGTTTCCTTTTCTTTTACTTTGCATCCAGAGGGACCATGTGGAGCTCAGCACAGGGACTAATAAACAGCATTCTGTCCTTGTCTCAGGATGTTGTGTTATACATCTGGTTTTGTGGGCTAAAACCAGTTTTTCTCTGTATCATTGTATTTGTTGTAAACTTTTTAGTAAATTGTAACTCTGAATTGTAATCTCTCTTGAGTTGGCTTCATTTCTCCTGCCAGTTTACCTTTAAACCAACACAATAAACAAAGAAGAGGATTTCTGGAATTGTTTGAAAATTATCACACTATTCCCATTCCTTGTGTTCACAGACAGTTCTTGTGATATCGAGGCTGGGCAAATTGGGGCTGGAAACCAGACTACAGAAAGGACATAGGGAATCCGGCTTCTTACTTGTGGCTTGAAGACCTGGATTTCACCAGACCTTCACTCCTCTATTTCAGAATGCACTCCAGGCCTTGCATGGTCTGAGACAACTTAACAGAAAGGAGAAATGACTGATTGCCATCAGTCAACCCTAGAAATGTTGGAAATTTGGGCATTTCATGAAGAATCTATCTCAATTCAGTGTATTCCCATAAGAAAACTACTCTGTAGCATCTTCAGGCTTAATCTAAACATAATGTATTCACATTGGTTTTGTCCTTTTGGAAGTTTCCGCCTTTGACTGACCAACTTATAAATTTAGGTAGTTCCAGTCTATGAAACCATAACCCATTTTATCAACATAATTTTAAACTTAGATGGAAAACATACAAATGGATTTATGATTGTATGAGAAGATCCAGGAAAGATATTAATGAAATTGTGATGCTTGACAGACAAACCTAAACCTGGATCTTTTCTGCCGTCAAAAATTTTAGAGTCATACTTCATTTTATATATAATAACTTTTGCAATTTTGTAGTGACAAATAGCACCTGAAAGCAACTTTTTGCTCATTAGACAATTAATAACCAATTTTTCTTTTACTAGATGTGCTGACAAGAACTATTTGTAAACAAACCATGACACAGATCCATATTCTCCTGTAGTCCCAAATAAATAAGAGAGAAGCCCTGAAA
This sequence comes from Pithys albifrons albifrons, assembly GCF_047495875.1. Lineage (NCBI taxonomy): Eukaryota > Metazoa > Chordata > Aves > Passeriformes > Thamnophilidae > Pithys > Pithys albifrons. The sequence goes on from NC_092461.1 coordinate 89,666,696, forward strand.
GTCATCCTCCTCTTAAAAAAAAAGAAAAGAAAAAAGGTATTCTTAATCTTGTGAATTAAGAATTGCCAAAAATCAGATGTTACTCTGTAAGATTTCCTTTGACATACCTTTCCCAGATGTTCTAGTGGTTTCTGGTATTTACAGACTATCAGATGTCACCTCTGGGAGGAGGGGTCATTCTCATAGTTCGAGGTTGACATATAGAAGGCTCTATCCACATTATACTTTGCAAATACTGGAATTTGAGAGATGCTTGATATGTTTTTCCAATGAGGTATTTTTCTGTCTGAGGACAACCATTTCATCAAAAGTGAATCCTTCTGAAGAAAAATGACTAAAGATAATTTAAAAATCTCAGAATAACATGTTACACTGACACTTTTTGTTTTGAGAACATAAAATTATTGCAAAAAATCCTTACCTTTCCTGGTCACTCTTTCTACCTAATTACCTGTCTGGATGTGTGGCCTTGCACAGGTATGTGACTCCACTCCTGTTTTAACAAAGAAGGCTCCCATCCAGTGAACAACCTCCAGCTGGAAGTTTCTACCATGTCATCTGAGATCTCAGACTAAAGGAAAAAAGTGTTAAAGAAATGCTTAGGAACAACAATAACAGTTCTGTTACAGAGCTGAAGGCCTTTGTCTGATGCTGAAGATGTGCATTTTTTGAAACAAAACCACAATCTACTTGCAGACTTCAAATTACAAAGAAATCTTTTAATTTCTGTTTATTGAGTATCAAGGCTGAGACCTGTATGGATACTTACTCAGATGGAGTAGTTTTCCCATGTATACCACCTTAAGAATGTTGGGTTTAGTTCTTTTCTTCTTAAAAGCAAAATCAAATAATAATAACAGAGTCTTTTCTTTCATCATGTTGGAAAGTTTATGTATTCTTATCCCCTCCTCCACAAGTCCTTCAGGGATTATTTAATTATGGTCTTGTAGAAAGCTGTGCTGTATGGGATTTGGGTTTATGGGAAGTTCAGTTTTGCCTTTTCTTTTCTTTTATTTCAGCTGAGGGTCTCTTATGCAACATTTGACTGTTTTATTTTTATGATTTAAAGCAATAAATTGTGTTTTAGAGAAAGAAAGGAGACAAGGTCTTTTTTGAATTAGCCTTTGTGTTTCCTAGAGTACAGAACGCAAGCAATAATTTCTGGTTGTAACTTATATATATATTTTTGAGGGGGTGGAGGAAGGAAATTACTACCTACTTTTTATATACATATATATTTTTTAACAAAGCAATAGGGATTTATATAGACACAATTGTTTAGAAAGTCCCAGAAGAATAATTCTGAGATGATGTGAAGTTATACACAAATGCAAGTCTATCAACAGTCCACATGGCCTACAGTCTTCAGATTTTAAAGAGCTTCTGACAGTTATACACATAAAAAAATGTTTAGAAAAATGACATATTTTTCATTACTTTTATTTGACAATCTAATTGAGTCCCTAACCATGCATATATCAAAAGCCCTTATCAGCAGTGGCTTAATGCAAGGGAGGGGCACCCATCCTTCCCCATCTCTTTTGCTTAGCCCCAGGGCTTGGCTTCTTCATGTGAAAGGTGTCTAAAGACAGAGAGAAATCTCTACCACACTGAATACAGTGCAAAAACATATCTCTTCCCACCCACCACCACCACAAAAATATTCTTTGCTATTCAGTGAAACAATCTAGAATTATGAGCTGCCTTTGACAAACAGAGCCCATAAGGGCTTTGTCACATAAATCACACACTGTATGACCCTAAGACATTTTTCTATTATTTAATGTTTAACAAAGGATTTGCACAATGGTGACACCATGCCAATCTTAAACCCATTTAAATCTTTAACCAGCAAGTTTTTAATCCTGGGGTAAATGGGTGAAATAGCCTCTTGCTGAGCGACACTTATTTTTCACCAAATAGAGGCAATTTGAATGCTACTGCTCTCCATTAGAATTGCTGACCATCTGAGAATGGTAGTAGTAGGTAATTTACATATCAAGCACAACCAAATTATTGCAAACCAAACAGACCAAGTTTGTTTCTACTTTTAGATCTAGAGTATAATTTATATTAATGATTGAATGGGTGCAGATAAAATAAAAGCTGACCTGAGCCTCTGAACAGAAACCAAACACAGCTAAAGCAAACCTTTTCACATGCAGACTAGTTCCTCTCATAGCAGAGAAGTTCATTTTTGGGTCACATATTGCCCTTAAACAACTGGGTTAGTTAAGGTCAGTCAGTCTGTGTCCACTGACTGATGAAAGCATCCTGATTGCCGCAGTAAGGATTATTTCTAGCACCATACATCATGTCATGTGTACCCAGAACAATTTGGATGAATCCTCAACATTGTGTGCTCTCCAAAAGCAGGAAAGGTCAAAAGTTTTCTTCTTGCTACAGGATACTCTGCTACTATACGTACATCAAATTAGATTGCACATACGACATGCTATGGAGATGACTTGTGAACTCCTTTGATTTGACACTATTAAATAGCACACAACATGCAGAGGACTGATAGCTCCTGGGGCCAAAAATTTAGTTTAGATTTACTTTTTCTTTTTAAGTGCAGATAATTTGGGAGGAGGACTGCTGTTTGTTTGGGGTTTAATGCGGTAGCAGTTCCATAACATCAAGGAGAATGCCATTGCTGTATTTGGAAACAAATTTCTGTTATGCTGTCAAGGCTGAAAATAAAATTTCTCAAAGCAAGCTGTTTTTTATTTATGAAAATATAAACATAAAATTTATATTTTTCTTTCTTAAACATTTTTAATAATTTTAAAATAAATAATGACATTTTTAAAATTTTCAAAGTATAAATAAAATAAAATTAGTATCTTTACTGAGGTCTCTTCCATATACTGTTGTTTTAAAAAATATAGTTGCTTTATAAGGACAAATATTTAATTACCTTTCTATGCAAGAGACACAGAAGCTGACAGATAAGGCTAAATTTGGAGAACCAATAAAACATCTGGATTTAACACAATTTTTTTTTAATGAAAGTGCTAATGGCAGCCTTTTTTTTTCTTTTAAATTGACACCATTTTAGTAAGTATGTATTAGAGGTTAGGATTTTATCCTGGCTGAATTTGCATCAAGCAACACCTTAAACCTGAATTGCCTTGCTATTTTTGGGGGACTTTAAGTTATCATAATGCTGGAGTCATGAAGAAAAATCCTTAATAAACAATTTTTTGTAGTTTTTAAATAGCTGTTCAATCCTGATCCAGCTGTTTTATGTTGATATTACATAATAAAACAACTAAAAATCTGGATTAACCTGCTTCTTATTGATTTTCTCAACATTGAACTGTCTAAATTGGCATAAAGCCACTTAAAAAGCTTTCCCTCCTCTCCAACAACAGGAATGTTAGGAAGGTACATAATTCTTTTTCTAAAAACTAAATCCGAAAATATGTTGTTTAAAATTTAAATAGTCCTACATTATATCCTTAATTTACAGTTGGGGATTATTTGGTTATCTGGGTATGCCATGTTTTTCATTACTTGGCAATGTTACAGCGTTTGGATGATAAATTTAATATAGAATGTTGGTCAGCTAGATCTTAATCAGATCCCTTTGGGTTTCCCACAAGGTAATTTTTGCCGCCAATGAACTCAAAGGCAAAATACACCTAATTTTAACTAGAGTAGTATTTTTAACATCCCAGCTTCTGAATCAAAGAAAAGTAAACACTTATAAAGAAAAAAACTTTGGATACATGTAACTAGACTTTTGTTTCTTGTGTTACTGCTTACTCTTTCAATTTCAACTTTTAAAGTGTATTATAAGGTGTTTCTTTCCACCTTATAATCTTTAATATGGTTTCACTATAATGATTCAAAAATATGATGTTTTGCCCTCTTCTTAAATGATCTGACAGATTTTTCATGCATGTGTGGCTGTATTTGTTTATTCCAGATATAAGCAGTATATACATAAGAATAATCATGAAGAAATTACGAACCAGTTCCTGTGCCTTTCCCAATGATCTAGGTTGATATTGGGAACAATAGTCCCTTGCGAAAAAGGCTCCCATAAAATTTTGGTCAGTGAGTGTTTAATAGAGATATTGATGAAGTTATATAGGAACTTGATTCATAAAAGACTAGTGCTAACATTATTGAACTGCATTTATGATTTGCATTCTAAATCACCTTGCAAATTGATGGCACTTATCTGAGACTAGAGTTAAAAAGTTGAGTGTTGGGCATTCACTGCTCAGGATAGTAACTGATTAAGTACCAAACCAAACTGAACTATATAGGGGAATACTTTGTCTAATTGAAAAATAAAAATTATGCCAAACTGCAGGAATGAATGCTTTCAATTTATTTCTCAGTGGCGTGATTCTTAATATTCTAGCAGTATATTGTTATAGAGCTTTGGGATTCTGGATGTGATGCCCACAGACACTGATAATATGTATGCCTTAGATAAGTTATCTTCACTGTGTGATGCTCTGTGAGCATTTCATGTAATGACTGTAAGACGTATTTAGATCAGCTACCATAGTCCTCTTACTTAATCACAGGCATCACTGAGAATTTTTCTACCAACAGGGCAGTTCAGATTGCTGAGCATTTGGGGTTACCAAAACAGGTTCCCTGTCCAGTCAGTGGAGAGAAGGTGTTAAAGCACTTGCTAGTCATTGTGTCTATTTAAATACTAGGGTTATCCTAAAAATACCCTTATACTTAGAAAAGTGGTAAGACAATCTTTATTGATTTTGAATCACGTCTATTTGGGAATATGTTTATCAAGCATTTCTTTGTGTCTGCTCCAAAGAAAGTTCAACTTAGTCCATTAGCATGAACTTCCCTCCAGTATGGCCTTTGCTGCAGGAATGCTTCTGAATCATCTGGACTAGTTTAATTTCTTCATCATTTTCATATGCACCTTGTGATCTAAAATTAATTACGCAAGAAAATAATGCTCCAAGGGTAGGACTCAAAAGGTTGTAATATTATTTCTCAAGAGGTGCATGGCTTATGACATTCCTACGTGACACTGAAAAAGACCAGAAACCAGTTAATATCCATGACCTGAAAAATGTGGCAGTAGAAGGACATGCTGGTTTTGGCTGGAGTAGACTTAATTTTCTTCACAGTGGCTAGTATGTGGCTGTCTTTTGAATTGTGCTGAACGTAGTGGTGATAACAGAAGTTATTGTTGCTGGGCAGTGATTACACAGAGTCAAGGCCTGTTCTGGCTTTCATATTGTCATGTTAGAACACTGAGGGTGCATGGGAAGCTGGGATGAGACACAGCCAGGATAGGTAACCCTAACTGACCAAAGGGCTATCACATATCATATGACATCATGATCAGTATATAAACTGGAGGGAAGAACAAGGAACTGGAGTACAGCTGGAGTGGTGGTGTGTGACTTCCCAAGGTTACTTGGGTAACCATTACATGTGATGGCCCGGAGATGATGGAACACCTGCTTGCCCATGGAAAGTGGTGAATGAATTCCTTGTTTTGCTTTGCTCGTGTGTGGGTCTTTTGCTTTCCCTATTAAACTGTCTTTATCTCAATCTATGAGATTTCTACCTTTTACCCTTCTGACTCCACAATGCCACTTGTAGTGGAGGGAGCGAGTGATTGCCTGGAGCTTGGTTGCTCCCTGGGGTTAAATCATGACAAATGATCAGAGACAAATTGTTTACTTCAGATTTATGGAAGAAATCAACAAAATAAAATTCACTTATCCTATTTATCTTTACAGATTTCACCCATTGAAAAGTTTCTCACATGGTGGACAAATGTATTGCAAAAAGATAATAGGAGACAAGTAGGCCAAAGAACAAAAGAAAGCTAATGCATCCAGAGTAAATCATGACTGCAAACACATTTGGAAATCTTGTTATTGATCTTCATGAGAAAAGGATATGAATGCCTGCATGTGTACACATGCATTAGCAAACTTTAACCCACCTGCTGACAAGAGACTGCTCTGACAGCTGTTCATCCTGTTGGAATGTGTTTTGTACATGGTTGCAAAAGATATAACTTGCCACTTTGATATAGTCTCTTTTTTATTATTTAGAAGAGGAAGAATACACTGTTCTGGTATTTTATCTCTTTCACTCCACAGATTTGAAGAAGAATGTCAGAAATGCTCAAAGGTTGCAGAACTATGCATTTACACACCTACCACTCGAAACACACATATTGCAAACTGAATACAACATGTGTAGCAAGAATGTCAAGATTTGGACTCTGGGCAATATTATATGTGACTACCTAACTAAACAACATTTTAGTTAGCACTGTATAACAAACCAGAATGGAAAGCAGCTATGTCCGTTGTCCAGCCAAGCCTTTGTTCTGCTTTTAAGTCCTTGGGCAAATCACTCATCTGGGTATCTACCTGTACAGAGGTGTTAATAATCCTTGCTTTCTTTCAAATCTCACCTTTCCCACAGCTTAGATGGGGGAGGCAGAGGGATTTATGGCAGAACTGACTGAGAATATTTGGGTCACTTTCTATATTGGGGTAAAATTTAAGGTTCTCATTTATTTATTACTTTTTAACTGTCAAATAAATCTAATATTTGATAAAATAGAGTATATTAAACAGGAGGGATAAAATCAATTCTGTGACAAACAGACTTACATCAACATCCTGTATAGTTTATGCCAATTTCTAAAGCTGATTTTGACAGCGTAGTGTTTTATACTATAGTGTCAGAATCTGTTCTCTAGGCTTACTGTTTTCATCACTACAATACTTCCTTCCTCCTGCAATACCTCTTCTACATAGCTTATAGACAGAAGCAGTTACATGTTGGTATGCTAAAAAATCTTTTAAAACCGTTTGGAGGATCTATGCATCACAGTGACACAGGAATTAAAATATATCTTAGCACTTTTGATTTGTGATATTAGGATTCTAGTTATTCATATTACTAGTTAAAGCCTAGATACTGCAAATCTTCAGTCATCTAATTAGTCTTTAGCTATTGAAACCAGTGAGACTTTTTGTATGAGAGGGTCAATTTACATGAATCAAAGTTTGTGATATTGGCTTTTCAGTTTTTATTTGCTCTTTCAAACACTTACTTCAGTATTGCAATATTTAAACATTTCATTTCAAGATCCTGTATCGATTGAATCAGCTGAAAATCCTGTAAAGAGAAAATACTTCATATGTCTTGTACACTGCCCTTCATTTAAACTGACAGAACCTGGAGAGCTCTGTCATTTCTAGATTCAAAAGTTTACTTGTTCTGGTCCTGTCTGGGGGACAGGGCAGGTGATCCCCAGAATCTCCTCTTCCTTTTTCCTCCCCTTCTTCCTCACCAGATGTACACACACCACTTACCTTCCCTGACAAGATGGAGAAAAAAATACAGGACATAAAATAAACAAGACAACCCAGACTGTTTGTCCAACAAGGACAACTAGGAAGCAGGACCCTTCAACATGTCACTACATACAATCCCTTCGGTGTATCCTTTCTGTTCTTTGGACATCAGGTGCTCAGACATCCCAATCTTGCTTTCTCTTCTAAATACAATTGTGTTAAATTCTGTAGTGAAAGGGGATGCTACCCTCCCACTCATGTTGCCAACAATAAGAAAGAACAATACAAACTGTTCCTCAGAAAAGGGTGGAGCAATGTATTCCACACTCATAAGCCCAAGGCACTCTGAACCATGTTGCACCTTTTTTCCCCTACAGAATTTTACTGAGCCTTGCATACTTCTACTTTATTTTTTAGTGCTTAGAAAACCTACAGCATTTCAAGCCTTAGCCATCTTCTGACATACTAAATAGTATCTTCCCATTTACATTACTAACAGCTGAGCTAATCTCTTAAATGTAGTTAAATATTATTAGTCACTATATAGAGAAATTTAACTTTTGCCTCTAAGAGAATTTTATATTTATGGCTTTAAGAAAAGAATTACCTGATTTCACAAGTTATTATACACTAGCATATTCTTCACATTCTATCTAGTGTTGCAGGTTTATTATACTGACCTCATTTCCACTGTCACTGCAATTTAACTTCTGTATTTATATTTCACAGATATTTTCTATAATTTAAAAAATTACAGCTGCATTATGAGAGCAGTGACAATCACACAGTAAACTTTGCATTCAGATGATTGTCAGTGTTCTCAGTTTAAGGACTCAAGAGGAGACAACCTGAATAAAATCTGATTAAAGTGATAAAAATGGTCAGACAGAAAAATGTGGGGGGAAGAACAGGATTTGTAGCATTAAAATCCTGGAAATGGTTCCTTCTGAAATACAAAGCATCAGAATTTCTTCTGCAGAGCTCTTGGAATAGTGTGCAGAAAGGAAACTTACTAAAATGTTAGCTTCTCCTCTACTATAAAGAAATCAAAGGAAGAAGACAGGTACTTTTTCTTAATATTGTCTTGATCATATCACAGAATCACAGAATACACTGAGTTTGAAAGGACCCACAAGGATCATCAAGTCCGACTCCCACACAGGACCATCCCCAAGAGTCAGACCGTTTACTTGAGAGTATTATCCAAACGTTTCTTGAACTCTGTCAGGCTTGGTGCTGTGACCACTTCCCTGGGGAGCCTGTTCCAGTGCCCAGCCACCCTCTGGATGAAGAATCTTTTCCTAATATTCAACCAAAACCTCTCCTGACACAATTTCAGGCCATTCCCTTGGTTGGGTTTTTGGTCACCAGGTGGGAGACATCAGTGCCTGCATCTCCTCTTCCTCTCATGAGGAAGTTTTAACCGCACTGAGGTCTCCCCTCAATCTCCTCTTCTCCAGGCTGAACAGACCAAGTGACCTCAGCCACCTTTCATATGGCTTCCCCTCAAGGCCCTTCACCCTCTTCACTGCCCTCCTTTGGACACTCTCTAAGAGCTTAATATCTTTCCTATATTGTGGTGCCCAAAACTGCACACAATACTCAAGGTGAGGCCACCCCATTGCAGAGCAGAGCAGGACAATCCCCTCCCTGGACCAGTTGGCAATGCTGTGTCTGAAGTCCCCCAGAACATGGTTGACCCTCCTGGCTGCCAGGGCACTGCTGATTCACATTCAACTTGCAATCGACCAGGACCCCCAGGTCTCTTTCTGTGGCACTCCTTTCCAGCGTCTCATTCCCCAGTCTGTATAAACATCTGGGGTTGCTCCATCCCAGGTGCAGAATCCAGCACTTTGCTTTGTTGAAATTCATATGGTTGGTGATTGCCCAGTCCTTAATTTGTTGAGGTCTCTCTGCAGAGCCTCCCTGCTTTTGAGGGACTCAACAGGAAGGAAATCAAGTTTGATAAGGAGGCCTTTTCTCTCATGAGGCTGTACTGACTGTGACCAGTGACTGCATTGTCTTTTCAATACCTCCCAGAATAATCTTCTCCCTAACTTTACCAGGCACTGAAGTAAGACTGATAGGCCTGTAGTTTCCAGGATCCTCCTTCTTGCACTTCCTTAAAATTGGGACAACATTCTCCAGTTTCCAGTCAGCTGAGACCTTCCTGGATTTCCAAGACCTCTCAAAAATCATCAAGAGGTTTTGCAAAGATATCAGTCAGCTCTTTGAGGATTCTGGGATGAATCCCATCAGGCCTCATAGATTTGTAGCGATCCAACTGGAGCAGCAGATCCTGCACAATTCAGAGTCAAAAGCTGGGAGGTGATCATTCTCACGGTCATGGTCCTCCAGCTCAGGGCACTGAGACCCCCTTGGTCTGTCATCCAGGTTGAAGTCAGAGGCAAAGAAATCATTAAACACCTCTGCCTTGTCTCTGTCCCTGTTTGTGAGGTGAGCATCCACATCCTGTAATGGGTCCATGATATTTCTATACTGCCTATTGCCATTAATTATATTTGAAGAAACTCTTTATAAAATTGTCCCCCACATTCTGGCCAGATTCAACTCCAGCTGAGCTTTGGCTGCATGGATTTTCTCCCTACAGCAGCAAGCAGCATCTCTGAATTTTTTCTGTGCCTTGTTTTTTCCTTAACCTTGTTTCATATTTGCAATTGTTCTGAAGGACTAGTAAAACAAGGCAGAGGAAAAACTTGGGCATCTACAAGGCTCAGTAAAATAATCTCCCCATTAAATACTACTGGGCAGAAAGGTATGTAGGAGATACAAACCTGCTGTTTCTCATAATTGTTGGTGCAATCAGGCAACATGAAGATCCAAACTTTGAATCTGAACAGTCAAGTTGAAAAGCTCTGCAATATGTAGCAGCAGCATATAAGTAGAGTATGAAAATGAGAGATGAGCAAAAATGCAATTTCTTCATATGAAATAAATTTTAGAAGTCTAGGAATTCAGACTTTGTTGGTGGATACCTGGAAATGAGGCTTCTCTCCCTGTACAAATCTGTCACTTTCTCCCAGCTGTAAGAAAGACATGCAGCTGGAGCTGCATTCTGGGAATTCCCAACCCTTAGTTGTCTTAATCACAGAGCAAGCTGGTCTAAACACTTAAAAGCCAATTTTTTTCCTTAGATAACTTGGATGAAAAGCTTCTAAACCATGATTCAAAATAGATGCCATCAAAAAAGAAAGACAAGATTGAAACAAAAAATAATTCTAAATTCAATGTGAGAATCTGGCAGATCTTTACTGTCTGCATACATATGGACTCTGTCAAAATGCAGTGCATGAACATTAAAGAAATCTCATTGTGATTGCTGAGGCACAGATCCAAGCCATACTCCATTTTTGTGCCCAAAGATGTTCTCAGTAGGCTTAGATGAAAGTATATGGACTCTAAGCCTAGAAAGGAATACTGCCCAGAAGACCCTCTTCTGTGGCCTCATTGATAAGACACTTGTAGATCCTGTTCTAGTGACTCAGGTACACCATGGTGTGGTAGTTTTGGCTTTAGACCTCAGGCTTAAATTTAGCAGGCCCAAAGGATGTGACATAGTTCAGAAGGGACAAGCATCACCTGCCTTAAGCAACCAAAGAGGTATTTCATATCATCTGACATCAACAAGAAGTGTCAAGAGGTATAAAAAGAGAGAGAGATGGACCTTCTGTCTCTTTTGGGTTTTGCCTCAGGCTGGTGAGGACACATTGCTCTGTCTCTGCTGAGATTAGGCTTTGCCACCATCAGCGCTGTTGCTGTCTAGGGAGGTGAACATTTTCTTGTTAATTTTCTCCTCTCCTGTTGGGAGGTTTCTCTGGAAGAGGTTTTGGGAGGTTTTGTGGGGTTTGGGTGGTTGGAATCTGTATTATTAGGTTGGGCAACTCGGTAGCTATTGTTGTTAGCTTGTAGGTTTTTTCCTCACATTTGTATAAATATGTATTATATTCTGTTTTTAATTGCCTTTCTTTTGTTTTTTTTTTTCTCTTCCTACTTTTCCCTCGGTTGTGGGCAGGGGGGACCTCTTCTCTCTGTGTTGGGTAGTTGGCATTTTGCCAGCCCACCTCAAGGCACATGGAGATCAGCACATTTCCTGTGGGCACAACTATTTGGAATAAACAATCTTTGCTGACAAAATGAAACTAGATTATTAAAATGAACCTGTAAAAATATTGAAAAGATACCTGAAATGGACCTATAAATACCAAAATGAAATTAACTACATAACTTGATGACCCTGTTTGAGGGTAGAAGGCGAAGGATATGAAGCCTCAGTACTCTGCCCTTGATTCATTTTCCATGTGTTCTGGCTTTCATGGCAAGACATAAAAGCCAGAGAAAAGGAATAGTTTCCTTCAGCTGTAAATTCATCCAGTCCTGAGTTCAGTCTAAAGTAAAGCTGTACCCAGTAATTACAGTCTGTACATTCAGTATCTAATCCATAAAAGTCTGGTATTGCAGTTTTGCTGGAAGTTTCTTTCTGTGAAAACTACTCTTGCATGTCTTTCTGCCTCGTGACAAGAGTTTTAGGTGGAAAGATGATGTATCACAACAGAGTATATTCTGCTAAAAGGTGAAGGATATGGGTAAATACTCCCTGAATCTGGTGAAGGAATTTAAAGTGGTCTTCTATACCTCTAGTGAGTATCCTAATATTAATTACATCACAGGAATGGGGTGGGGAGTATGAATGATCTTTCGATAATGCTCAGGTTTTTTATTGAGCTGAGCAAGAGTGTCGCCAAGACAAGCTCAAATTAAATCTACTGTACCAGATCCATTGGATATTTTAGCATAGCATGTGGATCTCAGCTAGACTGAGATATTAAAGAAATACAAACCCACTTAATTTTTCTGCTAAAATTATCGTATTTCTGGGTATGCACAGAAACAGAACTCCAGACATCAGCAGAATTCTATAAGTGAAGATGTTGATATCCACAGATTTGCAAATATGTTTTGACTCGGGAACCAAATTCCACTCAAGAGCACTACTGCACTCAATAAAAACCTTTTATGAACAGGTTCTAAATGACTTGAACAACTCATCCGACAAAGTCCTTGTTGGAGTATGAGGTAGGACCAAGTAATTAATTAGAGCCGTCGCAACTGGATTTTTTCCTTCATGCAAGAAGAAGACACTTTTGTAGGTGGCTCAAGAGCCCTTTGCAGTCATCAAGCTGCTTACTTATGCAGCACTGAAAGACACATAATACAGTGAAGCATTCTCCACTGCAAATGCATGTATTAGCACAAACAAAGTATGGTGACTAATCAGAGAAGTAGTTGGGATTTCAAAGTACCCTCTCTTTTTCCATGCTAAAGCAGGTTAAAAAGGCTGAAGGTGTTTTTGAAAATACATCTTCTGTCAACAATTTGTAAACACTTATGAGAAAGCTTCTGAACACTATAAAAGCATAAAATCCAGCCATGCCCTTGAGAAATTCTCCTGCTTTATGTTGAAGGAACACATGAATTAGTAGAGGACCCCACTACTTCTGCAGCACATGCACTGCAGTTACCACATAGTTCTTCCAAAGATTTGAGAATCTAGTATTTTCTATCATTCATGAATAGTCATTGCCAAAAATCTGGCATAATTTAAGTCAGTACTCTCATCTCCATCTTATCTCCCCTCCCAAGATTAATCTTTCACTTGTCCTAAACTACTTAATTGATATTTGATCTAATTTATCATAATTCCATTGCTCATAGCAAATCTGAATATAAGTGAACTTTGCATATTTCGATATCGCTATCGTACTAGAGGGAGAAAGGTCAACAGAAGTCTAGAGGAGATATCCAAAAAAGTGTTAAAGGAAAACAGAATGGACCATGGTGTTCATACTGGGTCTGATCTTTTACCTACAATAACAGAAACAATCCAGAGTTCAACAGCATACATGGATCTACATAACCCAAAGCAATCTGTGTTGCTCTGCTCTGTGGTTTTGATTCAGCTTCAATGTTTGTTCTGAGAATTAATCTCATAAGGATGAGCATAGCAGCTAATTTTACTAAAAATTTGTTCAATATGTTCAAAGACAGTATTAAATCCTTGGCATGGATTATTTGGTAGAACCAAAGGGGAGGCATGGTCTGAGCTTGCATTCATGGATTTCTCAGAAGGAAGGACATCGCACTACTTAATCACCAGTTAGAGAATCACAGAATCCCAGAATACACTGACTTGGAAGGGACTCACAAGGATCAACAAGTCCAACTCCTGCCCCTGCACAGGAGCATTCCCCCAGAGTCACATCATGTGCCTGAGAGCATCATCCAAATGCATTTTGAACTCTGTCAGGCTTGATGCTCTGACCACTTCCCTGGGGAGTCTGTTCCAGTGTCCAGCCACCCTCTGGGTCAAGAATCTTTTTCTAATATACAACTAAACCCTCCTCTGACACAACTTCATGCCATTCCCTTAAGTTGGGTCAGTTGTGTTGTTTGGGTTGCCAGATTAAGTTTCCTGTCCTGCTGGAACTCAAATATGTGTTGAACCTGTTTTTCCCCAGAGGAACATTGTCATTGCCAGGTTCCAGTATCTTATCTCTTGCTATGAACATATCCCTGCAGCATATGAATATCAAGTTAGATGCCTTTTTTAACTTCATTCCCCCATCAGTCTTTGAAGATTAGTCCATAATATAATGGACATTATAAGGGATATTAAATGTAAAGAAAAAATGAATCAAATAAATTACTTCACATTTGTCTTATACATAGAGTGTTATAAATCACTACATTCCTGAAAAATAAAATATATTCAAGGCTTTCCTGTAAAATTTGAACAAAGTTTTACTCACCACCTTCTTCATGTTCTCAGGTCACTAGCAATCCCTGCATTTCTGCATTATTATGAACAATGCTAAGACACAAAAAATATTATCATGTACTGAAAAACTATATTTCTTTCACAGACTTTGTAATTTTATTATATTACAGAGGGGAAAAGGTGAAAAATATTAGTGTACCTGATGAGATAGTGGTGACACAATAGGAAGTGGCAGAGAAAGTACCATCCTCAGTCAGCACACTGATTTTCTGGCTGCTACTTAGTGGTCCACAGCAGAACCAGAACTGATGTGAAGACGTGATGTGGTGTTGAGCACAACACACAGGGAAGGAACAGGACGTTGTTAGAAAACCTTATATGGCAGGTAGTGAGGACCTGCTGAGGTTACTTCAAGTTAAATTGTTGTGGTGCAAATTTGATAAGACTGTCTCTCTGTGGAAGGACCGGTCTACAGGGTGCAAAACTGATTCCTAAGGTTAATGGCATGAAGAGGGCAAACTGACTGCAGTAGATGTACATATATCTTTGTACACCTTGCTCCTCTCTATGCCTTCTCTGCAGTGCCAGCTTAACTGTGAAGAATAGGAAGACTTTCAAATGAGACTAGGGATCAAATAGAATATTGTTTGTAGAGGTGCCCAGGAAATATGCCCTCCCTAGTCCCCTACAGCTCCCAGTGCTAGTGTCTCTGGAGATTTTAATGTGAATCTTACATTATTTCAGTGTTTCAGTGCAACCAAAATGAAATACTTTGGGAAACTTCATTTTGTGAAAAAATCTGAGATTTGGACTTGTTTCAATATGGAGTGAATCCATATGTCAAGTTTTTGGAATTTCCTGTAGGAAATACCATTTTTCAACCAGAGGGTAAGATGAGTCTCATTGGCAGCAGAGCATGAAGGAGTCTCCCTTGTCACCATCTTTGTTTTAGTTATTCTTCAGACAAATTGAAGTTTGCCAGGACTGTAACTAAGAAGACCCATTTATTTCATACAAACCACAGACTTCCAAGGTGTTTTGGTTTTCAGTCATTACCAATCTTTTGATTTACAAAGGCAACAGGCATCTCTAGCATACTTCAATTTATCTCATACACAGTTCCACAAATTTCACAGAGATAAACCTGAAAACACTATATTTATTGTATTTCTTTATTTCTTAAAAGCAAAGTAGCTGTTTTGAAGTTTGGTCAAACCCTCGAACTTATTCACAGGTAAGTTGAGATTGTTTCAAGAATGCCAAGTAATTACAAAGGTCATTTAAAAGATTCATGAGCAGTTTCTAAGGCAAGTGAGGAAGTATTTAGGATTAATCTTACCCAGGCTGATACTGGTGATATGTTGCATTCTTGAGGTGCTTTGGGATGAAGGCACTGGGTAACTGCAACAATTAGATGTGGTGGAAATATCTGCTTTACACATAGATTGGCAGATATTTTACTCTCATGTCTGAATATATTTCTCCATACTGGTTCAGCTCATAGTTTATTATGAACATTTTTTTATTCATTCTTGCTAGCATATGTCTGCTTTTATCTCATGTGTTACTGGCACATGTATCCTTACAAAATAATACCATAGCGGCCATTTTAGTATAACAGATGGGCAAGAGGATTATTTGTCTTGATACTTTATTCAGAAACCACGTTTTATTTATATTTTGCATTGACATTGAAAAGCTTTTCAACCAATTGGGTTTTCTTTTGAGTTAGTTTCATTTTATTTTATTTTTTAGAGATCCAAAAAGACACACTTTTTTTTTTTTACACTTCAAGAACAGAATGATAGCACTGCCTGGGGGTTACCCATAACAGTAAGCTAACATTTAAGGCAAATCAAACACAAATGCTGATGAAAAAGAGATGCAAAATTGCTACTCTATGATTGGAAATAAACATGGGATTCAAAAGCTACATTTTTGATAATACAACGGGGGAAAAGAAAAACCTATTAAGGGAAAAAATGTATTGGACATAAACCCAAATGGATTTTTGAGATTTATCAGATAATATTTTTTTAAAAAAACTTTTATGCTAAAATCAAGGAGGCAGGCCAACCAGAGAATAGTTTACTGCTTTGGAGATGAAGGTATAGTTTAGTGGATGGGGTTTCTGACTGCATATATGTGGTCTGTCTCTTTTTCTTCTTTCAGAGCACTGAAAGTTTATGCTTCAGGTATGGATGACCTGATGATCATGCAAAAGCTCTTTATGGAGAGTAGTTATTGCTCCTCTGCATTGAAGGTAGGACTCTCCTTGCTCTTGCTCTGTTCAGGTTTTCCCACTTTTAGCAACCACTGTACAATAATAAAGCTAGATTACTGTGCTTAGCATGTATCTGCAAAAAATGGTTCGTATTCGTAGAGTTTGCAGTCCTCAGTGAACACATAAATCAAAATAAAGTTTTACTGTCCAAGTAATAGCATGGTTGGAATGAGCACTGGGAGATTGATATTCCTTAGATTAAATGACACTAATTGAAAGAGCAAAATCTGAATTGAGATGCACAAACTTAAAGTTGTTGTAGAAAGTTCTGATTTGGGGGTTAGATCTGCAGAATTTCCCACTTTCTGGATTAGGACTGAAGAAAGAAATTTTACTAACTCTTATCCTAGGTGGTCATTTAAAGCAATTTTTATGTAACTACACCTTAAACACATTTTTGAGCTTGTAAAATTAATGAAAATATCAAGACTGACATTATTGGAAAGTACACTATAAAATTATTGATGACTGATATCAGTGACCATTAACAGTGAAATGGTAAATTAAGGTTCAGGTGCCTATCAGGAGAATTTTAGAAGCATCTAGAAAAGCCAAAAACTTTTGTGTGGACAATTTAATCCTGTATCTATAGGTCCGTGAAGATTTTCTCCATAAACTTGTATATAAACTAAGACTCGAAATATGATAATCTGTACTTTACATAGCACGCTACTCCTTCCAAAAGGGAAATAGAATATACTTGATTTTTCTCTGTTTTCTTACACAAAACAACCGAACCAGAGGGTAGAAAAAACAACACCTCCATTTATAAATTACACAGAGATTGTTCTTTGTGGAACATTTCCAACATTTATCTCACAGAGCTCTACTATTGATTATCTGGAATATACAGTGAATAAAATTTGTTCACAAAGTATGATAAAACAAATAAGTAGGCTGCAGTTTCATTTTCCTATAACATCATTATAACAGACTAAAAAAAAACCCTCAACATTTTTACATTTTCCCTCATTTCTTTTGTTTAATTTTAGGTCTTTAGTGGGCATCAAAACAAGGATATGTGAACCTAAGTATTTGTAGCAGTAAACATTTGAATGTTGCTATTCCAATTACTTCTAGAAAGTTTGGGTTATCTAAAAATGATTCTGTTTGATTCATCTTCTCCCCCAACCTTTTCTGATTTTCTGGATTTCCTGGTTATTCAACTGAGCAGAAATTGCTGTTCATACAGATGCACTGCTATGATTTCTGATTTGCAGGCTGTCACTCCCATTAATAACCTACTAGGCTGTCATGCTGTCATTCCTTGTTGCTGCAACGATTTGTTTCAAACATAGGGGCTGATTCATGAAGAATAAAAAAAGCAGTTGTCCTGTTTTACAGGAACCTCAAAATATTTATTCAGAAAATGTGTGAAAAGCACACACACCACTTTTATGCTGAAGAACGTGAATGCTAAATACTCAACTTGTTTTCCTGAGAGGAAAGAGTAAGAATATAGACTTCACTCATTTTTTTCTATATGAAAACATAATGCTTTTAATACAATTTCCTTGTAAAATGTCCCAAGTTCACTTTCAAAGCTATCATATGATAAATCCCCGGGATAAGGCAATGGCTTAAAAACTGATGTCAAAGCTGATTTTAGGAATTTTTTCATTTTTTACTTCATCTTATCCAAAAGTATTAATGGCAGCTATATTAGGAAAAAAAAAAAACCAAACCACAAAACAAAACCAAAACCAAAAAAGCCCACAACAACAACAACGAAAAACCCAACAAATGCAAAACACCCACCAAACCCCTTCAGTCTATTGTTTTTCTTTCATAGTCCAGAAGTACTGGGCCAAATTTCACCCTCGGTGATACAGGTGCAGCTTCATTCCCTCTTATGGACTTGCATTTTCAGAAAAGAGTAAACAACAGGGCCCACCGGACTCATTGTTGAATATCCCTCTGTACTGTTGGACTACTACATGACTAGGAATGGTCAGATAATTCTCAGGATGGGAGAATGTCACTGATGAATAAACCAGCACATGCATCCACACAAAGCAGAAAATGAACTGGGACTGAACCAAAACCCACAGAGGTTTTGACCTATTGGCAGGTGTCTAGGGACTCCCCTGTCCCTGTGGCTTAGAGGCAGACAGCTCTTTGACAGGTGATGCTGGTGACTGTGGGAGGGCAGGGCAGGTCCCTTCCACTGTTTCTGCTCCCCCAGGTGCCTCCCAGTGCATCACGGGCATCACGACGGGTTGTCTGTCTCAGCAGCAGTGGGGCTGGACAGCCAGCCCCATCTTGAAACACCTCATTCCAGAATTTGCCATTCAAGTCACAAACCCAAAGCATTTCAAGGAGCTGGAACTGCCAGGAGCTGAGCTCCTGCACTTTTTCCACTGCCAAGGCCCGACAGTTGGCATATGTCCCAAAGAAACAGGCAGAAGAAGGTTTCTGAAGAAGGAAAAGAAATAAGAGAACAACACAGGATGCTGATGTAAATCAAATCTGGGAGAGAAGAGGAATGTGGAGGCTGTTTGGATCTCCGCTGCAGTGCTGGCTGCTGGTTTCCCATTTTTTTCCTGTCATCCCCAAGTTGTTTCTCTCCAGCCTGGAGCTGCGTTATTAAAGAAGTGCAAGTTTGTGCTTTCCATCCCCTCTTCTCCCCACACCTCTCTGTCTGCTCCTAATGCTGTTGGCAGAAGGCTTCCAATGAGTGAACTACTCTAAAATACCTATGCAAGATACTTAAACCATTAGGCTGACTTTGTATGCTGTAATTTAAACCAATATTTTAAAGAGGCAGCTTCCCAGTTACAGCATTATTGTTATCTTCCATAAGGCTACACAGTAACCCACTTGAAACTTTGTCCCTGCCAAACAGTATCAGCAGCCAGTTCCAATCCTGTCAATGCCATAGTAGCTTCTAAACTGATGTTTAATTAATGAACTATGATAGCAACAGGTTCTCTCTCTCCTTTTTTAATTTGATCTCCATGGCATTATGGAAACCTAAAGCTTCTACTAGGCATATCTTCCTACCACTTCCTTGTCAGAGGAAATGTATATTCATTTCAGACTTGCAGAGGCAATTACAGTAGCCACCAGTTGCCTACAGCGGCTAATCAAAGTGATAACCTGCAAGTTCTCAACTCCCCATGAGACAGCCCACTTGCCTCCAGCTGATGAATGCCAAAAGAGCAGCCTGGGCCCACCAGTAATGACACCGTCATCTAAGAGAAGTTTTTAACTAACCCATGGTTTTATAAAGACACTATTAACATCTCATAAAAAGAGGTCTAGATAAAACATTCAAATAAGAATTTTTAAAGGGAAATACCACCACTGATGTAAATGCCCCTTATAAAATATTAAGCTGGTATTTGCCTACTTGCAACCTTTGCACTTCTCATGTTCTGAAAAGTGATGAAGCCTTCCCTGAGTGTTTCCAAGTGTGTGACTAACCTCTGACTAATAAGCTATCACATCCTTGCCCATGTCCAGTCACACAGTCAAGCACATGCTTCATCTTAAACAAATGCACAATTCCATCAATTTCAAAAGGATTCAGGGGCTTAAACTTAAATGTGTAGGAGCACCATAGAAAAGTGGGCTATTATGCTACTGGAAAGTAGTATTCCATATTGTTAGTTTAGATATTAATTGGTGTTCTCTACCATTGCAATAAACAAAACAAATTTTAGAATTACAAGAAAACCACATTTATAAATAACTCATGATTTTTTGCTAGCAGAAGGGAATCACCACATTGATAGGGACTCTTTAGATTGTTCTGCCTGACCAGTCCATTGCTTTTGCTGGAATTTTATTATTTACAACACAGGCGTACTTGGCAACAATATGACCCCCTCCACAATCTGCCACTCTATTAGTGGCAAAAGCAGGATTAAAGATACACACTATATTTTTTGTTTTATAACATCACATATTTCAGGGAGTTCAGTGTATAAAAATTAAAAGTTCAGAGAATTAAAAGGTTTGAAAGTTGCTTTTCCAACCTTTACTTCTTTCAATGTGATAACGGAAACAAAACCACAGCTCTGTGGTTTCATTAAGATTCCCTAAAAAAAAAAAAAATGACAGAACTGCCACAGAACCTCCTTCCCCCTGAAATGTAAAAGCTACCCACATGAAAAAATTCTCTGTGGCTGTGCTTTTACTCTAATCGAGTTATTAAATACGAGATTTCTCTTTAAGGCTTCTGGCCAGGTTTTGACATTGAATTTCAGGATATTCTAATTAGCTGTGGTCCCAAAGGAGGCTTTCCTGGCTTCCTCGCTGCATAGTTGGGAGCCCTGAAGGACTCCAGGCTGCAGGCTGCAAAGAGAGCGGGTTAGGTTAGTACATTTCCTACTTGTGTTGCTAACATCATCCAGGGAATGGACTTCTGTTCTACCATTTCCTAGTCTCATTAAAAAGTTGGTGAGTTTGTAAAGGCTGCAGTTTTCAGTTTTTAGGACTGTCACCACCCACAGTGGACATTTTGTGCTTTGAAAGACACACATCATTATGCTATTATTATTACTTGCTTGCTCTAGCACTCAAAGGACCTGAACAAGGCCAGACCAGAACTTAGAATCCTTTTCCACCATAGAGGAAGATGTGATTGCCACCTTGGGAGCTTAGGGAATATCCAACTTGAAGATCACACCAACTCAGTCATGTAAGCAACACCAATTTTTTTTTCCATAACAAATATGAGGAAAAGTAGTTTATCCTAATTTGAAAAATCCAGATTAAAAAATCTTCCAGCACCTTTCTCTCTGAACAGCACCAAAACAGCAGATACACAACCAAGACCAGCCTGTGACCTCAGCCCTCCTCCAGCACCAGGGAGGCAAAACCAGTGGTGAGGCGTCTAGCAATGAGCTCAGGCACTGTGTCCTCTACAGAGAGGTATCTATGGAAGATTTTCGAACTTCAGCATAGCTTTTGATACTGTCTCTCACAGTAACCTTCTGGCAAAATGTACAGCATACAGTCGAATAACCAGGTTACATGATGGGTGATCAACTGGCTTACAGGTCATGCACAAAGAGGTATAGGGAATGGGGTAACATCAGATTGGTGACCTGTCACTAGTGCGGTTCTGCAGGGTTCCATCCTTGGCCCAGTTCTCTCCAGTATCTTCAGTGATGATTTGGACGCAGGACTGGAAGAAATACTAAGTATCTTTGTCAATGACACCAAATTGGGATGGACTCAAGGGCAGAGAGACTTGACAAATTAGAGAGATGGGCAATCACCAATCATATGAAATTGAACAAGGGAAAGTGTCAGATTTCGCATCTGGAAAGAGACAACCCTGGTTGTGTGTATAGACTGGGGAACGAGCTGAATATCAGTCAGCAGTGCCCTGACATCCAAGAGGGCCAACTGTGTCCTGGGGTGCATCAGGCACAGCACTGCTTGCCCTGCTCTACTCTGCACTGATGTGGCCTCACCTTGAATACTGTGTGAAGCTTTAGGTATAACAATTTAAAAAAGTCATTAAGCTCTTAGAGAGCATCCAAAGGAGGGCATGAGGATGGTGAAGAGTCTGGAGGGGAAGCCATATTAGGTCACTTGGTTTGCTTGGCCTGGAGAGAAGGAGATGAGGGTCATTGCAGTCTTCAACATTCTTACAAGGGCAAGCAGAGGAACAGGTTCTGACTGATCTCTTCACTCTCATAGTCAGTGACAGGACTGAAGAAAACAGCATGAAGCTGTGTGAGGGGAGATTTGGGTTAAATATTAGGAATAGGGTTGAGCACTGGAACAGGCTCCCCAGGGAAGTGGTCAGAACACCAAGCATGACAAGGTTCAAGAAGCTTTTAGACAACACTCTTGGGCACACGGCATGACTCTTGGGGATGGTCCTGTGCAAGGGAAGGAGTTGGACTTGATGATCTTGATGGGTCCCTTCCAACTCAGTATATTCTATGATGCTTTGATTCTATAAAGATGATATCTGGTGATGGGGCTACTCTCCTGAAATACTCCTGAAGACTCTGTTGGAGACAAAAGCGATATATAACTGACACTTTAGTGCTGGCTATTTTAATCTTTTAAGAGATGTTGGTTGAAAAGAAATGACAAATCCTTTAATTAATAAATAGCAGACATCCTTATAGTAACAAATATGTATGACGTGTGTATGCAGGTTTCACCAATGACTGTCAGCATACCAGCAGTACCTCTGCCTGTCATACTTTCTTAAGTTAGAACTTCATTTGTGGGCTCATGATGGGCCTGCCTATGAATTCATTGTTTAATGAGAGAAGCATCTTGTGAGTGACTCCCATCTGATGGGATAATATGATTAGGATTTAGTCATCTTTTCATTTCAATAGGAGCTGTGCTCATCTGTGCTGAGGCTTCCTTTATTTCTTGTCTCCAAATCTCCCCGGCAGCTCGAGGAAATAACGAGTGGAAAGAAAAGTTCAACCTCACTTTTTTCCTATTTCCCAAGTTTCCACCAATGTTAAATACAATTACAACACAGTGGAAAAACCCGTATAGAAAGACACTTTTTAACTCAACAGTCCTGCTTTCTCTTCATGATGCAGTAAGCAACAAGGAAATTTCTGCTGATTTTGAAAGCAAAAGCACATTTCTAAAATTTTTCATCCTCTCAGCACAACAGACTGGACAATCTGGCTAGTTTGGGAATAGAAGTTTAAAATTGCTTGGAAAGTGGGATAATGTTTCTGTGAAGATCTGAAAATTTCTTCTTTTGCATTTCAAACTTCAGCAACACAAATGACTCAGAACTGCAAACTTCAAAATATTTTGATTCACCTTTTGAGGTAATGGTTAGCTGAATTCTACCTACAAGAAAAAATCTTCTTATAAACATTTTACATGAAATGTATGAATATTATAACTTTGGAGCCCTGAGACATGTCTGAAGACAATTTAAAAGCAAAAGAAGCAGAATTTACCCTGTATGATCTCTTTTCTTTCTTTGCAATGGGAATACCTTTTGTGAACTGCATAAATTTGGTCTGAGACACTGAGAGAGAATAACTAAAATAGTTCCCACACTTAGATTTCTACAGGCACCTTTCAGAATCACGTTTAAATTTTCTCACTTCAGCAAGTACGCAGTAAGATATTGACCCTCTGTATTTCAGATATCTATTGAAATAGAATGGTGTTCCTAAAGTCTGATTTCTTTTTCCTCCAACAACACATGGAGATGACACTCAACAGATGATACTGTCAGCTTTACACAACCATATCTGTAGACTTCAAACAATTATCTGTAATCAATAGCTGCAGCATCATGGTAATAAAATTATAGTACTTACATATAATTACACTTACATTCAAATACACCCAGTTCCATTCAGAGCATATGTCAATGGAATAAATCATGGTAAGTCAGTAATTCTCAAAAGAGACAAGGGAAGATCAGATCCATGCTTTTCAGGAAATTTAGTTCAGAAAGAGCTTTCCTTTTTAGTTAACCTTGTAATGTTTTTTGGTTTTGTTTTTTTTTTTTTAATTTTATTTTAGAGTTTAAAAGAAACTGTTCTGGGCAAGGCCTTTTCAGAAGTACCCTGGCTAATCCTACACACATAACTCTTTATTTTTCTACTAAAAAATTTCTTACAATTACATGCATATGAATGAGCATAACATAATTTATCACATGGTGATTTTGTTACTTAAAGTCAGTGGACACTCTTGAATTCACAATTGCTTGTAAATCCACCAAGATGAATTTTTCATGTCAGTATAAAAATAACCCTGTATTATATCTTTCATTTTGTGCTTTCCTCATTCAGTTTCAATACCCTCTCCCTGATCCTTCTGTCTTCTCCTTCTACTTTTTCCATTTCCTAGTCCTCATTCCATCTTTGTCCTTTAATTTTCTCTCTTTCTGCTTTTGATTCTTAACATTGATCTTGAAGACAGAATTTTGTGCTGCAAAGATGTTTTATTGGTATAAAAAGACTTCTGCTCTATTACTTCCTCCCTTCCCCTCTGTAATGCTTTGGTTGTAGTACAGACCCTGATATCAGTATTTACATGACTTTTCCCTACATAATGAAATCCTGAGTCCTAGTCACCCTGTTGTTAGGAAAGGGGGAAAAAAAGAGACTCTTAAAAAAATCCAAATATGTGGGTATATGGGCATGTTTCCTACAGGTCACCACTGACATTTAAGTACATTAGAAACCAATGTGCAAGACCTGTGCAGCAGCAACCAGTAGGAAATGAAAGGCATTATAGAAGGATTGACAGAATCAGTCCTTTTTCCTTTATGATTTACATATGTATGCTCTTGGCAAGAGTTTCTCCTTTTTCTAGAAGTGTATTTCTCAAAAAGTGCAGTGTTTATTGTGAAAGCTACAAATTTCTAAAGTTTTCATTAAAAGAATACAGTTTAATAATAAATTTTACACAAAAATCATAATTTTTTCCCTAGCCATCACTATCTACAGCTGAGAAAGTTAAAGTGATGAACATTGATATAGAAGCTGGTTTGGGTTTGCTTATGAAGAAGTCGAATGTGTTGTTACTATCGGCATTTCTGAGTCAATTTTAAACGAGGTGCCTTTATCCTTCCAGCAGTACAAAGGCTTCTCACCTTCTCCCGTGACTTTTGCAACCCACACAGGATTTGGTGCTGCAAATGTGGCAGTACTAGCAGGACACAGGACAACACAGATTGCACTGAGTCTGCACCTGCTATGTACCTCCTCTGGGTCCCATGGGGCATCGAGAGATGATGTTCTGATGCTGGAGAGTACAAGAACAGATGATTATGAGAGACATATTACCTACGTTGTACTTCCAAAAGCTCTTCTTGCAAATTGTCCTGATTCCTACTGAGAAAACTGACCCTGACCTGTCCGAGGAATCAGGGTCACTCCCATTACTCCTAAGTCAGATTTCAGTTGAGTAACATCAAATCTGCAGTATTTCCTGAAGCTGCAACACAGAACTGTTATTAACGTAAGTTTAGGAGTTTAAAGCCTACAAAATGAACACTTTGGACAAAGATTTCCTTTCGGGGAAATAGGTCATGTCCTGAAAGTCAAGGATAATCAGAAGGTGGTCAGCATCTCTTGGGAAAAGCTAAATACTTATAAATACTTATACTAAAGGCTTATAAATACTCAAGTGCTAGCTGGAGAAATAATGTGCAGCCAGACAAAAAACCTAGAGCTGTCAGAAGCTGAAAAATCTGATTTATGAGAGATTTTTCATTTTCTTTTTTTCTTTTCTCTCTTTTTTGCTAACCAGAGTTTAAAAGAAGATAATCACACAATAATTATAGCTTTGATCAGTACTCTGCTGAAGTAAAAATTGGTTCTATGTAGGTCACTTGCTGATGTCTAAGTTTATCGAAACAGACTTATATCATGATAATATCAACTTAAAATCCTCCATGGCATGCACACACAAAATCTGCAACTGTTTCAGGTATTGTTACTAATCACTTGTGACATATTTCTTTATAAACTCTTCATAAACTATGTTTATTGTATTATAATTAGTAGTACTAACAGTGCATAATATCAGTGGGGTCACTAAATATATAAACAATAAATAATTCCAATATCAAAGCCACCAAGTCACAATGCTTGACAACATCATGTATATTCAGTCAGCCTTTGACTATATTTCTCTGCACTTCAGTGGTAAGACATGGAATGGTGCCAGTCACTGGTTTAATGAACAAGACAAGCACCAAAGCTGAAAAGTTAGATAGTAGTTGGTTTAAGAAGAAAAAGAAAAGCTAAAGGAATAAGTGTATTCTAACTCTTTCAGAATTAAGATATGGACTTTTTGGATGCTTTTACCATATCACTTATTACATGCCCATCTTCTTTTCTAGACAAGAAGGGAGACCAAGCTTCCTTGTTTTGATACTGTCTTGGTTTGAGAAAATTTGAAGGGGCAGAGACCTCAGACAGAAGTCTCCTTCCTCAAATTTGATACCCCTGGTTCTCTCCAATACAGAGAGAGAGATCTAATATGGAAAAAAATAACTCTTTACCAAGAAGAATATTAAACAACAATACTGATAAAACTGGGTTGAGCTAACCAGAAAATTTCCATTCTCCTGCCCACCAGACCAAAATGAGATGGTGGGTGGCTTTCCATCACCCATTAAAACCTGGCAGGAATGGTTTAGAGTGTCAGTGCAAGGGAGAGGTTTCAGTGTCAGCACAGGCAGTTGAACCAGAGCTGCAGACCCCCAGGCAACTGGGAGGACCCACAAGACACCCACCATACACAGCAATGAGACCTGGTAGCTGAAACTCTGATGGTGGTTGTAGTCCTGGTCTACCAAGGTGGTGGTAGAAGCCCCAAGTAATAGAAGTCCAGTGGAATGAGGAAAGGAGACCATGGATCTGCCGAGTAAAGTCTGAGTGTGGTCTTTCATTTGGTTCAGGGTAAGTGGGAATGCCTCTAGTATCTCCCCTGGCACAGGAAGTTCTTCACTGGATGATTAATACTGGGTCACAGGACATTTCAAGAGTCTTTGACACCTTCTAAGATGTTCAGGCTGCCTGTTTTGTCAGCACAGGTGGATCCATTATGGCCATCAGCAGAGAGGAATATCTTCAGGCTATGTGTGTGAATTGTCCTGATGCCTCCTCCAGGGGGAGTTATCACAAATGTATCATTTGTGTAAGGACAAAGGAAAACCACCCAGCTCGTAGCCTGAGGTGGCAGGTGTGTACCCCTCAACACCTGGATTGTGGGAGTCATCAGCATTCCAGTCTTTTCACACTTGCAGATACATTCTTCTAGGATAATAGAGTACCACACTTATCTTAAGTCTCTCCCCACAGCCTAAATTAGTAGGCATATTTGGGGAAAAGAGAAGAGAAAAGAAAAAGTGAATACCAGAGTCTGTGTAACCCAGGACAGACATTCAAACTGTTAGACCTATCTAGTTTACTGTGAGAGCTGGAGCGATAGACTGGACCTCTAAATTGCATAAGGATAAATCAAAGACCAATAATGAAGAATTAAAAGGTAAGTAGATGGTTCCCTGGTACTGGATATTTTAATTTCTATTTTTTTTTCAAGTTTCCTTTGCAGAGGGTCAGCTAGAGGTTTTTGTTTTTCTAATGGGAATTTTACACTCTGCATAGATTTGTTATCTGCCAAATTTGGCTGGCATTATTGGAGAGGCCAGTTATGTGGACTGAAGGAAAACAAATTATTTGCAAACCAATGGAAACCTTTTAGAAGCTTGGCATTAGGTGCTATATTGACTTTAACTCTTTGAATAGAGAGGGTATATAAAGATGCCTTTATACTTAAAGATCAATATGAAGTGTTTAATTTTCCTTGTTTCTTGATCTTAGAAGACTAGAAATCTGTTCTAAAATGAAAATGGAAACTATTTGTTGAAGAAGGACAGCATCACCTTTTTAGCATGACTAGGGTGGCACACTGAGGAGGACTATGCACTCATTAACATTTGGGATTTGATTCTGAAGTACATTGGCTCTCTTTAAGCTGCTTTGATTTCTCCATTTACTCCAGAAATAAGAGCTAAGCCATGGGATTTTGTTTTTCCAGACTTTTCTTTCCATGTGTCATAAATGAATCACCTTTGTCCTTCCAGCCCTTGTTGCTTGTAGTACTGGGAGTCCTGTTACAGATCAGGTCCTCTATAAGAATCAGCACCACATGGATTGCCCTGAACTCCATCAGCATGGCAGGTACTAAGAGGGTTTTTGGTCACTTGAGAATTAATGTTTCCAAGATTTTGAGTAGCTGGGAAGCTGCTAGGACAAATCCAGTAACATTTAATGCAAAACCAAAAATATATACATTTCAACTGTTCTGCACCCAGTCTACTTGTGACACTTTGTTGGACACAGCAAAACTCCATTCGATGACATTAACGTAAAGTCTTTGATGCCATTCTGCTCTGTTTAACAGGAGTATGTATATTCTCGTTCATGATGATAGTAATGATGTCATACCTTTTAGGTTCAGTTAAGATTATCTTCAGCCATGTTACTATCCTGGGAAAAATAGTGTATGCTACTTGGTCTTACAGTGGGTAAATGGTCACATAGCATAAAAACTGCTACTCCAAGCCTCTCACCCCATACTGTCAGCACAGGTGTACTGCTGTCATGAACTGACCATGTAATCTGAGATCCACCATGATGAGATGACTGAAGATCCTGGTGGATAATGAGCTGGCCATGAGCCAGTGATGTACTCTTGTCCCAAAGGAGGCCGGTGACATCCTGGAATACAGTAGGAGGAGTGCTGCCAGCAGGTCAAGAGTAGTGAACCTTCTCCTCTACTCAGCACTGGAGAGACATACCTGGAATGCTACGTCTAGTTCTGGGATTCCTAGCACAAGTGAGACATGGGTGCCTAATGGAAAGGAATGAAGAAGAGGAAGCCAGACTCTTAGTGGTGCCTAATGACAGGAAAAAAAGACAATGGCCACAAATTAAAATATTTTAAATTCAATGTGAATAAAAGAAACCCAGTTTGTACTGTGAGGATGGTAAAATTTTGGAATCATTTGCCTAGAGAAGTTGTGGAGCATCTACTCTTGAAAATACTCTAAGCCCTACTGGGCATGGTCCTGGGCAACCCGTCCTTGTAGTCCATGCTTGGATAGAGGAATTAGACTAGCTGATCTCAAGAGATCCCTTCCCACCTGAACATATCTGTGATTCTAAGAAATCCCTCAGGCTGAAGAAGAAGTTAAATATAAGTGTGACTGGTCTGATTGTGCCAGCTACTAGGCCCAGTACATTAAGTAAAATGCTGTGCTACTGAAACTCTCTCCCCCCCCTCTCTCTCTCTCTCTCTCCCTACCTACCTATCTATTGAAGAGGAAACACTTCCCCGCAGTCGATGTCTCAAATTTTAAATCTACTATGTTCTTTGCATTTCCTAATTTCCTTCCTACATTGCTGAACATTCCTGTACAGTATGGCTACTATTGTGGATCCCATTCTGAGGCCTAGTCCTCTCAACTTACTATAGAAAGAAATCTGCATGTCCATCTCAATGCTATGGATCCTCTAGGTAGCTGGATCTTTCAATTATAGGATTTCATTCTGGATATTGTTTAGGTTGCTACAAAATAGCCATATGCATCTACTAATGTTGCTGCTTTAAAACACATGAACATACATATTAGTAAATCCTGATAAGGCATAATCCAGCTACTGCTCTAAGACAACATGAGCACAAGCTAAGTCTTTCACATCAGATACTTATTTTCTCATCAGCATTCACCTGTTCTTGGCAGCTAGAACTGACCAATGTGATAGGAATACTTCACATGACAATGAGTAGTACTACCAAGTGGCAGGCACACCTGAGCTAGCCAAGATTATGGATTAAGCTTCACATATTTGGGCTTGATTGATCTGCTGAATAAAGTCATCTTCATATCATTTTTTCAGTAAAGAAGACAATTGCAAGAT
The DNA here is from genome assembly GCF_047495875.1 of Pithys albifrons albifrons. Lineage (NCBI taxonomy): Eukaryota > Metazoa > Chordata > Aves > Passeriformes > Thamnophilidae > Pithys > Pithys albifrons. Next base: position 89,696,504 of record NC_092461.1, read on the forward strand.
CATTGCTCCAAAGAATACCTAGAAACACTACAACTGAAATTGTTTAGAAATATATGTCTGTTCTTCTCAATGTTGTACATTAAAGTGGTACAGTGTAAGTGGGAAAAATTTTGAGATGCATTCCAAATATTCCCAAAGCCTTTCTAAAGATTTGAATCTATTAATGACTTAAGATTAAGTCATCCCCCACCTCTTCATTGAGACTGGCTGTTGACACATTCTCTTAAGATTGCCTCCTAGCTAAGGGCTTATATGATAGATATTGTTCATCACCCCATTACAAGACCTCTTTGTTTCCTTTTGAGGGTGCTTGTGTTACTACAGCTAAGCTCCAAGATCCACTCCATCCATTCTTTAATCCTGAACTATAAACTCTGATAGAGTTCAGAGACGGTTTTAGGTCTCAAGAGAAGATGATTTCATTTACTTTCATCTAAATTTTTCAAGCCCATTCTCTTAGTTTTCTGCTCTAACAACATTTTCTTCATTGATCAGACTTGAAACAACCTTTTTTCTTTTCCTTTCTCTTACTTTGCTATTTCACCATTTTGCCCATATTTTGTTTTTGCTGTTGCAGACAGTCTCATCTTTTCTGGCCGTCTCTGCTTGTCAGACTCACTTTCAATGCAGAACCCTCTTCCATTCTCTCACTAGAAGTACGAAGCCAGATTTTCAACATACGGATCTTTGAAAATGCTGGGCACCCTCTAACAGACAGTGATAGGTCTTTTCTAGTTTCTACTGGAGTTGAATTTTGTTGGCACCTTCTACTATCATGCCTCTATACTTAGGGCTTTTCCATTTTGGAGCTCAGCCTTCACTACCTTTCAACACTTCTCCTGTTTCTGAGGACTGTCTTTCATGCAGTTTCCATTGCTCTCTTTCAGTCTGCTTAAACTGCTATCTTTAGCTGTCTTCAATTATAGAAGACTCCAATTTTGTTTGGAAAACTAAATCAGACTTCAGTGGAAAAGCTATATAGGAGCATATATTCATGCTTTTGATATTCCAGGCTTCAACTGAAATGGGTCTCAGTTTCTGAGTGTCATGATTGCTTTCACCTAACAAGGGTTAAAGCAGAGTTATATGAATAGGAAGCAGACATTCTGCCTGATAGTGCACCAAAATCCTAATAATGTCGGCTAAAATAGTGCAGCTACATTGCTTGCTTATTCATCTCAAATTCCTGACTTGAAAGCTCAAATGCTCTGATCTTGAATTCCATTATCATTTCTAGGACAGTACCAGTATGAGAGGAGGGACATGGAAATAAGTTTTTCCTTACAGTTGATCAACAGAGGGCATAATTAAGGACTATTGGCCAAATCCTCAACCAAGGTAATTCACAGTGTTCTACTCCACCTGCAAATCTAGCTCACAACACAGAACTGCTGTTATTAACATGTTAAATCGCTCCCAATCAAAACAGAAAAGCTGTATTCTGTGCTTGTTTTCCCTTTTATACTTCTCTGATTTTTTTTTATTTGAATGCCTATTCCTCAGGAGGCAGAGGCAACCCTTTTCTCAAAGAAAGCAAAAGTTAATTTTAATAGAGGGTCTGCTTGATCCTTCAAAGCAGGTCAAAGTTGGGATAATTATGGGTATCTGACTGATGTTCAGATGCTTACATTCCCTGATGAATTTGTAGCTAACTGTATGCAATAGAAATATCTCACAGTATTCTTGTGTTTGCCAGCTTGCAGTGTCATTCCAGATGGCAAACACAAAAATAGCATGAAAAATTCTTTCTGAAATTCAGGCTCTAAAAGGATTTTGTTAATCCTACAACAGATTTTCCAAGATGTTCAAACTGTCCATTCCTTACTCACATAAAACATCCCAACAGGAGTATCTTGTAAAACCATTGTTACAGTAAATTTCAGGCCATTACTAATTTCATTACTGACTACTTACTAAAAGTATATTTATTTCTTCATCACCCCTCCTAGAAATCTACCTCTGCTACATTTTATTCCTTGCTTGATGCTACTTTCATTAGAGTAGGAGTATCTTCGGAGTAATAGAATTGTAAAGGTCTCAGTTGTTAGCATGAAAGTGGGACTGCTTAAATTTGATTACTGTGTTTAATGAAGTGTCACATTTATTTACAAGATGACATGATGAATCACATTACAGTTATTATAAATCAGCTTATAAGAGTGGACAAATGGTTCAATAAAGCAATGGATTTACAAATCTAAAGTGAATGCTTTTGAGTTCCTTGTCGTAATTCCCTTTAAAAAAATGGCAATGCACTATTTACTTTAGCCTAGGAGCTAAATTGGCAATTTGTTTTAAAAAAAAAGAGAGAGAGGGGGAGAGAAGAGAGGTTTCACATTACATTTTGCACTATACTTTCTGTCTCACTGACCAAAACTATCAGATCATTCACATGGACAAATCCAGTCCACCTCAACGTGTTTGTTAACTTTAGAGCCATACATTGCGAGCAGTTTTGTTCCACCCCTACCAGAAGACCCCTCCCACATCCATACAAGATACAATACCTCCTGAAAAAATTGTTTTGCCTGTCTCCTTCATTTGTCTCTGTTCTGGACCTTTAACTTAAATTCAAATTAACCCAAAGTCCTATGATTTGAATAAACTTTTATGTGCTTGCCTTTTGACACTTTCAACACCTTGCCTTGTCTGACAACAATGATGTGAGTTGTTCCAAGCCTAAAGAAAATCAAAAAGCAAATTAGCATCCATCCAGCACCTCCTCTCCTCCCCAGCTTTGGAGTCTTCATTAAAAAGGTCTTAGTTCACTTCCATATGAAGGAAATTGGCTCATTTGTTTGCTGTACTCTCTCCTCTCTCTCTGCCTGACTTGCAAAGGAATTTGTTCAAAACATTTTTTCAGTGCATTTCTGTTTATTTGTGTTTGCCCTGCAGAAATGCTAATGCAGGTTCATTGCATTAAACAGGCCTGATAACGTCTGAGTGCACTCACATATGTGTAGGCTGAAAAACAGCCACGTCTGGAGGAGGAGGGGGCTGAGGAAGATGTGTGTATTTTGGGGTGTGGGTGCACATGGAGTGGGGGAGTCTTTCAAGTGGTTGAGCTCAGGTTTTTGTGCCACATCTGCATTTTTCCCTGTTTGAGTGACAGGTGTACATGGATGCCACATTGGCTGCCAATATGCTATGAGACCATGGTAACAATCGCTCATCTCTGGGGAGCTATACTGCCTCGTTCCTCACTATCAGACATGAAAGAAATAATTTCAGGTGCCAGAAAAGGAACTGTGATAAAAGAAAACATTTCAGCTTTCATGGCACTAGAGTTTGCCCTGAGGCAACAGCTTTGATAAAAAAAAAGTGTCTCTTTCTTTACATTCACAATTAATCCATGATTATCTACAAGCAATCCTTTGCCCTATAGGATACTGACAGAAAAGTTGTTTTTCTTTTTTATTTTTTAATTCCTTGTACACTTCACCTCTGTTTTTTCCTGCTACATGCACCTATTGTATCATGCAAATCTTCAAATCCTGCTGAAGCTAGACACAGCTTCCTACTCCCACTTTCAGAAGTTATGTAGATATCAGACATATCTGTGTAGAATAGCTATTGTTAGCTGAAGTATTAGCATATAATGTTTCTTCAGTTGTATATTTTAAAAAGATATGAAAGAGGGCTACTATAACAAGGAAAGTTGAACCAAACCCTCTTTTCTACACTGTTCCGTGTCATCAGCCAAAATAAAGTTTTGGAATGTTTTACAGAGCAAAACAATGAAAAGAACGTTCAGAAGGCAGTATTATCCGTGTCTGCATGAGTTCACTTTCACTTGATACTGGTTGGATCCAGCATTTGTTGTGTCCATCTGATATCAATAAGACCATGCTTCACTGTTGAGGTCAGGTCCTGGGGAACAAGGGACATGAGAGATCAGAGCGTAACACAAATAACACGGGGGTTTTACCCAGACTGCCTCACTATTCCCTTGGGCTTCCATGAGCACTGGGGACACTCGGTCTCCTCCATAAAATCTTCACTGCCCGACCTTGTAAGGGAGCAAAAAGGAGACTTATGTTCCCATCCCCAAGCAGCCATTCCCCACCCACCAGTCTTTGACCCCTTGAACACATAAAGGGAAAGAAGGTGTCTGGGGTGCCTAAAGCACAAATGCCTTTACACAAGTGCATGTCTACATGCATCACATACATTTGTACCTATATGTATAGCTAAGCTGAACATGGCTCCTCTGCTGGCAGAAGGCACAGCATGCCCCACCTCATCCTGGAGAGTGCCTGGATCTTACAGACCATGCCTATTCCTCAGGTTCTCTGAGGTGGTGCAGGCTGGGGCTCTTTTTCAGAGCTTGTACACATAAGACAGTGCCTAACGTGAAAAAGGTCCAAAATCACAGAGGCAATGCCTGACCAGAATTTATTTTGGACCCAAACATTTCTGCCACAGGTCCAGTATCTCCACCTTTCCATAGTAAACTCTCCATGTCCCAGACCACCTCTCACCTCAGACAGAACAAGCCAGATCTGTAGGGGTTTTTGAATGCCTAATCAGTTTTTCACCCTGATTAAGCACATATTATGAATCTAACTTTATGCACTTTCATTTGGACTTCCTGAAAGAATGAAAATTTTACATATATAGACCTCCACACCTCCTTACGTCTGTTTCTTTATCAGAAATGTGGCACTGTTTTGCCTAATCTGAAAACACTTATAAAGATCTTTACAAAAAATACCAGGAATTGTTTTAGAGCCATAACATAACCATCACTAATAATGAGAGTTCAGATTTCTCTTCTCAATTATCTCAGTCGTGGTTGACTTCTTGAGCCCCTTCCAACCTTCAGATTTTATACTGGTGACTCTTAGATTGCAATAAGGTAAATTCCTTTATGTTACTTATTTCAAGGCTTTTTAAGGGGTACAATGACATAATTCTCCTACAGCAGATCAACTTTGGGAAAAACTGTCCACCTACAGGGTCTAGTAATTAAGCAGTTTGAACAAGATAATGGAACAAAAAGCCAGGAAAATTACTGAACTCTTCAACTACCACAGATGCAGAAACTCCTGTTTCTGTTTCCCATTTTTCTCCACTTATATCTATCTGTCCATATGGATGGATGCCTCTTTTTGTTTATCACTTTCTCTCTTTCTTAATTTTTTCCCGCTGCATCAACATGCATCATTGTCCTCCCCATGAACAGTTTCATGTTGCTGTCTTCTGACTAACCCAACCAGCAATATTTTCAACAACAGGCTAATTAGTGGAAAGTAAGAAAAACCGTCTGAAGGATAATAATAAACAGATTGGAGAGATGAAAGATTATCAGGGAGCAAATTCCTTAGACGGTATTGCTAAGCTATGTACTCATTGCTCCCTTGCTCTAGCAAGCAGCTGCATAAAGCTAGGTAGCCTTTCTTCTCAAACAAAGCTAAGGGGAGAAAAACAAAGCAAGACTTCTGTATGTATGTTGGTACGTGTTTCAGGGGAAAAAAAATCAGGACATTGTGAGCAAACTGGCTTTGCAATGGATCGACAAGGGTTTATTATTCTGAGCAGCACTCAATCAAATGTGGCCCCTATGAACAGAGAGTAATGTTGGCGAATCATCCTGGGGGCTTTTTTTCTGTGTGTGAGTGGTATCCATCTGTCAGCTGTCAGTGCCAGTGAGAGATATACAGAGCTGTCACTTCTTGTCAGCCAGCATTTGTGAGGCCTTTCACAGCTGCTACACAACACATACTGTCCTTATTGAAGGCCAACAAGGAGTCTTGGAGAAGATTCTGCTGGTCAGGGTGAAAAGGGGAAGAAAGATGTCAGGACCACTCTAGGAGAACAGCCTTGACCTATCAAAAATTTTTAACTTCCCTCTCAAAATCCTATTCTTTTCTGAATATTAATGATAATAAAAGGCAGATGGAGAGTCGAGGAAGTGGCACAGCTATATGGTCTGCATTTTGAGATTCAAGGCAAGTCTTGTGCTCCCTTTGGTACCTCTGGAACCTGTAATAATAAACATGGTGGGATGTGGGTGGTGATGCATTCCAAAGAGGCCAGTACTGTATCCTGAATGAAAGGAGTGAGGGGACAAACAGTTATTCCTCCAATGAAAGAAAAAATCCCCATCCAACACTCACAAGATAGATATACATACATACACACACACACACACACACACACACACACACACACACACACACACACACACAAGATACATGAGTGTATGTGAAAAACTTAGATGCGTATCCACACCTTTTAGAAGTGTTGGAGCTGTGCTGGGCTTATGCTGAATTTAGGGCTAAACCAAAACCCAGGTTCCAATGCACTGAAATTTTGCCAACTCTTTTCTGAAAATGTTGGCTCCAAATATTGAAAATCTCATGAGATCAGCTGTTCTTCTGAGTTTTCCTCCATCGTGGGCTGTATTAGAACCAGCTTCAGAAAATAGGAGGCCTTTTTGGTTTGTGATCTGCTGCAGATTTATAGTATTGATAAGGATCAAGAGTTTTGCATCCAGCCTGTATGATTTCACATAATATCAATTGCAGATGGAACTGAAATACTGTTTTTAAGTAAAGGACCCTGATTTTAGAATATTACAAATATTTAGGTATGCCAAACTGTTTTGCATCATTTAAAAATGGTAACTGTTTAAATCTTTAGAGAAAATTTTGGTTTGGTTTATATATTTACAGCTGCCTTTGCAATAATGCTAAACTAACATGGTCAAAGTTCAAAGCAGCAGGATTAGGAGAAATGAGTGTACATGGAGCTGGGAAGTGCTGAATTCTGCTCTTTGCTTTTTCATCCGATTTGCCTCAAGCTAGCCATGTCGATTCTCTACCTGTTTCCCATTTGATGATAACATTTCATTATCACTCTCACAAGAGCATCAAGTTGATGCATTTTTCAACCAACCTTTGAACTTCAAAAGATCTCTACAGGTACAAATCAGTCCTGAGTATATCACAAAACCAAGTTGTGTGATTCTGGTTATGGGCTCATAACGTGAAGCTAGAAATGTAGCCCTAGTTTTGCACCAATGTTTTTGCAAGGGTGGAAGATTAAGTGATGTTTGCAATTCTCAGAGTTCAGTGCTGCTTTGAACATAAACAAGTCAACATTTAAACATAAGATCTCATATCAGATAATTTTCTTTTAGAAGTAATTTTGCTCTTATGATGAGACTTCTTCAAGAAACTTAGAAATTCATGATGAAAAAGTGCAATCAAGGGTATTGTAGCAATGAAGTCTTGTTCAGTAACTAGAGTTTGTACATACTACATAAACCCGATAACATAATAACAATATCTATAATATAGATAATTAGATAGTAATGTATAAAAATGTAAGCAATTAATTGCAATTATTTCCATGCTTCTGTTACTTTACATGTAAATGAAATTAAAATCCCATAAAACACTAAAACTTAGTCAGACTGCATAATTGCATTGCTTAGTATTTTTGACTAGGGTGACTGGTTTTCTCAGACAGACTGGTATAGTTAAGCCCAAGCAGCAAGCACTTCACTCATTCATTTTGTGCCTGTAGAATTACTTTTTATTTAAAAGATGCAAAAAAGATTTATAATTTGGCTTAGGGTTGCTTGAAAGCCTGCTCTGTTTGGTTACCAGTTTCAAACACATATGGTATAACTCATATTGCTGCAAGTAAAACAAGACTGACTGTTGAATGATCATAACACTGTAATAGCAGAATGTCTACATTTAGCCCTTTTAACTGAGATCTGCTTGCAAGCCAAAATCAAATGGGAAACAATTAGTGCCCTCCAGAAAATGATTTCTCCCTTCCCCCTGAGAAAATCCAGAAATGCAAAAGAAAAAGAAGAAATTTCAGATGAAAACTATTAATTTTATTGTGAGATACTTTTCCAATGGCTCATGGGAATAGTAGTTTAATATGCCTCATGACCCAATTCCTTTCCAATTACTTAAACTCTTAATAGGCAGTCCCGTGGTGTAAAGGAGAGCACTCTGGACTCTGAATCCCAAGGACCTGAGTTTGAGTCTCAGTGGGGACCGTCCCCTGGCAGTTCAATGCCTCCCTGCCATCTGATCCTGTCAGATCTCAGATGCTAAGCAGGGTCAGCCCCAGTTAGTACCGGGTGCTGTGACAGTCCTGAGGACTTCACTGTCACTGTCCAAGCTCGTTTGGCCATGGCAATGGACCTCAGGACTTAAACGGTGGGTCCAGTTCTGTGCACACTGTGCCTCACCTAAAAAATCCACTGTCCAGGCTGGAAGGGCACAACCACATGGGGAGAGCCCTTCCCAAATATTTGTTCATGAAGTCTGGCCATACATACATACATACTTAATCTCTTTATAGACTGTCTCTTACCCTTAATTTCCTCTACACCCTTCCTTGAACAGTTTTGCCATAACATGAAGGATCCCACCATTTGTATAAAACAAGATACAGGAAACTCCATGAGAGGAATGTCATCCATAAATGACAGAGGGAAGTTTGTGACTGTGAACAACTTCTGCCAAGCCTTGTGGTGAAGTTCTAAAGGCTTGGCAACTTTGTGGTTTTGATAAGAAATTACGAGTAAAATTGTTCTCTCTTAGTTAAAATCTAAAGCTTAGCATGCTGCAGACTATTAAAGCACAGGATGCTGCTCAATTTCATTTCCTGTTTTGAATCAGAATAGGTAAAATTTTGAGGAGTCTCTCATGATGAACCCCTTAAATAAACTCTATTTGGTGAATGACACAGAAACCATATCGTCAAACCATGGTACAACTGAAATATTTCAACATTTCTTGTGAAAGTTATACAAAAAGCAATCTAGATTCATAGAAGTGATCACTTCCTCTTAAGCTTCTGGAAGTGTGCTGTGTTATGGCATTTGTTAAATAAAGCACAATTTGCTGGATGATCACAGAGTTCTTCCAAAATAATACTCTTCCCTGGGGAAGAACAAAAGAAGCACCCTACTTCAGATAGGGGCGGTGAGGGGAACATGATAAACATCATTGTGATTAGAAAGAACAGTGGATCTCTACAAACCTATGTTATTCTTGTTTTTGGAAAATGACTAGCCTGAACTAAATTGGAGTTGAGACAGAGAAGCTTGTTGACAGCAACTTGTTGTCTAACATCTATTCTGAATATTCTGGTGGGCACAAAGACACTCTGGTTTTCCTGTGTTGCAATCAAAAGTACAGATGATCTCAGTAAAACATACATACTATCTGTTTTTCTCTTAATGGTAGATTTACATATCCCACAGCTCTCTAAACAAGACTAGGAGAATCTTGTACCCTTTTCAACCCTCAACTGCTGTTATCAAATTGTATGACTCTTCTGCCTCAATACTTTGTGTAGCTTTTAAGTTTGTTATTGGACATTTCCCCAGCCTGCCTACACCATCTATATTTCAAAAATGGATTTTATTTCCTTCCCACACTCCATGTTTCTCAGGTTTATATGCCACCTCTGCTGATCTTGACTTCCCTTTCCCTTTTGCATCCGCTTGGACTTCTTCCCTGACTTTCTAGCAGATGGGCCAGCAGAAAAGATGGACCAAAAAGCCAGTTGTGTAGGGCAGCAAGTGTAGGACTGAACACGGTACCAAACAAGAGAGAGAGAGAGAGATCTCACACTAGGGTCCATGGCTCCACATTCGGACCACAGACCATCAGCTGTCAGGGCACAAAGACACCTGAGCCCTTAAACCTTTGTAGATGCTGTTTGGTGACCTTGTTATTCAGTGTCCCTGCTGTTCCAGGCACGAGGAAAGGGTGGAATCAAGTCTGGAGACTGGCTAGCATATCTCCTCATCTTCTGACTGGCAGAGCTGTACAGGCTCAGCAAAATCAGGCAATCTGAGCTTAGCACAGCCACAAGAGCTTCCCTGGCATTGGCATCCAGAGCTTCAGAGGATGGTGTGGAAATACTGTTTCCCCACAGGTCCCCACTAATAAACCTTCAGATAACCTTGGTGAAGACAGAATCAGGTAACTTGCAAGAAACCGGAGTAATACAACAGTTTCAAGACGTGTTGAAGACAAGAAATAGATCACTTAGAATAAGCATTAATCCAGTAACAATAGGAATTAAAAGGATCCCAAAAGAAGAAATCAACTAAACTATTTGATCAGTAAATTGAGAATATCAAATTAACTTTCTGTCACCCACAGTAGCAGTTTAGTTCCAGCCTCATCCAAGTAACACAAGTGGAGGAAGAAACACTAGGGGAGCTCAGTGAGGAGCAGGACTTTTGAAAAGGTCTGAGGACACCAGGGGATAATTTCAGAACACAGACACAGAGGCAACATACATGTCTGATTGACAGTGCCAGAAGCTAAGAGGACTACTGCTTCTGGCAGCATCTCCCTGAAGGTAGCGCTGTCTGGTAAGGACTAACAGGTTTCCTCATCATCTGTTGATAACATGAGAAAAATAGAGAGAAGAGGTATCTTGTGGCTTTCAGATGCCTTCAGAGGAGAAGAGGAGAACAAACAATCGGAATTTTTCTCTAAGATGGAGCTGATGTATGCCAAGTTACACAAGTACACATACTTTAGAGGGATTGACCCCAAGGAGTGGGAAAAAAGATAGAGTTTACAAACCATAAATGAGCAAACATCTACTTCAGGCATCCCAAAATAGGAAAAAGCAGGACCATTTGGATTACACAGTGTCACCTACTATTCAGCATTGCTTAACTCCTGGCTTTGTGACAGAGTTTCCAGTTGCTCAAAATGCTAATAAACTTTATTCACAGTAGTTGATATTTTCCATGCCTCAGGCTAAGTGCTTGAAGAATAGTGCAGCCAAAAGGTGGCTCAACTATTTCTAAGTATTCGGCAGTCATGCTTATAGCTTTAGAATTACCCAGCTTTATGCCTTGCATTGTCACCAAATCAGTTGATGAGGCTCAGACACTTGTGCATGTCCATCAGCTTGAGACACGCATATGCGTTTGTGCCATCTAGAATGTGATATTGATATAGGCCTTGATATTATGTGGCAGTTTAAAGAGTTTCCTTGGCTTAAGTTTGAGACTGACAAAGTCATTAATATTTCAATAAAGACCACACCAAATTAGACACAGGCCAACACTTCATTAAAAAGTTTGTTGAAGCAATGCTAAAGAGAAAAGCCTAAAAAGGATTAAGATTTTATATATCTATATCTATCTATCTATCTATCTATCTATCTATCTATCTATCTATCTATCTATCTATCTAGCCATATTTATAGTCTTGTATTTCTTTGTTTTTAAAGTCAAATTGAATCACTAGTATGTTCTGATAGTTACAGAAGGAGAAAAATATTAGCATAAGTTTGAAAATGGCCTCTAGATCATTGAAGATAGCTTTTCTATGCAGTAAAAATGTGTTGTGAAGATCTGTAACTGAAAGGTTAAATTTTTTATCAGTGTGCTGGAGTAATCAAGAAGCAAGTACTAAAACACAGGAAATTCTGACTTAAGGTTTAACTTAAAAGGAACTTGAGACAGATGTTAGCCCATGACTTCAAGGAATAGGTGCTAGTAAGATTTATTGGGGCAAAATTAATCCTATTCAAATCTAGTACAAGCCAACAGAGTTTTTTAAGTTAGTGATAAGAAACCATTGCTATGTTGGATAGATAAGAGACACTGAGTTTTGTTTTTCTCAGGTTGTCCAAATAAACTGATGTGAGGTGGCTTGGATATCTTAATCATAACTTTTATCACTGTAGAAATTATATTCCTGATTTTTCCTTTTCTGCCCATTGAAAAAGATGGGGCTTATCTTTCTTGATCTTACACTGGGCACAGCTTCATTTTATCAATTTTATGGTTTTTTTCCTGGATTTACTTTTCTTGATTTTCTTCCTACTATTTTAAAATACCCTTTTATTATTATATTTCCCTGCTGTGAATATGATACTATTTGAGAGCAGGAGCAATATTCAGAGATGAACCAGTCTTTGTATGGAAACACTCATTTCCAGATCCTTCCCATTCTGGAGAGTCATGCAGTTGTTCAGTTACAGAAGGGTGTTCCATGGAAGTCATCTGCACTTTTTGAGGTTCACATTCATAGTCTGAGGTACTTTCCTATTAGTGAATAAGAAACAGTGAATAGGTGAATGCAGATTGAACAAAGACAAGAGAAATCCTTGCTTTCTGAGAAACCACTTGAAGAGTCATCACAACATTTTTGTAACATTTTATACAAAATTTTTATAATTTTATTGCATTTATTACATTGTCATTATGATTTTTTTCTAGGAGTCTAAAGACAAATGCATACATGGAAAAAAGAAAAAGTGGAGAATAATGTATACATATCAGTTTAACTTCACTTGAAACATATCTGAACAGCTGTCTCCCACATGAAGTGTTATTCTTCCTAGTGATTTCCAAAAAGAGAAAGAAAAGCTAGGGGTATTAGTGTATAAGGCATTCTAGATTTCCCTGGCACTACAGCAGAACAAAGAAAAAAAAAAAAGTTGTGCAAAAAAAAAAGGAGGGGGGGGGTGGTTATAAAGCACCCCAAAGCAGGTTGTTAGCTCGCTAACAGAAGTGTCAGCAATTTTTACTGACATAGTCCCTTTGAACAGTACAGAAGCAAAAACAGTGAAACATGGGACAAGAAAAATCAAAATGTGTCCATGTCCCCAGGATTTTCCTCCCTTTCCTTTACCAAAAACTGCAGGATATGAATCACATACGGCAGGGCACCAAGCCCTAACAGCTGATCTCTGCTCTGCTTTCCTGGGAAAGGAGACACTCTTTTCAAATTTCTCTGTCAACATGCCACAGGAGAAAGGAAAACCATGCAAAAAAATCAGAGCATTCCCAATGAGGAAGGTTTTTTACAAAAAGCAAATGTTTTCCTTTGAATTATTACCAACTGAGTTATTTCCATGTTGCAGCTGAAGGCCAGTAGTTTGTAAGTGCAAATACTGGGGGAGTGGGGGAAGGAATAGGGGGAGAGGGATTGTTTCCATTTTTGCCCATGTGCAAATCTTGTTTTCTTCTGGCTGCAGTCATCCTGATGGACTTGCACTCAGTGAGGGTCCCACTGGTTTGTGGCATGAATATGATTTTGGAGTCAATAACGTAAATACTTTCTTATACTCAACATACGCAAAGCACAAGAGCAAATAGTCTCATTTATTGTGAAGGTGATGTTAAAAATAACTACAGAAATCTTGAGGCCCCAAAAGATCTGTATATGTGTGTCTATTGCCTATGTCTTTCCACTGAAAAAGCTGAGAATGTATGTAAGTCTCCTTGAACTCATCAGCTGTAATACTTTTGGCACAGTTCTTCATCACAACATAGTCTTCTGTTTATTTGTTTTTTCCATTGTCTGTCTGTGTTGTCTGAAGCTGTAAATGCATGGAACTCACAATATTCTGTGATTAAAAACAGGAATACTTTCTCTTGCAGTAAGTAAGGTTAATCATGCTTAGGAATGGGCTCTTTATACAGCATCCCAAATATCTTCTTGGAAAATGTCCTATGGGCCCTAATTATCTCTCTCCAAATAAAAAGAATTGAGTTGAGAGTTTTATGTATCTGCTTAGTTTTCAACTGGATTTTGCTGGTGGTTTAAATAAGCATGCTCATTAGCATCTGTCAGCTGCCCAGGCTTATTATTTCATTGCTATGTGTTGACTTGACTTTATTAAGACCTACAAGCCTTGATCCTGCCTGAAAGATGGACTCCAGAGCAGATCTGCCACAGCAGTTACAGTCGTCTGCACAGGCTATGTTAATGCCCACAGTCATGTAAAATCTGCTGCCCTGCCATGCAGAAGGCTTTCACCTGCAGATTTTTTTTGTTTCCATTAGCTGATTCCACAGCTTCTGACTGTTAAAGTGCCCAAGCATTCACTTTTCTCCAGGTTTGGATGGAAGCTGCCCATTTCTTTCCTTAGCTTAAAAGGAAGAACAGGTTCCTGGAACCTGGAAGAGCAGATTAATACATCTAACAGTAAGACAAATCAGCCAAACAAGTAGGGTATTGACTTCTTTCCTTTTCTTCTCTCTTTCCTCCTCAAGCCTTTCATCCTTCCTCCCAAGTAAGAAATGCTAATATGTTGCATAATATAGGGGCAGCTTGGTATATTCCTTGCCTGTCCCAGAGCTCATGGCTGTTTGGACTATGGTATAATTGCTTCTGTGGCTGCTCTCAACACTGTGGCTTCAGCTTTCCAGACATTGTGAGAGAATGGGAAAAATATTCCTATGGCAGCCCATCTTCTTTTTCCAGATTGGGGAGGAAATTCTCACCAAAGAAAGATTTGCAGAGTATGAGGGATTTTTCATTCAAATTCTTCTAAAAATTCATCCACTCACACGGTATCAGAGTGTTGTCTGTGGACATGGTAGAATCAATATGTAGTTTACTCAGTTCTTTCTTTTCCAGTGCTTCTCCTCTCCTTGTTTTCTTTGCTCCAGAGGAAGCCTTTCATTTTCCATCCATGTCCTGTCAAATATTGTTATGATATTTTTCAATCCATCTCTGGCCTCCCAAGGCTTTGGAGTCTGCTCGTATTCTGAAGAAGGAAGATCATCCCAGACTATTCTCAGTTGATGGAGTTCTAAGACAGAGCTGAAGGGTACCAGAAAGCGTGTGATTCAAAGGAGCATGCAGGGATCACAATGCTGTTGGGAAACGAGAGGCACCTGACACTGGGGCCAGCCTGCAGTCTTGCCTTGCCTGCAGTTCACTCAGAGTTGTCTGTGATGGCAACAGAGATGAACTCGTCTCTGGCAGTCAGGCAGGAAGAGTCCAGCCCATATTTTGTGCCAAGATAAGGGTGAAGGGGTAAATGTTGTTTTCTCGCAAGAACTGAAAGTAGAACCCTATCATCTGCAAAGGGTTAGTTATGATTTCACCACACATATTTCCCTGAAAGACAAATACTCACCAGGACTGATGAGCTAATTCCAGCCTAAGAAGAATTAGCATCTACGTACTCTAAGAAAGAAATGCTGAAGCAACAATCTGCTATGCCACTTAGCCTGGGACAATGAGATATCAATGATCTTGCATTTTAGGTCATTTCACCTAGCAATGTTTGCAACCATTGACCATTAGCCCTCTTCCAACCCCTCAGTGCCACCTCTAGAAATGATTAAGTAAAATTCAGTTTGAGATCACACTTATTCCTGCATCCAAATCCATCACATATTATAGCCTCTCATGTTAGCACAAACATCCTTTAGAATGAAACTTTCCTATTACCATTTCCATTACAGAATCATTTCATCTGTAATAATTTTCCATCAGAGGCTGGAGAGGAGTCTGCTGCAGCTTTACCTGCTGTTCATACCAGGCATGATTGAGAGATACCATTTTTTTTTGTGTTTGAAACCAACAGAAGGAGGAAAAGGGTCTATAAATACAGACGATCAAGAGTGTTTTACATCTAGCAGTACGCTGTGAAGCTCACCTGTAACAAAATAGGAGAGCAGAAGGGGGCAGGGGGGAGATTTAGGAAAAATCAGAGCAGAATTAATCCTTCAGGCTGAACTGCCTCTGCAGAGCACAGCTATAGAGTTCTGCTGACTCGAAGGGCCATTATTCAAGGGTTAAATGTCACTCAAATCAACCTCATTATGAACTGAGGGATGAGGAGGGGCTCGGGGGAGACACTGCTTTCTTATGCATTTACAATTGAGCCGCTCTGGCCTGGAGATGACCCGCTGCACAATTTTTAAATTATCTCCGCGCGCTCTGCTTGTTTTGGAAATGCTCTAAATAAAAATAATGGACTGTCTTTTAATAAGTCTCATTGTGAAGATTCCACATATCAAACAACGCAGCGCAGCTTGGAGGCAAGCGACGGGCATGTGTGATCTAGCTGGAAGAGAGACAAATGGTGATGGGAGCAACTCCATCTAGGGACCGCTGACAAGAAAATGGCATTCGCAAACTGACACATCTGTCAGGGTGGAGAATATTGGCACCTGTCACGCAATTTCAGTCATGACTTTTAATAAAGCTGCTTTCCCTTAGGTAAAATTGGAACTTGACTGTAATATTAGCTGCAAGCACGTCTTGTTTTCCCCTTCAGAGCTCTTTTGTACGTGAGACGTTTCAAATGAATCTTAAAGCTGAAGTAATGATGTTTACTACTTCTTTCCTCCTTCCCCCCCTTTTCCCTTTCCAAGTCTGGATTTGAAAGAGATGTTGTGGTGAGTTTTTTTTCTTTGCAAAATGTCTTCCCTTCATCTACCAATACCAGATTTTTTTGTATGTGAGTGTGTGTGCATGCGCACGTGTGTAGTGCTTTTTCTCTATCACTCTGTTTTTTTTTTCCTTTCCTCCTCCTTTTCAGCTGGGCTGTTGTTTGAGTGAATTTAGCCTGGGGAAGCATGTATATCATAAAAACTGGGTTGGGATTTGTTGGCTGTCAGTCAATAAATCAGTCAGAGTTTAATTACCAGGCATGTGATGGGAAGCGGTGACATGCACCAGGTCTGTTGGATAGCATTTCTTATGGGGCAGCAGCTACTAAAAACAAAAAGTTAGAGAGTATGTGTGCATGAGTAGATGCCGGATGGGAAGGAGGGGGAGAGATGGAGAGAAGAAGGGGGAGAAGTGGAGAAGGAGGAAGGGGGAAAGGAAAAGTTCAGGAGTCCTGCAGCTGGAATCCACTATTACAAAGGAAAAAAAAGGTTTTCTGTTGTTAAAACAAAGATTATGAGTGTCTGTTTCAGGACAAAAATAAGGTTTTTAGCTGAAGTGTTCCCATGTTTTGCTTGAAATATGTCATCATGTTCTGAGTGTCACCTGACTCCTGCATTAACTTATACTGCACTAAAGCGCACCCCTTTGTTTAACACTTGCAAACATTATATCAGAATTTTTTTTTAAAAAAGGAAAGAAAATAACTACAGTTGAGAGAACACATCAGGGAGATGGGGCTGGAAGGAGTTGGAGAACTATTGTATTACAAAATGACATAATGTGTTAAAGGACCTTTCACAAAGTGAGAGTAAAGTTTTTTAATAAAATATTAAGGTTATATAACATTCCCAATGAGGAAATCAATATCATTCTCTTTTTTTCCCTTTTTCCCCCCCCCTCCCTCTTCCCTCTTTTTGGAAGTTTTCCACGATGTCTGACCATGGAAATCATGTACAGGGTGGTTTTATTTCAAAGGCAATTCATATTTGACATGATTTTTATTTTTGACTAGTGATGAGAGATGTCATCTTCTTCCTGTCATATGCCATGAAGCATTATGTGGAGATACCACAGGATGTTTTGACTGAAAGGGTGCTCTATTTTCTTTTAACTATCCTCCTGTGGTTTCTCTCAGTGTGTGTTTCAGAAATCTTTTGTCCACTTTAAAGTGTTACAGGTAATGGACAGAAAAGTCTCTGGCTTGAGGTAGTGTAGCTACTCATCTCCTGGCAAAATGTTTGTCCATGAATGTGAGGGAGCACAAGGGATTTCTAAGGAGGAAAATGTTCATCAGAAGAAGAGCTAGTTACAAGTAGACTTCAGCTGGTGAAAATTCAGCAGAAAAAACGTATTGGTTCAAATTTCACAGAAACCTCTACACACAAAAAATGTCAGATTGAACAGGGAACTTTGCTGTATTTAGTCATCTAATTTAAACCATGTCTTTATTCACAAAATAAGAAAAAAGTCAATCTGGTTTGCTCAGTTAGGTGGACTCCCATGCTGTCAGCCTGTTTATCTCCTTGTCAGGTTGCTCCACAGTTGTCTCTGTGACTTCACCTACATGAATCTGGATTCCCAGCAAGACCTCCCAGAGATCACCTGCAGGATCTCTTCCCATCTTTAAATTACTCCTGTCATGTCCAACTGACTGTATGTAAACTTCCTATTGCTTCACTCGTACCTTCTGTCAACTTCTGTCATCACTTTTAGGAGGTAAACTGCATGGAGCAGAAATCTCTCTTCTTGAATGCTTGGCAAGTGCCTGGCATACAGTGTGGACTATTATAATTGTATAACAGTAACTCCAGACTTTATGTTGTGTACATATTCCAGCCATATGGGGTGCAATATCCAGACCTAGACTGCAGTCTTTCAATTGTGTTCACAGTGGGTCAGAAGAGCGTGAGGTTGAAGAAGGCGGCAATAAGTTGCAGGTGGAAAGAGATACAGTCACATAAAGATTTACATTCAATTAAAACTTTTGTGAATGTTCCCCCTTTAATGATCTTTGCTCCTCCATTTCTTTTCTTTCTTGTGTCTCTGATCTGGAGATTTTGCAGCCGAGAAAAGCAGTTTTGAAATTCATGCCTTATTCCCACTCACACAAACCTCCAGCAGCATTTGGGTTAATCAGCCTAAAGAGGCCTCAGTCTTAAATGTCTTATGGGTCTAAAAAAAATTAAATATACTTATTTAAACTTTCTCTTTGGAGTTGCTTGCTCCATTCCGTAACCCCACACTGGTTATTTTGTAAGTCCTATGTCCAATTTTCTCTCAGGCTACTGGAAAGTCCCAAGGTGTCCTTCCAGAGTTAGTTTGTCCAGCATCAGTAGAATTTGTGTAAACAACACAATGGTTAAACACTTTATAAGCAGACTGCACAGTGGCAGTAACACCTTGTGGCTGGTAGGAATTCAGCCATGTCCCACAGGGCATCCCACCAGCCCTGTCATCAGGGCCCTTGGCTGCCTAGGACAGCATGCAATTTCATTACACCAAGTTTTCCCTTCATGGCCACCCTGAATCTCAGGGCCATGTCCAGAACTGAAGAAAAGAAGTCAAAAAAACTCCAGTGGCGCACAAAGCTGGCTGACCTCCCTGTTAAACACTTCTCAGCAGCTATGCAGGATGTCTGTTTGCAGCCAGCCAGGGTTGGGAATCAGGGAAAGAGTTTCATGTCTAGTTTAATATCCTACACACCAAAGCTACATGGAAACCCATTGGAGTTGATATCTTAAGCTTCATCTTAACACAGAAATAATATTGGGACACAGAGCAGATCGTCTCTGAAGCTGTAAGTCAGAATCCACCTCCCAGCTGAGTCACTCTGTCTATTAAAGCAATGTAAGAATGTCAAATTATTGCAGCCTTTGTCAGAGGTCAACCTATATTAGAACAGCAGCTCAACAGATAATTTCACTCTCTAAACATTTGTCTCTCCTGTTGTCCTCCTTGGGTGAGCATGGGCATCAAGCTCTCCAGTGTGGAGTTCAGCATAAATACAGACCCACACAGAAGTACTGGTAGCATTTCTGCAAGATCTGCAGGATCAGTTGCACTAGTTTTGGTTAGTGAGGCTTAATACTTCTCATCTTCAGCTTTGAGTTTTGGAATAAAATCCTTTTGAGATTTTTATTGACTTTTTACTAGCTTTAAATCGCAATCAAGAATTTTCCTGGATTTCCACTGAAAAATTAGAACAACCAGTACTACTCAATTTTTATTCAGAAAATCATCTGTGCCTCCAAGTTTCAAAAAATGTGTACTCAGGATAAATAACTTCTTAGCTGCCTAGACTCACACAATGAAGTCTGTGGTGCAAACGATTACAGTTCATCACAAGTAGTGGGGTGGTTTGGATGAAGTAATCCAGTCCAAGTCTGTTTCTGCAAGACTGAAGAAATTTGCCAAAAGTGGAAGTGAAAAAGGCCCAAACTTAGAAGCAGGTAAAATTTCCCTACTGACCCATTTACTTGCAAATGTTTGCTGTTCTTCTTGATAGCCCAAGTAAAATGTACTCCTGACCTGCTTTTTTTCACTTTCATTTATTACCTACTTATCGTATTCCAAGGAAAAGAAATGTCTGATGTGTTCTGCATATGGGCCAAATGCTTCCTTAAAACAGCTTCACTCTTGAAGTATATCTTGCACGGATCTGTTGGCTGAAGGATTGGAACTCTGAGCCAAAGTGCTGGTGCTGAGAGAGTAGATTAAGAGGCCCAGGATCCATCTCCCAGATTTCTACACCAAGTGCATTAATTGATATTTACTTAGAAAAGTGTGTGATGGCCTCTAGTGGTGCACACTGTTGATAAACACTGAAACATCACAGCTTCTCTCCTCTCTTTGAGTGGCACTTGAACAAAAGTGTTCTGGATGTACTGACACCGGTGTATTGCTGCCATTTGAGTAACAAGACAGCCCAGTGACAGACGGGCCTGGTCTGTTTATAGCACTCTCCTTCCCCTCTCCTCTATGTGCTGAGGAGGACATTGCACAGCACACTGGGAGCAAGTGCACAAACTGATATTTAGCAGTGACACATTAAGTACCACAGATTTTCTGTGATCGCACCACCATGTTCCTGTGTCCAGCATTGGGGAATAACAACAGACTGACTTCATCACAGTTTTCTTTTCCTGCTAACCCACCAGGCTCACAGCACGCTCAGAAACAAAAATCTTGATTTGGTTCTTTTTTTGCTGTGAGGTTTTCCCCCCTTTACCAGAATATATTGATGGTTTCATCAGATCAAGACCGTGACAGGAAAATCACAACTATAGGACATTTCCTCCCAGCTATCAGATGGACTGAACCTCAACAGTACAAACATGCCGAGGCTTCTTGCTGTGAGTGCAGCCTCTGCCATTACTATGGTGAACGTGATAGCCATTAACTAATCATCATCAGAAAAAATATAATGCTCTCTCCCTCCTCCACTGCACATCGAAGCACATACCGTATAAACATCATAAAGGACACAGTGAGAGAGAAAAAACACACTAGAGGCCATACAAAACCACATATAACCCCAACCTGAGAGGAGACTGTTATTCAAGCAGTGAAAGCTTTCATATACTGCATGACCATAGAGTTGGATGTTTTCTCAATAGTGTTCTAAGCAATAATACATAGATAAAGAGGCTGGAATATGCCATCCCTTTTATAACATATGCACATCTATTTATGAAGACACTTAAGCATGGATTTAGTAAGTCCCAGACAAAGCTCTAGAGGCGGCTGTCTCTTTAAATCCGTCTCCTACCAAGTGAAATTTGTGGCCCTGATGAATGGCAGAGCAGAGTCATCCATAAAAGGGCAGAGGAAAATCACACTCATTTGCATACAGTAATTATTCTCTGAATCGGGCCACCTTTATTGCTGCCAGAAAATCTACTGTCAGCATTGCTCTATAGATCATGTTGGAAAAGCCAGCAGCTGAGGAGCGAGGTGGTGGCTTGGGACCAACCGGCTGGCACCCCGGCCATCCTTGCCACTGGGGCAGGTTGTGCTTTGCCTCATTCCCCATTCTGGGTACCTAAATGTCCATCTTCTTTTGGGTCCTGTGTATCTTCAGCAGTATAGCAGGAGGGTGAATATTTGGACACGGATAATAGCAAGAATGTGGGAACCATGCAGGGTGGCTGGGGAAGTTCCCAACTACACCAAGATAGACTGGATACATTTTTCACCTTTTTTCCTTCCAACATGACATCTGTAAAGGAAAATGAAAGAAAATAAAGAAGCAACATTGTACAGGCACAGTAGCATCACATCACCTTATTGGTATGCTACCTATGCTTATGCTCCTCTTTGGCTCTACATCAGTGAGCACTGGCAGATTAAAAAAAGGAATAGCTGACTGAAATTTCAGCTTGCTGGCAGGAGAAGTAAGAGGGGAAAGGGTACAGCCAGGGACTGCACCAGCAAAACCCAGCCTGAAAAACGAGCGAAGATCTATGGGGCCAGACTCTCAGCACAGCACAAACAAAGCTGCCACTAGTCTGGGACTTCTCCCCCAGGTCTTCTCCTGCTGTGACCCAGCAGGAGGGTCTCAACACACAGTATGGAAACAGAGCTTTTTCAGGTACCATTGGATAGCTTGAGGAGAGCACTTTCCCATCCATTTTTGTCTGTCTACTTACGATGCTACCAAGGAACTGAAGTCTGGTAGAAGCTCTGTAGGAAGTATGCACTTGGCGTGAATCCAGTTGTGATCACACTTCTTGTGAAACCAAAACCTGACATGTAGAAACACTGAATCCCAGTAGTGAATTGCAAAGATGAGAGCAGTTTGGAGCTGGAAGTGATAACAGCAGCTTTGGTGCCAGTGCTGCAATTTGCCACACTCTAGAGCAGGGATTCCAGCTACAACACAACTTGACACAAGTGCTCTCAACCACTACAATAGCTGGGAATAAAAGACTCGTGATCCTCATTTTGCAGGACCTGTCTATCAGTTCAGGTGTGTTTGCACTGCAGTTTTTGCATATGCCCAAACTCACAACCAAATGTAAGTTCAAATTTCCTGGTCAGGGTGACTGCAAGAGACTTCAGGGAGTTGCTGTGGATATGGGTTTCCCATGAGGATGCAAGGATTTCTTAGAGAGGCATTATCCTACGGCACCATGGCACTCCATGGCATCATCAGTTAGTTTGGTGGAATATTAAGTCCTTCCTTAAAAAAATGCAATTTTGTGACCCATAATGAAAGTAACAATGTGAGACTGAAATAAAAATCTAGAAGTCCTGTGTTCAAATATCACAGCCTGCATCTTCTGCTCTGTCCTAGAAGGTCACCTAGAGGCCAAAGATCTGAAAGATGGTAACTTCCCAAATACCATAGTAGTGTTGCTTGCATGTTATGTTAGTGAAAAGTTTTGTTCATTATTATCAGCAGATACTGGAAACACTTGGTATGAAAAAATGGGCTAAAAAGTACACTAGAAACTCCAGGGGTGAGAAGTGTTTTAAAACATGACCTGAACAAACCTGACCCCAATACTGCTATAGACAGGGAATCAGTTGATCAAAATTCTGCCTGACACCACTGAACATAATTTTTGCTTGGTTGACTGGAAACATCCTGAAGTTGCAAATTTTGTCTACACTCCCACCTCAATTAGAAGACAAACCCAGGACCCTTATTCTTCATTTAATTTGTGATCTAACCAAACAATTTGGATTTCCAAATGTCCACCAATAGAAAAAAATCTGTCTTCCACCTTTTTTATGGTTCAACTAAAATGAAAACTTCATGTTACAACACAATGGCTTTTCAATGTTTCCAGCAGTTACTTTCAGCATTATCATGCCATTCAGACATGGAGTTACAAAGAGGCTGCTTAAGTAAGGATGTCTTCTATCCAACCAGAACTACTGAGCTCTAACGGATTTTGTTAGTGAACTGTTTTATGCTTCAGACCTGTAGCAAAACTTTCAGTCAAATCAGGACCTATTTTTTTCCCAGTAAGTTAGAGGTAATGGAAAGCCACTTTGAATTAGATAGTATTTGCTGTACTCAGGTATATAAAGATGATTTATGCATAAAAGTAGAAAAATGTCTGCAAACTACCCTGACTTCATGAATCTTCGTTGGCCTATTTAAAACAGACTGTATCAGCAGTAACTTTTTCCTTTGCCCCTTCTCTGATTCCTCAGGAAGGAAGAATAACATGCCAGAGTGAGAGACCTAGTCTAAAGCAAATTTCTGCTGACCATAACATGTTCTGCCATGTGCAAGAGATAGGCTCTTCCCTTGATCAGGCTGGCAACAGAGCACTTTGCAAACATTAAATTAACTTAAATAAGAAGCAGTAGAAAGAGAAAGAAAAAGGAAAGCAAGAAAAAGGAGAGAGAGAAGGAAAGTCAGCCTTGCTGAACAGTGATACTTCGCTTTGCCTAACGCTCCTTCAGAGTACCTGACCGCTGACAGATCTAAAGTAAAATCATTTAAATGATGTAAGGTGTATAAAGTTTTTTTTTAAGCAAGTGGAACAAGCTCATGACTTTGCTGTTTATTAGAGGATGAAGCTTCCAATATTGGCTTGCTGAGATGAGCACTTATAAAACCACACCGATATATGTGTTTGCATTCCTCTTTGGGTAAAAATTTATCAGAGAAGAAAGGCATTAAACCTGTCACCTTAGATAAAGATCAGATGTTTGATTTCAAACAGAAGTAAGCAAACACTCCACTGTAGGCTCCATTAACCCCTTTAGTAGCCCACAGAATCTGCTATACGGGACAGGCAGTTGGTGCTGCCCATGTCGCTGACTCGCAGCCACAGTTTCTGTGGGGAACACGTCAGCTACATGCTATTTCTTTCTATCTTCCCTGTCTCTCCAGCAGTTGCAAAGCAGAATGCATCTGCTGCCTGCAGAAAGGGGTGTGGTTCAAAACAGAAACTAGCTTAGATATTTGTTTATGGTACTGGTGCCACTTGCTGAATTTGCTTTTATTAAAAATGTACATTTAGGGCATCTGAAGGGGAAGCAGTGCTCAGATCCTCTCAACTAAAGTGAGAGACCTAGGCTATTTTGGAGATCTCTCTGGTATTTCTCTGGCAACAAGACTCTGCATGTTTTGTAGCCTTTTTCTCCCTTATCCTATATCCATGCTATAGCTATTGAAAATGACCACTGGCATGGCATTGCACTCTGGACTAAAAGTCTCTGGCACATCTACATGTTGTAATACCTGAAACCCTCCTATAGCTAACTGGCTGAGTGAAGTGAAGAAACTTTGCCAAAGAAGAAAAGAGAGAAGAAGAGAAAGCAGAAATCAGCCTCTGGTTTCTAAGCACATTCATGCATAAGTCAGGGTTAAGTCGTACAAAAGAGAGGAGTAATAAGAAGTCCTAATAAATGTTTTCACCTGGAAAATCTGATCTATGCAAGATTGGGAGTGTAACTATGAGGCAAACTTTTATGGTCTCCAGTTTGAGGAACATTTGGAAATATGTTAGATCATGCCACACAAGTGTTTGCTATATTAATCAAACAGCACAATAGTTGCCTGGATACCCACACCATTTCATCAGCTGTGGTGGCCTGTTACCAGTTTTCAGAAAATGAAATGTGACCCCTGAGGACTGTAATTGGGTGAGTATAGTAATTTAGGAATGTTCAGGGGATCTGGAAAATCTGTCCAGCCAATTCACTTACAGCCAGCCATAGCAGAAGGGTATTTCAGCACTGAAGAATCGTGCAAGTTGCCTGTTATCATTGCTGATACCCAGTTCTTTTCCATTGCCTGTTTGCTGCTTGGTGCCAGTTACGATGAACTCGAGTCCTAATGAGCCTAGAGGTAATTTTGCTTAATGAAGGATTAAGGCAGTGCTTTGGAATACTAGAAAAAAAAAGAGGTGGAAATAAAATAAAAGCCAGTTCTCTGCTGGCAGAAACTGTGGTGCATTTGCAATATAAACTGCTGTATCCTCTTACACAGAATGTTTGTTGTGATACAACTTGAAACAGAAAGGGCAGTGATCTCATATATTAGTGCAGGAGGCAAAAGTCTTTCTGAATTAATCCAAGCTTGTGGCATTCAGTTTAACCCAGTGTAGCCTGATGCAGTTTTGAGGCAGGTAAACTGCGTGTGCTTTAATTACAGCTAGGCTATGTAACCAGTCCAAAGTTCAGGTCAATAGAATGATGAATTCTCTAGCCACACAATTTTTAATACTGGCTGGGCTGGTTATTAATTTTCTTTATTTGTACTGTTGAAGACCTATATAATTTGTAGCATTGATAGTTTGTTTTTTAAAAGCTCAGAAATGCTCACACACTTCAATCAATTCATTTTCTTGGGTTAATAAACTTACTGTGTGCTGTTTCCATAATTTACACAGGGTGCTGTTGTTTACAAATCTATTTATTCTATTTCTTGCAGGTTATCAGGCTTCCTAGTTCTGTAGCAACAGATTGCATTAGATGCATAATATAGGAATACTAAATGGCAGAAGAATACCATATGCTCCATCATGGGCTGCATTTAATCCCCGAAATACCAAATCACCAGCTTAATCCTTCCAGTCGACTCAAGAGTGGTCTGTTATAACCCTGGAACTGGGATGGAAGACAAAAGAAGACACAGAGCCAGAACTTCTGCTAATGTAAATCAGTGCACTTCCACTGACTTCAGCAATAACATCTTTGACACCAGCTAAGGTTATACCTTGGATTGTTTGGCTTAGTGGTGTCAAAAGAAAAGGTGGGCTTCTCAGAACCAATTTTCCAGATCAAACACTGGTAGCACATTATTCAGAGGGAAACCAAACCATCTGAAGTGTTCTGAACACTAGTAGATGCATACTTTTGTAAAAGGTTATCAAAATTTGATATGATTTTCTTTGGAAACATCCTCTAAGGTCTTTTCTAAATTCATCCAAGCAGAATGCATCCTTCATATCATATGAAGACAGCAAAAGTGACAATATTCCATGTTTTTATTAGTACTCATCTAAGAAGCTTGAATCATACATAAATAGAATTATAGAATGGTTTCAGTTTGAAGGGACCTTAAAAATCATTTAGTTCTAACCCCTCTGCCTAGTGGGGGACACCTTCCACTAGACCAGGTTGCTCAGTTATATATAATTTGCTGTTTTGTAGGCCCAGTCATAAGTTTCTAGGAAAGAAAACTTATTCTACCAAACAAGTAATGACAACAGATAGGCTTGCTTAAAGATGGTTTTGGACTGTCACTATTTGGATTGTTGAGAGACTTCAATTGGTTCTTTGAAGGCTGCCACTCAGATAGAAAATGCTCTGACAAGCATAACTGGGCATTTTAATTCTGCTGCCAGAAATTGCTTCTTTCCATGATAATTCCAGCTGCAGTCTATATCCTATTGGTAATCCCTTGGCATGTTACCCAGGAAAACTGTAGTTGATTATCTTAAGGGGAGCTACCTTCTCTAAAGTTTTCAGTGAATATTGCAGATGACCATTTGTGCTTCTGCAATACATGGTGCCATTTCCAAGAAGCTATCCTATAGCACATGGTAGCATTTCAAACTAGCTTAGGCTGATTCAGTGGAGAGGCTATCTCTAGGAATATTTCAAAAGGGTTAGTATCAGGCTGCACAGACACCACAAGTACAACTTTTCAAAGTGAAAAGTTGCTTTTTCTCCTTCAAGGCTCACCGATAGTGTTCGAGTGGGAATTAAGCAGTACAGTGATACTGTACATGATTAGCAGCATGGTTGTGGGATGAGAATGGTTATATATCGGATAAATTTAAGATGACAAATTTGCATGTAAAACAAGGGATTCTTGCCAAAGAAAGAAATCCATGAAGAACTGTTCATCTGATGATTGGTTGCCTAGCCTACCCATGACAGCTAAAACACCTTTAAATAGTCTGTCACAATGTATCTGAAAATGTTTGGGGAATGTATTAATTAAAATTACTTCAGATTTTCTGTATGAAACAACTTGGTGGTGAGCCTTTTGAGAAACAGCTGGGAAAGAGAAAACCTTTAATTCATTTTGTAAATATTCTCAGTTCCAAACTGGATGTTCTTTAATTGAGATACCCTTTCTCCAGAAGGCTGATTTCACTTCAACAAACCTTTCTTACCCCTAAGAAAGAAAAGAAAAAACAGAAACAAGAAGATGAGTGCATAATACATGTCTCCTCTGAGGCAGACATTCCTACAGTTATTCAGAGGTTTCTTCAAAACAGTATTTTGTATTCTCTGTATTGGAGAATAAAAAGACTAAATCTGAGACATCTCTCTATGCACTTCTGTGCACCAATAACATTCCAAAATAACACTCCA
The DNA here is from genome assembly GCF_047495875.1 of Pithys albifrons albifrons. NCBI lineage: Eukaryota > Metazoa > Chordata > Aves > Passeriformes > Thamnophilidae > Pithys > Pithys albifrons. Next base: position 89,723,947 of record NC_092461.1, read on the forward strand.
AAAGTGAAGAAAACGTTATTGAGTAACAAAAAAATTCTAGAAGCCACTGAAACTTATGTTCATCAAATAAATGCTCCTATTAATATAGTGCTCAAAATAAAAAAGCTAATAGAGGGACAATAGTAAAGAGGTGGGGAGGGAAGAGAAGATACAATGCACTGCATTAGGTAAATTTTCAATTAAGAGGTTATGGTCTTGGAAAATTTCCTTTTCAGGGAAATGCTCTGAACATCTGTATAAATTTTGGTCAATTAATTACTTATTAACTTATTAACAGTATTCTGAATGTGTTGGATATTTGTGAATCAATATTTGCACAGATTATTTGATTCTCCCCATGTTATTTAGTATTGTATCAGTAGCTTTATGCAAGCCCCCTGTGGAAAGATGTAAATTAGAAAAGGTCTGTAGGCAGAAAAAGATCACCAGCTGGAATTTTTGCAAGAAAAAAATGGCCACAGACACATGAATCTTAAGAATTTTTGCAAAGACCTTTTGAGATATATTTTTCTCTATTTAGATGCATACAGGTTGTCATCACAGTAGTTAAAAGTTAAAGGTTCTCGTTGAGTTTATATTGTGAAAACAGATTTCTAAGTCATAAAACTATATGACCCAAAGCAAATTAAGGTTTCTTCCCACTTAAACTGTACAATAGTATAACTTTTCAAATGCTAATTGGAAATGAGATTTTTGGATGCTCAATATATCCCCTTTAATAGACCTGATTTTCAAAAATCACGGCGATTTAAAATATATTTCCTTTATAAAAGCTCCCAGTTAAGTGTCAAAGGATAAGGACCTAGAAAAATACTATTCAGTTCTGTAAATATAACCATTCAATCTTCTGGTGATTCATTGATAGCAGTCTGTGTTTTCCATTTGTTTATATAAGTATATATAAAGATGCATATGCATACGAAAGCATCAGTGTGTACATATGTGTATATTTGTATGTTGGGAGTATATATAAAATGGATTTTGTGGATTTGGTCACCAGAAAAAGATGCTCAGCCGCTCACAGTGAAATTTCTCAAAGTGATGAGACTTTCCCATAAAGCCTTGTCAATACAGGAGTTACATTAAATAAATATACAGCACATATAAAGAACCAGAAAATCTTCCTCAGTGGCACCATCCAGGTCCTCACTATTCCTGACCAATCTTCAAGTTCTTCATAAATATATTGGTCTTCATCCTAAGACCAATTGCATTTCTGTTTATTGTCTGTTCAGAGTCCCATTTCTCTGATGACTAGAAATCTTCTGAAAATATGTGTAGATTTTGTGTGTACGTTTATATTAATTTGTTCTTGTCATAACAGCTTTAATATATGTATTTTGATCCTCTTTCAAGCATGCATAGCAAATGCATTTGGGGGGGAAGGTGGTGTGGTCTGGGGTATTTTCTGTTTTCATAAGACCTCAAATATTAGCAAGAATATAACTACAAGAAGCTTGCAACTCATCTCATCTGTAATTTTTTCCACATTTTCTAACCAATATTTACATACACAGAATTGCAGGGAAACTCTGAGAAATATAATTAAACAGTATCGTGCCACATCTGAGCACTGAAGAAATACCTAAATTAACAAAAATGATACCGCTAATGGACCAGCCTGGTGATTTGCTCAAACTCATTTGCTCTGCTTGAGAACAAATAACCCCTTTGCCATCCCACACAAATTCCCTTTGTATGGAGGTGATACCAGCAGACAATAATGTCTGGTTGCCTGTCTCAATCTATAAGGCTATTGAACCTCCCTTAACCAAATAAGAGAGGTGAAACATCCCTCCTTGCTCCACCCCAGCTAGCCCTCATTTCTGCACCACATTCATCCTCTGATGGGTTCCTCAAAGCTCTTGTTTCATCTCCCTGTCTTAGCCACTTTGGTCTGTTCAAATGTTCTTAAGAGCACTTCCTCTCTGTGCCCTGGCAAATATCCTTACAGTTTACTTGCAGCTGGGGTAACATGCTTCCTCAGGGGCCAGCTGGTCCTATCTCCATTCTCTATTCCGATTCATCCAGGAGTTTAGGTAAAGTTCACCACTTTATATCTGTTACTCTCATTCCTTCAGAGAAGTCTGTTAAGTGCAAAGACAGGCTTACTTCCCTGTCATTCAAATCATGAAAACCAATCTAAAATGCTCTCTGGCTCTCACTGCACCTCCTTCCAGTTCCTACTTTCTCTAAAGCCTGAATTACCAGCAGACTCTGCAGTATTAACAACAAATAATGAATAAAACAAGTACTTAAAAATTATATTGTATCAAATTTTTGAATGTCAGAATCCCAGACCAATGACATATCAGAGTTTAAGGAAGTACAAATTGAGGAGGGAAGTGGTAAACAAGAAGTACTTTGGTTGTTTAAACTCTTGGCACTGGAGAGCTTTTAGTATGATGCTTTGGCCAGACCAGCATCCTTCAGAGGGTGATCTTCCAGTTCAGTTCCTGCTGAAATTGTTTGGCCATAACTAGAAGGAATTGTTTCCTCTCTTTTCCAGATGTGGACAAATTACCAGAGAAGTGAATACACCACAGACCATAAAGTATTCCCCTCCCTTCTTTAGTGTCACCTCTGATATGATCAGGCTAACTAATTCACTCTGAACATCCATTATTACACTGATGAGGTCTGACTGGCTGCCCTTACTGATTGACAAGGAAAAATGAGCCTTCTGAATATGGTTCTAATCTATATTCCAGACAAAGAAGAAGAAAAAAAAACATGCAAGAGGAAAACATTAATTCTGTCTCTTTAAATTTTAGAAATTATGATAATTATGCCTCCAGGTTTTTAATTTTCAATTTACAGATGTGGTGAAGTACACTGAGTCACTTGACCTCTCTAAGAAGCAGTCTTGTCCTGGCATCCTCATAGGTATCTGTCCATCTGGCAGAGATATTGTAATTCAAATCTCAAACTACAACTGACTGCTGAGCTGTGAGCTGTGCTGCTGTCATGCATCCTGTCATTTCCCCCTCCCTAACTTCAAAAGACTTAGAAAAATGCAAAGAGAACAATATCATATGGCAAATTCTGTTTATGTGGCATGGCTTAGTCATCCTTATTTACATCACCCTGCCACCTAAACAGACCTATTCACAATGCATAGCTGTCACTCAGCCTGAACCTTAGATTACTGTTAATGTTTGCAAAGGGGTAGTTATGCAACACTACACAACTGTACATCAAATACAGAGCTCAAGGCTAATAAAACTTGGTCCAAACTGACCTAAGGACTCTCATACTTCTGCTGTGCATACTGATGTATCTGATTACACTAGATACAAAATACAATATACATATTTTAAAATATATATTTTTTAAATGTCCAACTTATTTTCACCCGAGCTGTCTTTCTTCCCTCATGTTGCCAAATTGCTATGAAAAAGCAGTCAGGTCAAGTTTGCTTGCAAATAGAGGAATGTTCTTTAATTTCTGTATGAAGTCACCATAACAGTTTTATAGACAGGAAACTTTCCAACAGTGGAGTGACGTACAGGAGATTTAAAGAGCAAAGAAGCATCAACAGAGGAGCAGATTACACCACAGGTAGGAGACATATATGCAAAGTTTAAAATCAAATATATTACCATTATAACCTGAAGCTCTGGTCTGATTTTTTGTCATGATGCCATTCAGACCTTCCTCTCCAGCCCCAAAAACAAACATACCCATCAACAACAAGGGCATACAACAAAAGGCCTGGAGCAAGCCAAGGCAGCTCATGGAATGAAAACCCAAAGCTGACACAGAGGCAGTGAGGCATGCCAGAAGGAGGCAAGTTTCCAAAGTTAAATTGACCCTTTGTAGTGCCCAGATCTGTCCCTGGAGGCTGCTGGCACCAGGGATTAGCCAGCTCTACCACATGGGTCAGGACATGGTTGGTACACCTCCATATTAAAGCTCTGTGAGAAAAAAATCATACGTTTATAGCTGGCTGTGGGAGATGATTAGGGAGATGGGGTTTGCTTCTTCCTTTACAAATATCCAGGCAAACTGCATAAACTACTGACTCTTCCAGCCCTGTGATACTGATGACAGCAAACTCAGCTGGTCTGTTGAACCCAGGTTTCAAAGAGGAAACATCTTCCTTCACACTCATCCTCAGCAACAATAAAGGACAGTCTGCAGCCTGACTGCTTGCTAAAGGCTCTGCCCAGATGCCATCTGGGACATTAGAAACAAAGTCTTGCTGAAAATGCTTAAGAAGAAAGAATCTGTAGAGCGGTTTCCATCCAGTGTTCATTGGCCAGTACACTTTATTTAAATTTTGATTGAAACTACGTACCTGGTGCAGCTAAGGAAAACCCTCTTAAAAGCTCCCTCCCTCCCCCCCCATCGCGCTCACCCCCTTTAACTAGACCTAGTTTAACTGCTCTTCCATTTCTACTTCAAACAGGCCTAGAAGCACTTTCCACTGAGAGAGGCCATTGTTACTTTTCAAAATGAAATTGCTAATGGACAACAGTTAAGAGCCTCTCAGATGTGTGTTCTGAGCACACAGAAGAGTTACACTAATAAAATTAGACTGATGACTAAAGGGGGGTTAAAAATGCTCACAAGTAAGACTTACTCTGGCATTAAAAAAGACAGGGGATACATCTATAATTCAACCTGTATTCTTCCCCAGATCAGTTTGGCATAGGGGATCAAAGGATACATAAAGGGTCAAATCCTCAGCTAATATAAACCTGAGCTGTGGCAGTTTGCCTTAAAATTGTGGAGTTGGCCCCAAGAAAACTCATGACAAATTTCCAGAAACACAAGCCCAGAGTAGAAAACTAAGGGAAGATGAAGAAGTTCCTGGATGGGAGAATAGGACTGAACAGCAGAGCAGGAATCAGGAAATTCTTAATAGTTTTGACACTGCTGCTGCAAAGACCTTTCTGGGCAGTTATTTACTCGTAACCCAGAACTGCACTGTTGTCAATAAACTAAGACAACCAGATAATTACTTAATTAGGTGATTCCCTTCCCACTGTTACACCTTTTTTCAAAAAGATTTTAATGTGAAAGCCATCCTCTATGTCTCTGAGCAGAAATATACACTTGAGGTTTCAAGCCCATGTATCATAGCATATAAGGAAAAGCAACAAAATAATACAGAGGTGTAATTTTGCTGATGGTTTCTGGCGATAAGAAAAGCTGCAGTGGCATGGCTGGGAAAGGGTTTGTCACCATAACTCCAGGATCAAATTTCCTTGTATTACAGCAAGATGGCAGAAAGTGTCTGCAAAGGACACTCAAGGAGACGTAATAAATGCCATGAAAAGAGCAATTCTTTCTGATAGAAAAGCTTTAACACAGTCACAAAGTACCTAATCATGGAAGTGCTGAGTAACTTCAACCCTCTTGAACTTCAGCAGTATGCATGGTGCTCAGCACACCTTTGCAGAGGCTCAGCACTTCAGAAAATCAGGTCCCAAAGCAGGAGGAAAAATCATTTTCAGAAATAGATGTGGCAACATATAAATTTCTACCTAATACGATAAATCAGGTTTTATTTAAGCATTGGCATACAGAAGAAAGAGATCCCAGACAGAGCGATATAACAATCCATTTGTTTTCTCCCCCAGAGTGGAATCCAATGTAAGAGCCATTTGAAGATTTTGGCCTTGGCTTGTACTAACCTTCTGCACGCAGGTGAACCATAACGTTCACAAAATAATTCATACATATGAAGGGCCACATCTCAGGAAAATTAAAAGTAAATAGCATCAGAGTATGTAAAAAGAGATTTTGTGCAAAAAAAAGGCTACCTCTTGGTCATGATTTCAACTTCTATCTAATGGTTTCTTGGTCATATTTTTCTTCAACAATATCACCAGTTGTTTCATTGTTTAGGGGTTTTTTTGGTTGGTTGTTTTTTTTTTTTAATTTTATGAAGATTAAAACCAACCTAAGACAAAAATCACATCTGAATGAGTAGCCTATGAATGGGAAGGAGGAAATGGTCCTAAGGATGTCAAAGTCTTTTTGGGGCTTCCCACAGACAGCATATAAAATATATGCAAATTCCTTTACTGTGAAACAGGATGCTCCAGGGAAGTCCAGCCTCAATAAAGCTTATCTCTTTCCCTGTTCTCTTTGGATTGTTGGAACAAGCAATCTTTGTGCTGCCCTCAGATTTCTAATTTGCTTTTCTAGCTGGTCTTTAAAGAGCTGGGTCAAGCACCTCGGTGTATGACTTAGCTGCTGTATCATGAAATTTAAGTCTGGATCCATTAGTGAAAGGTCAAGATAGCAAACAAGGATGAAAAGCATATTTGGATCTTCCCCTCAAACTTCCATGGTATACAAGACTTCTGTGAACATTTCATATAATATTTGCAATGCTGTACTGCTTCAAGAGGCCATAATTCCAAATCATCCTAATAAACAAATTCAAACCCTAGTGGATTTGAAAAGGAAAAAAACCCACCAATTCTTTGATATTGCATTTCTACTTGCATAGCCAAAGTCAGTTAGTATGTGTAAATTGTTTCTGAAGAGTAGTCTTAGAAGCAGCCATAAACATTGAGATATTCCAGGTCTCTAAGCCCCTCAAGAATCCCCCTACAGGCAGTCATTACAGTGAGGGCAAGATGATACTCGTTATAATTTCCTCAGAATGCCAGTAAATTATCTGATAGGGTTTTCACATAAACTTGGATAAAGCCTAGACTCACTCAAAACGTCGTCCAATGAAGTTATGCCTAAACTAGAGAACATCTAAGAAGTTATCAGCCATGTTGTAACATCATGGCAGGACAAGAGCTGGGCACAAAATATTTCCAAAAATATAAACCCGAAGTTACTCTGAAGAATGATCTGAACAAAGGGGTCTTGGATCTAAGGTCACAAAATAATATGTACAAGCCCAACAATAGAAAAGATGCATAAATGAATCTTCGTGAGCTGGATTCAGAAGACCTATTAAATATAGACTCCTACTGAACCCTTCAGGAATCTATATCTTTGTTTCTGCTAGCCTCTGCCCCAGGCAGACATGGGGACTTATCTGAAGCTGAGGTCAATGGGGCTGGTGCAAACACCTCTGGTTTCATGGGCATTCAGACCACAGAAGTATTTCTGGTCTTATTATGAGTGTTAGCATATTCTCATTTTTCTATTAGTCTTTCTGAAAACTTCTTTGTTTCATTTTTTTCCCCATCATATTCTGAATATTTATCTGACTCATACCAGCTCTGCATCATAGTCTTGTTACTCATCAGTAGAGGGCTGTACCTCAAGCTAGGTAAAATAAGCTGTGTGTCCCTCTCTATCTTGAAACGTTACTGTCACTTACAGATACTGGGAATTCATCTTCAGAAGTCACATCTCATTTTCTGGTGATGAGCTGTGAGGTCTAGGCACTGGACTTCCTCTCACTGATTGCTAAAGTGCTAATGTTAAAGAATCCAGTTTGCCCTATAAAATCACACAGTTGTAAATAAAGGACCTTTCCCACTGAGTTATCTTCAAAAATGAAGTTGCTGTAGCAAGATTTTCCAAGAACTTGCAGTCCCATATGCTGTAGTTAAACTTGGATAATGATTTACGGTGTATGAAATAACCTCCTAAAATTGAACTTTTGGGATGGCACAAGGGACTGTTCATCCACATTCCAGGTTTGATTGCTCAGAATTTATCTTAATTATGACTGGTTCGATTAAAGTGAAGAGAGAAGGACTGAGAGAGTGAGAGTGAGCAATATTAGAGCTCAGCTCTGAGTGACTGACAGTGACATAATGCCATCAAGTAACTAACACGTTGCAGCAATTTAAGTAAGCACCATTCTTCAGGCAGATATGAAAGGTTTGCTTGGTTCTGCTGTCTCTCGCAGGGTGCACAGTGGGTAAAGAGGCAGAGGTACACTCTGCAGACACACGGTTTTATTGTTACTTGAGTAACTACAGCTATTTAAGCAACAAGAGTCCACAAAGTAGAGTGACATTGCACAATAAAAGCACACCTGTGGTGCACTTTGAGAGACTATTAGAAAAACTAAAACTCTCTTAACTATCCATCTTGAACAATGATAAAATACATCATGCCATGTCTTCCCAAAGAGCTTCAGAAAGATTCCCCCAAAAAAGTCTAATTGATGTTATGATCCCATCCAGCCTCTCCATTGATTTACTGTTTCAATGGTTCCTTATTTTTGGGTTATTTATCTGAAAATACATGATTCACCTGATATTACAGACACAAAGCCCAGATATCAAAGAGCCTACAAACATCCTAGATATAGAGCAGTGAAGTCACAGAGCAGTGGGTAATGAACAGGAGGAAAAAACACAGTCACAAGGATGAGATAATTCAGTTACTCATCACAGACACACACTCATGATGTCAGAGCATTTTTTTAAAAATGTAACCAGGTGAAGCAGAAAGGAAGCTGTTCCACATTGCCGTGATGATCTTTAAACATATTTTGAGTCTTTCCTTGGTGATTTGAACACATAACATTTTTCCCTCACCAATAGCATCACCTGAGCAATGTGCACCATCTGGCCTTCAACAGTGCACCCAAAGTGTGTGGGACTGACTGGGAACAGCTGGTGCCATCCTCATTATTTCCATGGCAGCTGAGGATTCTCCTGCACTCCACGAATTCTCAGCTGCTGCTTTTATCCTCCCTCCCCTTTTTTTACAAGAGGGTATATATTTCCTTTGAAGAAGCAATGGGGGCTCATAAATTAGAGTGACTTCATCCTGTGACTGTTTCTCCTCCACTTTTCTGCATTCATTTACTCTTGAAATATCTTTCAGTAGGAACTCATGAGAGCAACACTGCTGACTAGGGATGTATTTGTTTATCTATTTAAGAGGAACCCTTCCCTTGCCACGGCAGTTCTGACGAGAATATCACAGTGGATTTACCATGGCCATAAATGTGGGCCAGAGCCCCATTCCAGGACAGAAAACCTTGATGGGACTCCATTCTTGTGTCAAAAAACAAATATGTTCAGAAGAACATAACTACAGAGAAGAAAAGGGAAATATGGGTTTGGACAGAGATTGTCTCTTCTTCTCACTCTAGCAAATAAAGCATTTAAAGCACCAAAACATGATAAACTGTCCACAGCTTTGTGGGGGAGGCTATACAATTGATTCAAGTCCCTCCAGCTAAAAAAACTCAGAGGCTCATAGAGAAATTTTCTAATAAACATCTGAAATTAAAGCTCCACTGCTGACAGCAAAATTACAATTTACAGTTTAAAGACGCATTCAATTATAGTTACCCAGAGACAAAGAAGACAAGGAAAATAAAATAAATCTGGAAAGAAAAGGAAGGACTTCAAATTTTCATCAAATCTTAATCCAATAATCTGCCTTTAATTACCCATAGCAGACTCTCTCCTAAAGTGATCAGTTTTGCCTCAGATCTCCAAATCTTTTGGCCCAGAACCAAATGTATAAGTGCTTTATCACTTGAAGCTGGGAGTGCATCCATGTCTGCAGGCTCAACAAGAACATTTATAGATGGTATGCTTGACTGCCATTGTGGATTTGGTTTAATCCACTGAGAGTCTTTTTACATTTTTGACTCCATTTCATGCTTTGAACCAGTGGTAAGATTTTACTGGATTACTCCATTTCTCAGGACAGAAAGAGTATTGTTCTTTATCCAACTTCTGAAACTTTGCACTTTGGCATGTCTGCATTTTTCATCTATTTGTGTACCCTTTGTCTGATACTGGAGAATTTTCCAGTGTAGCTAAGGTAAAGGAGCAATATGGATGACTACCTGGGGCTTTTTTACTGAAGTTTCTTATGTCCTAGCCATCTCATATATTAGTAGCAGTTAAAGATCTGGCAGAAGAACAGCATTCTTAAAGGAAGCTCCTTCTTTTTCTTCCATTTCATGGTATTAAAGCCACCTGATCATATGAGAGACCCATGAAGACTTTCCCTTTAGGGGAAGAACCTGAAAGCAGTAGCACTTCTTGGTGCCAGGATTCCTTGCAAAACAAACTTAAACAGCACTCTTTCGTAAAAGCATCACTCACAAAGGTTTCAGAAACCTACGTTTATTGCATCAAGTCATACACATCTGAATGACAATTCCAACATTTATAGTCCTGCTCAATCTCTCTGTGTTAATACCAGAAGTTAATCATATAGGCTGCTTTCTCCTCTGATGATGATAAATCAAAGAAATATAAAAACTGTTGTCATCAAAAATGCAAACAGTACACAAAAAACAAAGTTAAGAATTAACTGAACCATAGGACAGACTGGAGCAGAGGGACACTGTTTAATAACCACAGTCTGAGAATGATCAAATGCTGTTTCAACACAGACCCATTTCTATGGCCTCAGAACTACCATTGGCAACAGGCAACTAATTGTGGTTGGACAAAGAATTGGCAGGATTGGAAGAAAATATTTTCTTCTCTCTACTGTGCTGTCAATGTCTTCTGCATTGCCTTCATTCAGGAGTTTGCTTCTCAAAAAGGGGACGGATAACACTTACCTATTTAGCACAGGTAAATGTGACAAGCCTGATTTACACATGCTTTTTTTTTTAGTGCATGCTTTTCTTTTCATACCAGCAATAATGCCTTCAGTGCAAACAGAAATCAATTTCACTATTTGTGAAATACTAAGAACCCAAATTCAGAAGCTATACAGAAAAATCACAAACTATATTTACACTGCTATGTGGATATAGTTGACACCAATCAATCAATTAATCTATCACATTTCAAAATATTTAGAAACTAACTGCAAAGTTCTTATACAGTTTTATCTACAAAACACAGAACAAGTGATAACAAAACTAGTTTATTTCAGAAGAATTGCATCAGGTGAGTTCAGAGCAAAAGTTTTCCATTCCTAACTGGGTTCCCTTTACCAAGGGAGACCTTCACCCTTACTTCAGCAAATAGGCTGGCCAAAAATAGTCACTGATCCGAAACTGGATCTTATTAGACTTCTCACTGATAAAGGACTTTCTAGCAGTAATCTGTCATGAAGCAGCATACTGATGCCTTAAATTTTATATTATATAAGGGTTTTAGTTTAGCCCATTAGAAATTTAGCTTGCTAAGTACCTTCATACAAGATTTCTAAAGTGTTTTTAACATTCTTTGTCAAGAACTTCAATGGCCAGAAAATTTTAGCAAGGTGAAGAGCACCTTATCTGTAAAAATGTACTGAGAGAGAGACATAACAGTCATAGTACTTGATATAACCAGTCAAAACTACTGAGAGGCCTTGAAGCCATTCCAAGGAGGACAGAGATAATGAGGAAGACAAAGATGAATATGAAGGTGTGATTGTTTTGAGACCACTGACTCAAATTGAGGAGGTGTGGTGAGGGCAGTATGGTGGAGGGACGGTTTTGAGGATGGGTGTAACCTATATGGTAATGTCCAGTTATTGCAATTTAAAAACTGAATGTTATAATTAGATTATAGTATAAAGTTGCAAAGATCTATGCCAATGGGGTGTGCAATATATTTTTGTGCACCAATGGCACCACAATTAACGAAATGCTTTTTACCTTTCTATACTCAAAATTGTCCAGAGAACTATTTTCTGATTTTAGTGTTATGGGTTCACCTAGGTGGGCCTAAATTTAGGTTTTAAAGTTTAGACTAGGCCTGAAGCTGTCAGCTGACTTGAGCTGGGCTTAGCTAACAGCTGACTTCTTCTAGCCAGTAATTTTGTATTCAATACCACATTACAACATCATCTCCAGGGAAGTAGGAACCAGTGTGGGAGTGGTTAAGGCAGTGGCTTCTTAGCCTTCCTCTTGGGAGGACGCACGATGCTGTCCTGGGGGGATGGGGAGGACCAGGCCCACCAATGGTTCACCAGTTATCTCAGGAAAGTAAAATGTGTTGTTCTGGTTCTCTCCTTTCTGCTTGGGTTTGTCTCCCTGGGGACTAAATCTTTTAAAGTAATTTGTAGTTAAGATAGCAGAACTTGTGTGTTCATTAGGAAGTGGGGAATTGTTTTTTGTTGTTTCTAACTTGTGTGAACAGGTATTGTACTTTTCTTCTAATTTTCTTTTTCTTTCTGTAAAAATACATGTGGTGTTAGCATAAACGTAGTTTGAAGGGTTTTTCCCCCTCTCCTTCTTCTTCTTCCCTTCTTTGGTGGGCGGAAAGAGGCTTTTCTCTCTGTACTTGGGGGAGTTGGCAGTTTGCTAGCTCAAACCAAGACATTTTAGGTAATAGTACACTCTAATTAAATCAAAACAACCCCATTGAAATGGCTTTCACCTGCTGTTTTTTCTCTCCTTTGACCATTATGGTGCATCCAATGTTTTTCATATCCAAAACTGAAGCACATTAACTACTGCACTCCCTGCCTTATTGTTTGATAAAGTTTTCAAGGTATATCCCCTCTTTTCACTTCCCTTTTCTAGTAAATCTGTGCGCTATCAAATATATTTGGCATTCAACTCCAACCATTGTTCCATTTTCTAGGTTATTATTATACTTTGGTTAAGGCATATGTTCATATTGAGTGTACTGAATGTCATACCAGACCTCAAGAAACATCATGAGCTGGTCAGACCGTGGATGACATGTAAGAAACAGTCTGAAGAGGTTAATCATCATAGAAGATATTTGAAGCTCAATTCTAGTACAAATCAGTAATAACATTTTTCTTAGTCACCAGATGCACACCAAAATTAGACGAACAGAGATTAAATCAGAATTGGATCATGATAATAAGCATGCAAGTTATCGCACAGCTATACTGCAATTTCTTAAACCTAGTGTTATTTGTCTACTGGGGTAGAGCAGATGTACTTTCTGAGTATCCTGACTTGAGGGATGTTTTTAAGAAAGGACATGGGTTATATTGTGAGCTCCGTAAAAAGAACTATAGTGTAAAGCACTGTACCATGCAGAGGGTAGTACTAGAACATACTGTTATGGTTCGCTGTACCTGTAAAATTCATGAAATTATTGGCTTCTTTCAGCTGCAGTACAGTACTTTTACAGTAATTTGTCACTGTTTTCAGCAAGGATAATGGACCATGCCATTTTCTAGGAGCACATTTTTTGGCCACTGGCAGCTCTTTATATTTGCCATGAGATCCCTGGTAGCTACATGTTCACTCTCACTCTCCCTCCACAGGACACTGCAGGCAATAATAGATCTGTGGGATTAACGTTTCTTTACCAGAAGTTAATGGCATCTGTGATGATTGGTGTTAATTGGTCTGGCTATGTCTAGTGTGTCTGTACTGTTCTTTTCAGTACACTATTACTCCACTTCTGCCTGCACACAGTAACATGACAGCACTGCAGCCAAAATCAGCTAGAAAAATACCACAGTCATTGCTCCTCCCTATCTCACCTGACACTGCTTAATATTGCCTTTTTTATATGGCCAGCATCTAGAAGCCCAGTTATAACCTTTTCTATGGCTGGAGATAAATGCCATGTAAAAATGAATGAAAAGGAAGATTAGAGAAAAAGCCCCTTCTGACCCGAGGGCTGGTATTTTTCAGCTTTAATGTTCTTTTCTACCTACACCATTACATCAGTGATGAAACTACTCTTTTCCATCTTATTTGAAAACCCTAACATGTTATTGGCACTATTTTCCATGAAAAATGGTAAATCATTAGAATTAGGAAGAAAATTGTTTTCCTGTCTAGCGACAAGTTGTGAGATTTTGAAATTTGTCTCTGTTTCTGCAGAGAAACAGACTGAAAACATTTCTGCACTCCTCATGAGAAAAATTAGGGTGATTTTTGCTCCACAATTATGTGGAGGCTTAGCATCCTTCTAACATACAGTAACACAGACAGCAGGGACCAAACCTCTCCCTCTTACACACACAGCCCCTCTTGAAGGTTTATTCTCCACATGACAAAGTCTTTCAGTCTCTTTTCCATCTGGATTTTGATGTCATCACATATGTGGTCATCCTGATGTTAAAAATTAAGCAGCTCCCTTCCCCCCAACCACCAAAAGGTATTTTTCACAAAGTGTTTTAGATTTGCCTAGCCATCACTTTTATAACAATTCTTCTGTGAAGTATGAGGCAATGCAGTGCTTCAGAGCCAGAAAGCACATGGTTATTCTGGAAAAGGTATCAGATTTCAAGGTCAAGTTCTTTTCTCCCAAGGGAGGTATCATTTGCACACTCCTCAGAACCATTGGAACTAAGCACATGTTTCAGAAGGAAAAGGGCAAGTTTGTTGTTGTTTTTTTTTAAGTAACAATGAGAAATATTCCTAAATGCAAATAGCACCTTTATTTTAACTGCATGATGTCTACCAAAAAACCCACAAAACAAAATGAAGCAAAAAAGCAGTCATGTCATCACATGTAAGCTTGTAAGATGCAAGTACTTTCCCCATTTGTTTTCTCCACACACTGAAGTATGTCACTGCTTTTAAATACATATACTGGCTTTCAATCTGTCCAGAGTTACTCAGATGCTTAAAGATGAATATGCCAAAAGTGCCTAAACACCTTCCTAAAATAGAGTTTTACCAATTCAGGAAAGGGAAAGCATTCATACCAATCGAGTAGTGAAGTGGACAGGGTTAGGTGCCATATACAGCCATGGAAGAGAGATGGGCTCTCTCAGAGCTCCCAACTTCATCTTCTGTACTGGAGGCATCTCTCTCTTCCCATGAATTACCCTGGGAGTTATGGGAAAGTGATTCCTGGTTTTGGTACTTGGATTATTCATCTAGGTTGTGTTACACATAATCCTGTTGGTCTTGTTTTAAAAGTAACATTTGTCTGTTACTCCTGCTAATTCTAGCAAAACAGAATACACTCACCTTTTGCACCTAATGGGGTAACTGATTGCATTTCTGAGAATAATACTTGTTAACTGTTTTTGCAAAGCATTAAAGAACAGACAAAATTAATGAAAACCTTGTCTGTATGCAAGCATCAGGATATCCAGCATCATGTACAGCAGTTTGCATGTTCTTAAAATTGTCTCTTCAAAGCTTAAAACAAAACAAAGTCTTCAACCATCACCTCATGAACTTGACAAATACATGCTCATTGCTAGCAATGGGCTTTTGCTATAAAAATGACTGCTCAGCACAGCCCAGTCATCAGATGCACTCTCCCATCCCTGATATTGCACATGGCAAAGAGCTCCACTTAAGGTAGTGAAATGCCAAGAAATGCAGAAGTAGCCACTTAAGATACCATGTTTCTACATGTTTCCTCTACTTAGTTCTTCTCATTTATCTATATTCAAATTGAAATTTTCAAAACTTGCACTTTGAGCCCGAGACACTGGCAAAGAGGTCACTGTCTGGAAGTAAAACCATGTATTTTTTGTATCTCTGAGCTCTAAATTATTAGAGTTCAGCAAAATACTGAAGAAATAAAAATTAGTGACATTGCTGTAAAACTTTCTGGACCAGCTTTGAAATCACAAAATCTGAAGGAGGATGGTTGGAATGGAGCAAAGGGAAAGGCTGCTTCAAGAAGCATGAAAGACTGCCTTAGTAAAATATAGTCCTGATGCTGCAAACACCATTTTTTTGAAGATTGCAGACTGTGAATGAGGAATTTAGATTTCCTATCTTTTTCTTATCAGAGATTCCATACACAAGCAAAGTTGCCCCATTCAGGCATGTGTTGTTAAACTGTATTTGCAATAAAAAGGAACTGAGGGAAAGTGCAGGCACAAAATCATGTAATCATATTTTCCCTGCAATGTCTGTAGTGAAGTGATGCCCCAAATAACCAGAAATTAGTCTTTCAGGTACCAGCTGCTCTGTAACCATAGCAGGGAACTGTATCTGGGCATATTTTCCTGCTATTGGACTGCACCAATACCACCATCAGCAAGCTGCCAGGCAGCACTTCATTTTGTTCCACTAGCTCCTTACTAGCTCTGAATTACCTGGTCTTCTGCAAACAGAACTATGCCATAAAATCTTGCAGGTCTTGTAACTGGGCAGAGGAAAACCTGTACACTTTGACTTAATTTAAAATCCTAGAGTCATCCTGTGACTACAAAAGAACATGGGTAAGTTGTCCTTTTAATTATTAAGTGAAAAGACAATAATGTGTTTTGCAGGGTTTATAGCATTTCCACAGTAGAAGTCTGTAACACCAAACACTGCAGTTTGTCTACAGGCAACTTACCTTTGTATGGATATGTACAAAAAGTTACCTCATTCTTAAAGATGTTTCCTGTGACCTTCTCCTCTGTGTGGCATGTCTTGCACCCTCCCCCACTACTGGTGGCCCTGCTATAAGCTGTGCAGATGTTTCTACCACATTATTGCAGCTTTATATTTGCAAGAGCCTTCTTAGAACAGATGTTCTTTCTTTGTGTATATACCATACTTCCCAGTGCAAACACTTTTACAACACAAACAGCAGATTGTCTTGCTTCTGTTGTTCGGATAACGGGAGAGTAAATGCCTCATTCTAATGATGTCAGTATTCTTCCCAGGGAGCTTAATGTCTTCCCTTCTCACTGGCCCAGCTCACTTCAGGTGTTTTGTCTGTTTCTTAGGCTCTTCCCTCACTTATCTTTATTCTAAAGGGTCTCCCTAAAAATATCCTCTTCCTGAATCTCCTTTACTGCTTTCAGTCTCTTTTAATCCCTTCTGCTGCATCCTTCTTTTGTGAAAACTACTCTGCCTTCTTCAGCTCTCCTCAATGAGGAGATAATTCAATGGATTTAGAGGAGAATGTATTTTCTTGGGTAAGACTCAATATAAATTGGTGAATATAATTCCTACAAATTGTAGCCTAGGAGGCAATAATCCAACAATGAAAGAAGGTTGTGTTGGCTAGATATTGCAAAACAAGATTTAAATGCACCAATCCCTCTGATGTTTAATGAAAAACCTAACTTGTAAGTAGAGTAATTGGTACAGAGGCTTGTAAAATTATGACAATGTTGCATAGATCTTTGGCCTCTTTCACAGTGATTATGATTGTTTTTGGAGGACATTTTCATCCATGAATATTACTGATTAAAAATTATCTGTTCAGCTCCTCCTGTTTTTCATAAAACATTTGTCAGTAACATAGCAGCAATAATAATATAAATTTCTTAGCAATTACAAAAAGTAACATTAGTCATTGAATAGTAATATGTCATGAAGAAGCAATGGTGTGGAGATTTCTGCTGCCACAGCTAGTTTGCTTTGGATGCTTGAACTAGACTGTTTAGCGGTACCTGAAGTTTCCCTGTGACAACTTGTACAGCATAGATGTGACAGCATGCTGAGACCATCTTCTTTGAACCTTTGCCAGCCTCAAAGTCATAGAAGATGTCTCTTTTATGCTCTGCAACCTCCAGAAAAACATGCTCTGTCACAGTCTTAGTATCTGGTAAAAATCCTACCCTTTGCTTCCTTCCTATGATTTTCTTTTTAAATCCTTTAAAATAACCTTATATTTAGCTTTTCAGTTGTCCTTATTGTCCCATTTTGGTCACATTGTTTTCCTCTGCATCCTCTCTTTTTCAATTCTCTCCCACATAAACACCATTCCACTGTAAAATACTCTGTCACTTCCTTGTATTTGTTTCAGTTCTCATATCACAACTTCTCTCTTATTGCTTATGCAGATGGACTAGAAGTTCTTGACCTGCCCACTTGCAGATTCATGAATTCAACATTAACTAGCTGGCACCAAATATATAGGCAGTCTTTGAAGGTTCTTCAGGTAAAAGCTTTACTTACAACTGGTGGTCATACAGCTTAAAAAGTAGATGAGGTTTCACTGACAGTAAAATCAGACTAAGGTCATTTTAAATAAAAGAATTAAATTACTATAGGCTAAAGACACAGCTCAGGGTTTCATGAAAAGCTCAGTGATTCAGTCCTTTGCCTTTCTGAAAGTAGTGTAAAATTCATAATAAATTTCTATTTACTTGAAAATCACTGATATCTGTGTCTGGTAGTCTATGAAACATTCTAAAACTGCTCACATTTACTTTGAAGATGGTAATCTTGATACAAATAAATTTTTCTCCTTTTCAGTCTTTTGCTTGTTCACAAATGAAATTTAGCCATTCTTTAAAAGTAGCTATATACCAGTGAAAGAGTAATAAAGTCTAGCTGTAAAATTTTCTTTCTCAGAAATTTTTATAAACCAGTTCTATTGCCTCTCATTAATGCATTACAAATACAATCCACACTACACCCATCTACTTTGATATTATGACCTTGTAAAAAGTGCACTGCTGTTTAAAAGACATTGTGTTTAAAAAGACTGGGATTCACTCTTTTCAGTTTTTGGAGATTTTTCATGAATGTTACAGTTTATTTGATGTTTCTCCACAAAATTCTGAAAAGGAAGATTCTCTGTGCCTACTTCAAAAGTTAGTCTTTGTGGGAAGAAATTAAAAGACATGCATCAAAAAGCTCAAAAATCTGAAAGAAGCAGGTTATTGCTTTTCTCTTTTATTTTATTATTTTATGATTTGCAACCAGCTTATTTGAATTTTGCAAAAAATATCAACTAATGAGATTTTGAGAGTGGTTTGGTTTTGTTTGTTTTTTAAGCTGTTGAGGCTGACAGCCATGTCTTATCTAACATTATCACTGCCTTATAGTGCCCTGAAAAGTCATGCAACTATTCTAAAGGCAGAAGAAATCTACAGAGTAGGTCAGAAGACCTCCCTGCACCATTTAATCTGGCACTCCCCTGAGCTAAGCATTAGCACTAGCTAAAAATTGTTTTGAAAAAAAAGCAGTTGAAAATACTGTGCGTAAAGACTGAGGAAAAATAGATTTCTACTGTCATCCTCTCTGCGCTGCGCTCGTCCATCTCACTGGCATCCACTGTGGGCCTGCTCAGTCCCTTCCAAGATGTCCTGTGCTGGCTGTTGCACTGAGGATCATCACACAAGTGTAGCTCTAATATTACTCCTCAGTTTGATCATGGCTTGCTATAGTTCTACTTATCAATATTACCAGTATTAACTATGGGTTCCCTACTGGACACAGCAGTTCTACTGGGTTAGACCCATAATAGAGATTTTTAAATGTGAAAGTCATTATTTTGCAAACAAGAAATAGTTGCTAGATTCAGGTAAATGAAAAGATATTCCTAAGATATTAATCATATGTTATTGTTGGAATTTAGCTATTATTTCTGAGAACTCAAATAGCTCTTAGCCCTTGTTATCATGTATGAGCAAAAGTGTAATTGTATTTAGCCTTTTTCTCCCCATGAGGAAAAATAAACAAATAATCAGATGCCACAAGCTTGATAGTTCACTATATTCATATTTAAACATTAGTTATACTTCACTGAAAATACAGGAAGACCCACTTAAAGATAACCTGGAGTTGCCAAGATGTTAATGACATCACCAACTACAGATGTTTCAACAACTCCTTCAGGAAATCACAATTTATGGAAGTATGCAAAGTGCACACACAAATTTTCTCACAAATCTCACATTTTCTTACCTAGTGCTTCTTCTGAGCCATCTTCATCCACAATCTCAGTTCTGTCAAACCTGAAGAGAATGAGTCTCATTTTTTCTATATAGTACTTCCTCTTCTACCCTAGATTTGCCAGCTCCTGTTTCCCTATGAGATGGGTGTTCTCATATTTTTCAGAAAGAGGGCAGTAGATCAAGTTATATTTGCTGTCTGCTACATCCACATAAAACAGGACAAAATAATTTACTTACGTGGAATGAAATTGTATTTACCTAATAAAAACCCACCAAACTAAAAGTACTACATACCAAGAGCTTCAATTTGCTGAAATGCTGTAATAAGATTGATGAATTGGAAATATTTCTTCATTATGGCCAGCACGTAGGGCATCAGTATTAAGAAATTAAAGTCCTGAAATGACACCATGAGCCATATGAAATCACATATAGTACCTGAAGACAATACATATGTTGAAATACTAGTGTAGAGAGTGCAGTGTATTTCCAGTACCAGTGTGCTTACTTTGCTTACTAATTTAGGAGAATTTAGACTTCAGGGATGGAACAGTCATGGAACTACCCATTGTAGGAAATTGTTTTATCTGGATAAAGGTGGAAATTTTGAGCTCTCTTTTTTTTTTTTAATATTTTTTTCTTTTAAGTGAGGAGGATATGGAGCAGCTGCCTAAACAGAAATTCTACAAAACTCATTAGCCATAGTAAACTTAAATTAGTGCTCTCCAGATAATCCCAAGTTATTACCCATGAATCTTTGTACAACGGTCTTCTGCATCTCTTTTCTTCTCACACATTATTTCTGCCTTTGGTCTGCTGTTTGATGCCTTTTAGAAAGTCTGTAACTGAGTCACTGAATGAGCATGATCCTTGCAATAAAATATTAGGATGATTTTTATCACCCCTCTCCTCACAGCTGCATCAAATGCTTCTTCTGTAGGTCTCTGCTAAAACAAGAGACCAAATTCTCTAATGTCCTGTTCCATCTAGTTGTTTAGATTGGCAAGAAAAGTCTCCAGTCCTTGCCTATAGTCAAGGAATTCACATCACAGGTAGGGAGGAAAACTGCTGAGGTCCAAATGACCAAGAGAGCAGAAATCACAGCTTTGACTCACTAGAGCTCTGGACATCTTGGTCCTGCTCCCTTTTTCCCAGCATCAGAGACTGGGTGAAATTTAAGTCTTTTTAGGGGGTCAGACCGGTGATATAATCTCACTCATGTCCTCAAGTTCTCTGAGACCTCTGGCATCTCCACTGCTCACAGTGCTGCAGAGCTGAAGCTTCAAGGACTTTGCCCAGTAAATTGCAGAAGGATCTTTACATCCTTCTCAATACATAGGACAACTGTGAAGAGGTTTTGGAAGATTTTAATAATTTTGTGTTTTGACTTAATATTTTCCTGCAACATGGGTTGGATACAACACCACATGAAGGCAATATCTGAGCCCTAGCCTATAAGCAAATTTGAGGCAGCTTGCTCAGTTAGAAGCTCTGCAACACTTCCAAGCTAGACAGTTCGTAGGTAACTGGGATATGATTGGAAACAACAACACTTGAGTTGGAGCTTGCAATTAATTCTGCAGTAGACACATGCACAAATTCTTTCACTCACTTTCATAAGTCCCGTAATCAGACTTTGCACAGGGAGCCAATTGACATTTTTATTTTAATTTGAAAAGGCTTCTCATAAAAAAGGCCTTGGGATTCATTTTCTACTCTTTGAATACAAAGCTGAGGGAAAAATTTGTTTTTCAAGCAGTTGAGTTAGGAAATATAATCCAGTTCCAGACTAGTAATACTTGAGTGCCTAAAGGCAGTCTCACAACACACCATCTGATTGACTTAGAACTAACCTGGACAGCTTTCAGAGGATACACACTGAACTATCCTTAACCATCAGAACAGAAAAGTAAAGGGAGAAGATGCTTTCAAGGAAGATAATAAGTGGAAAAATTAATTGAAGAATCATCTATAAAAAAAATTTCCCTCTGTAAAGTGATGATTAATTAAAACAAAAAATAGCCCATGAAGGGGAGAAACTTAATTTTGTCAAATCTCAGTAATTATCACTTTGAAATCTTATGAAATTTTTTTCATTTATTTTTATTCTAGCTGGAATCAGGTCCAGAAAAGCTTCTCAAAGCTCTTACACAGCAAGAATAAAAACATAAATATGTTTCTCTGAAGATAATCTTTACATCTCTTTCACTGCATTTCTCTGTCATTGTGAGCAGTAAAACACTCTCCTGTTATCAAACACCTACACTAATTGACTAGTAGAGACCACTTGCATCCACGAAGATCATATCAAATGAGGTAACAGCAGCACATGATTCCAGGCACCTTCTGCTCAAAGATCTGCTCCTCATCACTGTTAGCAACCATATCATAGGTTAGATAATTGGCTTCATGAGGCGCAGACACTAAAACAAATATTTGAGAGAAGTGCTTCCTGGACACATTCCTGTGGTAGTTTTTGCTGAGAGGTTTTTTTAAGTTTCTCTGCAAAAAAATGAAGGAAATTATTGGCCCATCTCTTCTCATTATTGAGAACTATTACTTTTGAAGCAGTGCTAAACCATTTGTGCTAGGTAGCATCCCTGAAATTCATCATCATAATGCCGAAGAACATATTTTAGTCCAGACTGCAGCAAAACAAGATGGCAGAATGTTTTTAGTTTCCCAGTGAAAGAGCTTCTTCTTTTTCCCCACTTCAAGCCTGCAAAAGCTATGCTGTATGTCACAATATCAATAAAATTGGTACATCACCTGTTCTCAATCTTTCTTTCATGTACAACATGTTGCCCACAAGACTTTCTGATATTGCCTGTTGATACAGTAAATTAAAAACTTAAAACCAAGGCAAACTGAGAAGGCAAACAAAGAGAGCAAACCTGTCCATAAAATGCAAGTTGCTAAGTGTTTTTCCTTCTGGGATCACTGTCTTAGAGTAATGTGCAAATATTCTCAACAAATCACAACCTAAATACCAGTGTGTTTGCCAAGTGATTCTCCCAACTCCCTGCTTACAGCCATGAGAAAACATTTTATTTATTAATTATTATTTGTAATTTGGGAAATCAAATGGCTGTACTCCCAGTCAGTCAACTCTCCTATCCACATATGTGCACTCTAGTAATGCAAGCTTTACCACTGGCTTATAGAGGGTTTTTTTTTTGCCTTGGGATCCTTCATTAAAACATTAGTAGCACATTACTGCTTAGCAGGTGCACAGATCCCCATAGCCAAATGTTACTTGTTAACTGTGGTGCAACATTAGACAGTCATAAATGTCTAAGTATTAATCACATGTTTGATTTGTATCCAAAATATGATTTATGCACCTGATTTCTAGGACTGAATGTTAAACTAACAAGGAAGACCGAAGGAATTCAGTTCAGTCAGTTAGCTGAATCACTCTCTGCCATGAAGTGGTTATAGCTGAGAAGGAAAACAAACTCCACCTTTGACAAATTCAGCCAGCTTCTTTCCCGTACTAAGGAAAGAAATATAAGGACAGTTCGCAGTAGGGTTCAGAGGGTAAGGAAAAACACAAGGAAACAACCCACTCAAATCCAATTTCCTTTCAAATAAAAGAACAGAATTGTTCCCACTAGAAGTGGAGGTCTTCAATTCTATTCAAAGCACGGTTTGACAACAGTATAGCTGTCTGTTGCTACATATATGTTGATTTATATATGATTCCAAGAGGGGGCAGAGCATAGACTGGCAGAAGGTCTGTAGTCCACTTTCACTAAATCTTTCTTCAGTGCTACTTATTCTGCTAAAAACACACTGTGCTGCCATGGCAGTCGACACTAGAAATTTTGTTGTCATTGCTATACCACCTGAATAAGGTGTTGACCCCTTTATACTCCTGAGCTTCTTAGCCGTGTCGATGAAAATATGTAGTATAGATCATGCTCCAAGTACAGCACCTCACATGGGATATAGATGCATGAGAGAAGAGCACCAAGAAAAGCTGCAGAAAAGTGAACAAGGAAAGCCCATAGAAGGATGCTGGCTTTTCAAGCAACTGTGATTTGGTGGTCTTCTCTAACTTTAGGAGAAAGTCCCATATGGTCTGTAGCAAAGTTTGAGGAACAGATTAGGCTACTCAGATGCATTTTTGCA
The DNA here is from genome assembly GCF_047495875.1 of Pithys albifrons albifrons. NCBI lineage: Eukaryota > Metazoa > Chordata > Aves > Passeriformes > Thamnophilidae > Pithys > Pithys albifrons. The sequence goes on from NC_092461.1 coordinate 89,747,461, forward strand.
AAATCTTTCCTTCATCCTTCTTTTGGACCTCCTAGTTCATACTTTGCCCTAGGGACTGTATTGACAAGGTCATCCATGAAAACAGATGAAAGCAGTACTTGCATCTCACTTGCACATGCAACATGACAAATAACTGGCCACCAAACTCCAAATCCAGAGTGGAAAAAGCATAGGATTCCATCCCAAAAGAAATATCTGAGACAACATACTTCAAAACACCTGGAACAGGATGAAAGTGTATCCAATCTCTCACAAAGATATTCAAAGACTGACTGAACTCACTACATAAAGACTCCTAATTTTCCAAAGGATTCACTGTGCCTCTGTATTCCTTGCCTTTCCCAGGCATTCAAAATCCTATTTACTATCACTAATTTTATCTTCACTTCATATTTACAATGACATGCTGTGCTTTCTTTTACAAGGGAGGAACATATTGCTGGCCTGAGACATTACCCAGGTCAACACATATACACAAGATATGGTATACCCTCCAGCTTTGACTTCCACCTTCCCCACTCTGACATTCACTTTCTCCCATAATTTCCAATATCAGTTAAGCAAATCACAATAATCAATTATGGTCTATGAAATTTTTTATCTGTGACCTCCCTTTTGTGTGTGTGTTGCTTCCTATTAGCTAATGCCACACAATTAATTTATTCTTGGTATTCCTTTTGTGCTCAACAAGTAGTCAGAGTTGTGGCCAACCCATCTTTTCAATGTAAACCTTCTTGCTCTAACAAGGGAATGAAATCACTACAGATCTATTATTTCTCGGAACAGGATATTTCATTTGCATAAAATATTCTGCACTTGACACAGTGCCAGGAAGAAACACCTAATGTCCATTCTTCATTACGCTCTTGCTGTGGCCTTAGGAACAGAAGGAACCACCGTGTTAGTCACATACCTATTACTCCCATCTTCTTAGTCCTCTCTCTGATTTACTCTGCCATGACTCTCTGAGAGCCCTGTTAAGTCAGTGACCAGGATAATGGACAAAAGGGAATTTCTTACATGATGTAATTTCACATTAAACAGAATGGTTCACAGGTTGCAATAGAAGGTCAACAGCAGATATTATAACCCCTAAAATGGTTGGGAAAAATGGTTATTTGAATCAAAACCTAAGGTTCTATACAAGTCAAGATAGCTGAAAGGAAACACCTCTGTGCATGTCAGTGATATGCCTTGTCTAATAACCTCAAACAAAAGCAGAACCCAACCTTGTTCATTTTCATAGCAGCAGGATTTGCTGGCAGGGAATGGCACTAACACTGTCTTCAAATGTACAATATCTCTTTTTTACTTTTAAGTTGGATGGCTATATTCCAAATTAAAAAAATTATCTCAATGTCATTAGTCCAATGGGAATGCAGAAAATGTACATTTTGGAGACAGATCAACCTGTTAAGCAAGAAAAGGAGACCAAGAGGAAATTAATTAATTGAATGGATTCATGAGTCCCTCATTTGTTATTAATAAAGCACTGAAGAATAAAATGTTGATGAGACACAGTCATTCACCTTGGATCAGTATGCAAAAGGAAAACTCACAGCAGTATAGATAGTTATCAAGGCCATACGCACAGCTTTTTGTACTGAGTTATGGATGTTATAATAAATGGTAGACTCAACGCCATGCACAGGTACTTTGCCTAGGGATGAATTTCACCCTAAAAAAACCCAGTGAGGCAAATTTTAGAGGAGAAGAGAGCTGATTTAATACAATGTATAGCATGTAGTCACTAATGGACTTTTAGTTATTCCCAAAGATAACCGGCACCCTGAAGGGTTTTAAGTAACTCTTAACATTATTTTCATACACTTCAATGACAGTCAGTCTTCTAAAACTATTTCTATATTTCACCATATTACAGAGCTATATGCATCTTAGAATATTACACTATTACATATATGTCTCGGTTTGAGGGGAAAAACCAAAATGTTTTACCCACAAGCAGGGGAGGGGCCTCCTCCACAATAATCACACCACTCTTTATCAAATTTAAGAAAAGGAATTTTAATACAAGAAGGATAACTGCTATATATATATATATATATATGTAAACAGACTAGTGCAACCCACTTCCCCAACACCATAAGAGGGAAAAAAAAAAAAAACCAACAACGAAACCCAGCAGGTTTTCCTCCGGGAGAAAAGGTTATACTTAAGTGTCCTTGTCACAGCCCGGCTGGCTGCAGAGTGAGTTTCAGTCCCTCTCCAGCGAAACAGACGAGCAGTGGGCTTTCAGATGGACTCAGTCTCTTCCCCTGTGTTCCCCGTCCAAGAAGCAGAAAGGTACGAGCAACCAGCAGCAAATCCAAGGCAGGCAGCAGCACGGCAGGAAAAAGTAATCCGAAGTAGGCAGCGGCAAGACAGCCAGGGAAAACCCCAGCAGTAACCAGCAGGGCAGCCTGCCTCCTTGGAGCCCCCACTCCCCCGTTCCGCCGAGCCAAGACTGAGGAGAGTATCCAAAAAAAAAACCAAAAGAGACAAACCTGCCCCCACCCCAGTTAACAGTTAACTGCTTCTTTTGTTAACCGCTGGCCTGGGCAGTTAAGTGGCAGGGGAGAGAATTTACATAATAATCCCAAACTACAACAATATACAAACTACTTTCTGCTTTAATGGGCCAAAGTGTCCTGTGCTAGTGGCAACCAAAGTATTAAACTTTCCTATTTCATAAGTCTAATGTCTTCTAACTCATCTTGTAGGTCTTCTTTTAATGTTATTTGTGCTTTATAAATATATTTAATACATTTATAATTTATAGCAGTCTGGCTGTGATTTTTTTTATCTCTTACCAAATATTATCAAAATTAATATGATTTTAGCCATTCCATGGTACAGTCAAAGCCTGGTCCTGTGCAATGGTGTCCATCTGCAAGATCTGCTGCAGTCCATTCTCTGAAAAAAGCCCCAGAAGTTATAATTTATTGATTTGGTAAAATGTACTGAAGTTACTTGAAACAGCTGAGGAATGAAATCGACTCTTGAACAAGGGGCCAGCACAAGGCCTGAGGAGGGCTTAAGCTAATTTTGGGAATATAGTATGATTGAAGTGGCTGCACAGGTCTGGTGCTAGTAGTCTGCACAGGAGAGGAGCCATGAGCACTTCGGGAAATCACACCAGGTCCTGATTTCCCCTCAACTTTCAGCAACTATGCTAATAATTCTACCAGGCTCTTGCAGCCATTCTACAACTCAGGACTGTTTTGTTTTGTCTAAGTAATCACAGAAGAGTAAAACCACTCTAGGTTATGGTAGAAGCTCAAGTCATCAGAAGTACCCCCTAATAAGTTTAGTGTCATGTTTGTTCAAAAGGAAACAAAGCCCTCAAGGCAATTTTAGAGAAAGGAAAGAAGGGGTAGATTAATCTAATCTACCTCTACTACACACTTAATGAGTACTCTGCTTTTTGCCTTTTCTTGAAATCAGATCTCTCACATATCGCTGCACTGACACATGCTGTAACTGGTTAGGTCCAAGCCAGCAAGTCTAGAAAAGCATTTTTTTTTTGTTCACTAAGTAAGCCCAGACAGTACTGAGTTGTGAAAGATACAATAAGAAAGGGAGGAGGAGCTTTTTTTCCCACATGGAACAAACTCAGGAGCTTCATTGCATTTGTTTACTGCTTTATTTCTGAATTTCTAAATCATTGGGAAATTTAAAGAAGGGCCAGCTAGTATTGGAAGAGATCCTGAATAGTCAGCAGTAGTTTAGGGAAGTCAGTCAGACCACAAAAGTCTTGCCAGAGTTGCTCCTCCCTTGGAAATTTTTGAGTCTATATTTAAACATGCTTGATCTAGACACAAAAGATGTGATAGGGCTGACAGCAAGGGAATAGGGGCAAGGAGGAAATTAGGGATTCCAACAGAAGGGGGGGTGGGACAGCATTTCTAGAAAATCTGGGCTCTTTGGACATAATTGTCTGGCAGTGTGTAGGTATTACTAAACCCCAGGATTATTTCCAACACTACATCATCATATCCACTATTACTGTCTGCCAGTGTGTTAGCAGTAAATCCGAAGAGCCAGGAAAATAAGTGGAGCCTGTTTGCCTGCAATGAGGTCTGGCCTCTGCTCTGCAGCAGTCAGTGCCTTTCTCAGAGAATTAAATTATCTTCTAAATATCTAAAATATTCCTGAGACAATAAATGCTCTTTGCTAAATTTCTGGGGGTGGAAGGTGGGAGAAGGCTGGGATTTGAAGATTACATCTGCAGATATAAATAGAAAGTAAGTGCTTCTGGAAATGAAAGGCTTGGTTGGCATCATTACACCAGCTTCGCAAGCAGCCAGTCCCAGCCTGGCAATTGTACACACTTTGTGCTTTTCTTTCTCCTCTGGCATAATAAAACTGCTGTAAGATTTGGGAGGAACTTGATTCTCTTTGATGTTCTCACACATCAAGTCGAGGACGTAGAAGTGGAAAAACCATCACTCCTCACCCAACCCTAGTAAGAATTTCCTGTAGGAAGGATGCTCAAGAAGAGGATAAAGTGACACGCAAACATCAGATCTGGTAAATTATGGGTGAAGGAGGGGAGGCAAAGCTCAGACTGAAGCAATCCCATAAGCTTGTGAGTTCAAACAGGAAATTCACCTGTTTCTGAAATCTATCTTAGGAGTAAAGAAGTTTCTGATTTTTAACAAATCAGAAGATCTTTCTTGTATAGTAGCAGCACTAGTGGAAGAGAGATTGGAATAAACCCAAAGTGAGCCTACTCTTGTCATGTTTAATCTGTTCTATAGGGCAAGTGGAGCCATATCATGTCATGAGTTTTAATCAAAATTTTCCATTAATCTCAGTGGAAAGATTTGCTTTAAAATCAATGTCATTCTCTTGCCCCTGCATAGTGCAGTTGGAAGTGCTAAGGTTGTTATTGATTTGGACATCAGCTTCGCTGGTAGAAGCCACTTGAAACTCATACATACCAGCTTGCAGGTGCTGGAAACTGCAAGTGTTGCATTGCCGGTTCATCATCACCTTCTTAAAAACTAAGTAACACGAGAGAAACCTGTCCTTTCAAACCATTCATCCATAATGTACTGGTCTATCTGTTTGGAGTGAAGATCATTTTGTTCATACTAGCTGGCATGGTGCTTCTTTTGGACTTACAATGAAAGCAAGAGTTGATAACAAACTGATGTGATACCTGCAGCTGAGCAGAGCTCACACTGTGTCAAGGTCTTTTCTGCTTCTCATGCCACAGAACAGGCTACTGGGTGACATGGTGGGGACATCTCTCCAGCTGAGTAAAGGGACATCCCATACCATATGGCCTTGTGCTCAGGAATAAAAGCTGGAGGAGACATTTTCCAGGGCAGGCATGGCCTGGGGATCAGTCAGCTGAGAGAGGGCAATTGTCACTCGCTTTGCATCCCTTGTTTTTCTCAGTCTTCTTCTTCTTCTTCTTCTTCTTCTTCTTCTTCTTCTTCTTCTTCTTCTTCTTCTTCTTCTTCTTCTTCTTCTTCTATCTTCATCTTCTTTTTTTAAATTTTCTTTTTTAACTTAAACTGTCAACTCAACTGATGCATTTTCACACTTGTATTCTTCTGTTCATAACCCCCATCCCACTGAGAACGACAATGGTTTGAGCAAGCAGCTGTGTGCAGCTGTGTTTCCCGCCAGGGTTAACCCACAACACGTGTCTAGGTCTGTCACATTTCACTGGGCTCACCAGTACACTTCCAAGGGATACCCTTGAGGCAAGCATCAGCCCCCTCACTCTAACAGGCTCAGTCTAACTATACAGCACTGTTGCCAGCATTCAGACTAGAGTGTTCTTCCACAAGCCCATGACTTCTCCTTCCATTTTCAGGCTCAATTTCTTCCCATTCCTTTTCATCTGTTTGCACACTGAAATTGTCCTTCAACTTAAACCGCTTATCTCCCATATTGGTATTTCTCTTCCCTCACCCAGGAAATAACTTAGTTTCTTGATCTCTATGTGAAGGCCTAGCAAACCAAGCTCTTCTAGCTTTTTCTCATTTCATACACTTTGTGGGCTTCTGATCATCCTAGCAGTGGTCCTCTGAATTCTATGTTCACTTTTCTTAAACATGGGACACCACAACTGCATACAAGACTCTGTATGAAGTTATCTGCCTGAATACTCTTATGCAAGCTAATAAAATTATACATGCAGGAATTTTTACTGTAGTGAAAATTGTAGCCATAAAAAGCAGTTTTTTACATCTTTTCTTGGTATGGCTGTTTTTCTCTGTGAATGATTACAAACATATGAAAAAAAAGTAGGTGACTCAAACCTGGAACTACAAGGAATGTTTCTAATAAGTATTTTTCTTGGTATAATTGCAGTGGATATTAACTAACAGTTATATTTCCTCATAGAAAAAAGTGTTTTCAATAAGCTTAAAATATAACTTTTCACTGAGAACATGTTAGTCCCAGAATACAGCAGGATTCTCAGGAATGTTGTAAGCCAGCAGTGAAGAGAGTTTCAGGAAAAGTAGGAAATAAATGGTTTGTGGAGAACAAGAACTTCAAGCCAGTTCCATGAAATTAAAGCCTAATAAGGCCTCTATCAACACACCTGAAGATAAGTCCCACTTTCAGATAAAAACTCTAACACATCTCATAGACATGGACATGGACATTTTGTTCAGCTCCTTAATATATCACATTACCACTTACTAGTAAGTAACCACAAGAACTGAATAGGAAAATTATCACCTCTCTTACAAAAACTCTAAAGTCTTGCTTTAATAATACAACAAAACAAAACAAAGAGAACTCCACACAAAGCACCAAAAACCCCAACCACATCACAACAACAAAATAAAAAAACCTCTTGCCACCTCTATAACCCCCAGCTGGACCATTCAGCCAAGAAGTGGCTGTGCTGACTCCAGCCCATAGTTTCCCTTTCCATACTGCAGGAACAATGAAATGCTGCCTACCTTTCCCCAGAATGTCTCACAGCACCTTCTCAGAAACCATTTCCCTCCAGAACTGAGCATGGAAGCCTGAGGCTGTCCTCTGAGTCAGAGAAGGTAATTATACCAGGATTTCAATCAGTCAGGGCAGGGGTTTAATTAAGGTCTCTTGCTTCATGGGTGTAGCCTATGAACACTAGACCATGGGGCTCTTGGGGGCATTGACTGCTCTAAAATGAAGTTCTGGAGCCAGGAAACTTTTCTTAACAAAGTCTTCTTGAACTGGCTATACTTTCAGCCTCCAAAAAGTGTTTTCAATGAAATGACATGTTTCAATGAAAGTAGTTTTACTGGAAGAACTTTCTGGTTAGCTCATATGAGCATGTTGAACCATGGACAGTGCCTCTCATATAGAAGAAATTAAAGGATCAACACATTTCATGTCCAGAAACTGAAAGAAAGCTTCCAGCCACATCTCTCAGTAACTCTCATTCTTTGCTGGCCTTCTTCATCAGATCCATGAAAATCACTGGCTTAGTAGAAGCCAGAGAAATTTTCCACAGTTCTCAATGCCAGATTTCACTACCTTAACTCAAGCTAACTGACCCTTACTCTAGACAAAGCTCTTTTCTTTTTATAGGCTTTACTCCTTCTGCTACTGCTCTTCATATGGGACAGCTCTAGGTCTCCTTCAGCTGGATAGTTTTCCTGTCTGGTTTGTGCAAGAGGAGAGACTATAGCCTTGCCTTCTCCTTTACACACCTGAGACTCATTTCTTCCCAAGAACAATTCTGCCTGGCTCTCTCATGAGCTATGTAAGATTGCAGTTGCTGTAAGAAGCCCTGGCCACCACAACCATCTTTATTTTCTGTTTATGGTATTTCTTGCAAATGTTATTCCTAAATCCTCATTTCCTTCTGCAGCCCACAAACTTGATGGTGGTACAAGCCTGGCTGCTCTTTCCAGTTTAATACATTTCCAGCCTGAATAGTTTCTCTGTAGAAAAAGAGATTCCCACAACCTTTTGAGGATGTGCTTGATGCCTACTACTAATGCTTAGGGGTTAAGACTTTGTGGCAAACACCTGCCAACTCAGCTCCCAGTGCTACTTACATAAATATACTTTTGTTCTTAGAATATGTTACTGCAGCTTTCATAAAAGCACAAGTGTACAGCTATAAAAGATTTAAAAGATATAAATAATAACCTAGGAGTAATTTTAAGTTAGGATCAGCAAATTTCAAGGAAGGGATCAACCAACTTTGGTAATTTAACAACTGTTTAAAATACATTAGCAATATCTGGTTTAATCTTATTGTAATTTATAAGGTATGAGGTTTTGTAAGAAAAGAATCTCACAGTAATATAGGAACATGAGAAATTAAGTATAAGCCTGCAAGTGAGGTTTTTAAAGAAAATCTACCATTCTACAGGATTGTTAAAGACATGCAAGCGTGCACATAAACAAAGGAATGGGCACACAAAAATATGTATACAAGCATTTCAAATAGCTGCAGAAGGGTGGTTTGAAAAAAGAAGGTATATTCGATTTGCTCCTTCCTTTTCTATTCTGTGCCACAGTATTAACAAAGGTACTCAGAATTAGAGCATAGACATTTTTTCATGCTTGAAAAGCAATCAAGTAAGCCCACAGTAACCCCACTCAAGGAAGACATGTAAGGAGGAGATTCATTGTATGCATACATAATGTCTACTTGTATATATACATCATTATGCTGTGTCTGGGGGTTCAGGACTCTTTGTCAGCTTTTCTTACATGCTTTATTGCCACTCAGAGGGTGGTTTATGCAATACTGCATCTTTTCAAGAAGCCAAAGTGAGAGCTGTTTGGTCTTCCATCTAAACTTGAGCAGAACTGGTTGTTTAGTGAGGTCAAAACTGTTTAGCATCACTGTCTATAACTACCTGAAGGGAAGTTCTAGCCAGGTGGGGGCTGGTCTCTTCTCCCAGGCACTCAGCAACAGGACAAGGGGGCATGGGCTTAAGCTCTGCCAGGGGAAATTTAAGTTAGAGATCAGAAAAAAATTCTTTACAGAGAGAGTAATCAGGCATTGGAATGGCCTGCCCAGAGAGGTGGTGGATTCACCATCCCTGGAGATTTTTAAACACAGATTGGACGTGGCGCTGAGTGCCATGATCTGGTAAATGGACTGGAGTTGGACCAAGGGTTGGACTTGATGATCTCGGAGGTCTTTTCCAACCCAATCGATTCTATGATTCTATGATTCTATTCTATGAAGACACTGTGTAAAGAACTTTGGAAAACAAGGCAAGGTGTTCATATACCAGGTCCTCCCTGCTGAGGTTATTTTTCAACCCACCTCGATCGCTTTGAAGTCAAAGCCCTCATCAGGAAAGTGAATCAAGACATGTCTGTCTGCGCAACAGAGGGTAGAGCTGGTCTTTTGCTCTAGGAAGGTCTAGAGGCTGGGCTGGTACCTGAGAGGAAGACTTGGGTAACTCTAACAGGCTCAATGCTTTCATGTGCTGCTGGGCTGGCTGTGCCCCTCAAGGCCTGGGCAAGGCACTGGGCCCTGGGTTTGCTACACAGCACAGACTTTTCTTGCTGATGAGAGCCAACACGGCATGGGCTTCTGTCTTGAACAGTGATTTCAAACATGGGCATACATTTTCATGGTTGCCCTTGAAAAGTTTCCATTTTAAAACAAAATTGGCCACATTTCACTAGAACCAAACTAGGATTAAGGACAATTTTTATGCTTTGGAGGGGTTTAATTAAAGTCTTTATCTTGCTTCCTCCCCTCTCACATAAAAATAAAACATGTTTAAATTTTAGTTATATAAGATTCATGGAAGAAATCATGCCCTTCAGTTTTAAATTCTGTGTTAAAAGTACTTTTTATTCCTGAAGGACTATATTTTACAAATAATTACAAATCTAATTTTTCAATATGATTGGTGTTTATGATTTAGATGATCAAACATGATCCTTAGCAATGGGAACCATGATATCTAGACCTATTTCCATTGTATGACCTTTTTACTCTCAGAGCACCTTCACTATCATACCCTTTGTTTAGGCAAATTCTTTAAAGTAGAAAGACTTTCTACACTCCATTTTCCCAGTCTTGGTTGTGGTTGCCAAGTTTTACCACAACACAAGAGGTTAATTTGTATTCTATGGATAATAAAAACAGCAAGCAAGGTAATACAAAACTGCCATTATACAAATGGGCTTGGGACTGCACAAGCGGAATATCAATATTATTAAAGGAAGGACTTGCCTTGTATTACATGTTTCCCATTTAAAAAAAAAATCATTCATAGAATTCTGCTGAGCTCTAGTGCTCTAGCATTATAAAATATCTTTCCTTCACTTAAAAAAAAAAACAACAACAAAAAAAAAAAAACAAACAAGAAAAGAGGTGGCAGTGAGACTATTTTATTAACAAAGTCATGGAATGTCAATAAGAATAGAAGATAGCAAAGAAAGCAATATAAGTGCAAAACTAATAGTGCACATTTCACAGCTTTATACATACATATTTGCAAGGGAATATAATATATCTGAAAAAAGGATACTTATAGGTTTGGCTTTTGGGACTGCTAAGAACATCTCAGGATTGGCCCCCAGATTTCAGGAAGATGCAGAAGTTGCCTGACATAGCCCTGCCAACATACTTCAAACCTAACCTAGAAAAACCCATGCAGTTTTTGTCTTGAATCTCCCTGGAGCAGAGTTTGCCAATTGTACCAGACTGCAAAGTAGTTTAATGATGTGGACAAACAGTCATTTTATTTCTCCTGTGCTTGTCTGGGAAAATTTGGAAACCATATATTGTAGTACCTTTCAGTGCTCCTGCAAACTGAATAGGGAGTTTTCCAACGTGTACAAGAAGTTGTCAGGGGTCCAGCAACAAGACAAAACCTTGCAGCCTATTATTAATAGTTTGCCCACACATATAAAAGAAATGGTCCTTTACAAACACATTTGAAAATTCAGGAAAATTGTTTCTCTTGCTGATATTTGGAACACCATTATAGAAGTAAAATTTTCACCAGATGCATACATAGCCTAACAAGACTACAATTGTAAGAAAGAACTTAGTTCAGCTCATAGATATTAAAGTTTCTCAATTAGAATACAGAGGAGATGTTTCAAAAAGAGAACTCCATCCTCCCACTCCCACATCCAATGTTTCCTACATTTGCCCATGTACCATTTGATTGCCATTATCTTTCCCAGAGACTACAAAATATTCTTTCCCAAACTTAGTAGTACAAATTAGACAAGAAGCAGAGAAAGGCAGAATCCAAAGGGACTCTGATAATTTTTATAAATAGTCTTTCACAAAAGATAAAAGCTTATGAACTGAAAAGATGCTACTGTCTATTCCTGAGCAGTTTTCTAGTCAATACTATTTTACATTCCATCTTGTCATCATGGATAGTCCTCTCACCAAAGAATTGTTCCACATATGGCTTGTTTATACAATTTGTAAATTACTTTGTGATTTTTTTTCTCTCTGTTGTAACAGGAGCTGTGCCTAATCCTCTTTGTAGTTGATAATCACATTTCCCATAAGAAATAATAATCTTTTCTCATACTCTTAGGACAAGCTGAAAAGGAAGTTTTCACAAGGGCATCTAGTAATAGGATGACAGGGTAATGGCTTTAAACTGAAAGAAGGTAGGTTTAGATTAGATATTGGAAAGAAATTCTTTACAATAAGGCAGTGAGGCACTGGAACAAGTTGTCCAGAGAAGCTGTGGATGCTCCATCCCTGGAAGTGTTCAAGGCCAAGTGGATGGGGCTTTGAACAGCCTGGTCTAGTGCAAGGTGTCCCTGCCTATGGCAGGGGTTTGGAACTAGAGGATCCCTAAGGTCCCTTCCAACTCAAACCATTCTGTGATTCTGTGGTTATATGAAAAATATGTATGAGGTGATTCAGGTCTATCTTCACAACCTGGAGGAATCACTGCTGTTCATAACAATGAGAATTTTCTCATTGGAAGTCCTCTCATGTCCAAATACACCGTTGTCATTCAAAAGCCACATGGACAGAGCATAGGAAAGGGAAGTCAGCTCATCCGAACTCCAAGTATTCTATTCCCTTAAACCATATCTCCTAAATTTTAGTGTTAAGTTAGTGCTATTTTGTGGATGGTAACTAGTAAGTATATAGTTGTTCTTGTCCTTCTATTCTCTATTCTGGCTCTATTCTCTATTCTGGCTGTCCCTCCACATAGAACTGTATTAGGAAGTACACTGTCCTGGTAGGAAGATGGATTCAGAGATTCAGTAAGGTTTTCCAAATCATATCTTGTCTGACTTCATACCTCCCTGCACACATGCACACGTGCACTTCTCAGATCTCTGTCTTTGCTTCATTTTTTCTCCTCCCTATACCATAGTTCCTCATAACTGGAGCAGCAAAACTTCTCTTTCCTTAAGAAACTCTGATTTGCCTCGGTGCGAGAACTCCCATTTTGCAAATCAGAGATACAACACTGATTTTGCCATTACTTCTGTTGCTTTCCTCAAGGCCATCACTACACAGGATGGGGATTCACATATGATAATGCTGACATTCAAATCTACAACTGAACTGTCTAAAGACAATCTCCAAACACTATTCCAATGATTAATCAGCTGTACATTCACACAGAAATATTTAATGTACTGCTCTACTCACCAAAGCCTTTTATTGTACAGTCAAAGGTTATTTGGAATTTATCCATCCCCACCAGGCTGGAGGTCACTATTATTAAGTAAAATTCAGCTTGGAGGGCACAAAGCTTGTGCAAGGAATATGAAGTGTTTTGATTCATAAAAATATTGAAAAGTAGGTTTGGGACAATGATTCAGGGAAGATTGTATCAGTCTTCTAAATTAGTCCCCCACAGTCACTAGCACCCAGTATGTGTGTAGTCCAGAGAGGTCAGAAGAACATCTATTCCTCCTGTCTCTATACACCACATACTCCAATGTTTATAAAACATCTGAAGAAGGCCAGAAGTCACAGCTATAAATTCCCATGGGAATGTTGCCATTATGATGGATTCCTATGATAACGCAAAATTTTCCCTTCTACTCATCTTTCTTCAGATGGACAGTTGTTTTAAAACTTGAGTATACATCTTGAGCTCATGAAAAGAAAAAAAGTGAAAGACAGACAAATGCTAGGATTGCACTGTAAAATCAGATTCAAATAAAGCCCTAAAATTCACACTAAAACTCAGATTCTCTGCTCATTGTTTTATTGTGAAAAAATTTCCGTGACTTTTCTTAGCATGGTTTTAAATGTAACACAGAAAAAAATGCACTCTAAATGCCTCACAGGAAAAAAAAAAGCATTGTTAATGAAAAAATGCACATTTCCAAAATAAAATAATTAACTTCCCTTATTGATCTCTGAAAGAAAATTATAAATACATCTGGCCTTATGATTGTAAACTGCAGATCTCAAAAGATTTCTCAATTTCCACAAAGCACAAGGACTGTGCACTCACTGAAGGGCAGGATTATTTCACAGTCCAAGCGCCTCTGTGCCCAGAGATTACACTGCACCCCAGCAGTTACCATGTGAGCAGCGTCGGAGGGAAGAGAGAGGTCTCTGCTTTCCCCTTGTCCGAGAGGGTGCAGAGAAGGGAGACAAGACCGGGAGTCCAGGAGTTCAGGCAAGAGTGTTTATTGGGACAATCCCCGAGGTTCTATAAGATCTCTGGGGGAAGATGCCAGATCTGGGACTGTATTGGGTGAAAACTTAGGAAGGGGAAGGGTGTAAGGTCCATTAACCAATGGAACTGGGACAAGGGCAGGGCTGGCTGGAGCCCTGGCCCTGCCCTCCCAGCCACGAAGCATAAGGGTCTTACACATGGGGCGTCACACCTTGGACTAGCAGGACAGAGAGGGGAGGGGGGCCTTCTGATCCCCAGGGGTTTCCCGTGGGGGGAGGCTGCTGTGATGTCCTGATCCCAGGGACCCCCCCAGCGAACGGGAGGCTATTGCCCAAGCCTGAGAAGAAACAATAACATGCTCAACATCAGGTCTGATGACTCGTTTGAGGAACAAAATGCCTCCAGGAGACACAAAGGAGACAGGGAGGAGTAGATACAATACAAGGTGGGGTGTGGTGTAACAGCCCTGCAGGGGAGCTGTAACAAGCTGAGAGAGGTGATACATAAACTTTACAACTAAAAAACCCATAACAGGTAAGGACATAATTTTAAAACTTCAGCAACAAGTCTCTTAGTATGCATCTTCTCAGGTTCAAGATGCTTCTCCTTTGGATTCATTTCAGCATTTTCTACAATCATGCTCATGCACCTGTGTTTCTTTCACAGAGTAGCTGGAAACTGTATACCTAGTACTGGGACTCTGGTCCTTTGTTGAATGTATTGCCCTGCGTTTGCTTACAGAAAACCCATAAAAATGTTGATTCTTGAGGACCTAGACAGTGTCTGAAACTACTTGTTTGTGTATAGCTTCTCTCCTCTTTCAGCCTGCACAAATTTTCAAGCTGCAGCAATGCAAGACAACACATTTGATGAGACAAGAGAACGTCGCCACCATAAAATGAGAACCTCTAATATCATTGGCTTTCATTCTTGCCTTAAATACTATGAAACCAGAAATTTGTAGGACACAACTCTTTCAGTAACTGCCTAGATAACTGTTTTCCTAAATGGTAAAAGTTATCCAATCTTGAAAAAGTTTTTCAGTGGCCACCAGTCTTCTTTGGCTTTCACAGCCTTGACACTGAAATCCACCCCAAGGCAGATAGTTTGGGAACCCCAAGAAATTAATCTTCAAGCCACCAGTTCAAACCATGAGGACAATTGTGAGCTGAAAACACTGTGTGAAATGAGACACTGGTCTTACTCATTTTCTTATTTATGAAGTAATTTACATTAGAAAAACATTAGGAAATTATATACTAAGTTACCACACCTATACTCTCAGAATAAATTCTTAAGCCTTAAGGAATCTTTAGGCACCTGGAAAGTGTCTCAAGAAAAGGGGTGCAACAATGGCAAAAATGTCTCTGTATTGAGGGTATTTCAAGCTCAAGAGGAAGAAAGAGTCAGTAGTCAAACACATTGTGCCCACCTGTCTCAATGAAATGTACATTTTTTAAACTGAAAGAAAAAATTTGACTTTATGGAATTTGAATTCATGTGGTCTAGTGATTAACCATCAGGAAATACATGCTTCTACAATAACAATGTGTTAATTCTAAGACTCTTAGACTATTTTGGCAACTACAATTTTGTACAGTTTTATTTGAGTTAAAAAATTCACTGTGCTCAGTTTTGAAATGCTAGACTTGTTTAAATAGCTTGCCTCTAAGTTCTTTCAGTCTCTCTTCCATACATGTTGTAGTTGCTCATCCGCACATTCCTAAGTCTTAAAAAATATTTCGGAAAATATATATATAGGGTCATAGAACCAAGACAGGTCAACTCGGTTTAGTTAGCAACCATTTTACTTTCACCACAGGGAGAACTATAGTACTAAAAGCTAATAACAGAGGTTATTTACATGGACAGCTTGCTGGGACCAGGAAAATTGCACTTACATGAAAAGTTTGTTTTTCCTAAGGCCTAACATTAAAGCTTATTTCTTCTTTCTTTTCTTATTTTTTTATTCCTTTCCTTAAACCCCAGTGGAAAACAGGTGTTTAATGTGAAAGTTATCCAACCAGATATCTTCAAAATCTTAGCAGGCAAAGTGGATTGACCTCAGTTCATCTTCATGGAGCTTAGGACAAATTGATCAACTTATTTCCTAAATAATTACCATTTGAATGTTGATTTTACTTTCCTAAGATTAGTACATTAAAAAAGCTGTATTCAGGAACGCTGATGCAATGCAGTTCTGCGCACACACACATATAGACTTACAAAACCCACAATATTTTCTTTATATGGACAAGCTTCAACTGATTCTGGGTAATGAGGAATTACTTATTCTTTTGTTGAAGATTAAAAAAAAAAAACAGAAATAGCGAAATGGATACAGTTAGAACTCTGGAGGGAAAGACATTATTTAGCATTTATATTTTTGAGGTTAGGCATTAAGATCCCACAAATTAATGGCACTTTTTTTTGTTCTCCATATGAGTTAAACATTGAGACAGGGTACACTCTCGGGTGTCTATCTGTTCATTTCAGTGAATGTTGGGGTAACAACTGCAATGGTTAGAGTCTTCCAGTTGAAGGAAGACTCGGCAGTCCAGACTACGTAAAATTTAGTCATACTCAGGTAGGTTCCATTCCCTTAATCACCCTCCCTCATAGTCATTATCTTTGTTGAGAAAACCTTTCTCTGCTGCATCAGTTGCAGACAGATCTCCCTCAGCATCTTAAAGGAAGAGAAGCAGAAGAATTTACTCTGGTTTACCATCAGCTAGAGCATCTGCCCCTCAGAATGCACAGCAAATGAGGAAAGTTAAAAATGTGTATCTCAATTTAATGAGGAAATTCGTTTTTCTCTTCTGCATCCCTGTCTCGGTTTCTCCCATTTCTTTTGGTATCAAAATTTTTCTTGTAACATTTCACATTTTGATTCCTCTCCATGAATGCTGTTTATATCTCTCCATTCATCATTTCTTGGCATTTGTCTCTGCTGGAAATTCTCCATGACAGATTTAGTAGAAGTTGCTTTTTCTGCACTGTTTCTCATACCAAAGCTGAAGTAACTTTCTGTGCTTCTGTTTAGAGGTTTGTGAGTTCTAATTCCAATCCCCCAGAAGACTGTTTTTCCCCTCTCTGGAACAAATACAAGTTCTGAGGGGACCCTCAAAGTTTGTGTAATCTGATGAATTCTGTTTAGAGCCAGTCTCTGCAAGATGGGTTCTTTTCTTTTATCCTGCCCTTTATCCTGAATTTTTTAGAGTTCCCACAGACAGATCACAGAGGCAATGGCTGGGCTTGTTATAAAACTGATGAATTAGCTTATAAACCAGGTAAGGATCTCTTGCCTTCTCTGCTTTATGAAAAAAAAGCTTAGGAAATGTTATAATTAATTATTATTATAGGTTTGGATTTTTTAAATTTTTTGTTGGGGAATGGAACTGGCTACCCTCAGGCTCTGGATCAGTTCAAGTTCATAGTAATGGTGTCTAAAAGTTAACAGAGGTTTGGTGGCCTGAATTAAATGAGTTTCTGGTGTCAGTCTTGGCTTTTGGAGACAAGGAGCCACTAAATATAACACTAATGGAAGTTTAATCAGATGAAAGCTTAAAGAGACAGGGAGATTGAACTAGAATGTAAAGCTATCCTGTATGGTTAGAAAAATAAGGCCATGGTATGGAAAAGGTGCCATGGTAAGTAGCCTTGCTGAAGCTATTTATAAAATAAAATTAACTTTTTATTAGTTTAAAATACCTATAATGCGTTAAAAATGAAGAAAACTAAACAGGTTAGTATTAAACAATTACACATTCTCTGGACCTGCCAGTTAAACAAAATGGCTTGTACCTGGAAGAATTCATGGAGAATATGGAGAGAAGTTAGAACAATTGAGGTAGAGTTTTAATTTTATTACATATATATATGCTCAGTTAAAACCTGGAAAAATATAATTGTATGTGAGTTGGAGTAGTACAATATATGTATTGCAATTGCAATGGGTTAAAAATATTATCTTGTTGTCCATCTTGGAATTTCAAAGTTACTATACAAAATGGCTAAGTTTGGCACAGGCTTACGTACAATTGGCAAGCTTCAGTCCAATACCCCAGGGAGTGAGATCCAGGGCTGTTTCTGCTCTATTGCAGAGTAACTTTCATCACCATGTGAACAATCTACAATTTGACTGCAACATTTTTCAGTCCAGGTTTCTCTGAGTATGCTAACAGAAAAACTGATTCCAGTCACACACATATTTCCACCAGTAGGTGTCTGGCAGGAGTGATGAGGACACCTCGCTTTTTCAGTGTCTTTGATCACTGGCAGACAGTTTCCTCATGATTATATTTACAAATACAACCTTGCCACTGTATAGCAGTGATGGTGCCAGACACAAAGTGATGCAACAAACAGCTGAACACACGATATTAAGTGAGTTCATTTTAATCTTCCTTCCTTTATTGTATTCCAGCACCTTATCAGGCCTGTTTTCATATACTCAAATATGCTATGTGTAGGAAATATGTGAAATTTGGAGGAAACAGGTTGATCTTAGTCCTAAGAAGTAACATTGAGTGAAAAAAGCTGAGGACCATTGATTTAGACAAATAGACTACAAAGCGACATTTGTATTTTGCAATCTTTACTATAAACACTGTCTTTTTTAGGGAAAGCTTTTCCTGGATGTTATTCTAAGAAGACGAGTCACAGTGTTTTTGACCTTTTACTGTACACTGCTCCATTAACATCCTGTGGAGAAATTTTCCTTATATATGTAATTGATGCATTTTATGAGACACAAATCAAAATAGATAGTCAAAAAATAGATAGTATGGAACTGAGGAAGAGCTGCCTGCCTGAGTACTTCGTTGGCACATTGCCTATAGCTGATAGTGTCAACTCAACATATGGCCCTTCAAATGCACTGTTGAATCCTCTTATGGGAATAAAGTCAGACTTGTCTGTGAAGTGTTTAAAGTTGCAAAGTCCAACAAATAAAGCAAGTTACAGCTCTAGTGAGGAGAAGACCCTACAGGCTTGTATGCAAACAATGCAGCTTTCCACCACAACTATTTTTTAAAAATTTCCACAGTGTTAACAGCCTTGTACAAGACCAGAGCAATCATTAAAATAGTTACTACTTGAACACAGACAAACTATGTTGCAAGCTGATTTAGCTGGATAAGTACTGAACTTTAAAAAAAGACAATTGTTAAGTTTGTTCTGAAGCTGTAGATGTATCCTCAGATTAGGGAGAACTTGAAACAGTGCGGAAAAGAAAGGTTGGCAGAAATATACAATTAAAATTCTCATCTAACCTCCTGAACAAGATCCAACAACCACAGAGTGTCTGAAATTATATATTCAGTGTTTATATGTGGCAGTGATAGAGTAAAAGAGTTTGTACTAGTTTGGCTTTTCACATAGACATGCAAAACAAACACAGTCTCCATGCCAAAAAGTGCAAGGGTATATAGCAGAGGACTAGCAGTCCTACTGCCTGCTCATCTGAATTAAGTGATGAGCACATGACCAAAAGGGTATAGAAATGTCTTAAAAATGGACCAATCTCTATTTTTGGTGTTGCTATTGTTAAAATTAAACAAACACTGCTGCAAAAGAATTTTCTTTCCATTATTTTTTTTGCTGCTGCTTCTAGTGGCCCTCTCAGTCAATGAATAAAACTTGAAGAAGGACAGTCTGGTGCACAAATGTTCTCATTATCTTAAGAGGTCAATGGTCAAAGGTGAAAAAAATTCATTGGGAAGTTATAATTAAAGGTAGGTTTTTATATGCTTTTGATAAAGGCTTGTGAAACAGCCAAAAGAGATCCTACAATTTTAATGTTAAGTGGCTTTTGTATTGGAAAAATGCCCAAGGGCCATGTCTTGCACGGTCACTTACAAATGACTGATGGGAGATCAATACAGACAGAGTCGGGATGCAGCTTTGTCACTGGGAGATGTAGTTAGTATGTGATTAGCCTTAAGTAGCATTGACGTGGATGTAGATGGGCAGTAAAGTGCTCAGTATCCAGTGAGCATGATAGCTGTTTGTACACAAAAGTTAGTGAAAGAGGAAAACCACATTATCATTACACTCAGAGGGGCTTCCCACACTCATTCAGGGATTTTAGGTGCAGATCAGCCTGACAATGAGCTACTCAGACCTGCCAGTCCCAACAGCATTAACTATGAATTTGGTTTTCCTCTATGAGAAGCAATCCCAAGGCCTCAGTAAACCACCTAGTTAAGTTCTATGTGCAACCTGGTTAGAGGGGTACAAGCGAGCCACTTTGGCTTTCTCAGAGACAGAAAATCCTGTAAAATAAACACAAATAAAGAGTGGAGAGAGGAAACGAAAGGTACTTTGAGGAAGGTAAGATCCTCCAGCGCTGACAACATATTGCACAAAATCTTCTCTTGTTTCTTAGTTTGGGGATCATTATAATAGTTAATAGGATCTGGAATATCTCATTAGGCATTTCACTTTTCTTCCCTTTTTGTTCAGATGCATTACCCATAACCAGGGATTTTAAAATGCATTTGATTGCATTCTTGAGGAAGCATTTTTACCCAGGGGTGTGGTAGAGGTCCTAGACAGGAGGTTTTCAAGATGAAATTGGACAGGGTATTAAATGATCTCCTCTAGACTCCCTCTCCCGTGAAATTTTGGACCAGAGGATCTTTTGAGCTTCTTCCAACCTGAGTTTTTCTATGTTTCTGTGATGTTGCTAAGCAAAGAAACATCACCTTCTTTTCTTCACAAACATACACACATATGTGCACACTTGTCATTTCCATAACACAGACATAGTTGGGGGACCCATAATTTTAACTTACGCATGTTAGATTTGCCCCAATTTGCCTTTCTGAGGGGTTTTGGGTTTCCCTTTTCCTATAGAAACCTCTATATTGTTCCTCTGTTAAACAGTGAAATTATCTAAATTAGATATGAATCCCACTTGATATCAAATTATAAACTCCCTTGTTTGTTGCTTAAAAGGAGAGACAATCACACCACGGAAGAGAGCAACTACGGAATGATGAATAAGAAGTTAGTGATTTCAAGTGTTCTGATTAATATTTACTGCGTGTCTTTTTTTTTCTACATGAGAAAGAATAAATCACACTCTGAAAAAGCATCATCAGTGCTATCTCCTCTGACCTCCTACCCTGCTACTCATAGTATTAAAAGGTTTGCCTCAATTTTAGTCACATGGTGTAAACTGAAATTATTTCATGGCTAACCTGATATTTCCAGAGCCATGGTGAAGCCAGAAATCTGTGGCCTAGGGTCATCACATGCCTTTCTAATGGACCCTCAGTACATAGTTAATTACAGGGAGAATTTGGGCATCCTGCTGTCAAAAGCCACTGCAGCACAGCAGCAGTTAGAAAAGCTCTTTGCTCAGTACCTCTGCTGTATTCAAACCTGGACAACCTTTCAGGATTCCCACTAGAAGTGGAGATGACCCAGAAGAGACCAGGAGGCTTAATGTTGGACAGTGCACATATAAAATTTGGGGGCTTTATAACAACATAAATCTAAAATCATTACACCTTTTATTAGCAAACAGTAGTGCACACATCATCAGCTAATTAAAATTGGGCCAAACTACTAATGGAGCCATAACCTGGGTCATTGATTCCCAGAGCATTTCTTCTTTTACTAAGCAAAAAGAGAAACTCTGTAGTACAAATAAGGCAAAAATCCTGCTATACTTAGTCCATCTTTTTTACCTACCTGAGTTCACTGTTGACTAAAACTCTTCTGAGGGCATTGAACTGAGTAGCTCAGCCTTTGCAATCATGGTTATTTTGTGCCTGTTTAATTGTTCCTAAGTGAAATGTAAAAACCATTATTTTTCAACACTTACAGGAAGGAGATGTAGTTTCCCCTCTGAAGAACCCATGTAAGCATACTCAGAAGACAAAAAAAATCTATGTTTCAAATTGGTTTTTACAATTTATCAAAACTAAATAGTTGCCCAGGAAAGATTTGGCTACTTGTCAAAAGAAGCATGGTTGTCCAGTCATTTTCCAATAGGAGCAGTAATATATTGGCATCTTTTGGAATGCTTTGTTCAATGTGCAGTCAGCTAACACTCAAGAGCAAATATAGAGCTACAACTGAGGCCTTCAACTTGACATTTCCAGGTTCACAAGTCCCAGATCTGTCACACGCTTCCTTTTTGACCCTGGACAAGACGTTTAACTCCCATCTGTATAACAGCTAATATATTATTTGCCTTTATTGCTATAGACCGCAGAACAAGAACAGTGTCCAATTACAAATACATTCAATGCTGGATATGGCAGAGATGTGCTGATAGTTGAGACCTCAGAAAGCTGCTCTAACAAAAAGCAATCAGAAATTACAAATTATGTTTTATGATGTAGTTTTCTGACTATGTTTCTGTAGTCTGCTTACCCAGATCCTCCTTACATGTGAAATTTGCTAGACCCCGCAAGGCTAGGAGGGCAGGTAAGGCTCAACCAAAGGTCTGTTTTCCTCTCCAGAGGTCTCTCTATGTATCTGAATACCATGGCTGCCTAGAAATTCATAGCCTTTGGAATAGTCCTGAAATTTTATACCTCTGACATAATGGAGGAGAATTATTAATTTGGTCCTCAACTTCTATGGAAAGTATTCAATTTGTTTGCATGGTCATATATTTACCCCACTGACTTTGTCTCCTAGAAACAGAATGCTTGCCAATGAGTTGTTTCTCATGACCTGAGAAGCTAAGCGATGTCTAATATTGATCAGTGGTTCATACATTAATGGAAATAGCTAAATTGAAAAAGATCCTCTTTATACACAGTGTGGCAAATTGTATCTGTTTGACTGGAGAGGGCAACCTTTTATTGAACTGCATAGTGGTTTGCTTTTAGTTGAGTTTATTCCTTTCTACAAAGGATTTTCCCCTTTCTGAATTGTTCCGCAAAAGAAGTGTTTTTTCCTCTCTCTGCTGACCATATTTAGTACATGCCTGTCTTAATAGTGACTCTCGATTTACCTTCAATCATCCTCTTGATGTAGGAAAAGCCAATTTGAGTTTCCTATGTCAATGAAGTACTGTGCAATAGGGGACTAATTTATTACTACCAACAACAAATGGGACCTTACTACTTCCTTTCCTAGGCTTTTTGCCAGGGCTGAGATTGCAGCAGGTTTATCTATACCTCCTTTCAATAGGTGATGCCCATTTCTGAAGTAGTGCTGCCTTCCTCAGGCCTGGGAGATGTTACCTCGTGCTGAGCCATAACTATCCCTCCTGTGGAAGAATCATACAAATTGGAAATTTTTGCACCAGAATCTCAGCTAGTTTCTTCCCGAGTCTAGATCTAATATCTGTATCTCACTATTTTACATCAGCATGCCTTTATCAGGTGTGTCCTTTGTCCACTTCCTTCCACTATACTGTTATGGTTTAACCCCAGCTGGCAGCTAAGAATCACACAACCACTCAGTCATTCCCTGCACTGTGAGGGCAGAATCAGGAGGGTAAGAGCGAGAAAGCTCATGCATTGAGATAAAGACAGTTTAATAGGTAAAGCAAAATCAACTTCCCATGGGCAGGCAGATGTTCAGCCATCCCCAGAAAAGCCAGGCTCCATCACATGTCACCATGACTTGGGAAGGCAAATGCTGTCATTTCAAACATCTTCACTTCCTTCTTCTTCCTCCAGCTTCATATACTGAGCATGACACCATATGGTATGATGAGGCAGTTTGGGTCAGCTGTTCTGGCTGACCCCTCTCAACTCCTTGTGCATTCCCAGCCCACTCACAGGTGGGGTGGGGTGAAGAGCAAAAAAGACCTTAAAACTGTGTTGGTTCTGCTCAGCAGTAAAGAAAGCATCCCTGTAATTATCAACACTGTTTTCAGCAGAAATCCAAATGATAGCCCCATACTAGCTACTGTGAAGAAAATTAACTCTATCCTAGGCAAAACCAGCACATATACTAATGATCATCAGTAAGCTGGTTGACAGGAAGACAAAACAAGCAAGCCTTATGGGACAGGACAAATGATAGCCCTTTATTTAGGCTGGATGAGAAGAAGCCAGGTGAGCCTGTCATTACACAATAGACATAGGAGATTTTTCAGTTTAACAGCTTTGCTTATGAAGACACAGAACAAATGGAGTTTGTGCAAATCAAGCTTAAGGTGAGCTGATAGAGCAGTTTTGTTTCTCAGGAAATGACTGCACTCTGCTTGGCATCAGTCATTGCCTCCAATACCATCTTTCAAAGATCCCAACATTTTATATTTATTTACCAACACAAATTACATTGGCAGCCAGTCACTTCAAGCAATCTGCCTGGTGTGGTACAGCCAAGCATACAAGGTTTTAACAAAGAAAAATAAAAGATCTGTTCTTCCCATTCTGAGAGTGACAGATATAGTTTACCCCAGGCTCTTGGTCAGCCAGCTGGCACTGAATTACATCACACTTTAAAAAAACCCAACTCCTCATTTCATTAATACTTTCAATGTGACTAAATATTACAGAAGACAATTATTGGCAGTTCAGTGTCTTTACTTCAGCTAGACTGAATCTCATTCTGTATCTAACACATTTTTTGACACAGCACTGAAATGTTATGAACTCAAAGACATACCTCTGCTATGGTCCATTTGTGTTCTCCTCATTTTGTTTTAATTCTAAATAAAAGAAGCAGCAGAGAAAAGGTCCTATTGTGGATTTGGGCAAGAATAAAGCAGCACAAGCAAGTAGAAATATGTTCTTTGTTCTATAGGGCCTCTCATTTCCATACATTTTTCATTGATTGTATTTGGAAAACTCCATTAATACTCATTTTCTCTGTTCCACACAGAATTACCATCTAGCCATCGCACAAAACAAATAAATAAGAAAGAATCATCACAATTCATAATGGAGGGCTGTTTAAGAAAACAGGTAATTGTAGATTTTCAAAGAGCTCTGATTTTCAAAAATGAAAAAGTGTCTAGGGGCAGCATGGTGTAAGGGACACAGATTAGGGCAAGGACACATTAAGTTATTTGAAATGTTAGTTTTCAATTTCCCTATCAGTAAAAGTGTTAATGTTATGTACCATATGAATGCTGCGGGGGTTACTCATTGAGTCAGTTTCCTTCCTTTGCACTGGTTGCGTAGCCCTGTGGACACTGGCAGAACTTTTTCCCTGTGAAAGAAAGGTTTGACTCAACACACACATAGTGGCTCAAATCCACAGAGCACTAAACTTCATGCAGATCAAAATGACAGCCACTTCTTAACATGAGATGTGAGGTTTGCTGTACGTTGTCAAGCAAGGCTCATCTCACAGTCACATCTCATTACTCCCATAGCCTCTTTCTCAAAGCACTTCATCTTCACCAGCTAGTAGGTACTGGCTCTGTTCAAAAGGTTAAACTGTTGTTTCCAAAGGATGCAGAAGAATAAGGCTTGACAAGGAAGTGAGCTGCAACTCCCAGATAAATCATGCACAGCACTTGGTTGTGGGGCTTGGGAGGTACAAAATTAAATTGTGTTCACATTGGCCTGTGCTGGCTCAGATATGCAATATGGGAATCATTGTTTTAATCAAGTCACATGGGTCTTTTTGTAAAATAAAAACTAGAATGGGTTGTAAAGACTAAGAATAAATACTAAGGAAGAGAGAGTGGTCTGTGGAAATCAATCTCTCCTTTATATACTCCCAAATTATACTCATAAAGAAGAGGCCTCCAGCAGCTCTGTCAGTCACAATAAAGCTATCACTCTCAGATTTATTACAAGTCCTCTTCTTGTGTTTTCAATGGATAACATCCTACAGGTGTGTTTGCATTACTACCAGAGCTATATGAAGATTAATTAAGTGTCTAAGAGCTGAAATTCAGTGACGTATTTTTAAAGATCTAACTTGCAATCAAAGTCATGCCCTAAAAAAGAGAAGGAATAGCTGGAAAAGCCAGAATGAGAATGAAATAGTCCCAAGGATCAAAGAGTAATCACCATTTAACTTTTAGGCATAGTAATGTAGCCTGAGGTTTCTCCCTGGTGCATTAAGGAAGCTCTGTGCATTGGGCTTGACCTCTTTTGAGAAAATCCAAATTCTACTTTTTTCCCTTTTGTTTTCCATAAAAACATCTATATGTGTACCAAAAGTCTCATTTCCTAAAGTCTTTGGGGTCGTCACCTGGGACAGCTATTTCCATGCTACTCAATCTACATACAGTGTCAAAATCGGGCTTTTAGGCAAGGCAACTTTATCACAGCTGTCAGTCTACAGTGTTGATTAGATTATTTTCCTCTGTGAGGAAATAGTGTGTGCTGCTTAATTTCCTAGGACAGGAAACATTGTTATTTTACACGTTCTCATTTCTCTCTCTCACTGACCCCTCAAGAGCAGGTAGAAACTGGAGTTCACTGTGTTGGAGAAAGGCTAGTAGTGACAAGATCTCTTTTCTTCTGCACAGATAAGCTGTTCCCAGGAACACAGAGATTGTCCCTGTCATAAATTGTGGAGTAAACTTCCTTGGAAAGGGGAAATGTTTAAGGTCCACTTTGCCATGGGGTTAGACACATAAAATAGTAATCAGCTTTGCTGTAAAAATGCTGCTATATGTTTTAAAGCCAACATCTTGACAAACATCATCTAAATAAGTTGCAGCAGTCCAAATGTATTGGTCTTGTCATGAGAACTGAAGGTAGACCAAGAAAAGATTTTGATTTACTGCTTTTCAAGGCCTTAGATGAACAAATACAGAGTGGTGCTTTTTATTTATATTCTTGCAATTGATGCTAAAGTAGCACTTAGGCAATGAAGTATATAGGTTGCAATTGAAAACAGAAAAACATAATCCCTAAACATTGTATATCTTTGTCCAAGTAAGGAAATGAAAAATCTAACCAATACAATACAAAGTGTCTGGATCTTAGTCAGCAGAAAATCAAACTTTCTGAGAGCTGAATCAGTGGTATGTTTGAAGTGGCAGTGCCCTGGTGAGAGAAATGAAACAAGGCCCACAGCAAAGACAGTCATGTACTTCACTCACCACTGCCCATCCCCTATCTCCTTAATCCTCCTGCCAGGGTCTGAATCTTCTTACCCACTGAGTCCTCTCAGAATTGCACAATTAAACATCATCTCTCCCTTCAATCCAAATTATCAGTAAATAATCTGAGAGGAAAGACACTCACAGAGTAAGTCAAAGAGACAAGAATGAAAGTCTGTAAGACAACCAGTTCATTATGAAGAGTATTTTTAACACTGGCCAAAGAAAGAAAATATGAGTGAAATAGGAAATGCCAACAAAATCTTTTTAGCTAAGATGAGAGCTGGTGGCTTTTCACCTCCAATACTAATCCATTTTTTCTTTTATTATCTTTAAAACAGCAACACTTCAAGATTTGTTTCTAAAATAGGATGATTGACCCTTACATGAAATGTCAATAGTAGTTTTTTCCAATAGTATCAGCAGAAGATATTTTAAAATAGGACTACACAAGACAGAAGAGATATAAATGGAACTTTCTACTATAACATCTACCTTCAGCCTTTGCTCTGTAGGCAACTGTGGTGGCAAATTTTTTATGTGAGAGGTTGACAGCTTTCTTTTTTATGAAGAAAGTTAAAAGTCTTCAGAAAAATTAGCTAAATACACCAGGTAAGCAGAAAGGTATATTCTGGCAGCAGCCAGACCATCAGATTTCAAATACTGATTCCAAAGCCACATCTATTAGAACAAACATTGACCATGAAAATTGCTGATCCAGACCTATTGTCATGGAACTACAGTCAGTACTGACAAAACTCAAAACCAAAACAGGCACATAACAGCTTTGCAAGGGAAGGTGACAGTCATCTGGCAGCTAATCAATGAAGTCAGCAGGTAAATCCAACTGGCTAAATCTCATCATCCATTTGTGGGTTAAAATGATACATGGAAAAATGTGAACTCTTACTGAATGCAAGGGGTAGATTTTGAACCTTCATAATGGATTAAGAAAAAATTCAAATGCATCAGCTCTCTGTGTCATTAAATTGTAAGTGCACTTTCTCAACTCCAATCCAGCAAGCGCAAGCTCTCCCAGTAGTATTATCTGCAATATTGCCCAAAAGCAGTATTCCTTATTACCAAAGGACTACACTGGCCACAGGACACAACAGATTCTTCCATCTCTGATGTCTAGAGTTGTTTTCCTGCCAACTGTATAAAATTTTCTTTGTTCATGTACAGATCTTTGGGGGGTACAGCCAACTTAAACAAAAAAGAATGGCTATTTTAAAAAAAACCAGATTTATATAAGCAGTTACTAAGAAATGAAAAATAAAACAGGAAAATATTATTTGATATAAACTGGTGCATTGGAAGATGTTTCTTTCAATTTTTGTCAGTACTGCATGTGGCTTCATGGTTTTTCCCATGTAGTAAAACTGCTTCAGGACAGATTGGGCATCCAGTATTGCCAAACATACATGTTTATAAACCAAAACACTGAATTAAAATCAGATTATTTTTAAAATGATAGATTTTGTGTTACTTTTTTTGTTGCGTGGGATTTAAACTTCTATGGTTCATGTCATCAAGCTTTTTCACCATCATGGGGTTTAGAAGCACCACATTTTGTAATGAAAACCAGCTTTTCAGGTAATTTTGTTAAAATAATTGGGCCCTTAAGAAAAACATAATTTACCACAAAACAAGCAATAATGTCACAAGTATGGAAAAATCTGAAACCATGTTAAATTCATTCTTTATTCACTTATAGCTCAAGATGAAATTAGAAGTATTTGAATACAGTAAAAAATTTAAACCTGGGTTTATAGTAATTTATTAATTTCTGTACTGACAAGATAAGTGTATACAATATTCCTATACTTCTAAAATCTATTTAGTCAGGGCAATAAAGCATAATCTGACGATATACAATAATTTATTCCTGTCTACAACAGATTGTAACTCAAAAATTTTTGCTTATTTTTTAACTTTTTTTTAAGTACAAAATTAAGCTCAGTAAAGAGAGAAGCTGGACATGAGAAATTAATTGAGAATTCAGATTAAAATCACAGGAGTTCTACTAGAAAGAGTTTTGCAAGTATCCATGAATTCACAGCAAATACAGTGCAAGCTCCTTCAATTTGTACACAAATTGAAATCATATTAACTAAAGAGATGAGAATTACTAAATTGCAAAATCATTTCAAATTTTGCAGGGTAGTCAGGCTTATTGCAGCGTGAAGTATGTTAGTGACTTATTTTACATGTAATCAAAATTGTCCTTTTCTCAGAAAGTTTAAAAACACATGATAAAAAGTTCACCTTTGGAGAGTTTGTTGCACTGTCAGTAAGTTTACAGATGACACCAAGTTGGGTGACAAGAGTGTTAATCTGCTGGAGGGCAGGAAGACTGCAGAAGAATCTTGACAGGCTGGATCGAGGGGCTGAGGACAATTGTATGAGGTGAAATCTTGGCTCCTGCATTTCGTCACAACAACCCCATGCAGTGCTACAGGTTGGGGGCTGAGTGATTGGAAAGGTGCTCAGCAGAAAGGGACTTGGAGGCACTGGTCAACCAGCTGGCTTAACATGAGCCAGCAGTGTGCCCAGGTGGTCAGGAAGGCCAGTGGCATCCTGGGCTGTATCAGAAATAGTGTGGCCAGCAGGGCAATGACTGTCCCTCTGTACTCAGCACTGGTGAGGCCTCACCTGGAATCCTGTATTCAGCTTTGGGTCCCTCACTACAAGAAGGACATAGAGGGTCTGGAGCACGAATCTTACGTGGTTGTTTAGCCTGGAGAAAAGGAAACCTTATTACTCTCTACAGCTGCTTGGAAGGTCACTGCAGCAAGGGGGAGTCAGTTGCTTTTCACAATTAATAAGTGACAGAACAAGAGGAAATTCCTTCAAGATGCACCAGGAGAGGTTTAGGTTGACTGTTAGGAAAAATTGCTTCACTGAAAGGGTTGTCACTCACTCAAACAGGCTGCCCAGGGTAGTGATGGAATCATCATCCCTGGAAGTATTTGAAAGATATCTGGAACTTAGGGATGTGGTTTAGTGGTAAACACACAAAGCTGGGTTAATAGTTGGACTTAATGGTCTTAAAGGTCCTGTCCAACCTGAACAACTCTGATTCTAAGAAAAAATCTTGTGCTTTATTAATTATAAAGCAAATTATATCGCAAACATATCTAACTGATAAAATAATTTAAAAATTAAATTCAATTTTGCTGGAAGAAGAGCAGGAAATAGGGAAAACTAATTCTTTGGAGATTAAGCCAAGAATTCCAAATGCAGTTAACACATCATATCAACAGACATTAAGATACTGCTGGTCAAGAGTCAAAACTAGATATTTTCTGATAACAGAATCTTATTCCCAGGCAAGATAAAGCCAGTTGCCTTTGCTTCCCTGTGATACTCAAATAAAAAAATCACTTGACTCACACACACCTTCATCAGAAAATACTTACTCTGAATTTTTCATTTCAGTGGAAGTTTGTCTGAGTAAGAAATGTGACATTGAACCAATAGATACAAAACACTTGCCTTTTCTATTTGTTGTAGCAAACAGTTGCATCTTGTCTAATGTGTAGCTGGCAATGTCAAGGAGGAAGTCTGTTACTCTGTTGCATGTTTATAAACTGCCTCCCGTATTATAATTCAAGCTTTATGATGCAACCACAATAGTGACGTTATTTTATATATGTGTGTGTATATATGTATATTTTCTCTTCCAGCCTTGCAAAATGCAAAATATACATAAAAATCTATACCAAATTTGTATTCGGTTGAATTCAAAGTGGATTTTACATTCCATTCAGTCCATCACTAATCAATTTTATATTGTGCATAAATGAAACACAAGTAAAAAATGTAAAGGATATGTAAAACATCTGAGATAATTTTTTTCCCCTCTAAAATTCTACTTCTTTACTTGGGAGTCATTATTACTAGGAAGAAAATAAACATAAACAATTGATCATTTCAAAACTGAATTACTGTCTAGAGGTCAGAAAAATATTTGAAATATGCATTGGAAAAACACAGTCTCTGCTTCATCTCAGTTATTTCTTGACTGTATATATCAAGCATGAAGTACAAAAGCCAGTCCAATATAGATGTTCTAGAATTATGTTGCATACATATGTCCTGCCTTCCTTTTTTAAAGAACTTAAGCACAATCCTGAAAGTTACTTTTTGTGTTTCATAAAGTTTGCTGACTTGTCTTACTTACTTCAGCATAATTCTACAGCACTGTTTATAAAAGTAAACACATCATACAAGTCCTTTCAAAAAACAGCATCCATTTCATAATGTTTATTCCCATCATGACTTTGAGAGAGTAGAAAAAAATCTATGGTGTCTGTGATGACACTTAATGAAACCACTATAAACATGTAGAAACTATGGCACATATAGAAACTATAGCAAGTAGGCAATATAAAACATACACAACAGGACCTATCACAGACAGGTAATATTATCGAGCCATTAGAAGATGTTTCTTTCAAGCACGTAGAAACTCTTGTTGCACATAGCAGTATCACTGGTTTTAACGTCACAGAAGGTTGCAATATCAAAATGATTTTAAGATTTCTTTGCCTGAAGAAGAGAAATCATGAAAGCTGTGCTGGTAGTTACTCATTCCAAGCATGGTTAATGATAGTTTCAAGTAGTAAGGGATTCCTATGCCTATGGTAGAGAACTCTTAGAACTTGCTAACACTGTGGCCTCTCCCAAGTAGCACTCTGCTCTCCAATGACCTTGTGCTATAGTTCACATGAAGGTTCACCAGTAGGCAGTTCACTGGCAGTCACCAGGTCGTGGCAGCCTGACTTCATGCCAAAGAATATTCCTAAATGTGTCAAATTTTCCAGACTAGACATAATTGATTAAATCTAGGCCAGAAAGTAATTTTGTTTCAGTAATATTTCTAATGCTGACGTGAACCTATCAGTTTTGGATGGTAGTCCAAGTCCAACCCACAACCTGTGCACACAGCCATGGGCAAATTATGCCCATGAGGAACAGCACTGCAGCCTCTTTGAGAGGTTTGAAAGAAAAAGTGCCACGACTATTGTCCCCCTTTCACACTTCCATCCTTCAGTTATTTCTGGCCTTTGCCAGCATTTGGGAACAGCTTAAAGGTTCAATTACACAGCAGTAGCAAAGCAGCTAAAAGACTGGAACATTTCATAGCATTTAACATGCTTTGTACCTGGTTATGGAATTACTGTAGTTCTGTGGATCAATTCTAACCTCACAGACACTTGCAGTTTCCAAGTCATGGATTCTGTATCAAGGTAATCTATCAAAATTAAAAGAAAAAGAGTAATAACAATAATTAAGAATTGATTAGCATGAAAGTGGTGGTACTTTTATACATCTTCACATAACGGGGCTAGTGCTAGTACAGCATGACTAAAACTTTGACATTATATACCAACATCTTCAAATGAGGAATGCAGGACAAACTCATGTTATCTGACGGTTTTAATGTTTTCATTTAGATCTCATATGTTTTCGTGTTAAGCACTGAGAAACATTTAGCTACAAATCTAGACTTCTCCATGGACATGTGAAGGAAGAAGTTTCTAAGCCTGGTGTTAGTGAAGATTTCCATGAAGTGGCATCACTTTATATCAAGTGAGGATCTTGACTAACCGTTTTAAAGGATAGTATAAAATAAGAAAGAGGAGAAAGCAAATGGTAGTCAAGGTTACATGAATTCTTGCTAGTATTCTTCTGTTAATGAATGTAGAGAATGTCTTTCTTATTGATGAGGTAACTTATGACTAGCCTGAATTTTGCAGATGAAATCAGTATTACTCCTGGTATGCAATAAAGAAACTTACTGATAGTAGTAGTGTGAATGGAGAAGCAGCAGGAAAGAAAAATAATTGCATAATTTGTAGGGATTAAACACATACATCAGGGTTTATATCTGAAACTGCAGTGCAGATGCAGCATTTAAAATTTAAACAAATAGTTCAGAAGCTTCTAGATATGTTATGGTCTGCAGTTATTTTGCACACATTCCTACATACTTTCAAAGAGTAAAAAAGTTATTAAAAAAAATCAAAACTTCACATAAACAGAACCCAACTGCTTCATCACTCTTCTCTGTAGCAATAGCATATTTCCCTTGAGTGTTTCAAAGCCATATGAACAAGGTAAGTCTGCAAGGCAGACCAATTTTATTGGTCAGCAATGAAGAGTTCATATCTACACATTCTGCTTCACACAGAGAGACTGGCAATGACCAGCCCCTATCTCTGTCACAAGGAAGGAGAGAGATACCCATTTTATGCTCTCTTCTGATGTGAAATACAAAATGATCATGCTGTTTAACATGTTAACCATGATTAATTCTTTTTTGTTTTGTAAAATTATTGCAACATAGTATGCATTTTTATGTGAGTGCAAATATGTATCTACACCTATCAGTATCAGTCAGGGAATTAGAAATTGCTGTGATGGAAGTATTTAGAGGACTGATATACCAGCTTTTAAAATAAAATTTTAGTAGACTAACATTCATTAATAACAGATGTGTTAATGTTTTGTTCTTACAAATGACCAGCACATAGCTTTACACACACAAAGGCATTAGTCCGGTATATATTGAATTAACTGTAAGTATGTAATACCAAGGAGATTATGAACCAGAGGCTGCAGTACTCGGTGGTTAATAGCTGAGGAGGTTAAGGTGTTCAGGCTTGAGAGCCCATTTATGGGTAAGGTTTCTCTGGATGCCTGATGCTTTTTGCAGCTTGCTTCTCTCCCAGAAAAGGATCTCATCTGCTCCCAAGGCTGCTTTTTACTTTTTCTTTGGCTTTGCCAGCCATCCTGATAGTCGTACATTCAGTAAAATATCCTGCCTGTTTGCCACCACTTGTGCTTATCTTGCTCTTTGTTCTTCATCTTGCAAATTCTGTTACTGAGTTCATTTATATGTTTTCCCACATTTCACATTTGCAATTCCACAAGTTTTTGTGTACTCTTGGGTGGACACATTTTCACATACTTAAATGTAATACTTATACAATGTTCTGCTATGCTGTGAGTGTTAAATATATATATATCTGTGTTGTTGTCTATTTTAGTATGCTTCTAGTTGGGTTCAAGGCAAGCAAACATGAATTCTAGTATAACTATGCCTATCCTATAATATGCATCCTGACTCTAGGTATGACAATAATTCATAGGTGGCATAGCCTTTGTTTCAGCTGTAATGCCAACAGTTGTCAGTTGGTATGACAGTGATCTCAGGTAAAACCAGTCTCTGTGGCAGAAATAAGGAACTGAAAAGCTGTTTATTAGACAAGCTGGAAAAACAGAATAATTAGTACACCTCAATGGCATGCTTTAAAACAGAATTACTATCCTTGTAACATGACTTTCTTTAGTCAGTATAATGTCACTGTACTGGTGGTCTGCACATTTGCTGAAATAAAATCTATTTCAGAGTGGCAAAATAGAGATTATGTAAAGATGACATCATACAAGGATTCACTACTCATAAAATGAAGCTATTCTCTCTTGTACTGCAGAAGCTGTTAAATTAAAGAACACAGTAGTTAGTACTTCTGATGTAGAAAAGAAGGCAAAAGAGAAGAGAAGGATAAGTGTTATCATCAGCCTATCTAAGAGAGAAGCAGAAATACCAGATGCAAGAATAGACTGATTTTGACTTAAATTAACAACTGTTTTCAGCCTTAATGAAATTATTTTCTAGCCCTAACATGCAGTGGAGCTAGCAGCAGAGGCTTTCTGCTTTGATGCAGACCAACAAGTGAGAAATGACATGCAAGTATGTTTAGGAAACTTGACATGACAGCTGGTTACCTAGTCTCTCTACTCCACAGATGTACTATTGCACTGGGGAAGAAAAGGCATCAGTCATACTCTTCAGCCAGAAGGCAGAGGAGGATCATTTCAAGAAAAGTTTTCACAGCTTCTCTGAAAAAAATGGAAGACAAGCCAAGAAAAAATGTGTTCTGGGGAAAGCCCAGAAGAGCCTTTTCTGTGAAGAAAGTTCATATCCAGGGTTAGTGATGGTGCTTGCTGAAGAGGGCCTTGTCAGGAGCTGTGTCCGGGAGACAGGGTCACCCCAGCTCATGGACTGACTGAGCCAGGTCATCCACAGTGCCCTTCAGCTAGGGCAGGCAATCAGTGATGCTCAGTAATCTCATTATCATTCCTCTCTTCTCCAGTAAATAAATTCTCTGTAATCAGCAACACAGATAGAAGACGTGTATCAGTAGCAGGAAGCCAGGTAGGGTGAGGGGGATGTCAGGTGGGGGGTGACGAATGCACATGCAGAAGCACAGTGGGGCAGCTGCAGCCCTCCCATCTGCCTTATGTACGGCAGTGGCAGTGAGTCTCTAAGACCTCTGCTCCCCAAAAACTCACTGCTGCAGGGACTTGCAGAACACACCACCTTATGAAGGTCCAAGACTCCCATTACTCACAGGTAGCAAAGTGACAGAAAGGAAATTTGTCCCTGTACTGGCACCTGTCAAAGGATGAATGAACACTGCATGTGTCCTTGGACCACCTTAAAAGGCTGCCACTGACAGTGGTAGGAAATACTGACCTACCTCCAGTATAAACTTGGCCTTAGTGCAAGGAGGGATGTGTAATGCATGCTTTGTGACTGCTCTGTTGGTGATCTCAGTCCTGACCCAATGGGTCTAGTCTGAAATTAGTAGGCTTCTAATTGCTTTTTAATTTAAAGCAATTACAAAAGGGGGCACTACCAAACATCATTTGTACTTGTGGGATCACACATGGCATTTAATTGGAAAAATCAAGTTGAGCAATTTTTTTCATTAGAAATCTTATTCTATCCTCAGAAAATGCTAGAATAACTGAAATTCAGAATTTATAAGGCAAGTTGTATGGGTATTTTTATCAACAGACAATTTGTTTTGTTTAGAATACTGAAGGGAAAAACAGACTCAACTATTTAAACTGGCCTGAAACTTATGATTCATGTTTTGTGGCATTGTTCTTTATTGTTTTAGCCACTTAAGAAGAGACCATTGTTAAAGGTTAATTGAGCCAAAGAGGTATCTAGAAAGAAAATAAATTCCTGGTCGTTCTTTATCTTCCTTCAGGATTTACAGCAATATGGAACCTGACCTTGCAAAGCCAAGCTAACCGACACAATGATGACCATGGGCTTGTGCTCATTGCAGGCAGAGGTAAGGTGTGTCCTGCAACAACTTATGAGTCAGTTCTCACAAGAG
Organism: Pithys albifrons albifrons; assembly: GCF_047495875.1. Taxonomy (NCBI): domain Eukaryota; kingdom Metazoa; phylum Chordata; class Aves; order Passeriformes; family Thamnophilidae; genus Pithys; species Pithys albifrons. The sequence continues at coordinate 89,783,226 of NC_092461.1, forward strand.
AAAGATTTTTCTGTGATTGAGAAAACACTTTGTTCCTGCCAACACACACTCTATAGTCACGGTCATCATTGCATAAGTTAACATGAGTTCTCAAGAACATGTTTTAACTCGTCATGCTGTTACAGTGATGTCAAGCCCATTGAGAGGGACATGGAATAGGGTATTCACAAAGTACGAGAACAACTCCATCAAAGAGGACAGATTCTCCTGCAGCAGCTGATAACAGAGAAGTGACATCTCTCCATTGCCACTTCAAGCCACAGTGCTATCTAAAGTGACATCTTCATATTGCAGCATGAAGCCTGTAGCACTATGTGGAGTGACATCTCCACAGACCTGACTGAAGCCCATGCTAATTGCAGCTCGATCTTGAGAAAAGACTTGCAAAAACATGAAACTCTCTGAGGAGGGCATGCACTAGTTAGCAGTGCTGCACCCCAAGTACCAGAAAGTGGTTACTTCTGTTAAAACAAATAACGTGGCTTTTCCTCCCTGAATTAAAAGAACAGATCACCTTTGATAATAAGAATTCTATTTATCTGAAAGGAGAAGAGGCATTTTATTATTCCTCTTGCAAATATGTCAGGGAGAAAGTAAACTTCTTCCCTACACTTAAAACTGTTCAGCTTTCCTTAAGCAGGAGAAAACACATGACTTCCTTCCCTTACAAAAATGTGGAGTTCTACCTCATTTCCATCAGTTGAAGACTGTTCTTTTAGGACTGTGTCTTTAAGCAAGCAATCTTAAGCTCTTGCTGGTCCTGTAATCAAGACTCACAGGTTCATGTCTATCCATTACAGCTCTTTCTTTGAAGATCTCACCAGGGCTGCCTAATTCTGGCTTTGATGGCATTATCCCAACACCCCTACCTGCCCCCAACAAAGGAGCCCAGCAGACTGTGAACAGCCAGAAGTCAAAAAAAGTGCTTGAACAGAGGTTAAGAGTTGAAGATCACAGAAGATGTACAACAGTGTGTGTATGTATGTGTTTGGGAGTGAAGTGGATGGTAATGCAATAGTATGCTTCCACCAGCCTGGCTTCCAGCCTTCAGAAGAGAAAGGCCAAAGAGGAGATACTCCTTTTCAGAACTTGAGTGCTATTACTTTATATATTTGTAGATCATTATGGGAAGCCCAGGAATCTCTTTTTGAGCACAGATGGCCACATTTAAATGCTTGACTCAAATTTTTCCTTAGTTAATGGCCCTTATACTGAACTCACCATTTTTTGCTAGTTTAAGGCGCTTCAGAATTAAAGAATGAATTACCTATGTGGACATTGACCAAGTCAGATCTCAATTGCTAATAATTTGTTTTCAGACACATTTTCAACCTTAAAGTGATTTATTTTTATCATACATCGGTTCAACTAGCCCCTTTACTCACAGGTTGTGATCCTGAGATGTGTACTTTCAGTAATTCTAAGAATAGGGGAAGGAAAGGTTTTCTCCTTTCAGAAATTCTCTTTTTGAGCCTGTTTTACAGATCCTTGCATACTTTCTTCTTGTATACTAGGGGAAATTTTCTCTCCAGCTGGAGATATTAAAAATTGTTATATTTACCAGGAACCCATGTTTTGTTTTTCATATATAGGTCTGGTTTAAATTGGCAGTGACAGAAAAGTTACCTAATATGTATTACAGGGGATTTCAAAGTTGCTGCACTAGTTACTCTCAGCACTGACCTGATGCAATTTAAGGTGCAAGGTGAATACCCATCAGTAGGAAAATGTCATTATTCACCACAAATAAACAGAATTACCTGTTCTTAAATAGTAAGGTCATCTGTTTCACATTCTATCCACGTTGGGCTGATTAAAGTAAATTAGGTCTTGTGCTAATCAGCTCAAGACCTGTTCTGAAAATGTAGAAGTCCATTCTTTGATTTTCTTGCAGTAATTCTCAAGTAATTCATGTATGCCCAAAGAAGAATGCAAAAGCGTTTAACCTTGGTGGTGCCCAATCCTGCAAATTTTTGAGACTTTTGTTGAGTGGTTTCATCAGGATAAATAAGATCCCTCACAGAAGTGAAGATTGTTCAATGGATATGGTGGGAAGGTGATTTTACAGCCTGACAACGGCATGTTTTTAGCTCCTACTACCAGTACCTTACTTACTTCTTACCAGTATCTACTGCACCTTATCTACCCTAATTTGCAGAATTTAGAAATTAGTAGGTTCAGCTGCGTCTTTTCACTCCCATCAGGAATGAAGTGACAAGAGTAACACTGGACAATTATCACTTTATATTAGAAGGAGACTCCATTTAGACATGAAAGGTCAAGGGACATTTAAGTCACTCCTTTTTTAATTTAAATTTCATTAGTTTTGCCCATTACATTTGTCATGACTATACTAAAATAAGTCCTAATTCAGGTCATCTGTGAAGAATGTAGGAATGAGAGTCTAAGTAGATTGTTTCTATTCTTTGCCTTACTGTTTCGTCCCATATGAGCTTGGGCAAACTTCTTTTTCAGCTGCTACATGACAAAAATAATGTGTAACGTCTTCTGTGAGCTTTACTTCACTCATAGAATTGAAATGCATTCACAGTCTCAATAATCCATATATATATATATATATATATATATATACACTGAATAAATGCATTTATTAACAGTGTTTTGTTATTTTTATATCATCATTTCAATATATTTCAATGTTACACTACCTCAGGATTTTATCCATTATCCTCCAAGAAAGTCACATCTCTGCTTCATAGGTGACTGCCTTAAAATTAATTCACATTTTAAAAACTCGTATTCCTACAATCTGGTTTGGTTTTGGTTTTGGTTTTGGTTTTTTTGAAAAGTTTCTGGATAATGGAATAAAATACATTCAGTTCAGGCATGAAAGGCAAACTGAGAAAACAGAGACTGAAAAAGTTGACAAGTCAGAAGTAGAAATTCTCCATGGACACATATTAGACCTCTTAGTTTGTGTCTAGCACTATACGGGTGAAATTATCCTTCTTTAAAATTTCAAATTAACAATGTCATTCTATTACCTTTGCTGCATCAGAGGTGTGGGGAGTTCTTCCCATTGCATTTGTTTGCACAGTGTCTGAATACAACATCTGCTGGCTGATTTGTGCAATAGTGTCCTACTGATAACCTGGAAATAATAATCTTTTTAGTTCAAGGTAAAGATGGTCTAGGTTTGTTCAACTAGGGATTTCCTTCATTACAGGTGAATTCAGGGCCACTCTGAGGGTCAGCAGCAGGAGACCAGACACTACGTAAATTCCCAAAATGGGAATGAAAAAGAATTAGTGGCACTATGACTTCTTACTGGATTAATTTCCCTGTAAACGGGAACTGCTTCATTAGCACATACCCTCTCCTTATCACAAGACTAAAACCAAATAAATCAAGCCCTGGCTAGACTTAACCAATATTTTTTGTCATCATAATGTCTCCTTTTCAAAAGAATTACATGATTCAAGTTCATTTTAATAGCAAGCAATGAAGAAATTACAGTTGTTTCCATTCACATATAGCTCTAATGGGGAAAGCTTGACAGTAACTGCCATTGCAAGAAATTCTTAACTTTTTCAGGAAAGGCACTAGTATTCCTACGCAGGTAATTACATCATGATTCTGATATTTAGCAAAAAAATGAGACAATATCTTTGTCCCCTGGATTGGAGAGGACTAACTGGAAAAAAAGTCTCTTCAGATTAAAAAACGAGTGATTGTAATGGAAACAGTAGATTACATCATTCATTTCCATAGAAACAAAACTTGTAAAATAACAAAGCAGCTCAACTTGTAAAACAATGATAATGTTTGCAAAAGTTATTTGAAACAGCTTCCTTGTTAGATGATATAAAACTCCAGTGTAAAGATGAGACAGATAAATAGAAAGATTTGCTGCTTCTATTGAGGGCTGATCCACTATTTGTCCTTCTTCTAGGTTTCTTCCCCTTAATATTTTAAGCTTCTCTGGAGCAAAAAAAATACTCTTTTCTCTCTTTTATAGCAAAAAAATCAATTTTCTATTATTTTCATTTACTCTTCTTTGGCCTTTTACTCTACCTCCCCCATGTTCCTTTTCTGCTTTCCTATCTTGTTCTGTTTCAGCTACCTTTACCATTTTTCCTATCCAAATAATTTTCTTAATACAGCCAACAAAAGAAAATATGTAACATTGGAATAAAAATAAGGAGATAAATCCCAGAATAAAAATCACAAATACCAAAATGCTGATGGCTGAGGAAATCTCACTGACAACCTGTATCAGCAAGGATTTCTTTAGTTTTACTTTTCCACTCAAATATTACCATATTCTTCTTTAATCAAAGCTGGATTTAAATGCTGAGAAAATGCCAAGGAAAAAAATGCTTATCTATTGAAATCAGAGGCTTTTAGAATCTTCGGCAGTGCAAAAGCCTCTCTTTACTCCTGATAAATAGAAATGTGTTCTGTAAGTAAATCCTGTAGATTTCAGTGTCACTACTTTCAAAGTAAATTGCTATTCAGTAGTAAAAAGGATACTAGGTTAAAACTAGTTAGGAAGTGCTGCACTGAAATAACTCCTAGAAATGTTATGAACTTTCCCAATGGCTTTTTTTTTTTTACAAGAAATGTGGAAAACATTAGCTAAAATTGTGTTGGTCTGTACAATTTTATTCTGTTAAAGACAGGTTTTATGATACATTTAGCCTGTTAAATGACACTAATAGTCTCTGGAGACACATGGTCTTTCCTGCAGTCCAACAATTAAGTCTATTTAAATGTTATTTGGATAAGTTGAAACAATTCAGTTACTGTATGTCTGCTCAGTGGCATGTACTGTAAGGCTAATGGAAACCACCTAGAGTTAACTAAATAATAAGTCTTTAGCCAGCTTTAGACATCTACCTAACTTTTTGAGGGAAGGCTGAAAACTGAAGGAGGCGAAGGGGTCATTTTATTGGCAGAGAAAGGAGTGTATTTTTCATCTCTCATTCCACACACAAGCACCCCTCCTCTCATCCAGAACCACACACATACTTCAAAAAAAAATGCCCTAAAATTTACACAGGTCATAAGTCTGAGTTGATAATGAGCATGATTAATCACAATTGTGTTTCTGTTTCTCCTCTCCTTTTGAAATGTGTTACTTGCTAAATTGTACTAGCAACATTTTTAGATGTGTATGCATATATACACACATCATGCAGTCCTTACATACATAATATACACACATATATATGGCTTGTTTGGAATTGCTTACACTTTTCTGTAGTAAGGATATGTTTAGGTAAATTGTTTTATGTTGCTATGGCTAGACTGCTTCCACTACCAAACCAGCTTTTTTAGACCTAGTTTAAATATCTCCACAGTGAGCTACAACATAGACAACATAGACCAGATTTTTACCACATGATTAAAAAAAAATAGAGGAAGTAATTAAGAGGGCTCCAGATTTAAAATCTTGGCTTTATTTCAAATCCCAAGCCTTGAACTACTCAGACATAAGAAAGATAACATGTACAGAGGGAGCTAAATTAATCATTGGTTAAACTGGCTAATAGCTCTCTACCTACCTGCACTGGGAGTGGGAAGAAATGAAAGGATACCAATAGAATTCTACTTCCTACGAACATCAAGTTTTCCAAAATTTTGGGGTCTTGAGAATCAAACTGAAAATCTTCTGTTGGGGCTGATTTAATGAAGTTATTTCTTTGGAGTCAGTTAAATCTGTGTTAAAACTGAAGCATATAATGAACATTGATGTGACACGGGATAAAACATGGCCTGACCTGCACATGAACTACATGAGGAAGCCTGTCTGATCATGACATACCACTGGAGATACAGATGAGAGCATAATAGCAATCCCATGTATGAAAACTAAATACACCATGTGGCCTTTCAGGTCTAGAGAACCTGAAAAAATTTTTTTTTTAAAAAGTCAAGGAAAACGGATGAGTTTTTCAAAATTATTTGTGCTGCCAAAAGCTTCACTTTACACACACCCATGCAATCCACTCATGCATTTGAGTGGCTGTACTCACTGGTGCCCCCAACACTAATGCCAGGTCCACAGTCACAGTCCAGATCCACCAAGAGAAACAACTTCAAATGCACCAGGCTCCAGATGAGAGGCATTGCATACATCCAGAAAACCAGTAGAACCTGCCCTAAGCAGCCAAGTGGTAGCATACAGCTAAAAGGGATGATCTAACACCAAATTCAGTAAGACTGGAAAGTCTATGGTGCCCTTTTCAAGGGCTTTGCTTTTCTGAATAGATTTTCTGTAGTGATGACCCTCCTACGAACAGGAGGTTTCCTCAGAAAACTCCTGACAAAGCATATAACCAGGCAAAGCCATTAACTGTACTGAACATTGAACTTTGAGGTATTCAACACTGATTTTAACCTAGAAATTATTATAATATACCATTGCAAACAATTGGCTTCTTTGTCCAGAAGGTGGTTTTTTGCTAGAGCTAACGAGTGGTAGATTATGAAGACTGGACTCAGCCTTCTGCATTTATTCACTAATTTTCCAGGGACAACAGGAATACAAAATAAGCTCTGTGGAAGAGCTTTTCTTTGATCTAATACAAACAGACTACTATTCTGCAAGCTGCAAAGGTACATTTTAATTACCACAGTGAAAGCAGATGTAAAATCAATAAGGTGTTTTATTTCTCTCATTGATGTGTATAAATACTTACTTTACAGCAAGGTTAAGCTGAGTTTTCTGTCATTAAATGTAAGGATTGATGCAGGCCATTCAAACCTGGTTAGAGCACCAAAGAACAGAGTACCACCCTGTGTCACACCATCATCTGAAAATACTCGTCCAGTGTTTCAAAAACTATTTTATGGGATATTCAGAAATTTCTGTCATCACCCAGCTGGGACTGAAGGCTATGATGGACAAAACTTTATTCTAAATAACTGGGTCAGTGATTCCAATGTTTATACAACTGTGCTTGCTTGTCTTAATTTATGAAGTAGTTCAATTACTATAGAATTTCTTGGGGATGTCTCGTTTTAATCGAATCATTAATTCTATGCTCAGAGGATGTATAGAAATTGATGTTCAGTTCCTGTTCCTCATTTTAAGCAGAGATGGATCCAATTCAGAGCCTCCCACTGAAAGTCTTTCAAACTTTGAGGAAAATTCAAGCTGTATTCACAAGTACCAAATGCCTTTCTTTTTTTTTTTTTTTAATTTATTTATTTATTACGAGGCAGAATCATCATCTCCTATTGCTCTTGATTGACTGACTTCAAGCAGGGTGTCTCTCCCCCCATGGTTCTCATTTTTCTAGGAGAAAACAGAGGACCCCTGAAAGTAAAGTCACTCTGTCAAAAACTCCAATAATCATTCCTAAAAACCATTTTTTACTTCACCCTGCATGGAAATAAGCTTTGAAAAACTCTGTGGCAAGAAAGGCTGGCCCAGCCACAGCAGGACCTAAATGGGCTCTGCCTCTACTACAAATGTGTATGAGACACTAGCTGAAACAAGCCCAAAACTTCAGAAGATTTTAAATATTTAGGTATGGCCTATCTAAGCACTGAAATCAAAGGCAAAGTTTTGCATTTTCCATCTACATAGATTTTATAACTCATTTTTCTTTTTTAGAAGTCATTCCTTTCCCTGATAACAGTGCTGGGAATATGCTTTCAATTCTGAGACACACACAAGTGTGTTAATAGTAGGTGCTACACAAGTACTGCTGATTCAAAGTCAGTTTCACATTATTCCCATAATTTTATGTCTTTGTTTAAAAATTTGTTTAAATGAATATATCACTATTTACAAGGCTCTGCAACCACACCATTATGCACATAGGGCCCAGATGACAGTCCAGTCTGCTCTACAGAAATCTGTAATACTTCTTCTGTTTTTTAAGAAGTACTTCCTGTAATTTTAAATTTCATTATAGCCTGGTTTATGACCTGTTTTCACACATTCCTCATGTATTCCATTTTGAGGGCTCTTGGAGAAATCTACAGGAAAGAGATATTTGTAGTGTCTGTTCAAAGATGTGCAGAGGGACCCAAACTACAAAACATCTGGTTATACTGTACAGACAGAGGAACCATGGAGGTAAGTTTGCCAGTAGCAGAATTTTAGTCTTGAATAAATTAGAAGGGAGAGATCATTCACAGGCTCTTTTCTAGCAAAATTATACGGATATCAGATTAACATGGGACAAGAGCCCAGTGAGAATAGAGCCCTTATGATTCAAAATGCAGAAATATCAGAGGCAACATGTCATAGAAATAAGGAACAGCAAGGATAAGGATGTTATGATTCTTTTTCCCCTCCTTTTTACTGGAGTCACAGAAGACAAAATGCCTTAACAAGGCATATGCTTTAAGGGGACAATTTTGCATCTAATGAAGTCAATGGAAAAAAAACATTGAGTTGAATGATGCAACATAATGTCCTTAATGAAAAAAGTAATCTCATGTTAAGACCCAGTTTTGAACCCATTTAACTGGATGGAAATCTTTCTTTTGATTTCAAAAGCATCAGATATAAATTCCAAGTATTCAAGACATCTAGAAGCTCTCTTTACACAGAGTGCATCCTATCTATTTAAACTTTAAATTAAGTCATGAAGAGACCAGTCTATGATCCTACAGATCGGTCAACTACCCATGTATCTAAAATAATCCTGGGCTCAGACACTGCAGGACAATTGTACCTGAATATGTTTAATTCTTTCTGTCAATAAAATTATCTCTGACATTTATGGACCCTGCCATTTTTACTTACTGTGTGCTTATGATAAAATTCCAAGGAAAAGGCATAATTTTTTTCACTCCCTATATACTCTACCTTAATAAGGAACAATTCATTTTACTTACACTTTTCTTTTTTAATATCACTGTAGCCCTGAGACCAGGCAGAGAAAATATCAACCAAAATGTTTAAGGCAGAAAATGCTGGTAGTGGGGGAAGGACACAGAGGGAAAAATTGTATGAAGGGAAACCACTGTGGCTGGCCAATTTTTAAGCAACAGCATGGAACATGACTGTCCTCAGTCCAAACTCAGAAAGGACAACTTCGGGAATAAAGGGATCAATACTTCTGCTGTTAGGGTAAAGCTCAGAATAAAAAAAAAAAAAAAAAAAAACCAACAAAAAACCACAAAACCAAAACCAAAATCACCCAAACAAAAACCCCACAAAACCACAAACATACAAAAACAAACAAACAAACAAAACCAACCCCAAAACAATACTAGACGCTCTGGTGGATCCAAGAGTTAGGCAAAGCCTGTTTTGCTCCTGAACTAAACAAACTTTTAAATTACAAAAGGCAAATTCCTGTTTGCACACATGATTTTTTTCCCCAAAACAGTAGGAATAACACAACATATGAGAGAAAGCCATGAAAATCCAGTTATTTTTTATTATTGATAAGACCCTCTCCCCAGTGTGTAATGGGAATGTCAACAACACAGGGCCATCAAGGCTTGGCGCTGTTACGCTAGTGGTGCACACTGGCCACAACAGGACCCCAACATCAGTAGGGAAAGTGATGGCATTGGCACTTCTTAGGGTAAACATGCAACTTAGAGATGTTCTAGTACTTCCCCATCCCTGGTACTAACCAAAATCTGAACCCTTTTCAACCATCTAACCAGTAAGAGGACTCAGATTACTTAATAACACATCTGAAGCTTGGAGGTCAGGAAACTAGGTTTCTTCTATCACTAAAAAGGAGAACAACAGCACTTCTGTTGCAGATACAGCAGAAAAAGGAAGAGGATCACTCCTTCTACACAACTCCCCAAGCTGCTGATGCTGAAAGCCAAACAGAAAACCTTTAATTGCAAAGCTGTTTTCTAGATCAGTAAGGGGCAGGGACATCCCAGTTGCAGTCAGGTCCTTCAACAGGAAGAGCAGAGCATCCATGGTTATTACTTAACCTGGCCCACAACACTCACAACCTTGTGCTACCTGAAGCACATATACAGTTAAGTTACCTGTGCTTTACTTTTAACATGGGAAATTTTGGGGCAGGGACTTTCTTCCATATATTTGCACAACCAGACAGCACTAAAGAGATCTATTTAACATTAGGGCAGAATATTCATCCTTTGATGCATATTTAATGTGTCAGTTATATATCAGTGTTAGATCAGTATATAAACACACATATGCTCTTAGACAAAAGCATTGATGCATCAAAACTCTGCATCCATACTTTAATGTATTTAATTGGGTAAACCATTATCACTAATTATGGTTTATATTTTCATAATACAGTTTTATGGTTATTACCCATTCCCTTCTATCTATCTATCTATAAGACTTACATGCTATGATGCCATCTAAAGAGCTCTTTGTTTCACAGAAAGCCAGAAGTCACTACCTAGGTTGATCTCAAAGCTTTGACACTGCCTATTCTGCAGTATCTGGATTGCACACTGACCTACTCAATTTCACATACAATTTTGCATTTTGTGAAAGGTTAACACATGCATGTGCACACTCCCCATGATGATTTCCCAGTGTTACAATGCCCTCCATAAGAGCAAACACTACAGGGAGAAGAAAGGTGGTACAAAGATGCAACCAGTATTTCAAATATTGTGTTAATTCCTGCTAAGAACATGAAAATAATGCATCACTACAGACAGAATGGCTCAAAAGATAGAAATTATATACAACCTGGACATTTTCAAAGAAAAATACCAAAAAATGAAGTTTTGAAATGAAAACTAAATTTTGAAGAACATTGATTTGAGAACTCTTTGGATTCTCTGAAAACTTTTCATTCAAAGAACAGTTACTGGGTCTTTTTAAATGAAGCAAAAAGACTTCACCTCCAGTGGTGTCATCATTCTACTGACTGGCACATCTTGCATCCTTCTGAGTGGTTACTTCAAAGGCAGAGGGCACAACTTGGTTGGTAATGTAAGCATACAGCAGCTTCTGGTTTCCCCATTGCAAAGCAGTAACAAGATACACCACAGGCAGCTGCAAGAGAGCCACCAGTGCGCAGGCATGTAATGGGAGAAGAGCCATGTTAGCCCAGTATTTATGATTTGTTTTTAAACAATACATTATGTTAGTTAGTTGCAAATGTTTGTCTTATTGGAAAATCGGAGGTTGAGAACCAGCTGCATTTTAATTTATAATAGCATCTTCAATAAGCAGTGGTATCACTAACTAACTACAATATTTTTCACAAAGAGAATAGAGTATTTAGGCTTTCACAATGCAAAAAAAAAAAAACAAAAAAAAAAACAAAAAAACCCCAAAAACAAATAAAACAAACCCAACAAAACCAAAACAAAACAAAGGAGAGAAACTAGCTTCATAGAGACATAGAATATCTGAGTTGGAAGGGACCCATAAGGATTGTAGAGTTCATTTTGTGGCCCTGCACAGAACAACCCCAAGATTCACACCATGTGCCTAAGAGTGTTGTCCAAACAGGCTCATGCATTTTAAAGCCACTGCCTTTCTGGAGACACACTTGACTTGCAGTGGTGTGCACAACAGATTTCACATCCTCACAGCCTTGGGAAACTGCTATGGGGCATGCAGAAAGAAGGGCCCCTTCAGGCACACATGTGACTGGATCCTGATGATTGCACACAGTAATGTAAGAGTGAATCCCACACACAGCACTGTCATGAAACTGATTTTTCTGAGCACTGCTGGTGGTGTGGAGGCTATAACCATGGCTTGGTGTCAAAGCAGCACAGGCTCCTGCAGCACACTGCAAGAAGCAAAGCTGCCTCCATGGAGATCTGCCTGATCTCTCAGATTTTTGACATATAATACACAGTGTTAGCTGGGATGGTCTCTCTACAAAATTTTTTTTTCCCAGTCCATACTGCGGCCTTTAGTTCTTCCCTGGTTTCATCTGACATCAGGCACAGAAGAAACAGGGTAGCATCTCAGTTGTCAGCTCAACGGTGTGGAAACGCTACAGCAAGAAAAAAATAGCACTATAAACTTTTTTGGTTTAGTACGATTTGAAGCTTCCATCTCCTGATGAAAAATTCTCATCAGGAATCACTGGAAGCTTTTTTTAAGGACTCAAGCCAATCCATACAGACCTTAGCAACAATGGCGAAAATAATTTAGCAATATTAAAGCAGATTAAATAAACCTCCATTCTTAGAAATAATAGTGACAATTTTGGAGCCACAAATAAAGCAATGCATGTTAACATATGTATGAAAGTAGGCAGTAAAAGATCCACATGTAATTCAAATCATTCTGCTCTATGACGGTAATGAGCAGAGAGGTAAATTCAACTTGTTACACTGCATCTCAGTCTAGCACATCATCAGCCTGACCCTCTCATCTTATCACTAATAAAATAAATATTATAGAAAAAAGGGAATAAAAAATAAAAATAAAGAAAAAAAAGGGTAGACAAAGACTAAGAAAGAAAAGAAGAACTATTGAAAGCCTGTGCAGACAAGTATGAATCAACTATTCTAAAAAGCAGATGTAAAATGAAGCTGCTTAAACATATAAGGCACTTGTACATTGTATTCAAATAATGTTGAAATTATAGAGCTGTCATTCGCAGACCTGTCGAGGGTGCCTTTCTTACCACATTATGATTTAGCGTTTCTCTTAGAAGGCTGTAGCAATTTTGACACTAGAGTCATTGGACAGAAAAAAACATAAAATGTATGCAAAACATCACCTCTCTTTTTTGTGGTCTTAAGAACAGCTCTGAGAACTGATTTTGCCACTAAAAAATTTTTTAAATAGATTACCTGAAAGTATTTGTAAAAGTGCAGAATTTCTAGTCTCAAGAGAGGGAGTGCACATGTCTGTAGAACGAATGTAACTGTGAAGATTTAAATACTTTGATGGCATGTAACCTAATCTGACATGGCAGCAGGTTATTCTAGAAATTGTGAAGGGCTCTGCCTACTGGTGTCATAATAAGAGCCTCCTTGAGAGGAAACTCAAAGATACGGCTTTTTCTGGAGGCAAATACCCAGGTGGTAGAAATAGAGATTGGGACAGCAATTCGCTGATGATTCGCTTCCTCGACTGTTTAGCTCCAGGTAGTGCAGCATGTGCAGCATTATGACACAGAATCCCCAAACAACTGATGAGCAGATCAAACGTAACACTAGCAGTAGAGAGCTGCATATGGCATGGCTTCCCAATTACTTAAGAGACAGCACTGGGCAGCAGTCTGCAGGGCTCTGTCCCACACATGGGTGGATGGGGAAGGGCTACATATCTCCCCAGAGAGGGCGCACTCCCCTCTGCCCTGCTACTGTGTGCTACTGTCAGGAGCTGACTTAGATGCATCTTTGACAGGAGGCCTGAATTGCTCAGAGGCATTGCTGACCCTCACAGGTCCAGTTAGCAGTTACACTCTCCCTGACACAGCCCACTAGACCAATCCTTTTTGCACACTCTATTGTGTACACTAGCTTTGCAGTTGGTTTTCAACAACTGGAAGGTATATCTGTAAAAATGAATGCTGACCTGGCTGTGGACATGAACCATGATGTATGGATGTAAGCATACCACCAAAAGATATGAACTGCAAATACTGACGAGCTAAGCAATATATTTAGGAGGGTATTTTCAATTACTTTGATTGTTAGAATTTGATGAGATAATCCTGACCATTTAGCTCTAAAAACCTCACAGATCAAGAACAATGGCTGCATTAAATCTATTGTCACTAGCGGTAACACGAGGAGCAAACACTCACTGGCTCTTCTCACAGCATTTGACTTAATTCACTCTGTCTCTGATTCCACATCAGCTGCCATCTGGATGAAATTCAGAAACCATGACACCTGCTTGAAGCATAAGATGCTGATCAGATGGAATGGGCTGAGACTTTATCTTGAGAGCAGAAATGTGAATTGCTGGTAACACAATCGCTTAAAAGGTTTGTAAATTATGTGCCTTCAGCTCAACATATGGCTCGTGAAATATAGACTTCTGAACTTTGCTCAAAACTTGAGCTTGGATGACATAGTAGTGGTTGTTTCCTAAACATATGTGATAAATAAGTACAACTTATATGTATACACACAAAAGAGAGTGCTAATGGTTTTCAGCACCCTTTAAAATAATGATACTATTCTACATTGGCTTAGCAGCATACAAACATTTATTTCACCCAAAATATGTACACAAGCCTCACAGTCCTGTTGGAAAATTCAGTCAAAGACACCTAGGACCTTCTGGCTATCCTGCCCTGGTGCAGAAACCAGCCCCTGCTGCCATTCTGCCCAGGCAAGGGATACAGATGTGGGTCCTCCTTTAGCTGGGTGTAGCACAGCCCAACAACCTCTTCACTCCTAGCACAGCTGTAATTTCTGCAGAGTGGTATGGTCAGCACAAAGAATATTCTATCTGGAAAAGAGGCAATTCTGTCTCTAGAGGATCAGGAGTCAGCAGAGTCTGTGTGGGTTTTTCACATGTCACAAGGGGATTTTTGGGTACTGATAGTCAAGAACCGAATCTGAAGAAACATGGCTTCTTATTACCCTTACTGATATCAGCTAGTGCTGTTGAGACATTAAAGTATTTCTTTTCATTTCTTGACCAGTTCTGAAGAAAAAAAAAAAAACAAAACCACTCAGAACTTTTTCAGGAGGATGATACAAATTTTTAAAAAATTAGTCTACCAATCTAATGCCAAGTTATGGTGCTTTATTGCAGACAGCTTTGCAGTACTAAATGGTCTTCTGTAGCCTCATCTTTCTGCCTGCCTACAAGAAATAGTGACAAATTACAGTTGGGGGTGGGGGGGAGATGGAAGAAAGAAATATTCCATTTTTAATTGCCTTTTCATTTTCTTTTTATAGCCATGCTTAAACTGTGAGTTATCAGAAGCTGTTCAAAGTCTTTCTTTTACCATTTTAAAATATATTCCTCCTAAAGCCAGATGAAAAATACGCTTAATGGGGTTTTGTGACTCCTACAAAGTCCCCTACAAATTAAGGGACTTTGAAAAAATGTCAGCTGCCCAGTTCCCAAGAAAGAAAAATTAAACAATAAAGGCTTATCGACTTGTTCTTGAGAAGATAAAGCACTTATGAATGAGACCCTCTCATACTCTCTGGTTTGTGATCAGAGTCCGCCATTTCCAAGATTCACAGAAAATATTCTGATTAGCCAAAAAAAGCTCTGATGAAATGAGGTTTAAGATTTTATAACTGAATCTCATCCTCCCTTCAACCTGTTTTCATACAATGTGCTGTTTCATTCAGTCCTGCTGCTATCACTACTCATTATAACCAGTGCCATAAAAACATCACATTCATGCAGATCAGCTGATTGTGCCAAGTTCAAGAAAGGACAGCAGGATAGAGATGACAGCAGCTTCTGCTGGCTCTGCTCCAAAGTCTCTTCCGGCTTGTTGTTTTTCTCTTTTGCAGACCCCCAGGATTTCACTCTCTCAGAAAAATTAATGCCAGCCCTCTCTCTGAGACAACCTAACTCCCAGTCTACTGACAATATTGAGGGTATTTCTATTGACTTCAACATGTCATCTGCAGAGCTCCTCATCTTTCATGTCTTCCTCTTCTACACTGTATTTGATCTACCTGCCATGTGTCAGCCTGAGCAAAAGCCTTAAACTGCAACCTCCAGTCTCTCATCACATATTCAATATATGCACACTGCATACAGCTAAAAGTAGAATTATGGCTGCTGCCTTTGCTGTTCATATGGTTTCTAGGTGGTCTAAAAGACCTTACAGCAGAGGGGGAAAAAGCACCTGTAGAAGACTTCCAATTTTAAATTTTCTGACTTGTGAAGCCCTGCCCTATGCCAACTAGTGAAAAGGAGATAACACAAAAGGAAAAAGAGGACTCACACTACCTCTTTATTGTCCAAGCACAGGAAACAAGGCATCTTTCTAGAATTTTGCTAGATTACTACTGAAAGCCCAAGTGGACTTCTGAATTAATTTCTTTGAAAATTGAAAACTGTTTCACCTGGAGAACTATAACCATAGCTAGTCAGTTATATTAGTCAGAATTGAAAATTGTTTTAAAATTTTCTACTTTAGCTAATGCCATTCTCAACAGTAAGATGAAGAAACCACTTCTTACACTGCACAAAGGAAAATGAGATTTTAAAACATCTTTCTTATTCTCTTTTCCTGTGTTTCTCCACTTTCCAGACATTAGAAATGTGAGGGCAATTTCATCAGCAAGAAGTCAGTGGTCAGCTGCAGAAAGAAAGATCTTCAATTCTTCATATAAGCAGCAGCAAAACCTGACCTAAAATAATCACTGCAGATTTTTTTTAAAAATGCTATGTAATAATTAAAGATAGATGAGGCACTTCTATCTTACTTATTCTAATCGTAAAAAAAAAATCTGTTGTCAATACAGTTGAACACAATGTTCAGCTGTGCTTCGGACTCCTAACCTGACCAGTGTTGCATATTTTTAGCATTCAGCTGATTTGGCTAACTAAGCAGGGAGAGCACTAATTGCTACAGGAGGCTGATGTGAAAGAAAATGGTCACATTATTCCTTTAACATGGTGCAGTCTGCCATGACTCTGCAGAGTGACACAGCGATCTCAGACTATAGCTGAACCAAGTGAGTCTTCCTAATGATAGACTGGGATCATAGAAAATGATAGAGTGTCTATGAATTAAAAACAAGAAGCAGAAACTATGCAAAGTCTGTAAAGGCAGCTCATGCTGAATGAGTATTTGCTTTGATTTAATTGATGATAAAAGAAAACCCAGGAGAAGGGTGAGCTTGGATGACATTCAAGTGTGTGTCCTGTGTTAGGAGGAGGGTAGAGATACCATCTGCTTACATTACCTTTCATTGCTAGAACCCCAATGGATATGTACAACTATGAAAAGAGCCTTTGCTACAGAAGAAGAGGCCATGGCCAACAAAGTCAAAGATTTGCTGTTTAACCAACTGCTGGCCTCTGCTAAGGTATCTCCTCTGAAACAGCTGGTGGAAGGCAGAGCTAGCAGCTGTGGGGTACAGCAGGAAGGAGCTACCTACTCCTTACAAGTGAATTTTCTCTATCCCCATTCTCTTCCATATGAGAGAGGAATACTGAAGCACTGCAGTTATGTTTCACTTGCTCCAGCAAAAGTGACTCTGGACCCTTTGGTCTGTTAGTTATGTGTTGAAAGTGATGCCTAGAAATTCTGAAAAATGAAGGCGTGTTTTCATCAAAGGCGACAGAAACAAATGAGGACACAGAAGACATTTTCTAAGCTCCAGGAACAGAAAATCCTTTGTCTCTTCAAACAAAACCAGATTCAGAAGACAGGTTTTCCACATCTCATAAACCACCCAATGGCCACACCTTTTTCTCACTGGTATGGGATGCAAGAGGTATACAATCACTTTCCTGGTCAAATGCTAAAGAGGCATTGTATATAAAATGCACAGACAAGCAGAATAGGTTTACATAATGTTAATACAGACAAATGACATGTACAACATATCTAGCTGCAATTTAATTAGATTAATTAGATCAATATAATTAGCAGTGGTATATTATGCTATCAGGACTTAGCCTTGCACAGAACACTGCTAAAAATGGTTTGCAGTCTTAAAGCATTGTAACAGCTTGTGCAGCATCCATGCTATCACACATCAGTATCACCACTAACACACTATTAATACTGGGAGTTTATAGGACACTCAGGAGACACATAAAACACTAGTCTTGCAGAGGAAAATTTTGATAATGGAGCCTGTGAAATTATTTCAACTGTTGAAAAGAGCTCATGGAACTTAATTCCAAACAACAGCATGGTCATGATTATATAGCAAGTTAATTTAACCCACCGAGGCAGGAGCAGACATAATGAACAAAACAGACTGAGGTAGCACAACTAACCAGTTAGCATTTTGCTGAGAGTTCTCCCTAAGTTTTGTACACATAATAAATCACAAGAGGCTGTTTAACTATTGCATCACCTACAAGGACACAGACTAGATGTCATACTTGGTGAAATCTTATCTAGTTGTTATTGTTTTTAATAGTGATTTTGCATTAAATAGGTCTGTGGAATTGTGCTTGAACATCTAACCCTCCATAGTGGTAAAAAATGTTAATTTTCATCTGCTAGCACTCTCAGTACTCAGCATTTACCAAAGAAACAATATATGCCTAACATTTCAAGTCTGTGTTCTTCTACATGCTGAAATCACAGCCCTTGCAAGGGGGAAAGAACAAAAACCCATTACTTCCAGCTTGTTCAAAAAAGCAACAACTAATAAAATTTAGCAACACAAAGTGGTAAATTCACCAGAATTCATGGTTGTGGCTTTTCCCACCAGGAAGAAAAGCTAATCACAAATAGTCAATCCGCACTTTTAATCTGAAGTTTGCACCAGATTCTACTAGGAAAAAAAACCTGGCACATAAACTACTGTATTAGAAAATTTTTCTCTCTGTGTTTGGACACATGCAAGAATACGTCTGTTCATGGAAGGGATGTAGTAACAATGTTGAAGCTGCTATCTATGCAGAAGGTATACAGACAAGGCAAATATATCAGAATGCATATTTCCATTCTTTAGCCTTTACTGGTGAGAGATGGCTCAAACTATATTTCCATTTGACCATGGAGTACTGAGGAAATAAAATCATCCCATTTCATAAAGATCACCTCATAGTTCAACTTCGACCACCTTCATCTCCCTAGATGACTGAAGAATCCAGTAAAAAATGGCCATGTTTCGGTCTGTTTGTGTTGGCTGCCAACACAAGTGGGCTTATTAAAAGCCCAAGTGCAGAAAGCCTAGATGTACCTCAGATTTTCTTTAGGACAGATACAATTAAAATGTATATGTCTCCCTATGTCAAAGGAAGTCACCCCATTTTTCATAGTTTTCAGGGTTATCCTGTTCATAATGATTGATACATTAAGGTTTGCACTAGTGGTACTCCAAGTCATCTGTCCTTGATCATATTTTTTATTTCAAGAAAAAAGTTATATGCAATGTGAATAGTCTGTTGGGAATACACGTTAGTATTTGACTGAATAAAACCAACAACATTCTGGCTTTATCTGTCCTCAGTATCATGTTGAATATGCACTACCTGATCTTCGCTTTGGTTAATTTTACATCCTTATTACCTACAATCTACAATCTACTCTTCACTAGATTTACACTACCAGATACATTGAATAAAGCACAGAAGACTGAAATAAGGAGTGCCTCGTCACTGGAAATAATCACCTATATTATGTAAATTGTGAAAGCTGAAAACAAACATTATAGCTTTCCAGATTTTTTATGTGCTGATGATTTTCATTTCTCTGATAGAAAACTTTGCTTGCTCACTTTCTGTGTGATATATTCAGAAGAACATAGTACTATTTTCATGTATGAATGCAATTACTGAAAAGCAAGTAGGTAGTCCAGATGATATTAAATTAAAAACTTGGGAGCAGAAGCCATTTGTGTCAGTTTTCCATTTTGTCACTCTCCTTTCAAATAGCTAATTTAGGATACTCTGTCACAAGCTAGTGTTTTATGGGATGTATACTTATGACAGCTAAATGACAAATTTGTCTGGAACAAAGCTATTCTTTGAAGAGTTAATTATAACCTGTGTAATATATTAAATAAAATCAATATATATTTGGAAGGAGTCACTATTGAGCCTTATTCCAAACAGAGTATACTTATGCTAAAAATTAAAGCTCCATTTTAAACACAGTTTTTGCTAAAATAATCTGAGAGCTAAATAGTAGAAAAGAAATACTTTGGCAATATATCTGTGCAACAATCCCTTTCTAATATAACAATATGTAGTCTGCTTGTATGATACACAGCTGAAAATTTCACGTTTAATGTTGTTTGACAGCCAAACAATGGACCAGACTGGTCTAATTGCTGAACACCTTGACATATGTGATATTTGGACTTTGAAAAGCATTACCAAATTTTGGGTATCTGTTCCAATCTTTCAAGCTCTTTCAAATAATTAGACAAAGAATTTACTCCAAGAGCTTCTCGAGGAGTAAATAAAGAAAAATGCATTACATTTTTCCAGTCATCTCCACAGCTAGGGTTTTTGTTCTCAGGTAACTACCAGTAATTTCAGCATATGGGTTTTGTAATTATAATTTCTTTCTATGTGTATAGAGCAATAGTATCTCAGTTCTGCAGCTATAGCCATACAAAGCATAATGAACAAAAGTTTCAACATGAAATACCTTTAAATGTTTTGAAGTTGACCCACCTTTTTCTAACAGTGATTACAATTCTCAAGAAATAGACATCAAATATTTCATTTGTACAAAGCAAGGGAAAAGGTTAAAATAGTAAAGAAAAAAAAACAGTAGTAAAAGAGAAAGATCTTGAAACAGAGAAACAAAAAGACAAGAGTTATCATACTCATTGGTTTTATAGTTCCAAAGGAAGTTTGAAGAAAATGAAGGAGATACCTAGAGCAATTCAAACTCCACTCAGAGAACTGAGGTTATTAGTTATATGTGGTTGCTAGCTATACATATGATTATCTCTAGATAGCTAGCATAATCCTGTCTCATGCTTTGGTCAGGTAGGTTCTGAAACTGCATATTCATTTTAAGAAAACAGGTTTTATCCCTGTAGTTGTAAAGAAGCCAGAGGTAACATAAAACCAATGCACTGTTTGCAGGATTATAGGCAGATTATGACCAGGATTACAGGAGCAAATCAATATGTCATCTGCATACAACAAACCAAAATTTATGGAGTTTCCAATTTTCATTCCTTGAAGCAATTCTTAGTGGCTGAAAAATCAGGCTAAATATTCCATTAAAATTGCAAAAAAGAAAAGAGGATAATGGACAGCCTTGTCTAGCTCCCTCGTGTCATTTTAAAAAGGGCGAGTTTAAATTGCTCGTATGAACAAACCTAGTCAGGATATTACACAATATTTTTAATCCAATTTTTATGAAGGTCTTTCCAAAGTAAGGGGTTGAGGTGGGGTATTTTGGAGGGGTTTTTTTTGTTTGTTTGCCTCAATTCCTTTTTTTTTTTTTATTTAAGAGCAGTTACCAAGTATTTTCATGAGTCTGAAGAGTTTCTCAGTCAGCTGAATGGACAAATCTGCATTATCCAAACTCTTGTTTGATATACAAACACAAAGCACCCAAATAATCCTCAGTGAAGCACAACGGAAATAAACCAGACTGACCTATGTGAAAATCATTTGTGATAAATTGGAGAAGTGTCTCAGCAAGCCTTTACACCCCTTTAATCCTTCACTTGAGGCTTTCTAGATATTTGAGTGCCTGTAAGTACACCTTGCAGGCAGTAGTGTGTTTCAGCACTAACAAATAAATGTGGTCCAGCATTTAAGACCAATTTTCAATGATGCAAAATGAGGAAAAACCAGTTCATTGGGGTTGTTCAGTAGTGTAATAACTGCCTTTTTGATTCAAATATTTGGTTAAACGCTTCCAATAACAGTTCAGTTGTGTATCTATGATTTCTCACTGAATGTTTACTGCCAGCTCACCTGAGCATGTATACACTGCTATACACTGTTATACTTTAACAGCATTTATTATTTCTTATTAAGTCTAAGGTTACACTTTGATCTGGTGAAAGTTTCAATAAAGTGCTTTTGTTTACAAACTTTATCTCCTGTTTAAATCAACTTGGGAGATTAGAGTGCCTGACAATGCTCTCTGAAAGTATTATTTATGATTTCTAGATCATATGTCAAAGTTTGAGCCTTTAGTTTTAATAACTGACACAGTTTGGAGTACTTCATCTTATTCTTTACACAGAACATGTGCCAGCAGTTTCTCATTTGTATTCTTGCTGGTTTACTTTATACAAAAGCTTTTCTGCAGCCATGGCATGATGCTGTTTGTTCACTTTTTTGTCAGCTAATTCAGCTGAAGTTTTTTTACTACACATATTAGTATTCATTGATTTTTGTAATTTTAAAACTATTATTCAAAATTACTATTGTTGTATCTCTCCTTTTGAGGCCTGCATCATTGTTAATTGTGTTTTTTAATGATTCACATCTTGGATTTTATAGCATATTATTACCTTCACAGAATCAAGTTTCAAATTCATATTTTAGTCTGAAGAAAAGCATTCCATTTTTCAAGAAATGCTTAATTTTTTCAAGCCATTTCTTGCTTGTGACAATTGTAAAATTATTTTTTGCTGCTACTTCCACAGTGGAAAAAGTACCCCAAATATCTTCCTTTAGTCCTTGAGTCTGTGAGACAAAAATAAGACAGATTTGCGCAGCCCTTGGCAATGAAGATTTTCTATGGAGAAGAACCCATGTCCATCTCCAGGATATACACTCTTAAGGTCTATCATCTGCAGAAACCTCACCACAGTGAGCGCAGGACTATCTTTCAAATGCTGCAAATGCCAGGTTGGTTTGGGGGAATGAAGTCCCAAAAAAGAAGCCAAAAATGCATGTGCAACAGTTGTGTGACATTTTCACTTTGGCCTGCTTTTTCTACAAGATAGATCACAACATCTAGATTGACTTTCCATGTGCAGTTCATAGGTGGTACAGGACACAGTGTACTAAAGTGATGTAAGCTAGAGACAGCTTACAAGCAGATCAGTGAAATTAGTCCATCACTCAAGGCAAATGAGCATACACTTCTTGCTAACGACAAAAGAAGACCCTCCTCAACATTGCCACCATGTTGTACTCCTGAGTGATGGCACTCCTAGCTGAAGCTTGGGTCTGCGCTTCATGCTGACAATACATGGAGAAGATCCCTCCACAAAAGTTGAGTTCTTGAAATATTGCCTTTCCCTGACAACCTCACATTGTCTTATCAACAAAAAGATAGATCCTATCTCTTTTCAACCATCTAATTATTTCTCATAGTCACTGGGACATTTGGGGCAGTAATACTGACTGACTCTGCCAAAGTAGACAGATAGTTGGGCATGTGTGCTCTTGATGATGGATCCCACAACAATGTTGCTAGAGGATCAAAACCTACACATCCCACAGGAGAGGGTCTTTGTTTTTTTTGTCCAAGAGTAACAGGCAGACCCAGCTCAGACTTCACATCCAGCCCAGCCAGATCCTGTAACTAAATCAGCTGCACCCAAGAGACTGCTGGTGTCAAAGGCTGTTGATGGATCAAGCAGGAGTAACATGTCTTTCCTCATCCACCAGCATCACTAAAGCTGTGTTCATGCTGTACTCCAGATAGATATCTGATTATGAAGAGCACTGGATTTTGGTAGTTTGGGTTCTAGACGCTTTTTCCAGTATTTTTGCTTAGACATAAGAGTTAAGATATCTTAGGCATTCGTGTTTCACACACTTGTGGAGGCAAAGAGAGAAGGCACAGAGAGGTCTAACAAGCTTTAAGCACTCTAGCTTTCAATCATTTCTCAGCTTAGCTTTAATATAAAAATCTATTATTTCTAAATTTAAATATTCTGTTAGAATTTTAACTTTAAAATTAAAGGCTTCTTTCTACTAAGAGATTTAATTTTTCTTGAATTAAAATACAGTCTTCCAGTTGGACTTCTCCCTATTTTTATTATCCTTACTTAAATACAAGTCTCTTAGTCATGTAAAAGAAACAAAGAGAGAGGAAAAAAAAACCTGTACTTGTCTGGTAGTCCTACATAGATAGTATTTTCCAGTAATATAGAAAAGAAGGGAAAACAGGGCAGCAGTTATATTATGCATAAAACTTACTGCTAATCAAGAGAAATGGTGAGGCATTTTTTGCTACAGTGGTGATAAGTTGCCACAGTACCATGAGAATTATCCAAAACTTTTCTACTAAATTTC
Organism: Pithys albifrons albifrons; assembly: GCF_047495875.1. Classification (NCBI taxonomy): domain Eukaryota; kingdom Metazoa; phylum Chordata; class Aves; order Passeriformes; family Thamnophilidae; genus Pithys; species Pithys albifrons. Next base: position 89,806,936 of record NC_092461.1, read on the forward strand.
AACATATGTCATGCATTAATTGTCCATACAACTTATATTGCAGCTACACACCAAGAATGGACAAGTACATTTACAAACTTGAGATAACTCATTCTGCCTATAGACTATGAAAGAATTTGGTAAGATGAACACCATTAAGTTGGTTATCATATATCAGTCTCCTAAATTCACATTTTAATTTAACAGAAGTTCCCACAAAATCTCTAATTAAATGCAAAGAAATGCTGAAGGAGTGCAATTTATTTCATCCATTCCAAGATACTACCTATAGTTGATACAGCAGTAACCAAAGTAATGATATGGTGCTTACAAATACTAACAGGCAACAACAAGAGCACTAAGAGAACGGTAGATATTCAACTAGGATAGGACAGGGCCTGTATCCTACTTTTATTCACGTTAATATAACAAATTAAACCAGAGAGGTCTTGCTAACAAATAGCTCCTGGTTGGCCAGGATATTAACTGAAGGAAAAATTACATGAAGGCTTAAGGTTAGGTTTTGATTGAAGATTTTAGGCTACTGAATCTATTTAGTAATTAGATGAGGACTAAAGGGAATATTTTATCTCAGAATGAATACGAGTTATTTGTCGGGTCAAAGAGTCAAAGTCCCGGGTGTCATGTTTTCATCTACTTACGGCAAATGGAGAAAACTTGGCTTCTCAGCAGTGGTCAGTAATCAAATGTGAATATTCAGTCTAGTTAGTATTTTCTCAATTACAAAGCTTTTTAATGTATTGTTTTAAAATAATTGAAAATAAGCATCAGGGGGAATAAAAGTCTCATTTAAAAAAATGTTTCTCCAGCAGGAGTGCCTGAACAAAATACAGCAAATAGGTCCATTTTTAACAGTTTCCCTCTCCCTATTGTAAGTGCTAATGTAAATTACACCAAGGTTCAGAGCTAATCATTTTCTCTACTGTATTTTTCTGTTTTCATTCCAAGGATAATTTCACACAGAAAAGGTGAAAGGAACAACCAGGAGGGACCAAGCTTGCACAGAATGAGGGGGTTTTCACATTAATTTTTTCTCTCAGAGTAGATATCCATAAAAAATTTTTTTTAAAATTTTCTCTATAAAGAGATGATTTCTTAAGGTTTAATTCTGCTATATCATTTATAAATGTATACTTACAAAAATATGGACATGCAAACTTTGCAGTCAGTTCTTGTTCAGTCAGTATTATTATGTTCAATATTGTGATGCAACAAACAAAATAATGGCAGGAAATGATCGCACAAACTTTATCTAAAAATGACATAGAAGCAAAAGACAACCCAGATTTACATCTTCAGAACATGTGCATGACGGCAAAACCTACAGAAAGAGAGATGCTCTGTTCAGCTGAGGGATATTAATGTTTTCCTAAATCACCATAGTTCTCCATTAAATTTATTTTCCAGGTTTATATGTGCTTTGATACTTCTCTTTTCCTTTGAATGTCACTTTAAAAGAATACAGAATCTATGCAAAATTTAATTATGAACTTCATCCAGAATTCAAAATGCATTAATATGCTTTTGCCTTAAAGTAGAGCCCAGTTCTGGGGTTGGATTTTGGGACTGTTTATAAACAAATAATGTAATTCATTTGTCTTCTGGCTCCAGTTTACTGGGATCAGTCCCTCCAGTGAAATATTGAAGAACCTGATCATTTACATTGATCCCTTCACCATCTGTTAATAAAAGAGGACATATAAAGTGACATGATTTGCATATTTGCTACTAAAGCATCCATTCTACTCTTAAGGTGTGCAAGCACCAGCGCCAAGGTAAAGCACAGCTTTTCCTAGGATTCTTGAACAACTTTTGGACAAGGGAGGTGACCAATATCCTTAACAGACAAGCCTTATGGGGAATAGATTAAGGATACTAAGAAGAGGTTGTTTGTAATATTTCCATCTGAAATCTGGGAAGCATCAAATGATCCTATGCAAACTAAGCCAAAATTCCTGAGACAATCATGAAAGCAAGTTCAGATCTGTCATCTGATTTTTGTCTCAAGAACCCATAATTTGAACTGAAAGGTTCCAGAGCTTAGCTGTGCTGAAAAATCAGGAACAAGTGAATTGCATTTGGGCATTTAAAACGGATGCACTCAAGAAGAAGATGAGTTTTTTAAACTCTGCTGCTTAGGCAGAAAAAAATTCCAACCATGACACTAGTGTATGAAGGCAATTTTAGACCCGAGAAACCCCAAGAAAATCAAATGCAACATGACTTCTGTCTGCATAGAAAAGAACTTTCCAGACATGTATGCAGAGGTTTCAGATTTTAAGTATTTTAGAAATCTGTTTATTAAGAAAGTGAGATACATCTCCATGATGCACACACACACCAAAATAGAATTTTAAAATTATTTTCTAGTCTTCTCTGTTTTGGATAGGGAGGGATGTGACTATTAAAAACCTTCAACAAACATACAGCTAAATCAGTCGGTAAAAATTGTGATTAAAGAAAAACAAGCTGAAAGTGAAGTAGGCAGAACTGCTAATATCAGGCAACTGGGACAGAAAGTAGCATAATATATTGATCAATTTAATGACTGACTAAAACTCAGTTCTAAAATAAGCTGCAGGACAAATAGGGCTAAAAATCCTTCCTGACTACACAGTCGTTTCTTTATGATCAATTTCTTCATCTGCATTGCATAGTGTTGCACAAACTGGTTGAGATTAAAATCTTGAGGCTCTGTTTTTTGGACTTGTCTCAGCTGGCAGCTTATTCAAGGTTATTAATCAGATCTGATTTATAATTCTCAAAATGTCATAAAGAGGGCTCACATTAAAAGAAAAAAAATAATGTATATCTTGCAAACATCTTTCTGGGGATGACTCAGTCAGCTCTAGGTTGTGCCACAGCTCTGTTGCAGTGTGTACTGCTGTTTGAGTCATTGATTCTAACCAGACTTCTTTGAAACTAATTTTTCCTGGAAATCCTACAGATTTTTTTTTCCCCTACTCAAAAGACAAAGAAGACAAAAATGAACAGATCTGCTGTACATTACTGTGACACTGCCATACCTTGAACACTCCAGTAATGGAAAGAAGTAATTAAATATGGACACAGTTGTTTTAAAACTGTACATTGGTTACAAGCCGCAACAAAAGGAAATAGAGTCAGGAATCTGAGACAGATAATTTTTGTTTTCATTAAGCATGAATCAGTCAACAAAGGACGTTCTTCAGGACAAAAAGACCTTGTCTCATGATATTTCATCTTTGGATAAGATACTCTCTGAAGGGGATACAACAAATGAAGGGGGGAAAAGTCTGTGCAGAGATTCCATCCATGCTAAAGGCTTTTCCAGAATCCTGTGGGTTTGGTTACATATATTAAACCCAGCTGTCAGACTAAATAGGGAAGATAGGCATGTTATGTTGAGTCAGTTCACTTGTAACTTCAGGACACTGAGAAACTGAGCTGTAAACTGTGGAGCCTGACCTGGACAGCTGAAATATTCCGCAAAGTAGAACATTATTTAAAGACCTTTTCTGAAGGTAACAAACAAGCCTCTGGCTTAAGTCCTGAATACAACTCATTAAAATTGTTTCTTCAATTAGCATTTTCCCAGAAAATTAGTTGCCTTTAGAAGCAATTCAAGTACTAAAAATTTTCTTCCAAAATTCAAAACATGCTGATATAAAAATACTATGTTGAAAAAAAAAATTTATTCAGACCTTGCATGCTCTTATTCTCTTCTGTTGGTCCACTTTGACAACTTTCATCCCCAGAAAGTCAATAACACTGTCTTATTTGCTAATCAAAATAGTTTGGGCTTTAGGCAATATTATATATAAATCCTGTTATGCTTCAAAGAAAATATATTTTTTATATCCCCCAATGAAATCTGAAATAAATAAGAAATAATAATCTTTCACAAAACTAACGATTTCTGATAAAAATAATTTAACTATATAATTACCAATGTGCTTTAGCTTTACACTTTAAAGAGTCACAATTTTGGCTACAATAAAAATGGTTATTACAACAATAGGTATTTGTAAAACATTAGATAGACATTCAACTAAGACTCATACAAAAAGGTTCATATGCTTCTTATGCAAAAAATCCAGAAATCACAAAGCATATTTTACAGTTGCCTTGTGTGAATAAGCTGAGACATAATTTTATGTTGTTTCATTTTTCAGAACAAATTAAACTCCATAAAACATAAAATACATCTTTTACTAGTCTATTATATAGTGTCATGAAAGGTAGGAAATAAATATTTTACCACTGGCAACTTGAATATGTAGCTTAGGCTGTTCTTGCTTCCTTTTAAGAATAGTTAAGAACGAAAATATTATACCAAAAGTTGACTAATATGTTCTATACTGAAAAGGTTAAAAGCATATTTTGATATCTTCTGCGTGAACATGTCCTGGAGTTTTACTATTTAATTCTAAAGCATATTTTGTCTTTCATACTACAGCTTGTAAGTCATCAAAGTTCTATTTATTTCAAAACGCCAATACAATCTCCTTGTATTTTCTGAATACATGTAAAATATAAAGCTTTTTAGTTCTAGTTAAAATTACTTGGCAACCTACTTCAATTTTGCAGTCCTATTCAGGTTGCTTAAAAGAATAACTTTGCATTTCTCCAATTTGAGTAATTCTAACATATAGTCCACAAATTATATTGATATTTTTAACTAGCACATTAGATCACCTTAATGAGATATGTTGCATCTACCCAAAGTCACCAGATTCAAAACTATTTTTCACCACTTTGCCCATTACTTCATGAAATTGTTCTCAAACAGAATTATCCTCCATCATGGTAACATAGATGTAGCAGAGAACACAAGCCAAGCCCATAAGAACTTTTAATAAGGCTGTCGTGTCCTGAAGTGGGTTGTCTTGGTCTTAGAATCATGTGAAACTTGTACTCTGTTTTTTTCAGCTGAACAATGAAAAGAATACACATATACTACTACATCATTACATCAGCAAATACTGCATATCCCCCTTAAAATATTATGTTAATTTATGATATTATTATAGTCAATATCATGAGTTCTAAAACTAATGATTTTTTTATGAAGTGTACCTATTTTCCTGAAGATGAATGTGGAGTTCAAGCATTAAAAAACATGGAGAGTATCACCATTACAACTGGCTAGAAATACTTCTCATGGATTAATTTTTCAAAGGAAAATTCAAAAGTGTCAAAAGTAAGAGGCTTTGGAAACTTACACAGGCTTATGCCAAAATTTTGTTTCAAAGAAAAATGAAGAAAAAGTTCCAGCAATGAAGAAAAATGCACTGTTTGGATCTCTTCCAAATGAATCAGTTCAGGGGTTTTTTTAATGTATTACAAGCTTGTGTTTTTCAATACAAAAGTAGCAAGAGGGAAAATGGTAGTAAAAGGATGAGATATTTCCAAAGTGACATACTTTTATTGATCAACAATACTTTGATATGCATGGAAGATAGGATAGGAAATTTTTCACTGCAGAGAAATGTAAAGCTTGCATCTGTTACATTTCTTTCCTTCTCCTGCATTGTGTCAAGTAAGGAGCAGAATGGCAAAAATCAGGTTAAATGTGTGATGCTGAAAGTCTTTTTGCATAAGATGATCTTCCTTTAACTGGAAGCTTCAGCATTAAAATCTTTTACAAAACAAGCAGAAGAGTTATAAGGTCCGATAAATGGCCAACCAGGTCCACGTGTAGTTTCGTCTACAAAATCTTCTGTGGATGTTATTTCCCAGAGATCCAATTGCAGACCATGACACATTCTGGAAAAGGTCCCGCATAGGTAAAATATCTCCACAAGGTACACAAAGTCTTTCATCCAGTAGCATTTCCAATAGCACAGAGAGTTTCTCAAATTATTTTTGTATAGTTGCAAATTGAAAAAAACATTTATATACTTCACTGAAGAAGCAGTCTGGGTACAAATTCAAAAGCTTCATTTCCTCCAGTGTATAAAAAGAAACTTGTATGTCTACACTAAGTCACTAAGAAAGAAAATAACATGAATAACTCCTGCACAGATTTTTGGCTAGCATCGGTACTTTTGTCTAAGGATATTTTCTGTCTAATGCTGACTGCTTGCTGCTTCATGACACTTGACTAATTCTTGGTTCCTAAAAGCAACCATAAATGTTTTGAGAATTGCTTCATTTAGCAGGGAGTTCTCAGGACCTCATCATAGTATTCATTGTGGTTCTGTCTCCCCTCTTTAGCTTATCTCTTTTTTAATACATTTCCAACTCTGAAAATTTTGTCTCCCACCTCCCCTAGACCACAGATGAGATTTACTGTAAACTGGAATGTCCCCAGGCAGAATTCTGAGAATTACTGTTGGAGGGGGTCTGTTTTGGGATGACTAGTGCATACAGGAGAAGCATTTCTAAACTCAGTGTTTAGGGGGAAAAAAGAAGACAGTAGAGCAACTAGAGATTTTTTGCAAGAGCATAACTGTTGTGAATTTCTAGCATTGTAGTAAAAAGGGATTACCTAAGTAGCTATTATATAATCTCTCTCCAGAATAACAATAACATATGTTTTGAATAATAACCATGCAAGAGGCAAGAAATTACATGCATTACAAAAACAGGAAGGAGGCTACTGAAAGAAGCAATTTAGGTAAGTAACCTAGCAAAAATCACATACTGAGAGTCCAGTCGAAGCAGAAAGCTAAACTGACAGACTTCCTCCAAACAATAGCCTTCAGAAAGACAAGATATCACCACCTTGTTTGTAATATTTTGCTGGATAAATTCTATTAAAAATGAGATACTATACTGCAAATGTAAGATCATCTGTTCAATGGTTGTGTCAGCACTCAGAGCTTCTGGTTCACTCCCTAAAGTACAATATACCAGATATTACACCAAGGCTGTATAATCCATGTTTCCATCACTCAGAAATTCTACACTTTAAACTAAAGTGTGTAAATGAAATATTTTATACTGCAAAACTAACCACAGGACTAGCGCAACATAACCTTGATTTATTGCTATCTGCAGTATAGAAATCTTAACTTGCACTAATGAAAAAATTATACTTGATTTTACTAAGCACCTAGATAGGCACTTAAATAATAATTCTGTGCTTCTAGTCAGATTAGCAAAGCAACACCCAATTCAGAATGAAAAAATAAAATCAGAAATTTCAAAGTACATTTGATATTTGCTCATGAATAGCTCCAATTTTGTTTTGATTGTGTGCTTGGAGTCCATTTTCCAAGAATTCTGTAATAATTGCCTGTACAATATTTGTTTTGTGTGCAACTAGAGAATATAGCAAACAAGCTATTTTCTCTTGTATCTTTAATTGGTAGTCATGGTAATACCCAAAACATGTATTATTTTTGTAGGTTTCCTGAATTTTTGAGTTCAAAAACTGTATCAGAGGACACTAATTCCTAGGCACCACAAGCAAAGCTAATTCAGCTACACAGGCAATATATTTGCCAGGAAATACCATGGGAATCCTTGGAGATGCTCCTAGGATCTCTTACTCATTTCTAGGACAGCCCTAGCTAGTGTTTTCCTTTTTATGAAAACAAAGAAAGACTAAGGAGAAAGAGAAACCTCCTAGAGTTCCCCTTTTAATGTGACATAGTCTATCCTCTCACAAAACAAGAAACTAGCCTTAAAGAATAATTGCTTTATTTACATCACGGATGCAACCCTTTCTGTAATTTGGGATTGTCTGGGCATCGAAAGACAAAGAGGCTGATAAGGAAAAGGAACTAAATGTCTGTAATTCATTCAGCTTTTAAATAGCAGGGGTTTGGGAGGTTGTTTGGAGGTGGTGCTGGCCTTTTTCTTATTTTTTTTACTGCACATAACCTCCCAACCATGCGAGTCAATATACGGCTATCTTCTCCCAAGTCACTATTGGTCATGAAAAGCCATACTAGACTAGACAATATATAAAAAGAATGAAAATCAAATGTCTGCCAAGCAGCAAAATCGTGTCTTTTATTTCATCACTTTTCCTAAAAGACATTTCTGAAAGACCGTTCCTTCCTTTTTCCATCTTTTGTTGATTTATAACAGGTAGAGTCTAGGAACATTTCCTACTTTTTTTGTGTACTGGTTTGGCTATGTGTGCCAAGCAGTCTACTTCTACTCCTCTATAGTTTTTCTAATCTTAAAAAAATCGAAAATGTAAAAAACGTGAAGTAAGTTTCAAAACGCAATATGGTACTACAGAAATTGTGCCCAAAACCTCACTGAGGTTCATCCCAGTGTAATAAGCACCATACACCACTTGCATCCTCAATGTATATCTCCAGATATTTTTGAACAATGGAGTCACTCATATTTTTCAACCACATTTACAGTATTTTTGAGAAAACTCCAGTGTTTCAGCTAGAAATATGATGAAACTGTAACCAACACGTAGTAGGTGAATGTAAACATATTTTACGTAAACTTTTTATTCTGCTGCTTTTCATTTGGAGCAGTGGCAAGTCCAATCATGTTTTGTTTCCAGTCTTTCAGAGTAGTTGGATTCCCACATATTTTGAGCAGATCATAGCACGACAATGCAGGTCAAAGCCCTCTGATCCTGATCTTGGCCTCAAAATGCAAAATTAGGCTTGTCAGAAAGTGCCTTGTTTCTTCCTCTAGAGTACATGTCCCTCTTGCTGTTTTTCCAGCACACTGGACCCCAGTCCTACCTGGTTTGCTGTGTCCTTCATTCCTCTTTAAGTTCCCAATGTCTTCACCTCCTCTCTCATTTCTGAGCTGTCTTTATTGCATGCCACTAGGTAAGCCCAAAATGTTCCTGGAAGATTATGGGAGATCTAGATAGGATCTACATGGCCTGTCTCCCTGTATCTAGACTACATCACTTAGTGTGAAGCATGTCTGTGGTGTCTTGTCATGGTGCAAGGTTACTGGGTACTTATCCTTGTAAGTCCCTAGCCAGTTTAGTGTAACAAGAGACCTTCCCTAGAATCAGGAGAGTGCTCTGGAGAACAATTCTGGCCAGTATGGCCTCTGCAAGCTGATCAAGTACATGGTTGTGGCAGTGTTTCTTCTGGAAACCTCTTAGTCCTCAAAACTCCCAGTAACCAGAAAACCCACACCTTCTTACACTACTCTTTTCTCCCTCTTTGTACTTCAACGCAAGCCAAGTCTATGACACATTTTCAACACAGGTGGTCCAACAGGCTAAATCACTTAAGTGTAATTAATTTATACAGTCACTTTTGGACAACTATACAGCAGTTTAATGTCTTCTGAAAGAGGACAGAAGTGCTCCCGAGCAGCAGAGACATCATGAGGGAGGGTTTCCTCTCTAGGTAGGCCCCATGGATATTGAGTTCTTAAGGCCAGCTTGTTCCTCCTTTTTCCAATCACATGGTTGAGAAGACACTATTAAACGTGTGAAAGATGTCCAACTACATGACATGTTCTGCCACCTACAGGCCAGTTCTGTCTCTCTGACAGATGCCTCCTGAGTCATGGCTTTGTGTGGCACCCATGCAAATAGGAAACTGAGCACAAAAAATGTGGGTCCCTGCTTTCATAAGGCTTCTCAACAAGTAAGCATGTGCTCTAAGTCTTAGTGAATACTTATCAGGACAGAACACCAAGGTCTTCTGAGCTACACCTGCCATCAGTCCAGCCACTGGTGCCTATAGATACATATACATTGCCCAGTTTCAGATTTACACAAGTACTGCTGGGGATGACCTACTAAAAAAAGGAATTGATTTTTCCACAAGTTCCCTGGAGAGGTGTGGATACTCTGCATTACCAAAATGCTACATATTGCAGTCATTCTTTCATATAAGAATGCCTCAGAATGCAAAAGCTGTCCTATATGATCTGATGGCCCGTAATGAGTAAGGACTGGGCATGACAAAAAGGCCTTTTTATATTCATTTCCTCAAGCATCCACACAGGATGTTGAAGAAGATATACAGCACAAGATTTGGGAATCATAAGAATAGAAGGGAATGTGGTGAGTTAGTGGTTAGAGTTTGGGGTTTGGGTTTCTTTTTTAGTGCTAGGTGTATAGGGTAGGCTCAAGTGGAGGGAGAAATACATACATACACAGCCCACTGTTGTGGGGATGGGCAGACAATTCTTTTACCATGATCCCTTTAACTAGACACATTAAGAGCAAGGGGCTAACTAAGTCCCTTTATTAAACAAATGACTAGCCTTCACCCTAGCTCTGAAGGAAATCAACACAAAAGTAGAGATATTTACAGGAGGAGGGAGAAAATCTGAACAAACAAAACCTGATATCCATGTTTTTATGGTAAGTTTGGAGAAGTCAACAGTTCACACTAGGTAATGTAACATGAAAATTTTGTGAATAGGTTAGGTAGAGCCAAACATGTCTTTTTTGGCAAATAAAATATTATCTCTCTAAATTTTATTTTCCTCCTATATAGTCTGCTCAAAAATTGACCACGACAACTGTTTTTCCAGTCAGTGAAAACTCTTTGTTACCTACAAGTAAGTTCAAATGGCAAAGGAGCTTTGACGATTGCAGCACCACAAGCATTGGTTAATGTTAAAATGCGAAGCACAGTACTTGGAAACAGATGGTTTAATACATCATAATAAATCTCTTACCAGCCTTTGAAACATAGTACTTCAGATAAAAATAAGTTTAAGTTACAATCTGTGGACAAAATTTAGTCTTCAGAGATAGAAAGGAAATGCTTTTGACTTTACTGAAAGTTGCAGCTCAGAAAACATTTAATTAATGTTTTTAAAGGAGCTGATCAAAAGTTCCTTCTCAACTTCATAATTATGAAATTCAACCTAGAAGACTACATAACAACTCAACACTAACAACCCTTTCAGCTAAAAAAAATGCCATTCAGCATTTATCCTCCTCACTCAGGGCACCTGGAAGAGCAGCTCATAATCCACCTACTTCACAGATGTTAGAAACTGCGGGACAATCACTAGAGCGAAGTAAGTTTGTCATTTGAGCTACAAAATGCTCACATTACATACAGCTGACACATCAGAATACCTGTTTTGAGAAACTGGATTTGCATAAATGAAAGAGCTACAAACCATGATGTCACATCAATTGGACTGTACTTCCTTCCTTGTTAGGTTTTTGTGATGGTCAGTCCAGGGAAGGAGGAAGAATTAGGAGAGTAAAGAAGGGTTAGATATTTTGGGTGACATAATACACCTGCAATTTTAATTTTTGGCAAGTTAAAGACTGCATTTTTAGAATTAAGAACTTAAAGGAGATTGGGCACAAGTCTGTATTTTCTTGATCTAAGGAACATTAACATTCATTTCTAATTCATATAAGTTGGCATGGATCTTCCTTTACATCTGCAATGTTTATTCCATCATTTCCTATACTTCACATGAGTTCTTTCCTTTAAACGATATTCTAATACAGTAGGGGTGATGGGTCCTCAGCTCTCTCCAGTTGCATCAGCAGCATCTTCTGTCTCCCTCAGTGAAGTTAAGAGTAAGCAAAGAGTTTGTACCGCAACGTTTATCATACTTATGATTGTAATCTGTGAACACACCATAGTTTTCACAAGTTCGTTTTCTATTTGAAGCTGTCCAATAAATGTTTTGTGCAAACCAATTTCAGCCTGCAAATTGCTCATAAACTGCTTACTGCGAGTAGTACTCCCAGTACTTGCTACCTGTAATTCAGCAGTCAACCTTTTGGACTGGTCAAGCTGATCATATGGCTTGATTTTCCTCCCTGAGTGTTGAACTAATCCTACCAAACCCCAAGCAAAAGAGAAAATGGGAGGCTGACTAGGTAATAAAACAGGGTACATGTCCAAGGGACAAAGATATGAAGGTCAGTGAGGACAGACTACTAAATGTTAAAAAATAGTGCCATCTTGGATGTTAACAGTACAAGAAAATGAGCAGCAGTTTCCATTGAGGAGATGCAATTAAGTTTATTCTTGCTATTCTTTATTTAGGAGGATGGCCCAGACCAACACGAAATTCAGGTTTGATATGACCAAAATTACCAGGTTTCCCATGATGAATAAAACCACTTAATTTCATCAACATTTTAAAATCACATTTTTCACTTCTTGACGTGTAACGAGACCGTGCCTTTCCCAGATTATTTATTTAAACTCATAGTTCACAACTGTTCACTTTCTTACAATCAAGTAAGAAAGTAGAAAGATTTGGGGAAGAACATGAACACTGACTTTTCAACACTTCTCAAGAAAATAATATGAGTTAATCCAAAAATATTCTTTGACCTACATGTTGATACTGTCCCCTACTTCAGGCTCCATGTTCCATAAAATACAGAAATACCAAGCATGCGATATCCCCTCCCACTCCCCAGATAGTTGCCTCAGAATTGAGAGTGAAAATAAAAATGTTATTTCTCCATACTACATGTAAGTTTAATCACAGTGCATTTTTCTTCTGTTAGTCTCAAGGCAAAGTAGAAATTTTAGAGAGGACTGAACAGTGACCAATAGATCATAGAGGTAAGCACAAAGGCAAGAAAAGAACATAAAGGTATTATTGGCAAAGCAGAATAAGCAAAGGGGCAGCCAGTACATGAATTAGCAGAAGTGTAGGTCAGAGCTAAGGTCTTCATGTCCCTGGAGGCAAAAAAGAAAGTCTGAAGCTACAGCAAAGTCACACAGAGTGTTTTTCAAGGTCTGATTGTGCACATGGCCATTGGTGCTGAAGAAACTTGAAAGAAATTACTGTACAATAACTGTAAGTTCCGTAGTGGGTATCACAGGAGTTAAATTCTAAAACACACTAACAACTCTAGTTCTGCACAGTAAATGATATTAAATGAGGTCCAGAAATGCTTTTCTGACAGCCCTGTAATCTCTATAGGAGGAAAAAAAGAAACTTGAGGCAAGTGAAAGGAAGTCCAAAAGATCAGGCATTTGCCTCATTTCAGATAGATGGGGTTTTACAAGATGGTGTGTGTTTACATCTTCCCAAGGCTTCAACATTTGCCACATTTTTCTGCTGCTTTAAACACAGCACTGGCACAGAACTTTACAGGGTGAGAAGTGCCCTCATTCACTGTGCAGACCCCTAACCCAGAATCTGTCCTAGATTCAGATCTTTTAACACGTTATTTAACACAATTATCCTGCCAATCATAGTCCGTTTGTTATCTACAAACATTAGGGAGAGGAAATAATGTGCTGAGGAGTAAAAATAACCCATGGAAATATTTTTATCTGGTGGGCTGAGATTTGAAAGTATTCATGATAGCTTTTCAATCACCAAAGATGAAGAGAAAAATTCTGCTCCAGCAGAAAACTGTCATGAAAAAGCTTGTCAGTCTGAAAAGCCAAAGTTGAGAATAAGAGTAAATATGAAGTAGAGATAACACCAATCATTGTTCCTCCATCAGTTAGTGGTAATAGCATTGAGGAACCAAATATTCATCATGTCCCATTATACAAGTGAGTTGTAATTTTACAGACTGGAAAAATTACTTTCTTCAATTGTATTTTATGTTTGAATAGGTTGTAAAATATTGTCATCATGTGTGGACATACAGACTCTTTTTAGTTCTTATTTTTCACAGATAATTTCAATCTCTAACATTCAGATAAATTAAATTAGTTCATATGTAAAATAGTGTTATATGAAAACTGGTAACACTTAGATTACATCAACACAAGTAAAGACAATATCATGCCAACAACAATAATCACAGACTATTCTGAGTTGGAAGGGACCCACAAGGATCATCAAGTCCAACTCTTAAGTCAATGGCCACCACAGGGGATTGAACCCATGACCTTGGCATTATTTACAACCAAGTTTTTAACCAACTGAGCTCATCTCAGAAGTTATAAAACCATTTGTCCAATATTGCTGGATACACACATTTTCAACTACTGTAGATGGTAGCTCTTCTTCAGAGACTTCTAGAATAATAACACATTATACATGTAACTCTGTTAGGAGACATAAAATAGGGACTAGACAGATGATCTTTCCAACTTTCACTCACTGGATTCTTCTCAGCACTTGGTTTCCATAGTCTATCCATTTCATCTGGTCACTTGGGATGTCAGCAAGCAGTGATGATACAAGTACACAGTCAGGTGCAGCTATTTACCAAGCACCATGCTACCCCTATTGCTTGAATAAATCTGAACAGCATCTTAAAGCAAAGGAGACACTGCTGCAGTAACATTGACAGAAGACCTAGCTATTAAGCTGTCTACAGAGTCTAGTATCAGTGAAATGTTTGACAGCCGCAGGGACAAATATGTATTAGCAACATTGCTTAATCCATGTTTCAAGGGCAGAATTGAAACCATGCCTTCACCCTATGCAGGAACAGATTGCTGGAAGGATACTGTCATAAATAACAGTGCTGGAGGCCATACCATTATGCACCTCCTCTTCTCCCTCATCCTTCCACTTAGCTCCCCTAGGCCAAGTATATCTCGTAAAGCAGAAGATGCACAAGCTCCTGGAACACCACAGAGTGCAAAAGAAGTAATCACAGCACACCTATAGTGCCAGGGTCTTCCTTTATCAGCTCAGAGTGGGGCAGTACCTCCCAGGAAAAACTCAATTTGTCGATATCTTGGGAAGAATCTGCCCATTATGAAAGGTCTATAGGTGTCATGGGAGACCTTTTCATATGCTGGGAAGTGAGAAGTTGACTTTCAAAAAGATATGCTCTAGTTCAGACAGGAATTAATTCCATGAAGCCTATGGCCTGTGTTAAGCAGGAGGTCAGATTTGATGATTGTAATGGCCCCTTCTGGGTTTGTAATCTATAAAGAATAACTACTTTAGAGGGCGGAGGGAGGGAAAACAAAGAAAGAAATTCATACCAGTATTTTTAAACCTCAGAATTCCCCACCATCCAATATGTGCTCAGATTTCCTTTTCAGGTATGTGTCTGGCACTGAGACATATTGAAGAAGTGGGTTTAATAAACCACAGCAAAGAGCACCTCTGTCTTAAGGGAGTAATTTGAAAAGCTTAGCAAGTTACACATGCAACATGCAGGTTACTCTTTAAATTAGCCTAATGGAGGAGATTGCAGAGGAATTTATCAATCAAAATTCTTGCAGGAAGGTAGGGAGGCATATTACCAAGTGTTGTGCTTATATTCCTATTCCCTTTTTCCTAACTTCCCAAAATTATATTAAAGATTTTCTCTGCTCTCTGCTTGAATAATTTGGCAGAAGATAAAAATTGTGCAAATCTCTGTTCTGTGAGAGCTTTTCCTGAAGCTTTGATTCACCTGGGTTCATAAATCTCTGGGTTTTGCTTTGAGGTTTAAGGACATGTGAGCTGAAAAACTGCAAACTGATCTCACATTAATAGCGTGCAAAATTGCAAAATTACCAAGCCATAAATGGATTTACATTTGCAACTTAGGAACAATGGATTGACTTTCCCATTTATAACAAAAATCTATGGCCAGGCACATTTTACTATATATCCACCGCACATGTGCACACATATACATATGCAGCCGATTTACTTGGTGGAAATTTGTGAGTGAATCCCAAGAGTGAAAGCTCTTAGAAAGTAAACAATTTGGAGAGTATTCTTTCTCAAAGCATCCTTCATTTTAGGCTTCTGGATTATTTCACTTTTATTTTCTCTTGTAGTACTGAATGCTAAATCAAATAAAACCCACACCATATAAAACAAGAAATCAGTCAAACTACTGAGACTGTAAGTATTATGTTTGTACTAGAATATTTAAACAGAAAGTACAAATCCCAGATTTGAATGCATGCATTCAGGTAAATTCAGTATGGATATTAAAATTGAGTAACTTCTATTTTCTCTGCACTAATTTCATAACACAGGAAGCTCCTTCCCAGAATAAACCAGGAAAGAACAGTTATACCAATATCGAAGTATTATGTTTACATATTTCCACTAACAGCAAATTAAGCAAACTGTAATACGAAAGTGGTAAATTTTTCTTCATTTGAAAGGGAATATTTTTGTGAGGATAGTTATGGAGGCCAAAATGTTCTATTTCACTTCAATAAAAAGAACTTATCAGGGGACAGAGAGGATAAGGTATTAGCTTCACCTTCATCATTCCAATTTCACCTGTGAGACAAAAAGGGAGGGTCTATCTCACTTTTAATGAATTTTTGTCTTGTGAGATGTCACCCATCCCAATTTCCATCATTATTCCTAGCCATGCACACATTGCAGAAATGAATATGTGTGCCTTCTCTTATTATCAATATCATTATTGTTTTTATCTGGGTGACAAAGGTGGAAGCAAGGCTTATGCTTCCTTATCTTAAGTGTTAAGCTTTCTCCTGATGTTGGGCCATCACAAGTCTTATCAATATGCCTCAAATGGCTAACATTCATGTTAGATGCAACTCTTAAGTAACTACTAACTGGCAACAATTAGAGATAGCTCTAATAGCTTGACCCAGCTCTCTTCAGAGAGGAAGAGCAAACACTTCCTGCCTGCAAATACAGGCCCATTTCCCACCTCCCAGCCATATGCATGCTCTCAATAGTCTAATCTCAAAGGTACATGCCCATAAACTCACAACTACTAGTTTTCCACTAAGCAGGTCAGGGCTATGTCTTCTCTGCCACTCTCAAGGCAAGTTAGTAAAAAGAGAAATTACTTTGAGACTCCTGTTGCAGACCCATAGCTTACTAAACAGGTACCAGATAGGTTTATGAATGCCCATCAGGAAAAACTTAGATGCTTCAGGGCAAGGAGTGTGTGTGTAGAAACATATGTCACTGGGAAAGTTTACAGCTTCCAGGTTTTGGCAACAAAGCTGCTACAGTTCTGGGGATGTCAGTGAGGCTTTGTCAGACAGCCCTGGGCACTGAAAGGTTTCTAAGGGCCAAGGTGTAGAGCCTTGCCTTTACTAACAACACTGAGAATCCTAATGCAAAGGTAACTATCTTTCCTGTTATCATTTTCACACTACATTATACATTCTCTCTTGGAACAGACCTAGTAAAAATTACTTTGTCTTCCTATATGAGAGCTCCCAATGGCTTTGGCCCTATGAAGCAACAGAGAGAAATATCTGCCAAAAGATCTCCTCAAAACAGGAAGCATTAGGAAGAAGTTTCAGGAAATCCTAATCCCTCAGTATCTCTAATTCAGAAAAGTTTGGCTGAGTCTCCAAGCCTCTGGATCCTTATGTAAATTGAAATTACTGATCTTTTAAAAATTCAGTTCTCCATTAGAAGCACTTGAAACACACTCTTCTTGTTGCTTGTTTGAGGTCCAGTAAAATCAAACAAGCTTTATTTCCCCACTGTTACTGAAGGCATGCCTGCACCAGATATGGGCTCAGGCTAGCATAGGTGATAGCATATCTCTTGGCATGGACTTCAGACCAGGCTATGGGATCCCACCAGGGCTTTCATGTATGTGGTCAGATCACTAATCCCTGCTGAAGCCTTTTCCACTGTGCCTTCATGCCTCTTGCTAAAACTCAGCCAATTCCAGTTTCCTGTCCAAGGAACTCAATAAACATGGATCACCAGCAGCAAACTGTTTGGTTTTGGTTTTGGCTTTTGTTTGTTTTTTGTTTTTTTTTTTTAAATGAAAGGCAAGAAGGACCAGGTCTTGGCAAACCAGGCTCTGCTATCACTGGCCAACTTTGCTTTCCAAATGTGGCAAAGTTCTGGCAAAAATAAATATATAAATAACTGACTGCAGCAATCAGCACAAGGGAAACAAGCAGAGGAGAAAGCTTTGCCCAGCAGCAGGCTGAGAGGGGCTGATAATGAATGACTGATGATGATTACATGTAATTTTTTATTTCCTGCAAAATGATAGATACTGGCCAAGTCAGCTCCTCAACACCAGAGTGCCATAGAGCCAGGCTGAAAAGCCAGCTCGACAGCAGACCTCTGCTTCCAGAACAGGTAGAGTCCACCTTCAGAGGGTGAGCTGCCCTGGGCACACACAGGCACCTTGCACAGCAGCTCCTGGGCCGTCACTGCAGACACCGTGGGCCTTCAGCAGGAGAGATCAAGGGAAAAGAATGGCAGGGGCATGAATTTAGAAAAGGGAGGAAGAGAAACCCACATAACAAAGGCTCTTATGATTAATGAACTGGAGATGAGAGGAGAGCTTACATATGCACTTGGAGAGGAGGAAAGTATGTTCACAAGCTTCCTCCATGACAAATGCAGGCAAGAAACAGGGAGGAAAGAACTATAAATCAGTGGTACAAACAGATTTTTTTCCCCCCGGGAGAAGCCAGTCCAGGTAAACTTCTTGAAACTGCTGCTTCCAGCTTGCCCTTTGCAGGGGTCTGCTCAGCGGTGCCTGCCACTCTCTGCAATGAGCCTGTGCCCTGTAAGCCCAGCTCCTTCTTTATCTCCACAAACAAAGTGGAAAAGAGTCCTAAAGACAGCATATGAGTTAAAGCCTTCATGTTTCAGCTACTGTTATTATTCACATCACACCTTACAAGCATGGCTACCTGCCAGTCAAACAAATACCCCTCTACTGAGTCCCCTAAACAGCCATCTGATCCTTTTCTAACTGTTGTTTAGAGTTGTTTAGGGGTGCCCATGGAGTGATGATTAACAGCCCCAGGCGCTGTGCAAGCACTTGGAATATGCATTTCTTACTAGTAGGGACATTTTTTCTTTCATATTTTTATTGGTTGTGTTTTATTAGTCACATTGCTCTTCAGCCTCCCTGCAGCATTGGCAGCAATGCCATTAGCTCTAGATGAAGGTGCATGTCCTCCCTTCATGGCTGAGGTGAGGTACCACAATAAAAGCAATATCAATAAACAGCACATTGCAGGAAATTAATAAGCAGTGTACTGATAAATTGTTGTCAGCCAATAGTGACTACAGAATAGGTAACACGCTTAATATCAAGTCATTTCTTGTTTTGGTTGCTAAGAAAGTATTTAGGAGTCTCGATACACTGGACTAAAACAGACTGGAGAAGGTACACAAATACTAAATGAAGTTCCAACAACATTAATTACCTGTAAGAGCTTGTAATTATCTGACAACTGGAGCACCTGGCTTGATCTGACATATGTAGTGTTACTCCCTTGCACCAGCCACAAGGAACATTGTGGAAACATTGTTGCTGTGTGATAAATATTCCACTGTTATGCCAGTATCTCACAGATCCGCCCAGCAGGGCAAAGGCTCTCAGTATCCCAGCAGCTGGATAACCCTTTCCATACCCGTTTTACAAACTGGCAAGAAGTAGGGACTCATGGAAGGTCTTAAACAATACACGGAGGTGCAAAAGAAAAGCATCATCATGCACCAAGGCTCTCATAGAGGAATAAGGATATCTGTTTTTTAATTACTGACTTTGTCTGGAGCCTAATTTTTTTCCATAGGTAAAATAAGGATGACACTACATCTCATCATATGTACATAAGTCCCCCACTATGATGATTAATATGTCATCCACCTAAAAGGAACTTCAATGTCACTACTATCACAGTTTAATACTAAGCCATCAATGTCACTCCCTACAGAAGTGCAGTCTCAGGTGGCAAATTCATCACCAGAGGATATGCGTTCCTTGCACGCAGATGCAGAACAGAGCATAGAAGGGCACTGATTTTGCCTGGTATTTTTGGGTGCTTGTGCAGTCCAGCCAAAAAAGAGAAGGAGTACGCACACAGAATTCTCCATACAATGGCTGAGGCACACCAGCAGAGAAGACTTTCTATACCACCTGCAGCTTTGCAAGGACAAATAAGAGATGCTACTACAACTCCTCCTTTTTTTTTTCTTCCCCCCGCCCCCAATTTCTGGAACTTTCTGGAATGCTTTATGGCTTTATCCTTTTATTAACTTGTTTAGAGCCATGAAGGAAGAAATTATGTGAAAGAAAGAACAGAAGATTAACATATTTCCAAACATGCTATAAAGAAAAAAAATAAATCATCAGATCCCTGCCAGAACTTCACTAAATTGTTTAAGGGGGGGGGGGGGAATCCTGTACAACGTCCCATCCAGATGGTAGTTCCAGTGCTCTGTGGTCAGCCTGTTTATTAATGAACATCTGTTTTTCTTACAAAACAGAGTGGACTTTCTACTATAAATTCTCCTTTCATATATTTCTTGGAAAATGACAGTAGGAGTTACTGTCACACAGATAAGCCAAATGTATTTTTAATTTTGGAAATTGCATATTAATTATAGCATTTCTGTCACTCACTAGATTATTGATGAATGTATCACTAAAACATACTGCTAGAAGAGTATTGAAAAAAAACCAAAATATGACTTTGAAGATATTTGGCTCCAGTTCCTTCAGTTGTCCGTTTCTTTTAGCTTTCCACATAACTGAATGAATGCTGCTGGTAAAGATGATAATGGACATCAGACTTCAAAGCACTATACACGTAGTGCTAGAGGTCCCTAAAATAATCAATACATTTCTGCCTATCACTGTCTGATCATGGATACTTTTTGAGTAGAAAAATGGATTTATTGTAGTTCAAGGTAAGTTACTTAGTTGTAACCATATCTTTTTGTGAATGGTATACAATTGAATTACATAGACCCTAGAGATTTGTTAACTTAAAGGCAAATCAACCTAAAGACTAACCAGTTGTAACTACAGAACCATATATAAGACAATATTTTGATTAAAAATGAGAATGTGATGAAATATTTCAGTCCAGTCTCAGAATTTTAAAACATAATCAAAAGGAATTCAAAGTGAATCTTTGGATGCAATCACTTGTAAAATAAGGTTTAAATTTAAATTCAAAAATATTTAACTGTTTACTAATGATATTCACCATCTACAGATCTGGAAACTCATCTAGAATATTTTTTTCTCAATACAATTTCTCTTTTAAAACTTTGGTGCAGAACAACAGTGGTCTTACAATATCTTTCTTTTTGTTCTCTGACATTACCGTAAGAAAGAAACAAGCTTGGAGCTGGGATGCCTGCCTACAAAAAAGTTTTCAAAGCCACAGATAAGTGATGTTTGTTTGTTTGAAACAGAAAAAATTTATGGGTTTGAAGTATTAAGGAATACATATATATGCAAATATATGTGTGTGTGTATGCGTGTACAAGCATGTCTGTTTCTCCATTCAGCATGATATTCAAAGTAAATTACTAATCGATGGCTAGGGTGGTCCCGTGGTGTAAAGGAGAGCACTCTGGACTCTGAATCCCAAGGTCCTGAGTTCGAGTCTCAGTGGGGACTGTCCCCCTGGGCAGTTAAATGCCTCCCTGCCATCCCATCCTGTCAGATCTTGCATCAGAGTCAGCCCCGGTTAGTACCGGGTGCTGTGACAGTCCTGAGGACTTCACTGTCACCGTCCAAGCTTGCCCGGCCGTGGCAGATGCACCTTAGGAGTTAAAGGGTGGGGCCAGTTCTGCGCACGCTGTGCCTCACCTAAAAAATCCACTCTGCAGGCTGGAAGGGCACACCCACGTGGGGAGAGCCCTTCCCAAAGCTTCGTTCACAAAGTTTGGTCATACATACACACACACATACACTTTTCAATGGCTATTACTATGACATATAACAGGTCAAAACATTGTGAATAAATGGCATATTACTTGGCTGCTGGAATGCACAATACTGTGCTTCTTAGAAACCATGGCTCCTAGCTAGCTTCAAACTATGCCACAAAGCTAGCATAAAACTCAGCTTTTCACCTCCACCATTGGTAAGAATTTGAGTTAAACAATATGAACAAAACAAGCAAAAACACACCAAGCGACCAAATGCATGAGATAAAATCCAGACAAAAAAACATGTGGTTAAATCATTACATTGTCTGTCTTGTCCATTCTGCAGTCTGCTCTTTCAGAAACAGTGGTGACCTTTCCATAGGAAACAGGTTAAAGTAGAACAGTACTGAACTCTAGAGAAGAGACCTTGGGAAGGCATTTGGTTTTTATCAACCAAGGAGGTGTCCCTTTTTTTCTGACTGCTTTCTGTCACAGGTAATCAGGATTGCCACAGCAGGAGTTAACTAACCTCACACAAGCTGGGAGGGACTCACCCGGGTGTGGCTGTAGCTGGAAGTCCCAGTCAGCTCAGACACTGAGCAAGCGCCAGGCAGCCTTGCAGCAACAAACAACTTCCAACTTCCTCTTGCGGTTGCCATCTCCTCCTGCCCCCTATTCTCACTTGAGAGCATTGCACCCTTCAACAACGAGTGGGTCAGTAGCCGGCAAGAGCTCTGCCTCTGGTGCAAAGTTGTTGCCAGAAGAGTTTTGGCATCCGGCCTCAAGTTTTAAATAAGCACCTAGATATCCAAATGCCCCCATCTACACCCACAGGGGCTTCAGGGAGCAAAATTAAGCCTGGGATTGATTTTATCTAAAGAGGATGAGCACAAAAGGGGTTTTAAATATCTGGCCTTAAATGCTATTGAAAATGCGAGTGTAAAACTACACAGAAACATCTTCCTTGAGGAAGACTTGCAGCCGAATCATGCAGCAGAAACTGCTTTCGGGTCTGTTCCAAGTCCATTACAGATGACAAAAGTCATATCATTTTTCTATGCCTCACTGCCACCTTTGGATGACTGTTCGGGCAGTAAACAGTTTCCAGAAGGAATCATCTCTGGCTGTGTCTGTGTTGCTCTGAGTTCAGTGGAGCTCAGCTGAAGCAGTATTGTAACTATCTGTTTCTCTGCTGCAACAGCAAATCTCTAATTATAAGCTTAATTGAATGGTCTCAAAAAGAAGGTAGAGCATCATCTCCTATGCATATGCATTTAATAAAAATAGGACTGGGAGACAGAGCTGTTACAGCTTGCATCTTTCAGAAAAAGAATTAAACACAATAGGCTATTTCAGGATTTTGAGGGTCAGCTCATGACACCCCTGCATTGCTGTGTGTGAGACATACATTTTAAGCCCAAAGGTTCTTTCAAAAATCTTGGCCTCAGTAGTTAAGACTGCTTTATCATCAGTGAAGGGATCCTTTCTAGCCCTAGGGGAAGTCAGTGTGATCTGCTGGATAACACAGTGCCCTGGAACTGTACAGATTTGCTTCTAATCCCAGCCCTGTTATTAGTTAACTGAGATGACCTTGAGTACATCATCTCACCGCACAAAGCTTTAATTCCCCATATGAAAATGGAGGCCTTGACAGTTGCTTCATTTTTAAAGAACTCGAAGATCTACTGGTAGAGGT
Source organism: Pithys albifrons albifrons (assembly GCF_047495875.1). Classification (NCBI taxonomy): domain Eukaryota; kingdom Metazoa; phylum Chordata; class Aves; order Passeriformes; family Thamnophilidae; genus Pithys; species Pithys albifrons. The sequence goes on from NC_092461.1 coordinate 89,830,013, forward strand.
ATCTTAGGTAACAGCCTAATATTATCATTAATAACTCACAGTTCTTATGCAATATTCTCTGTGCCAAAGATGGAAGTCATTTAATGGACCGAACTGCCATTAATTGCTCCCTTGCTGCTAAAAAGGTAGAATAATACTTGAAAAACTCTTGCAATAGAGGTAGTGGGGGCAAAATCAAGACCAGCTTTCATGTGAGACTGGTTGAATTTATTATTGTTGCAATTGCTTACAACAGAAAGAAGGACCCAAGGAACTTCGTCCCCATACTATTTCAGGAGTGTCCTAAATGTTTTAAAAATGTTCTTTTCAGGTCCTCAATCACCAAGCCTCTAATTAAGCTGAAAAATACTTTGACCCTTTGCTCAAAATCAGTCTTTTACTCACAATAGTGTAACACTTTTTAATTAAACGTAAACTTTAAGATGTGCAGGTTTTTTCTTTCTTCACTGGCACATTGAAATTACAAGGTACCAGGAAGCTGCAAAATAAAGTCTCTTTTCACGGAGTTTTAAATGAAGAAGGTTAAAAAAATGGAAACTCTTATATGTCCTAAGCAAATGTTTGGTAGGTAAGTTGCAAGCACTATTCCTTATTCTGTAATTAGAAGTGAAATGTTCTTTAATGTGCAGTAATAATGTTCAACCTATGCTATTTTGCAACTAATAATCGTATACATCAGCATGGGGCATGATAGCTAACGGAGTTTTTCCAGCTAAGTGTATTGCCCACATCTATTTACCTTATTTTCCAGTGCCTTGGCTTTTCAATCCAGCCTTTATGCTGGATATTTGAAACTGAGTGGAGCAGTAGTTACTTACCTCTTTAAGGAAAGAGTTTGAAGCAAGACTGCTGAGTAGTTCAAATCATTCCCATACAGAGCAGTGCATAATAGAGTTCTTTTGCTTTTTTGTTTGTGTCAGATAGAAAAGCTGGAGATTTGACTCCTTGATTCCTTTAGTCCTGAAAAGCCTTAAATTCTTTCCAGACTCACACAATGTTATGCAAACAGGGGGAAACTGACAGAAAAAAAAAAAAAAAGCAGAGGTCATCAAGACCTAGCAATGTGCGTCAATTTGCTCACAAATGAAGGAATAAATTTATCATTGCAGAGGCTGCATAAGTTACCATAGACTTGCACCACTTCCAAGATTTCTCGGGGGGTGAGAATACTGCTTACCAGAGCCAGCTTCTCCATTAGGCTTTTAACCGTAATGCTTCCTTGTTTTCCCAAGGAGGAGTTGAATGTAGAAGCATAGGGAGGGGAAGCAAATACACACAAAACCCACCAACCCTCTAACTAAATTAAACTAAAACATAGGTGAAGCCTCAGTGGGAAGCCTGCTGCACAAATTTGATCTCCAAATGAAGAAAAAAATAATTATGTGATGCACAGCAATGAAGTAAGCAACACCTTGAAGTTAACCTGGACAGAGTTATTGATTCAGCAAAAAATATAGGCACTTTGCTTCACCCTCTCTCTTGTTCTAATGTTAGCTTGGACTGTTGCCTGACCATTTCCAGCTAGCATTTAGTTCATTTGCAGCTGTTCTAAATGTGCACTCTTCCCCAACAGTTCACACAAAAAACTGATCCTATCTGAGTTGATGTGTTGGTTTGGGAGAAAATAGCATGTGTGCAAAAAAGAGTTTGCTGTAAACACAGCAGAGCAGACCTTGCCACCAGCCTGGAGCTCTGAAGTGGATGGCTCTCAAAACCTCTAGGAAAGCAGATAGAATTGTTCAAGCAGTTTTGCCTACTTCTGCTCCAACAGTGCCAGTAAATCACTAGCAACAGATGAGCCTTCTAATACCCAGAGAAGTCACATATTGCCCCATCCTACACAGCCTTCTGCCATCTCCACTCTTACATGCTGTGTCAATGGGAAACCTGTCTAAGAAGGATGATTTGGACTGCACACGTGAGTGATGCAAGGAGCACACAGCTGATCCATCTGCAACAACACTCTTCAAGTTTATATACAGCTATTGGTCTGTTCAGCAGCCTGAGAGGCCTCCTTAATAGCAGTGCCTTCCTTGCTGCTCAGAAACCTTTGAGAGCCAAAGTTTTGCTGATCAAAAGCTTTCTGTTCCAGATGCACTGTGCTGATCACCACCAGCACCTAACTCTTGGGGCAACTCTGCACTAAGGATCAGTGCTCCTGATGCATGCTACTACATGTGTGCCTGTGGCCATTTTGCCTCTCTACTGAGCCACAGTCATGCCTCCTGCATGTCTTTCAGTGCCACCTTCCAGTTAATTACACTGGTTTCGTTATCTACTTCAAGGTTTGAATCACTAAATAATTTGGATTCACCTCTTTCTAGGGATCTGTTCAGTGGTATTGTCTTGACTGACAGAGGCATGAATTACCCGGGAGCAAGCTCAGCTACAAGACACTTCATGTGAAGGTATCTTGGTTCCATATTTTTTATTTCCCTCCTTGGTTTAGCAGAGACAAGATTTATTGACCTTCAAGCCATGCCACAAAACCTTGCTGTTCTTGGCTTTTCTCAAAGAGCTACAGTGGCAGACCAAGGTACTATGGAACTTTGTGCTAGAGTACTTCTTCAGATGCTGAGCTATTAAAATCTCTGTACTTTATAATGATTGCTGTTGTGTCTGAAGTTTCAGTTGACTGTCTTTATACAAACCAAATATAATCAATCAATATACTGTTCTTTATGGACAATGATAAAATTCTATTATTTGTTGGTGGCTTATCTTTTTTACTTCAGATTTCACTGTTTTACAGGAACATGAAGGAAATTCAGACACATTTAAAAGAAAAAATTTACCATTTGCACCTAAACATTGCACATAGGAGGTTCTAATCAAGTTTCGCTTTTCCTGTCCTCTACTTTGCAACAATGAAGAAAAAGTAAAATTCTTCACTGTCTTAATTAGGAAGAAAACAACTTTGTTGCAGAAGGAAAATAAGACCCTCCTTACCAGCAATGCATCTGACTCACTAACAGGCCTGAAAGAGCATGATCTCACTTTTCAGAAAGTCGTAACAGCTGACATCTGGTGGATTGAAGTGTGTCAACACTAAAAGCGTTATTCTTTACGGTAGGAAAAACATTACAGTCATGAGGCTGGAATGAGGATACAGAACTCTAGGCATGGTGATGCATTGTTTCACTTTAAGAAGAAGGGAAAATGTAGACTGATACCCTGAAAAATTTTCCTAGGAGTAAGGCCTGTTAGACTGAAATTTTTTTAGAACAGAAAAGTCTGTGGTAGAGGGGAAAAGAAGCAGTCATAAAAAACCCCCTATGAAGCCCATTGAAGACTTCTGTCGCATTTATTAATTATAGGCAAAAACCAAACTGGGTTAGTTTCTCAATAGTAATTAGACATGGCACTGTAAACTTTGTCACTGATATTTTTGCAATTAACTTTGGCACCTAATGGAAATGCCAGCTATGGGTCAGGTGCCAGCAGTCAGCTACAGATAGAATTCAAAGAAGATGACGTGGTCCACAAAAAAAAGCCTAAAACAGCTCAGGTGAACTGTGCTCATAAGCAAAAGAAGTGGCATAGGACCTGCTCTTCAGACAAATTCAAGGGCTTGACTCTAGGCTGAAGCTTAGTATCTCTTTTCTGTTGAGTTTTGGAGCCAGGTAGCACTCCCTGGATGTCAAAGAAGCAAGTAAGCAATCAAGCCTGAAGTCCTTTCTTCACCATAGGGGAGCTTGATTCTCCCACATCCTAGCTGGCCACTCTAAACTGCCTATATTAATTAAGATAAAAGAAGAATAAATACCTCCACATTATAATTTCTAAACAGCATAATGTATTCAAATAATCCCTATAATGTTAAATCCTAGCTGTGGATATAGCATTTAAGTCCTACTGGGTCTCAGGCACAGGCTAAGCTCAAAGTGCTTTCAAATTATCAAAACACCTGATTTTGCATGCAATACAGAAATGATAGCCAAGAATCTATGTAATGAATCTGAGGGTGTCTTTAGGATCAAAACAGAGCACTGAGGTTTAACAAGTCAGACATGAGTATCTACAAAGACAGCTAGTCAGACAGATTCTCCTCCTCCCCAACTTATGATGGTAGCAAATGAAACTGTAAAACCTTGAAACAGGATTACTTCCTTGATTTGTACTTTCAACTTCCAACATTTGACCTTGGATTATCACTGCTTGGAAATTTTCCTTTGCTGAGAAGCTCACCCATGACTCTCTGTCCCTCTGAACACAAAACTATCTGACCATGCCAAACATCATGACCATGAGCACGGTTTGAACTTCAATTTCTCCAGTTCTGTACTTTCAGTTCTAAAGGGGAAGGAAACTACCATGAACAAAGAAACCAGTTTTTCTATCCCTGAGTCACTGACCAACACAGGAGTATTCTAAAACACATTGCTTCTCAGAATTGGTTTGAGACCTGGAGTAAAATTACAGTACAGGGCATTAAATATGAAGTGGACTGAGAGATCAAGAAGCATGTGCCCAATGAAAACCTTGACGGTCTTAATATATGATACTAGTTCAATTAAATACAGTTAAGTGCTTTAGTGACAAAAGCCCAGAAAAGTTAGTCAAAGTTGTCATTGACTTTGATGTCTATTTTTAACACACTGAGTCCCTCAGTCCCTTGGTGCCACTAAGTTGTTGCAGGTTAATTAATGACTGCATAGAGAGCTTTACACTTCTTTTAATTTAGAAACACAGACTGCATTTCAAGGAAAACAGAAAGCTCATCAACCTGAGTTATCCAAAATGATTCAGAGCAAAATATAAAGACCATCATAGTGTGGCAAGGACATTGAGTATGACTTTGCTTGGAAAAGGAGGCATACCATTCTCAATGAATAAAGTTAATCAATTCTCTAGGCCTTTTCCTCTCTCCATGAGTTACCTGGTAAGTCCCAGTTGCTTCAAGTTTGCTTAATGCAGCCCTTGGATACTTCATAAACATATGGCACAAATATTAATGAGTCACTGTTGTCCCAATGTAATTGGTCATCTAACCAAATGGCTCTGTTTGCATTCCTTGATTGGATTACCTCATTTTCTTTACAGAAGTGTCTAAAAATTGATTGTAGCTTAGTTTCTTTCAGGAGGTTTTTTCATTACCAACCCCATCTTCACCCAAACTACCTATCCTAACTCTCTATACTTCAAATGATTTCTTAACCCTTATGTTCCTGTGCAAAAAGATCATTCTTTGTCTCCAGTTATTAATTACTGACCTATGATAATGAGCATTGCTATGGTAGCTTTAACCTAAATGACTCTCGTAGATGTTATTTGAACACTTGTGATTAACACTTTTTCCTTCCTCAACTTCAGTTGATCAGCTAAATATTCACAAAAAAGAGCCTAGAGGAGGGTGTATATTCCAGTAAAACAAGTATGTATATATTATTTTTTTGTATATTCATCTTGCTAGTGACAAAAGAAACCTTCTACCATCTAGAAAGATCTGAACCGCACATGACAACAACCATTCCTCCTAGAGTTAAATGCTAATACTTTTAGGTAAACAGAACTTATTTATAATAACACCATCTGCGGGATTCTGATAATGTTAGGGGAGGAGATTAATTTATCTTGCATTTTAAATAGACATGGCCACTGGCATAAAAATCCAGATCTAGCTTTTAGCCACCCAGTTATCAGGGAATTTCACATTCAGGGTATTGCGTTCCTCACCAGAATGTCTCCATAATACTAATGGACAAGTGCTAGGAGGTGACAAAATGGTAGCACAGATCAGCTCCTCCTTCTCCCCTAAGCATACAGCATGCCCAGAGGGAGAACAATGCAGAAGTCTCTTAGTAATGGAAAGATCTAAGATTTAGGACTGAATTTTATTTCTAGGTTTTTTTAGTAGCCTGTCATATGACATAAAGGTCTCACCCTTTTTTGCAACCAGTTGAGATTACTACTGGACTTTGTTGTCCCAGGAAGACAGTAAGCAACTTCACTTCTGGACAGAGGCTTTCAGACACTGCAAATCTCCACTAAAAGGCTACATGATACATACATAATGTATTCCACTCCAAGCCTGCTACTATGCCCTCCCCCTTTTCTCACTTCATTCAGGGTCACTTGTATAGCATAAACAAAGAAGGTGCACCTAGGACAGGTGACCATGTGAGCTACTGTGCTATCCCTTGCTCAGTATTTCACATGATAAGTTGGTAACTGGCTCTTGTAATAACTGCCACAGTTGTAGCAACTGAATCAAAAGTGAATGGTATGGATGAGTACTAAAGGAAGTCCTCTGTCTTCAAATAAGGCAAGGTGACTTAGGAATTAAGTGTCCTACACAGCAATTTGGAGACACCAGTTCTGTGACACTCTTCACAGCCGCAACCTAAGGGAAAAGAACTCTGTCACTTCAGATCCTAAGGCCTGCTCACTTTTGCATACCTACTACTTTACCCACCTTGAAAGGTGACAGTAGATGGTGTGTCCAAGTAAAGAAAAAAGTCTGAAATGCCACAAAAATACAGGAAGCAGATAAAATCAACATGAAATTCCATCTACAACAATTTTCATAGAATAATGTGTTTATCCAGTGGTATGCTGCACATTTTGTCCAGAAGTATACTATTAGAGATGGTATCAAAACCTTTACTGAAATCCAAAAAGATTCTATCAACTGGCTTCTCTCGATCAGCTAGGTGGGTTACCTTGTCATAGAAGGAATTCAGACTTGACAAGAGGGACTTTCATGAAGCTGTGATGGCTGTGACCAATGACTGCATTGTCCTTCAGGTGTTTTTCAATACCTCCCAGAATAACCCTCTCTGAGGTGAGGCAAGATGATTTCCCTCCAAGGAAACTAAAATTAGTCCTGCTAAAATAAGTCAAAACCAAATTCAGTTTTACTGTACCAACATTTCCTTCCCATGACTTTTTAACTTATTGACTGGATCCCTACCATGGCCTTTAGGATTACAGAACTTGGATTCAATCTGTAAAGGCAGGGGAAAATGGCACATTTCAGGAATGAATGACTGCATATGCAAAAAAACATCACAAGAACAAAGAGTATCAACAACCAAAATCCTGGCATTTCTTAACATTTGAGTATTTAAGTAAAGTTGAAACCAATATTCTTTTAATGTCTTTTCATTTAGTGCCTAGGGTTTGCGGGTGTGAAAAAAAATAGATCTATAAATAAGCTGCATAAAATTCTTTACATTCATCTGTTAGGTGGACAAGAGGTTTGCAGAGGGAAAATGGCTGCTATTCTTGCTAGACAGGACACTTCACACTTGTATAAACAATGTGGCTTTAAAAACATAGCCAAGCTAATTTATGTACTGGAAGCAACATAATGGTGTTAGTGCCACCAGCAGCATCAAGATGAATTTGCTCCTAGGTGTCTGAACCTCACTCAGGTATCTCCCCACAGCATTCCACATAGATATACTGCACAGACACACACACCCCTTCTGCCACATGCTGCAAGGTGTCTGAGAAGAAAAGCTGGTAAATAGATGCAATGCTGCAAGAGGAGAGATTGAAAGACAGTCGAGAAAAACTCTGATATATTTGAGGCAACATCACGTACGTGTGAGCACTATGTGTGAACCTGATACATGTCAGCAGCACCATGTAAGTAGCAATGGGTATGTGTGCCTAAGGATTTTTCAATAAATAGCCAAATATATCCATGTCTCCTGACCACCCTACACCAAGATCTCACCACTCCAGATCTCAGAAACAGCAGCAGTTCAGGAGGGCAGGACCTCCGATGCTGCTGCACATTAAAGGGAACAAATCTGAGAGAGCAGCAACGTTCATGAGGGAAACGAGGACCAGAGGCAAGGGAATATGCTTATATATGTGCTTAGTTTCCTAAGACCTATGCTTGGTTGTGGTGTTACCTCGCTGAAAGTGTGGATCAGAAAGGAGTGACAGCCCTCAGCTGAGCCCCACGGGAGAGTGGGGGGCTGCAAAAGACAGACATGCTGGAGCTCTGCTCCCCCTCAGCCCAGGCAGAAATCCATGGGAGGTTACAGGGAAGTGAGAAATCACCTCGACAACACATTTCACCTGGCACTCCGACATTGTTTATCAGCATAATAAAAAGTGCCAATACTTACCACCTGTCTAAAATACGCAGTAATAATAAACACAGTTACAGGGCATATTATGGTCAATGATGAGATATTAATTTACAGCCCTGGAAGGAGGGAAGAAAGGAAGAGGCTACAGTGCCTTATGGGTGCAAAGCTTGCTGGGGATGAGGCCAAAGCCTTTTCCTCTCTTATGAGAATGAATGGAAAACCGCATTGATTTTTTTTTTCCTGTGGAGATTTTTTTTCTTAGTCTTAAAGTAATATCCCTGTTTATATGATCAAGTTACAAAAACAAATGGCCAGGATATTACCTTTCTGTTCCTATGTCATCTGGTATTATCTGCCTGAGAGTGCCCATTGATCATGTACAGAATTAAAGACAAATTAATTGAGGAGTGTATAGGGGAGGTCAGGGCTCTGTGGGGGCCAGGAAGGTGAGGGATCCCCATGGGATTCTGTAAGGGCAGGGCTGGGCAGCCAAGGACACCTGGGCAGCCCCATCCCTGGGCACCAGGAACCTCCCTGGGAACTAGGAAAAGGCGAATCAAGGCCATGGACCTCTGTCTGGGTGGACCTGGTTCAGGGGCCCATGGCCAGGCAAGTTCAGGGCATGGGGAGCTGGAGACCGACCCTGCTGCAGCACCACTGGGACAGGGGCTGATGGCCCTGGGGGCTGAGATGGGGGCCTGGGCAGGGTAGGAGATAGCCAGGAGGCTGGGCAGGGACAGGAAGGGCTCTGGGTGCCCTCAGGGTCATGCCAGCCAAAACTTGCAGTGCTCTCACACCAGCCTCTGCCTCATTGACTTAATTTTTCCCTTCTTCCCCCTACTCCAGCTCTGAACTAGAGCTTTTATAGAATAGGTTTTTTTTCTTTTCACTTTGGGCTGTTTCCCCCATGGAGAGTGAGAAGACATCCATGAGCTGCCACTGCCACCAGCACCATACTCCCAGCAGAGGAAGAGAGGTCCCCAGGATGTGCAGGGCTCTCCCAGTGCTGACTAAAACCTGAGTAAAACTTGGTTACTTCTGGTGCAAAGGTGAATGTGTGGGCATACTGCTAAACAGAAATATTTAAATTCTCTGTGCATGGAAGCATTTTTACCTACAAAGTCCAGAGAGCTGCCTCCCAGCCATGAATAAGAGCTTTGTGAGTATCCCAGCATGATACCATGCAGGTGGTTGTTATCAGTGATGTATTTAAACAGATTTTTTCTGTTTCTCAATTTGGAAAGGCAATAGCTATCTCCTAGGGCAGGGCTTCACTTATTTTTTCCTACTGAAAAAATATACTGAAACTTGCTGTGGCCAATCAGGCCACCCACGTTGATCATAACCTCACAAACATCACTGATTATCTCCTTAAAACAAAGAACTTAGATTGTACTTTGCCTTTAGGTTAACATCAGCTGTAAAAACACACTATCACTTGAAAAGACCAGACTACTCATAGAATGGTAAGGGTTATCACCGAGTCACTCAACAAGTGCATGTTTTTCTGTATTACAGTATGGGTTAAGAACAGTTGGCTGGGAAATTTTCAACCAATGGCTTATTTTTGGCCACAAAATTTCAATTAACTCAAGCTTCATTTAAAGTTCTGGCCATCAATGTGGTTAGCTATTTTCCAGAAACTTATGTGACTCAAGCACATCATAGGAAATAACTATGAGTTTAAGTTAAAAGAGGCAGATGTCTTTCTGCCATATCTACAACCTCCTACAGAGAGGTCTCCACCTGTAACTTTAGACCTGCAATGAAATGGGGAGGTAGGCCTATACAAAAAGACATAGTTACATGCAGCAGCAACTGAGCACTCTCTTGCTTATGTGTGGCCTGTCCTAATTTGAGCAGCCTGGACCAGCTTATTAATGTGTGGGTGTAACCCAAACTGTTTATTCTACACCCTCTGTGTAATTTCTAACAAACTGTTAATAATGGATCATTTGCAGCAGCTGCCCAGGGCATACCTGACTCCTCAGGCTACAAGCTGGATGTTAGAAAACCCTGTGACATAAGGTCTCCACACCAATGACTCAGGTGTGATAATGCCTCTCTGGGGAGGCATTAGCACCTTCACACACAGCCTGGGGTCATACCTGCTAATGGGCTAACAAGGAGTCAAAAAATATCCCATGACTCACAGAGTAAATCATCCATTGTGAAACTCCTGGCCCTGGGGGAAGTACTGGGCATTCCCATTTGAACCTGAGCATGTATAATCTTGGGGCTTGGGGACTTCTGGTATCACTCATCAGATCCAAAGGAGGATCAAAACATTGACAGGAGTGAGACCACCACTCTCGACCAGACTGCAACGATCATCCTCACCAAGAGGTTTTTCCTTTCCTTTTACTTTGGACTCATGGGGACCACGTGGGGCTCAGCACAGGGACTAATGAAGAACATTCTGTTTGGGCCCCAGAGTGCTGGTTTATATCTCTGGTTTTTGTAAATTAAAATCAATTTCTCTTTGTATCATTGCATTTATTGTAATATTTTTATTAAATTGTAACCCTGACTTATAATCTTTTTTGAGTTGGATTCATTTCTCCTGCCAGTTTACTTTTAAACCATCACAGGGCCCATCTACAATAAGACTGGGATTTCATTTCACTGGGGTTTCACTTGCCTTGTCTTGCGGCATAGCTGGGAAAGGAAGGCAGGGAGAGACGCACACCTTCCTTTAACTTGCTGCCCTCCTGTTGGAAGGCTAAGATGGACTTCAGGAAGGAATAAGAAAACTAGAGAAAGGGAAAGGCTGGGTGAAAAGCAGACCTCCTAGAGCCACCTGGAGGGTGAGAAGAGAGGATTGATATAGTACTTAAAGAAGTGGGGGTGCACTAAGGCCTGGCTCAAGCTCTAGGCCCAGGGTCAAGCGGACGAATGGTCAGGTTTCAAGCCATGTTTTGGCTACCTCCAGCTCATTCATATGTAGATTTTAGCAGAACAAACTCCTAGCAGTCATGTTAAACACAACTTCTATTCAAATACTTGTGGCCAGATAAAAATCTTCCTACACTGTCTGATTTGAGAACAATAATTAGGACATAATAACACAACTGAAAGTCCCAGGAGATAAAACCTTGGGATTGTGCTATTTAAATGTAAACACAAATTTTGCTAATGGCCTTGCAGAAAGATTGTGAGCTTCTGTTTGCCTTCAGCTTTTATTTGGGGAAGGGATTAGACCCATTCATTACTTCTCTGTATATTCATACGATCTTTTTGAGCCATAATATGTGGTGTCACTCTTGGAAAAGAAATAAAGTCTCCTTGTTGGTGAATTTGAGAGTAAATGAGTTCTAGAAATCCCACTCACAAATTTTTTTGGCATGCTTCATGAAGCCAAATTCAATATTTCCACATCACTCGCCCCTCCCTTTTAGTTCTCTCAAAATTATGTAGAATGAGTCTCATTGCCTACCAAACATCTATGCTCTTTCTCTCACCCACATGTACACACATGCTGCTGCACTGGTGTGTGCATACATCTCTCCAGCTGTGTCCTGGAGGTTCCTGGGAGCCTGAAGGGAATGCTCATGAAACATGACTTTCACAGATTCTCTGTCCATCTGGAATGCTAGGGCAGCATATGGCAGGCAGCACAGTAACTGTTTGTGGACATGTCAGACATTTTTGCCTTGTATATTACCTGATTAAGGTAAAAGAAGACATGCTGATATAAGCCTCTTTCTCCCACATTACCCCTCTCAAATTTTATTTTTCAATTTTAAAAGAAAAGTTGTTTTGGCCAGCCCTGCAGGAATACTGTCCCCTGAAAGATACAAGAATGTTCACATAAACACCGCATTGCTGATACAATGATACCAGATTTGCATAGACAAGGATAAAAAAGAAAGGTGTGCAAGGGAAGAATGTTTTTTAATACAAATTGTACGGTTATCCCTAGGGCTGGAGAAAAAGGCATAGTTAAAAAAAAATATTAGGAAATAATAACTAAAGCTGCATGCTTTATTACTTCAGGTAAAAATATCTTATGAATAATATAATCATTGTCTGTGGTTATTGGGTATGAAAAAGATAAGTGTAATCAGTGTACTGTGATACAGGAACATTAACACTTTCACATTGACTGAATACAGACTTAGAAATGAGTTAAGAATCACTGGGTCATCTAAGTGGAGGATTATTCTACACACAGGCCCCTAGGTCAATTTAAATTATTTAATTTATCTTGGTGACCACAGGGGCCTAACCATCCCTGTGCTTGCATTTTTATCTTGCAGTCCTGTTAGCATAAGTTTAATTCTGGGCAATCAGAAAGGCTAGCCTAACAAGACAGTGTACCAAAATATAGGCACTGGCTCTTGTAGGGTTAATAGTAGAACCACAAAGAGAAATGACTCAAATTATACCAAGGACATTTTATTACCCAGCAGCCTTAATCAGTATATATATTTTTTTACACGTTATTATACCAAGGGTCCTTTCAGTGCTCATTGGCTTGTTACAAGCATTAAAAGAGGGGACGATGCATTGCAATTAATTCCATGTCTTACCCTGACTCTTGCTATTTTCTTTGAAAAGATTTGAGAGGAAGCAGACAGATGCAGCTGAAAGCTGTCCAAGAATACTGGAAAAGAAGGTGAATAAGTTTATTGGCATGCTACGTTTTCACTCATTTATTTCACAGACAGTTGGGACTACTAGTCATTTAGTGCCGGGGTATGCAGGGTTTTTATAACCCAACCCCATTGCTTGTGAACACCAAGCTGGTTTCACTAGGCTAGGTCAGTGTGTGTAATACTCACACCGATGTGTTTTGGAGCTCTGAAAATTTAGAACTTTGGCTCTTTCTCATCAGGTGAAAGATTTTAACATACATGCTGGTTAGTAACATCTCTGGAGATGTTTCAGCTCTAGTGGTTTCTAGCAAAGAGCAAGAAAGACCAAGAGAGAACAGTAGGGTCAAAAGAAAGACACCAAAGCATTGATGATACAAATTGGAGAAAAGTTAGTGGCTAGAGTCTGTACTAAATTATTGACAAATATAGTCATGCTTCAATTTAATTTAAGTCAGCTACACAGTCAATGGTAAGATGATCACACAGACAGGAAAGATACAACCCTATTGAAGAAAACAAATCAATGCCATCTATGTGCTGATACAATATGTAGCCAGGCTGTGAAATTTCCCAATGCCTTGCACTCATATTTTCTGGGAAGTTAGGAAAATCATCTTATCCATTTAGTCATTCTTTACAATGGACCAATAGGTTTAAGTTTTGCATTGGTTTCACTTTTGATGTGAAACTGATATTCTCATAGATATTAAGGTATTTCCTCTTGTATGGTGTTCTTTGAACAAGCAGATGGTAGGATGTTACCAGGTCTCTGCTATGCCTCAGCTGCGAAAACCTTCAGCTGAAGTTTAGTGATCAAAATACAATTTTTAAAAAAGGAGAAGTTACCTGCACTGAATATGCCTCGAGTATGATATTTAAGAATGAAAAAAGTAATTGAGAATTAACAACTACCAGACTTCCTTATGTGAAGCATTATACTCCTAGTTTGGACTCCAGCAGCAGCTAAGCAAGCACCATCCAAGGCAATGCTAAACACGCTGTGGAAGATTGTCTATCAGGTAGGATTCAAAATTTAATAAACATTGCTTTGATTTGTAGCTCTAAAAAGGAAACTATGCTCAGGAAAGGAAACTGTGTGAGGAAAGTTGGTTCTCTAGCATTTTGTTTTTCCTTTATCCAACTTCCATTATTTCAGTTTGCTTTAAATTCTAAGCATAGTAACATCCCAAACCTGAAAGATAATTTACCAGAAACAATCAGCTTTTGCCTCTTTGCTGCTTCCAGGTCTGTACTAGCTCAAGGTTGTGTGTTGAGTGACTCAGCCTTGACTTGCTCAAAGCAAATTCACAGAATCCCTCTCTGGGAGTTTGTTTTAAGTTTAAGCCAAAACATGATTCAAAGAAAGAGTTAAATCTGGTGGTTTGGTTTTTGGTTGTTTGGTTGGGTTTTTTTCCAAAATGTAGAATGGGCATTTCAGACACCTCTGCAGTGCCAAAGAAATTCATATCTGGATAAAGCTTCCAGAACTTTCAGTCACAACAAGGTTTCAGAATTGGTTACAAATAGCTGGTAAAAAAAATCAAAATAAAAAAGAGACAAAATCACTGACTTGGTTCTGCATAAAAAAAAAGGAAAGGTCGTTTTGTTTTGGTTTTGTGGTGGCTTTATTGTTATTAACTGCTGAGAAAAAAGACTTAACACTATTGCTGGGGCTAATATTCCCCCCTCTTGCAGATTAGCCCAGGTTACTCATGGTGGTTTTGTACAGCATATTCTTTTCAGCAAGCCAACCTTTTCCACCAGAAAAAAGGATCATTCTAGTCTCCCTGTAAAAATCTGTTTACATGGAGATTTATGCAGTCTATGTGTTATGTTTCAGAGGAAACTCAAGGTGAAGTTGTTGACTCTATATATGCTGTTCAATGTGAACCTGAAATAATAGTTGCTCAATGCAAGTTAATAAGAGCTCTTTATTTAGTACTTATTTTTTCCTTTTATTTGGAGATTCACAGCAGTAATGATATTTCAAAATAAAACCAGATTCATTTTAAAAGATTACTTTCCCAGGATTTTTTCAAATTTAGATGCTTTGAGAAGGGACCTACAAAATACTACAGTTCAATCAATCATTCAGAAGGAAACAAACATTTCCTGAGTTAAATCAGAGTTGCTAGATACCATGAAAACAAGAAAATAAACAAACAAACAAACCAGAGGAACCTGGAGGAAACTGTATTTTAAACAGAAAGTTCTGAGAGTCTTGAAACAGAATGCCATCAGCAAGCTGCAAAGCATGTTAGCTGGAAAACTTCAGAGTACATATTGAAAATTATTTTGAAAGCATCAGTAGGTCAAATATTCATCTATTGCTTATCCAAGACGCTCAAGAGAATTTTTTTGATTTCCTGTTTTCTTTGAATTGAATAACAGGCCTAGATGCCCACAAGTGTAAAACTGCCTCTTTCACAACATTACAGAAATGATGGTTATTACCCCAATGCAGCAAAGCTTCTTGATGCAATTAGTATTTTCTTTGTATTGAAAAAATACTTTGTTTTCCATTGCTGAACATGTAGAATACCTCTCCAGTGAAGTATCAACTTTAGTCCTCTTATCCCTCAAATTAATGGAGGAAAGTGAAGTTTATAAACATGCTGGAGCTTGTAACATTAGAAACACTTGCCTGTGTTTGCAGCTCCCCAACTACACAGCCTCATTTGCTGCCCAATCAAACTCAGTAGTTTTAACAGTTACCTATGCAGGTCTTACTCTAGAGTTTAAAATTCCCCACCTACAATATATATAGTTAGTCTTAATAAATAAATGACTTGAACTATGCATTATATATCATTCAAATCCATGAGGACACAAATTATGTATAATACATTGGCTGTGTAATTTATTTATTAAGCAAAACGTGAATTTTCCGTGGTTGTGTTTTGAGGCACAGTTTGTCACACATAGCTAAATGATGTATTCTTATTAGTCCCACTCAATTACCAAGTCATCCCTCTGTGCACTGTATATTTGTTAATGATAGTGCCACAACTCTGCATCTACAATACCTGTGATTTTAGTGATTCATAACCACTCACTAAAACTGTGAAAATGATAAATTGACTGCTGTTGATTAAATGCCACCAACAGTATGTTTCGTATGTGTTTGTCGCAGTTAGGAGTTAAAGAAACAGCATTGCTCCAATCATTTAAATATCTAATTAAGCAGAACCCTGGCTAGATAGAAAGAGCTTGTTGGAATGAAATATTAAAAGAAAAAAAAAAAGAAAAACCAGTATAGCACTGATTTTTTCATGTGTGTATATAAAGACGTTTCATCTCAACCCCACTGGTCATAAATATGTCATGAATAAAACAAGACCAAAAAGATAAAAATTAAAAAGGCTCAAGAACTTGAAGTGGAGTCCTCCCAGACTTGCTGCACAGCTGCACATGGTTGATTTGATGGCTTTAGCTGATATCCGAGATTGGCTTTAAACAAGAGTGAACTCCAGTAACATATAAGGCAGTCCTTGATGACAGCCCTTAAGACTGGGGCAAATAGAGTGGAGAGGAGAGGATAAGGTGAAGCTATATTCCAGTAAACATATAGCATCTCTCAGCCTCCCACTGTAGGGAAAAATGTTTGCACACTTGCAGCAAAGGAATGACAGAAGAAGGAGGAAATATCTCTTTCGAACTTAGATTATTTTTATTGCTTTACTTAATGCTTTTTTTCTCCCTTTAGATTAATTCTGTATAGAGTCCTCAAGCTAATACTGGAAGAAAAGTGGAACAAGACCAAGAAAAGTGGATGTTTTTGTGCCAACAACTTGACTCCTAGCTGAGGATGCTGGAGTAGAGAGAGTAATAAAAGCAAAGACTTGCCAACTTATGGTCATCTTATTAAGATGAATTGGAAGGGGTTTTTTCCCCTCCCTCATTTTGAATTTGGAGTTAAGTAGATAGACACCACAGTAGATTAGGGGTTTCTCTTTTTTCCTCACCATTCTCCACATAGGCAATGTTTCCATATTTCTGTACCTAAATAGTAGTGACTTTCACTTCAAATCACTTTGCACACTCTGCGGCCAGAAAACTGCCAGTTTAACAGGAGAAGCAGAGAGAGGAAATATCTAGTGCAAAGTCTGTATCTTACATTGTCCATGGTATGTTTTCTTTTAAACAGAATAACCATGCCATGTCTGAAAATGCTTCACATTTTAAATCTGCAAAGAACACACATGTGCAGTTTATTACAACTCAGGAATAGAGGTATAAGCCAATTCTGCCTAAATTTTAACTTGTGTCCACAAGGAAGGTAAATATTTTAGACATGATCTTACATGACAAAATCACCTCCTGCAGTAGAGTCTTACTATTATGTCATATATGGTCTTTTTCATTTAGTTTTCAATAGGTATTCTCTTTCTACAGAAAACATGTCCCCAGCATTGCACATGACTTCCTGCTCCTGTACCACCTGACTCCCATTCAGAGTTTTGTAGAAGTCAGTAAATTAGGAGCAAAGCAAAGATATCTGTCTTTCCAGGGAACTGTTTTGTATAAGTTGAACAAATATTATCATAAAGAAAGCAGCTCCAGGCAATGCAGGGCTGACATGAATAAGATAATCTTTGAGGTGCTTAACACTATAGTTAAAGTGACATGCCTAAATTAACAAAGAATATAGGGATAAAAATTGAAACATGTAGAGAGTACCTCTGAAATTTAAACAAACATCTTATATTTAGAGCCACAAACTATCCACTCTTCTTGTTAGTTAATAGGACTCTTGAAAATACTTTGCCCTCTAAACAATTATTTTATTTGTAGAATTGAAAATGCATATTCCTCTTTAGATGCCACAAAGACTAGAATAGTAAATATTGTTCTGTTACAGAAATCTCAAGCTTTTCCCTCCAGTCCACTAAACAGTGATATTGAATAAATCATTTACCTGAACCATACCATTGGTATCAGAAATGAGACATATCTAAGCAGGCTGCGCCCTTATACCTCCATGGGTAAGATTGGCTTTATTCAAAGACAGCAAAGTGGAATTTTTTGCTACATGCTAAGCAACAAAGAAGTTACAACAGAAAGAACTAGCTACAAAGTGCAGCAAAACATTGCCTTCATTTCCTGGAATCCATGTAACTATGCAGTCTCACCTGTCTAAAACAAGTAGTCCTATAGCTGACTGTGGTTTAGAAGGATCAAAGGATCAGTCTGACTTTTAAACTTATTCTTTGGCAACATGTGGTAATGCAATGCAGTGCTAACCTTAACACTGGTTAATTCACCATCTGAAGGAAAAAGAAGCCTCTGACTGAATCCCTTGTTGTTTTAAGGAAAGGCTCTGTCCATGAATAAACATTTAAAGAGGTATAACTGCATATTAAAAAATAGTGAAAATACTTGAATAGTGTAACAGGAAATAAGGAAAGCCCTTCTTGTCTATGCTAAGAGTGGTCAGAGGCTTTCCTTGGCACAGCATTTCCACTGCAACCTCCACCTGAAGCTCTGAGCAGTTTGCAAAACCTTCGTGAATTATTTCTTAGGCAGAACTGAATTCTTCACTGCTCCAGAGGATAAGTTATCCCTGAGGACAGCTATGCAATGTACCAGTGAGGAGCTGGTTACTCACTACAGACTTTCAGAAACCCTTGGAAAAGGCCATGTCATGTCAAAAGGGCAAACAACAAAAACAAGAATCAAGGACATCAGCTCACAACAGCCAAATAGCCCCATTGTTAACTTATTCAGTTACCTGCCATGAAAACAGAGACACTTGCTAGAAAGCACAAAGGTAGAAAGAAAAGGCAAATAAGTATCCAACAAAAAGGCCAGACTTTTCTGGGCAATGCCACACTAGGGAGAATGTGCATGTGGGAGTGCGTGGGTAGCTGGCTATTCACGTGCACTGGTATGTACATAGACATTAGCTAATTGTCCATCCAGAGGGTGAGAAGAAGTAAAAATGCAAGGGCACTACAAAAGCTGCTGCTAGGGTTAATTTGTTCTTCCAAGTCGGTTTTGCACAAGGAAGTATTTGAAGCACATTCCCCAACTGTGCTGCAGCAGCAAATATGAAGCACATATAGGAAGAAAGGGCAAAGATTTTCCCAGGACCAGAGGCTGGAAAGATTGGAAATTAATGTCTTTTCCTTGGTTTTTTGTTTTTTGGGGGTTTTTTTCCCCATGTTGACCACCACCAGACTCTAAATGTGAATGCTGAATCTTACCACAATACAAATAATAAATCTGTTATGCACAAATAGAAAGGAAAGCTGGAAGCATGGTTGTGTGTCTAAACTGGCAAGAAAACAGCGTCTAATAAAAGTCTCCTGATTTTTTAAGACAGACTCACCATCCCAGCAGTTAAATATTTTAAAAAGGCCAAATCTCATGTTATTTTGCATCTGAAAGTTCATAGAAAAAGAATAAATAAAAAGCATTGCATAGAAGTGCCACACATTAATACTTCAAACAAAAAATTCTACACTATAGCAGGATCCTATTGAAACTTACCTTTCAGACAAAGTGCCTAAACAGATCTTAACTGTAAATTATTGGGAGGAAAGGGAGTAAAACAACAATTTTGACAAAATAAAACCCCAGAGTATTAGGTGTCATAGAAAATGCACATCATTCTTCCATAAATAAAGTTGCTAAGCAGATTTACTGTGAAACCATTTATGCTGTGTTATGTAAATGGCAAAATTCTTAAGCCTGCCTGGTTGTAAAGAACAAACCTGTGAAAAGAACCCATTTTTGCCATCAGTCACACTATACATTTAGCAGGTGTCTATTTTACCCACAAGCCTTGCAGGTATGCAAATAAATACATAAATTGTCAAAAGTTTTATCTATTGCAATAAAGTTTTCCTGCTCATTATTTTCTGAAAGAAATGAACAATTGCTTTATTAGACCTGGATCGATGTCCCTTTCCAATTTCTTTGTAATCAAACAGAAACTTGGAATTTACTCTTAGACAACACAATGTTTTAGCTTCTACTTAGCTACTCCTTCTGTAAAACACTCTTGAGAAGGACTCTATCATATCCTGAAGTGTACTCATAATAGATAATAAAATTCTCAGCTGGCCTTTTGCTTACCCACTGCACAAGCAACACTGAAATTCAGGTTGAAGAACCACAGATACTGCTGGTTGGAACCCTGTTTATGGTTATGAAAGCAGATAACAAGTGCTAAATGGGCAGGGTAGCTACATGTTACTTCTTGCATGGCATATCTGTGAGTCACATCATAGCTTTCAATATCTATGATTAAGCATTACTGTGAGAAACAAAAAGAGGGTTCATTGTGGGAGGTGTGGAAGGAAGGGGTTTTGGCTGATTTGAACAGTTGAATTAAAAGGTTCTGTGTTAATTGCTTTTTAGAAAAGCGGAATGGCCCTTTAAGGGGGGGATTTCTCCACATGCAGGTTAGACAGACGGGCAGTCTGTGAGGCAGCAGCCTCA
Organism: Pithys albifrons albifrons; assembly: GCF_047495875.1. Lineage (NCBI taxonomy): Eukaryota > Metazoa > Chordata > Aves > Passeriformes > Thamnophilidae > Pithys > Pithys albifrons. Next base: position 89,850,105 of record NC_092461.1, read on the forward strand.
GCAGGAGGGGCTGTTGTCAGGGCCTGCGGATGGTGGTAGGGCCTGATAGGGCCACTGGATGGGCCAATCAGCGTTGATGGCGCAGCAAGAAATTGCCCAAAGAAGGCAGTGAAGGAGTGAAGTGATGGAGTAACCTCGAATCAGCGTGCACGGGACCATACATGGACTACGGAGGGATGGACTCCTGGAGGGGAGGGAAGAGGGCGTGGCGTGAAGGAAATAAATGGGGGTGACCTCCCCCTCCCCATGTGCTCCCTGGTGACTTCGCTGTGGCGGGGCACCCTGTGCGTGCAGTTTGGCCATTAAACCCTATTTTGCTTTGCTCCTTCAACTCGTCTCTCTAAAAATTCTTCAAGCTGAGATTTTTCTCACAATTACTAGTAAATGCTTCCATACATTTTCTGATATCACTTTCTTCCCTCAATCAAAAAGGAAAATCATAAAGTTTTCCATCCCTCCAAGTTTCAAGTAGTTATAATGGGAAGATCAATCCATCTTTCAGTTCATTTCTGCTACAGAGCTCAGTATTTATTCTCCCTGCACATCCACAGGAACAGAAACATCAGGTGCTCAAATGCATCTGAAAAGGGTGACTGCAATCATAACTGGACTGGTTTGAAGCCAATGCAAGTATAAGAAATTATTCTTCCATACTTGCTTAGTCTATCTGGTGGTGTCCAAAAAAACAATGGTTCAGAGGTGGGCAGAAGATGTATTGCTGACACAATGGGAAATAAATGCCTACAGTTCAATTTACCATGCTGTTATCACACATCTTTGATACTAACATTTGAATTCAAACATGGCACATATTCTTCTGCCTACTCAGACCATGCAAATAAAGAAACCAGATAGCACAGAGGCACAGGCACAAGGTGCTTCTCTGACTCCCCATCGACGTCTGACTGTGGCACACTCACAGAGACACAAAGTTTGCAGCTGCTTAAGCACAGTCAAACAACACCAAAACAGTAAAAGCAATCCACTTTGGTTTTGGTTTTGCTTTATAAAAGATCCAGAAGTGGTTTCTTTCCACCAGATGTGTTTGTCTTCCATTCTTGTGGCTGTCCTCTATCATTTTCCCTTATTGCTCAGCCTGTGATCTGAATGAAGTTTCCCCTTGCAAAACTGAAGCAAATTATTATAACAAGGTACTATTATAAAAGTCAGTCCTTCAATCAAGATATTACATATTTGCCAGTGCAAGATTGTTTAAGAGTGTTAGTTTTTTAAGTTAAGAAGTTCCTGAAACTTTTATGGATGCTATTTTTCTAATCTTTTTCATTATTTTTTCACTGATCACTAAAGATGATTGGCTGGCAGACTGTATCACTCAGCCTGAGTGCAAGAATTTGCACAATACTATATTTCCAAAAAATGTGCAGTGAATATTCAAGGCTCTATCCTGAGTAGGTGCCTTAATTAGTCTGTTTGATTGGATCTTGTCTTTCATTTTCAAGTTATTCAGTAGCAGACACAGTGTCATTCAGTTCCTTACTGGCTTCAAGTAAAAGAAAAACTTCAACATATACAAGAAAGAACAGTATCAATAGAAAGTGGAACATACAAATTAACAAAGATGAAAATTCTTAATAAATAAATATAAGCTTACTGTTTTATTTATGGTTTATGTTTGCCCCATTTACTCTCTAGAGAGGAGTAAAGTTACTGTCTCAATTTTTCTAACAATAATTCATTTGTGTTTGTGGAGCTGCTGTGGTTTAACCCCAATCAGCAACTCAGCCCTTAACAGCTGATCACTCACTTCTCCCTGGTGGGATGAGAGAAAGAATTGAAAGGGTAAAAGTGAGAAAACTCACGGGTTGAGATAAAGACAGTTTAATAGGTAACACAAAAGCCATGCCTGCAAGCAAAGCAACACAAGGAATTCATTCAACCACTTCCCATGAGCAGGCAGTGTTCAGTCATTTCCAGGAAAGCAGGACTCCATCACACGTAAAAACATCTTAGGAAGACAAATGCCAGCACTCTGAACATCTCTCCCTTCCTTCATCTTCTCCCATGTTCATATACTGAGCATAATGTCACATGATATGGAATGTCCCTTTGGTCAGCTGAGGTCAGCTGTGCCAGCTGTGTCCCCTCCCAGCTCATTGTACACCCCCAACTCACTCACTGGTGGGGTGGGGTGAGGAGCAAAAAAGGCCTTGACTATATGTAAGCACTGCTCAGAAGTTAGTGGTTGCCAGCCAAAGGGAATGACTCCCAAGCACACACTCCACACACAGCAAAGGGTGGGCAAAGAAGCAAATTTATTTGGAAGAGCACAGACTTTTATAGGGTCAGTGAGGGAAAGTTCTAGAAACTGGGCGGTAACCTGAAGAGGATTGGAAAGGAGATGGGGTGGAGTATGCAGCCAGGAAGACAAACATCCAATAAGGAGACAACCATCAAACAACCAATGGGAAGAGGGTCTTAGGAAGAGGCAGGAAAGGTCTGAGGGGAAGAAGATGACATGGAGGGAGTGACTCAGGGAAAAACAACAACCAGGAAGGCATCTTTAAAATGTGAAAAAATGGGGGGAACATTAAAACTCTTAACACAGAAGACATTATAATTTAAACAGCACTCATAGGCAAGTCCATAATGTTATTTCCAAGTCCTAGATCCCATTTTCGTTGGGTGTCTGCCTCCAGTCGTTTCATTGACCCTTCATCCTCGTAGATCCACCTCTTGTAGTAGTCTTCCATTCTGCATAGGTCAAGCATTCTCCCATAAGCAATAACAAAAACCCCTGTCTTATTGACACCATTTTCAGCTCAAATCCAAAACATTGCCCTATACCAACTAATGTTAGGAAAATTTACCCCAGCCCAAACCAGTGCAGGAGCCAAGAGGCTCCATTATCAAATTCTAAACTACAACAGAAACCAAACCTAATTGTAATTATTGTAAAAGAGGCATGAAAAAATGTTATAAAGCAAGAGGCCTGTGAATTGGAAAACATGAGAAAAGAGTCAATACAAATTAGAAACTCATTACCCCTCAAAAGTTTGTTGAGCTGCTTGGTTGCTGGATGGGTGGTATTACTTACATTTTATATTTAAAATGTATTAAAGGGTATTTTCAGTTAACATGGCATGCCTACTTAAACAATGTGTTCACTTTTTGTATTGCAAAGTATTTGTTATAATTTCTCTAAATTTAAATAAAGTGCTTTTTGCGTTTAGTGCTTGAGCCTACATAAACTCATAATGGAAACAAAGGAGAACCTTTTACTGCCATTAATGCCTTTAAGGTATTCCTGAAAAAAGAGACACTTTTCTATTTACTAATGCCTTCAGGTTTCATTAGAATTTTTTTTCAAAAAAAAGGCTTGAAATCATCACATAAGTATTTAGCCTTCCAATTTCCTCAGTCTGAAGTACAGTTAATACCTCATTAAAACAAAGACTTGAATTTAAACAAACAAAACACCATACATTTCTAGTGTGACTGCTTCTAATACATGCAAAGTTATAAAAAGAGTCTGTCATTTATAAAAGGGAGTAGACTTCACTTCTAATGCAAGAAGTAAACTTCGATTTCAGGGGAAATTTACCCTGAGACAACTGTATTAGTCAATACATAAAATAATGACAGTTCCTAGGGAGTAAGGGAATTAGAGATTAGTGATGTATCACAGCCTGCCAGAATTAGAAACACAGGGGCTAGGAGAAATTTTATTCTAAGCAATAAGTTCAACTAACCTGGAAATTCTCTTTCTCTCCCTCTAAAAAAAAAAAAAAAAAAGTCGACTTGAGCCATACGGAGCAGACTTAGCCAAATAAGGACACAAAAGAACTAGAGAAACCTCAGGACTGATCATTGCAGGTCTCCACTAAATAAAAGAAAGAGAAAAGAATAACCAGTACTTTGGGTTTTTTCAAAGTAGTTTTAGATAGATGTTTTCCAGTTTTCTGAGCCTTTGTGATTCACTTTTTGAACACCCTTTCCCAATGCAAGAGCTAATTTTTTTCCCCAAAATCTCAAAGCTGAGAGGATCGCCTCTCACCTCATTCCAGAAGCTGTAGATTTAAGGGTCACAGTAAGATTCCTACTTTTCCCCTCAGAAGACCATAGATTGCATTAAAAAGCCCCAAATATTGAGGACTCCACAAGTCCCATGACATCATGGTTCCAAACCCAAACAGACACAGGCATTAAACAATAAAGCAGCTGCTATACATTCAAGTAAATTTCTGGTATCCCAAGGGAACAAAGGTACCAGGACACAAAAACTCCATCATCCTCCAATATATGTTAAACATGTGTAATGCTGAGGCTCTCTGAGAATCTCAAATCACAGTTACATTTCAGTGCTTTTGTTCCTATTTTTCCACATTTCTGCATGTAAGTTCTTACCATGCTTCTACAATAGATCTATGACATAATGCAATATAAAGTTATGCTTTGAATCTATTTTTGGCACTGTTCCATACACTTCTTGCTCTGTTTCCTTAAATAAGAAGCAGGTTAATTAGTAGACTGCATTTTAAGCAAACACTCTATTTTGAGTACTGATGCCTTCCAGATAGCACATATCAGTCCACATTTCAGTTGCAATCTACAGAAATCTACCACAAACCTGAAATTTGGCCTACCAGATCCAATTTCAGTTACATGGCATGTACAAAACCAAAGTATTTTCAGTGTGCAAGTTATTATTAATTTCTGTCATTTGTAGGTGAAATCAGGATCTGGACCACTGAATTTATTTTTCCCACTTGACTGTTGTGAAAACAACAGTTCCGTGGAGGTGTCCATAGAAGGCACTAATCTGTTCAGATTCACTTGTTAGAACTACTTTGCATCAGTTTTAGTAAACAGCAATGTGCCTTCCATTTTTTCTTTCTCAGACATTTTCTTTCTTCTTAGAGAAAGCTTTAAAAAAAAAATGCTTTCTTCATGAGTCTTCGGCCTTACGGAGTGGCCTGTCCTCCCAGTGTCCTTCCCCAGGCCCCGAGTCATGCATCACTCATCTTGTCACATTGAACTCCAGATGCTCCTACCCTAGAGAATGCTCTGACTCTGGCAATTTTTCTTCATTCTCACTAACAATTTGGTAATGAAATATTGATTTTTAGTTAGATTCATATTGATGCTATTAGGTTTGCATTGATAAATCATGCTGGCCTCCTGTCTGAGAGGCTAGAAAGTGCTACACTGAACCCTGGAGATTACAATCAACTCATTGATGTGTTAATTTGATGGATTTTTCCGTTCTCTTAGAAGTAGGAGGGGTAGTGGAAGATTTTTCAGTACTGCTGTTGTAAAGTTTTCACAGCAAAATCAGGGACAATAATTGTGAGGTTTTCTATGCGCATTCACTTTAAAAGTATCTTTCTGCCTATTTGTCCAGAACATAAAAAGAAAGGAGGGGGAGAAGGACTCTGGGGTTGAGAGGATATGACACACCTTGTAAACAGAGCTCCAGACTCCCACATAGAGTGGAAAAAATAAGAACAGTTAAATCCCAATTAAACCCTTCAGAGGTCGTAGTCAAAGAAACATTTCCTTCTGCTAAACAGGTCTTCATGTAGAGCTAAATCCCAGGTGAAGAGAAAATATTGCGGGAACCCCCTCTGCTGGCCCTGTTCTATCAAGAGCCGAAGCAGTGGGACAGCTCCCCCCTCCCTTCTCCAGTGAAGTGCCACTTAGCCAACGTCCGTCCACATGCATCTGCAGCCTATTTAAAACAGCCCCTAGCTTTGATTTATGGTACTGTGCAAATGTAATGTCTGTCATTAAGGGACAATACGTGCCAAACCAAGGGATTACATTGTGATTTTCTTCAAAGGCAGAGGGTTTCAAGGGGGTACAGCAGCCACTACAGCACAGGAGGAAAGGCTTTTAGAGAACACTTAAGTCAAATTTTGCTGTATCATTATTTTGTAAAGAAAACCATTTCACATTTAGTGATGCTTCACTTATTTTCCCCCCTTCATTTGCATCCCCCATCATGATACCCAATACCAAGGGACAGTAGAAAAGCCAATTCAACAAGGGACCAATCCTGTAAATTTCATTAATAAAACTATATCCCCCAATAAAATAACTTCTCAACTCCATAACCAGATGCTTGCTTTTTTTTTTATCCCGTCCCCTGTCTTTTCCTGTCCCTTTAATAGCACCAGTGATCAGCATGACAGGTCAATGACATCTTAACTGAGTCTGAACATCATACAGCCTATGGTTGACCAAAAGACTTACTGAAAGACCCTCAGCAAAAGACGTGCAGCTACCTTAGCTACCTTTGATTGATAATTATTGTATGAAGTTGAAGGGAGCAGAGGGTGAGTGAAAGAAACTTTATTATCAACTCTTTCTGCCTTTCCAAGAGGCTTCTTTACTCCATTCAAGGTTGAACCATTAAAAATAATAATGCCATTTCAGATAGGGCAGTGTATTTTTACCTTAGCTGTTCTGTTTAGGTGTCAGTTGAAAGAAAGAAGGGGGACTTGATGGAAAACAAAAAACAAGGGGGTTTATGTTACATAGAAATGGGCACATTTTTGCTGGAACTTGATTAAATAAACCAATTACATACTAGAACATTTTCTAATTAGCTACACTTCAAGGCTCCCTCCCCACCTCCCTCTCCTTCTTCGCCCTCCCAGATGAAAGCATACGAAGAGTCCTGTCTTAAAGAAATATGTCCTAGTACATAAGGAGGCAATCATCTGTACCTTCAAAAAGATTATGTCAGTGATGAAACTGTTAGTTAAATTCTGTTGTACTATTGACATCTTAATGCCACAAACCCAGCTGGTATGAGATCAGTAACGTAAACAGTCAAGTTCAAATTAATCTCTTTGAACCTCACTGCTGAGCTGAAACCTCTGTTTGACACTCTAAACTGCCAACTTCATCTTCTTCTCTCAGTTATACAGTAGGCTAAACATGAAAAAAAGCACCCTGCTAATGTGAAAAGGTTTTGCATGTAGCAAGGAAATTTAAGCTCTGGCAACCATTTCGAGCACAGCTCTTACTCTTTGCACACATGTAGTATTTTGCATTACCACATATGCTGTTAAACAATTTACTCATTTATTTAGATTTTTACAGCACTTATCCCATGCTCCAAGTGCTTTTAGAATTATTTAAACATTCAGTGCAACACTTAACATTTAAATTTACAATTCAGTTAAGAATACTTAGGTTATGGTAGAACAACCAAATTTAAAACTAATTTACTCTACCGAAGCACCCTAACAGAAAACCCACAGGGAGTTAAAGCTGTCAGCCCAGCTCCATCCCACATGTCTGGAAAAAACTGAGAAAGAAAGGAAAAGCAAGCAAGACTCTGTGCTGCAGTAGCTCGAACCAATACAGACTCTCAAGACTGGGGAACGGAACTATATTCCAGAATCAGAAACCCATTAAGTGCCCTGCAAGCTACTCTATACCTTTAAAAACCAATTCCAGCCATTCTGTCAATGGCTTACCACGTCTTAAACTACTTCATCGGGACTTATAAATCTGTGTCCGCCGAAGCTCTCTCCTATGAGTGCAAGGTGGCTCAGGGTTTATACCCACACTCCAGCTACCATGGCTAAGCAAGTTACCAGAGATTCGTTGAAACCAGATAACTCTCTTTGAGTGCCCTTATAGCCCATCATAAATATGAGGTAATTCAATTTAGCCTGCAATGAAAATAGATTAAGCTAAGTCAAATCACCTTACATTTGTCAAAGGCGAGGAGGACACACGCGGACTGCTTCTGCAGCTTAGCTGATGCATGCTAACCTGTTAAACTGCAGTAACTCAATTGCAGGTCTGAGCCCCAACCTGCAGTCACTCAGAGGGGCTGAACCTCTTGACATGAAGCATGCCACTTTCCAGCAGGGCTTTCTTCACTAACCTTAACAATTACAAGTGCTCATAGCAAGAACACAAGTCCTGCCCTGTGGTTTCACTGAAGTCCGATTTAAACAAGTGTGTAAATACCTGCACCAGGTTGCACATTTAAATTCAACCTGAAGTTATTCAGCCTTCTCCCCTTACACCTGAAATGTTCCCACTGACAATTCAAGAAACTTTCATGGTCTGCAGGACTCCAAGAACTAAATGCAAAGCTTTTGAGAGAGCACAGAATTTATTTAAAGCTGGACTGCAATTGCACTATTACAAGGATAAGAATTACAGGAATGGTAGGAAGAGAGGGGGAAATAAGATTAAGGGCTAAGGTCTAGAAATTGGGTCTTTTCTGACTGATTATGTAATATTTGTTGATGTTTTCAGGAACTGGATGACTAGGAATAGCATAGGTATGCAGAGATATGTATTTTATACATGATAAAGGGCAGCAGAAAGGTATAAACTTATATATCTACCTACATGCTTGTAAATAGTAAATGATTTTCTAACTATTATTTGTCTTCTTAACTGTTTCCATATAGATTTTCTCAAAATTTCTTAAATAGTCTTGATCCAATTGACTGAAGGCTTTTATGTTACCCCTAATGTTCTAATATGGGATTTCTTACATATAGATCAGAGATAAAATCCATCATAAAACAGCCCATAGAAATCTTGGGACATTTCACATTTGATCTTAACAATTTTCACATTTTTGGACCTTGTGCACAGATCTCTTCTTCTTTGATCAACTCCTATTTTCACCTTGAAAAACTCCAGCTAACCTGGCTTTCCATTTTGCTTTTACATTAAGTCAACACATCCCCTGCACAAGATCCTGCCCACCAGGAAAACTTGTACAGATGACAGCCACATCCACAGTGGCTTTTCAGTGCATGCAGATGTTAATTTTGCTCAGGAATGGAAATTTCACAAACTATGGCAATTCATACCAGTACTGCAATGATAGAACAAGGGGGAATGGCTTTAAACTGAAAGAGGGTAGGTTTGGATTAGATATTAGGAAGAAATTCTTTATTGTGAGGTTGATGAAACACTAGAACAGGTTGCCCAGAGAAGTTGTGGGAGCCCCATCCCTCGAAATGTTCAAGGCCAGGTTGAATGGGGCTCTGAACAACCTGGCATAGTGGAAGGTGTCCCTGCCTATAGAAGGGGGCTGAAACTAGGTGGTCTTTAAAGTCCTTGCAGTCCAAACTGTTCTATGATACTGTGAGTCTATTTAGTTAACAAAGCCTGAAGGACCCTTTGGGAGAGAAAGAAAGTGAAACCATCTGTACCAGTAAACTTTTAGTGACTTTAGCCCAAGTAGAGGATGAGATACAAAGCCTGTCTCCAGAGACTGCAGCAGGCAGAAATGTTTTTCCACCAGCTCAGCTCCCACCTCCTTCCATGAGGCCATCTTGTCCCCTAGGGGAGAACCGGGGACCAAGGGTGCCAGTGAGGCCACCAGGGTCAGCTCTTTCTTTCAGGGAGATGTCTTGTGCATTGCCATAGAGGCCCCTGTCACTGGCCTCCCCCTGACCCTTCCCCTCCCCAGCCATGCTCCACAATTAGATTTCACTAAAAGACAAAACCTCTCTTCCTCCTTTTCACTATAGGGGTCCTGAGGAGGGGGAAGGGGTAGAAACATCATCTACATGGAAAATAATTTCCTGCTTGCCAGTGTATCTGAAATTGATGCAGCCAACAGCATTCCTTGTGAATTTTAAATTAATTTGGAAAGCCTTCATGTATTGTTCCTTACTATGAAAAGCACTCATCACTTCTCACTGGCTCTCTGCCCTGCCTAGGAACAGGGAGGGAAGTTTAACAGGCCACAACCAAAAACGTTCATGAGGTTGCAGCATGTGACTTAGCATGAGGAATGGGAAATTCTTATTCCCCAAAATATTGGCCAGTAATGACAGCTTTGTCTCAAATGCAGAGAATTCACAGTTTATTAATGCTGCTGCACCAACTGTGAAAGGGAGATTGAATTGTCCTTAAAGGAAAATAACAGTAAATAATGATTTCTTTTGGCTTCACACTTACTTGAAGCCTGTTTAGAAGGTCAGTACCTAAAAGCTCACTGGACTAAAAAATGTATAGGTATGGAAAACAGTATTATCAAAATGTCAAAATAATCTAGAAATATTTTTAAAAACTAATAAATCTTCTTCTGATTAGTTTGAACTGTGCTTGTAAAATTGTTGTGGGTTTGCTTAAATGCTATAAGGAAACAAGAAGGATTCAAATTAAATTCTGGAGAGCAGGTTTCTTTCTTTGTTCTTTTTAAAACCACTATATTGTCAAAATTTGATTCTATATTGTATTTCATTTTCCATTGCTGCTTTACCTTACTCTAGATGCCTCCAAGTATAGCCAGTCTCTCTTACAGTGCCTCTCAACTATTAACTCTGTATTTTTTTTTATTGAACTTGCTCATGCTTTCTGCCTGCCTTATATTTCAGAGGATGATGTTACATATTAAGCCATTCTGTCTTTTACCTCTCTAGTAATTTTGACTTTTTTCTTTCCTTCTCAGAATGGATTTTCTTGTTATTAAATCCACGTTCCACATCAGCCTGCTAAGTTGAAGATTGACCTTTAATTTCATTTTGCTTTTAGGCCTCCATTTCCTTCCCTAAAATCTATTTTTGGTATTTCATTTCTAATTAAAAGTAAGTCTGAGTAGCAAAAAATCTCTAACCCTTCTAACCTTCTCAGCATTTGGATCCAGAGGTTTCAGCAGCCACAGCCAGGCTGTCCAGCTGTAGAGCTGCAGATCTGGGCACAGGCTGTGATTTCAGTTGCCTGAAGGTCACAACTTTGGGAACCAGCATTGCCATGAAAGTCATTATTTAGAGAAGGCTAAGCTATTTTATTTTTAAAAGCTTATAGTACACTAACAAGAGGAGCATGAGTCTGGTTTTCCCAGCAATTACTCAATTCCCATGGAAGAGAGAAAGGTCTCCTAGTTCACCCACTCAGGAACTAGAGTATTGCCTCATAAAACAGACCAGAACTCCCCTGTTATCACGCAACTCATTTGCTGAAGTTTACCTCTGAGATATCATGAAAAGAAGAATTTCAAAAGCCCATTTTTAAAACTACCCTCTATAACACTCATAAGAGACTGGATTAGGAGACAAAACAAAATGGCTGAAACAGAGTTATCTCCTTTATTCTGCAGAATGGGGAAGTCTCCTTCCAGGTGAGGGATTGTGCTAGAAAGCCACAGGATTGGCAGAACTGCAGTATACTTCACGTTATCACTCCAAACAATGTGTGCTGCCAAACCAATTCTAAAGCACTAATTAGAATAGGAGATGACTTGTCCTTCCTGACCTCAAAATTTCCCCTACATCTGCTGAAATGGTATAGCACATACTAAATGTACATGTTTAATATGTTTAACATCCTAAATTATGTTTCTCATTCTTCCCTCCCCGATGGTGCACCACCATGTGCAGATGTCTCCTCAAGAGGCACTAATGGACTTGCTGGCTTTTCCAACCTGTGTTTCAGGTCCTAATGTGGTTAACTGGTTTTTTCCAAACAGGGGTTTTTCAATTCCTGTTTTGCAAACAAGGTATGTGTCCATCACAGATCAAGGAACAAAGCTGGAACAATCACCTTCTGTCTTTTATTTGAGAATTTTTAAGACTAATATTGCTTCACAACTCCACCTGAAAATCACCTCCTGTTTTGCAAGAGATAGTGAAAAGCAACCTATATCCCAAAAAGCTTCCCAGCAGGCAGGGCAGACTAAACCTGGGAGTAAAGAGAGAAGAAAGACAGAACAAAAAAATGGCTTGCCTGGGGGGAGGACCAAGAAATAAACCACTTATTCAAAGGTCCAGCTTTTAAAATGAAGCTTTATTATCCATATTTGCCAACAAAAAGGTTACAGAACGAATGTTGAAGTGGGGAGTGGTAGTGGGGAATGTCTAACCTGAATAATTCAGTCCTAAAGACAAATTAGTAGTGGTAGACAGAAAGGAAGCATGCTCCCCTGCTTTCCTTTTCCAGTTCCACAATAAGGATTTCCAAACTGAGTTTACTCATTTAAGGTGACCCAGGAAACATGCATTTTTATAGCACATGCTATCAGGTACGCAGATCAGTCAGAGGGACATAGAGAGATGTCATGGCTCTGTAGATTAAAAAACTGAAGGTTACTTGCCATTAGAGATGGAGGAAAAGCTCCTTAAGCAGTCTTCTTTAGCAAAGACACTTTAGCAACCATACTGATTTCCTGCATACACCTAAGCAGGAGTAATAATTTTGCTGCAACAGCGAGGGCCTGACCTTCAGCCTTGGGTTTGCCTTCCCAGAGTGTCCTGTATAACCCTAAATGATGATAAATGATATCAGAAAGAAACAAGAAAGTTCTTAATGGGCCCCAAGTACTTGATGGTTCTTGGGAAAGGGCTTCTTGATCATAGGTTGCCAGGCTCTGCTTAAAACCAACAACTCAACATATTGGATCAGCATCAGTATGCAAACATCCAGGTAAATCTCAGAGAAACTAATCTGTCTCAGGTCTATAGAATATTACTCAAATTCAGGAAACATTTGTACAACAAGCAATGAACATCTATATCTTTCCTTTCATAATCAAATTGCAAGAAAAATGCAGAGAGGCTTTCCACAAAATCATAAGTTAAGGAGGGAAACATTTGACATTTTCTCTGTGTCCCAAAGTATACCTGTTACTACAAAACTAATCATTATTATTATTATTATTATTATTATTACTTATTTGCCAGCTATTTTCAGCTTGACTGCTTTGCTTTTGTAGTTTGGCTATACCAGAAACTTTATTCCTAACCAATGTCTGGTGTAAACTTAAGCTAATGAGGTTGGTTTTGGATGTATCATATGCTAGGTGAAAGACTAGAGATGACTTTATCAGGGGCATCTGATCAAGGTAAAGAGTACAGCAAGGGGGTAATGGAAAAGACATGTACCTGTGACTATCACATGCAAAATCCATCCCTAATCATGCTTTCCCATTGGTAGACCTGGTCATGGAGAAAACCATGCTCACAGATAGAGAGAGAACATTTGCCATGATAGATAACTGCTGAATAAAATTAAATGCAATCTAATCAGAAGCCTTGATGATTCTGTCTATGGGCCTGTTCCACAAAGGTGAGGTAGTTATATTTTAAGCATTTTGAAGGGGAAAAGTTCACCACTGTCATGTATGTTTTCCATTCATGTATTTCTTGTATTGGAGCATCTATCCTAAGTAGATTTCTCAAGCAGAGTTCACTGCAGAGCTCAGCTAGAGATTGAGAGCTTTCTTTGTAAGTCACAGCCCTTGAAATGAGATTTGAGCGTGGCGTCCTGGACATGCAATGCCTGTGTGTTTTCTTTCTATGTGAATCAGATAGAGGTCCATAGGCTACATTAACTGTATTGCAGTCTTCTAGTAATTACCTATAGGCAGCCTGTCCCTTTGTGCTTACCTGCTGGGAAAAATGGTATTTATCTGAATAACCTCTAACCCACATTTTAAAATCTTGCTACTTATTCAGATTAAATCTTACTGTTATTGTTTCTAGAAGCTATGAGGCCTTGTTGGGGAAGTAGTTATCTTCCTTTTCTAGTCCATTCTCTGTGCTAAAGATGGGGTTTTGTGGAGTTGGAAAACAGGATTTAAAAAAAATAAAATCTGTCAGTCCATCAAAATTTTACAAAACTAGCTAATAGATAACACAAATAAGATGCATTGCTTTAGTAAATTAATAGAAAATAAACAAAGGAAATGCTTATCTTCCTGTTTTAATATGTTAGTTCACTTTTTTCTAATATTTAAAATCTGACCACCTGCAAAAGATTATCAAGAGCCTCTGTGGATTTGCAGGAATGCTTGCAGTACTTGGAACGAATGAGGTACTCTCACTAGCACACACTACTCCCTATCATTCAGCATCCTAACAGTGAGAGACGAGACCATCAGCAATGCAATTGTTATTATTTGGTAAAGACTGGGGGTGACTTATGAGTTTCAGAGTGCAGCTTTCTCATTTGTTTACTGTTGAGAGATTACACTTTCCATTTACTATGGTTTTATAACACGCAGGTGGGAAAAATCTCTTTTCCGAAAGCTTGTGAGTAGCTGGTGCCAATGCTGAAATATTCCTGCTTGATTCTTGCAAATGAATCTATGCCATGTTTGGGTACAACTCAATGTCCAGATCCCATAACTAATGCCTGCTGCTAGCTGCTGCCAAGTGCCCAGACACGGTGCCCATGGACAGGACACACTGGCCGCACACCGCAGCCGGTGGGACAGGAGCCAGGCTGAGATCAGCCTCCAGTGTGCTGCTCGGGTGCAGCCGGTGCTGGGTGAAGGAGCCTGAATGAGTGGTAGGACTGCTGCACCCTCACAGCACTCCAGTATGACTCCTGGCCCTGGTGTCTTCCTGTCTTGGCTTCCCCACCACTGAGGGGGATAAATAGGCTAATTGCTGATATTAGAGGAACTCCCATGTCCTGGGGAAGAGATCCATCTGTACAGTTTTAAAAGGCTGGAGAAGATTTTATGGATATCAAAGCAGTAGGTCTGAATTGCAACATATTTGAGGTATGGGCCCTTCCAGCCTCTTTCCCCTGGAAAACCCCAGCCTGACAGCATGGATAGCTTCACATGAGTGCCTCTGTTCCACTCATGTGATGCCAGCCTCCCTGCTGCCAAAACCAAGGCTTTGTTTTGGGGGTTCAAGCTGAGCTATGCCCTATTGCCTCAGCTCTGCAGTGCTTCAGATTAAAACCAGTATGATAAGCAAGTTGGAAATGTCAAATCAGTTTTCCAGAAGGTAAGGGTGCAGCTATGGGGCTCTGCCATGAAGGATGTCACCCCATGCTGATTGACTACCTCTGCTCCATTTACTCTCTCAAGAAGCAGAGTTGGCAGAACTGTAATATTAGTAGTAGTCTAGTATTGCTGAAAAACTTGAGCCACACCTTGACTGTGGCAGGGCAGGTACAGAAATGGGGGTCAAAGACCACAGGCTGAGGGTCAGGGAGAGCTGCTGAAAAGCAGCAGCAGGTTATGTTAAGCTGAAGGGTGGGTAGGACCTTTGAGTAAAATCTTAGTACCTCTTGTGCTCATAACTAATGCCATGTGGATTTTTTGTAATGAAAGGTTACGTAAGTCCCCATTTTTGTTGGAGGAGATTGAGTGGGCAGTAACTGAAGCACTGGAATCAAAGGCATGGCAGCAGGAAATCTATCTGTAGGTGCCTTGCAGCTTTTTGGTCCAGTATATAGTGTTGAATGCAACAGGTGTGGGGATTTTTTCCATTACCTGTGTATTATTTCCCCTTTAATGATACGCCTTGTGATCAGATTTCTGGGGATGGTGATAGAAATTGGTGTGAGCCTGTTCCTAGGCAGATATAATGGCAGAACCAGGTCACAAGCCCTGTGTTCGACCTACACACGTGTGTGCATCTAATAACAAAAGTGTGTGTTGATAAGCAGCATTTTATGAAAGAATTATTTGCCTAAAATATTATTCTGACTTAACATCTGCATGTGGATTGAAAACTGACCGACCAATCCAGAGTAATTTTAAAAGGTACATGACAGTATAAAGATGGTGTCAGGTGACCTCCTGGGACAGTCATGGTGAAATCAGATTGGCAAAAGTAAGGGCTGAGCTATTACTTCAGAGAAAGAGGCCAATTTGTAACCATGGTATGTTATTGTGTTAAAAGAGTATTTTTACCTTAATCTACTTACTTTAATCTGAAAGCTTGAAGGTCTTAGAAAATTAGTTAGAAGTAATTTCTTCTCTCCTTTTTTTTTTGCTTGTATAGGGTTTTTTGGGGGTTCTGTTGTGGGTTTTTTTTTTTATTTTGGTTTTTGGGGTTTTCTGTTGTGTTTTTTTGATTTTGGTGTGTGTGTGTCTGTGTGTGTGTCTGTGTGTGGTTGTTTTTTGGTGTT
Organism: Pithys albifrons albifrons; assembly: GCF_047495875.1. Lineage (NCBI taxonomy): Eukaryota > Metazoa > Chordata > Aves > Passeriformes > Thamnophilidae > Pithys > Pithys albifrons. The sequence continues at coordinate 89,865,927 of NC_092461.1, forward strand.
TTTCTTTTTTTCTTCCCTCTGGTTTGGTTTTATTTCCTTTCTTTTGTATTTGTACAGTAATGCAGGTTGAGTATCTCTGAGAAAATGAAGTACCAGGAAGGGGACAGAAAATAGTGTCTGTTATTTCATGTAGACAGAGAAAGAAGCAACACCTTGGAGGTGAATGATAGATATTATTATAAAAGAGTTGTAGCTCAGGGCAGGTGAGCAGTGTGTTAATGAGGAGCCACCTCCTGCTTTCTGACAGATGACTGTCATTGTTCAAATGCTGCCATCAGATTGATTTATAACTGGGTCATCCTGCCCTGCAGTTGGAGTAGACTGACTTCATTCTTTTGCTGATTTCTCTAATCTGCTGACCTGGAGGTGACCCAGTAGAGGTGGAGCTGAGATTAGCATTTCATTTCTTGTAGAACAACAAGAAAAAATTCACAAGGAGGTGGTGGGGAAGGGGGGAACATTAACTAAAAACTCAAAGAATGTTCTGGCCCCAGAGCAACCCCCAAACTTATTCATCATGTGCAAGAGCAAAAGTCTCTGCTTTATGAATAAGGAGTTTTAGTATTCAAGACATTTATATTTTTAATAAAGACTTAAATCAGTCGTGTTCATTTCTGCAGTGTCAGCTTAAGCTATATGGAAAGATGTATAAGATCTCTTCAGAACACACAAAGAAATATAAAGACCAGTGTATTGAGGGGCAAGAGAATAAGCTGATACAACATCAAAATGCTTGCTTTGCCTTAATGTCTCTTAATGTTCACTAAAATCACTATTAAAAGACCAAATAGTAAACAGCATGCTTTGACAAGTGAAATACAGGCATATTATCCCAGATGACTGTTATTATGTGGAAATAATGGCAATTCTCTTTCAAGATTTGTGTAATTTTCTCTCTTTTCTTGATTTAAACTCTTCTGAAAGCAATGGCATGGTGAGTTTACCTTTCTCCTTGTCATATGTTGGCAAGGTACGATGGCTCTCATCTGCTTTGGGAGCATGGAGTGCAATATAATAGTCAACTTGAGCCAGAGGGATCCTTGCAACTAATTAAGATTCAATTTTCAGAATTTTTGGAACATTGCTTTGGCCAAAAGTTACATGAAAATATCCTTCAAATAGCTTGTGAAATTGGCTCATTTCTGGCACTCTTTTAAAATTACTGATCCTTCTATTACATGGACCAGCTCTGCAATTTGAGACTTTTCTATTTAAATGCAAAATTTTGAACATTTTACAAGAATATGTGTTATTGCTTCCATGTTCCTGGAGAATCCTCTACCTCCTCCTTTCTCATTACTTACAAAAGCAACCAAGCCTTTCTATCTTGGGACTCCAAAACAATAGAATACACTTATGGGATTTAGCTAATCAGGTGTATAGACCTGGAAGTGTTCTGTTTGATCATGTGTGCTCTGTTCATGTGCACAGGCCACACAGAGTACCTGTAGTTCAGTTAAAGTGTTAGGCCACTTCTGAATTAGTTGTTTTGCTTCTACCGAGGACAATCTTTCCTTTTTAAGTGAGGCTTATGTTTTCAGACATAAGCAGTGAGAAGTCAAAGTCAATAACTATCAGCTTCGAGATCAGCTTCAAATCTCCACACTACAGTTCTGAATCATGATTTGTGTTTTAAACACACTCAGCCTTGCAGCATGCGAGATTGCTTTATGCTCCCGAAATACATAACTAGATGCTAGAACTAAACAAAACACAGAAGAAAAAGAGGTTTGTCAAAAGAAAAACATAGCCAGCTGTTCATTTTTAATACTTAGTATCTGTAACACCATAGTTCAAGCCATTTCTGTACTGTGGAGTAAATTTTAAAGTTATCTCTGCCTGCAGAATCTTTCTTAAAACAAGAAAGAAAACTTTGATATAGGTCAACCTCTAATAATTAAGGGGGTTTGAGTATGGAGTATTTCAAAGAGAAATATTAAATCAGTTCTCCTTTACCTGAAGCTGCATGTCTATAAAGTATTCACAATTTCCTGTGCAATGTGTATAACCTGGGTCTTCATTTGTTGCTGTTCTTTAGTGCAAAACAGTGGGTCCCATGTAACTTTCAGTTTGTGTAAAACAATAACCAGGACAGTTGTTTTGCTATTATAAGAATAATTCTTACCATAGGCCTTCTGTGAAAAAGTCTGCCCTTGGATTCCAGGAATAAGCACATTATCAGGAAGCATATTTGAAAGGGTGCCTTGGAGTTCTGTGAGTGAAGGTGGGTTTCTTCTGAGCCCCTTGAAGCAACTGCTACGGAGATTCTCCATTTAGCTAAGGCACACTGCTAAATCAATTCAGCTCCATAGGGCTGTGTTGGAGTGACATTAAAGGTTGACTTTAAACCCATAAAAGCCAGGAAATTTAGGGCTAAGGCTGAAAATCCTGGCTGCAGATCTAGTCTTGATGCAAGGCTTCATGCCAAAATAATAACAATAATGCAAAAGAATTTGCATTGAAGTTGCAGTGGCACACTAGATTTCAGATTCCACTACAGTTTTTTTTTCTTTACTGCATCCTTCTCTTCAGTCACTTTTTGTACTCTGTTCTGTTACAGCAAACACTTCTCAAACACTCTGCTTCATATACCTGATCTAACCAATACATTTCTGCAGATGGAAGTGGTGACATCTCAATAATATAATTGCCAGGAAATGGCAAATGTTGTCTTTTCAGCATTGCCCACTAAAAGACCTTTAAGATTCCCATCTTGGGATGTGTGTTGACAAGTGTGCCATGGTATCTGAAGTGACAAACTGGTTTGCTGTTGTGTCTATAAACTGCCTTTTAATGTCATCTAGTTTTGCTCCTTCTATTTAAACCATAACTCAGAAAGGAAAGAGATCATCAAAGAGTTCCAGAAGGCAACAGAGAAAAAAGAAGTTTTCAGGGAGAAGGCTGTATTGTGGGTTGGTGAAAAATAGGAGACTCATTTGATTTCAGTTGTGGGAGTGGAAAGTCAGTACTGGATGAGCAGCAGAAGAGCCAAGATATAGGCTGCAGAGAATTCAGAATAATCTTGGCTTCCATTTAGATCTATGGCAGAATCTCCATTGACTTCATGTGGGTCAAGATTTCAGCTTCAAATCCCCAAGTTCACAAATGAGATGGTCATTGTGGATTTTGTGTGCAGACTGGCTTGTTGTCCCTCTAAGCTAATTTTAGCTTCTCTTACTGTAGAGATTTTTTTTCCCAAAGAAATATGGGAAAAATATTTGGATGATGATTTACTCCTCACTTGTCTTCCAAGATGGTTTGTTTCACCTGACACTTTCTATATAGGCATTGCAAGCACAAGCTAAAATGGTGTAAAGGGGGACAGTGTGTGGAACCTGAGCTGAACACTGGAGTCTCTTGCAGTAACTAGCTAAGTATTCGTTGCTGGCTTCATGAGGAAATTGAATTGGCATATTTAACATTGTTTCTTTATTTTATAGGTAATGGACTATTCCCATAGCTCTGTTAAAAATACTATGCATATGTATATATATATATATATATCTCACAGATTTACAACTCTTCTGTTTCACTAGGGATACACTTAACGTGGTATAAGTCTCTGGATATGACAATTAAATTCACATGACCCACAGACTACCTCACAACCCAAAATTGCCCTTTGCATATTACAAGAGAATAGTGATTAGCCTCTAATCACTTATTAAATCTGCTTTTCAAATGAAACTTTGTCTTTCCAGGACCTAAAAAGATGGAGGAAAAAAATCTGGTGTTTGTAACAAAACCCAGTAATGTTGCAGTGCCCATTTTCTCTACTTCTGCTAAATATGCTCAAAAGAACAGTGTCATGTTTCTTCTCCATAAGAAACTTTAGGAGTCAAGAGAAGCTTTTGTTAAGAAGAATCTTGTATACATAACTTTGCAAATGGATCGTTTGGTGTGGTGAAGAATATTGCACTGAAATAGCAAGAAATTAACATGTTTGCTATCTATCCTAGCATCTTGTGCCAGATAAATATAAGTCTGCCTCAGCGTTGATAAAAGTGATCTTTTCTTTGTTTTGAACTGGTGTGGATGAGCAAAAGCAATAGGGAAAATCCATGTTCTGAATTTGCCATCTCTCTGTGGTTTTGGAGAGTCCAAGTTTTTGAAAAATTTGAAGTATTACTTGGTCACTGACTTGCTACAACTTTTTGTTATCATAACCATAAGCCGGAAGTGCAAGAGCGTGGTGTTTTCTGCATTATGCTTGAAATGCCCAGAGCCTCTAACATGTGAGATTGAGGCTTGGCTGAGTCAACTCAACATTTCATACTGCTGAAGCAGATAAATACACTTTCATTAAATTTACTGTGGGAAAATCTTTCAAAGCTAGGTCCCATGGCACTTCTGATGGTAGCAGATTTCTGCACCTGGGTTTTTGGCCAAGGTTACTGTATACTAGCTGTCCCCTTAACTGCCATTCTTCATCTCAGAGGTGACTGAATTTCAGTGATGGGTGAAGTGATTTTTCTGCTTTGACTTAGGATATCTTTGGAGAAAAATTATAAAATAAATGTGAGATATAATTAAACACAGAGTGCAGAATTTTCTGTATGGGGAAGGGATAGATAACCTGACTGTTTCAACCTGATCTATAAAAGAAGTATATTAAACCATGCTTTCTTTCTTCCTTTGATTGTGTAACTATTTTTCAAATAAAACCCACTATTTTTATAAGGCACAAGTAAACTATCCCTGCCTTAGCAGGTCTTAAAATTAGTAGGGAGATCTTTTCATCTCCTGGCATGCAAATAAAAGTGTTTTGTTGTTCTTCCTATCTCAGGGATAACCATGGTGTGCCCCCCAATAATGTAATTCATGACTAAATGAATCACCTGTCCAAAAGGCCAGACTGACACCTGCTAACAAGGTCTCTGAGGTGGAGCATTAAATTCCACACAAACCTCCAAACTTTGCTCTGATCTTTTACCTGCAGCTTAAATCAGCTCTGCAGGCTTTATAAACAGCAATGAGAAAGATGATTTTATATTAAAAAGTAAAGGCAAAAATGCAAATTCTTGTTGCTTAAACTGCTGTATTCTGCAGGCTTGTTTGGGACTTGAGGCAAGACTGTGAAATCCAAATATGGTTTTTGGCCCTTCACATAACTACAGGGGTGAAATGGTCTAGTGAATAAGCATAAAACTCAGGATAGCTCCTTCCCCTTTTATAAACTACCTGTGTTACATTGGACAAATTCTCTGTGGAAGCGTGCCCCAGCTCCCTCTTTGGAAGAAAGGGGTGAAATAGCATCTCTCTTGTCTATAGAGATGAAGAAAACCACGCTAAATACACTGCACCTTTAGACTCTGATGAGGAGGGAAAAAGGAAAGCCTATATTCAGCATGTTAATGCTAATGTGACTAAGATTAACCTCACCCGAGGTTTTTTAGTTGAGATCAGCTAGACCTGCAACACCTGGATCATAGTGTCACTGCACTTTGGGACTTAGGGGAATCAGAATGCTTTGCATTGGGCCCCCCTCTAGCATGGAGACTTTTTCACTAAAACTGACCCCAGGTCTTCCAGGCTGTCCCCTCCATCACTCTGATTTCATGCGTGACTTTTGTTGTGATGGTGCAAGGCCGGACAAAACAAGCACATCTCAAAAGAAGAAAGTTCTCCAACTAAGACATGCTTATGCCTACATACTTACATTCATGGTAAATCAGGAGCTCACAGCAGTCAATATTGCCAAGCAGTGATAAGAGCATATATTTCACATTGGTACCATTATTTTTAATAACAAATATGAGTGAGAAAAAGAGTAAGGGCACCAAGTACACAACCCTGTTATTAAGTCACTCACCTCATTTGTCTTTTTGTTGAGCTTGAGTTCAACTTGAAGCATCATACAAAGTAAAGCAATGCCTGAATGCCCACCAAGATCAGAAACCTTGGTTCGGGGTACAAGTTGGCTAGGGTTGACTATGAGTCCTGGAGATCTTGCAATGAAAACAGGGAACAAAATGATGGAGGGAACTTCCAAGCACAGCAAGCAAAGCATTTGCTGCCAACATTACATGAGAGTTACAGTGTCCTTTAGCAGGATGCGCTCCTAAAAGGGAGGTCTATCCTCAGCTGTTTTGTATCTCCTGTGCCAAACCCAGGTGTGGACAAGCTATCTTACACAAGCCAGCCCGGGGTGAACAGACCAAGAAGTAAAAGGCAGCAGCTGCTTAGCAGTCATTAGTAACAGGTAGTGCTTCCTCCCTGTGTTTCTAGAGGAGATCTGCAATATGGCAGGTGGAGAGGAGGGGGTAATCGCTGACTTGAAGTGCCCCCAAAACACTGAACCAAACACCATCCAAACTATGTCTGTCTGCTCAAATGGGCTGGAAATTCAGCAGAGTGAACTGAAGTGCTGGTATTTCTGGCCCCCTTTTTCCACTTCTATTGAAAGGACAACATTTCACAGGCTGTCAAGCCCCTTCCAGTTACAATACAGCAACACTAGCACATACTAAAATGGGGGGGAAAGCTAACACCATAAATGTTTTCAATAGTCAGAAAAGGAGATTAATTTCAAATTTGGGACTCCAGATCATTCTTTCTTCTCACTTTCTTGTGAGCAGGCCTGAATTGTAATTTTACTAGAAGGTGCAGTTTCATATTTTAATTTTGTCAATAAATCAAGGCAGCATTTTCTGCATTACATTGTTTATTAGCATTAGACCCAGAAAAACAACAGAAAATAACACACCAAAACTTACAAAAATATGCAACAAAACAGGCAAAACCACCCCCACAAACCAACAACAACAAAAATCAACAAACAGAATCACATGTTACAAACACTAGAATCACAGTTTTCCTGTCTAAACTCTGTTTATTTAGGCAATTACATTGTCTGCTACTTACCCATAATGTTCTCCTTTTAGTTAGAGTGCTCTGTGGATGATTTGATGCTGATAATGTCTAGTTTTCTGGGAGGAGAGATGAGAAAGGAAACGTTACTCCTGAACTCTGACCTCAGTAGATGGCTTTCTGGGGAATGCACTCCACTAATTGTCTTCTTTTTGAGCTGCAGTGGATGTAATTGCATATATATGGCCTGTGTTTTGCTTGCATTACTTTTTTACGGTACAGGTCCGTGTCCACAATGGTGCATTAAAGTAATAATAATGAAAATAGTGTCCATCAAGTAATTTCAATGCTGTTACCACTCTGGGATGTAACCGCCCTGCAAACCCTGCGTGGTTACACCTGGGCTCCATCTGCCTTCATGCCATTAGCTCTCTGTTCTGGATGGCTTGGCAAGAGGCACCCACCTTGCAATTCCCAGGCTTGCAGCTTTCATTCCATCTAAAAGAGTATTTGGCAGTGTAGTTAGTCCTCTCTTCTCTGCTATAAGCACACGTGCATTTTGGTGTGTGCCCATCTTCAGCACAGCTAGAGAAGGGGCTGCTCAGGGAGAAGCTCATGGGCCCTCAGCTTCATCCTTCTATGAGGGAGAAAATATTATCATCGTGTTACAGATGAACAATCAGATACATTTAGGCAATACACCAAGCACTAGCACATGAACTAGTTTAAAAATAACGAAGGTGGCCATGCTGTTATTGAATCTTCCTCTCACTCTACAGATATGCCTGCAAACCTTCATGGCTGGCTGTTTGTGCAGAAGGGCCCTGTGAAGGAAGCAAGTATAGGGGCTGATTTCTCCTTTCAGAGATTTTTCCTCCAAATTAATGCCTTTTCCCCAGCTGAAAAAACAAAACCAAAACCAAACCAAAATCAAACAAAAAAGCCCTACCCAATACACTAGCATCAACAACAAAAGAAACAGCTTCATTTTATTCTTCATCGTACTCTCATTTCCTCCTTCTCTTTAGCAAGGCTACTGTTAACACTAGTTTCATACCAAAGCGTTGTGTCTCATATTTTGTTTGGTTTTTTCCCCTCAGTAGAAAACCCTAGAAATAAAAATATTCATGAGACTATCCATCTATTTTTCAATATTACATTCTTCACTAAAGTTACTACATTCTTCACTAAAGTTTTTTCTGTATTTGCACAAGAAATTTGTATTAAAGTCCTACTTTCTCTTATTAATTTTGTACAAGTGTATATGTTAATTTCAGTACAAGTATGCATGTATTTTTGTACTGCAGATCCCTTTTATATATCGTGGTCTTTCTATATGTACAAATAATGTAACTATACATCTCCCTCTCATGTTCTTTGTGTTTATAGACATATATACATTTATGTATATATGTTTATATATGTGTATATATATGTATGTCTGTGCGTGTCTGTTCCCCTGTATGTATATATGTATATATATGGATAAAACATACATAATTGCCCAGGCTTTACAAACGGATGCCAGCAAGCAAATACCTGTCTATTGCTCTGTCAAATGTGACTCACCGGGAAAGCTATTGGGTTTATAGAAGAGACAAACATTTCAGGCACGCCATTCTGGGGTAATGAAGCATGGCAACAAAATATACCTGTGCAACATTTGATAAAGATGAGCTGACACACCAGTCCAAATAGGTTCTTTTGTGTGTCTGCACGTGTCTACCATCATTGCTTTCATCTTAAAACAGGAAGGTAGGAATAGCAGCAGCAGCTGGCAGGAACCACAAGAGGAAGAGCAGCTCACACAATTAAACATCGTTTACCTCTGGCCTTTATTTCACTTCTCTCTCCCCCTAATTTATTATGTGTTTTCTCCATCTCTATGCAAAAAACACAGGCTCAATTTTTCTTTCTTTCTCGTGCTATCTAGCTCTTTTTACAGAGGGACTAAACAAGACAATAGGCAAAATCCCATGGCATTAAGCTTTGGATCTTAACTTGAAATGCTTCTAGTGGGGTTTTTATGGCCTTTATTGTTCTTTGATTAATGTAAAGTAAAATTAAACCCTACAGTTACACATTAGAACATCAACTAGAGAGAAGGCAAAACTGCACTGTGTACCTCGCTTTACAGAAAACATCTTTTGTTGTGTTTAATCTTCAGAGCGAAGGAAGGGAAAAGCCTCACCTGCTGCATGGATGCTGGAAGGGAAGAATCATGGACTTCAGCTGCAGTGCCGAGCACTGTGAGTGACCCAAGTTAAACTGTTGTCCTCCTTAGGGGCTGGGTAATAGCCCTAATTTAGGCACAGCTTCTGTGTAAATCAACAGGTATTGTCTTGGTGTATGAAGCCCAGAAAAGAGGTCTCATAGGCTCTGCCTGATGGCCACAGATCTTGCTTTCAAGCAGGGTGCTATTTAGACATAACCAGACTTCATGGTGGTTGTTATGTAGTTCTGCACCAGTTTTTCCCAGAGAGAGATGGCTGCAGAAATATTTCTTTCATGTTTTCATAGCATAGAGATGTTATACATATGTGTATGCTTGCAAATATTTGTATTTAACTCAAATGAAAGCTTAATTACTTATATCATTCTAGCTAGTATCTTCTACTGAACAGGCTGAAGTCTTTCTTCTATATACATTGTATGTGACAAATATGTGGGTTTGGTTTTCCTTTTTTTTTTTATATGCCCTCCTCTTATCTCTTCTCCTTGAACAAAATCACTTTAGTATGTGTGATTTTTCCCTCTGCCTGCTGATTAATTTCTACTCCTTGTTTCCAGTGATTCTTTTCTTTTCCCACAGAGCTTTCTAGATATAATGCACAATAGTTCAGCTGAAGTAAAATATTCAGCATTATGGGGTTTGAGTGGGGTTGGAATTCGGGAGAGAGACAGAACAAGTTTGACTCCTTGTAATCTTTGTACTGAAGCAACACAGAACTGAAATGATTCTTTTTTTTTCCACCTGGCGAGTAAAACCCCTGCTAAATCTGAAAGAGGGTTCATAGGTTTGGCATTACATATCCCTCAGAGCAGCAGTGTTTTCATTATTTACTACTAGTCAATGTGGCTGATAATAAATGCCTCTTAACATGCTTATTGTTTTCAATTTTCATCAGTAGTCAGAGCATGGGAACTTCAATTTCAACCTCTGGTTGTCCCCCACCTCACACTCATTTCATGAATCTATTGTATCTGTAGCCAAGTTCACAAGTTAAATGACACATATGTGGCCTTTCTGTTCATTTCATCTGACACTAAGACAATTCAATTGGCACTCAGCATAAAAAAAATCCCCAAAGTTACCGAGCATCTCTGCCAAGGGTAAGAATAGGTCAAGAGCCAAAGGAATTTAAGCAAACTGTCTTTTATACACAGGATGCACTTAACATATGGAATAAAAGAACAGGGATAGCAATTGATGAAACATTTGGGAGAAACTTAGATAAACAATCATAAAAAAGATTTAGAAAAGTGCTCGGAGTAGCTAAAAAAATAAATAAAACTGGTATAGAGTGTGCAAGTGACTCCATGTTCCTTCTATTCTGAAATAGCTGAAATAAAATAGCAATGAGCAGATAAACTACAAAATATCATTATGATTTAGTAGCCATTTCTTTCCATCAGAGCTACTGTTTTAATTTTCATTCTTCCAAATTACAAAGTAACAATAAAACATCCTTTTCAATTTATGACAATGAGATCCTTTTAATTGAATTTCAGAAATTAGTTGATTTGACTGATGTGTAGGTAATGGGGGTATAATATTTACAGTTGGAAATGCATTTCTAGTGGAAGGATTTGAAAAAGCACAACCAAATAGATATTTATAAGCAGGATTTCAGATGGCTTACATACACACACACACACACAAAAAAAATAGATATGTTCACCTTGAAGTACAACAAACAATATTTCTGTTTAATCCTAAAAGCCTCTACCAAAGGAAAAAAGTTCATGAGCACTTAGACCATTTATTTCAGTAACAGCCAAATGTACAGTCGCTATGACCTCATTATAACTCTTACTTTTTCTCACTGTACAGACACTTGGGATTGAGGGTGTTTTTTCCCTGAATGTTAAGCCAAATCTGGAAATATTGGAAACTTACAGGCCATCTCACCCTGCCTGAGAGTTTACATGGAGTAGTCTACATCAGCCATCACTTTTTGCATTGCAATGGCAAAATTCCAGCTGACTTTAATGGAGCCAGAATTTCACCCCAGGTGCACTATTACAATTGCCTAGGGTCTGATAGATTGATTCCTGAGATGCTCTGGATTCCAGATGTGGATCTCATAAAATTGTAGAGTGTGGTGTGTGCAAAGCTTTTTTTTGGTCTTTTTTCCCCCCCATTAAATAAATAATAATAAAACACAGTCCTTTTAAGCAGTGTAATGGAGAGTATGTACTGCAGTTTTTTTCTGTCCCCCAAGAAATAGCTCCTTCTTCTTTCTCTACTACTTATGATCTTACATTTATATAGCAAGGAGAAACAGCAACAACAACAAAACAGCCAGTGAGCTGCATCTGGTTTAATGTATATGTAGAGCTGAGTCCATATGTGACTGTTGAAATTTTATCAGCAACACCTGCAATAAAAAGTCTAATCAAAAGGCAATTGTGCTAAGTAACAGAGACTGAAAAATAACCTAAAATGCCAGGCAGTCCACAGAACTGTAAGGGGAATAGAGCAAAAGAAGCCTTCAACTGCAAGAGGACTTGGTGCAATAAAGGGAGAGGAAAGGATGAGAGTCCTCCCACTCTGAAAAAAGCCCTCAGAAACCTGGAAACCACAAGATGCCAACAGCAGGGCAGATGTGTCCTATCCTGAGCCTGTCAAGTCTTGGGAAAGGGAGGATGGCTGCCCTCCTGTAATCAGATACCTGTGCTGGCTCTTCCAATTCTCCCTTCTGTTCTTTTTTGCTCTTACAGTTATTTGAAGTAAATTCATCTCCGTGTCTATAAGGAACCTAGGAAGAGGGAAAAAAAATTTAAATTCCCAGGAGACAAGTAACAGTGGAACAGTGTCCACTCAGTAAGGATATAAGGGCAAAAATTTGAACCTTTTTTTCTCACTACTACACTCTGTAGTAGCAGAGAGAACTATTCCTCATGCCTCACAAAACAGAGACAGGGAGATGAAGACAACAAAAAAGCATGAAAGAGTAAGATGTTCAGTCAGTAGAGTTATTCTTCTGCTGTCTTTGGCTTCCCAGGGGTTAGGAAGCTTGGGCAAAGCAGAAGTGACAGAGCCCAGATAGGCACATGATATTCTTGTCGTGTTTTCCCACAACTTTGTGGAGCATGTATGTGCTACATGTAAGTTAAAAACAGAGTTGTGAGGAATGTGCTGTGTAGGAAAACTTCCAAATACTTCCTAGAAAAGGTGTGTTGCCAGAAGCAGACGACCACAAAGATAAATAAGCAAGGCAGCCAAAAAGAAGTAACAGTCAAAAGGGGGATGTTTGATCTTGGGGTAACCCTACTTGGGGCTTTAGAACCTACCTCTTCTCCAGTCACTGAGTGCAAAGCAGTGAAAACAGGCTGCACATCACCAAAGAAAATCCCAGAGATTATTAGATGATGTGCTAGATGTGATTGAAAGAGTGACAAAGAAGGAAGAGGTTTCATGAAGCTACATGGAGGAGAGATTAAAATCACTATACTATATCAAAAACCCCCCAAACATATCCACTATATACACCAAAAAGGCATGCCAAAAATAACTATCCCTCTGTTTGTGAGCAGTACGGTGGTATTTTAAAACTTTCTGAAAAGCACTCTGTAGCCACTGTATTAAAAGACATACCTGATCAGGTCAACAAATGCCCCTCTTTACAATTCCTACTGTGGACACAAAAATATTTTGTGTGAGTCTGTATTTGTGCAGAATTATCAGATGCATCTGCTCATGGAAGGACAAACATGGACAAGGTCAAAGGAAAATATTCTTTAGAATAGCCCTTAAGCAGGCAGAGGAATTAGACCTGATTTATGAATGTATTTCCACAATTCACTTGAAAATTTGTAATGTCTGTGCAGCCTGGCAAGAAAAAAAGTTCAGGGTAATGTGAAGGAATGCTTCTATTCCACTTTATTGTAAAATTATCCCATGTTACCTGCTCTAATCCCCTGAAAACAAATTAAATCCTCACTAAGCTGACTTTAAATCAATAGTTTCATTTAAGAATAGTGTGACTTAATAAAAATAAAAAACTAACTGGTCCAGCCAATTTAAGAGGGAAATAAATCATTGCCCAAGGAAAAAAGCAGATTTGACTTGTATATGGGCCGCAGTTTTGTTGAGGGGCTAACCTGCTGTCTAAATTAGCTTGGGGTATATTACAAATCTCATCAGCCTCATTCAGAAATCTGCTCCACTGTACTAGGGAAGAGTACTAAAAACAAACACACAAACAAATAGGCAAACAAACAAAAAACCCTGGAGATTTTATTATCTGAAACAATATTTTTGAGAAGATTTAGTAAATCATGAAAGAAGACACACCTTTGAATTGCCCTGAATCATCACCTTACACATCAGTGTCTCCCATGTCTAACTTGTTTGGAGAGGATGTTTGTGAAGTAAAAAGGCTGCCATATTTACAGCTAGAGCAAGAGCAAAAATAGCTACATTAGAAATGGGAGAGAAAGGAGTAGTAGAGCAATGAACAGACAGGCAAGCTGCCAGCTGCTTAATTCATTCATACAGCAAAACTAGTTAAAATAATAACTAAATAAATTATTTGAAAATCTATAGATTGAATTATCCATGCAATCTTTGCAGCTTGGTGAAGATATTACTTCAGTGTTATTAAGTGTGGATATATTTATCATTAATTTTCTTTTTAAATGTTATGAAACTTGCATAATAAAAGTCTTAAAGGTTTAGAAGACTAGAATATAAACAAAGGCTACAATGAAGAGGCTTACTCAAATCAGTGCAAGTTATGCATTGCAAGCCACTGACAGCAGGAGAATTTAATAATCCTGACTCCAGCTGACTTATTCTAAGCATTCCCGGATGAATACCTTTCTCTGTCACCACATTTCCAGGCAAGCCTTTCAAAACTATCTTTTAAATAACCTAGGTAAGGGCACCCCACAAGCTGGCAACAAAGGACGGGACCAGTTTGTCCAGAAGCTCAGAAAATGCTTTCACTATGCACCTGTCCTGCAGCCCATTGTCATAATCTGTAGAAGCTGACAAGGTTTCTGGATTTGCTTCAAATACCCTGGATTCAAGAAATAGATTGCAGTGAATCTGTAAGCTTACAGACTTGGCTTAGAAGAAAGGACTTCTCATGCAGATTCCTTTACATTTATCTGATTTCCCCAACATGATCCAAAAATATGTTAGTATCTTCATCTCATTTCTCTTACAACATTCATAGACCAGTAGAAATAAACACTAATAACTTTGATGATGAGAACACTAAGAAGTCATGGGATGAATAGGGGAGTAGCAGTGATGGGCTATAGACTATAACCTCGGTGTTCTCCATGCTGCATCAACAGTACAGGCTTGCAAACACTGGCAGGGCCAACATAAAACTACCTTGCAGAAATGTTTCAGTGGAGAAGGGAAATGAACCATAAAGTGTCCAAGTTTATAAAACTGGGGAAGCTGTTCTTCTTCACTTAGTTTTATTCCTAATACAAACATTACCATAAAAGGTAATGATACAAAAAAAAAAGAGGAAAAAAAAGATGCTCCAGGATGCCGAGATTGACTTGGAGGGCTCCGGAGGAAATGGAGCATATTGCAGACCACAATTGTCCAAACTGCCCTGAACCTGCCTGACAGAATACTACATGACTCTGTGTTTCACAGGTACTTTGGAGTTGCAGTTATTCATATTTGTATTCCCCAGTAAGTGCTCCTAGATTCTGCTGTCCCACTGTGATTTTGAGATATGAGGTCTTAAGGAGAGTTGGATCAAATAGTGTCTCACAAGATCATCTGCACTGGGCCTTTTTTTTCTTTTGGTTATCATTTTTCTTATCCTTTCTTGATTCTGAGCTTGCCTATTTATTTGTTATAGGGATAACTATCTGTGTTAGAGCTAGAATGAAGGATCATTGTACATGTTACATTTGTATTTGATGGACTCCTTCTTGTTAGATAAAAATACAGTATGCTGTTGTACACTGTATCAGACTGAAAATACAGAAGTTAGTTTTCTTTCTGGCTCTGTATTAAGTAATAAGCTTTTAGATGAACTTTATATTCCTGAAGGTTTATGGCTGCACTCTCCTGAGTGGAAAGGATTTCACTATCATCTGAACTTTTTTTTTTTTCTAAATTCCTTAGAAATGAATGGTTTCCTTCATGTTAGCCAGAATTTTCCAGGAATATGTGAAGGAACGTATCAAGTTGCCGAAATCATTGGGCCATCCAGTGTCCACATAATAGTATTTTCAAAACATACTCTCCTTTTGTGCTTCTTCATATCTTTTTAAAATTTTGCATCTCCAAACCACGACCCTCAAAAACCTACAATATCAGAAGTTAGGGGTGTTTTTTTGAAAAAAATTCCACAAGCCATGGGTTGTGACATTTCTGTTTGCAAACCTTTCCTTCTCCTGTTTCAAAACCAAATGCTGAGGAAAAAGTGCCTATTTTGCATCTGCAGGGTACCTTCAAATCAACTGTTGCTTGTTGTAATTTGCAACTTACATGTGCAAACTCAAGCCTGTTAAAGAGAGAAATGTGAAGAATGCAAATCATGTCAAAATCATACTGACAAAATGATAACACTCAGGAAGCACTTGTAAGGTTGTGGGAAAGGTCCACACCTTGGAGCTGAATTTTGAATACTTGCCCTTTAAATTCTAAGTTAAAGACAAACCTTTGGGCTCCTTAACATACAGTTTTGACAAGTGAATAAATTACTAAGAGAATAGAATTCATTAGTTTTAACAGAAAGGGAGAATAAGTAAGTATGTAAAGACAATAGTAAATGATACATTACAGACATCATCATTGTAGTGTTAGACATGGTATTGTCCTGGGGTGTAAAATTATTTATATATTTTTAACTAGCACAGAGACAAGGGCACAACTTCATTGGTAAAAAAAAAAAAGGTAATAATAATGAACTAATTTAGTGAACATGCCACATGCCCATATGGCATACACACTGCACAGGGAAAAGAAGCAAATAATTGCATTTTAAAACCAAACTTTTGTAGAATCTCTACTTTGTCTAAAGGTCTCCTTGTTACTCTTGCTTAAAGATTTTAATATTTTTTTCAAAATTCCATGGTCCCATTATTTCCAAAAAGGATTAGCAACCTAAAGTAAAAATGTGTGCTTTGCTATTTAACAAGGTCTACATGTCTAGGGTCACTCCATCCTCCTGGACTCACTCTACTGGTCAGACTTTCAGTATACACTTGGGTGCAACAACCAGTACATAATAATCAGTTGATGGCAATACTTCTTAATCTGGGAGTGTTTCATAAATTAGATTTTGTAATCTGTTTGCTATTGCATTTTAATGTCCTTGGCACCTAATGCACCAGAATATTAGTCTTTGATCTGGGTAACATAAACTACAAATGCTCAGATGTTCCTCATCACCTGGATGATGAGAAAATAAAAGTATTCAATCAAACTTCTGAAGATTAAACTGTAAGAGCTGCAAATTTCTGAATAGCTCTGGTACAATCTGTGGATATGTTTAGCTAGTGCAGTCCACAGACCCTCTGAAGGTGGTCAGCTGAGGAAAGGTTGTGTAGTCATTACAGGAAGCCAAGTACCCATTGCCATGACAAAGGGCTCCTTGTGTTACTTGTACATGCCCAATTCAATTGGACCTATATTTGCAACTTGCAAATAGCTTTTCCTGAAAGAGCTAGATTTGGAAGTGGTATGCAAAACTTTTCCTTAGTAAGCCTCTTTGGTTTTAATTGAAATAAACAAATGCTCTAGATCTTTACATAGTTCCATCTTCTCCTGTTTGTTTATGGAATCACAATAAATATTTGGGATTCTGGATTTCTTTTTCCCACCATTTTCCCCTGTCAATGCCCATCATATAACTGACTGTATATGGAAACTTACCAAGAGAGCAAACAAAGAACTATAAATCTTACTAGGTCATGGTAATCTCATGCATTCCTGGCTCCCAGCTGATCTACGAAGAGTTCATTTGGTTGAAAGCCAACTTGCCAAACCTCCTTCTCTTGTCACTGTTTTAATTTCCTTTTTTGCTTGCTTTATTCTCAGTACTGGTACATTTTAAAAGAAACAGCATTTGCATCTTTACAAGGAATGCCATTTTAAATAAGACATTCTTGGGCAACAACAAAAAAGAACCTCTGTCTCTGAGGATGTGTCTTGACAACTTGTTTTTAGTGCTTGGGAACACATACCACTTTGTTCAGTTCTGCACAAGGAGATAGTTTCAGACAACTATTTCATAGTACCCCAAGGAAAAAAAAAAAAGCAAAGAGTACACAAATCATTGGCTACTTATCCGAAGCCTTGATACTTACTGTACACGGAAGTCTTCTCCCTGTCTGATGGCTGAAGTATTTTCAATACACACAAAATATCTTCTCTTGCAGATTTGTATATTGTCTAACTCACTGAAAGTCAGACACAGGATGGGGGGCAGCAGTCTTCCAGCATTGCAAAGGACAAACTTCTTGACTAGCCAGTTTTCTTTTGGCTTTTATAAGTGAGAAGCACATCTTGGTCTTGATTAATCTAACAGTCTGGTTTTGGCTTTCTAGTCTTTGGTTTCTTTCCCAAGTTGGCTGTTGACAGACTATGGAGTATTACACATGGGTTTTAATCTTCAGGAAACATAAAGCATATGTAGCTGGCTTCAAATCACCAGCTCTCCCATACCACAGAAGATGAAACATGGGGTTAGGGGTGGGGCTAGAGTAGAGAGGGATGGGAGTAGTAGGAGCTTTCAGAGTATTGCACATAACCCCAGTCACTCCCATGTTCCCACTGAGACTGAGACATTTAAAATTACTTGACAAATATCTCAGCTATTTGAAGCTAGTCCAGGAGCTGTTTGGGCTCTACAAATAGAAAGTTATCAAAGCGCCAGCATAGCATTGTCTCTTCCTCTCCTCAACCACAAGTTTTTCCATTTACACGTAGCTGGTGCATTCAATCCAATATCATGTTTCATTCTTACCTGAGATGCAGCTGGAAATCAAAACAGTCCTTCAAGCAGAAAAAAAAAAAGAGGAAAACTTTTCTACAGATAATGTTGCTTCTTTCTCTCCTCTTCCAGTTTTTGTTGCTGTTGTCCTTTGTGATGAAGGGGAAAAGCCCTAAGAACCCATTTGATTTGCTGCCAGACGGGGATGGCAAGGCTCTAATTTGCTGACATTCATCTCCAATTTCAGGTGATGTGAGTTGAATCCTGTCCCAGATTCTGCAGCTCAGGCTCATTTGTAAAGTAAAACTCCCTCCAGCCAACAGTGCCACAGCCCAGGGTCAGTAGCACCACCAGCACAGCAAAGACCACTGTCTCCTTCTTTGACAGGTTCACAAAATAGGAGCTCTTTAGCAAGTTACTTAGGAATTTCCCTGTGTCTAGGCAGCCTTTGACAGAAGAATGGCCTATGGATATTTGGGTGGTCACAACACATTCCACAACATAATCCAACAACTGGCCCAGCCTCTCTGTAATTAGACCAGAGTAATCCCAGCTCCCCCAGAATCCATGCCCTTTCTCCTTCATCAGCTCAACAAGTGAGGAACAAGCTCACTGATCAAGTTATGCTTCTGTCCTACTGTTATCTGATAGCTTTGGGAGGGAAAGGGGGACTGTCAGTAGTTTATAAGAACATTCCTGGAAGAAGAAGCCAGGAAAGAAGATACTTGTGTAAGAGTCAGAGTGCTGTCAGATCAACTAAATGAAGGACAGGATTTCCTACTTTCATCCAGCAAACATATCTCAAGACTTTTTACCCTCATATCTTTATATTATAGTATTATTGCTCTTCATAGTTTAATAAGTTTCCCCATTGTTGTGACATGTGACAGCAGACCTGTGTTGGTGGATGAAGTAAAGTGGGAACAATGCCTTATTTTCTGTAACAAATAGCTGTCAATTCCAGATTGACAATTTCTACTTAAGATAATTTACAAAAAGAAAGCTAAAACACCCTCTCCTGGGGTACTATGAAAAGAAATAACGAAACACTTGATATATGCTTTTACAACTGGAACAAAACCTAAAGCTTTAGCTAAACAGCATAAAAGAAAATGATAGAAGGAAAAAAATTAACATGTGACCTGATTGACAGTTGCTCTCAAAAAAAAAAAAGGTTTATATCTATGTATATACTCTTATCTATAAAACAAATGTATTCCTCTGGAAACTGGGTGAGAATCTTTCTTTTTCTCTTCTGGAATGACCTAGAGGAGCCACAAACCACTCCCAAGGCCACAATCTGTAGGTGATAAAAGTGGCTTTGGCCTCCAGGACCACACCTTTGCTGATTCACTCAGTGAACACAGGGCCACACATGGTTTCTATCAGTTTTTACCAGTCTGTTTATAGCATTTAATAGAGCAGAGCACAAGCTCTCCTAGAAAGGGCTGGATATACTTCAGAAAAGAACTGCTTTAGCAGTTCCCTCTTTCCTTCCTCCACTTTTAGGGATCTGATGATGGAGTTTGGCTTTCTCGCAGTGCTGATCATCCTCGGCTGAACCCAAACAGGAAAAGAACATTAAATGTCTGCTTTCAAACACTCTGTGCTGGCCTGGGCAGCAGCATGCAGTAGGGGGCTCAGAAAGACACAATCACTCCCCTTTCTCTGCTGCCATATGCACTTCACCACCACGTGAGTCACGCAGCAGCGGAGCCTGCAGGAGCGCACTGTGGCTAATGGCCATGGTAACGAGAGGCCGAGTGTGCTGAATACGGGCAGACAGACGGCATGTTTCAAGAATGTGTTCTCTTAAACACATCACTTCCCTATTTTCTACCTTCGGCAACTGAGAAAATGGGACTTCATTAATGTTATTCTAGACAAAGAGAGGCAGAGAAATGTAATGTTAAAAAAGCCTATATTTTTAAATTGAGAGAGACCAATTACAAAAGCTATAAACACTTTAATCATTTCTCTGAACATGTGGAAATACATACATTGGGAACCTTTATCATAGGAAATGCTTAAATCCTTTCCTTAATGGCACATTTTCTTAATGGCTTTACAGTTTCTCAGTTCATTTCAAAGGGCTGTTATTTGTTATGTGGACATAAGTTTAGATTATGGTTTAGAATGCTGAGAGATGTTTGAAAGAATTATCTGGTGGATGGTGGCAGCTACTTTTGCGTTGCCTTCTGTTCTTTCTTTGAAATATATGAGAGTGGAGATACAGGGAGGTGGAATGTCTGTGTGCTAAAAGTTCCTCATAAAAACGTGGGGTGAAATCCTGTCCCTGGTCAAACCAGGAACATACCTGGCATTTCTTCCACTGCCAGATTTTTTCCAGGTATTTATTAAGTACTAAAATGAAAATAGATTTTATTAAAAAGGATGCATTTATTATTTGCATTGGGTTTTTTTACCTTATGCTATGATTCTTTCATCTTTGGGGGCATAATGATAGTATGTGCAAGGCTGAAAGAAAAACTAAAGAACAAAAATGTGCTGTATAAAAAGAAGTCATGAGAGAGGTATTGCAGATGATGAAGTCATAAAATTAAAAAACATTGATAATTTCTGGAAACAGAATACTCTTTGTAAAAGATTAAATGTGGGCTACATGAGTGTCTTAGAATGATGTGCAGATCTTGGATGAAATCCCAGCCCTGTTGAACACAATGGGAATTTTTCCATTCACTATAACAAAATCAAGTTTTCATTTGCCCCTCACTTTAAAAGCATGTGGAGCTCAGAGGGGTTTCTTCTTTAGAAACAAATTTTGTCTAATTTAGACATGTGCACTCCTTTCCTGCCCTGCATTCCTCTCTGTGTTCCAGAGCTCTTCACTACTCTAGTATCTCACAGAAGGGAATTCTTCCCCAAACTCAGAGACTGAACTCACTCACCAAATGCCTAATTTATAGAAATTGCATTGAATAGGTATCAACACCACTCTACCTTTGGTAAGAAGCCCATTCCACTGACTCTAAGAGCATTTAAAGCCTGAGGGAAATTTCTGGGAGGTCCAGCAAATCATTTCAAGTTCAAATACTTTTGCCCATATTCAAATCTTGCTGGAAACAGTAGGGAAGGAAAAGAGTAAAAAATAAAATAATGATGGCACATTTTATGGTTAAGTCAGCCTTAGTGGCTGGATTTGCTATTTCTTCAAGTAATAGCAAAGCAAGCAGAAATAGCTTACACAATGCGACAAAGCTTATGTAAAGTGAGAACTGAAGCTTCCTCGGGAGCCTCTGAGCTAAAGTGGGTGCCAGCTTACCTTGAGTCCTTCCTTCACTTCACCATCACCTGTTCTGTTTTGCATTCCTGATAAGGAGAATGGATGCAATTGACTGTGAATCATAAATGTTTGCAGTTCTCACCACTTAAAACATAACCTCCAGGAGGTTATTCCACTCTTACAGATATTTTGCTTGTGTTTGTTGATGTTAAGGAATACTCTGGGTCATTGCTGTGTTCTCTTCTATCACAAATACAGATATTACTCTAACATGTCTTCTGAAATGACAAGGCAAATTTGACATGACCCGTGGGATTCCTCCTGTGAGGAGTCACCACTCTGTCCAAATCACAGACAGTACAATTCAGTTGATGTGGACACAAATCGCATAAAAGCTTATTTTTTTCCCCACTGTGGCTGATTTCACAAGCAAGGAAGAGCTGGTTTTGTGCTGAAACAGTAAAGTCTGCATCTTTCATATTTTCCCAACCACTACCACACACACACACTGGAAGTTCAGTTCACCTGGTATTTGGGAGAAGCTTACAGATCCCTCCATATTAGGTACTATTTTGGAAGACTGTATCCCATTGCTGTTTTTGTTTTGATGAAAGTCTCAAATTACCATTCTGCTTGCAGACTGCAGTCCTTGCAGAACTTATTCTAAACAGAGGTAGATGCAAATTGCCTCCCCATCTGCATCATGGCTTGTCACTTGCCACATGCAAGCTTTGCACATGCCCAGTGATCTCAATTCCAGTGTTGACAAGGCAAATATTACAAAAAATTCTAGGGAATTCATATAATTT
This sequence comes from Pithys albifrons albifrons, assembly GCF_047495875.1. NCBI lineage: Eukaryota > Metazoa > Chordata > Aves > Passeriformes > Thamnophilidae > Pithys > Pithys albifrons. The sequence goes on from NC_092461.1 coordinate 89,887,931, forward strand.
GTGCAATTAATCTGTGGTTCACACATTGCACAAAGTTCTTGGGACGTTCTCACTTATTGGAGGATGGCAGATAAATTCCGTAAATGTCAACCTCTAAAGAATATATGCAAACAACGATGTTGTTCTTGGTCTGTGGGGTTAAAGATTGAGCCTGACAACCAGATGTCCACCATGCTTTCCACCCAGAATAAAAAAAGACGTGTGCTTGTGTGTGTGCGCATGCATGGATGTGTGTCACATGAGGGAAAGAGGGGGAAAGAGAACCTTGGAAATGCAAATTTCTTACTGTCTTTTAGCAAAAAAAAATAGTTTTGAGAATATTCTTCACCTTGAATAAAGCCCACTTAAAATATGTTGAATTTGCCTTCCTGATCTAATACAAATGATTCCTGTATTTTAATCCCAGCCTGTATAGTAGGATATTTCAATGACTTTTCTTAGCTGTGTGAAACAAGCTGGGAGGTCTGCAATATTTCACGTTGTAGTTCTTCCCTATAAATTTGAAGTTGGATTGCACATTGCAGCTGTGGGTTGCACATTTTAACAACTCTAACTAGTGCAATATGAACTACTTCAAAACAATGTGTAAATGGTGCCTGAAGAGCCAAAATGTTCCTCCTAGGCATTCAGATAGCCTAGAATTCTCTCTGAAAAACTGTGACTGGAGCAGTATGCAACTCATGGAGAAGTGGCAGGAAGCTTTCAACAGTGTTGTGGTGCATATCACTTGGAGAGAGACGGGGATCCAATGGATGTGGGAAGGGAGAAGATTCTCATGCCATCCTCTCCTGGGGCAGCAATACCAGTCATGGAGCATGAAAGCCTGTACACAGCAATTGAGGATTAAACATTAATGTGAACACTAATGCCCATGCTCATTCTGCCTCTCAGAGTTGAGGAGAGCACTTGGCATCATCCAGAAAATGACAAGCCTAGCCACATCCACCATATTCAACAAATTCCTGCTTCTCACTTGTGCAATAAAGGAAGGTGGAAGGAGCCTTATGCAAAAAAGGAATGTGAACCACTTATATGGTAAGATTGATGCTGTAATTGGACTCTCAAGAGGGCCTTAAGCTCTGGGACTTCAGTGTACATCTAGAAATGCTGTGCACAACACAGAAACACCTTTGCCAATACACAAGAGTAGAACACAGAGCTTTTCATGTCCAAGAAATCTCCATAGCCATCAATAAGATTGGTTAGCTTTATTGTTTTCATTAGCCAGTGTCAGATTTTTAGGCCAGCTGAGGCACAGGTAGAGAAAGGGTTGGTGTGCTTAAGATATAGTGCTTATGTGATTGGCCTTTCCACCCACCCCAGCTCATGATGCCATATGTACTGACATGACTGTCTTATAGTACTGCCCAGACACCACAAGCCCTGTAATTTATTTCTTCTTCCTATTGTCTCTGAAAGGCAAGGAAGTGTCATTATACCCATTTCACAAATAAGGAGAAAAATCACTGAGACAGAATCACTCAGCAGATAGAGTCACCTCAGAAATCCACCCAGGATGAAAAAGGGTGCTAGAGTCCCTCCTAATAGACTGGCCAAGCCTATTTCTTCTTGACATCTGTATGTGATCTGCTAATATTCCCAGAAGCACAGATGTTACAACAGCCTTGCCTCTCACCAGTTTGCAAACATGCTGGGAGGCCCTTCCACTTTGAAGGTTTCAGGTCACATTTAGCCTAAATCCATCTCTTTGCAATCAAACAGAGAAACACCTGTCAGTTTTGGGAAGCACACTTCAGCTTTAGGAGGTGAGGGACACTGAATATGGAGAGACGAACAAAAGAACATCTGCTGGTTCTCGCCCCAGGGTAGGAGATCAAAGATCACCCTTTTTCGAAGGTGATCATACTGTCCAGGAACATAAAACAAGATAAAAGACAAACCTATTGGTAAGTAGATTCTATCACTCCATAGACCCCTAAGAAGAGAAAAAATATTTATTTATATTTTCTATATCCTTTTTTATATTGCTTCTTCCCTCCCTCAGTGCTTGCCTTTTGATTTTGACTTGTTTATTATACTTTCTCATTGTATTCCCTACACTTTAGATTCTGGTTTATGTTCAAATTCTTGTTTTACTAGAAATGCTACATCCTGGTGGAATTGAAACCCAAATTGGATTTAGAGTACTGCTTAATTTGAGCTGCAGTGTCCCAGATATTGATTGGGTGCTGTGAATGTTACAAAATCTAATAATATTTTTCACCTAAAAAAGATCCATTAATATAATGCTAGGAATGAGATGTGCTGAGAGCCAATGGAAGCCAAAACACATCTGAGTAAACGTTGCCAAACTGCTTTTTCTCCCCTTGGTTCCCATCCTCTCCCTAGGCTTTAGGTACTGCAGCACATGTGGAAGGCCCTTGTAACACTAGGAAATGCTATACAGTTGTGATTTTACAGAACAAAACAAATTGTTTTACCTCCTCTAATATTTAATCCAGATTTGTAGTTTCCCAGTGCACTGCTGTAAAACCATCCAGTGTGGTGGGGTCCTTCACTAGTCCAGGAGTGCCAAGTCTCAAGGTGGCTGAGCTGAGTATTATGTTCCAATTTGGCAGTGGAACACCGTTTCCATAGACAAATTAACATTGTTTCATTTCATTTTGACACCATAATGTCTTTTCCATAGACCTGCACTGACATTGTAGTGAAATCATTGCGTCCCAGTCAAGTGAATGGGAAATTAGCACAATGACACAAAACATACCGAGAAAGTAACCACTGCTTAGTTTATTTGTCAAACTGAAATACCTCAGCCACCTTCAACTGCATTTTCTGAAGCACCAGAAGATGCAAGTGCAGGAATCAATACATAAAAAACATACGCTGTTAAATATGTTCCTTTCATTCAAGATTTAGGAAAGTTGCTAAAAATGAATGACCCTTACTGCTGGCTTTGCAAGTTAGGGCTCATGCCCTCCATCCCTTTTCTTCTCTCTCAGCATTTCTCTGTGATGCTTGCATCTGAACTGAGGGTTTGTAGTTCCAAGGAATCAGTGTGACTTCAGCATCCCTTGGCTTCTCAGTGTGCTCAGTGCAGCGGGTGCTGGAAACATTGCTGTTAGCATTTTGATGGGACTTGAAATAGAAATCATTTTGGGTTTTCCACGGTTTGAGCTTGAGGGCCTTGGTAAAAGCGCTGCCATTGAGAGCTAAATTTGAAACCACAAACAAATCTCGGTTTGTCGCAGATACATCCTGTTTACTTTAAGTTAGAGAACAGGAAACAAACACACAACAAAAACACAACAGTAGCCCAAATCACAGATTTCTTAAACTTTTTGCTCTCAGACACATCCTAACAACATAGACAATATTTCTCTATGCCAGTAAAATGTACAACACCAACCTACATAATGATTTTAATTTCTCTTCATCCCATCCATGCATATAACACAGATATTAAAAGAGGTCAAGGCTGCACAGCAAGCACTCAAAAATGTCCAAATTTGCCTCTCTTGCATATATCATACATTATTACTCCACTTTTGGTATCTGTCATGATTTCTTTTGTGCCAGTCCACAGCCCATCTCTCCTCTTGCCCAGAATACTCTGCTCTGTCGTCATTTCCCCTTCCAAGCCATTTCCATGGCCCCATTGCTTCCCCTGCCTCTCTCTTGTGCAGTCCATCCATCCCATCTGAGAGAGGACGCATCCCTACTACCCTGGTCTCTGCTTCTGTGACACTATCAGATGAGAGCACCAAGTTTTACTTTGCCACAATCATATATTTTGGGCTTTTGGAACCCAAAACATCTGCACCCCTTCCCAAACTCTGTGATTACAATGGCTCTCAGCAGGACTTGGTTCAGCAAGGAGAAGCTCTCCGATAAAGAGAAGGTACTACTTCTAAAACTGATGGCAATCTACATCTTGTGTATCACCTCACATCTTGTGCTCTCTTTTGAGCCGAAGGGACCGTAAAAATCAGCATTTTTAACACTTATTCACCCCAGCCATGGACCCTTGCCAAAAAGACACTCCTGAATAGAGTTCAGCCAAGCCGATGCCTGAGTAGTACTGTGCCATAATCCTCTCCCTCCAGCTTGGCGCCAGGCACTTTTGCTTGCCTGTACTTGTGGAAAGGGCAGGAAGGGGCACAAGTGTGGACAAAAGGTTAAAAAAAATAAATTTCCAAATTCAACAACAAGGCAATTGTGTTTCACTCCTACCACCTCAATCTTCTCTCTGCAGATGGAGAAAGAGAATTAGATTGAGTCAAATTTACTGTTTTAGAAAACATCTGCACACTGCCTTTCAATTTTCAGTGTCTTTTCCTCTTTGATGTGTTCATACAGTTTCCATTTATACTATGCAAGAATCTCAGATATTCATAAAGAAGCAGCTGGGCCAACTCGCCTGTCACTTTACTCTCTATCGTGCTGCCCTGACAGCATGAAGCAGATGAACTCTAGTGGGTATCACCCTCTGGAAGATTTCTCTTGCCTGATGGGAACCCTCTGTTGTCATCAGGCTGTTGGCCAAAGCACTGACTTGGGAGGAGTTTGCCTCTTCCCAGCTGGCATCAAATTACTGTAACAGCCTCTTGGGTCTTCCAGAATAAGTAGGAGTTCAGAATTAATCTCCCATCCTGTTTGTAACGACTGTATCCAGAAGTGCATTTCTCATATTCATCCCACCCCTAGGGTGAGCGTTCACATGGAGACAGGCCTTGTCACGCTGTGGAAATTCATCTATCCTGAATGCCAACCCTAAGCTCACAGTGCTGCTTGGGGGGCTGGGAACACCTGGTTGAGTAGCCCCATCCCCAAAACAGAGAACTTGTTCCTCTCACTCAGAGCAGGAAGTCCACAAAAGTTCCACTGGCTCTCTGGAACTGTACTTGCACCCTCAATTGCTTTTGCAGACAGAAACGGTCTATAATGATTTGTGGACAATTTTACCCCTCTACTGTCTTTTTATACAGTTCTAAGTGGCCAGAATAGGTGCACAAATCTTGCTCTGACTGTTGTATGCCAGATTGTTCAAAGTATTAGGTGGTTGAGAGTCCAATTAGGGCTCTCTAACTATAATTCCCAGCTCCTTAATTCCTTCACCTTAGCAGAATCACTTTTAGTTACACTGCATTCTAACTCTTTTGCATGGAGAATGTACCACAAAAATCCAGTCTGGCATTTGTGATTGTTTTGAATTGCCTTTCCAGCATTTCTTAGTCTCAAGTTTATGCTTATTCAAATTCTAGTTAGTCTGTTTATCAAAATCCTATGTGGAAAATATGCTAATTGGCAGAGAAGCCCTTTTTTTCAGTGTCAACTTGCTCACACTGGATTTCTTACAAATGGAGCTGTAGTTTATTTTACAGGATACCTCCCAGCCCACAACTTCCTCAGGTATCTGATGCAAAGCAAGAAGCACACCCACTTGACATCCTCTTGGGCTTGAGCTGATTCATGGGGTGAAACCACACTGTGATAAGTGCACTAAAAAGATTACTAAGGAGGAAGGTTCTTAGAACAAGGCTGTAAGCAGTCACATTGCTTTCATTTTAAAAAAGCCAGCAGTACAAAGTTGCCCCATTGATACAACTCTTCCAAAAATTGTCACTTGTCTGTTCTTCAGGACCTGTGCTGTTATTGCTGTTGTTTGGCTGGTAGCCTGCCTGGGGAAGGGAAGAGAAAGGGAGACAGAGAAAAGCACAAAAAAAAAAAAAAAAGAAAGAAAAAGAAAAAGAAAAAAAAAAAGAAAAAGCACCAAACTTGGGAATCATTTCAAGGCCTCAAATGTGGACAGGTTTGCCGAAAGATATCTTGGAACTGTAAAAGGTAAACATGGTCTAAATCACCTGCTTTGGGAAGATAAGTACTGCGAGTTCTCTAAGCTAAATGTACACTGCTGAAATTTGATTGAAAACTTTGCGATGTGAAGACTGAAAATCACAAGAAGGAGGCAGGCAGCGTTTAATCTCCTGTTGGATGACAATTCAAGATAGACTGATAGAGATACCTGCTGCCTGATAAACCAGTCAATATTGTAGATGGTAGATACTTGCAGGAAACAGACACTGCAAAAGGGGAAAAAATCCTTGGTATTTTTACATTTTCATCCTGTTCTCAGATCCCTGCTAAGCAGGATGAGACTGGTGTTTTCCTCTGTTAAGTTATTACACTTTAAATACTTTGAGCATTCCAATTTCTTTTCAAGGGCATGTTGTTTAAGTTAGAAGTAACATGTATACAAAATATATGCATGAAATCCAGGGAATTCTAAGTGTCTGGAAACCACAGCATGATAGAAACCAAAGGTGACAGACAGATCCAGCCACAGTTCTGTATTAATTTTTTATCTTGTCTATTATGGAAGAATTATGTGACCACTAACCTACTGGAAACTAAATGATGATGTTTAGTATAAGCAGCAGATCATTCAAAATAAGCTTACCTGGCTGTGAGACCAGAAAGAAAAACCCATGAAGTTTGAAAAAGCATGAGGAAATCACAGACAATGGAAAACACTATTTACACTTCTCTTTAAAAAGACTTGGACAAGTTGCTGTATACATATTCTCACCACAACACTTCATATTTTGTGTGTGCCTATCCTTTGCATTGTGTTCATTATGAGAGCTAAGACAGCAGGCTTTCTAACAGCTCTCTGCTGCTGCTGTCTTACTATGATTTTCCTATCTTTTAATTAAAAATATATTTCACAGCCAAGCCAAATGTTTTATAATAACTAGCAGGAAATGCAGAGAAACAGCGAGGAAAACTTTTGACCTGATGCAAACTGAACATACTTCTTCTTGCCATGCAACGAGACTAAATCATTGCATGTGTTGCTGATGGACGTTCATCATTATTTTTTCCCAAACTGAAGGCATATTTTATTTTCCTGAAGTCTGGGTTTACTCCAAATTTTGCAGGGAAATTTTGCTGCCATTGGAGCTTGTTGCTGTGTGTCACCACCTGCTGGCAAACATCAGTTGAGGGTTTCTGTCTTGATTGTGCAGCTGAAACAGTGTAGACAAGGACTTTTATCTTCCTTGATAGAGACAGATAGGTGGCCGCAAATAGAACATATGTTATTTAAACAGATTTTCGGTCTTGAATGCATATATTCAGACCAAGCCTGTTTGTATAACATGCAATCTGGATTCTGCAAACCATTACTCAGGCAACTAGTTCTTCACACAGGAGAAAAGATGCAATTGCATAGAAAAGGTTACCAAAGTAGGAAAATGTTCATGGACAGACCTGAGTTTGCCAGAAAAATAAATAAATTAAAAATTAAATATGCATGGTAAAGGCTGCTGCAATATTTAATTAAAAATAATGTAGAGTGAAAGCTTACAATAAACTTCGAGAGACAATCTCAGGTTTAAATTTCCTAACCTATGCTACTTATTTCATAGGAGTAAGGATTAGAGTTTGGATTTTTCTCTTTTTTTTTTTTTTTATTTTCCACAGATGGTTTTAGAAATCAGATCTTTGAATATGAAAGTATATTTTGAAGCATATAATATTTATTCTATCCACTCTAATAGGTGAATGTGCATTGCAGTGTGGGCACTAATGCTGATAATTCATATCTTTTATCTGATAGATCAGGAGCCATTACAGCCTGTTGTGTAAATTCATATTTTGGCACTCTTTAAAAAGTGGATTATTATTGACCCAATAGACCATAACAGCTCCAAAGAAGCCATTACTGTCTATTGTGTAAGTCCTTCATGGCACATGTTTTATTGACCCTTTGGAGCCATCATGGTCTGTCTTGTCAATCCGCATGCCATACAAGCATATTAAGGCTGCCTGCGTAATATCCGTGCAGAGTGGTAGTCACATTATTGATGTGCACCCCTACGAAATTACATTTTAAGCCACATCAGCCAGCTGTTTTTTCCTCAGGTTCCAAAACACCTATTGTTCTGGTTTGCATCCTGAACTAGAGGCGAGGGCTACAAAAATCACCTGAAGATAATGAAGCCATTACTCTTTTTTCGTTTAAAATAAACCAAAAGAGTAAACATCAGGCCCTCCATCACCACAAAAAGAGAAATGGCTGTGGGTGGTCAAATCACTGCAGTTCTTCTCCATGACCCCTTCTGTTCTCCCAGTGCACACACATAGGAGAGCACTACAAAGGAAGATGTCCTTTCCTCCCTTCATGGTCCACAAAAGACACCTTGCTGGAGGGCATGGTGGCCAGCTTGCTTGTGCTGGGGGAAGGCTGACCAGGGTTTGCCCTTTGCAAAAAGATGACCACCCTGCATAAGGAGCAAGCAGACTTGCACACAGCACTGGGACAAAGGGTTCATATGTGCTATATGCACTGAGGGGCCCAGATTTGAGGGCTTTTATGAGAAACAGAAGGGATAAAAACAAGACCCCAGTAGAAAACCTATTCTGAGGGACTGCCTACAGCCGCTCCCAGGCTGACAATAACACCTTGGCCAACCCTGCAAACAAAACTCCAGCCAATCCTTTCTATCTCGCTGACCCCTTCATACAAGAGCAGCATCACCCTGCTCAGCACACATCTGTCAAGGCAAATGCAACTCGTAGTCACTGACCTGTTACCTGTGGACTGCCCCTCTCCTTTTCTCTGACACAAAAAATGCACAGAAACCACACGACCTGAGCCACCTCCAAAGCAAAGTCTTCCTGTGGCTGAACAGCAAGTGGGGTTAAGTTCAACCTGCAGCTGCCTAAATGCTTGAATTATTCCTATGCCTGGCATAATAAAGATCTAGTGTTGGCAGTGCTGGCTTGTCTTATACATTCATAAATATTTATCCAAATATTAATGAGCAGAAAAACAATTTATTTCTTTTTTTCCTAATTGTAACATCAATTCTAATACATTTTGTTACTTATTCACCTCACAAGTATATTGATTTTCTTATCCACCAATAGGTAGTTAAATGTTTTACAAATGCATGTCAGGATCCTGAAATGAGAACTGTGTTTGGAAGTTGTAGCATGGCTGTTACTTTTAGATTTATTTAATTCTTTTCCTAACACAGTAGGAGTTATGTAATAAAAATTTAACATAAAGGGTGGATAGTGGTTTCATGCAATGTTCATCTCCGAAGACTTCTTCAGGCAGTACACAAGTGCAATGTACAGGTGCAAAATGCATCTTGATGCAGAAAATGCCACTCCACTCCACACATTTTTTTCTCTTTTCACACCAACACCCCCCCCCCCCACCACCCCAACTTGTGCATAATATTGGCATAATTTGCAATTTCCGGTTGCAAGTCTGGGAATCTAATTTCCAAGACAGCATTCAAGAACTCTCCTTGTAATTTAGTTTCCAATTCAGCAGCCTGCTGAAGCACATGGCTGGTTTAGTGCAGACAGAGTCCCAGCAAAAGCAGCTATCTGCTTAGCCACCTTGCTAAATTGAGGCCTCGCTTTTGATAGATCTCAATGACTTTTTGTCACCCACCTAGATAGTGAAAGATGCAGGTAATCTGACCTTGCATAGTAACTGAAAACTTTTTCAGTAATATTACTTGTGACAGCTGTATATTTCCTCAGAGGCAAAGATAAAGCCTCTGGTCTCTGCAGTTCACTAAAAGAACATTTTATTAGTCCAGCATTTACTTGTCTGTGGCTGAAATTTTTATTGGGTGCTCACCAGCACCCTGATGGGCATTAATGAGAAGACCAAAGGGAATAACCTCTAGTGCTGACAAGAACTAGGCATGAGACCCTCTTCTTCCTGCATAGGTACCCATAAGCTCTCTAGGTGGCATATATGAGAGATGAAGTTACATTAATGATCCAGGAGACTCATCTACTTCAGGTAGTCCAGAACTCTCTCTCATTGCCCTTCCAAATAATGGAAGTAGGGGTTTTCTGTATCTTTTCCATAGACATATTTGGTCATTTTCCTTTTATCCTGATAATGGTTTTATTTGTCATTATTGTGATGAAGAGAATCTCCTCATGCAAAATTCTTTTGCCTAATAAGCTTAAGAAAAATTTAGGTATCCATGAAGTTCATACACAGGATACAATATTTACCAATAATAAATGGTAGCTTTACTTCTTTGGTAATTCACTTATTTTTAGAGATAGGAATTTATTTGTTCAGAAATAAGAACAGCAGCTTCATCACCATCTTCAGGGGAGTTATACCCAACGTGCACTGTTGTGAGAGTAGGCAGAATTTCAACCCAGTATCCTGACTTAAGGGCTCTTTTCCTTCTACTCACACGTTTCTGAGACAATGGATGATTTGTAATGCTGCCAAATAAAGCCCCTACAAGGAACAGGCATGGATGTCCAGCAGAGCTTAAAAGTCTGAGAGAGCCAAGTCTCAGTTTAAGTCAGGAATAAAGGTTGCATTCTCTGGGCATATTATGTACCTCTTACTGGTGCCCATGTTAGCTACAGGTAAGGGCAACTAGACCTGGCAGCTTCATCTCAACACTGCAAAAATAATTGCACTCAGATTAGAAAAATCCCCAAAAAGTCTCAGTAACCATTATCACAGTTTTTCAGTCCATAGCCTTATATATCCAACAAGTAAATGATCTGGGATTTTATAATTGTATTGCAGTGTTCCACTTCTGTTCACAAAACCATGGACAAGCAAGCCTTTGCCTGGCTCTCTCAGGGCACACATCTGATGATCTCCCTAAAACAGCAGGGCCACTGAGAAAAATTACAACCAGAATGTTGAGTGTCAGGATCACCTCACTCATAAACTCCTGACAGACTGAATACACCAGAGCTGGAATTACTGGAAAGATGATTTACCTTTTTCCCAGTTGCAGACAACTCTGAATCCTGCCACAAAAGGCAAACAAAAACCCAAGAAAATATTTGATGACTTTGTGTTTTTCTATGACAACCAACATCATTTATGACCCATTATGTAATGACACAAGCATTATACATTGAAAAGCTGTCTAGAAAGACATTGTAAATAAACTTTTCTGGTTTGCAAACAGGAAGCCGGAGATATTACTGTGGAAGCTGAGAGGATGGGGTTAGATTCTTCAAATGTGAGTGATTTGTTTTTTCCTTCCATCTCTCTCAAACTCACGGTGTAGTCATATTGTTATTAGCTAATGCATGTCATTTTCTCTCCACTGTTATAGCTAAAATATAACTTGGAAAAAAAAGAATAGTAGGAGAAAGACAGACTTGATAGGTACAAGATGAGAAGGAAAAGTGACAAAAAGCTAAAATAGGAGGCATAAAGTATCTAAGACTACAGGGACTCAAACCAAGTGCTGAAAGAATCTAATTCTAGCAGTGGCTTCAGCCAAGGCACAAAATCACCAGGAATAAATATTCCTGTCATGGAAGCATCTTCAAATTTCACATATTGCATATTCAAGTATGTTCTGCCTAGTGGGAGGTTTTTTTCAGACATGAGTAGGCATTGTAGCAATTGGAAGGGTACAAAGAGAGGTAATACTTTATGCTAGTTTAAGTATTTCCAGAAAAAAGAGTTTGTGTCTCAAAAATGTTCTTCAAGGCTGAGGCAAGCAACAGACTTCAAGCTAGGCTTTGCTGATTCTTTTTGAGATCTGAAGAGAGGCCTGTATACTTAATGTCTGTCTGAGTTTTGAGCTGTGTTTCTCAGTCCAGTAAAAACCGCTCTACAAACATTGCTTTGTCACTGTCCTTAAGCCATTACAACTACTAGTGCTCTACTAATTACCTTCCCTTGACTTGAGTGAAGCAAATTCCTGACAGCAATGGGTTTCAACTGGCCAAACCCCACTCTTTCCTCACTGCAGACTGCACACGGGGTCACACTGCTGGCTCCTGCACAGCCCTCCATGGCTAGAGAACGATGGCCTGCCAGTTGACACAGGACATGACAGAGGACTCACCACCAGCTTTCACCAGAGCAGGATTAGGCCCTTTTTCCTTCTGACGTATTTCAAAACATCCCTTTTTATTATGCTTACTGCTCATAGCAATTGCCCAGTCATAGGCATCAAATAAACACTGGCTTTTCTATCCCGGCATTGGTGTTAATGTGAAGGAAGTGTTCAGTCAAACAATATCACTGAACAAAACCTTTTCTCCTACTGATGTGTGACAATTTTTTTTTTGGCTTTAACCTGAATTTCTAACCGATTTTAAATCTGCCATTTTTTTCACACATTAATGGGAAGACGTTTTTTCTCCTTCTTCTTCTTCTTTCTCTGCCTTTTCCCCCGTTCAGTAGATGAACTTTAAATGCAATAGTGTGCTCATCCTGAGTGACCCTGCCTGCTGGGAGTAATTGTCTAGAGGAGAATAGAAGAATCTAAGAGCTTTTGTGCAAGGGAATAGAGAAGACAGACTTTATTATGATTCTGAATCGTAAGCCTGCTCTCTCTTTTTTTTTATCTTTTTCTCCCTTTCTTTTTTTTTGGGGGGGAAAGTGGGTTTCTAACAGCTGTTTCCCATCACAACCAGTGTTTGAAAGACACAGCAAAATTGAGTGTATCAGTATCACAATTAGTTTCACAGGCGGCTAATAACTTACTTGCCAGCCATGCCTGATTTAATCAGGACAGTCCTGATTTATGGTTGTTTGTCCCAGTGTCCGATTTTCTCTGCCAGTTCCAACACAAGGAGATGCATGCAGCCTGCTTCTGCTCTCTGTCAGGGCCACCAGTTCACTACTCATGGGCTTGCTGCACCAGAGGGGAAAAAAGAAGGAGGCGGCTTAAATGAGAAGTCTGGAGTCGTCTAACACAACTCAGGAAACATATTCTTCTTCCTGTGATAAACAGAGAGGCTCACACTGGTGCAGGCGTGCCAGGCTGACTTGTAAGGGCTTGTACATTTATCAAGGTATCTTACAGTGGCCTGCTACTCCCCTCTTCCCTTGTGACCTGGAGGAACCTCCTGGGTTAGGGTCAAGAGGTGATTTTAGCAGCACATTATCTCAAGCCTGCAGGGCCCTGAGCTGCTGCAAGTGAGTCTTCTGTCAATGGTGCCAAATTACGCGTGGCTCATTTTTGCAAAGTGATCTACTGCTGCTGCTCATTGGGGACAGAGCTGAGACCATCCAGCTCATTTTTCTTAGGACTGCAAGCTGGTCTGGAGGAAGTCTCAGCAGCAAGAGCCCAGCTCATGCCTTTCTCACTCAGCAACTCTACTCATCAGAGCTGAAAAATATGTCCATGAGAAGCTATTGAATAGATCGGTTGTAGCACTTAAAAGATGATATTTGAGGCAGTCTTGCCTATTGATGCAAAAGGGTAGGAAAAATAAAAGAAGAAAACAGGTCTGTAGGAGGCTTTTGTCTAGGCTGTCTATACTACTGCTCTTCTCACTCTAAAGAATTTGGCAAGTCTCTTCCTTAAAGAACATGACAAACTAAGCAAAGCTGTCTTATAAACAGGCATCTGAACACTCACCCATAGGTCTTTTCAGGGTGAATTTCCCCACAGCCACCTGCAGATCACTCCAGAGCTCTCCTTCACATCTCTCTGCAGGATTGTCTGTACCGGGATGGTTACAAGACCATAGCAGTCACTAAGCCCGCACTGAGCCAAGCCCCCTGACCATTGCTGTCCCACTTTCACCTTGGCCTCTCCAAAGTAAAACAAAGTAAAAGGACTGTCTAAATTCACTGTTTCTCTCTCATCTTTTGATTTTGTTTTGCCTTTGTTTCTGAAATGGAGAGGAGGCTGAGGCCCAAATCCATGGCTGTCATTTCTTCATGCCACTACAGTAACAATAACCCTCAGGAATGTCTAATCAGGAGAGGTGAAGCACATTCACATCAGAGGGAGCCTGTGCATCATGATTAAGAGTGTTTTCAACCTGTGAACAGAGGTTTTCTGCTTTAGTTTGAAAAATTGTCATGGAAAATCCCTTGCATCACCTGTTTAAAAGATGTGTGTTACACTTCTATAGTTAGCTCTGAAACGTGAAAGACAAGATGGGCTTTGTCATCACCTTCTTAAGCCAGGGATCTAGAAATCTGTGTCCCCTGATTTGAAAGGGGAAGTGCAAGCAGATGTTTTACACCTTGCTTGTATGTGGTGGGGGATCACACCGCAATGGCATTGCTTAGGGCTACCACATAGCCCTGGTCCTTGTCCTAAGGAACTTATGGTTTGAGTAGAAAAACAACAATCTCATTGGGAGGCTTGAAAGAAAATGTTGTTGTTTTGTTTTTAATTTTCCTCTTTTCTTACCTTATATGTAGCATTTGGTAATGTATAACAGAGGACATACGTCTCAGTTAGTTGTTGTCTGAAGCCTAACTACTATCTAAGTTACAAGAGCTACTAACTAGTTTCCTGAAAGACAAGACATGAGCAGAGGCCACAGTACATGTTTTTCTCCAGCTGCAAGAATTGAAACTACATCTGCAAGCCCCTATTTCCCTAAAGAGCAAGAATGAGGGCATCTCAGTTGCTGATTTCATTTGATTTTAAATAGATTCAAAATGCAAATTTGTGTTCAGGGTTTGCTGCTAAATAAAAGATACCTTGCCCTTTACAGGAGGTATTCACAGTGCTTTACCTGGACATTTGCCTCCACCTCTTGGGTTTCCTATCAGCTATTCCTAGGTGTCCCTCCCTTCAGTATGGAGACATGCTAACTAATCCTACAGCAGGGACCATTCTGTCTATATGGTCCATTATGGAAGGCTTAAGCTTTTCTCAGAGGCCTTTAGAGAGGACTCATGCTCTTCATTTCAAGCTGAAGGGAACTTGAGGCAGTCAGGAAACCCTAACTGAGGCAGCAGCCTCATTTTTAGGTTTTACACTGCTCATCAGAGGTCCTGAGGGAGAACCTGGGGCTAACATGTCCCTACAAACAGGTATAGAAGCACATGGATTTGAGTGGTAATGTCTCCATCCTCTTTCATAAGAACTTGTCATCCTTTTTTTTATCAAAGGAAGCAGAAAGTAGGACTGGAGCTGCAGCGACTCCTGTAAGAAGTCTAAACTTCGGATTCTTTCTTGCTGTTCTCTTTTCTCTCTCTGTTTACACAAAAGACAGACCATGTTCAATGGTATCAGTGCAACCCAACCATGAAACTCATTGAGCATTGACACACACACAGATACAAAGAAAAAAAAAGAAAAAGAAAAAGTGACAGTCTAT
This sequence comes from Pithys albifrons albifrons, assembly GCF_047495875.1. Taxonomy (NCBI): domain Eukaryota; kingdom Metazoa; phylum Chordata; class Aves; order Passeriformes; family Thamnophilidae; genus Pithys; species Pithys albifrons. The sequence continues at coordinate 89,903,000 of NC_092461.1, forward strand.
CCATCTCACTTGGCATGTTTATATGTCCTTCTTAACCATAAAAAAGAAGCCTGTTTACAAAGTAGAGTGTCGGTAACATTGTGTAAAGGAACACTTATCTGAGAAACTTTGATCTCCTTCTGAAGCACCATTACTCTGAGGCTGAAGGGCTAATGGCTGTTTGGGTGGGAGAGAAAGTTTTTCAACAGGAAAAGAAGGAAGTTTATTGTGCTATCTAGTGGACACATTTAGCAAATCCTGCTCCTTGGAAATAAGTTGCAGCCGTGTCACAGGCAGCCTTATCCCACATCACGCAGGCTGCTGACTCGAGGGGGAAATAACAAGACACTGAGGCCTCCTGTAATGGGATAGCAGGGACGTTGTTACCCTAGGGCAGGCCTGCTATCTCACTCATTTAAGTAATGGACATATTAATGGAGCCGAGAGCTAAACCAGACACATAGCCTGCCTATTGGAGCAAACATTTTCCATTTACAGACTCCGGGACACATTTTACAATACTGATTCACGTATCTAGGTCCTACTTGGGTGAGTAATCATATTGGCTTCAAGACCACAAGCAGAACATTGGCCCTAATGACAGGAGTAAAAACCACTGCCAGGAGAGTGATGCGGTCAGATCTTAAAACACCTAGTGATACTACTAAAAGAAATATTTTTTAAATTATTTTTGAAAGAAGGACTGAAAATTCCTGGAATCCAAAAAATGGATTGGAAACACACATAAGACTCAGGTAGATTTGGTTTCAGATAGGTCTGAAATCCCACAAGAACAACATCATTTACCCTACTGCCTTCGCAAAAATAGCACAAAATCTTGCCCAATCCTTTTTTTCTTCCTAATTACAAGTTTTCCAGATCTCCCTTAAGACACTGAGCTTCACTTGATGCTTCATTTCAGTCAAAGATCTGGGTATCTCCAACCTTTCCTGTGAATATATTTCTCTAAAATGTTTGTTAAAATGCACTGTCAAATTGAAACGTAATAGCACAGACCTTCCTCGCAAACATAAATAGCACCTCCAGAGGCTCACACATCACCGCTCTTCGCTTGCATCTGTCCTGCCGCTCTCCATTTTATTTCTCTGCACTGCCGCTTGCACTTTTCAACTTCTTCTGTCTGTCGCTGAGTCCCTCATTCAAAGACCACTGAAATATTTGGGAGCCCATCCAATACCTGCCGCTGCCTTTGGCCCCCACCACAGCAGTTTTGCCCTGCAAGTACTGAACACTTCCTTCAAGGCACAGAACAAACCCATTAACCAATCTTGTTAAAAATACTCCTTCACTAGCCAGCCTTTAGACAGTGGTGTCCATTGTATAAATGTGTATTTCTCTTATAAACATTCCTGGGGAGACAATATAGAGATAGGCTGGACCTGCCTTTTGCCAGTTGCTTGGCCTGTTGAAACAATTAGCTTGAAAGATGGACTTTAAAAGATGAGGGGTTTGTGCCTGTAAAAGAAAAGCAGCAGCTTCAAAAGAGTGTGATTTATTTGAAAGGGAGAAAAACTAAAAGGAAGCAGAATAGTTAGACTCATTGAGTTTCCATCCTGTAGTTTCCTTAATTTGCTAGGCTGTGAAAGACCGTGGCCAGGCTCTATAGAGAGTGCACATTTGAACCCAGATTTACTAATGACTGATAGAGCAGTCACAAAAGTTCAATTTATGTCTTTCTTTTTCCAAAAAAACAAGGCATTTGTAAGCCACCGTATTTTTTGGTGGGAGACAAATAAGGCAACTCTTATTGCAGGGCAGTTAAAATAGATAACACCCGGTTTGGAAACCAAGATGAAGTACCCCTCTATCTGGCATAGCCTTGAAACATTTACAGAAAGCCTTTTAATGGAGATTTAGTGCATGTATAATCATAACACAGAATTTGATACCCTCTAGGAAAAACCTGCCTGGTGCTCCCTTAACCACAATTACTGCACAACTTGTTATACCTAAAGTCAATAAACCAGAATTAAAGTTATGAATAAACTTTATTAACCAGCAGGAAACTGTATCTTCTCCCCCTTGTGACTGTCCCATAAGCGCCAAAGACCCTACATTTATCCTTTGGTTTACCTTTCCAGACCTGAAGGCTCTGGTGGTGACTAAAATATACTGGAGTCAAGTCAAGTAAAATAATAAAAATAAATGAAATGAAATAATGAAATTAAATGAATAAATAAAATAAAATAAAAACTAATAAAATAAAAATAAAATTATAAAAATAAATACAATATCACAAAAGAAAAAAAACAGAAAAGAAAATAAGAAAAATTAAAACAAACAAAAAAGTAAAATAAAACAGAAAAAATAAAAGGAAATAAAACAAAGCAAAATAAAATAAAACTCCACAAAAAAATAAAATAAAAAAATAAAATAAAATAAAATAAAATAAAATAAAATAAAATAAAATAAAATAAAATAAAATAAAATAAAATAAAATAAAATAAAATAAAATAAAATAAAATAAAAAAATAGTCGGCAAACCAGGACACAATGCCGGGATGTCTCCCCGCGCTCCCGCCGTGCCCGCTCCCAGCGCGGCCGGGGCGCTCTCCCGGCCGGATCGCGGCGCACCGAGCGGCGCGGGCGACACCGTGTGGCCGCCGCCGGGAGCGCCCCCGCCTCCTCCCGCCCCTGCCCGCGCCACCGGACCCGCGGGACGCCGCGGGGTTTGGGGTGGCGGCGGCCCCGGTGGGCTCCGCCCCTGCCCCCTCTTGGCCCGGCCTCACCCGGTTCTCCCAGCGCCCGGGGACAGGAGCCTGCTTCCTTCCCTTGAGGGTTAAATGAGCGTAGGAGACAGAACGTGCCTTAAACTAACTTTGGGTGCGTACGCTTCTACACTCCTTTTGGGAGCCCGTGGGACGATTTGCAGGAATGCTGCACTACCCAGAGTCAGCCGGGCGGGGAGAGTGGAAGGGCTCAGTTTTCTCATCCCTGGCTGCTCACAGCAGCCTGTTTTCCACCGCAGCTTCCAAAGGAAACCGGAGGACACCAGCGCAGCGCAGCGCAGCCCGTGCCCGCGCGGTTTCTGGGTCAGACGGCCTCGCGGGGAGATGGCTTTATTTAGATGGAGTAGGTGGTGATGAGATACCATTTGCAGGGCCAACAGAATTACAATGCATGTGGTTTGGGCCTCTGTGAGTCTGTCCTCAATTATTTTTATTTATTTTGGTGCTTCCCCAAGTCTTTCAGATAGAGTGTCTTCACTCCATGTATTTGTTCCTCCTGGAACAGGCACGAGAATCCAAACTCCAGGCCTTGTCTGACATCGCATCTCTTTGCCAATAAGGCCAAAGCAGTTGTACTTGCTGTCAGAAATGAGCTTTCAACAGGCCCCTGCAAGTAGAGCCAGTGAAGATAAAAAACAATCCTTCCCTTCTTTGCCCCCCAAAATGCCCATAAACTTTGACCTGCCTACAGAGAGAGGCCAGCGGTGGAAAGGGTGTGCTGTGGAGTCACAAACTCTGCTAATGGACGTCTGCTTATGAAGCTGTTCAGTTCTGCCAGCTGCTCTTCCCAGAGTTATCAAATAAGCAAAACTAAAGTATTAAAAAGTTTTGTAATCTATTGGTTCTCACAGGTAGAAAAAGGGACTAGTTGCTTCATGCTCCTCAGGATATGTTAAATTTTAAAGTATATAAATGCTTCCTGCATAATGGCAAATCTCCCATTAGCCTTCACCCCATTAAACACTGAACATAGATTTCTATCACTATTACATGCTGTGGGCTTTCCAAAATATGTCCATGACCTGAAAGAGATAACATACAAGCTGTAGAAGGTCCATACCTTTGGAGAGAAGTGGCTGGCTGTCAGGTAGGTGGTCAAGAACACAGAATTACAGAATAATTTGGAATGGGCCCTTACAGAGCATCTAGTTCCAACCCCTCTACTATGTGCAGGGACACCTTCCACTAGACTAAGCTTCTCAAAGCCCCATCCAACCCAGCCTTGAACACTTCCAGGGTTGGAGCATCCACAGCTTCTCTACAGAACCTGTTCCAGTGCCTTACCACTGTCACAGTGAAGAATTTCTTCCTAATATCTAATGTAAATATCCCCTCTTTTGATGTAAAGCCATTTCCCCTTGTCACTACATGCCCTCTCCAGCTGTCCTGTAGGACTTCCTTAGGTACTAGAAGGCTGCTACAAGGTGTCCCCAGAGCCTAACATCTAACATGACACTGGAAATGGATGTTTTGGTGACTTTACCATACCCACATATCGGGCTTTTTTGCCTCATACCTATATTAGATAGAGATGCTTAAGGAATTGGAGGTCTTTTCAACATCCTCAGTACACAGCTGAAAAGGATACATGCAGAAGATCAGCAAGAATCAGGTTGTATTTGAATTAGGACAGGTGTGGGCTAGGAAGTTGCTAGAGTTACAGTGGTTGGTTGCTGCACCTCTGTGCTCACATTCCAAGACTAGCACAGATTTTGCCTGCAACAGGGAAGTCTTCTCCAAAGGTTTATAACCTGTTGCCATAATGCCTGAACTGACCTTATTTGGTGGAAGGAACATACCCAGCTACTGGCCAGGCAAACCTCCTCTCAAGAACACCAGAAGACTGTCCACTGCCAGCTGTAACCAGGTCAAACAAAGCACCACCCAAATACTCTATTGTCAGACTTACTTTAAAGAGAGAAAGCAAATCACTTGCTCTCCAGCAAAATGTATTTTCATTCCAGCCAAATGTATGTTGAGATGATCACAAAACTGAAAACAAGGTCACAAAATAGAAAAGTAATGGAGACTATTTATAGGTATGGCCTTTCAGAGCAGAGCTCTTCTCTTAAAGACACAATGTCTAGGTGTGTAATGAGAAAACCATGTCATCTACAGATGGGTGTAGAGAAACTATCAAAGTATCTTCTTAAGAAATGTCTCTCTTCCTGGCTCATCACTCCATCTAAGGAAGTATTTTCAATGAGAAGTTAAATCAACAGATATAGAGAAAAGAGACCCTTCTTATGCCTTCTAGGATCCACTCACCTTTCTTCTTCTCCTCCTCCCTGTGGTTCTGTTTAAAGTGAAACATGTCTGGTGCCCAATATAATAAAACTACAGCTTTATTTCTGTCTCCTGGAGGAAAGAGGCTTCTTTCTTACTGTGGTTGTTCAGCTTCACCTGAAATCTGGTTCACTTCTCCTGAAACATAAATAGAGTGAGAAGATTCTCAAACCTCTCTCACAGATTTGATATAGGTAACAATTTTTCTGCTAGTTGCAATACTTCATAATCACATGTCTTAAAAATTAGTGATTATATCAAGCCTATACACATCCAATTTAACATAAAATGATAACCCCATAGTTAGCAAGTTTCCTCCAGCATAGCAAAGCAGTCAAGCATGACAGAAAAATATTCTGGATCCTCAAGGTGGAAATAGATGTGTTTGTGTTGAACACAGCTTATTTGGGGGGCTTTTGCTGTACCTACATTAGATGCACGTTTGTCATTAATCTCTGAAAACTGATGCCTACTATCCTGTGGCACAGCTCTAACTGAACTCTGAAAAGAGCCCCTGGAGATATATGATATGTTTTGTCTAAGGCTCTGCATAGCATGACACTTTTTGCCTTGCATTGTGTCCCTTGGACATAATATAATATGACCTCATATAATACATTGTTATAGTAAGAAAGACTTATATAAGAACTTACATTATAATTGAGTTTAAATTGCCTTCCACGGTTGGTGAGTGCTCTACTGACTGACACAACAGCAAATTCCTGCAGTTTATGCCATGATATGGAAGGAGAAGCGTCAGCACCTAAAAGTACCACAGAGCCATTGATGTTTGCATTGGGGTATGTGGATCCATCAGGAGCACAACTGTCTATTTTATGTGGTGGTTTGCAGCACACTGGTAACTCAGGTGTTCAGATTCTTGCAGGAGGACTTCATTTCTGCTGGACAGACACTAGAGCTGGTGCTGTTGGTCTGGAAAATTGGTGGCACCCATGCCATGGGACTTCTTCCCTCCCTTTCTTGAGCCCGCTTACACTGACTCCACGCAAGACTAGTCTACTTTGATGTGCTCCTGAGTAGAGAAGGGAGTGTGGACAAGTTGAAAAAGGCATTAATATTGTCCATTCATTTTCATCCTCTCCATCAAAGCAGAAAGGTCATGAGCTATGATTATCCCAGCTCTTTGGGAAAACATTGAGGAAGGCCAGGGAAAAGAACAGTACTACAAATACTGATGTAGTATCAGCATTCAACAGCTTTGATATTGCAGAGACAATCATGATATTACTGATGAATCATAATATCATGACGATTTGTGATATAAGTACCTCACCTCCTCCATGTTACTCTCCATTTCAATGGCTAATGTGGGGTGAAAGGCCATCCAGTATGTACAGTTCACACAAGTGAGTTTTTCAGCTGACCTGGGAGGTGTCAGAGAAATTGGTTGAGGACCCAGAGGTCAGAGCCTTCGGAGGGCTGGGACAACCCTTTCATTTCAGTAATTGGTCTTCTACTCACTCTTAGCCTCCCTGAATTTATGTTCTGGGCTTGAAATAATGTCAGTGTGCATCAGAGTTTTCAGTCAGCCTGAATGATGAAATCAGCTCCCTATTGATAGATTTGTGTTGAAAAAACTCCGTGATATTTGTTCTTTCCCTCTATCTGTGTCTCAAAACAAACAGTTGGTAATGTCCAGGATTATCACAATACAGATAGATCACTAAATGGCTTACATTGTTCTTGCAATCCCATTGCTAAAAAACATCTAGATACCCATCAAAGGAGATCCCATGCCTATCTAAGCATGGGAAGAGAGTTTCAGAAGATTAGTAAAATCAGAATTTAGTAAACCAAACTGGAGAAAATGTTACAGCACAAGGACCTTTCCAAAAGCCTGCCAAGTCTGGACTTGTCTCCTATTCGCAAAGAACTGTGGCACCTCCAATATCAACCCCAAATATACACCACAGACATCTTCACTAAGGATGATCTTACTCCTTTTTAAGGAGCTTACTTAGCTAAGTAAGCCCTTCAACTACTGAGATGTCCATCAGTGAAAACCAGAATACTGGCTCTAACTAAAGACTTACTGGATCTGAGTTTGGACAGCAGGACTACCAACACACAGTTTAAGACCCTTAGTACTCTGCACTGACTTGACCTTCCTTTGCAAATTCAAATACCATGTATTCCAAAAGTGTCAAAAACATGAACAATCATGCCATCTCCAGAAGGAAAAGATATGCACCGTGTCATGTCAGATAGAAATGAAACTCTTATCCTTGACCACTGCCATTACCTTGTGACTAGATCCAGCCTAAAATTTAACAGGATATAAAGGCAGTACCAGTCCTGTGGCTGAGAGAAGTTTGACCAGTTCTTCTCCCTCTTCTGAGCATTTGGTTTCAGGTAATTAAGCATGCCAACAGAAAAAAAAATAGTCCTTTTTCAGACTGACAGTTAAACCCTGACTTAAAACCATAACCTCAAGTGTGTTCAAAGCTGAAAATCCAATCTGGCTGACATTTTGTCCTTTAACATATGCTATTGTGATCACAAATTGAAGACTGCAGTTATAGTTATATTGTACCAAGTTAAATCACACAAATTTCAAAAACTTTGTTGTGTAAAGGAAGCATAGGGTTAAGTAAAGATGGTGTCAGACCAAATTTGGTCTTTGTTGGTGTTTTGAGTTTTTCTTAGACCTTGAAGGTTATATACATTTCATGGTCTAATTTCTGTCATTCCCTTAGGCATTGGTGCATATTTACCCACTAACAATAATAATTCTTCTGAAACATAGTAATTTATAATAGGCATATTTTGATCTTTTCAGATGTATTGTGATCTAATCACTAGGCACGTATTTAGGAAATATAAAATGCTTTCAGGACTTCTACCTTGAGACAAGCTGAGAATGCACAATGCATAAATACACATTCATAACAGTTCACAGTTTGGTAAGATGATCCATTTTCCAAAGCCATATATATAAAAAGTTAAGTGAACATTAGCCACCTTTCAAAACTTAATTGCACAGCTTGTCTAAAAGAGAAGAATGTGAAGAAATGTTTTGTTGTTTTTGTTTTTTTTTTAAATCAAAGGCATGTTCAAATTGCAGACACAGAGAGAAATGGGAATAGTCAGTTTTGTCTGGATTGTCACCGTGCCATCATTTTGTGTCTACAGGTTTAAGTCAGACTCTAAATGCAAATAAAGGATGTTTTTTCTCAGCTGATGGCCAAACTTCAGTAGTTTGTTACATAAAATTCAGAAGACCACCTTATCACTGTGTATCAAATTCACTTTTTAGTAATTTGATTGTTTTCCCTGTAAGTTAGGTGAACTCTCAAGCAGCTTCAATGGAGCTGTATCAGCATAACAAATCCTGACACAAGTCAACACACCCCACCACATTTGCTCACAAGTGATTGACTATAGTAGTGCTACACTAGCCTGAATGTATTCTGTTCCTGCTAAGGGATTAATGATGATAAATAAATAACTACAGTAAGGCAAGTAGATGAGTAGTTGGAAAACTTGGTAAAATGATGTCGTTTGACATGATGGATGGCTTTATTCAGTTATTTCATGTCATGGGATACAAACTTCATACTTCAGTGGATGAACCTGAGCTGTGACTAGTGTGAGGCAAAATAAACCTTTGTGACTGCAACAAAAATGCTTATTACTGCTAATAAAATATGTTCTTTCAACATTTCCCCAGTGAAAGAATCTCTTCCACCAACATCTCATAACTAAGCAGTACTCGTATTATGTCACTACCTTTTCTTGAACCTTCACTTGCAAATATCTGCCAGGCTGTCTGGCAGTCATGTTATTTTTTGAAAGTAAATTTCTAATTGTAATGACCACTAGGTAAAGCTTGAAAACATGAACACTGAAGATTATGATGCCATCAGATAAGTAAAATAGATCCAACTCTTTGCAATTTTTAAACTTTTTTGTATTCTTTTGCATGTTTTCCTCCTTATCATCTTAATTCAAATCATTCTTATAATGCTATCATTCTCTAAGCACATATCTAGACTGTGCATTATTTTTGTTTGATGCTCACCAGGAAAAAAAACACCTGACACACTACAAAGTAGGCATTTCTTACAAAACCGCATAATTCTTTGCTGATATTTCCCTTACACAGTGGAGGCTAAACCACAGGGATGGATAAAGGTGATTCTTTAAAATTAGCTGAAAAACATATCCTATCCAATGGTTTTATTTTCCAGATATTAAAATTAATTGGATGGACTTCGGGTAAAATCTTCAGAGATGGAATTAAAGACAGATTAGATAGATTAGATAGATAGATAGATAGATAGATAGATAGATAGATAGATAGATAGATAGACAGACAGACAGACAGACAGACAGATAGATAGACATTTATACACAGGACAGTTTTTTTTCTGGGATTTGAACTTTCATTATAGATTAGTACTTGCAGGTTAAACACAAAACCAAATGTCTTCCCCTCCTCCTTCTGTGCAGCTTATGGGATAGGGTATAGCCTAACCTTACTCCGATTTCTCTGTTTTCAACTGCTGAGGGACAATGAACAGATCCGAAAGCCCGTTATTCCAAATCTGAAATTCCAAGTGCATTACTTGTTCAAATTAAGCCATGTGATACTGTTTTAGTTCATTGATTTGACAACTGTGACATTTAAAACAATGTTTCTAATACAGAAACTGCTGGAAAAGCAAATGAAAAATGTCCCAAAAGCAAACTGCTGTGGAAAGTAAGCACAGCTGGACTCTAATTCTTTAATAAATTGGAATGAATATTCCCAAACCAAATTTTTAGTATTTAGCTGTGTTTTTTTAAATTGCAAGACTTCTGAACTTGTGTGACACCTGGAAAACATACCATCCTCACTCTCTCCCCAAACTATCTCAGGAAATTTTCTTGTCTGTACAAAAGAAAAGCCTCTAATTTCAAACATGATTATCCCTACATTTTAGGCATACAGCTTAAAGCTATAGAACTTTGAAATAATTTAAGCATCTAATGGACGAATATTTGTTTACCAAGATTTTTAAAGCTACCAAAGCTGCTTAAACACCCCAAAACCATGTGAATATGGCACCTGGAGACATGGTTTATTGGTGAACATGGTGGTGCTGGATTAACAGTTTGACACAGGGATCTTAGACATCTTTTCCAACCTTAAAAATTCCAAGATTTTATGAAAAGTGCCTTTAAAAATGTTATTATCTACTTGTACCTCTGCTTTCTGCCTTCCCATCCCCTGTCTTCTCTTGTCCCATCATCTCCATTGCCAGCCTTTGTTCCTTTCTTTGCTCCAGATTAAAATTACTTTTCTTCTGCTTTTCCCACCTACATCTCAGCACACAGACTGTACCTTTGCCTGGATTCCCAAGACCATTAAAAATATATACAAACAATCAGTGAGGGGTATCATGGAAGCAACAACGGCCTAGTGTACCTGTCAGATGCAAAGATACCTTGAAAACAGAGAGGAAAAAAGAATAAAAGTGGTGTTCTCATTCCTCCCAAATGAAGTAAGAGGTTGTCATGGAAGCTCAGTTTTCACACTCCCTGCCCAATTTGTTGGCCAGCCTGCTCTTCCTTCCCCACTCATCCGTGAGGAGTTGAAAAGGGCAGAACCCAAGCAGCACAAAATGGGAGTGAGACTTGTAAAGACAATGAAACAAAATGAATAGACATAAGTAAAATAATCCTAAACCAATGACAGCTCTCTTTATTGTAAAAACCGAGATGATAAAACGGATAGTAAAACTTTTAATCGCCTCTTTACTGCAGTGCAAGACTGCTGCTGTCAGGGTCCTGCAGTCAAGCCGTGGCCATGGTGAGCAGGTTTTTTAGAGTTTCATTCTTCATCTTCAGATTTCAGGAATAAAAGGATTGTTCCTAGGAGAGGAAGTTAAAATTTAAATTGCCCAATTTCTTCCTTAGGCTGACATAAATCAAAAATATCAGTTGAGTTAGGCTGGTTGGGAAGAGATGAAAAGCAGGTCTTCAATATTTAAAAGAAAATGCATTTCTATTAGAAAATTAATTTTTGTTGCCTCCATAAGACAACCATAAGAAATGAAGGGAAAACAAAAAGTTCAAATTACTGTTCTATGTCCCATGGTCTCTTTTTGGCATACCAGTCAGTCAGCCATCAGTCCTAAAATATGGCCCTGCAAAACTGCAAAGCACTTCAGCTTTGGAGGAATCCAAATTGTGGCTAGAAGCCCAGGGCCCCAGCAACTGACCAGAAAAAAAAGGCAGACTCCCGCCACAAATCTGTCAAACTTTATACATTTTCACAAAGCATTTCATGTTAAACTAACTGTTCCTTTTTCAGTTTTATCCTGGCTCTACTCAGGGGGCCTGTAATTGTGCCAGATTTCTGTAAGTGAAGAACAGGGAAGCTTGAATCAAAACCATCCGATTTTAGATACAGATAATCTGCAAAGTCCTGTCAGCATCTGGCCTGAGGGGCATTCTAGCTCTTCATTTGCCATTTATAATTTTCCCCCCTACATTTATGTCAAAAACACAGTCATTCTCCTCTTTAATCTTGGACACATTTCATAAACTGAATGCTGGCTGCCACTCCAGATGAATGACTGATGAAGTCTCTATTTCTAAATTAAAGCTGAGAGTAGACTACAACATGCCTGACCCAGGCTAGGATGAGTCGGATGCTTGAGTGAGAGGGATAGTTGCAGTAGGGAAGGGACAAGTCAGAGATTTAAGCTCTGTGCTGCTTCTTGGTCTGGTGATTTGGGACAAACCACTCTGCCCTTCTCCCTGCTGTTCTTCTACTCCATAGAACAGGAAGGGGGCAAGTAAAAGATGGTATTTGTTTGGAGCATCCTATAGATCCTGGAGCCCACACCCCAGTGTTAGACCCAGGCAATGCAGCTACATCCCAGCAGCAGCCCTCCTGGGAGAACAGGGGGCTCCAGGCTGCTGCTGGATGTCTGACAGAGTTGGTAGGCAAACTAAGATGAATTTGAAACTTCTCCTCCTAGCACAGGAGGGAAAAAGATTAAAACAAATGGGCAACAGGATGGCTAATAGTGCTGGTACGATCACTGGCAACAGCAGCTGTAATAGAGCAGCCTTGGAGTGAGCTGTAGAGTGGTGATGTTACTTTATTCTTCATAATGATCATTGTTAACTAATATTTGTCTGCTGAATGCCCACAGGTCTTTGTCAAGGATCAGGCCCCCACTATGGCTGGCCCTGAATACCACCTAATAAAAATCCACCATCCTCCAGAGCTTGAAATTGAAGCACCAGTCAAAAGACAATAACTGAATTCTGCAAAGAAACAGGTGGACCCCAGGGTAACAATGAGACAAATGCGTGATGACATGGCCTGAAAGTGGCCAAACAGTTACATGCAAGAGGATGAGAAATGCTGCTATTTCTGTTAATTTGAAGAATCCCTCAGTTGCCAGGTCTTTTGATGCCTTTTCAGAGTTGAAGTTTGCCTCCTGGTAAGCAGCTGTCAGGAGGACAGGGAAGAGGTAGCCTCTCTCTCGTGGTGATGTGAAGTGAATATGGGAGCAGCAATGTTGATACCTAAGGCTAACTTTCTGCACATAGTCCATTTGAACTGCATCTTCCAGAAGCCAAACTGGACTTCCCAGACAGCTAATAAAAGGAATTTGTCTCCTGTAAAAACTGGCTGCTGCCAAATGGCCACTGCAGAGTGAGCAACCGGTCCTTCTGCAGGCTCACGAGCTTCAGAAAATAATGATAGCTTTGCTGTCTCTGCTGACCAGCTCTGTACCAAAATGGGAAAGGTTCCATATGTGTAATAGGAGCTCAGAGACCATGGTAATGAGTATGGTGTAAAAAATGATAGATAGGTGGATGGACAGATAATTCTTTATCATTTCTCTGAGCCATCCAATTTCCCCAGGCACGGAGTACACCCTGGAGATTTGGGTTTAAGGCAGAGAAAGCTTTACACGATGGATTGAGTGTTGTGTAAATATGTAAATAAAGAATAGCTCTTTAATTTTTTATGAGGAGTGCATTTTAAAGCCCTGCTTTGGCCTCCTTACTCAGGCAAAATTGCCACCTAACAAAATGGCAGTCATACCTGAACAAACATAACCATGTTCTGCACATAAAACATCTGTATTAAAAATTAACTAATGAAAAAATATTTGGATAATATTAAGAAAAGCAAAAAACTCATGCATTAGATGAAAGCTTCCTGGGGTATGAAGTGCATTCAGCTATCAAGATTATTTTCATAGGCCACATGCTGCTTGCTGACATGCTTGAATCCCAAATAAACAGGCTTTACACAGGGAAGCTAACAGGGTTCAGGGGCAAGTGGAGTGTCAGAGCCACCCTACTGCCATGTGTGACATGTCTTAAGGCAGTCTGTGCACAGCAGTATATATTAGTGGCACGTATAGGACTGAGCTTTTCAGCAGAAAGAATGGCACCTGAGCATCCAGAACATGCCGGGCCCTCAAGATGCCTACTGGGCAGGACTGTCAAGAAAACCTGTGATGGGGTTTAAGCACACAAGCTCCCCAATTGGAAGCTGCAGTGCCACCACACTGGGAGAGGGAAAGTGGAGAGCTAAGCAGTGCCCCCTGGCACTGTCTGATCTGGCCCTGTGGTGCTGGGTCCCAGGCAGGCACATCTGCACCCTGTGCCTCAGTACGCTGGCTCAGGGCTCTCTGATAAGACCCTGGTTTTTGTGGTTAAGTGTACCCTGTACAACTGTGTTCTTCTGCCATGACAGCGTTCCCACACAATCTCTGTCAGCGTTGCAGTAAGGAGGACTGCACAGCTCATTTCCCAGCTGCACAGGGAAACCAGCATGCTCCTCCTGTCTTCCTCTCTTCCCCTGAGCTGGTCTGCCCTTACACACTGAAACCAAGAAGGGAGAGGAAGGGATCCCACAAAGTCATGCATTGAAAGCCATTTATATGTAGGTTGGCTAAGGCAAAGCAGTGTATGTGTCCAGGAACAATTCTAAACTGGCAGGAGCACAGACAACATGGTCCACACATAATTACTCTATTCCTCCTCCAGGATCTCCAGCTAGATGTGAAAAGGTTCAGCAATTGATCAGCATCATTCAAAGGAAACTTTTTTTCAGAACTCTGGTTCTGCTTGATTGTAAGAAAAAAATCTCAGAACTGTTTTCCTGCAAGAAGTTCAAGTGTAAGTATCATCCATGAGGAGAGACCTTCTGCCATTAAAACTATCCTTGCTTTGTTCTTACCACCAAAGACACAGTGTACTGCCTACCAAAAGGTCACAAAACATCAGAAATTTGAATGCTTCTATCAGCAATTCAGGAGATTTCACATGAAGCCTGTAGCCCACACAGTAAACACATATACATACATGCATATTTACATATATTTATATACACCCGCATACATACAGTGAAGGAGGAAATACTTTCTATAACAGCATGACCTTGTTGTTTTGTACCACTGTTTGAAAAAGGGATTACTAATGAAGCCAGCAGAAGTGCAGCAGTGTTTGTTAAGGCAGCAAAAACACCCATTCCTCCTCTTTTCAGTCGAACTGAAACCCTCACATACATCCACACTCTTGCAGTGTTTAGGTGTAAATAACACCCAGTGTGTACAAAGCTCCCCCTTTCATATTCATTACTGTCATAGCTTTGAAAGGAAAAAAGCAGAGGTCATTTATTAGAGGTTACTTTTCATGCAAAACACCCTGTGGTTGCTGTCATTCAGAACTACTTAGTCTACGCCCTCAGTCATCTATTAGCAGGGCTTCAGGTCATAACCTTTAGTGGCATTTGGAATCCCAGAACCTCTGATTAGTGCAGGATTTACATATCCTTCAGTAAAAAATGCTCAGCTATAGAAATGCATGAAGTGTAGTAAATTTGTTTGGCCTTTTGTCTGGAATACATATGAACTCTGCATTCAAAGTAGGGTGCATTAAACTATATTTGTGTATCGTGCCATAGCTCCCCTATTAATGGGGCATCAGTTAACCCATTAAAGACAAACTGTCCTTTCAAAATGGGCTCATAATTGAGAAGGAAGAGGAGGTGGACACCAGTGCAATTAATAGGTTCAGATTACACAAACCAACTGTTGGTGCTTCTTTAGGCCTGTTACATTTTTCTCAGAGAAGTAGCTGTGCCTGTACGAAGTTTGATTTAATAGTCTATACTGGGACCCATATCATGAAATTTTACTGGAAGGTGTGAGAATACTACTGAGTTGCTGTCTTGGCAGATGGTAACAAGGTGTAACTGTAACCAACCATACATTTTTGAGTTTCAGTAGTATAGAAACATCATTCATGTGCAATACAGGATCAATACACGTTATCTTTTTGTTGTTGCTGGAATTTAGAAGTAAAACCAAAGTACACTGTTCTTCTAACAGGAATGTTATTAACAAGCATTAGCATGACTAATTGGCTGATTTAGCTTGACAGAGTGGATTTGTTAAACAATACTATGCTGGTTTCCCAGATACTTGAGTACTTGGGGTGATTGTCTACATTCTCATATATTTCAAGGAAAACAGTTTTAAAGGGTATAACACTCATGGGTACATGGCTAGAAGCAGTCATCTGTGCATTTGAGAAGACCTCAACCAAACCGAAGTTCTCTGTCACAGTGAGAGACCATCTATGTTTTATTCAGACTCTTTCCTGGATGTGAATTCTAATAGTGATAAAAAAGTGGTACCCTGGTGAATGGGCTCTGTACCCTCACAGAGCTCCACCAGAATGTTCCAGCCTTTGAGTCAAATGAAATTCCAAGCGGAAGTTAGTTTAGCCTGTGGTCTTTCTCCTGCAGAAGTTAATTTGGATGTCAGTGAGTGCCAGTGAGAACATAGCAACCAGAATACTTGTCAGGAGTATTTTTCACACACACATTATGACTTTGAGTGTTTATATGTACCCTCTCGGTAGAGCTGGAGACATTCTCACTCTAAATTTACCAAAATAAATATTATTTATAAATAATATTAATACCTTATTACACTAAATGAATACATCACCATGCATATGGGCTGCTGGATATCTTTGGCCCCAGGTCCTTCCAATTTACAATCCAGCTGAGGGATGATGCTTAGAAGTCAGTCTCAAAATTCTTTGTTCAAAGAGGCAACCTCAGCCATCTCCCTGCCAAATCCAGCATTTTCATAAATTCAGATGTGAGAGGAACTCCTTGATATCCTGCAAATATCAATGGGAGACACCATCTGAAAGGATGATCCCTGCATGGATGGAGCTTTGGAAGACTGATCCACAGTCAGCAAATAGGACAACACCTTTGGAGGTTTATCACAAGTCAACATCCAAATGACTGTCCAGTTCTGTAGATATTCTTTGACTTGACTGCAACAAGTTGAGAATGTTGGAATGGCCTGGTCCTGTTAAGTGTGAAATATTACTTATGTCATGGCTGTGCATTGCTTCATCCAGAGGCTGCAGTCCTGCAGGAATGAGGTGATTCATTTAAATATATCTACTGATTTAAATTAAACTGAGTCATAAGAGGCAGAGGAGACTCCACATTTGGGTGATTTGCTGCAAGGGCTTGGAACTAACCCACCCCACAGAGGAGCAGAAGGACACAATCTCATCTTTCAATTCAGAGAAATGAGGAAGGACTGTGAACATATGAACTGTATTTCAGGTGATAGTAAACCTGACTTTTTCAATTCTAGAAAGTATTTCAAGGCATAAGGGCTGAAACTGAGAGCACAGATCTACTCACAGCCTGAGAAAAAAACCTGACCCTATGGCTCTTTTTTTACCACAGAGAAGCAATACCTTTTCAATTATAAGAGACATCCAAAAGTCTATCTGTGACAGACACAAGGCTGAAATACTTACCTAGAATATGTCATTTTCCTGCAACATCAGGTTCTGGTATGGGTATCTTCATTGATCAAGCTTCATGAACCCTCAAGATTACCAAACTCATCAAGGTGGAATCATGTGTGTCCATCTTATTTTACCTTTCATATTTCCAAGCAGAACCAGAGGGAAAGGCAGAGAGCAATTTTCTATTCTGCAGGATGAGAAAAGAGTATGACAGAGCCAACAATCACATGAGTTCAGGGGCAAATATGAGGACGTTTCCTAGAGGAGTCTGAGGTGGATAATGATCAACTCTAGGACACACATTAAGGGTCTAGCCATGTCTTCCATTCATTTTTTGAAAGCCTGAAATGCTACCGATTCTCCAACATTGTACTCAGAAGTTGTAGGGGGAAGGACACTGCCAGGTAAATGTGGTATCTGATATACCTGATCCACACAGAGAGAGTCTGAAATGCACAAGAAAGGCTATCTGCCACTCTCATCCAGATGCGCCTCTGCACCAGCACACATTAATACCTAGAGTAAACAACACATAAAAATTCATTGGTAGATGTCATGGTTGTTCTGCAGGGACACAGGTGAGAGATGGTTTTCTGAGCTTTCATGGGATTTCAGAAAAAATTCATGAAGCAACCCCTGATGACAAAAGAAGCTTCATACATGGGACAGTGCTCACCACTCGCAGTATAATAGCCCTGGGGAACTTATGAAAGGTAAGGAAGGATTAATAATGGGAAACGATGTCAAGCAATAGAGAATTAAAGTAAGAAGCAGTAAAAGGCATGGAGGAACGAGATCAAAGCAGTAAAATCACTTTGAAAGCAAACTTTCTCACATGATTGGGTAAAAAGAACAGACACCTCTTTTGGACATCCCTTGACTTATAACAGCTGCTTGTCAGCACAAGTAAGAAGGCAAGCCCACAGATACCTCTGAGCTGGCTGACTTCTGCCTGCCTGTGGCATGAACATTTATACAAAGTTAAAATGGTCAAAGTGAGCAGCACTCCAAACCAGAGATTTTTCTGGTAATATGAAGAAAGAGAACTGGAAAACTCTGTTCCAAAGTGATACAAAAGATTACTAGCTTTAGCAATTTGTAAGAGAATTTGCTTTCTTCTACTAGTTAAGCAGTTAATCTTCATTCATCAAAGCTTTTACACCAACTTTAGACTGTCAAATAACAGCAGGACTCTAGACCACCCTTAGTAAAGATAGAACACAAATGATCTGCTAAAATGAGACCCAAGGAAACCATGTCTTTACATAGAAGTCAGGGAATGCTTTGTGATCAGCATCAGTGAGAGAAGACTGAATCCCATGTTGCATGATTACAAATTATATTTTAAAAAATTAATTTAATTTAGAAATCATGTCATTCTATAAATACCCTATTTCCTGAAATAAATCCTCTGCCCTTTGTCTTCCTCTAAACCTAGTTATATGAAATTACAATACTCAGGAAAATAGTTACATTAAAGTACAATATTTAGGAAAATATTTTATATACTGTTAATGTTGAAACTGAAGATGATAAATAAATCCAAGCATTGATCTATTCCTGCTACTGAACAGGAGGAGGTACTGTTGAGGTCAACATTGAAAAGGGTTGCCACCAAATCTCTGCCATGTCTCATCAGTTACTCACATAATCCACAGTGATTTAGTTAAATGAGATGATTTGGGCTTCTCTTGGTCTCTGACTGTGAATCACATGTTCTCAACTAAATAAGGAAATAAATACAATTTTGGTCAGCTTTCTACCATAAGTGAAAGTTTTGTGTTTGTATATACAGACACATATATCTTCATACACACATACAACTTTTGGTGGATTATTCTGATTGTCTGTCTTACAGCTGCAGCACATTTGCTGTGTTTAAGAACTCTCTGCCCTTCCCCTGCATAGAAAACTGTGTCTGCGGGAGAAGACACATCTATATGTTCTCCCCTGTGCTTCTCCCTCCTCTGCTTCTGTACTCCCCCACATCCTGACACTTGCTCAGACAGGAAGGTCTGACTATTTTCCCACTTTACAGGTTAATTCATTTTATTACACCACCGTTCTTCAAAATTCGCCACCCCTGCCCATGTTTGCAGTGCCTGTGCACTACAGCACCTTAAAATATAACTCTATTTTGTCTTAGGGGCTTGTGCATTGACCTTATCAACTTCCCTTGCAATGATCATCATAAACAGCACTTTTAAACACCAAATTTATTTAAAACTGAAGTGACCAAGAGAGCACCGCACAACCAGATGTCTGGGAACATGCTTTTTTTTGTCTCTTCCCCAACTGGCTATTAAGACTTTAGGCAAGTTACTGAGTTTCTCTGTGCTTAAATTCAGCACTCAGACATGTTTCTCTCAAAGCTTCACAGTCTCGGAGACAAGAACTGTCTTTTACCCCAGATTTGTAAAATAAATGGCACAGTAAGGCCTTGTTAGTAGCTGGGGTCTGTAGGTATTATGGCAATACCACAAAAGCTGTTAACATTTCATAATAAAATACTGCATTGCTAATGTATTTAACACCCAACAATCAAATAACATAATAGGTCCCTGCCACATAACCAAGGTTAGATTTCACTTAAAACAATAGCACTAAAGAAGTCATCTGAATGTGGAAAATGGAGTAGACTTGAGATACAGCCTCTGTGACATTTCCCTGGCTTACACAAGCATTGTCTGCCTTCTATCTGAGCTGCCACAGCCTGATGTGCTTGCCCTCATAACAGAAGGGGTGGTGAGTTTAGGGTCATGGTGGCCACAGGGCTTTTTGTTAGCCCAGCACGTGGGGAGTGTGGGTGCTTCTGCCTGAAAAAGGTGTAGAAATATCCTTATTCATCTGGTGGCTCAGAGTGAAGCTGCCCAGCAGAGCAGGCTGCAGTGTAGATGAACAAATGGAAATAGGGAAGAGGAAATCACCACCATCTCCTAAATGGCTCTTCAACACTATGCCCAGCCAGGACTCGGCTGTCCCCTCCTGCAGTAGCTATGCAAACATCTACTGACCTCACTGCAAGACAAGTGGCAGAGATAAAGTAGGTGACAAACACCAAAGGCATGCTTTCATAGATAGTCATATTTATTATTTTTTAGGCATACACACACATTGTAGAGCAAAACTGAGACCTAAACAATTTGTATGCGTTGATTTTTGCAGTAGACTCAAGTTGTTCAGTTCACCTGTAACATCTCTCAGGAGAAGTTTTTTTAAACTACCATGTGAAATGCAGTGAAAAATCCCTTTTGATCTATCTCTATCACAAGTGTCTTCACCTCACTGAACTTTCCCAGTAAAGTATCAATGAAACATAATGATGCCACTTTTACTCATTGTTTCATTTTCCAGCTGTTGGTAATGAACACACTGTGCCTTAACCTGTAATGATAAAACTTAAACCACACTCTTCATGTTTATAGGTCTCTGCTCTTTTGAAATGGTGACATCTATGCTAAAATAGGTCTTTTTGGCTACAACGGGAAAAATATACCAATCAGATACTTGGTCGAAACATATTTTATCTCAAAGAAGTGAGAAGGATTATCTTTAACAAAATAATAAAAAGAATTGTGTATTTTTATGATTTTTAAATACTAGAGATTTATAAAGAAAAGTAAAAATCCAGTTCTATATGGCTTTTGTCTTTGTGTGTCATAGGGCAAAAATCCTTTCAAACAAGGACAACAACCCCCTGCAGCGCTACAGGCTGGGCACAGAGTGGCTGGAGAGCAGCCAGGCAGAAAGGGACCTTGGAGTACTAATTGACAGGAAGCTCAACATGAGCCAACAGTGTGCCCAGGTGGCCAAGAAGGCCAATGGGATCCTGTCCTGTATCAAAAATAGCGTGGCCAGCAGGACCAGGGCAGTGATCCTTCCCCTGTACTCTGCATTGGTGAGGCCACACCTTGAGTACTGTGTTCAGTTCTGGGTCCCTCAGTTCAGAAAGGATATTGAGATGCTGGAGCGGGTCCAGAGAAGAGCAACAAGGCTGGTGAAGGGACTGGAGCACAAGTCCTATGGGGAGAGGCTGAAGGAGCTGGGGTTGTTTAGCCTGGAGAAGAGGAGGCTCAGAGGTGACCTCATCACTGTCTATAACTACCTGAAGGGAAGTTCTAGCCAGGTGGGGACTGGTCTCTTCTCCCAGGCACTCAGCAATAGGACAAGGGGGCATGGGCTTAAGCTGTGCCAGGGGAAATTTAAGTTGGATATCAGAAAAAAATTCTTTACAGAGAGAGTAATCAGGCATTGGAATGGGCTGCCCAGAGAGGTGGTGGATTCACCATCCCTAGAGATTTTTAAACACAGATTGGACGTGGCGCTGGGTGCCATGATCTAGTAAATGAACTAGAGTTGGACCAAGGGTTGGACTCGATGATCTTGGAGGTCTTTTCCAACCCAATCGATTCTATGATTCTATGATTCTATTTTAGTTGTAGGTGTTGCTCAGTGAAATATCTCCTAAAGTGGTTGAGTTGAGGATTTTTTGGAGATGAGAGGTGTGAACCCAGAAAATCCAGACAGAACAATGTATGTATATACTGCGTGTGAGCAAACTAGTGCTGCTGGGACTGAGGCTGCCTGGTGAAGACTAGGGAAACAGCTATAGCCTACAGCAGGAAGAGTCCCTCTCCTCTGTTCCTGCGAGTCTTGTGCATTGCCATAAATGACCATCTGAAGGCTTTTCCAGAAAGACAAACTTCAATTAACAGACAGCTGGGGTAGTAGGTGGCATTTCAAAATCAGGATGTGCCATGGTCCCAGCTTGATGGACTCCAGCAACACAGACCTGATGAGAGAGAACCCCATAGGTTACTGGGTCGCACATGTAACGGCACTAAATTATTTTGGTAATGAACTCTGGCTCCCAGTGGATCTAGATTTGGGAGACCTCAGAAGATGCAATGAATTAGCTGGTGCTGTGCAGCCCACTGCCCCAGGCTGCATCTGCAGCTGGAATCCCCCTGACAACCAGAATCATTTTGAAAGTGTGTTACACACCAAAGTTATCCCCCATGAACACTGTCCTACATTTATCCCTTCTTGTTTCACTACCCCCAAGAGTAAGTGCAAAGCATGCAAAGAAAAACTTCCGACTTCTCTTTAAAAGCTAACAGTAATAACACCTAGGAATTACCCCTTTTGTTTCCCCATTATTATACTCAATCAAATGGGGATGACCTGGAGACAGGGATACCAAAACTCTCAGCTGATACATGAGGGAAGCCACTCATGTATGAATGGCAGTAGTCACTTAATACCTACATCCACAGACAACTGGAGGAGCATAAAGGCTCAGGCAGTTCTGCTTGTTCCTTTTGAAAACCCCTGTTTTGGCAAGCCCCTCACCAAGCTGAGGCTGAGATGTACCATTTCCTTCTTACCTTATCCCTCTCTCCACTCTCTCACCCCCAGTTTAAACTGGAAACCAGTCAAATATTTTCCTTAGGCCTGCGAGTCTAATTCTTTGTAGGTTTTTCCTTTTTTTTTTTTAATAAAAATGCCTAGTTTTGTGTAACATAAAGATTTTTTTAAGAGTGGCTATGTATTAAAGGTAAAAAAGAAGAAATAAAGAAGTTTTATTATTTTACACAGTGGAATGGACACCCTATATGGCTAATTCTTGAGTTAAATGAGTTTTCCAAGAAAATGTTTAGTCTTTCATTGAACAATTGTTTTAAATACTTTGCCACCAAGAAGTAAGGCAGTCTAAGTTTTATGAACATATAATTTTTTCCTTTCACAGAAACATTTGCTTGACTGATCCCTTATAGTTCCAGAAACAAATATGAGTGCATTTGCTTAAAATAACAAAACCACACACAATACTTAACTCATTAGGATGATTTAGCGGCAGTTGGATATTTCTTTTGGCTGAGTGCTCTGGATGAAATCCCACATACACAGTCTTGTATTTTACACTAATAATTTTACTTCAGGTTATACAATAATCTCTGTCAGACGCTGTACCCCAAGTACAGTATTAAAAGCTATCTGCTTGTGGAACGTCTCTGTCAAAAGGGCACGTGCAAAATAGATTCAAAAAATTAAACTTGTTTAATGCATTACACTTCTTTGGTATTAGAGCGGAGAATTAATTGAGATAGTAAACCCATACTCCCCAACACTTAAAAGATAAACACAGTCACTGAGCAAGGGATATATCTGAAACTATGAGGAAAAAATTTGCCTCAGTTCTAGAGAAACTGTCTCAGACTGTCCTCTTTCCTTTTCATGCCTGACACATGTAGAAATTAAACTTGTTAAGTTGTAAATTTAATTAAAGGAAATCTCATAAAATATATTAATACAATCTCTAGGAGTACTTCTCTGTGCCAAACTTTTATTGGCTTCCTTTTTTATGTGCCAGAATAATCCTTTGTGAAATTTCTCCTTAAATACTTTTTTAAAATCTGTCTGTCTGGTGACACTCATCCCTAACATCCCTGCAGTATGGAGGCTGTACCCTACACACTGTGTATTGAGTGTGTGCCACAAGCTTTTCCAGCTGAAACTTGCCAGATGCTATCCTATGACCCTACACTCAACTGCCTGCTATTGTGAGCGTTTAGGTACCAAAATGTTACTTTGAGGAAGGGTGACAGAATCCTGACCTAAAAAAGACTGTGTATTTACAGGCTCCATTCTGCCATCCTTCCAGAGGTTTCTAACGTTTCTAGTTTCCTACTGGCTTAATTAGAGCTGCAGGGGAGCTTCTAATTTTTCTGGTCACACTTTATTGTCCTCTGATTACTAACCATTAGTCATCTTTCTCTAGGGCTCTTTTTTTTGTTTGGTTTGTTGGTTTTTTCGAGGATGTTATTTTGAGTGAGGTTTTTTGCTATTTTAAAAAATAATTTTTTTTAAAAATGATCACGAATAAGATGTATGTTGCAAATCAATTTCCTTTTGTCAAAGCAAGCGCTAGCTGGGGATGATAATTTCTTTGTTCGGAGCAGATACAGAACTATTGTCTTGGCCTCCTAAATTGGTACACCATACCCCATGCTGTCTGCAAGTATCAGTATGGAGCCATGCACAGTAGATGCTGAATACACTGTATAACGGAGGTGTCCCTGTCTAACAAAAACTAACTCTTTTTTTTTTAATGGAATAAAAATAATGAGACAACCACACAGCATTTTAGTCCACATTTCTCTATTTCCTTCCCATAAAAGGTCTCAAAGAAATAAATGCAAAGCACCATTGAAGAGTTCAAAGACATACCTCAGAATGTGACTGCACATTCAAGGCACACTGACATATTCAAAACTGGATAGCTCTATTGGAGGGGGGAAAAAAAAGGGAAAGAAAAGAAAGAAAAAGGCTCAGCATACAAAATACAATACACAATATCTACTTCTACTGTGTGAAACTCACTGCATTCATTTTGCTCACTGAGCAAACTAGGTCCCAGAGTATAAAACACAATTAATCCAGCCATTTTTTTTCAAAGGAGCTGATTTTAGAGAAGCTAAAAATTACTTGATGTAAATGATGCAGAGGCTGATGCAGCTGAATTTATAAATTGGGTTGAAAAGTTTGACATGCTGAATTAGATTATACCATATAATGCATCACTAAGTAATTGATATGTACATTACATGCAAAGAAAGCCCTGCTAACTCATGTGTAACTTTTTTTTTGCATTATTGTGTAACTTGGACATCGACTCATTGTGAGTTGAACAAAGTTTCAAAAGGAGATTTAGTCCTTTATGAGCTGAATAAAAAATTTTGTTACATTCTGATATTCTAAAAATAAAATACAGGATAAAGATGTATTTTTTAAAAGTAGAAAATATGTAGGAATGCATAAGAGCATTTAAAGTCCTTTTCATGGGCCTTTCCCCTCAATTTTTAGAGAAGTTTTCCTTACATTTGTTCAAGAAATGTAAAAGTCCAGCAGAAAGATGTGCATTACCAGCACCAGCTGGAGAAGTGATGGGGAATTGAAGGGAATGGGGAATATACAATTTCCTCAGCTAAAAGCAAACAATGTAACACAGATTTTTATCTTGTAGGAGTACACTAGAAACTTTTTTTAATTGCACCAGAAAGAAATTTCAGTTTTATACTAGCTGCTCAGTATATTTCCAATCTTCCATTGATGATCTGCATTTATTTTAAGGAGATGAGAGCATTTCCCTCTGAAATTACTAGCATATCTGCTCTGATCCAATGCTGATTACAGCATAGGGTCTTAAATCTCTGTAATCTGTCTGAATTGTTATTAAATATTAGATTTCAGTGTGATTTGTTTTCTTATCACTTTATTTGTAACTTTACTGCCATTCACCGCCAAGAGACCTTGAACTAGAGGCTACAGCTTTAATCTCAATTTGTTATACTAGAATGCAAAATTAAAGAAAGATGAAGGCAGTTGAATATTACCAAGGAATGTAATTGATAACATTGTGTCATTTTTGAGTTTTAATATTATAAACCGAATTTTATGATACTCTACCCTAATAGTGACATATTTAACATTTTAAGACTGGATATAACAATTTTATGGGACAAAATGGGTATAGTTAGAAGATTATACAGTAGTACTTTATCAAATGCTTGTATATTAAATACCAAAACACTATGATAAAATAATAGCAAGTTTCAATTCTCCTTGGAGAAGAAAATCTGTCTTTAGTGTCTCATCTCTGGTTCAAGACTTCCTGGAGGTCTCTGGTCAGTAAGCAGTGTAAGGTGAAGCACATGCCACCATACTTCTGTGCACAGAGGTAATGGACAGACAGAATTTACAGAGTGCTAGCAGCTTTAATTTGAAAATGCAAAATAGGGACATTTTTATAGTCTTGAAAAATTCTGCTTTGCTTCCAGGCAATTCCAGTTTGGTAGGTGCCCAAAGGATGCATACCAAAGGGAACATGTATGAGCATGCTTTCAAACAGTGCTGGAGCAGCCAGGGATACAGAAATTTGTTTTTCCTGCTGTGTCTGACCAGTTCCCACAGCAGAGGTTCTCTCTTTCATATCACCACCCAGACTCAGTCTTCCTTAAATCCAAGCCCCTCTAATGCACCTCTAGCATGCTGCTGGTAAAGATGCTTCGTGATTTGCACATTTTCCTTCCAGTCTTCTCTTTCCCTCACCTCCATCTACCTCCCTCTCAGCCCATCCTTAAATTGTGGAGAACTTGAGATACAAAGAAATAAGAAAAATGCAGAAATCCAAATGCATGTTTCAAGTGAACTACTTCACAAGAGTGTGTCAGGATGTCACCATTTGTAATGTTGGTACACATCTGTCATGGTAAGCGATGGCAACCTTCTGGACTGGGAAAAGGGAATCATTCCCTGTTGTCAGGAGTCTGAAATTCAAACAGTGTCCAAGTCCAAAATAAAACCAAATAAAAATAATACATTGATAGAAATGTTAGATGCTATGACGGCAGTACAGGATATACAAATGGCAGCAGCTCTGGAGATATATGTGCAGGGAACAGATGTACCAAGAGGAAAGACAGCACAGGACTTGCAGCCATGGAAATCTCCAGGTCAGGATACACACCCAGGAATTCCAGTGTGCTTTTTCTGCCTGAATCACTATTCACCATCATCCAAGAAATATTCCTCTTTAACAGTCTATCCTTAAAGTGCATATAATAAAATGAGGCCACTGAGACTTGTACATGGCTGACTCTCTCCACTGATTTTAATTCACTAAGTAGAAATGCTGCACAAGGTCAGTTTATGTGGGAAAAAAAACCTCTGTATCAGCAGAGGCACACATTGACCTTTCTTTCAGAAGGAAATTATAGGATTTCAAATTGGTGTTTTTGTATAGATTGGGAAAGGTGTGTACAGAAAGGAACAGTGACTGCAATGTATTATAGACATATATAAAGGCTTTGAAGAGCTCTGCCGTATTTTTGTTAGTTCTTTAGGGCTCTTTCATGATCTATAAAGACTGTGGATTCAGGAAGCAAGGAAGGAAGGAGGGAGGGAGGGAAGGAAGGAGGGAGGGAGGGAGGGAGGGAGGGAGATGGGAGGGAGGGAGGGAGATGGGAGGGAGGGAGATGGGAGGGAGGGAGGGAGATGGGAAGGAGGGAAGGAGGGAGGGAAGGAGGGAGGGAGGGAGGGAAGGAGGGAGGGAGGGAGGGAGGGAGGGAGGGAGGGAGGCAGACTGGCTCTAGAAAGTTCTGTATAATAAGCTCATGTGCCCCTGATGTGGAGCCCCAAGCATGATCCTCTATTGCTTAAATTTGTCATCTCTTACTGGTGAGATTTAGGGACAGAGGCCTTTTCCCAAATCTTCCCTACAAAATACAGGTCAACAAAGGCCTTGCTAGGTGGTGTATTTTCTTGGTTTCCTTTCAGATTCACATCTTAGATGAGTATCCCAACACTTCCTCTATGTTTGTCCCTCTTCCTCCCTGTTTTTGTGCATTTGCACACAAGGTGAAATAGTCTCCATTTAGTCTGTCAGATATGGATTATTTTTTAATTCTACAGTATCACAGGATTGGAAAATTTTACAGTAAAATTTAGGGAAACATAGGGATGCCTACCTATAGCAACAAAAAGTCTACTGAAAATCTTCACAAATATCAAGGACAACATTCATCCAAAACAGGATCTAACTAGATTCTCCCTCCATCCATGGAAAGTCCTGGTAAGAAAGGTCATGATCATCTCCCTCTTGGAAGAGGATCACAAAATAATTTCTTAGATACTAGTTTCAAACAGACATCAATTACTCTGCCTGCAACATTATCCCAGGGCTCAGTACAGAAGAGAAACATTTATTTAAACATGCCAACTGTGTTCAAAGTGAAAGAGAACTCCCCTAAAAATACTTTCAAAATAGAAATGAGCATCAATTAAAAAAAAATCAGCCCACATTTATGAAACAAGAAGAGAAATAAGTGTCTGATCACACTGCAGATGTATGTGCACATTTTGCAGTACAAAGAAAGAAAGTGAAGCTAGCTAATTTTCTACACGTTTTGCTTTTTATTTCTTCTTAGAAAACAAAGGCACAATAGGAAATGAAAAGCAGGGGTGAAAACATGAAGGGAAAAGGAAACACTCTCTCACAAGCAGGTTCTCTCCACTTCCACCTTTGGAGATGTCAGCAAACACAAAAACCTGCGCCAGCAGAGGGACAAGTCATTACAAATAATAAGAGCCACATATTTTGCACCAGGCTGATGTCCCAGGGAAGCTGTAATCCCTAACCAGGAGCAGCTGGTGGAATCCCCAGGGTTTTTCTGCCCCGGGGCCAGGAGAGCAGAGCAGGCCCTGGTAGGGGCTGCAGCCGGCATTGGCATCAGGGCATTGCAGCAAAAAGAAGAGGACTCTGTGTACTTGCACACTGTAGGGTGCTGTTCTAAAAATTACTCTTCCTGACACGATTACTGTGATTTGGCTTGCTGCTCCTTCAGAATAAAAAATTAAAAAACCCAAACCAACCAACCAACCAAAACAACAAAAAAACCCCAACATCCAAACCCCAAACAAACAAAACCCAACCAAACAAAAACAAACCCCACAGACACACACACACACACACACAGGCACTGAAACAAAAAACTCCAAACAAACAACAAACAACACAGCAACCCATAAAAAGCCCAAACACCCAAAAGGTCCATCCCAGAGCCATAGCACCTGAGCAATAATTAAAGGGAACATTTTTTATATTATGTCACAATATAGTCATGGAGTTTGGACTTGTCAAAACAAACAAAGCATATTCAGGGAAATCTGTGGCATAAAAGAGCTAAACAAATTAAGGGGTAGATGCAAACGTGGCCACACCATCAGCATTCAGGGCCTGAAGAAAAGAGTGGAAACTTTCAGGGTCTGAATGCAGAAGTGGAAAAGCTAATTGAGCACAAATGAAAGGATCTGTTACGGCTGAAAGAATAAGTGAGAGTACAGGCAGGACAATACTCTCATTTATGATTCAAATATCCATGGATAGTGCAGTACAGCTTTAAATACAATTCACAGCCTTGATTACAAATGACTATGTGCATCAACTTGGAAGGAATGCAAGGACTGTGAGTGAGAGAAAGAGCCTGCCTTGTCAGAAAGAAAGGAGAAGGGGATAAGTGACAACAAAGCTGAGCTGGACACTCAGGAGCCATTGGAATGTGCAGAATTATGAAATAGGGCTTTTAAAAACCTGAAGATGAACTGATTAGTGGGCAAGAAGGCTCACATTTAAAATAACTGAATTGTCCTCTGATAAGATTATATGGGGAGATTTATGCTACATAATCGCAGTGAGATCAGGGGTAAGGGAGTATCATTCTGTCCCTGTGTCTTTCGAAAGCAAAATATAAATATATGAATGTGGTAAAAATAATAAGCACTGGAAATGAAGAGCAAGAACAGGCTCTTTTATGGAAAGCAGTAGCAGCTTTTTTTCCTCAGCCTTCAGGAGACCGAAAACTGACCTGAAACTACCCAAGCTGTGAATTACTTTCTACGCAGAAAATGTCTGTATCCCTTTTTTTTTTTAAGCTGTGTTATGTTTCATGAACCAAACATTACTTCTGTTAAATTTTCAAGAGTTGGAAAATTCTAAAAATCTTATGAAAATTGTGAAATTATTTGGGCTGTGTAGCAACAAAATTAGCACTAGCCTCTGCTGGATGGACATTGGCACCAAAGATGGTGCTCCCTGAGGTTCCACCAACTTGACATTCTCATGTTTTCTATTCTACACCCATTCCATGCTCCAGAGAACATTGGAGGCCACAGCAGAAAATAATAGTCAAGAAAATGCCATCAACCCTCCACAGGTGACAATTTCCCAATTCTCCTAGAGCCTGCCTGAACTAAAAACTCACTAAAAAGCAACTGGTGGGAGCTACACCTCACTGACAAGGAGACAAGCACAAGCAGATGCAAACAGCTGGATGAAGTTGTGACCTTCACATCTGCAGGACACCAGTACCTGAGACCTCAGCCCTGCTACACTTTTTACTGGTATTGGCTAAGGAATAATAGGGGTAAGTATGCATTTACCTCTTTCTCTAGGTGGCCCCTAGATGTTGTTTCTTCCAAGCAGAAATCACTTACTCAAAGTGATCTGTGCATCCATGACAGTCAGCCTTAATTACTGGCAGTGCACCATATGCTCAGGAGTGAAACTCAAATTTTTAAAAGCCTTCATACCTCGTGCAATATGCAGCAGTCCCTTGAGTAAATAAAATTAAGGAGCTGTACATATATTCCCACAACATCCCAACCTGCTTCCACCAAACCCTTGCCATAAATAGTTTTCAAAACCTGCAGGTAGTGAGAACAACCAAAGATCAGGAATTGCCTCTCCTCTCATAACCAGAAGCCACAACCTCTGTGATTATGTTCATGGGAATCTATAAATGTGGAACGAGGAAGAAGAAAATGAGTCTTCTGATGGCCAGCTCAAAACAATGCAGCTTCATCTATGAGCCCAAAGAGTAACTGCACAAAGGACAAACCCAAAGTCTCCTCTGTCTTTCTCATCATAACCATTCATTGCAGAGCACAATAATGCTGGGGCAAGCATGTGTATTTTTACTTCTTTTGTAAGGGTTCAGCTGGCATCTTTCTTAAGCAAGGCAGTTAGCATGAGTAGCCAAATATAGTACTGTCTCTCCACAATTATTCATTTTTTAAGGTCATTGTTTTTCAAATGAAAAGAGAATAAAACTATATGGCATGTGCTCCCAATCTCAGATTGGGAATAAAAGAAAATAATGGCCGCACACTGCTATACAATTAGGTCTGTCTTGGAATTATACTGATGTTTTTTTAAGCAATGCCAGGTGGTTTATTCACCAAATAATGAGACACTAAATGGATCTAAAGTTTCTTGGCAATTGGTAAATGCTTACCTTGGACTCCCTGTTTCTCTCTTAAAGAAATGGTTTGATTTTCCCAAGAGTTTTCTTAAGTAGCTCCTCAGCTGTGATTAAACACAAATAACAGTGGTCTGAAGGTTGGTTGACTTATACTTGTTTAATGATACAGCTCAGGGAACTGCAAGAGTACCTCAGATGCCTCATTGATTTAGTAAACAGCTTCAGCCATCAGAAGACCTTGTTTGCAAAGTCCCTAATTCTCTTTAAAAAAAAAAAAAACAAAACAACAAAACCCCCCAAAACTGTTGTAGATAACTTTTCTCTACTTGGTCACTGCCCAAAATCCTATTAGAAAAAAAAATAAATCTTATGTTCATTATTAGCAAGAGCAACCAAAACATGGACTCTTTTTCCTGACAGTGCAGGAGGTGATAAGAGAAGCTCAGCAGCAGAGCACCTCTGGAAGCAGGAGGTGGCTATGTCTGGGCAGCAGCACAATGAGGACAGGCGGTGGCCACAGCCTTGCATGGAGGACCAAAGGAGCCAGGCTGCCTCCAAAGCCAAGCAAAACAGGGAGAGACTATGTCTCAACAGGCTTATGGCAGTCACCAGGCTCTACGTCAGCCGTGAAGTAAATGGGCTTCACGTGGATATGAAGAAGGACTTTGAGGGACCTGGCTCCAACATCTGGCCAAGCCCCAGTGCTACTCCTGGTGGGGCAGCCAAGGACCTCAAGGCCAACACTGCAATAACTCCCACAGTCATCCTGTGCTGCTGGGGCCTAAGAAGTACCAGTTGAATCATTCCACTGATCCCAAGGTGTTATGGGTTTAGCCAGGTGGGCCTAAATTTAGGTTTTAAGTTCAGCTAGGCCTGGGAATTGTCAGCTGACTTGAGCTGGGCTGAGCTAGCTAACAGCTGACTTCTTCTAGCCAATAATATTGTATTCCATACCATATTGCATCATCTCAAAAGGGGTAAGAGCTGGTGTGTGGGTGTGGCTTGGGCAGTTGCTTCACAACTGTGGTGCCAGCAAGACACTCTGCTGTCCCAGGAGGGATGGGGAGGCCCAAGCCCAGAGCACCGGCTTAACATCATGTTATCTGAGGGAAGTAAAATATTTGTTCCTAGCTTTTCTCTCTGCTTAAGTCTGTCTCTGAAGAACCAACTTCTCTAGAATGATTTGTAGTTAAAATGGTAGAATTTGTGTTTACTGGGAAGTGGGAAGTTATTTCTTGTTATACATGACTTATGTAAGTGTGTGTTACATTGTAGTTTCCTCTTAATTTTCTCTTTTCTGTATAAATACATGTAGTTAGTTTCAGCATAGACCTGGCTTTGAAAGTTTTTTTTCCCTCTCTCCCTCTTCTTTTTTCCCTTGGTTTGCTGGGGGGAGGAGGAACCCTTTTCACTCTGTCCTGGACAGTTGGCACTTTGCCAGCTCAGCCCAGGACAGATAAATGGTGCATTGGCCGGGAAATTAAGGACACTAGTAAGTGTCCCAGAAGGTTGGCGGGGTTCCCAGGAGCTTTTCATAGAAACATTCCTTGATTTCTGCTTTGTTATGGTACATCTAGAACAACTAAGATAAGAATGTCCTCTTGCTACTGGATACTCGTTTTATTCCTTGTACTGACTGTTTCTGTGAGTTCAGACAGCTCAACTTGTACCTGCTGTGAATGTAGCCACTGCAAGGAGAAGCCTTACAGCCAAAGCAAGCTGTCTTTCTCTTCTGCCTCACCTCAGCAGAGAGCAAACCCCAAGCATGAGTCACATGGTGAACTGTCGTCCTGCCTGTGTGACCAGGGGAAAGACATGAGGAGGTGGGACAGTGCATCTACTTCTGTGCTTGAAGTCCAGGTATGGAAATCAAAACATAAGAAAGCTGGTAAAAAAGCTGTCCACATGTTGAAGCAGAG
Source organism: Pithys albifrons albifrons (assembly GCF_047495875.1). Taxonomy (NCBI): domain Eukaryota; kingdom Metazoa; phylum Chordata; class Aves; order Passeriformes; family Thamnophilidae; genus Pithys; species Pithys albifrons. The sequence goes on from NC_092461.1 coordinate 89,935,583, forward strand.
ATCCCAGAACAGAGCCAAGAACCACAATTAAGCCGCCCTGCCTCCAGCCGAGAGGAGGAGGAGAACGACCAAGTCTACTGGACATTGCCGAACCAGAAAACTAGCCAAGACTGTACCTCTACACTGACTTGTAGATGACAGCCAGTGCCCCTCTGAGGGTGGCTGGACCGATAAAAGAAGATTAATTGAATCACAGAGAGGCCCATGTGGGCTGTTGGTGTGTGGCAGGACACTGCTGCTTGAGTAGAATCTGTAGAGATTCATCACGTGGATGCTCATGTGCCCAAAGGCTGAGCTAATGAAGGAACAGCACACCTGGACTAGCATAAGGGAGAGTTGTTCCTGGCTCAATGGGCCCATGATGCCTCAGCCCACCTGCAGGTGGACAAGGCCGAGGGGTGGATTTAACCATGGACATTATTTCCCAGGTTATCCGCTATTGTGAAACCCCTGAGAAGGGGATAGTGACCCCAGTGTGGGGATAGAGACCCCTGAGAAGGGGATGGAGACCCCAGTGTGGGGATAGAGACCCCTGAGAAGGGGATTGGAGACCCCAGTGTGGGGATAGTGACCCCTGAAAAGGGGATGGAGACCCCAGTGTGGGGATAGTGACCCTTGAAAAGGGGATAGTGCCCCCAGTGTGGGGATGGTGACCCTAATGAGGTTACAGTGACCCCTAAGAAGGGGATGGGATAATCCCAATGTGTGCCTCAAGGACATTTAACCTTGAGGAAAAAGGTAACTTGGATTTTGAGTTTTGTGTTGTAGGACATGAACCATGAGATGAAGAAGACCTGAGCTGAACTGGTGTTGGTGTCCAATGATGAACTGTTTTTTCCTGCCTTAAGTACCTACCCCATCCTAATGGACTATTGCCTACAATATGGAGGGGTGGAAGACAGCCCTGGAAAGAACAAAGACTGTTTAAGCGCGGGAATAGATAGATTGAAGATATGAGTGATGTAATATGGTATGGAATAAGGGGTGGAATATGTTATGGGTTTAGCCAGGTGGGCCTAAATTTAGGTTTTAAAGTTCAGCTAGGCCTGGGAATTGTCAGCTGACTTGAGCTGGGCTGAGCTAGCTAACAGCTGACTTCTTCTAGCCAATAATATTGTATTTCATACCATATTGCATCATCTCAAAAGGGGTAAGAGCTGGTGTGTGGGTGTGGCTTGGGCAGTTGCTTCACAGCTGTGGTGCCAGCAAGACACTCTGCTGTCCCAGGAGGGATGGGGAGGCCCAAGCCCAGAGCACCGGCTTAACATCATGTTATCTGAGGGAAGTAAAATATTTGTTCCTAGCTTTTCTCTCTGCTTAAGTCTGTCTCTGAAGAACCAACTTCTCTAGAACGATTTGTAGTTAAAATGGTAGAATTTGTGTTTACTGGGAAGTGGGAAGTTATTTCTTGTTATACATGACTTGTGTAAGTGTGTGTTACATTGTAGTTTCCTCTTAATTTTCTCTTTTCTGTATAAATACATGTAGTTAGTTTCAACATAGACCTGGCTTTGGAAGTTTTTTTTTTTCCTCTCTCCCTCTTCTTTTTCCCTTGGCTGGTTGGGGGGAGGAGGAACCCTTTTCACTCTGTCCTGGACAGCTGGCGCTTTGCCAGCTCAGCCCAGGACACAAGGAAACATCATGTTTCAACAGCAGCTCTGTCTCACTGATACATCCTCTCACCCCATGATGCTCCATCTTAGAGAACCAGAAAGTGAGTGGTCCAGCTCCAAACAAAACTAACCTGGGAACAGTACACCTACTGTATATGTACAAAGTAACATAAATAAACCTGGGGCTGCTAAGGTCAGGCTTAGGTGTGAGCTTCTCACCCACACTGCTGCAGAGAAGTATCCTGCACTGGCAGGGGTGGACATGGCCTGGTGGCCTGGGGTGGACACCAAGGACAGGAGAAGTACCAGCACCTGGCAGGTAACAGCACTGGGATGTCACTCAGGGGAACAGCTTTGCAGTAACAAACCATTTTGGAACTACCAGCAGACAGCAAATAGAGTAGCCAATGGATTTTGCTTCCCTTTCTTTTTGTCAATTTAGGGTGCAAAGCACATTATAAAAATATTAATAAGGAAAAAAATTGCTATGAATAATTCTTCACTTACGTTTTCTCCTCCAAATACTTGGTCTTTAGAATTAGTATTGCTTCAACCATCTCTGTCTGAAGATGGCTCCCATTTCAAAAGATGACTATTCACAGCCAGCGACTCAAAATTTCATTTATGTGAATACAAATTGATATCAATGTAAAATCCTACATGTCAAGTATGTCTGCTAAAGAGTCATTTTCTAGAATATTCCACAAAACTCTAAACATACTGAACATTGCAAGGCTTCCCAAGAAGAACTAATTACAACATCCAAATTAATATTTGAAGAAAATCTTGAAGCTATGGCTCTGTTCTCATTTAAATATGTGACTACTCTCTTTATAATGTGCAAAGCATTATAACCATTTATATATGTTCCAAGTGATATATTACTGAGTTGAACCTAGTTTCCCCTTCTTTTGTTCTGGGTTCATAACCTTGCTGTATAATCTTCCATAACTCTATAGCTTGCTAATGCATAATTCAAGCCTCTCTTATTGACAAAAGGCATCAGAAAGAAAGAATATTTCAATACCGCTTTCCCACGCAGATAGTATTGCTTTCACTTCAGCTGGTATCATTTCCATACTAAAGCCAAATCTTTTAAAGTCTATTAAGTATCATTTTCATTGCTTATTCACAATTGATTCACTTGGACATCTTCTGAGACTACTTTATTGCACGTTTTTTGATGGGGTGTTTTTGCTTGGTTGTTTTTTTTTTTCCTTTTTTTGTACGATGAGTTTCTAGCCAAAAGAAGAAACTTCAGTTAAACATTATGATCTAATGTATGACATCAACTTCACACTAATCCCTTAACTAGAGCTTGGCTTTAGGACTAGTGTCAGTTTCCCCAGATGTGTGTAAAGAGCAGAACCATTTTGGCATCATCCTGCAAAGCCTGTTGTAACTCCTTCCCTGTATAAAGTAACTATACAAATAGGCATAAATCAAGTTCCCATGCATCACTGCCTGGAAGTCAAATTTGTCCTTGAAGTCAGTCATGGATCTATGCAAAAATTCCACCGATGTTACTGCAGTTGCTTCAAATACACACAGGTGTGAAGACAGTTTGCTCCTTTTCCATGTTGGCAAAGGATACACAGAACTCCAAAGGCTTTCGGTCTCCTCTGAGACACAGTTTGCCTTCTTCCAACAGTACAAAAGGAACACAGACCCACAGAATAATTAAAAACAATTAAATACTCCAAGAAACAGCTAAGTGTGGGCTCAGTCTGAAGTCAGACTTGTCTACACATCACACCTGCCCTTGTGGCAATGTCCACCATCCAGACAGCATTATTTTTTTCATACCTCGGCTGCAATAAGAGCAGAGATTCAGGCAGATTGAGCAACCTCAGGAGTGCCAGGGCCCATCCCCACGGCAGGTAATACCTCTAGAGCACTGCATGTGTCCCCTGTGCACTGCATCTTGCCTCTCAAAGCAGCAACTAGTTTGCCTCACAGGCAGCTTCAAGGCACTCAAGCAGGTAAGCAAGGTGGGCAGAGGGTGAATTCGCCCTCAAGGCCAGCTGAGTCGTTTCTGCATGGCAGCCCACATGCAGCTTTTTAGCATCAGGAAATGTCTCTTACCATACAGTGCCCAGCACAGACACCTACCTAAGAGGCCCTTTACATAATGAAGGAAACTGTAATCTTACAAATTATTCTGCCAAGAGTGTCATAAAAAATTATCAGAGGAGGCCCTACAGGGCACCTGGACTCCCTGAAGTCACATTTACCAAACCAGCCTCAGTAATAATAATGTGGTCAACATTTAGCTGGGTTTAGAGTTTGGTGCTTCCTCCTGCCACCTCAGCACTTGTCTGTTTCTGGCAAGTTCAGATTCCTGAAGCATTGTAATTCTGGCTACAGTCAAAATAATTTCTCTAAACTTAGAAATTTGTGTATCTTTTTCTAAAAACTCACCAAGACTCATTTTCTGCAAAATACTCAGAAAACACAGATTAAGAAGCAAAATTCAGGTAGGTTTAATGGTGCCTCCAGCTGTGCCTCATTTTAAAGTCAACAGAATTTTTATTCAACAGAATCAATGCAAAGGAGAATGAACTCAGTCACCAAATACTTTAATGTCACAGTCTGAAAAGTAGACAGTAACACTGCTGTCTCTTGGACTATTCCCCTTCTACTTGTCTCACCCTAAAGGCCATGGAATTTCTCATATCATGTGCTGAGAAGACAAAATGAAAATAACTCATGTAACTTTGCAGGGAATTCCTTAGATGTTCCTAATCCTGAAGGCACTAGAACTTTTAGGGGCAGTGCAGGAAATGGAGTAGCCCAAAAACAAGTGCTGTGAAGTAAATCATCAGCCTCGCCAGCAACAAGTGAAAGGCTGTCATTTTTGAGAGTTGCTCACTACCTGTCCTTCCTACTACCCTCAACACTGTACCTGCCAAATTGCTTTGTCAAACATCACACACAACACTGAGGAAAGCACTAGAGCTGTAAAACTACCCATCAGATTATCTTCTGCACCCACAAATGGTGACTTGACTAGACTAGAATTTCACTTGGGTTTGCCTGGATTTAACCCTAGCACTTGTGCTCAACTTAGCTCAGGAAGTTCCTGCAGCTGTCTGCCCACAGATGACCCCATGCCAAATGCAAGAAAGCCCTTACTTGCAGACTGTTCAGACTCTCAGTTGTTCATCACATGCAGGGTCCCCCACGGAGGCCTGAACATCTCCCCAGCTAGAGCATGGGCCTGCTGGATCCTAGGCTGCTCCCATTGCATGGTTGGGGCAAAACAAAAAAACCCAAAACACAGCTGTGGCAAGGCAGAGCCACTCTCCTCCACGGCAGGGGTCAGATCAGTCACAGTTCCCTTCATGGCTCTGTCCTGGCAGATGTGGCTCTTGGGACATGAGAGAGCAAAGCTTCCCCCCTGCTTGCTGGCTCTGAACTGGGAAAGTGAAAAGGTCAGGAAAGGGAGCCCAAGGAAGATCCAAGCATGTTTCACTGCTGAAGAAAGACCAAGTACATGTTCCCCTTCATCACCAGTGTCAGCCCTGGGCCAGTGGCAGCAGGCAGCTTGCACTCTCAAGGAACAGGGGTGGTGATCAACCTGAGACTGAGCACATGAGCAAATTTCCACACAATTCCACCTTCTGGTTAGCAAATTTCCAAAAATCTGTCATTGTAAGAGCCCTTAGAACCTACCAGGAGACCTAGCATACCTAGAGTTATGAGCTTCATGTTCCATCTGCACTAATCTTCCTCCTGACTAACAATGCAGTGCCAAGGATACTTTCCACTCTGTCAATATTTGAAAAGAAAAAAAAAAACTTGTGAAAAACCAATCATTCCCATATCCTCAGCAGGCTTTTGCATGTTATGAGAAGCATGGCCACACAACTAATTTGCCATTTGACAGGACAATCAGGTAGGAAACCCCAGCAGAGCAAATGGGACTAGACAAGCTCCTGATACTTTCCAGCTACCTGTTCCCACCACTGCTCTGGAGATGTCACCTGCTCTATGGTGCAAGTAACCACCTGCATCTGTGCTGAGGGAGGAGGAAGAGAAGTTTGGGAAAGCAGTAGCCAGCAAACTGGTTACCATTTTAAGTCTATGGTCTTTTGTGGGTGAGCTAACTCCAGTAACCTCCCACTGCTGGCTCCCATGTGGAAGAACAAATCCAGTGCCCCTGCAGCATTACCACAACTCTTTGCAAAAAATTGTGGTAAAAGCAAGAAATGCTTGTTTGCGACCTACCTTCACCAAGGGAAATCCCTCACAGAAGCATGTTTATCAGAGCACTGCTCCAGAACTCTGTGGCAAATTGAAGGTCTCAGAAACACCAGTGGCTTAACTGTCCTAGGCAAAGCACAACACTGCCCGGTCTCAGAAAAGTAAATTGAATTCTGGGAGTCAGATAAATTGGATGGTCAATGTCCCTTTTATTTTATGTCATACCATAACAAAGAATATTTAGAAAATAAATAAATAAATCATTTTTCTCTGCTTAGAAAAACCTTCCAAGACTCCTGTGGTACTTGGGTTGGTTGATGGTTATGAAAGATGACATGCAGAGATTTTCACTTACAGAAAGGGAACATGGGTAACTCACATTTTCTAAACTCTTGACAAGAAACTCACCTGATGACACAGGAACAAACAAATCAAGTCCTCTGTACCAATTTCACATGAACCACAACTTAAATTTGAGATACAAAGGATTTCACAAAGGACAGAGCCAAGTGTCTGAAGCCATTTTAATATCAGACATTTTTTCTTAACAGTTTTAAGCATCTCCGTCTCTTTTAGCCAACACACTACAAGGCATCTTAAAATACTCCGTATTAGAGCATGTTATCTGAAAGTACCCTCTAGCATCCTCAAAGGATTGCTCCAGTTCAGCATCTGCTTAGAACATTATGCCTTCTTGCTTGCTCCCCCTCCCTCCCCTCTCCTGCTTGGGGCTAACCAGTCTGTTTGTTTCTCTGAAAGAGCAGTATGTTTCTCAGAACCCCTTAGGTATTGGACAGACCCTTCAGTCCAGCCTCAGCTACTCATAATTATAGTTCTACGTCTGGTTCACCCATCAGTCAAGAGAGTAAAGATCAAAAAAGGCATTCCCTTGTTTTCTGTCAGAACATCATGGAGGCTAAGAATATTTTTGCAGAATATGATGATTCACCAAGTTTAAATTATGTGCTTATTTTCAGAAGTTTCCAATCCATCTCCCCAGAAGCTGTCGGCACATCCCTCCTCATTTGAACAGAAGCCCTTTGCAATGGGCATACACCTTAGGTTTCGGAGTTTCTGCTCCGTCTCCACATCCTTTTCATCTCTCAAAATGTTGACTTTGTCATTTTTTGACAACTTTTCCACTCCATAGTGGTTATCTCTAAAACTCTTGCTCTGTTCCTGGGTTCTCCTTAGTCCTGTCTTCAGCTTTTGGCCTTTCTCAGACACTGCTTTCCATCTACTTCAGAGGGCCAAAACTTAAGTCTCTTACTGATCTTTCATCTGCTTTCTTCATGTCTCTTGCTTATGGTCCTATGAGCAACATCCACCTCAGTATTCAAACCCACAGATCTGGGTCATGTTAATGCTCTTAATACCATTACCTAAACCACAACAGAACCAACCCCTGGTCTGTGCCTGCTTCCTATTCATAACACATCCTTTTCTCTCTCACTAGCAAAAGCATCCCTCACTTTCACTAGTAACTTAGAAATACTTGTTTATATCCAACACATATGGATTTTTTTCCCCATGTACCATCTGCTCTTTGACTACTAGAAAACATTTTCCTGGGGTTTAGAGTTGGTTTTGGTTTTGCTTCTCTTAAAAGCAATACTAATGGATCTGAAGGAAAAACTACAAGCAAAAATACCTTTTTAACAGCTGCTGTCTACCCTGAGCTAGCTAATGATGTCAACGTGTGGTTATAGTCCCTCTCAAGAATGCCAGCATTCACACAGCCTTAAGGAAAGCAGTTAATTGGTTTGTCTATGCTTTCAGTTATCTTCAACTGCTTTACACCACTTGCTGCTCCAGAAACAAACATTTAATAATTTAGAAGTCAAAATTAAAGTTTTAATGTGTGTTAATGTACTCCATTTCACTTGTGTTACCCTCTAAATATTAGGACCAAGCAGGTGTTCCTTATCTACAAGCTCTCAGTGAATCCACATGAGCTTTGCCTATGAACATTGGACTGCCCTGAGTATGGGGTAGTCTAACACAGCTAAAGAGAAATAAGAGAGCACGAGAGAAGACTCTGCAATTCAGTGCTTTGCACAGAACTGCTAGCTTAAAAATACTGGCTTGTAGGAAGGGTAGGAAATTTGACTTGTCATAAAATGCAACTTTCCCATTTTTAATCCAACACATTTTATGTAGTAAGAACATAATAAAGAAGTTACCTCTTGCTTTGTTTCACATCTTCTTCTGACAGATTAGTTTTTAAAGGAGAAATCCCCACATGTGTCAACGAATTCCAGCACTCCTGGTGGAGCTGCTGAGATATACTTGAGGTAGCCCAGGATGGGAATACAGGAAGGAGGAACAAAACCAAACACAGGCTTGGTCACAAACTCTTTGGGCATGAAAATGAGTGAACAGGGCAGGGATGCACTACCATTAGAGCAACACAATTTTGTAAACTGGCTCAAAACATCATGCACGTTCTGATGCATTGAGCAGGACAAATGGACAAATATGCCCCACAACACACAGCACCCCAAAGTACAGAAGGCAGCAACACATTTACAGGCATTACCATGAAATGTGCATGATGTCAACACCTGGAAATCCTTCCAGCAATAGATTATTATCTTACAGTTAATAGCAGAACACTGTTTGCACCCAACAAGCAGACGCTATTTTCCAAAGGATAAAAACTAGTTGTTTTCACTAAAGCTGAGTTTTTGATAGGACGGAGGCAGAATTTTATGAAAAGGCTTTCCTCTTGGTTTTACATTTTGTAGAATGCACCGATTTATACATAGCATTTCTGACAGAAGGAATTTCATGAATGCAAGCAGAATGGGCAATGTAGTAAGTAGCTGATTATATCTGTGGAAGAAGTTTCTCCAAGTTTGACTTTTGGTCAGTGTACAACATTCAGGACACAAAAACACTCTGGTGAAGGTGGTCTGTCTTTCACGTCAGGTATAATAAAAGAGATCTTCTACACTTTAGCTGTAATAAATGGCACAAAAACCAGAGAGAGAGGGAGAGAGAGAGATGGCAGATACACTGAGAATCTGCAGTGTAGATAATCAAACCCTTTATTGTCTAAGTTACATTAGACTTGCAACACCATAAAAACCTGTTAAGAAACAGTAGATTGGCAGAGGTAGTAGAAAGTCCCTGCAACAGTCATAAAAGGGCTTTACAGGAGTGTGTCATGCCAAAAAACTTATCACATTGCTTGAGAGCTGATCAAAGCCCACTGACTAAATAAATAAGGAACACAACTCATTTTAAATACTATGGCCTAACTAAAATAACAAATCAATACAATACAATGATAAGGAAGAAAATAGAAATTGTGGGATTCGCTTGTGGAAACAGATGGTCTTTAAGGTTGGCTTTCTCCCATCCACCCTTGTTTCTTGTTTAATTAAGTGAAAATCTCATTTCTGTGCTATACACAGCATATAATTATTTAAACTGATTTCCCCTACTGTTGTTCTTCATGAAGCTAAATTATGATTGTAAACTTTGCTGATTAGTACCCTGGTAATGGCAGTGACAGCACTAGCTTCTCTGTCAAGGACTCTGGAAGAAAAGTTCCAGAAAGAAGGTTTTGGCTCTAAATATTAACTCTGATTTTCTAGTTCAGCTTGCCAAAAAAAAAACACAATTAAAAAGAAAAATAAAAAAAAAGAGAAATTACAAATGTACACTACACTTTCATGCCATTTGGGGTATAGAAGAGTTTTTAATAACTAAACCACAAACAAATAGGTTAAGCAACTAGCTTTTGTGCATTACTGAACTCTCAACATTACTTTCTCTTATGGAAAATAAGACTCAGAAAAGCAACGAAAAAAAGGAAAAAAAAACAAACAAAAAATGAAAACAAAAAATCCCCCCCCCAAAACAAAACAAAACCAAAACAAACAAAAAACCCCCCACCCAAAACCAAGCCAAATTGACAAACTGAGAAAGCTAGTGCAAACCCAAAATGATAATCATTAAGCAACACAGCAAAATATTTCCACTTTTTTTCTCCTTTTTTTTTTTTTGTGTACAATGGAATGTGTCTATGCAACCTCCCTCAAAATAACTTCACAAAACAGTTAATTACAGTCACTCTTAAGTACTTGCACAGATATTCCTAACTACACCGAGACTTACAGAGAATTCTGGTATACATCTCGTGTAATAGCATAAGGAAAATCTAGTTTAAAAAAATACATAAGGAAGTTAATTTGCATTGTTGCAAGTGTTGCAAAGTAACAAAACCTGTCAAGTAATTTAAAACAAGTAACAAGTAGTATCCAGATCAAATTACTTACTATATTTTTTTTAAAAAGCAACCCCTCCCCGCTCACCAAAACTATTACAGAAATAACCCTCTTTTAGGTTTTTAATTTTTTTTAACAAATCTTTGTCAGAAGCCTGTTTCTACAAAAACAGCACTATTTCATTACTGTATTAAGTAAACTGTGGTCTCACCTGTATTAAAGGTTAGCATCATTTCTGTACATGTAAAATTATTGCTTTTTTGAAAAATATACTTAGCATGCTAGGTTTTTTTTTTAACTCCATTTCCTGCCTTTAAAAAATGTTACAATTAAAAAAACCCCAAAACAAACTAGTAAAGCTTTTGCAAAAATTTTCACAGAACATTTTCTTTCAAGGCAGCAGTAACTTTTTTTCTTGATAATGCATAAAATTATATGTGCAAAATCTGAAACTCTCAGAAATATTACCATCACACATAGTGTCACAGCAATAACAAAAGAAAATATTTAAATCTGTGGAATACATTTTTAATTACTTACACTGCATGGTTTAACAACCTGTTATGTGCCACAACCCCACCTTGAAAACTTGCAGTTAAAGAGTTACTGTAGAAGAGGTATATAAAGCTTTTTTTTCTTTTTTTTCCTAACACCACCAGTGATCACCAAGTACAAGACATGACACGTTTATATGAACATTAACCTGCCACCACAAAAGAAGTTCCTCGCCTTTCCAGAACATCACTGGGCCCAAGGAGGAGCAGTAGCCAGCCTGCTGAACCAAATGAAAGAGCAGAGAGCACCTTACGGCCCCAGGGTTGCCTGAATTCATTCAGTGACACCTTTTCTGTTCTACACAGAGAGATCAGCAGCGTTAGACAGCTGAATGTTTTATTATTTCCTTTATTTTTTTTCTCTAAGTGAAGACTTCCTTTGTGATCAGGTTGAAGAAAGTAGCCCTGTTACAAAAAAAAGGTCCTGAGAGTAAAACACAGAAGCCTGGAGTTTTTTTTCTTAGTGTTCGACCAGCTTTTCTTTTCCAAAGCAGAATAGAAGCTTTTCTCTGGAAGTGTTTCAATTTCCATATTCACATACTATTAATGGCATGCAGTCAAGAGCAAGAGCACTAGAAATGCAAGTGGTCCCCAAACTGTAATGAAACAAACCATTGCATAATGACGGTCTTTCTCTTTAGTCCCTTTAATCCTTCATCAAGCACTGCTTTCTCAGCACCAAATGCCACCTTTTCCCCCCACACCCCCCATTCTTCCTCCCACTGTTGTTGTTTTTTTAATTTGCTTTTCAGCATGACAGGCAGTGGCAGTTTCATTAATTAATACTTCTCCAGCCCTCAAATCCACTGCTGTTTTTCAAATGTATCAAGTAGTCACTGTGAGCATCAGGGAGGTTTTTGTTACAGTGCTTAACTTCTTCATGCTGTCCAAATCACATAAAGTTTAATTTTTCCAGTGTCTCAAACTTCTCTTGATTAATATAGATGCCTCGTGCTGCCACAGTGCTTGCCAACTCCACTGTTTATTATAAAGGAAATAAGGAACCCTGGGACTGATTAGTACGTCAATTTATATATATCTTGTGTAGCATCTTCATTTATTTTAAAATGATTAACAGTGCCGAGGCACCCCCCTCCTGGCAGAATGCTGGTTTCAGTCTTGTGCAGCAGCTCCGGGCGAGGCGATGGCTGGCAGGGGGTTGCTCTGCTCTGCTCTGCATGGGGAGCTGCCAGTGCTGCCCCTCGGGCTGGGGGTCACTGGCCTCAGGGCTCCTCCACCAAGGCTCTAGGTTCCCTTCCGGAGATGCAGCGTGTGGGTCAGCTCCGCACCGACACAGTCTCTCCCCTGCAAGAAGGACAACATGGGGAAAAGCTCATTCTCGTCTCTGCTCCCAGGCATGACCCTCCAGCAAGTTCTGCTGTTGTTCATTACCCTTTATGAGCATCACATACATTCATCTTGACCCACCACATGAGAAGTTTTTTGGCTATTTCGGGTTTTTTAGTTTTGGTTTTTTGTTGTTTTTTTTTAAAGCATCTCCACCAAGAAAAAAGTGTTTCAGGCTCATATAAAGTCTCCAAGCGACTGGAACAACAAGTCATAGCATCTGATGGAGCAGTTCAGAAAAGGCTGAGAACAGAGGGAAAGAAGAGGTCTCCAAAATGTGGAACTTTCTGCTAGCCAAAAGGGATTCGTAACAAGATCAGCATTTTAAAAAGGCTGAAGTTTAAGGTCACAGAGGCAGATGAATGAAGAAAAACTGAATTCTTGGGCAGGTCTGTCAAGTGCTAAGGCAGCTTCCCCGCCCCCCCCTTGTCATCTTCCTTTTATTTTCTTAGCTAATTTTCATGAATAATTACCACGTTGGAAAAAATAGCATGGATATTCTAAAATCAAGTGAAATTAAAGATAACATCATGAATAAGTGGGAGCCTGCAGCTCCCAAGAAAAGCTTTAAAATGACATTTAGAACATCACTGTCAGAACAATGCAGTTTACAATCCTGATCCTAAAACAACATGGCAAGATTAATCTTACATAAATGCATTATCCTTAAGCTAAAGTCTTGATGAAGTGAAACAGACCATTTTAAATTAATGCAACATAAAATACGGCACCCATGTAAAATCCAAGCAAGTTTCAAGCTGTGCCTATGGCAGCCCTCGAAATAGCTGAAGAAAGCCCAGCTCTGGTTGACATAATGTATTAAGTGCATCTCTTTTGTTAATAGATTTAGAAAATTCCTAATTAAACCTGGCCTGAGATTCATGACATTTACCAGTCAAAGTTTGGTTTAAGTCGGAAAGATTTGCAACAAAATTAAAGAAAAAAAAAGCTGCTGTACAGACTGCAGTATATTTGAAATGTAGGAAACAGTAACTGAATGAGAGATGTGATAAAACTTCCCTTAGTTGGATGCTGAATTTCCTGCAGTAAACTAAGAAAGATGCTTTACATTTTTGTGCGGCTGCATCACGCCTGAGAGACACAGCCACAATTCCAGGAGGAGGCATTAATCATTAAAATGTCTCATATTGAACTGGCTCTACACTCACTGGGGAGAGCAGCAGGGCTTTGCTGGGATAGGGGAGGAGGGATGGAGAGAGGCAAGGGAACAGCAGGCACCTTACCCCAGATTCTCTGAATAAGAACTGAAAAAGGGGTTGTACTTAGGGTTGCTCTTTTGGGACAGAAAGCCTGGCGGGTGGTGAAGGCATGCCATGGACCACAAAGCACACGGGACTCATGAAAAGGATAATCTATCCTCCCCACACCTGCAAGGACAGCACAGAAGGGCTGGAGGTGATGGGTGGGTAGCTGATGCATATCTGTGCTCCCTGTTTCACTGAGAAACAGCACCTGAGATTCACATGTGCCAAAATCCACTCAGTGGCCACCCCCTTGTACTCCCACTGGCCCAATGGTACAGTCAGATTTTGAACTGGCTGATGCATAGTTGGATTGAATTCTTCCTGAAGTTATTTTTTCCCTTTTTAAAAGCAGGCTTTCTTCACTATCAGTGAAAACCAGCAGCTCTTTACATGAAACCTACAGCTTCCATGCCAAAAGAGGCTTTCACACCAACTTCTGGGGCTTTTCATCAGTTAACAAGAAAAAAATAGTTTGTGTGCATGTTAATATACTGGACACAGACTAGTGCATGGCATTGAAATAAATTGCAATGACTGGTTTGGAGCATAGATACACTTTGGTTTGCTGTCAGGGGGAAAGTGTTGGGACAAGAACTGCAGCTGCTAATCCTGTCTCTAATGCTCACGAATTAACAGACATACAGCACATGCATATTACTCAGATGCCAGTACAGCAGCCTCCATGGTTCCTTGATTGTTTGCATTATAATCTCCATATGTATGAACGAGACAAATTAGGTTGCCACTTATTTGTTCATTATCTATTATTTTGATTAATGGAATTCTTGTTCTCAGAATAACTATTTAAAAATAACATTTGCAATAATGAGGACTGAACTATTAATCATGATCTTAGGAAGAAACTCTGCAAGGAACTGGGGCAAGACATTTCATAAGAACAAATGTCATAAATAAGACTTCTAACAGACAGCACTAAAATTTCAAATGCAAGAAAACCAAAACCAGGCAAACTCAGAAATCAACAGTTTAAATAACTTTTTAATCTGGGCTGAGCTTTTTTGCCTCCTCCCCTCTCTCCAAAGTTGCTTTAGGACAAGCACAGCTGTAGTGTTGCTGGACTGAAAAAACCTTACAGGTAACAGATGTCCTCAGCTTTTCCCCCAAGCTTGTTCACAATACACATACACACATATACATACACACATAATAGTGTTTTCTTGATGGTTCTTTCCAACCTCTCTATCTCCCAGAATCTGACTATTCACATTTATGCTATTTCAAGTATTGAAAACTGCAAGAAATATTTTTAAGTACTTTCAGTGGAGAAAATTAAGGCTTATGGACCCCTTATGAAGCTGCTTTACCCCTGTCAGACCAGACTTGCTGCACACCTCTCTTTTCAGTGAATGAGGCCCAAGGACTGTGATGCCCACAGCTGTTTAACAGAAAAGGACCATCAGGACCTTCTTGCACAGGGAAAGCTTCAGCCAGAGATATTCATGATACCAACAGTTCATTTTTTTTCCCCTGGGCTGTAGCTTCTAATAGATTTTCTGTGAATAAGAGTGTTTTTCTGTAGAGGACAAAGGTTGGACTTTAGGGGTTTTGCTTGTTTCACTCTCACAGAAAGAAGAGAAGTTGGTGTCTCTGGCTCCAGCACTGCAAATATGCTTCACATACATAATATACTCTCAATTAGACAGAACTGTTCCTCATTGTTAACCAGTAAATCATGCCTTTTGAACATCCAATTACTTTTCCTTTAAAATTTTTAGAGCATATTGATTGACACTGAGAAAGGATAAACTATACACCTAAAATGAGCCAAGTTTTTATAACGGCTTTAAAAATGCAGAAACAGAAGTTAAATGCACAGCATATGTATTAGAAACTGCTACCACTGCTGTCACCATTTTGCAAAAGCAGGCTCGAGACTGACTCCTGTGCCACTGGGAACTGGGCTTCTGGCTGCAACGCTGCAGCATCAGGCAGTGTCTCTGAAATGACCCCATGCTTTAGGAGAGCTTTGCCTTGAGATACACACAGCAGCTTTGAGACACACACTGTTGCAGGGCCCCTTCCAAAGGGGAGCCAGCTTTTGTCTTGCCATGTATATGTAATTGGAGTGTGTTCCCCGAATTCATGCCTAGTAAATCATATATTTGGATATTGCTTAGTGTATTTCAAATTAAGATACATATTCATTCTGGATAAGCAAGCTTAATTATGTATATATTGGGATATTTAGCATTTATAAAAATATTCAGAATATTCAATGTGTTTAATATGGCAGCATTTCAACAGAATCTACATGACTTTGCACAGATTGTATTGACTTGCAATATGTAATGAGCATTTTTTGTCTTTTAGATAAAGACAAGTAGAAAATATTCCACAGTTCATGGGAAATTCACTTTATGTAAAAACATCCTTTTTTTTAAAAAGCATTCAGGTAGAAATAAGAAACCACAGTAAATAACATTATGAATTAACATCTTGTTTCCTACATTTTATTTATATTTCATTGGTGCTGACAACAAAGCATGAAAAACAGCCCAGTGTTAACAGTACCAAAACTGGGTGTGTTTGATCTTTTTACACACTCCTGTAGGTGACTTCCTTTTCAATGATACTGAACACCTGCATCTCCTGTTGGTGGTTCACTACTCTAACATAGGGTTCTTATTTAAACACCTAAATATAGATTTAGCTGGGTCATTTTTTAAAAAAGCCTGGAATTAGAATTATTCTGTGATAAAACTGCTATAGCACTATTGTAAGCTACCATGCTGGGGGATTTTAAAAGCTCTACCTAACATTCTTTCATAAAGGAAAGCTTCAGAGATGATCTTCTGGTTGATCCCTACAGAAGGAAATGGGGGAACCATGAAATACTAATGTTAATATTTTTACTCTTTAGAAGACTACTCAGGGGAAGATATTTTACCTGTGAGGAGGAAACATTATGTAAAGTGAATCATTTTCACTTGACATTAAAAATAAAACCTTTCCTTCTCAAGCTACTGTACAAGGTAACTACTGTTTCTTGCTCGGAGCATGTGCATGGCACTTCTGTAACTTGAACTGACTTTACACCATAAACTTTCATGAATAGATATGTCCCCAATTAAGAAATGAAATGAAGACACGGAGTGACAACGTTTAAAGTGGGAAATGGTAATGTTAACGGAACGCTGCAGGCACCGTTCTCTGTGCGAGCTCATTTCTGTGCTTCTAAAGGCCCCTACAGCTGCAGGTAGAAATGAGAGTATTCCTTCTGTAATACCCAGGGACTGTGCAGGTGGAGTCTTCCGGGGGAGCACAATGCCTGCTCACGATGAGAGCAAGCAAAACAGCAGACAACTGAATAATCCTACCCGACACAGATGCTGACAAACTGAAACAAAGGCTGATACTGAGAAGCAAACAAGACAAAAGAAAGCTAACTATCTCCTGGAGGAGCGATCATACTGCATCTTCTGTGGAAGCAATACTGACTGGCAGGAGATAAAGTGACTCACGAAGCTAACCCCTACTCAGTATTCTGCTATATTGAGAGATGCTGTAATTTAATCAAATGCTTTGAAGACAGATTGACAAGGACCGAGACTGCAAGAGCAAGCTACATTTGCCCTGGAAGAAGTTAGTCAATAAATTCTGGCATGACAGGAGTTTACAAAGACAAGATTATGAGTAAATTTATTGTGCAGTAAAATAACCCGAATTACAAGAAGAGTCCAGATGTGGTCTGAGCTACCACATTTCTTTTTGGATAGATACAGCCATTTCAGACTTTTTGAAAATATATTTTCAACTTTGACCTTTATTGCCTTCTAGAAGAAGAAAGCTCAGATGCCTTCAGAATCTGATCTCAACTATACATGAGAGAAAACCATAAGCATGAAAGGATGAAAGAGCATTTTAAAAGATGCTTAGGTTTACTAAATTTACATTACTAAACTGATGAGAACCATAATCTAGTTGAGCTACTTGGCAGTGCTGCAGTGCTTCACTCTGTCACATTTACTGTGTCTGTGTCTCTGTCATTCACCCTGTCTGTTATTGAGAGATACGTCCTTGCACAATTTTATGCTTATCTAGCATAATAACGAGGGCACTACAGCATAACTTTGCTGTTACTGTCCCATAAAACAAAACAAACGTTGCCCACAACAACTGAAGCTATCTTGAAAACTTTATGAGAGTTGCTGACCACTCTTACAGCTTAATGTCAACTCAGACACTCCTGTGGCAGAGGCTGGGTTCCCCATGGAGCCTTTGGGCCAAGATGCAAGTGTGACAGAGAAGGTGCTAACAGTCTCCTTGAAGGCTGCCGTGTATGAACTCGGTGATGTGGCGGTGCCAGTGAGGATGTTTACTGAGCAAGTAGAAATCAATTCCTAAATTTCATAATGGTAGAACTAGCATGGAGATGCATTCTCTAAGCATGGCTGAAAACATCTACAGCACTTTAGTAAAAGACAGGAGGATGGGGCCTGCTGTAATGAAAATTAAAGGTAAAAATGTGGATGAAAGGACTCATGCTGGCGGCAGTTTCACTGTGAAACTGCCCACAGGAAGGTGTGCCCTGAAACCCACCTGCCAAGCTGCAAGATGGGAGTGGGAAGGTCCAGGCTGTGACACCAGTCTCCAAAGATGTAGGATACATGAAACAAATTCAGTTTAATGATTTTCTATGTAACAGCTTTGTCATGTATAATTCAGAGCACTGAGAAGTGTTTGTCAAGACAGGAAACTGCATACTAGAAACAGGAAAGCACACCAACACACAGTCCATAGAAACTAGTAGAGGAGAGCCTTTCAAAGGCCAAGTACTAGATATCAGGATATAAATACTCTTCAGAAAAAATACAGACTAAACGTTTATTGTCTCACTGCAGCAGAAAATGTGTTAGTTCTAAAAGCAAATTTCTAGGAATTCTTTATGTACTATTTCACTATTACATGTCACTGTACATTACAGAGTAACCTATCCCACCCGGTCCCCTGTAAGCCAGTAACATGTTTATTTAAACACTAACTACCTGCTTTACAATTAACTGACTCTCTATATAACAGATTCTGATAAAGTGCTTAAAATATTTAAGAGCTAAAAATTAAGCAATACCATTATTATTTATACATGTTATAAAACAGTCAGTGCTTTAGTGATGAGTATCACTGTGCAACTTTTTCCCAGCCACCACATTAAAAACCAAACATCCAATTAATTGTAAAACATACTTGTTTTGGGGCATCTGCGGAGGTGGTGTGAACTTCAGTACCTCGGAGTCCATTAGACTCAAATACCACTGTGGGAACAAGGGGGCTTGTTAACAGATGAACATTCAAGCTTCGTTAGTGTGTGTACATTATTTGAGACCATTACAGATTAACCACGTTCAAAAAAAGACACCAGTTACTAGCCTGTGGCCAGAAAATACCAATTTACCGTAACACTTACTGTAAGAGAGTGTGCTAATGGCAGCCTAGGGCCACTGCCCTTTTTAATTCAGACTTCAGCACTGAAGAAAGCAATCACTGACAACATTAATTATCAGTGTATGTGTAAAGGGACCCTCTTCTTGCATTACTTACCATTTGGCTTCTGTCATTTTGCATCAGACTGGCTTATGTATGCATCATTCACACTTTTGAGGAGGAACCCGCTAGTCTCACTGTCTCATGCAGTGCTCAGGAGGTCTCACAACACCACTGGCTTAAACCTCCTCCAGCCTCAACCACAGACCGCATCAGGTTAAAAATGGCTGGTAGGGATTTCCCATTTTAGGGCTGACCAGTCTGAGTAAAAATCTTGTTTCTCACAAAAATGTTCCTGTCAACAGCAACGATGAGGCAAAACAATGCCTTATGTTCTGCTGAAAGGGGTACTTTGATTTCAATTTGTGCTGGTGGCAACAGAATTCATTAGCATATTCATTTCTGAGTACCCTACTCTCTAATTAAAATAAAACATTTGCAAACAGACTTATCTTAAATGCATTGCAATTTTATGGAGTTTGGGCAGGGATCAGGTAAGCAATATCTGGAGAACAAGAGCAATAGTCGTAAAAATAAAAAACCTGTCTATTAGATTTAGGTACTGGAATTACTGAGGTTAACATGGTATGTGAAATGTAATTCTTGGCATTTTGTTAGCTGAATCTGAAATCAGGCAAGTGGGAAAGGGAGAAAGCAAGAACAAGTGTGAAAAGGTACCTGCGTGGGACCTCTGATGAGTCCTGAGGTGACTGGGTTGGGTAAAGCATTTCCCACATTCTCTGCAGACACAGTCTCCTTGGTGTGTTTGTGTCCTGAGCATCCCTGTAGTCAGGGAGAGAGGGAGGGAGGGAGGAGGGGGTTGGGGGGGAGAGGAGAGAGGAAAGTTGAGAAGAAAACATTATGCCAGAAGAAAACATCATTAGTATGTCTAATGTGTCATTATGTGAGGCTACCTTCAGGCCCTGGATGACAACTGTCAGCCTTCATCTAGGCATTGGCTGACAGGCCAGGCACACACAGGACTGCAAGAATGCATAAATTACATTGAATTAAAAAATGCTCCCCATGATGTGCCCGCACCAGGACTGGCATGTCAGGTGTGCGCTTTTCAGAGCAGCTGGATCCACTTCTCAGCCATCACCCAGCTTTGTCAAGCAGTACATCAGGCAAATCAAAGTGACTCCAGCGTGGTGGAGACAAGTCACATGGATAATAGGAAGTGAGTAGGACCAGAGCCCGACTGTCCCCCCCAGGCAGCAATACCTCAGAGACAAATGCAGAGCGAGCGGAGCCTTCGCAGACTGATCAAACCTTTCGCCCCTGCCTACCTGCCTGCCGGTGCTGCTTTGACCCCGGACCTCTGAGGCACAGACGAAAGACATCTGTGAATGAAAGTGTCATTCCGGACATTTTGAGCTGGTAGCAGCACAGCAGCCTTCCCCCAGCCCTTGGTAAACATGTTTTCTAGGCCATTAGCATTTGTGGAAAACCGCTCAAACCTCTCCTTTTTCTCCAAAGGTCAGTTTACAGCATCTGACTTAAAGGGCTGGTCTTTGTCTTTTTGCTGCTGATCAAAAAAGACACATTTGACTTTTATTGGGCTTTTTTGTTAATAAAAAAAAATTATGTTTGAACATCATCTTTTCTATTTTAGTAAAACGCCCTCTTCGAAAGGAAAGAGCTGATGTTTCCATTTGCCACTGGAATACTTTGGGTTTTAAGGAAATTCTGAGAAGGTTGTCAACAGAAGTGAAGTTTCAGATTTTCTTTTATATTTCCCTCCCCACTATAGCATTTAAAAAAATTGTGAAGAAAATGTGGCAACAAAAACCCTCTACACAATGGAAAAATCAACTGCAGGATGCCAGAGGATTCATCCAAAATATGGATGCTGCATCTGAAGATGAATGGAAAAGAAGACAGCTCTCATTTACTCTGTTGGTATGACACCAAGTGTCCTGCAATGCTTTTCACCAGAGCATATACTGGAAAGAAATGTCTAGCTGAAAAAAAAAAAAATCCCCAACAAACTGTTCACAAATTGTTCTCTCCTTTTATAATAGCACCTCCTGCAGATGGCAGCACAGTCTGTAAAATGTACCTAAACCCTCACTCCCAAGTTTCTGGGAGTCAAATAAAAGACTGTGATTTTGGGGAAAATCCAGATCAGATATACCCACACACACAAACACCTCAAAAACTAATATTAAAAAAAAATCACGTCAATGAGAGCCTTACTGTACTATAATGAGACAGACTTGCCTTGTAAGGCATCCAAGATTAAAGCAGATTTTCTTATCTGATATTAGCATTTTCCCCTCACTGGCCAGACCTGAAGCTGAAAACCTGAAAGCAAAGCTGAGGGAAGTGTACTGAGGAACCAGCTGTAGCCTTTAAAGGACTGCTATGCTGACTGCTGGACAGGCAGGGACTGGCAGAGCAACTCCACTGAAGACCAGGATAGCTGAGTTCCTCAGGTCATGGTTCTGACACCTCTGGAAAGATATTCAATCCCTCTACAACCCACATCTCCCTCTGATGAAGGTCAATACATTTATTTGTCTCAGCAGCCATTATAGATCCGGTCCAACAGCCTTCACGGAAGCACTGCTCCCACGTGCATTGTGTATGAGTGAAGGTGGAAGATGCTGTTGTAAACCAGCATATGTTACATGAATGCCAAAGCTGAGTGGGTTAAGACTTTCATGTAACCCCTCCCTAGCTCTCATTTTTCGGTAGTTATTCAAAAAGCAGGTGAAAAGAATGCATCACTTCCAGGTATATTTGCCATTGCTGTGTTTCCTAAGTAGCACCATAAGGTTTTGGATAGTTCAGAGCTTTGAGCCATGGGCATCACTGCTGCAAGGCAATGCCCCTAAGAATCATCACTCAAGTTATCCTACACTCGAACAAAAGAGGGTGGATGACTACAGGTGTTAGCAAATTGAAGGTAAATGAACGTGACTATCTGAACGGGAGTTCCAGCGAAATGGATGCTCAAAGAAAAAAGAGTGCATCTCCTGTCATAACCCATCCTTTCCTAATATGGTGATTCATGTAAATGTCATGAATAAAATAAATAATCACTATTAAATATAACAATAAGATTCTCTCTACAAGCATTCGGGAAGATTGGGTAGTATGAAACAAACGTAGCCTAAGCGCAGCAAGCTTTGTGTTTGCAGCTGTATCACAACAGTACATACAACAATTCTCTTCCAAGGACACACTGGAATAAACAGAAGTGTAAAAGAAAGGATCCCAGAAATAAATGCAGTCACTCTAAAGGAAGTTGAACACTGTACTTCCACACACTAAAATATTCCAGTGTGATCCAAGATGTCATCATATACCAAAAGAAAAAAGTAAAGTCTATTGGGAATACTCAGTTAAAGCAAAAAAACAAGACAAATAGTACACCTAAGTGGGATTTTTTGTTGTCCTTTATGTCATGATTGCCATATTCACATTACAATATTAAGGCTAAATTGTATGATACATACTGACTCACAGGGTTCAGCCTAGCTGGGCCCATATATTATTTCAAAGTTCAATTACCCTCCTCTGTTTGCAGTTGGTAGGATCTTGTTTCTTTTGCCTGAAGCAGCTTTTTATTTGAGTGCTATGAAAAACAGCCATCATGCCAATTGGTTTGGAGAAACATCCACAACCTGGAAGTTGTATATAAAACGAAGACAAGCTACATTAAAAAAAAAAGAGGCTTCAAATTCTGAAAACTTGATTGCTGTAAAACACTTGGAATGAAAGAAGAGGTTTCAAAACAGAGATGGGCACTAAATAACTTCCAGTTAAAGTGTCTCTGGAAATCACTGTGCAGCAAAAACATTTTGGCAATAAAATCCCTCTTTTAAAAAGCAGGTAGAGACCTCTTTGGAAACCCTGCCCCTATTTTACTTTGTTCCAACAGTCATCATGAATTTACTGATGCCTGCATTCACCAAGTCAGTTTCTAGTTCCTAGCTTTTACTGTTTTTCTCTCTCCCTCTTAACACGGCTGGGAGCTCACTAGATCAGCAAGGTTTCACTGAGCAGGATGACACAATGTAATATAAAATAACATCAAGGAGGGCACTCACGTGAAGGTACCCCAATTTAGTGGTGGAACAGTTCACTGATATTTAGAGCAGGAAGTGAGCAGGGAGAAACTTTAGACTACATAGGAACAAAAAAACCCCAAACCCTACAGTTTTAGAAAATGAGCATATTCTTCTCTACTTCATTAACAAAAACCAGGAGCCTGAGGTTAGTTAAAATCACCGTGTAGCCCCTAATCACCTGCAAAATGATCTGCTCAATAAGTAACAGTTGTCCTCTACACAGTATTACTTTTTAAATGATTGAGCAAAGCTCTCAACGGTGTGGATCACAGGTGCACCTTATGGACTATGTCAGACAGATCTTGCCTTCCTGTCTTTTCCAAAAGGTCCTTCCACCAAGACCTAACCAAACATTATGGCTCCTTCCTGCCTCACAGCTGCCAGAGAGGTCAACTTTCATATACCTTCTCGGCACTAAATCATAGCTGTCTGTAGACTACCAACTTCCAAATGTCCTGGACTTTGTACCACTTGCAAAATAGGGTCACAAGCTCCATTTCACACATGCTTTTGACGAAACAGAGAGCATTATGTCAGGTGAAGACATTAGAACACTGGTCTGGAATATGTGCTTTTTCTACATGGAGTTTATTTGCACAACTCCTACAAAGAGAAAACGAGTATAAAAAACTAGGACAGTTTATAAATGGTGAGAGGTGAGACTATGGCTCCCATTCTCATCCCCTACTGACACACACCTATCTCATGTGTAGTCAGTCATTGTGACTTGCAGTTTCCACTGAGACAAACTAATTGTGGCAGATCATCAGAATGATATGGTTTCAAATGCAAATATATAGAGTTCTGTTATTTTTTTTAAACATTACTTTTTTTAGTCCCTGAACTTTTAAACTGGCTATTTGCACAACTGACTTCTCTGTTTATGTGAATTAGCAGGCATGTACTTTTTTTAATTATCATCATATAAACAGATCAAAAGACTCATTTGAAATATCCGGGTAGCAGTCTTTGATATGGACAAGTAAGGTCTTCAGACTTTTGTCAAGAAAGACAAAGGACAATGACAAGTGATTACCCCTCTCTGTTGCTGGAAGACTTGTTTGCAGACAAAATTGAACAAAACCTCCAAAATAACATCACAGATAAACCCCAGAGGATGTTTATTTTGCCTGAAGCAAAGAGATGACATGTGTGCCAGCACCAGCATATCAGGGGGATCTTCCTGTGACAGCACATCTGTGTAACTCTAGCCTGCTTGAAGCAACAGGACAAAGGAACACCAGTACTCCAGGTGGAACCAGATACATTTAACCTGTGACAGAAATATCACACAGTGCACAAGAGGGGATGCTGCAGTGTTAAAAAAGCAGTAAACAAACCTATTCAAGCCTATTCCAGCAATGATAAAAACAATGAACTTGTAATCATAACCATTAAAGGTAAAGAAGGAAAAAATTGAGAAACAGTAAGTCATGGCTCTGAATGAAGCAGGAACAAGCAAGCCAATGGCCTCAACTATGGAAGGGCTTGTGAAAATCTTACCTGTGTGATCCAGGACAGGGGTGTTGGCACCGCAGGTTTGGTACAGTGAAGCAAGGTCCTTTGGAATGTATGTTTTAAAGATATTTAAAATGTCCAAATGTTTCTCATGGTCATCTGATCCCAGATCCTGTTTGCTGGAGTGTAAAGCTGGAGAAACTCCCACGGCACTAGGCTGAGACTGCAGCACTGGACTTGCTCGTGCTACTGCTGTACAGTTTGCCAATGTCCTCATCTCATTCCCAGCCTTCATGTGAGACTCCTTCTGAGGCACCAATGGCTCTTCGTGTTTAGTGTACTGCTCACTTTTACACAGAGGATGATACTGCTGTGGTGGGGTGTATTTGGCCTTCATGGAATCAGATGCACAGTGCTTACCTGGAGGGGCAAAATTAGTACTTCCTTGAGGAACCATATACTTTTCCACTTGCTTACTGTTGGTGGGCTGTGTGCTAGGCCTGGATGTGACTGTTTGCGTAGGTGTTACACTTCTATTGTAGGTCCCCATTTGCGTAAGTTTGGAATTTGCTTCATATTTACTTTTTTGTTGTGCTGCTATGCTGTACTGCTCCTGGGAATGGTTGAACTTGGGCTGTCTGTACCCATCCAGCCCTGATAAGCGTGGACCACAGTGGCTAAAGGCATGACTATCCTTTGACTGATGCATACTACCAGACTTTGCAGTCATCCCAACAGAAAGAGAGCTGGTTTTGGAACCTGGCAATGCACTTGGCACTTGAGTACGTGTAAATCTAGCAATGGGCAAAGGCTGGCATTCCTTACCACCAAGAACAGGAGGAGGGCCAGTACGCCCACTCCTTGCCAGAAAGACCAGGTTGTTTTTAATACTCTTGAATCCATTCTGTTGAACCCAAGGGGGTACCATAGAGTTACAGCTGATTTTGTGCAAAATTCTTTTATGCATCCACAGGACTTCAGGGTAGTAGGTCTTGTGACTGCAGAAAGGACATGGGTAGACAATTAAAGCAGCCTGCAAGGATGTATTCAGATATTTATTGCATGAATTATCCCTTGTTGATTTTTCACTCAAATCAAGTGGAGCTACCTCTAGAGCTTCAGCACCTTTTCCTATCAGAGGATGCTCCCTGTGCAAGTCTAGCAAAGTTTCTCTAGCACAAATAGCCTGCACTTCAAGTGATGTTTTCAAGTCCATGACCACATCTGAAGATGTCTGGCCCACACCCAAACCAAAGCTAGCAATGTGACTGGAGCAAGGAAAACCTTGGCTGTGATGAAATGCTGGCATCTTTATGTCTGCACAACCTTGGTATTTTGAAAAGGGTTTCTTGATGACACTCTCCAGTGCTGACATCAGGGCAGGAATCTCTGGTTTAGATTCCCTGGCCTCATTTTCTCTGGTGTTGTGGCTTCCCAGCTTTGGGAGTTCATCTAACTGAGATGTTCTCATTGCGGTTTCGTCTTCAGGAAAGTTGCAGTGGTATGGCTTTTCATCTGTATGAGACAAACAAAAAAACATCACTGTCATTTCAGGAAGAAAGGAGCTCAAAAGACAGAGCAGAATTCAAGATCAGAACAAGATAGCAAGAGAAAAAGAAAACTTTAGTATTAGTTTTGTAGTGACATGCTACAGACTTAATGTACTGTATAAGCAAGAAAATCTTGAAATAAGACACAACAGTTCAATTTAAAGATTTTAAAGATGACTGCGGAGTCTGGATAAACTCTCTAATGCTGCGTATTTATGATGTTTTGAAGAAAAAACCAATAACATACCCATGTTAAAATTGTGGGACTGCGAGAAAAAATAAACAAATCTGCAACCATTTAATGCTTTAACAAAAGCAAAGATAATGGAGCCAGATAAAACTGACCTAGTTAAAGGTCTGTCAGTGCTTCCATTACAAGCCCCTATTTTCAAAGGGTATTTTATAACTCAGCAATAAAAATTGGCTCCACACAGAAATCAAGCATAAGCAGGTACAGCATACAGAATAAACTGCTCACTTAAAAGGGACTTTCGCAGTGGAAAAGTATAAAAGATGACTTACGAAGGGTGTAAATTTTTAATTTTCAGTCCTTTAGTTTAAAGCAGGTATTTTTCCCTCTTTTTTTTTTTTTGGTAACGTATGTTTATATTTGAGTCAGACTTAAGGAAAATTTTGTCATTGTTTGATTCACAGAAAGATAAGGAATTAATAATTTCAGCCATTTGGATTACAGAATTCAAAACAGAATTTCAATTCTTCTTATTTTCTTCTTCACATCTCAGCTCTCCAAAATAAATTTATCTGCCTAACACATGTCCTGAAAAGGGATCGTTCTGGGCAGTAATTAAAACTGTTCAGGGTAAAAGGGAAGGATTTGTTTTGCTGGGAACATGACTATGTCTGCCCGCTCTCCTGATCTCTCAGAGCCGCTGATGAAGCCAATGAATCCCTCCAAATCAGTTCACAAATCAATTCCACAGAGATTTTCATCACAGCAGTAATGCTTACTGCACTGAATCCATTTAACATGTAACTGAATTGAATCATCTGACAAACTTTCAGTTTCAATTAACATACAGTTAATGAGCCACTGCCAGGCAAGTGTAAGGAGATTGTGCTCTATCTAAAACGTCACCAGTTCAAAGCGATCACTGCATCCGTAGGAGGGGTGACAAGGGGAAAGGAGTGAACTGCTCTAGAGCTGGATATCCTCTCACATCAACTCATACAAGCCAGGAATTCAGAAAATCAAGCGTCATTCATAAGCACAGTGCACTGCCACAGGCATTATTCTGCTTGGTGCAATGGAAGCAGCGTGTTGTTGGCTGGAGTTGCTCAGCAAATAAAGTCTACTTAGCCTCACCTTCAATTCAAGCAAAAAAATTCTTAAGCTTTTGTTTAATTCGAGGTAATTAGGTTAAAAATAACCCATAGGTTTGCAGCCTTTCAGGGCTGAATGCTCACTCAGCTAAGCTCATTTTCCTTTCAAACTTGCTAAGGGGATATATTCAGGGGAAAAAAACCCCACAACCCAGAAACTCACTTTTCTTGTGTTGCAGGGGACAAGGTTTTGGGCAAGCACATGCCCAGCACTACTAACCAAATTTACAGTTTGAAACAAAGACACTGCATGCAGAGGTGAAATCTGACACTGCAGATCTGTGCTGTGTTCAAAGCATATCTGTCAAAGCCCAAAATATTTGTGCTCTTAAATAAGATTTTAAGGCTTCTTTTTATGATCACAACGAGTGGCTCCTTTCATCATTGTAGTAAATAATAAAGCAAAGCAAAACCAAATCCTTTGGCTGAATGGTACTCGGTGGAGACTGAACCGACCAGCAGTCAACACTGAGCCGAGCAGGCAGAGGACAGAAGTGGGAGACCACAGCCAGCCCTGTTCCAGGGACTGCAGACCTGGGAAGCTCCAGCCGCTCCTTGCTCTGCCTGTGCAGCCGTGATGAAGGGCGCCTTCGGCAGACACCTGAGACTCCCAGGCTGCTCTGCATACCCCAGACACAGCTTGATACTTTCTGACTTGGTCACAAATCTATGTCCTGCACTGTTTCAGCAGAGGACAAGGTCAAACAGATTGTAAGTCGTGGCATATGTTAGGTCTGGGCTTGGTCTTCAGGTCTGGACTCTTTTGGTTGAGGAACTTGGGAGAGCAGGAGGAAGAGAAAGCAAAGAGACAGACCATAGTTCCATGTGCCCAAATAAAGCCTGGGACTACAGACTTTGAGGTGGTCCTTTTAGCCCTATTTTTTTTAGTGCAGCCATCAAAGGAATAGGGATTATCCAGGTGAAAAACGTAACACAGAGTAGAAAAACGATGAAGGGATCTCTGAGGTGTATCTAGGCCTGCAGTTGCCACAATGCTGAAGGCATATGCTGTCCATACATTATATGAAAATTTGTAAGGTTATTACAAAACATAGCTTCTAATATCTCTTCATAATGTCTTGCTAGATTCAATTGCCCTGATGTCCCACAAGAACAGTACTGAACATACTAGGAATAATTTTAAAAGCTTACATCAGAAGCCTCAATAGCAGTATTGCTCAAGCTGCACTTGCAAAAAAAAAAAAAGAAAACCACACAAAAAAACATACAACAAAACCTCCAACAGCAAAACCAACCACCAAAACCACATCCCTACCTTCCTTCCCAAGACTTGGACGAAAACAATTTTCACCTGCAGGCCAACTCAGACTTCTTCATTGGTACACAGGCACAGCCTATGCTTTTTCCCTAGCCCCATCCTGCTCTCCCCCAGGGACCTGATCTGACACTACAGATACCAACAAACAGGTTGCCACATGCCATTCTTCTCATCATAGCAGGTAGTCCAGGCTGGGCAGTGAGCAGGTAGCAAAAAACAGGTGGAAGAGGGGATTCAGGTAAGGGAAGATGGTATGCAACACAATAAAATAGGTAAAGCCTTTTTAAAAAAACACATTAAATTTATTTCTGCCTGCTCCCACAGCCACTTGCCCCAGTTGAAAAGGGGTAATTATAATCCTTTTAAATCACTGCTATAAAATACTATTCTAACCAGCACAGTGTAGGCATTACTGTCTCCAGAAACTTTTGAGATTTTATTATGGCCAGGTCAAAGCAAAAAGTCATGCATGAGATGCCTTCTGCTTCATCTCCAGGGACTATAACTCACGTTCCCCATTGAAAGAGTTCTTGGCTAAGCATGCTCTCACTTATTATCCTATAGTCCCTGTCATCTCCTTGTATTTGTCTCAATTCCTTTGTTTCTTACCCAAACAGCTGTTTACCTGTTGTACTTATGAGTAAGAAAGGTCCTTTTACCACAGCTCTGAAACTTTACAGCTTTTCTGTGTCACAGATACCTGGAAAACAGCTAAAGAGGAGGAACATTGCAAGGTGCCCAGCTGGGAGGTGGTGGCTGCTGATGTCATCTTGTGTCTTCAGTTTGGCCATAGCTTCCAATATCAACAGCACTGCAGGCCACAGGAAAGCAAACCAGGACAGTGCAGAAAACTTAACTATATGAAAGCCATGGTCTACAAACACAGGAAGATTGAGAAGTTCTTCAGAAATACACCTAAATGCCATCACTCAGTGACTTTACCTAACATAAGCAGATGAAAGTGACTCCCCTTCTCGCACACACATATCCCTCTTCTCTCTTTCCCCCTGCCTCATATGCACAAATTCCACTTGTTTTCTTCCCAGCACTGTTTCTCCACAAAACCACATTTCAGAATGGGCTGCACAGCTGTTTTAATTCAGGAGGCTTCATATAAAGTAAACCAGGCTACAAGCCTGGGGACAATGAAACTGTGATTTCTATTCAGAAGAGCAGAACTGGCTAGAAATTGGCCCCTTTTCTGGCTAGTGTTAACAGCACTAGGAGTCTGAGGAAAAGGAGCAGATGTGATGTGTTAGATTTTTAGCAAACATTTGATAGCGATTTGCACTTTGAAATGAATGCTGTGGCTTGATTTGAAAACCGGCTGCAAATAAATCACGATAAAAGCAATGGATAACATTGGAAGAAGGTGCAATATTGCTAAGACCTGTATTAGGTCCTATTTCACTTGGTATTTTCTTTAATGATCCAGAAGAGACTAGTCAGCATGCTAACTTGAATCTACAGGAAATATCACATTTGGAGAAGCTGCAAAAATGGGGATGAGGAAGTAAAGCACAGGGACTCAGAAAGAATAGAAATGCAGTCTGAAAATAATCAAATGAGATTCATTCTGGGTAGAAAAAAGCAGGCTAAGACAAGTGAAGGGAAATGATCCAAAAAACCCCATGCAGTGTGAGGGAAAAATCTGGAAAGCAGCAATGTTGAAAATAACAGATGTTACAATAGATGGCAAGTTAAATATGAGTGTACTAGAAGTTCTTCAGCTTAGCTTTCACACAAAAAGTATGTATTATAATTAAAACTAGCCCTCTGAAGAAGACATATGATGGCCTTGCTGGTCACAGTGTTTGGTGTGTATATATATATAACTATATATACATATAAAAGTATCTATAGAAATATACACACCATAGTAATGGGCATCATGTAAAAGCCCACAGCAAGCACATTACAATGTGACATGACAGAGGGAAACAGGCAAAAAAGTAGTTTTGCAGTAGAAAATCAGGTCTTTTAACCTGTGAAAGGAAGATCCAACAAAAACACTCTATGCCCCCAGAATATCTATGCAGATCTGCAAATACAGGTAAGGGAGAAGGAGTTAAGAGAACTGCCAAAGAAAAGTAACCCACCAGAAAATAAAGACAAAGAGTTAAGTGTCCCTCACATGGCTGAGGGAAGATGGAAGGGTGACAGGCCAATGTCTGCAGCCTCCCCACGAGTGCCAAACTCCAGAAGAAATATGTCATCCTGAGCACTGGAGTCTATCAACAACAATCAGATACACTTGCATGCAGGAAAACTCATGATGAAGAGAAAAAAAACAACCAACCCAACAACCAGATTATATGCATTTGCAGCTTGAGGAATAAATGTCAAGGGAAGAGGTGCAACACCACTTGGACTGTAAAACCTGTATGGACGAAACATGGATTATCAACACATAAAAATCCTCTCTCTTCACAGGGAGGCAGAAAGCATGATTTACCTTTGCTCTATCTGCACAGCAAAGCAAAACTCCCTCATAAGCTAGTATGCAACACACTATAACTGCTTTATAAACATATGCCAAAATCAATGTTCCTTTCACACTAATTCCCTATGTGGTTCGCTTAGGAAAAGACTCCTGGAGCATTCAACTGTGAGACCATGACCCTCCTTGGCAGCAGGTTTATCCTCTGAGCATAGGTCAGGCTGTTCTAAGAGACCTGGTATCCATTTTGCAGAGGAGGATGTCACTTACATGAGCCATGTCCCCTGTTCTAGCTGCCTGTGTGTCTCGTTTTTATATGCCATATGCTATCCATCACCCCCCTGCTTTCTGCTCTGGCTGCATCATGCAGCAGATCCCCAAAGGATCCCCAAAGGATATCAAAGTGGGCGTGATACTGAGAGAACTCCCACAAACCCTCTTAGGTTTTCTTATAGCACAAGGCCACATGCCTCAATGCGATACTGGGAAGAAGTTATGCTGTTTTGATAGGAGATACACCTTCTCATCTGCAAAGATCATCTGGCTTTACATGATGATAGATGTTTTCACAGGATCATATACACCAGTTCCCCAATAATTCAGACAAAAAGAGATAACCAAGGATTAGACTGGAGTACACAGTACAGTAGGATAGGGTAGATTAGCAGGTAAAGAGAGTGATACCAAAGAGTAGAATGCACACGATCAACTAACATCCCTACTTTCTCTTGGATTAATTTTAGAATTGACAGTGAGTGGTTTGGCTGAGGTTTGAGGCTTTTAACAGGGCAGAAACCCAACACAGCTCTTGATGCTGGCTGATACAGATGGTTTATCAGTCAGCCAACACAAAGTGGTTTCCCTATGGCCATGAGAGGGGGAAAGAAGAGTAATGCCATTCCACACCACAGCCCAGGAGCACAGAGAAAGTAAATCCCAGTTGCCCCACAAAGACCTGCCTTCATCTGGTCACAAGCAAGGTGGTTCTGGTTTATATCATACTGCTTTTTGTTTTTACTTTTGAGCATTAGCTGTTTTCCTATTTTTGTTGTCACTAGTTGTTGGGAAGTTAGCTTTATCCTTCCATGCAATCTGCTATACATTTCTAACAACATTATACATCCATCCTTAGCAAATACACCCAGGTCATGGGTTTACCAACCAGAACTAGCAGTACTTTGATACAGTTTGCATTCATGGTCTCCATTCTCCTTTCCTACATGTAAATTTTATTAGTTCCTAAAATGACTTCTCATTGACTTTTGAATCTCTTAGCCAATAATTTCAGGTCAAGGATGCATGATGGGAACTGTCTACTTTCAACAAAGCATTGCTTGGGAAAGGATGCTGACTACAAAAAAGCATAATCTCACAAGATCAAACTGTAGTTTTGTATCCTTATTTTTTGGGAGTGGGCCTAGCATGGAAAAAATATTATCTGACCAAAGAAATTTTAATTCTTTTAGGCACTCTCCTGGTTTCAGTCTAGACAGGGTTAATTTCTTGCAATAGCTAGGAGGGGGTGTGGACAGGACCCTCATGTTATTTGATACCACCTTGAGCCATTGTGGGGGCAGGCCAAAGGGACTCTCTAGCTTGGGTCCCTTCTAATGGAGGAACACTGGGGGGCAGAATAGTCCAATATTTGTTTACTGTCCAGGGTTTTTGTGTAAATGGTTTCTTTGTCCTACGGTTTTTGCTATTGCTGCCATTACTGGTTTCCTTATCTCATTACGGTTTCCAGTAAATTGTTCTTACTGTGATCTTTGCCTTTTGTGTTTCCAATTGGAAGAAGTGAGTGGCTGCACGGTTTTAGCAGGAGTATTAAATTGGAGAATTTAATTCCTAAACCACAATAGGGATCTTAAGAGTAACAAAATTTAGCTTTTCTAACACTATTTTCTTCCCAAACAGTACTAGTGTGTTGCCACAGTGATTACATGACTAATGCTTGGTGCCTTTAATTCAATTTTCTTTAACCATACTATTTTTCAGCTGTTTTTCTTTCACTCTCCCTCCCCTGACCCTAGGCTTCCCTTTATTCCTGGAACAACAATATACTCATTTATTCCAAAGTTCTGTTTCCTTCATTTCACTAAGTTTACCCTCCACAATTTCTAATTTTATCTGCAAGTTAAATGAACTTAGCCTTACTGTCAAATGAACCTTACTGGCCATGCCCAAAGTGTACGAATAGTGGAAGAGCCCCATTGTATTGTTTGTCTCCTTTCCTCTGCAGAACAGGGGGACACCACAGGGGACGAAAGCAGGTCAGCCCTCATAATGCTCCTTGGTCTCCATTTGACTGATCTCTCCAGCATTGTCTAGGAGGACACCTGTTGCTTATGAAAACAAACCCCACCAAAGTTCTTACAATCCTGACAGCAAAAAACACAAATAGGCAACCACCAAACTAATTTAATAAAGTTTGTTCAGTTCTGGATGGCACATGTTGAGGTTTTTGAATTATTTTAGATTATTAGTGTTATTATCATGAAAGATCCTGCATTAGTTTTGCATTTCAGAAAGAATCTGAAATGTCACCAAAATGACGGGAAAAAGTACAAAAATTTTAGTTGATTAAATTTTGCAACTTAACCTTTTAAGATGAGCGAAATATGAGTCTGAGAACACTAACAGTATAGCACATAAAAGACCCCTTTCTACAAGGTGTCTTTTCCTAGCTCAGTAAAATTACAAATTTCTTTGCACAGCAGAAATGCTTTAGAGTTATGTCACACTTCAAGGATCACTCTTTTTTTAACCCCAAAAGAAAAGCGAGGCCTGAAACCATCCCACATCCACATTGCCACAAATGCAAATCCCAGCAAAGTTACTGGAATTTCAGGCACAATCAAGAGAACAGACATCAACAAAGGAAATAAGGAACTAGGTTAGAATGGGTATCAGGTCCAAAATCAGTCAGAATGAAGTGCATGCCATTAACTACGGGAAGAATAAGCCTGAAAGTTCACAGTGAAGTTTTCCTCTCCAGCTACTTGCATACAATGTTTTCTTGAAAAATGTTTGGCTTTGTTGTTATCTAGGGTACCAATGCTACAAGCCTCCCAAAGGCCAACTGGCTGAAAAAGTAGCTCCATGTACAAATTATTCCAATATCCCTTCATTCAGGATCTTTGCATCACCCTGTTTTGGAGCAATGCACATCAAGTGTAAAAAACTTTGTGCTGAAGCCCAAAGAGACACTCTCTCCTAGGGCAGGTACTTTGGGATCTGTCTTCCAGGTATCAGCCATTCCAGAGTTAACACAGACTTGGAGGTAATGGAAGGGAAGCATCCACAGCAGAGCACATAATGGAGTGAAAAGCGCAAATGTGGGTAAAATGGCTGCTGCTGGCAGCGTGCCACAGGCACATTTCCAGTGTTCAACGCATCTCTCTGCATCTCCTCAATGGCATTATTTTGCTAGGTTGTTCAATACCTGGTGTATAGGAATTCTGGGCAGTGGCAGAGCTAGTCATGACTTACCAATCCTTTCACCGGTGTATTTCTCACAGAGGTCCTTGAGGTGCCCAGCAGCAGGCAAAAAACCTCAATGAAATAACATGTAGCAAGTGAAGCTGTAGCTTCTATTTCACAGCATTTCCAAGTGCCTTTTTCACCCTTTATCCACATTAGATTGACACAAGGGTAGTGAAGAATTCAGTGGGGCTTTTGCTGTTTGAGGAGAAAGCTTGTCTTTTATCTAAAGAGCTGAGGGGCAGGTGACACTGGTCTGACCAGTCTCACCCAGCAAGACTGCAACTAATGCATCCGATCCCCAATGATGATGCCCCATCCTGCTCACATCTCCAATACAGTCCCCCTTCTGGAATTTGGGACCAGATTTCCCAGTCATGCCCCACAGCCCCTCTTTGCCCTCTGAGCTTCAAGAGCATACTGACATCTTCCCATCTCACACAGGGCTGCTGCAACTACAAGCCAGGCAAACCACGGCATCAAGAAACAGGCACTTTGAGAAATACACAAGGCACTTACAGTTTTAGGAGTCATGTGACAACGAGTTTTATTAATGGGGAATAATAATGCTGTCTCTTCAACAAGTTATCCACATTATGCACGGCTTTTACAACTCTGTCCCCAGCTCACGAAATTTCAAACCCACTTTCCCTCCTTTAAGAAATGTAATGCCCTAAGTGCGTAAGTAGATGCAGAAGAAAGAGTCTGTAACTCCCACTTACAGACTGAGCCAGAGTAAAGGCACTGCACTGGCTTGAAATGTACAGGCACCTTCACAGTTCCATATCACCGGATGCAGAAAAGTCTGGCTCCTGGAAAGCAGTGAGGGAATGGTAACTACTCATCTAAAAACTGTGGGTAAAATAAAGGGAGAGAGGAATAGGCATACAGAACCAATATAACAACACATTGCAGGGAATGCTTGCCAAAATGAAAACCATACAATTTGGCATTGCCTTAAATGTTGCAGCTCATAATATACTTAAAGAAAATTATGGGATATAAAA
This sequence comes from Pithys albifrons albifrons, assembly GCF_047495875.1. Taxonomy (NCBI): domain Eukaryota; kingdom Metazoa; phylum Chordata; class Aves; order Passeriformes; family Thamnophilidae; genus Pithys; species Pithys albifrons. Next base: position 89,970,939 of record NC_092461.1, read on the forward strand.
CCCCTGGAATGCTCTGCAAAATTAGGAAGTGATTAGGCCAGATGATACCAATTTGAGTCTAACACAGCTTTCTCGTAATTCCAGAGTGAATAGCAATACAGTATGAACTGGTCCAGAAGCTAGGCAGAGCACTTCCAGTATGCTCCATAGCTGCTAGGCAATTCTCCGTGTGTGTCCTGCCTGTGAAGTTTGGTGCAGGTAGAAGGGAAGAAGAAAGGCTGTAAGACTATTAACACAGCAGGATACATAATTAAAATTTGAGAAGGTTGGATTTAGGCTGTTGTGGTTTTTTGAGTGTTGGTTCTTTTTCTTTAGTTTAAGGCACAGAAGGAACAGTGCAATAGGCTGTGATGCATCAAAAATACTCGCAGAGGAGAAAACTATGACTCAGGGGTTTTTAAGCAAGTGGCAGCCTGCTTTTATAGCCCCTTCAAACATAGACCCAAACAGCTGCAAACCTTCCTGGAGATTTTCCCTTTCATTCCAACAGTAATATTTGCCACAATGTGTTCTCCATAGTGTCTTCTTGACCACCACCTGTTCCTCCTCCTTCAAGTGCATTAAGGAGAAAGGCTTTCCAGGTCAAGTCTGTGGGCTGGCAGCCGTCCCATACAGCTTAACATTCCTCATCCAATATTTCGTTTCTCGTATCATTTGTTAAGCATGGGTAGCGTACTGCCATACATCATAAAGCCCTTTACTACAGTTACTCAGTCTAAAAACAGAGGGTACAGCTGTGCTGTCAGCTAGCACTCTGCAGAAATACCTAAGCTACAGCCGGCAAGCCCAGCATGGTAACAGAGGTAGCAGTTACAGAAATAAGGAGCTCTGCATGACCTAATTTACCTTGTTTGTCCTGCTGAAGGCCACATTACCATGGCTGGTGGCTCTGTTAACAGATTAAGGCAGTCAAGAATCTTTTCTTCGCAAGTCCATCACATAAATTACAGCAGCACTTGACAGAAAGGGGAACTTAGATTGTAAGTATTACACAAATTTTAAGATTCATTAGTTGAACCATATTTGGACAGAAAAATATGCTTTCTTGTGCAAATTTTTTTTCAGGCTTTCTTTCATTGGAAAGAGGGCTTTGAAAAGAGAATGGAAGAAAACAGTGTTGGAATAGGAAAAGAAGCAAATCATATCAAATCCAAGACATAGGCTAGACAGATTGAACTATGATTATATGACCATCACTGGAAACTGGATGCCTTTGATGAGGGGTGACACTGCTGTATCATAATTAGCACTATTATAAGGTGCTGCAAGGAAGCAGCAGGACAGATGAGGGGCTGAGCCCTGCGGAGTTTCCTAAAGGTAGCGGAAGGCTCTAAGCTACCAACGTAGCGAAAGTTGATTTGAACAGCTCTGCTCCAGATGGACCAAAGGGCACCAGAGCTCCTGATGGTGATGTGACTGAAGGCTTAAGGGCAGCCTTTGGCCACTCAGCCAAGGCCACTGACTCAGCACCAACTGCAGTCGAACTGCACCAAAGGTCTACACGTGACACACGACCTGCAGCCTTGAGCCAAAGGCCTCAAGAGACGAGGCTGGAAGTCCTGCCTGCCAGACACAGCCTCCCCTGTAAGCATCCTGGCTCCTCATTGGCAGTGTTTACTCCTATTGACTGCACAGGACAGGGGTATTTCCAGGTTGGTTAATTGTTAGGTAAGTAGCCTCTCCTCTCCCCTTCCCTTTCCAGTGTCCTTGCTGAAGGTCATAACTATGGAAGGCACTTCCAGGAAAGTAAATGGCCTTCAGACCTGGCTTGAAACTTCAACTCTGTGACAGCCTTATGCAGATCACTAAAGACATCAGCCATTTACTGCAACTTCCATAATCCCCTTGAAGGGCTAATGGAGAAAGTAAGCTCTAACATACTGCCAACCAGCACAGCAGCAGAAAGGGCAGCTGTCTGCAGGCAAAATTTGCTCTAAAAGGGATTCAGAGCTTTAGCATTTTTCCTGACACTTTAAACCGAGAGGTAAATTTAAGAGTTTGTGAAAACACCAAAGTTCTGGGCTTGTTTAAATTCTTACTTTTTGAATTCTTCCTAATCTGAAAAAGGAATAAAGGGGGAAAAATAACTTTCAAGATGTCATTTAAAAGATAAAATAAATAAGTACAAGGATCTATTAATCTCTGGTGGAAGAGACAGAGATAGTCTTCTGTTTGGGATGGAAGTCAGATGAGAATCATCCCAGAGTGCATGATGTAACTCAGAAAGGTCAGAACACAAGGGGATGTTTCAAAGATTGTATTGAGAAAAGAAGAACCAGCTACAAATGTGTTTTAATGAATCTCTCAAATAACAGAAACTTTGTTATGCTAAAAGAGGATGGGGAAGAGAAATCAAATCCATTTGAGAAATGGTAACAAACACATAACTTTTAAAATAAGCGTTGTAGATAATGAAACAGTAAATCTGAACCTGTGAGCCATGATTATTTGTATCACCCACTCATTTTAGTAACAGCTCTGGGAAAATGCTAAAACATTATTAAATCTGAAACTGTATGCATGTAGTGCATAGGAAGCTTCTCTGCTTTTCCAGCTAGCACCAAGGCTTAAGCTTTAAACACAGCAGAAGCAAAAGAAATGCTGAAAAACACTGCCACAGGCTGGCTTAATTTGGAATTTCTCCTTTTCAAAGGGATTAAAAACACAAAACCAAACAACTGAATACATACATCCAGAAAAGCTGTAAAGTACTTTAGATTTTTTTCTTTACCCCAACACTCATTTTATTATGTTCCTTACAAGTGAGTAGGAAAGAACATTTAACGGCAACTTACAAACTTTGTTTGATTTAAAAAGTCAAACTTCTACACATATACCTGCAGCATCTTGCAAACACCACTTCAGGCAAGAGGCTCCATTAACCTCCCTAACATCTCTTGTCTCCACAGAGCATCCCCTAGAATGCAGCATGAAAGATCTCTGTGCCTGCTCTGGAATTAACAAGGGAAGATTTTTAAATGTCAATGTTCAGTTATTTATGAGGTGTCCTTAAACAGAAAGATGTCTGCCACTTCAGTGCAAAGCTTGTCTGCTCAGACACACAAACCTGGCAGGATGGAAGAGCATCTCACTGGGAACAAGGAACAAGCTACACTGGTTCTTGGGCAAGGGCTGTGGCTTGGAGAATTTTTGCAAGAAGCAGTACTGACACCTCTCCTTCTGAGGAGTTTTAGTGTTCATTATTTCCCAGTGTTCAGGACTTACAGGGACCTGATTTTTTTTGGAAACGCAGAAGAGCCATCTGCTTTCCCAGCAGCACACAATGGGCCTGGTCAGATCAACTCTACTGGGGAGTGGACACACTGGAGAGGGATGAGGGGAACTGAGGTAACCAAACCAAACTCCACTGCCTGAGCTGTGTATCAGTTACTGGGTCTGTTTTTATGCAGATAAAGAAAAAAAAAAACAGAGAGAAAGGGAAAAAAAAAGGGATTAGGTTACCAATATGGAAAGAGCTTCATTTATCCACACCCTCCTGTTATAAGATAGGACATCCCCCATCCCAACCTCAGCTGGCTCCTTAAAACTGCTTTCAGACAGAAATAAAACTTGCCAAAAGAATGGGCTTAAGAAATTAATCTGGTTAATTCAGATTCTTAAATAGTAGAAAAACAGATGTTTGCCCAGATATTTACAGAAAGAGAGTGAGTGTGTGTGCATGTGTGTTCCCAGTAGCACCACATAAAGAAGTACTTACCAATACAACTACTCTGACAAAGATACAGATTAGGTCCACGTCAGGAAAATAAGTGTTTTGATAATCCTCCTCAAAGTCATAGTCATTTAACATCTATTCACTAAGAAGCATTTAATCCATGCCTTAATCCACCTGCACACCTGACTACACACAAAGTCCAGGTGATAACTAGTCCTTACGGCACAGACAGCGCATCAATCAGACTTCAGCTTTAGTTCTTTAATCAGAAGAAACACAGTTTAGGAAGGGACTTTAAGCTGTTAGGAGGGAGGTGACATAGCCAGCGGCGCCGCCCACCCCCAGGAGTTCAGCCATGCACCCTCAGCACTGCTGAGATGTCCTTCACCTCGGCACCTTCACCTGCGCACAGGTAACGCGCTCAGTTACAATCCCACCCTACGGGAGTACCACCACCTTCGACCTTATCCCGGTGCCGATACCCTCCCGCAGCTCCTCGAAGAGCCCAGGTAAATACATCTGTACAGGATAGTCGCCTGCAAGAAATCTCTGGTATTTTCCCTGTCACTAAAGGCGCAGTTATTTCCCCCTGCATGTCGACGTCGACCCATGGCTCTGTAGCAAGCTGGCACCGGGCAGCCGCGGGCTTCGGAGCCGAAGAGCAGGCCGGGCAGGAGGAGCAGGAGGAGGAGGAGGAAGGGCGAGCTCCAGGCGCCGCCGCTCAGTCCGCGGCCACCAGGTGGCGCCACCGCCTCGCGGACGGGCTCGGGCGCTGCTTCCCGACCCGCCCACGCCTTGGCGTCCCGGAGCGGCGCTGGTCCCGGCGCTGCCGGGTGGGTCTCCCGCTCCCACAGCGCCACACCGCCCCCAAATGCATGGAAAACAAACAAACCGGGAACTGACGAACAAAACCAAACCAAAAGAACAGAAGCTTTAAGCTTCACTGACCCAGCACGGGCAGAAACCTCCCATCCATCACCTGTGGCCTCGGCTGAGTCCTCTGCAGTGGGGAACGCCGTGAAGTTGGGGAAAAAACAATAAAATATTTAAAAACAAAACAGAAAGTCACCAAACAAACACAACCAACAAAGAAGGCTTACGCCACAAAAGTGTCCCCAGGCGACAGCAGTGCTACAGAGGACACAGTTCCCCAGAGAGGCAAGCCTGCTTCACCCCACACTTGGGGCAGTCCCATCCCTGGACTGAATGCAAGCTCGCTACGTGCATTGTGCAGATCGAGTCAATGCCACTGGCGTGAGCACCTACCACACCACAATTAAACAAGCTGAAGACAGAACCACCTCGCGGTGCTGAAAAAGTCATGGGACCGGGAAGGCGCAGCCAGCATCCCACAGCTCTTCCCATTATATTATATCTTGCACCAGCTGTGAATTTGGGAAACGTGGTCCTCACCGAGTTCATCTCTCCTGCTGTCCACAACCAAACGCACACGTGCCATTACGACTCTGTGTGATGGGGACACAAGTCATCTGGTGACCAAGTACAGGGCACCTCTCAGTGCTGTGGGCGAAGAGGGGCTCCATCCTCTCAACTGAGACATGCTCCCTGCAGGACTGAGGTGTGCTGGCATGTCTGATGACAATAGGCAACTCACCCTAAGTCAAAGTGACACCCTCATGAATATAAAAGCTGTCTCCGGTTCAGTAATATGGGGTGTACAGAAAGACTAAGGGTTTTCTACATAATGAACTATACCATTTTTCTTCTTTTTTTTTTAAACAAAACTTCCTTGCAATAAATAGCCCCCAACATGTTTATATAGGTTAATTTACAGGAAGCACCATGTTTGCAGATGTTAAAAAAAAAAGTATCCATTTTAGGGGAAACAAAACATCTAACAGAGAGGTTTTGACTTTTGTTCACTGCCCCTACTATGTAGAAAAATCTCTGTCAAAACAGGAGAAAGTGTGGCAGTCAGCAGTAGGATAAGGTAATGCCAATCACTGTTTCAGAGCGTCCTTAATCAGTTAGCCCACATGCTCCTCTCTGCAGGAAGGAATTGCTTGAACTTTCCTAGTGCAGCCACTGGGAAAAATACAGAAAAAAACATGGGAGAAGATGATACAAAGACCTCACAAATGCAAAAAACTTTGCCTGCCAAAGTTCTAATTGAGAGAACATTCCTGCCAATTAAAAAAATGCTCTACAAGTGGGAGAAGCTTCACTTACATACAGCTAACAGGAAAGTAAACCAATGAGCAGTAACTTGCACAAGAGAACAGGGATCTATGGAGATGGTAACCTATATATGCAACCAGGTTACTACTCCATACTGCTGGTTTATGGTCATAGGAGGACAAACTAAGATGTTGCAACACCACATTATTAAATTCAAAATATCTCCAGGGAGCACATGAATAAAAAACTTCAGATTGTGCCCAAGGTAGTGGGGACGAGAAAAAAGTGTGTTTTAATGTCCTGAATTCAAGTTCAAGCAAAGACCAGGAGAAGGATAAATGGAACTAACTCTATTCTAAGGGAAAAAAGAGAAGTTAGTTATTTAAAGAAGAAGTCCTGACACAAAGGCCTAGGTCTTTTGAAGTAGTGAAATATTTTGGGTACTCCTATTTTATGGCATTAAAACATATTTCATGTGCTTTCATTCAAAAGGCACAGCTTTCAGAAGACAGGTACATTTTATCATGTTCTGCCCCATATGGAAACTCGATCTGTCATTGGGCAGCTAAGTGCACTTGGTTCTCTGGCACCTCCTATTCACTTCCAGCTTATCAAGAGCAAACTGCTGACTCTTCCCTGATGCTGCACTTTTCCATTGCACTATCTGGGAATGGAAAGCAATGGTAGCAAAGTCAGAACATGCAATTTAAGGATGTTTTAGTAAATTTTAATAAAAAGTGGCACTTTCAAAGTAAATTCTCAAAAAAATTGCCTGGTTTAAAGATTTAGACTTAATTCACATTAATTCCTTCATTATTTCAGAATTAAAGTTCCCACCCAGCAAAATATAAGAGCATAAATGAGCACAGAGTTTTACCAGGGACTTTCCAAGGCTCTGTCTTAATTTTGTGTATTTGTTGATGAAACACTGGCTTTCCCAAGCTCACTGTTGACAATTCCCCTGGCTCTCCCCCTTTTTTCTTTCTTTTAGAGCCTTTCAAGTTTTCTTTTGTCTCTAATTAACAAATTCTGTGTTATGAGATACCTCTTTTCATCTGGTTTGGGGTTTGCAAGAAAGCTTCCCATTAGAAGGGAATCCTTAGCATGGTTTCTAAATTGCACAGGTCTGTGTTTAAGGTCAGAGGTGTGAAAGCCACGCTCCACAATTGCATGCAGAATTCAGCAGCAAGCCCTTTCCACCAATTACGAAGCTGAGTCAACCTTTCAGCCTCCACTGTCTCACTAAAGGATTTGAACTCAACACTTTTCTTCTTTGCCCTTCCTGTCTGAATCTTCCTCTACCTTTCTGTATTATTCAGGCTCTTGAAAAGCTGATTACATATGTGTAACACCTTTTACCTTTATCAAAACTATAAAGATGCCTTCTGGACTTCTATCCCCCACACCCTTTCAGTATCTTGTGAACTTGTCCTTCTTTGCTAGTCATCTTTTTCTGTCCTTTGTCTTCCTCTATCCTCTGTGTCATGAGAAAAAAAATTGTATCTCAGAAGGTGGATGGTTTTGCAGTTAAAAGCAGACATTCCTAGTTACAGCTTTTGTATTTACTAAATAGCTTAGTCCCATAAACAATCATGAGAAAGTTGTTCAATCCCTCTGAGATTAAAGTTCTCGATCCTTTGGAGGAGGAGTTACCCAGAAGCAAGAATATCTCTCCTACTAACTGAGATTTGTCCTCTACCCAAACCAACTCTCCATATAAAGTCTGTCTTAATTTCAGTTCTGGTTTCTTGACCACCTTCCCTGGCCAGGACAGAAAACTTAATAAGCTGGTACACTGCCAGTTTTTCAAGATGTTAATACATTGAAAACAACCATACTGATCATAACTCCTGACCCTATTTAGTTTTCTGTCATTTACTACAAATCAATATTTGGATATCAGAATTTGTTGCCTGGTTATTCCTTCTTTTGACTCTAGTTAACTAGTGGCAATGAAGCTCTGAATAATTAAATTAACTTATGCAAAAAGAAGTTCCAATCATTATGGAAAAAAAAGGTAAATTTAAAACAAACAAACAGCACTTTACATTCTCCTTGTCTTTCTCCTTCTCTCAACACGTCTGAAGACCATTCTTTGGTTCTTCTCAATTTTCTTTATACTTTCAGTGCATTAAATTTGTTCTTGTGAAAAGTAAAAAAAATCCTTTAGGCAGCAACTCTTGCCCAAGAAATTCATGCTCCCTCAACCTAAATATAAAATTCAGACTTCAATTAAACTACCATGCATTTCATACAGCTGAGTATCACTGGCACTTGCATTGTGCTAAGTGTTTTCTTGATGCTTAGTGCTGGACTTCAGAGGGAAGTCCTGTCAACAGAAACAACTTAAAACTTTTAAGACTACAGAATACTTTTAATATTGTGGTAAAATACAATCCTTGTCTTCAAACAAATCAAACGTACAAGTACCACAGCTACTCTTCTAAAAATCTCTTCATTTGGTTTACCTAAAAAATGCATTATTGCAGTGTTTTACTCCTGTATTTACAATGAGAAGTGTCTTTAAAATGGAGTGGAAGTTTTTATGCATATGCTATTTTAGTTCAAAATTGATCCACTGCTACTGGTAGCAAATTTAAGCTGTAATGTTAAGAATATAAACCTATATTTTTAATAGAAATTGTTTCTATGTAACCTAATTATCCAGGTTACTATCTGAGTCATCCTGTAACTAGGCCGGGAAAAAAAACCCAGAAAAACAAAGCAATACTTTGTCTAACAACATGATGATGAATAATTATATATGAATATATAAATTTATTATTTTCTGTGGAAAATAGTGGTTCAAACATTATAGTAACACACTGCTACAAACAGTACTTTCAAAATAAACATATTTAGATCTTAGACTCATTTTAAGTAGCTTTTGTGAAAATTTTCTAACTTTCATTTTAAAATTAAGTATAAGAAATTTAAAGTATCAGAATAAGCTCAGTTAAAATTGCCTTCAAATTCTAGGCTGACAGGTTCTATAATCCAAGTTGAAAGGCATGAGGAGGGGTTGTGAGGAGTTTCTCTATCCCTCTGCCAGTCTTCTCAAACCCAAATCCTTGACAATTTAGTTTTCTCCATTCCACAAACTCTGCAAGAGACAGCTGCAGCTTCAAATGGAGATCCACCACTGAATACGTCTCACCTCTCTTGGAAATTCCCTCTGAGAAAGTTTTCCATTCACCCAAAGCCAGAAACAGACTAACAGTCCCTTTAACCATGGTTGTCTTTTTGCGGCTGTGTGCCTACCCACCTCTTGTAACGAAGCTTCTTCCTGCATCTAAGAGGATCTAAGAAATCCCTTACTTGGTGGAGCCTGTCCTCTTAAGACATGAAGACTCAGGGTGATAATGGGTCAGTACAGTCTAAAGATAGATCAGCCTGCTCTAACAGCTTAATAACTCGTTACAGGCAGCTGTAGCACTTAATGAGGCAAAGAACAACAGCTCCTGAGAGGTTCTGCTCCCAACTCCTGGGAGTGGCATTTCCCAGCTTGGCCAAAAAATAAATTAAAAAAAAACTAACCCAAAACATAAAAAACAACCAACCAACCAAAAAAAAAACCCAAAACCCAACCCAAACCAAAAAACTAAAACAAAACAAACAAACAAACAAAAAACAGAAAGAAGAAGAGGGACACACAACTTGTGATCATCATCATATTATTACTCATCACTAAGTCCATCTCAGAGCTAATGACAATATCTGAATATCTGCATAACCCAGATACAAAGCCCATGTCTACCAGGTGATGCTGGCCAGAGACAGCATAAATTAAGTCTCACTGAATTGGTATCAGGACAGGCTCTCCAGCAAACTGCTGGAAATGGATGCCACCTCTGTCACATTTGATCACCAGTTTAAAGGGAAAACAGGACAGCTGCTCTTTCCTTTTCACTTGCTGAACTCCAAAACCAGATTAGAATCAGAATCACATTCTCAATTGGAAGGGACCTACAAAGATCACCAGCTTGGCGGACAAGGTCTTCACTCATTCTCAACCTACATGTTTATCAAGCACTGCCAAGGAAGAGCCTTGACACCACACTGCAGCCGCAGGACAGACAGTTTGGAAGAAAGCAGAAGCTCAACCTTCTTAATTAGTTAATTCCCCAGAAGGAGTTCATTCCATGAACATCTGCTCTTCCAGGGAATTTCAAGCTTTGTTGGAAGAAGCAAAAACAGTAACAAATCCACAGTGTTCACGGGACTGACATTTTTAAACACAACTTGCATGACAGTTACTTTAAGGACCTTCTTCTTTAAGCAACCTTGTCACGACTCATCAGTTTGTGACCCCAGAGGAGGACCACCTCCATCACCACTACATCTGTACCCTTGATACATGCCATTTTCAGATTTGAAAAATCTGCAGGTTTGTATTTTGCAGAGAAAAAGTAATAAAAGACAGGCTATTGCAGGCATATCTAAAAAAAAAAAAGTTAAAAAAAAAAAGCTAGTACTGGTGGATCACTGCAGACACTGGGTTGAAACTTCTTTCCATATTAAAAAGTATGATGATATTTTGGACCTGATAGGAAATAACCAAAATTGCTACAGTGCTTCCCCTGTGAGCAAATCAAGTCAGGAATAGAAACATATGAGCCACTGCCCCAAGTGCTCCAATGGTACTTTGAGGCACATCAGACTGTGCTGAGCAGTGAAGCATCCCTGAAGCACTATAACTTTGGTTAGAACTTGTAATTCAGAAATCTCCCAGCGACCCCATTATCAGTGTAGCATAGAGAAAACAGAGCTGGTCTCGGTCTGTGAAGGCAATGACTATTCAGAGAGCTTTAATCAGAAGGAATTTAACTGAACAAACAGCCGTGGCTCCCAGAGAAGGCCTGAGTACTTTTAAAAATTGAAAGTAGCTGAGCCTATGCTCTAGAACAATAAGATAGAATTATTACACTAAAACCCTTTAATTAATGCATGCAACAGAAGCTGTGATTTTAAAACCCTAGTCTCCCTGTCATTTCAGTTTTTAAGAAATAGTAAGAAGCACCCATCTGCTCAAGCTGCCACACAAGACCCAAAGTTCTGTTCTCACACCAGTTTTGCACCGGATGTCTCAATAAATTTACTGCTTATTTACATCAGCCAAAATGGAGAAGAAAGATGATGATCTCCTAAGTTTGCCCTCCTGCAAACATGGCCAAAATGTATTCTGCTGTTACAGCATTATCCCTCCTAAAAGCAGGGGCTTGTTTCCCCCTCCCCCCAAAAGAAAACCCATAGGGCATTTCTAAAACCCTGACAGATGTTTAATTACAGAGGCACTAGCAGGCATTATTTTGAGAAGCTCAAACACAGAACGACTGTTTCTGACAACCAAATGGCTAAAGTGTCTGCTGTACCACTAACGAAGCAAAAACTCTGCTAATCCACATTTTGCTAATTCAAACACCCAATAATTCATATGCAAGCAAAAAGCTGCCGGTAGCACAACACATCTGAATAACCATTTAATAGCAGGAAACTGTGGTGCGATCTCATGTTACCAGGGATGTATTACGAAATGTAGCAAACAGCAGTCAGTGCTATGTTATGAAATATCAAACCAAACTCTTACTCTCAACATCTAAGAACAAAGTACCTTTTGTAATGCAGGTTTCTCCCTCGTCCTGCCTTTATTAATTCATTAACTTCATTCATTTAAATAGGTCCTTTAGTCACTGATGTAAATGAACAGGGAACTACAGTACATCTGTGGGCTGTGTGGCAGGAAGAGAATAGAGATGGCATTGCCTTCTCCACTGTTATTTCCAGCTGTTTCTTACAAATTTCTTACTGATTCCCTGGAAGTTCTCTCACTAGGTTCCAATTTAAAAAAATTCATTTTATTCAGAAAATCCTATTCTGACCTTTTAAAAGAATAAAACAAACAAACCCACAAATCCAGTCACCTGGACCTCTGACTAAAATTTCTTGGCTATGCCTCTGAAGAGAGCAAGACCTGCATCCTCTTTGCTGAGTCAAATTCTGTAGTGAATAATCTTCACCCTTTATCCACCCTCACAGATGAGGGAGGCGTATGTGTCTTGCTGTGCTGTAGAATTGTGTAGTGAGCATGCAGCAACACGAAATATTGTCTTAACAGATTTAAGCATGCCTCAAAGCACATTGTTCTGACAGCGCCTGGGTCTCCGTCATCACTCTCATAACTATCAATGATTCTGGTTAATTTTACGATCACAAGAGGTACAAGCCTCCATCTGGTTAGTCTACATATTGCTGCAGAGTTGGAATCACACTGATCAACAAAATATGTTGGCTAGTAATGCTCTGTTAAGGTGGACTGATGAATGGAGAACAGCCTTTCTTTCAGCTACACTAAAGACCCAAGGCAAATACAAGGGAGCAGAGCCTGAGGTCTGGTGTTCCTGGGGTAGAGGTGCCTGGCGCTCTAGGGCTGCCAGGGGAGGCAAGACACATGGATCAGGACTCAGGTGTGCTGGCAGGAGGACCTGGTAATCTAACACATCAGGTACAGTCACCTGAACTCCTGCAGTGTATAATCCAAAAGCCTGCCACAGCTCTTTCCCTGGAATGAAGCTGAAGGGAAGAGATTTTCTCATTTAATGCCTGTGACTGAAGCAACCTTGAGAGCACAGGTGGCAGGGTTTCCAACCACCTTTTGTTCCCTGCTTGCACAAACCCCAAGTAAAACAGTACCCTTTCCCACAATGGAGTTGTGGTGTAGCTGCTACTACAGTGCAAGCCACCGCCATCCCTGTCATCCCTCACCAAGAAGCCCTGCCTCACAAGTCTGATGGGGAGAGCAGCCGTGGTGTCAATGCATGGATCCTCACGCCAACAGCATCAAGGTTACACCCATGCCAAGCCAAAACCAGATACCTATAGAACAGTCAGCACAAATGCAGATATCCTGGCAAGACTGCTATTTGTGTTGTTACAGCCCCTCCTCTAATGCCCTTTTTCTACACAAAAACCAGCTAAAAGTGCTGCTTGGCTGACATTGTTGCACCTGCACCAGGGGTCCCTTCCACCAGACCTATATGGGTCAGGAGGGTAACGTTGCTGTAAGGGTAACACAGGCAATTCTGCTGGCAGAGCCTGCTATGCAGAGTGTATCTAGGTTCTCCTGTGAAAGAGGTACTTCTTGCTTATCTTCCAATTTTGAGTTACTTCTGGATGTTGTCACAAACTAGAACCTCCTTCCATTCCGTTCTGTTATCCAGAACGGTGCTGATTTCTCCCAAGTCTAGCTCGCTCTTACTCTCATCTTCTAAACAGGCCCTTTCCGTGAACTCCAGGCAAGCACCATGTTTAAAAGCAGAACTAGATTTCTGTAGATCTGCACCTACAGCACTTCTCAAACAAATTAGCAAAAACCCAAATTACTGTGCTTATGTACTCCACATTTCTCCTCCTAGACTTCAGAAGACACTTCTCCAGTAGGACCATGAGTAAAATGATTTAAATGCTCTTAAAACTTCAGCTTATTCTGTAATGCAACATTTGCATCTGAGAGGACAGGATACGTAAAGTATGAATTATACAACGGAACTCCCTTATGCATGCAGTTAGGAAGCAAAACACCTCAAACTCTGTATTGTTTCAACCTTTTTCATATTAATCTATCAGGCAAACAGAAATAGTCCATGAGCAATGTGTCTTTGTTGAGAAATTGCCTTTCTATAGTTCCACTCATATCTACTCACCATCAGCCACAGCACAGAATCCCCCAATCATGTTTTATTTCATTCACCTAATATTATTCTAAATATGGACAGAAAGACTGTTGTAACTACACTGAAATCCCTGATGATACAACTACTAACCTGAAAAGAAGGAGAACTAGTCCAAAGTATATAAATAGAAAGAAAACAACAGTAAATTCAGAGCCTCTCTCAGCTCTGGACAGCTGGAGTGTTTAAAAACCAAGTGGCTCCATAGCGTAAGCAATTGAAAAACAGGTTACAGAACTCAGCAACAGGAATTAATAAAAATGACCAAAAGTCATCTGTAGTCTATCAATCACTATATCGTTTACAGTTCATATTACAGTAGAAAGGTATGAATGCTGTCAGTGTTGTTCACTGGCTACTCAGATCTGTCATGAATAATTGATAGAGGTTATCCATTTGAGTCCTAGTCTATTAGTCAAAACTCTAAACCTGCTGTTCACCAATAGCAGAGCACTGCAAATGAAGGATGGAGGGGCACTACTGGGAACTATTTTCAATGATGCAAGAAGTTATGAGGGAATGCAGATTATCTGAAAACAAGAACTGAATTTTTCTGAGACCCAAGACACTACCCTTTGTGCATCAGCAAAACAGCATTTCATGTATACCTATTTTGCACAATTTATTGTCAATAATAAAATACATCGGCAAAGTCTGAACTTGAGGTTTCAGTCTTAAATCTCTCTAAATTCTTGGTGTTTGAGTTGAAGTTTGGGAAGTGCATTTGCCTTACATTCCTTTATGTATTTTGCACTGACCATCTACTATGTATCTTCCTGATAAAGTGACTTTGAACTAAAATCAAAGAGTAAAACTCCTTTCTGTTATGGACCAAAGTTTTGATGTTACTTTTAAAATAAGTAAATAACAAATCTGGAATAGTGATACTTTCAAATATACTGGATGCTTAAGGAACATGACCTACATTGTATTAATCCCGACACAGACATTACCTGAGTAACTTATGCCATGATGGTATTAATTCCAGTGGTAGCAAATGGCAACATATCTTTGAAATTTGGAGCAAGGGCAATGCAGTAAATAAGAATCTACTAACTACAAACAGTGCCCTACTAACTAGTGTCCTGCTTATTTATTTACAATTCACCAGGACTGAACCAAATAACCATTTTGACTCTCTCAGTCCATACTGCAGGGTGAAAAACAGATCATAATTTCATCTTAGATTTAAGAAGGTCAGGCTCACTGAGCTGCCTTTGTATGGTTTATAACGTTAGAATAATACCTTACTACAATGATGCCTGAAACATGGAATAAGATTGTCTATGAGCAGCAGCCACACTTTTTAATCTTTACAGCAGCAGTTCAGCAGTGGCATTTGAACACGCCATGATATAGTTACATCCTTTGAGATGCAACACCTGAAATGCCTTCCTTATCTTTGCACATCCCAGGAACCAACAAAAATTTTTCCAATAAACATGATAGGCAGGTAGCCAAAATACAGCTTTCTCTGTAAATTTAGGGATATCAGACCCTGCTTTTAATTCTCTTTGCTGAAACACAAGGCTTTGTCTAGACACCAGCCTTAATGGCACTCTCTTTGCATACAAGGCAGGTCAGGGTATACTGGAAGAATAAGGATTGTGAAAAAACCTGTTTGGGCTTTGGCAAATTAGTAGTACATGTTCTCATGTTCTGTAGACAGCACAGTTCTTGGGCTTCGGTACGACAGAAGCAAAAAAATGCTACTGTCTTTTTGACAAACTTTCCCTGCCAAAAGCCATCCTCTCTCCAGCTATTAGCAAACCAGCCTGAAGGCTTTGTTCAAATCTCCACCTTCTCCTACCAGGAGATAAATTTTGTTTATTTTGACTCAGTTTGAGAACCTGCATACTTTGGACTTTGAGTCACCAAGAACAGTAATACTAGTTTTGTATTTGCCACTCATCTTTTCTACCAACTCAGTGGTGCTACTTTTTGACCAGAAACTAATTAACATCCTGCCTGAACACTGCAGTAGAGCCTCTTCTCTCACACTTCCTGTAAACAGTAAAACTCAATCCTACTCCCATCTTCCCTTTAAAATATTTTTCTCACACCAAGCTCTTGCACAACTTGTACACTACAGCTTGTGTGCAGTGGTCAGACTGTAGACACCTTGTGCACATGCAGTCAGTGGCTGCTTCTGCTGGGTCAGACTCTCAGCTATTCCACTCCCAAGGCTTATGGATACAGACTTCCAGGCAGCTGGGTGAATTGAGTTTGAAACATCATTTTGACAACAGGGCAATTGAAGAGACTGAACAGTTTTCACTAAGAAATTTATGATGAATTGGTCAAGCCTTTGGTATGGTGGCAGGGTGAGGTGAAAGGAAGACAAAGAGGGAAACAGATTTGATTGAACACAAGTAATTTTTCACTCACTTAACTCTGTTGCTTCCACATAGTTCCTCATCTAGTTAGAAAGTCAACAGGCCCAGACAACATTTGATGTAGACAGGCAAATACAAATAGCAACATTTAGTAAATCAGTTATGAAGATTAGCTTTGCCTTACAACATCTGAGCAAAACACAAGATCTAAAGCTCAAATGAACTTCATAATGTAGGAAAATAACTAACTGCACTTTAAAGAAAGCCTAGTAAAATTACTGCACAATCAGAAGGGAGTAATTTATTAATATGTGAAGATAATGTATTTCTGTTCCTTTTAGTTAGGCTTGGGTCTGAAATATGAACCTTATATGGAAAGAAGAAGTCATTTATTTGGGAAAGCTTTTCAGCACTTTTGTTTCACACAAATGATTTGAATGTTTAAAGCATTGAAGTAATTTCATATCTAGGTGTTAATAAAGAGATGTTGTCTTTTCCATCTTTCATACTTTTATTAAGCTTTTAGTGAAAATGCAGCTGCTAGCTTATAAGCAATTCAAAAATTACATATATACAAGCTGGCAGCCATTTTCACAGTCTGGCAAGTAACACATTTCCATAAATAACAAAGAATTCAGGGTCATGATATCAGCTGTTCAGAAATTTTAAAAAGTCGGATTGTGTCTATTTTTGCAGTAACTATTTGCTGCATTACTTTTATTTATGGCTTGAAACTGAATTTAGAAGTGTTTTCCCTGAACTAACCAACTAACTGGCCTTCTCTAAGCTGTTTTCTCATTTGACTTCCATTATCTGTGTTCACACTGAGGGCAGTGGATGACACTGGCCCACAAGCTGGACCTGCAAAGGTTTGCAAACATCTGAATCTACTCCTCATGCATTTGCACGGACAGATTGCACGCACATTGGGTTATTCGTTCACATACAGGATCAGCCTCCCTGTTATCTCGCTTTTCAGATGTACAGCATTAATTGCATTGTACACCAGCTTCAGGTAATCAAACATAGCTGCATGTATGAAAATGGTAACATGCAGTGGGAAATCCTGTTGGAAGATTTTTGGTCATTACCACTTTCATAGTTCTCAAGATTTACCATTATCTACTCCTTAATTCTCTGTTTTGACCCCTGTTTAAAGTTTTCTTTTCCTTTGTGGACTTTGCCAAGCTTTCGATCTGAAAATGATTCTATGACATTGTCACTCTGCCTCCTTTTAAAAGAAAAAAAAATCACATATATAATTCTGTGAAAACAGAAGCAGTGCCCTTAAAAGAACTAAGGAAAAAGGGGGGAAAATAGTATTTTTGACCAACAGAGTGAATGGACAAGATAGGGGTGTTATTTTCTTTTCTTTTAAATGACACATGAAATATGCATTTCACATACTTCTTCCTCCCCAGAAAAGCTGACAATTTTTCTAGAAAGAGACAGGAAGCTCCACTTCTGGGAAAAAAACCCTAAAAACAACAAACACCAAAACTGTCTCAGATCTGCTCCATTAATTTTCTCCCACAAACATAAGTTACAAGCCATGGTAGCTTAGGAGCTGAATTTGACAGTCCCATTAGCTCATGATTCAGGTAACTAAAAAAAATAAGGCATGCTACATTTATTCACAAAAACTGTGAGACTACCCTTATTATTTCTCATTTGAAAATACAAGTCAGGTCTCCTCGAAAGAATGGCTTGTTTCATTCTGTTATATTGGTGCGGGGGAGGGCGGTGGTGGGGTGGTCACAAAGAGGGAAAAGATTACACTGGTGATTGTGAAAGTACAAAAACTCAATGGGCACAAAGCCATACACAGAAATAAATACAGCAAAATAAAAATAAACGGGTTTATCCAGTCTGACTGCATATCTGCATATCTGGCATCCCTGAATCAGAATATGGTATTAGTTTCAAGAGAATAATCAAGCAATTTCTTCACTGGTTTCAGAAGGCCAGATACAGAAGACTCTCTGAAGAAGAAGAGTGATAATATGGTAAACCCAGAAATTAGAGAAGTGTATATCTCTTTGATTTTGATTCATGAGCAAAGATGTTTTTCTTCCTTTTTTTTTTCCTAACTGCCACTAACTGTATTTCTGGTCTTCTGCTTCAAGGGAGCACCAAACTTCTAGGGGATTTCCTAAGTGGGATTACTAGTGTTTCTTTAGTTCCTGCTAGCTGCTTACAGTTGCACCTGTGACAACTTAACCAAGTTGGCTGTCAATGACCTGCAACCAAACATGAAGATTTAAGCTCCCTCAGAAGCAAAGCACATGGATGAAATGTAACCTCAGGGTGGGATTTCTTCTTTTGGCTGAAATTGGTAAGGACTTCTAAGTTCTAAGAAAGAACAGAAAATCTAAGAGACTAAAAACTTTAGTCTTTTTGTGAAGAGTCTTCCCATTCAGCTTTTGCTGAAGTACAGTCATAGTGCAGAATGTAATTAACCCCTGAGTAAGGGAAGAATGGGAAAATAGTTTCTCTTCTCTTCTCAGGAAAAGCCTTTTTGGGTGGGAGGGTGGGAGTCAAAACAGAACAGCACCACAGCTTAGAGAGAGGCATAATTAAGCTTTCATACAACATCTGTATCACATTTACACATGCACTCACTTGCAAGGAAGCAACAGACATCAAAACTAATGGAGAACATCCCAACTCTCCAAATGCAGGAAGAACGCTGCAGCTTTCCCAGCTGTGCTCTTGGGACTGTAAAACAAGAGATTGGCAAAGGAGCCTATTTTTTATTACTTTTACTGTTGTTTTTGGACAGGTAATGTTACAAAGTTCTTAAACAGAGTTATCCTACTGCACCATGAGAATTATGTACACCAAGACTACTGGAAAACAATGGCTGCAGAATAAGCCTCATCTTCTGGTTGTACGCACAGTAATTGGTTCCAGGGTCAGCACTGCAATGCTACAACAAAGAGCTGTAGCTTTAGGGTAAAGAATAAACAGCAGAAGTTAATGGAAGTTCTGTTAATATAAATGCCTCACACCCCCAACCCCTTCCCAATGAAAGGCAGAAAATAAAATATTCTGTATAAGCAAAACTGATTATGAATCCAACATGCAACCTTAGCTCTCAACAAGCTGTTAATTTAGTTAAAGAAATACAGCAAGTATTTTCAAGCAAACAACGCATTAATATTTTGAAGCTAGTTTGACAAACATTGTGCTTGCCATGGGTGCCAATTTATTTATGTAAAAAATACAGGCAAAGAAAGGTGTCTGAAATTACACTGTTATTCACAAAATACCATTACTAGAGTACAGGCAACTTTGTTCAAAATACCATGTATGATTGCTCTGGTGAATCTAAACATCTGGGGCAAGTTATCTAACTGGCTTTAGTGCCTTTGAAATGACATGCTACATTTAAGCTAAGAGGTCCAGTCACACCAGTTTTAACAGTCATGTTTTCAAAGTCCAGCACTTTATCATTCTGACTCTTCCCATTCAATGACATTTCTGATAAAAGTATATTTAATCCTTTTCCCCAGGAAAGTGAAACAGATGTAAAGGTACAAAGTTTTCTTTCAAAGCTTTTCTCCAAATGTAACAATTATCTCCCCACACTCAAACACTCAGATGAAGAGATACAAAGGAATATATATATACACACACACATATGTATATATATATATCAAATAATTCTTGTGATTTGCCAGGTGAAACGCTAAGACATGTAACATATCAAAATGGAATGCCTCATTTCTATGTTTTGCTGTTATCACTTCTCCTCCCCTTTTCAGTTTCCACTGTTCTCTAGAAAGAAATTTTTCGTGTTTTTCTTTCGCCTGCTCTGCTGCTTTGCATGGCTTCAGGTCCTGGGACTACTCATGCAAGGTTGTGGCACGGGCACTGTGTGACCTCCTTCCCCAACACTCCCATACCCCTGTGTGAACACAATGACACTGAGCTACAGCGCCTCCTTCCTTGGTGCTCCATTTTCTCTCTGTGGTCACTCATTTCCTTCCTTTAAACAAGACTCTGTTTTCCAGTGCCACCTGTGCCCACATAGGCATACTCCCCACAGTGTATGCACATGCTGCTCCAGGCCTTGGCTATCCTCATGGCCCTTCTCTGGCTGGTAAGCTAACACCACCTACACAAAGACAACGTGCTTTTTAGCTCCAGCTTACTTCCTTGTGCTGTTGATTCAGCTTTTTCACAAGGCTACTCCTTAAGCTCCCATTTGCTGCCACTCCTACATAAACCACCTATAGTTTTGCAACTAACAAGAGCCTGAATCCAGACCAGTCCCTTCAAGACAAACTCTTCCATTACTTCCTTCAGTTCACAACCACATGACGGTCTCAACAAGCTGGATCAAAGAGAAATACTCCCAGCCAGGTCACATCCATCACCCCACAGCACCCAGCTCTTGGTAGCATCAGACTGAGTACCCCATTCACCCATAGCAAAATTTAGATACATCGTGAAATGGCACTTTGACTCACTCTCCATTCATACCCTCTCCAAAAGTAATACAGATTGTTTGTCTTACAAAGTACATGCTATGAGACACTTTTGATACCAAGCATCAGAACAAACAGTTCATGTTAGAAAGCAAATTGACAGATAGGGCAGTCACTGCAGAAAATGACATTTCTAGCTTGTGCTTTTGCATGGCCCCCACTACAACAGGGATCTCTGGAGGACTGTCAGCAGCAGAAATCTGCTTGGAACTATGAATGAGCTTCCAGAAGTTGTTGTTTACATCACTTAGATGCACCTCTAGTAGCAACACATCAGCCTTTTCCCACTTAGATCTATTAATCTATACTTATTACATAAACTCATATGCTTTTTGAGTATGTCTTCATTTTCTCAACCCTTTTTCTGCTTGATGGACTTTTTAATTACATTATGTTTTTGGCCCATTCCAACCTTCACCTCACACAGGTATTGTGTTTCGCTTCTTCTGGTTTCTAAAGGTCTCAAAGAAAGTTGCAAAACTGGAATCTGAGTAAATACTTTATGAAGGGTAATTTCCATGATGCCTTGGTTGAGTGATATTAGTATTTCAACTTACTGAATATATTCTAATTTTTTTTTTAAACAAAATCTTGCTCGAATATAACTGATCAAGAAAGGTCAGCATAGCAGAAAACTTTAGTAGCACATAACTTCATTATGCACTAGTAACACTTCAATTCCATTGTAAGACTTAGTACTAGGCACTTGCATGCTGGTAACGTCAAATATAAAAAACCTTAATAACTTCACTTGTAAAATAAAGTGATTATGTTTGAATGATAGCTAATGTGTCATACCTGTGTGTATAAACTACTAAAAGAAAACCACTGTCTATTTCCTACAAAATTAACAGTTTGGAGGTTTCTCTGTCAAAAACATATTTAGCACTACAGTAATAGTGCACTCATTACTCACTTATGTGCACTCATTTTGTCCCAGAACAATCCAAGTAAAGACTAATTTTTTCCTGCTACAACTTCACTTGTCATTCTGTGTCTGAGTATCTTTTAGGGCTTCTCCAGGCTTCAACAGTACTTAAGGTTAAGGCATTTCTGGGAAATTGCTGTGCATGTGGATACAGGCATGTGCAAGGGCAAGAAACTTCTGCAAAGAATTTTAAGGGGTTTAGGATTAATATGTTCCATGTGCAATGTAAGCTGTACTTCCTGAATTCTCTTTTAAGGGAAGAGACAGATCTGTTTGCTTTATTATCTGCTTATAAAAAGGCTTTACTACCTACTGAATAAAGGCTAAATTGCTGAAAACTGCACACATCTTCAGTTCGGTGGTGCTAGGCACCTAGCAAAGCATGCAAAAGGCAAAACCAAAATACAGCATCCGCTCCACTGTCTTGGGGTACAGCAGGCATGGGAAGAGATGAGGTCTTCTACATCTATAATGCTTAGTCATGGCATTCAGTCTTTCACCATCATGACACTGGCATGCAACCTCTACTGCTGAAACACTCAGAAAATGTTTCCCAGGGTGGGACAGGAGGAAGCCATTTAGACCTGAGATTCACCTTTCCAGAAGAACCCATATATTTCCCTTGTGGTTATGTTTTTACTCTCTCACTAAATATTTAGGTTTTGCTGACAACAGCTTGCCTCAAATGCTGTTTAAGCAGTAAGACATCACAAGACATATGCTATCCTAAGATAACACACACCTCTGAAGTGTTGTTAGGTGTAGCTGATGCCTTCAACTGCCTCATGAATTTGTTATCTCAAAGAAACACAAGGTTTTGGAGGGTCTTATATTACAAACCAACTCCAAATTTGGTGTTTAAATAAATAAATAAATAAAATCAATCCATGATTTTGCATCCTTTGGAAAAAAAAAGAGAGACAGAGATCTGACTTGGAGTAAACCCTAACTTCTGGCTCCCACACAAGACTACAATTTTAGCTTTATAACTGTGATATGACAAATCGATTATTTCAATGCTATTTATTTGTTACTTGAAGTAACAGAGATAATGAAGTAATAACTGAGGTTTGAGATCACCAATCTGGAAAACAAAGTCCCAAAAGCAGGAGGGCAAATCTTCCCACCCATGGGTCCTGTACAAGGAAGAGTATTCAAGAGTATTCTCATGCTCTAAATCCATGTTAAATAAGCAGCCGTATCCAAGTTACAATAATCATCAATTGAGAGAGCACTTTTGTCTTTCACATGGACACTTTCTAAATAGAGATTCTGCACTTTAAAAGGACGAAGGGTTGGATTTTTGCCCTCTGCACCACTAAAGTGTAACCGAATCCATTAAAAGAGTATCCCACAAAGGACGATTCTGAGACTTGCTCCTCCCCTAGTCTTATCCCCTGTAAAGTTTGCATTCTATAGTACATTTCAGGATATGCAATTTATACTGGCATCTGTTACAGAAAAGAAAGATTTCTCTATTATTCTCTAACCTCAAGCCATTAAGTGCCAAGTGGTTCAACAAAGCAATTAACAATGATTCCAATCTGACTGCTTGTATGTTTAAAATCAAGCCAGCAGTTAAATGTTTTGCTGGATCAGGGCCAAAGTATTTTGCAATTTGCCAGTTCAAACCCATGCTGTCTATAAACAAGGAAAACAAATTCACCATGAAAGTAAGTTCCCTATACATTTACAAATCCATTCAAGGCATTGGAAATAATGTCTAGATATCAGTCACAAAGTATGGCACAGTAGCAATGACACACAAAGTACAAGGATCCAAAAGTCTCATTCAAAGCCTAAGGCACTGAAAATTATCATGAAAACCTCAAGTTTTCCTCCACAGTTTTAATAAAATTCACTATATGCTTTTCATCTCCTCAAAAATACAGACTTGGCACTGATAAATCTTGTAGGCAATCAAAATAAAACTGAGAATAAGAAAAAAGTTATTGATGCTTCCATTGTAAAGGGTTCCCTTAACTGCAGCTAAGCTGCTCTTGACTTCTACTCATACAACTCATACCACAGTCTGGCCCATTCACAGTAAGGCAATCCAGTGCTTGAATGAGACTACTGGGTTAAAAAGTAATAACATGAAGTCAAGTGCGACCTAGTAAAACTTGTATTTGTGAAATGCCTCTGCAGAGAAACACATCACCTACCAGTGCTAGGCCAATCCACACATTACTTTTATACCCTGTGCAGTGCTGAAACTCCTCCACGTTTCAGATCCCACAGAATTTAGCCAACCGCATTCACTGAGAGCATCTGCTGCCAAATCTAATGCGCTAACAAAGAAAATCTGACTTTCGGTTTAAGACTGATGAAGGACAAACTGTGAACCACAACATTAAGAACAGCAAAAAGATTTAACATTAAAGGTATCTATACAAGCTGCCTTGTTAACAGTAATTTACAGCTCAGTATAATCCCACTGAACGCAGTCAGGGCACTACCGAAATATCTGGGTATCAGATTAAAACACTTTCATTGCAATTTTCATTCCTGAATATTGTTTTACTAGTCTGGTGGGGGGGAAGGGAACTCTTGGTCTCTGATCAGGAACTGCTTGAAAATAAAAGCACTACACAATGTGATCTTATGACTATAAATGTCATAAAGCAGTATTTCACATGCTATAGTTTGATGTAATAGAAACATTCAGTACTAAGAACTACTAGAGATGCAAAACTGACTTTTTTACAAGGCAGCAAAGCCAGGGTAGGTGTCAAGAAGTGAGGGTTTTGCCAAAGCTGAGTTTCTGTGCAGCTGGATTTCGAAGTGCACATCCCTATATGCAGACTTATAATATTTGCTGAAGAAGAGCTAAAAGCCTACTATGAAAACCAGAACCCTGAGCAACTGACAAACATAAAGGGGCATTTTTGTATGCCCAAACTGAAACTAAGATGGCTAATAGCTTTCCACGTTCTTGGAAATATTTTTTGTAAACGCTACTGTATGGCAAGCCTGGAATGGAGAATGATGACTCAGGAAGGACTAAACATAGACCCAAGGAATCCTTTGAAGCAGCTCCTGGGACAACATTTCCAAAAACTGGAAGCAGTAGCATGAAAACCTAATCTTGGGCATCTTACATAAGCTTCAGGACAAAGCTTATCTTACTATCACCTATCTAAGAAACCACACTTGCTTCCTTTTTTCCTAACAAATAAAATAAAGGCTGGGTAAACATCTCTCTCCCTTAGCATCTGGTACAAATTTTCTTCCAAGCTGAGCTGTGTTTGGGTTGCCTATACCACAGAACTAGAGCTACAATAAACTGCTAAACAATACTCCTGCCTGTGTCTCCTGTTACTGTATATGGTAACCTGCAGAAAAGAAACACTGGCAATTAAAGCTAAATACAGTAGACGTATCTTTGACATGCATGAAAGTTCTTCAGTACTGAAAACCCCCACTGAAATGTTTGCCAGGAATAAAAGCTGTGCAACAGTTGGATTAATAACTTCAAAATGCTACAAAAAAAGTTGTCTCTGAGCAACAATAAAGGCATTGTCTACTGTGAAAAGTCATTAATCTACTGAAGCATCTCAAGATCAGCCAGCAATCCTCAGTTCTAACTTGAGCTGACTGTGTGTTATCTGTTCCTCATCACCCTGCCCCATTTCAAGAGGAACTTGAATTACCATTTAACACTTTTGCTGGCCACCCACATTACATGAAACTGAGTAAAACAGGACTGAGTAACACAGAGCAAAGCGTGGTAATCGGGAACACAGTGGAATTTACCCAAGATGCCTAAAGAGCAATCATTAAACATTCCTTAGTTGGTATGATGTCAGAGTACTGACTAAAGGGTACATACTGCATTATCCCAAAGCACTGCTGCCCTATTCCAATCAAAAGCTTTTTGCCTAAGTTTCTTGAAGCACAGCTCACATCATTAGCCTAAAATACAGAAGAATCAAAAAACTTCATGTGTGTTAGGTACATCTGCCATACCTCTAGATGTCCTATGGCTTTTCCCTCCTCTTGATACACACTGGAGTGATTGTGGCTACCAGAATTTCTCTTGTTATCCATTTTTGGGACAATCAGCTTAATTTCAATTTTGTTCAATTTCCTCAGTAGTTCTTCCCATTCACATCAGCCCACAGTTAAAGAAAAATAAAAGCAAAACCTATTGCTGATGGCAGCACCACAGGAATATATATACTCACACAGGAGATATCCTCTGCAATTCTGAGGAGTATATAAGAGCCCAAAGGGGAGGAAAGAGGTAATAAAGTGCTGCTCTGGAGATATACGCAGGCCTGTAAGGGGCACAAATGATGTTTCAACCTGCAGTGCTTTACAGAGATTCTTCAGATCATGAGAAAGCAAAGCCACATGCAGTATGATATTAACACACCATCAGGACTGGACTACATACAAAGCAGATATAAAAGAGAAATTTCTGAATGGTACTAGTAGGAATGTTCAAACTGGTATATGATTTAGTCCTGATCCACCAAATTTGCTTTAAAAACAGCTGAAACTTTGCAAGGTTCCAAGTAACACCCAATGGATCTTACTGCCAAGCACAGGAGCCTTGCCTCTGTCCAGTTTCCCCTACAATTTGCATCATTAATCTGCTGTATTTTGAAGTCCCAGAGTTTCATTGATCTCACTAGCATTAACAGTCAAAACAAGTAGTTTCGCTTGCAAAGTTGAGCGGGTTTTATATGCCAACTCCTCAGCAATGCCAGAATTAACTGCTCAATGTATAATCACAACATAACACCCTTATCTTTGCAGTTCTAAGACACTGTTCCTTCTTGAAACTAACTCTTTTCTTGGAAGCCTTGAGCAATAGTTACCAGTTGTCCAGCACTGCCACATTGTCCAATTCATTATATGCTTCTTCAGCAAATCAAATATGCTAAACAACTTAAACATACTTAAGACAGCACATATAGAACAAGGTATCATTTGGTGTATCATTCCCCAAAAGCACTGCCTTCAGTGGCATGATTCTATGAGATTTACCATCTGGCATGAGAAGTATCTGAAGCATAATTATTCAAGATACATAGCAAAAATTTTTGATTTTTAAATAGTGGAGAGAAGTTCCCCTGTACACAAAGAAACATTTTTTCATATAAGAACAATGAAGTCCTGGTACTGGATACTTGTAGCTGTTTTATGTACTCATGTAAGCAACAGAAAACAACAACTAGGACTATCTTTCTCTGTTCTCTGGAATTACTGTACATTTTTATTTTTATGATTTAACTGGTTTATGCTTACTGTTCCTTTCTTCCTCAAAATTACACTCAACACTTTGCTAAAATATTAAAGCAAATCTAGATGATTTTTAGTTTTGAATTATTTTAAATAAAAAAACTGCTGCAATTACACACTTTCCATTGAAGTTTCAGCTTTTGGATTGTTATCCTTTATATCTAAGCAAAACAAAGTCCAAATTTATGCTTCATAAATCACTTCTACTCTTCTTCCTCAGAACTCACTAATCCTATGATTTTAGTCAAGGATTCCAATTTACAGATAGGATTTTCTTATAACATGCCTGGGATAAAAGGTATTACATCCCCTACTCTGTATAACCTGTAATTCACAGGCAGCTGTTTCTCCTTCAGTTTACTAAAAAAAAAAATACTAAATCAGTAACTGGCCATGAATTTCTAAGAGTTTCTGAAATGTAACAAACACAAAGAAAGGTGTCCAGACCTTCTGTTTTTCACATAGAAGTCCTCTTGGAGTTACCCACTTCTGAGTGCAGAACACCATGAGCCTTTACAGCTTCAGTGCAAGCCATTCAGCATGCTGGCACTGCCTTGGAGGGCTTGAACGCCAGCACCATTCCACACCTATCTTCAGCCCCCATCCTCTTTGAAACCTCATCACACAGCGTAGCTCCCTTCACCAAGGTCCTGCTTCTCTCTACCTTCCCGCTGTGCCTTCTCTCCTTCTTGCACCTTACTCTCATCTCTTGTCTCACCCCTTCATGGAGCTTATGCTCCTGAGGAAGTTCCACCACCCCACCAGTAATTCCTGATATAATCAAGTACAGCCACGCACCACTATTTGGTACTCGTGGTTTGGGTTTTTTTATATTCTGAGCAGTCTAGCAACTTGTGTTCACCCACAAGCTTCTTGGCCTGAAAGCAGCATACACGGTCCAGCACAACAGTCCTCACTCGCAACCAGCCCCTTCCTGCAGCAGCCAGTGTAATAAAACCAGCATGTGTGCAGTATGAGTGAATCAGTCTCTCCTTGACACATTTCAAAAATTCAAAGCAGTCTGACAGAAGGAAAAAGAAAGCCAAAGAGAAGGGAGAGAAGAGGCAGGAGATAAAGAAAATGGACAAGATGGTTTTCACTGGAAGCAGCATTCTGGGGTGCAATATCCTCTCCTTTCCCTGAGGGTAGAAGCAGCATTCTTCTCCTTTATTCCTATATAACATTCCTTTTCTTTTTTCCCCTTCCTAGATTATTTTTAACATTTACTTCCACTCTTGTCTGACACTTACATGCAAGAAGTACCACCTTTATGGCACTCCCTTACTGATGGGCTAACATAGGTCTGTGCTTTAACTATGTGTGCTGAGCACCAAGCGGTATTTAAATTGTTTTCACTTCTTTTCTTCATCTTCCCACCTGCCAACAGCAGTAACAGCCTCAAAAATTATGCTTCCTGCTTCACTGCTGGACGGAAACAGTTCATAGAGCCTAATGTAACAAACTGTAACACCTTCACTGCTAAACACAGCATGGTAATGAAGGGGCTCATGCCTTAAAAACACTGACCATTAAATTACACTGACATATCTAAAACTACATTTTAGTTGAGAAGCTGAAAGATTATAAACATAATGTTTTCTCTTCGCTTTTATCAACAAATGTATAATCCCTCTCTACTCTCTCAATCATAGCTCTGGGGCTCTTTTTAGGGAAAAATAAAAATCAGAAAAACACCCAACCCATAACCTTAAATTGGGGAAGAGCTGAGCAACAACCTACAGGTGGTCCAAACAGCTTGAACTCAGTGAAAATTGAGTGAAACTCAACTCAGTGAAAACTCAAGTTCAGTTTGCTAGTGGCTTGAATGATAAATAAAGACTCATCTGGGGCAGGAAGACCTTAAAAGTATTCAAAGTCTGCTCGCAACAAAGTAAGAGTGCTCTGAGCCACCTCTTCCCACATGCCTATCACACAAAGCACACATACTTCATGCATGACCTTTGTATGACTACATCTATCTCTAGAAAACTCATTTTACTCTCCTTGCAAACAGATGAAATACACTGTGTAGTCAGCTAGTTTACCTCCTAGCAGCTGATAAACTGGGTTTGCAAACATACACCCTCCACCCCCTCCTTGTGTCTGAGAAATCACTACTTTCCTAGCCAAAGGCAGCAGAGACAGATTACCAATGTGATAAGAAAAAAGAAGTGCCTGCCCTGGGGGCTCTATACCCCATTTCACGTGCAAGGTGCAATTCTTCTCCCAGTAAGATCTATCAGTACTTCCCAGCCCATCACCCTCAACCCCAACACCTGTTGGTCATCAGTGACCCACACAGGTCCATTGTCAGCTTCCCTGTTACAAGACACTGCGTTAACAGGACTACTCAGATTATTAATACTTCAATGAAGAAAGAAGTACTTTCAGCTGTGTCAAGGCCACAACATTCAATACTTGGCAGTCTCAAGGCCCCTTTTTGACACAAGATAACATAGTAATGTGTCAAAGGGGGGGAAACAGTAAAGCCAGGAATGGAAAAATAATCCAACAGATACTATATAACATTAGGAGTAGCACAAGATCTTCCTGACCACAGCCTGAATAAAAATAATACTGTAGAAATAATTTCAGGAACAGGGACCGAGAGCCCTGCTTGCTCACTTCCACTGGAGAGGGAGGCTGGCTGTAGGGCTAGAGCACGCTCTTGATGGAAAAGCTTCACCTGGAAGAATAACTGAAAAAAGCTGCAGCAAATGATAGCTAGCTACAGCACTTCTAGGACAAAATGTGCTTCAAGGCCATACCAGAATACCTGATTTTAGCAGGCACATACATGAGGGTGGAATTTGGCCTATATTCTGTACACCTTAAGTTATTGTTCACAGGGGAGGGAAAGAAAGCATTGAGTTTAAACTCTTGAGATTAAAACTAATTCTACAGCTTGCTGGACAGAAGAACCTCAGTTCCACAGAACGCAATATAAGAGCAGTGACAGTAAATACACCTATCAAAAAGAGACAATTGAGAAAGTGAAGTCCTGAACACTGACCTATGAAACCTCCTTTAAAAAACAAACAAACACCACAAAAAAACCCCCAACAACAACAAAAATAACCTCAACTTTCTTTCAAATTTAAGAAGACCTCTGTTACTTGTAAAAAGTGTTCACTTCATTGAGGCAGTGATTTGAGTTAAATAAACTCTACTAAGAAGCAAGGGTAACATTCCTCTTGCATTAAAACATTTCTTATTAGCCAGTTAAACACTTGATTAGCTCTTCAAGTGACATTAGCAAATATAAAATGAAGCAGCCACCCTCCTCAATTACTGCAAACACATCCTGTTTCCAAGATGCACCTTTATTTAGGCCCATCACTTTGTTGTTTCTTTACAGTTAAAGAAGATGAGAACCAATTTGGTATCCAAATAAACAAGCTTCCAGGTGTTGGCTACTAACATCAGTTAAGCCAGAAGCTTTAATTCCTGAGAGGAAACTGCTGTGTGACTCTAACTCACTCCTTTCACTCCTCAACAAGGGCTCAAAGCTTGAGTTGAGGCAAGAAGCAGGACAAGCAGAGAGAAGAGACAACTCTTCTTGTTAGAAATAAAGTGCTTAATATGGAAAGTGTATAAGAACAGTTTTCCTATTCGAACACCATGCAATAAAGTGTTGTGGTATTTTCAGCCCATCTCCAGAGAGGTGGTATTCCACCAGAGCAGTTTTGATAAGGACACTGTACATCACACTGCTAAAACATGTCATCCCATTTAACTCTAGACAAAGCTGCAGTTTTATTGCCACATCTTGTGTCAGCAGTACCAAAGTGTTTCAGGTGGCAGCTGATGGATTTTCACAAATAAGTATGCATGCTCCCATACTTTGTTTAAGTGTTCTAGAATTCAACAGCAGATGGGAAAGCCAAAGTTTGAGTCTTTTAAAAGAGCAAGCAATCATGCTGAAAATATTTAAGTCAGCTTGTCGTTAGGACTTTTTGGAGTTGTTTATGGAAAGAGCAAGAAAGCATTAAAAAAAAAAAGTAGAGTTCTTGGATAGATTTATTTTCTGTTCTAGTGTGCACCCAATTTGTCCATCAGGGACTTGATCCAAAAGCAAAATCAAGTTTAGGACCATCCCTGTAAATTTAAGGACAAAAAGATGGATTTAATTTTTCAGAATTTGGAGCTCTCTTCCCTCTACACCTTAAATTTGCAAGTCAAATTTCCAAGCAGTGTCAGCCCCAACTTTAGTTGTCCTAAAACTTGCACAAAATAAATATAGCCCACATCACTTCAAAAATTTATGAAAAACATGTAACAATACACAATTCTGGAAAACATTGCTTTGTTGCTGCGGGGTCTGAAGCCAG
Organism: Pithys albifrons albifrons; assembly: GCF_047495875.1. NCBI lineage: Eukaryota > Metazoa > Chordata > Aves > Passeriformes > Thamnophilidae > Pithys > Pithys albifrons. The sequence continues at coordinate 90,001,819 of NC_092461.1, forward strand.
GAAAAAGGGCAACATACATAATATCCTGAAAGAACAAGGTAATTGAACAAACCCACCCTCTTCCATAATGGTGCAGATTACTTCATCCACAATGGTCTTGAAAACGAGTTTAACTCTATAGATAACTCTGTTCTTCACAACAAAAGGAATGAAAATGAGAGGAAAGCATTATTGTTCACCACACAGAAACCAAACAAAAACCAGTAGAAGGGCTAGCAAGGAAAGAATGGTTAATCTCACATTTCTAAAAGGGTATTATAAACAAAGCATGGTGAACAACAAAAATAAAGGATTAAAAAAAAAAAGAAGATACAAAAGTGCTTAATGGTGTTCTTTTAAATATTTACTTTGCTGCTATTTAGAGAATAATTTGTTCCATTTACTAGCATTGGACTCAAAGGACTGCTTTAATCCAGAGAGATTAATTATAGCCTTTGGAGTTATAAACACAATTTGGGAAGTGAAGCATAGAAGAGGAGAGAGACTTCTCACACTGGTGATTAACAAGTTTATGTGCTTTGGGGCTACACTGCACAGACTGTGACCCTGCTACACCTGTACAATGCAGGCAGACTATTGCACAGGACACCCATGAACTGAGGAAAAACAGCACCCGAGATACCCAGGGAAGGCACCATCCTACCCTACAGTGTTGCTACAGGCAACTAAGGTACTTCTCAGGTGTCCTTCACTGAAATACAAGTTCACTGGCACATTATGAAAACGGCATCTGATCTCACTTTAATACCTGCACCAGAAATGAGTCACCATGCTGAGACAAGCAGAGAGGATGGGACCCCATCCACACTGCCTTTAAACCTCTCACATGCTTTCATATGTTTCACCGTCTGCTCGTTACTGTGTCCCACACCAGGAGACACAGGGGCCAGCAACATTAGCAGGTCAAGGCTGGGAGCGATCTTACCTAGCAAGGGGTTGGCTGCTCCTTCCTCTGAGCTCTCCTCAGCCCCTTCCTCCCCCAAACCGGACGTGGCAGAGTCCTCTGGGGCGGATGCGGAGCCAGGAGTGCTGGGCCCGCTGACAGACCCCAAGTCACCTTCCTCGCTGCTGGAGCCATAGCGGTCAGGCTGGGCAGCTGTTCCACCCTCACTGCAGCTCCTCCGCTCCTTGCGGTGCACTCGGGAGTGCAGCACCATTTGATGGTAGGTGCGGAAGATCTTTCCACACTCAAAGCACTCGGTGGACTTGTTCTGGGCAGCGCGCCGGCTCTGCCGCGAGGCAGGGCGGTAGTCCAGATCCCCTTGGGCAAGTGGGCAGCTCTCCCCTGGTGCGGCATTGCTGGTTTTCTCCAGGCGCCCACTGGTGCAGCTCTTCTTCTTGGGGTTGCTGGGCGAGTCCTGGTCTCGCTTGCGCTTCTCCTGGTTGACAAGGATATACTCCCTCTTATCCTTGTCATAAGTCACATCCGCATCTGCGAGGGCCTCATCCCATCCCACATACTTCACATACTCCGAGGGCTCTACTACTTTTCCTTTAGTGGCCAGCTGCCAAGCTTGGTAGCTACTGACTGGATCCAACTCGGCTACTCTTTTCCCAGGCTGTCCTCTTGTAACTCTATCCAGCACTACAGATGGCTGTAGATTGAGACACTGCAAGAAAAACTGCTTCGTTACCGAGCTCAGGCTCCCATCAGTCAAGCCCTCAGCTTTATCCCCAGTGCTGCCTGGCTGCACCCGGTAGTGAACAACGTTATGCGCTTTCAGGCTTTCCATATTTGTAAACAGATTTCCACACTTGGTGCAAACTTCATATAGAGATAGGCCTGTCACAATTGTCTCCTCTTGTATCACATCATTGATAGTGGCTATGAGCTCCAAATCATTTTTTGGTTTGTTTTTGCTCCCAGACCTGGGGCCATGTGACTTCATGTGGTTTTTGAGAAACCAGGGCTCTTTGAATCTCCTGCCACAAATATGGCAGCCGTGATCAAATGAGCCCCTGTGCTTTTTCATGTGAGCTTTCAGGAACCACGTTTGACTGAAGGCCTGACCGCAGACTTCACATGGAAACTCACCCGCACTCAGCTCACTCTTGCAGTTCTCAGTATAGGCCTCCCCATTGGGGACCTGAGCTGTTATATGGTCCTTCTCTATGTGGTTTAACAGCGTCTCCTCCCTTAGGGTCATGTAGCTGCACAACCTGCACTTGAATGGTTTGTGGACCTGGTGCAGGTGCTGCTCCAGGTCTTTCTTCCTTTCAAATTTGTTTTTGCAGAAGGTGCACTGGTAAGAGGTCAGTTTGCCATCCTCCTCGGCTGGCACTGTCTCCATGACCTCCTTCTTGCTGCTTCTCAACAAGATCTTGCTGCTATCAACCTGAGAGGTACCATTCAAGATCTTGTTGCAGGCAGAAGTACTTTTAGTGGGGCTGGTGCACCCGCCAAGGCCCTCTGAAACGCCCATCTCCCCCAGCTGCACCTCTCCCATCTCCACCTCATGTCCCTGACTTAAGGTGCCTGTCCTGTGACTACGGATGTGAATCTTAAGGTTGCCCTTTTGGGAAGCTCTGTGATCACAGTAAGGGCATTTGTAGGGCTTCTCACCAGTGTGCTTCCTCATGTGCTGCGACAGGGAGCTCTGAAAAGGGAAACTTTTACCGCAGATGCAACAGCTGTGGCACATGGTCTTGTCAGTATCCATGTCGTTCTTGCTTAGCTTGCCAGGGCTGGAGGATCTCCGTAACTCCATTTCTGCCTCTCTGCTACGATCCATCTGTATTACTGCAACAACAGGTAAGCGGGTCAGGAGGACAAAAGCATGTCTGGCAGCAGAGGTGGCCTGGACTGCGTTTTCAATCATACGGCTCTGCAGAGAAGTGTTTTTATTGCTTCATTCTCAAGGTAACGCTTCTCCTTTCAGTTGCTCAGGAGAGTTCAAAGCAACAATTTACTTCTGTGTGCTGTATAAGAAGATGGCATAGATCACCTGAAACAAGAATAAAATCATACAAATGTACAAATTGTTAAGTATATTCAAATCTATTTGTTTTTAATTCAACAGCTTCCATCACTCACCCCACATTCAGAAGCATCCCGTACAACAATGTATTGCACCAAAAAGCAGCAGTTTCTCCTTTTGCTGATACTATAGACTTCAATGATAAGTGTAATTACTAATAAGTAAAGTCCATAAAAAAGAAAACATTCATTTCCATACACTGATATCAAAATGTCTTGAACAAAGTGCAAACTTTAAAAATATTTTTGTTTTAAAACCAGGCAGAAGTGGCTAAAAATACACCTTAAATGTGGAAAACATTTCTTGAGGGGGTTATTACACTTTAAATCTGTGGCTTTACAGTCATGTGTAATTTCATATAAAATACTTACTTGTCAAAGATAAAAGGCTCTCCTAGAGACTTTAGCAAGTATCATATTCATACTGGCAACTACATTTCTTTGCGTCTAAGACAGCTCTGCTGTGCTTGATGTGGCACACACAGAGCAGGCGCAGAGGTTGAGGACGCTCAGTGCTTTGATTAGAGAGCAAACAAGAACCCAGAGCCTGACAAGCATTCATGAAAACTAAAAGCTACCTCCTGATGGACAAGGAAGAAAAAATCCTCCAAGGGTAAAATTTAGTCTCAAACTAAGAATGAACTGATAATGTGTGTAGGTGTCAAACTACCCTGACAGCGAGTGATTTATGTCAACACAATTTACAGGATATCACAGCACCACCCACCTCAATGAAACAGAATCTTCAGCATAAACAAACAAAACAAGAAACAACTCTGATTAACAGAACAGCTTAATAAAAATGTAAATATTTTTGTATTTTGTCATGATTAAATGCAAGGGTCAGTATCCATCTCAGCGCAAGATGAAACACATCAGCAATTCTCCACCTTGTATATGGTAAAAAACAAGTGGTCAAGATTCCCATAGGTTGTTTCTTTTCCAATTACCACACTGCATCACAAAATCTTCCCCCCCCCCCTTACATCCTCATTAAGGACTACAAACATCACATGACTAACATCAAAGAACACAGCATTCTCTAATGAAGAGAACCGATCTATTGCCACATTAAGAATATATCAGCTTCTTAAAATGTAGCTAAAAATATGCAGAGCATTAACAAAACCATATATTCGCAAATCCATCACTTGACACTTATGGCTCACAAAAGAGCTACAGATCTACAATTTCTCACTGTTTTCACCTGTGACTCTTCAATATGTAAATAAATAGTCTAACCACATCACCAGCATGAGCTTAACAAAAAGGTAAAACTGTAACATTTATAATCTCAGTTACACACTAGAGAACAATTTCGTTACATTTAAATTAACTTAGCCTTCTTATTTGCTAAAAAACCATTCACTTCTGGGTTTGATTTTCTGCACATCTAGTATCCATTCACCATGCTAAGAGTTATCAAACAAGATCAACCCAAACCACCTTTTCTTCAGAGAGCTAAAAATATTTAAGGGATGAGTTACAAAAGCAATTTCATTTCTTGAATGAAGCAATTTTTTATTATTGCTAAAAAAAAAAGAAATTTCACAAGTTCAGAAGTTCATATGAGCAGCAAGTTTACAAACTAGAGCATCTAAATTAATCCTGAAATTAGCTATTTAAAACCAAATTGAGGGACAGCCTCAGAAGACATTTCCTGGCTATATAAAGGATGCCAACCACTGAAGCTGTGGCTGTACCAGAAGGTATAAACATGAAAAAACAGCAAATACAAATGCAGCTTACCCTGCATATTGATGGGAAAAACAATTCAGAATAACATCTTATTTATTTGACCCATAATCTAACTCTGTCAAGTAACAACTCATATTGTCTTATAATCAAAGACTTAACCTAGAACTCATTAAATCATACATCAGGTAACTTCTTGTTAAAATATACTATCATGTTAAATTCAAACAATAGGTTCTTCAGAAATGTTCCACACCATTTCAGGGGGAAAAAAAAAGTTTTGGGGACAGATTTTTTGAGGTTATTTTATACAATGTTTTCTACATTCTTATTTTTCCACAGTTTACACTAGTGAGAATATGAGAATACTGCTTTTACTGGCAGGCTGACTTTAAACTAACAACTTTTTCCAAATTTATTTTTAAATATAGGTCCCATTTTAACTCAACTTTCTACAGCATTTGCTGTCTGAAAGTTCAAAAGAGCTCTAAGAGTCAAACTTGGACAAGAATGCTATATGCAGCAGTTCAAGCACATATAAACCCAAAGCTTCAGAGTCCCTTTGTTTACTTGGCCACATATTCCCTGGGCTTAGTCTTGACATATTTCACTTTAATTATTTATAGCATTTTCATTAATGAAACTTAGTTATGAAAATGAGGGTATGAAGAAAGCATTACTTGTAAGAAGGGTATTAGCCACTCACAGGAGATCCCCCTAGCCCTGTAATAAATTAGGCCAGGGGATCGAGGGGGAGAGAGTTAAAAAATTAATGAATTATTTTATTAGTGTAAAATACTTATTGGAATTGTTACTGTCTTCACCAAAATATTCTGAGAAAAATTCTTCTGTCTTTATTACTTTATCTCGGCCAATGCACTGCAGTTTATAACTTTAGAAACTGAACTAAAGTATTCCTAGACTTGAATTATTTGTATGCACACACATTTAATGCTCATAGAATTTCAAGTCTGATCTTCCATAGACAAAAATTCCTTTGGGAGGAAGGCTGTTCAACCAACTTGAGCTTGCTTTATACAGTCTGTGAAAGTCTACCTTAAGTTTTGGTAAATCGACGGACACAAACAAACACCTCACCACTCTCCCTGTATGTCTTCTGAGTGCCACTTAAAAATTATTCTTCTCTGCAGGACAGCAAAGACAGTTGACCATTGGAAAGCAGTACATAGAATACCAACTTTGAAAAAAGCTTCAATTTACACCACTGAGCATACAAAATAAGGGTAAAAACACTTGTAAAAAATCCTACCAATAGGAAATAAAATTCTGGCTTAATAATTTTTACCTCAATATTAATTACCAAATATCAAAGGTGACACAAAGGATGGAAGACATCAACTCATAAATGAAATCACACCTATTACTCCTTCACTGAGAGTAAAATCTTGCCATAGCTATTTTTGTTTCTTCCTGGCTGACTGTGATGATAAAAATAGTTGTGTTTTGAAATAATTCCAAATCTGAAAGTATTCTGAAACAATTCTCTTTCAGCACATATGGAATGCAGCCACCTCCAGCTACCCTCAGGCTACCAAGTGCTTCATCTCTCAGTAGTTTCAGGTGGTAACAAGCAACCTTTCCCTGCTTTGGTCCAAACTCACCCTGGAGTTCCATAGCACTGGTTTGTCACACAGAATCCACAGCAGAGTCACATTCAGCCTGCAGATTTCTCCCAGACTGTCACAGCACAGAAATCCCCACTAGCAGAGAGGCAAGCTGTAAGGAAATGCAATTGAATGTAAACTGCAAATTGACACGTAGTCTTTAAAACATGGTGTGTGTTTTAATGGCACTGCAGTCTATGCCAAATGCCATACAACTTCTTGGGGGTGGGGGTGATACTTTGTTGTAAGGGGCATATGAACTAGATTGAGTTTATTTTGTTGAATTAGGAATCAGTTCATGTAGAAGCAGCTGGCCAGTATCCATGAGACATTTTCAGCCTCTTTAAAACACACTAAGGCACTTAACATCACTGTTTACATGCAAGTTTGAAATCTAAAGCAAGATGTAAGAGAAACATGAACAAAGACCCAAAACCAGGAGGGGTGGTGTGCTGAGAAATGCCTTTGCACAGCCAAATACTTAGTTATAAGGCTTGTTCCTGCACCATTGCCTCACAGAGATTCTTCGCCTTGACCCACATAGGAATAAATACAAACTGTTTATTCCCCTAGTCCCCCTGAAGGGAAAACAAGCTTTTCTACAAACTTAAACCAAGCACTTGTCAGAATCTACCCTATTTCAAACATTTAGGCATCAAAACTTCTCCAGTTTATAAAACTAATTTGGATGGAGCTCTTGGCTTGAGAGAGAACACATTTGACCAAAGTGAGTTGCTCTCAGAGCCCCAGCATCTTTTCCAATATCAGCCATGGCTTCCCCAGTGAAGCCATTGATGCCTGTCCCTGCCAGCAGCTTGGCAGGTACACTGGTGCATGGGTGCATACCCTGAAAGAGCACCAGGGATCTGAGGAGTACCCACAGAGTGAGACAGACCCTCTTAGGGACCATTTGTGCCTCTTTGAAAACAAGTAACTTCTAAAAAGCGTAATTGAAAATAACAAAAGAGAATTGCTGGGGAAAAAAAAAAGAAAAAAAAATGCAAAAAATACCACATTGGAAAAGTAATTGCAAATTCATTTCTTACATACAAATATCCTGTGCAGTGGAGGCAGGAAAACATAGAAGAAAATGATTCCTGTTTCAACATACAAAAGACTATACATTTTAAAAAAAATTTAATTAAACACGACTTTAAAAATCATACTGCATGAGCTACATGAGTAATAAAGAAGAACATACAATCTGGTAAGCTACATAGACCTATTCAAATAGCAGAGTGAATCTTTTAAAACAAACTGCCTTCAGTCTGGGTGTATTTCAAGTCCCATCTGAAAGATAAATGCACCGGAGAGATACCACTTTTCTAATCTCCAAGAGGTTTGAACATACAATCCAACCACTCCACCATGTTCCCTCTGTCAAAATCAACAAGGACTTAAAAAACAAAAAAACCCCAACACACCATGCAATGTGAGGTGTGATCTGGTGGAAAAATATCTTACTGAAATTCCTTTTAGATGATGAAATGATAGGACATAGCACGTAAATATAGGTGAATTGGAGGAGATTGAATGTTTCAAGAACAGCAACCTGGAGAGAAGATCTCTCCTGATCTGAGAAGGCTCTGGTTGCCTCAGTCAAACAGGCTTTGCCATTCAGAGTAAAGAGACCAGAAGAGAGTGCAGGAAGAAAGGAGAAAAAAGACAAAGTATTTTACAATTGCCCCACCAGGCTCTGAGCTCACTGAACACAGATCTTTCTCCCTCGCCATGTCTTCTTCCCAGGCTACAGACTGTCCTCTACACACACACCAGTCTCACCCTACCTGCACGCCCTCTTCCTGACTTTATGAGGGGACGCTGCTTCTTGTGGACATCCAGATGCCATAGAGGGTCTCTGTCCATTACCCTGACAAAATGCTCAATCCTGCCGTCTTTCTTTAGGCATCAGTCCTACCAAAATGCCTCTTATGAACCACGTCACCAGACCATTTATGCCTTGAACTGATAGCATTCTTCAGACCACACCAGGGCACAGAAGAGCAAGCTTATCCTCAAACAGTAAGCCTATAGCTGATTTTGCACGAAATCCTGGCATTCTGCAACTGATAAAGATGAAGGCAGCATAACTGTGAATTGATTTTCTTAGAGTAATCCAAACTAACCCAATAAAAACCTATCCAACAATCCCAAGCCAGTAGTAGAAGACTGACAAATTTTCAAATGTATCCAGTTATTAAAAGCAGCAATCTTGACTACAGACCTCCTAAAGTTTGTTTAAGCCTGCCAAAACTGACACAGGACTGAAAAAAACCCAACAAAACCAAAAACAAAACAGAACAAACAAACAAACAGAACTCCTGGAAAAACAAACAAGAAATTTCTATTAGTCTATTTCCACTCAGGCTTTATAAAATCCTTCAGCAGCATTTTGCAATACTTTTTTTTTAATTATTTTCAAACAGTCTTCCCCTGCAGCTGGTGAAGCTCTTCCCATTTTCAAAGTTTGCTGTCTGAACTCTGAGATATTGTTTCGAGCTTCTCCAAATACATCATGTGTTTTTGTGTCTTTCTCCCTCCATGAGCTAATGACATTATGCAGCAGCTTTCCGAGCGGGCAGCCAGGGCTGGGAAAGCAGTCAGGCCTTTCTCAACTGATGCCGCACCCTTTGCAAGGGAAAGAATACAATGAAATAAGGGAAAAAAACACTAATGCTGAAAAAGCTGGAGGTAGGCATCTGTAGAGAGGTGACTGCTCTCAAAACAAAGCCAACAAAACCTCTGTAACCCAGATTTTTTTGTGTCTCCTCAAGAAGCGGTTCAGGAGCAAGGCGGGGTGGGAGGGAGTTTGCTTTCACACTGCTACAGGGATATATTGAGTAACAGAGAACTGTCACCCACTCAGTACATATTTTGTGTTTTAGTATACTGTGTGTGTTTGTCTTCTGAGAGACAAAGAAATGCACTTTACTAGTTACACTGTAGTGTTCTAAGCAATGAATTGAAATGTATCATTAACATCCAGGACAAGCTTTATCTTGCTAACAAAACAAAGGGACTATTCTTTTAACAAATTGAGGGGGAAAATCCCATAATGACAATGAAGAGTTCCTCTCCCTAAAAACTGTGCTGCACAAGAGTAACAATTACAGGCTTATATTCTACAGACGGGGGTTGTGGATGGCTGCATGAAGCGACGCATTCACTATTGGGAGAGTAAGTACCATTGATGACAAGGCCTTGGGGCTTCTGCTGTTCACAGACCAATCAATAATCCATTATGAACAAACTACATTTCCCCTCTAATATGAAGAAATGAATAAAAGGGAACCAGTAACACTAGCACTTTCATGGGAAAAAACCCAACAATGCAGAAATCACGAAATGCCACCACAAGTCTTAAAACTATCGGTGATGATTAACACTGACAGAACTACCCACAACAATCCTTTATTTTACAGCAGTTGCTGGAAACCACTACATTATATTAAAAAAAAAATAAAAGCTTATTTTAAAGACAAGATTTTTTCAAGGCTACTTAATCTGGCTTCAGGACAAAACAAAAAGCAAAAGCCAATATTAATCTTTCAAGGCAAGGAGAAGAAAACAAAGTAACTTCACCCAAACATCTACCAGCTTGCTTCAAACTGTTTTCTAATGCAACATAAATAAGAACTTCTAATTAGAAATAACTGTCCAAATGTGACTGGTCAACCATAACAAGACTTCATTGCGGCAGCTGCGTTACCATCCAGACATGAGGCCCTGAAACTGTTGTTCTCCCATTGTCATTGTCACATGCTACAATACAATCAAGAGAGGATCCATTTAAACAGCACAGCCACAGTAAACCTCAGCATGCTCAGTCCAGTCCCTATCTAGATCTCTGAACACAGGACCAGAAGGCAGAAAAGGAGAAAAGCCCTCCCGAAAAATTACAGATCAAGTATGTAAATTAAAAAAAAAAAAATTTAAAAAGAGAGAGAAAAAAGAAGTTACTGATTTTTCTGATGAGTAACAGTAAATTAGACCCAAAGGAAACACTGAGACTGATATTACTAATGCATAAGGCAGTCTATGTCCTTCTTCTGAAATGTAAAGACTAGTAGTTACAGTTGACCTTGTGGGGTGGGGGGCTAGCAGGAATGAATGCACAATGTGATTATTGATCAGCCCTAGAAAAGCCAAGAACTACACTAGCACAGATGTGATTTTTCTTTTCCTACGGTCATTAATGATATATATTGGCAAGTCAAAAGCTCTTATTTTGACATGCTGTAACAGTATTAATTCTGAAAATAAGCTTCATCTTACATTGAAAAAAAAAACCAACCAAACAAAAAAAAACAACAAAAAATCCCAAACAAACCAAGAAATTAAACAAAGAAAAAATACCCTTCTCCAATGTACTTCATGTAACAGTAATGTTTTCCTCTTTGGCCACACCCACCAAGGGAGTTACTTTAGTGGCTTACTATTCCTCAAGACTAAGAATTAAAAGCTGAAGAAACACAACTCTGATAGTTTCAAACCAGAAAGTCAGCCACTTACAAGCAAAGTCACCTCAATATTGTGTATTACCTCCTTATCCAAATCAATGGCATTGATTCTGTCTATTCATGCATGTCTATGGAAATGCATATATATATATATATGGGCAGCATAGTATTTTCCCAGCATCCAATAATGCCTTTTTATTTAATGATCTAGTTAGGACTTCCACTACAAACCAATTTACACAGAGTTGCAACATGGGCATTTTAAATCTTCAGCATGAGGGCTGACTTCAAACTGTACAGGCAGCGTATTTTCCTGCCAACATGCTCTGCTGCAGGCTCAGTTTGTATCTTAAAATGGTAAAATGCAGGAGTGCAGCACATTGCACACAGAGACACTCACACACTTCTCCTTGCTGCCTCTTTCATCTGCCCCATCAATGCAACCTACACACATCCTCAGCTGCCGTAAGTGCACGCAGTGCCATGAAATCAATTTGTATCAATTCAGAAGCTGTACCCCTTGCTAAAACTGGAATGCCTTTGTGCTGTGTAAATCAAGACCTAAATGCAAGAAAAACATAAGCATAATTGAAAGTAAACATTTTGAATGTTGATTTTCTACCCCAGCAAAAGTTACACAGCAACCTTGTCCTAAGTGCCCAAATTCCATTCTGTCACAACGAACAACTACACCAGTAAGGAACAAACTTCAGTGCTTTAGTAGATTCATACAGCACTGTAACAACTTGTTCATGGCAGACCTCAAATGCAAAAAGCTGTATCTTTAATACCAAGCAACTTTACTAGCTACAGCTACGTATTCACCAGGTCAATGGAAGGTAAATATTATTTCTATAGGACATTGCTACAAAATAAGCTGCGTGGAGTATTAAGAAATTCAAGGTAATAAATTAATTTTCCTCATACCTAATATATCCTACTGCTCAAATTGCTACAGTAAAATCATTACCTTATAAATGTAAGTGTTGCCAAGTGTTAACCTGTTAACTAAATTACAGCACTGTTTTGATTAACTATTGTCTTACTGTAACAAAAAATTATTTTTGAAGTGACACCAGCAACTTGTTTACTTACTTTTACCTCCTCTACAGTATTATGAAGGAATTGTAAAGCAGCGAAACAAGAGCAAAAAGAGTGCATTAAAAAACAAAACAAAACAAAAATAACAAAAACAAACACAACAACAAAAACGTGTTGGGGGTGGGGGGAAGAGTGGGAGAGAGGGAGAAAAGGCAGAGCAACTGTGTCCTACAATACAAGGAGGAATAATCATATGCAATAAGCCATAAAAACATTCTGTTAAACATTACCTTTTGAGATAGAACTGCTTAATGCTGAGAAGCAACACAGAACTCACAAAACACACACCACTAAAACCTCATTTGCAGATGTTGGGTTACTTTTTTATGTGTGTATATATAGGTATATAGAGAGATGTAGATATAAAAAGTATTTCACTGTTAGCTATAGTAAAGCACAAAACAGCATGGATGAACTCTATTTTAGGAAGATTTCTTAAACGTTTAAGAACTTAAGCAGGTAATTCATTAAGACTTTCTCAATCACACTTTTTCCATTCTCTGCAACATTTCTGAATGTCAAGTATGCAGACTATGCCCAGGCCCAAGCAAAGACAATGCACTTCAAAGATTCCAAACCAGCCAAGCTGAAGTTTGCTCTACACCAGCTAAGACTCAGGAGCTACTACATTACTTAAACTGCACACAGCTTTGGCTCTGTGACACCAGTTCAGAACTGGCAGAGGACGCTGCTGAAAGCCAATCTCTGGCTAGCCAGTGACTCAGAAATACCTTCATTTCACCTTCTTTATACTTAGGTACACAGTACCCCTGAAGATTAATTCATCCACAAACATACTTTGTGATGTTGAGCTTATCTTACACTTATTAATAAGACACCTGACTGCTACTAGTTAAGAAGGATCACAAGTTCCTAGGTTCACAAGCAGTTTTAAAGATGAGAAGATGCCAGCTTTTGTTTCATTACTCCAACAATTCATTTCAAAGTTTTCTCCAGTTATCACTGTGAAAAGCTATTTCCAGTACAACACGTGTTTTTAAAAACAAAGGGAAGAAAGCAATAGTCTTGTATGTATATCAAATGAATACAAAGTGTTAGATGACTTTTCCTGGATTTCAAAGCTTCCAGTCAGGAGAAAAGAAACTAAACCTAAAATCAAGTCTTTCAGCTTTCAGTTGGTCTGGCTTATTTTGGTATGAAATACTGAACTATCTTTGTGGAACATCGCTCCAATGTATCACCCAAAGAGACAAACATTCCATCCAATCCTCATAAATAAAACTTCAAGGCACATTTTACCAATCCTGTTAACTTTGCTCTCATTACGGCACAACGTAAGATATGCTTCAGAATTTGGCACATCAGGACACTTTGAAACCACAAGATAAACCCCAACAACTCTCTTCCGAACTACCCTACATGTACTTCCCCTCTCCTTGCCATTTGAGTCTTTGGGCCAGTCCCTCACCTACAGTGTACAAGTAATTTTCCCAGAACTCCAAGGATAGACAGAAATTTACCCAAGTGCAGAAATTTATTCTGTGTTACATCCTCTGTGAAAAAGAAAGGCCTGAATAGATGGCTATGCCCAAAACCATTTGTGAGCTCACTGCTGCCCTTGGGAAGAGGAAGATACAGTTAAGAGCAGAAAAAAAGCAAAAGAACAAAACCCATTCCTACTTAGATACTCTTGTAACAGCCTCAACACACAAACGCTAAACAACTACTCGAAAACAAAACAAAACCTCTGAAATTATCACTCACAGGATAACAAACAAGCAAGCCTGCAAGAAAGAAAGGTCTGTTGCTCAGGCTGTTGCCAGTTTATTTTTCCATACACTACAGCTTGCAAGACGAATCTATCAACTAGTAAGAAAATTATGAATTACATACACCAAAAACACAAATCTGTTTGCATCACAAAATACTATAAACTTTATTACCCCTTTCAAAGAAATGAGTCCATGTACCACATGTAGACACCAACACCCCCTCCTCTCACACTCTTCACAACAGACAACTCAACACACCCTCATTACTACACATGTCTCTTCTCATCCACCGCAGTCCATGTCCCTGCGCATCCCATTCGCACCCACACCACTTCTGTGGCACTGACCTCCTTACTGCTACTCTCCTACCTGGCTCCATGCCACCTGTGTCATCACAGTGCCTCCAAGTCCCAGCTATCCATGCACACTGCCTGCCTGTCAGATCCCTTCTGGATCACCTACAGCCAACTGTCAGGCGCACAATCCCTTCCCAGCCACTGCCACCCTGCAGACGTAGTTTAAAGGCCACTTCTTTTCCCCACTCTTTCCTTTCCGTCTGCCTGCTCTTTAGCCATGCTTTCTTAGTTCTCCTCAACACTTCTGCTTCTTCCAGGAGCACCTTAGCTGCCTTCTCTCTCCCAAATTTGTTTGGGCCCTTTGTGATTAAATCTTCCATTCAAGCCCTCCCTTGTTAGCACAGCTTCAGTCCCTGCTCACTGGGTCCTTTTCAGGCTTTTGTATCCTCAGCTACAACAGTCATTTCCAGCCACCAAGCTCAGAACTTGTTCATCTCTGTTTTTTCAGCAACTGCTGCTCTCCCAAAAACCAAAGGATGCCAACATCCATGTCAAACGCCTCACCTGTTAGATTCAACACCATTCTTCAAGGACCCATGCATTTCCACCCTCACCCACCTCTTTTGTGTGGGCAGTGATTCACTCTCCCTATTACATCTTTTATACTGGTTTCCCATTTTCCTACTTTTGACTTGTCTTCTTACATTGCATTTAGAACTGGTTTTTCATTATATTTTTCATTCATTCTTAAAAGCATGTATCTCAGAAGTAACTCAAAATAGTTTTCCAGAAATAAATCCATCACTCAGTTTTGTTGGTTTTTTTTTTCCTCTGATGCATAATATGTGCACTACATATTGCTATGTTCTAATTGGCATGTATATTCCTCAAGGCAGGGACTTGAGAACCTTTATATGTACTCTTTTATGTACTTTTATACAGTGCCAAATGTTCCAACTTCAAATAATTTCTAAGAGCAAATTATCATTATAAAGTCAAGATTCACCTTTTCAAGGAGTCAAAGTCCTTCTTTTCATCAGAAGCACTGACAGAAGTTGAGAAATACCTTCTTTCCCATGAGCTCCAAAGGTAAACTAAATCCCCTCTTCTGCCTAGCCAGAGTTGATCTCCTAGTTAACCAAAAAGACCGTCAGATAGTTAAGAAGCTAACAAGGCATAAATCACACATCACTAACCTCTGGCCTCTCAGAAACCTAGATTTCCAGCCAATGTTATGCATTTACAAGACATTAATAACAAGCAAGTATAACAACAAAATTAAAGTGTCACACTTCCCTCTGTTTCTTCACAAGCAACTGGGAAAAGAGTGTGCTATGCAGAACAGCAAATTAAAGTGTAAGATCATTAGTGATGAGGTACTCCTCTTATGGGGTTAATCCCTTTCTACATCTGGGACTGTACGTATGATTTGAAAGCTTTCCAAACTCACTTTTCTCCAGAACGTGCATGCTGCTTTGTATCACACAGGTTACCACCATTCCACAAATAGAAATCTCCTTCTCTACCCCCTCAGGGCATTGCTGAAGCGAGTGGATTTTCCACCAGAGAAGCACAATGTAACTGTGACTCCTTAACTCCAAGAGCAGAATTTGAGCCACACTGCTAAATCCTTAAACCTGTTACACAACAAATAAGCATGGATTACAGTGTGGCTGGTTCATTATGGGATGTTTTGTGATGCTATTCCTAACACACAAACGCCATTTTGTCTTGGCCACATACATAAAGACCATTCTCCTATTTTTTTGTTACACATCTTTACCATCACTTTCACTTCTCTGCATGTCACCCATTTATTACTCACCTACTGCCTATTTAATACACTTTTAAACCCTAGACAGTGCTAAATAATCATGATATAACACCACAGTATTATACTTGCTCTGTATATAAACAACAGCTCCCACTACAGTTACTTGACACTTCTTACTATCAAAACAAACCATTTATAACTATGTATTATCTTTAATACTTCATGTCTACTTCACTTGCAGCATTAAACAACTAACTAAACTAAATAAAAAGGAACAATCTAAGCTGAGGAGGTTTATATTTCAGCAGAAATATTAAGCAAAAGTTACAGAAAATGCCTGACTAAAAGCACATTTTTAGGCAGGTGTAATCTAATTCTGGCAGGTTTACAACAGTCAGTTACAATCTTTGCTAATACTTTAGAGGATTTGGGGGTTTTATTTTTTTTAAACAGGTATAGATAAGCACACCAGTATTTACTTCCCTAGGTAATGGGTACGTTTATCAAAGCCACTGTTTATAATCTGAAGAGAAGATTTTCTCACAAGAAAAACCTGCCACATATATTTAAAAAACCCTCAGCCTCACAACTTGACTAGCAATAAAAAACACAGTCTTGAAAGAAAAATATACACAGCTATATTACTGCTGTGCATGGGGTCAAAAGTACACCACCTTATCTATAATCAAGTATTTTCTAAACATAAGGAAATTTTTTTCATTAAACCCTTGTATCAGGCTTGTAATCAAGTAGGACAACTCTTTTCAATATCACAACTGTGAATAGACTAAATGTGTACTCAATGTATCATTCCTCATTCTGTCACACTTCTCTACTGACAGGCTTTCAAGTACTGCTTAACTTGCCACATGTGATTAATTCAATTAACAAGTCAAGGTGTTAAAAACAATATCCAAAACGAGGTTTGGATAAAACCTGCACAGAAAGCACAATAAAAATTATTATCTTAGTACTGCCAACTCAGAGCACTAAACCTCATGGGTCCGGCATTTAAATATCATGATACATCCATAAACTCTGGAGAGGTTTTTGAACAGTGGATTTTCTCATTTGTCTTTTGAGCTTTTACAGTACGCTCAGTCATATTTCAAACTTCCTCCAATAATAACAATGTCAAGGAACTTTCTGTTTTTGGAGGCTTGCATCTTCTGTTTTAGAACCACTGGACTGCTGAAAAAGGGACTTTAGGAAATGATCCATACCTTCTACTGTTAAGAAGTGGTAACACCATAACTGAAGCAAACAGATGTGGTATTTCTTTGCTCTGCCTCTTCACTCATAAAATACTCCTCAGAAGGCTACAACAGCTTACCTATAAACACCTAATACAAGGGGATGGAAAAATCCCTATACATATGCATTCAGTGCATGGCCAGTGAGATGTACAGACCATATGCAGTCTCCACTTCACGGCATTTACAGGTAATCAAAAAACTACACAAAAGAAAACAAGCTATTTTATTTTGTTTGGAAAAAAGTAGTATTTTTTTGTAGGTATGTAACGCTTGAGATCTAGGTTAATAAATATCTTCTGTAATGCTTTAGACTAGATGTCACAAAATTAAGAACACTAAAGATAAAATATAATGTTAAAAAATATCTTAACTTGTTGCACCTATATAACCATATAAAAATCTAGATACTCACTGACAGACATCCAGTGCCATACTCCTATTCCTTGGGCCCAGCTACCTCTCCCCTGCAGGACTCAAGTTCTTTGGTAAGTCTGCCAGGTGCCTTCTGGTCAAATGTGGCACAAATACTGCAAAATCTCTGAATGGCACTAAAATACTTTGATCTTCTGCCAGAGTGTTTCTGGTATAACCCTGCATGTAAGCAGAATGGATGGTGACACCACTATTGTAAGACAAGACAGCTGTGTCTCACTGTGCTGGTCATTTGCAAAACTGCCTGTGTTGGGTACAGCTAAGGGCAGCCGCAGCACCTGCTAACCCTCTAAAGAGGAAAAGATTCGGTTGTTTCAACACAAACTACTAGGTGTCCCATAAAAGAGAAGTCAACAAACCAACACTCTGAGATACAGCAATAATGCTGGAAAATAAGACCCTGAATAGCATCTGTTTCATCATTTATTCTCTAGCATATTATCAACTTGAAACTTGTGAAAACAGTGTTCCTCCATATGCTTCACACAACAAAACAAAGGTACAAAGGGTGGTCTCACACTGCTACCTAGATGTTTCCTCATGCTGCTTTCTAGACAACTGGACCAACAGTTTGGTCACCAAGGGGCCCCATCATTGGTCAACATGGTACTTCTTGCACAAGACAACTGCTCCTTGGAAACCTCATTATGGCAGTTTGATACAGCTCATTTAATCAAGTTTCTCTTATCTCAGGGCATAGAGAAAGACTGCCAGCCTTACGAGAAGTTTAGAACACTCAAGGATTTGGTTACAAACTGTGAGTCAAATTCTAACCTGAGTCAAATAGGTGTCCCTTCCGACTTACCATGCTGACTTCAGTGGAGTCATTGCACATCCACATAAGAACGGAGACGCCAGCCCTTCAGTTCTTGTTTTGAAGTGCAAGACTGACATTTATCTTCTTTGGAATTATTTCCTTTTGCACCAGAATACTTTTTACATCCTGCCTGAGCCCATCAGCTGGAAACCAAGGCACCCAAGATTTTAATAAATTTCCTAAAACACGTAGCCCTTTATCACCATCTAACTGATTCAAAAGAGGCTCAACATTTGCAATGGACAAACCCCTGAAAGAAGAGTCCATACAGGGCTAAGAAACCAAAAAGTCACAGACACAACCTCTAGCTTGGTCACTGAGCTGCAAACTGGTCAAACTGGAAGGGTACTCCAGCAGGAGTTACCACTAAACACCTGCCCCACTTCTCATGCTCCTTCCCCCAAGCAGTTGCCACCAAGCACTGTTACAGGTAGATAAAGCACATGAACCTCCAGCCTGATCCAGTTCAGACCCTCTTACAGTCCCATAACTATTAATAACAAATCTCAAGCCAACTGCTACTGTACAAGAAAAAGGCAAAGGCCTCCTTGCATTCAGATCTTACAGCCCATCCACCTCCAGTTGAAGGATGGGGACTTGCTTTTATGTGACCGCAGAATTTCAGCACAAGTCTTATCTTTCACGGCAAGTTACAAAACAGCTGGCACTGCAGCCACCCAGCGCATAGCCACCATCTCCAGCAGAGCAGTAGGAACAAGCCTTGCCAAGGTAAGATGACTCCCTTCCCTGACTTTTTATGAACATATGCGAGAGGTCAACAGTCTCCAAAAAAGCTGATAACACAACTTTCAAGTTGGGAAGGCAAATAGTGCCGATTCCTCAGAACGTGGCAGGGAAGAAAAAAAAAGCTCTAAAAACACACACATCTCCCACTCTGCTACCTCTTCTGTTTCTGTGTCACAACTTCCCACTACTCACAGGCTGCCAGTAACACAGGTATCTTCCTTACTACAAACCAAACACTGTCACGGCTGCCTACTTGAGGATTCAGAGATACGCTCCTTGTAAGTCCATCGAATTAACTCAAGTGACCAACACACCAGTTGTCTTGCAGCCAAAGGGAAGAAACAAAAATCAAGTTAAAAAAAATTAACTAATGACAGAGGGCTTTTTAAATCTTCGGCAATGACATATAAAAAGATGTCAGTAAGATTTAAAGGACATTCAGTACACAAATTTCTTGAGTGAATGGTATGCTACTATGAAGAGTGGACATTATCAATGTGTTTGCACACACACCAGACTTCACAGCTTTCACTGTGAAACCAATAGTTTCTCTGTTTGAAACAGCCAAGCTCATCTGTAGCAATTTTGCAGCTAACAATCATTTGATTTCACTTTTCAGCAACAATACAGCCATCATATTACAAATATCATCAAATGAAATTTTAATTATTTTCTAAGAGTCACTTGGTAGCTGTTAATGAAGGCAAACTGTTAGAGAAATCCTGCCAAAAGAAAGTAATGACCAGATGTGTACCAGTGCAGCAAGGTCTTAACCTAACTGAATAACAACTTTAAATCATTAAAAAATATTGGACTCATCTACTATCAATGTTCACTCCAACAGTTATTTTAAAGCATTTCTCCTAACTCACACTCTACATAAGCTCTCGAATAAAGTAGTTCAGAAATCATGAAATATATATAAATACCTAAATAAGAGAAAGAGCAATAACATTACAGGGTTTCACATTTAAATATCAAATTGTTTTCAGTAACTTCTATTAACCTCTCTTTACAGCTTTTTTGGAGTTCATAAGGCTTCCTGCAGTCTAAAATAAAACAAAATGCGGAGCTCTCAGAAAGCTATAGATGCGCACTTTAATTACCCTACATTAAATATTTTTGTCATCTGCATTAACATTGTAAACCAAAACAACACATGCGGATCCAGGGATGCATTTGCAATACTTTGCACCCTTGGCCACCACGCCTGTGTGGTAGCAGCTAATTATGGGGGTGAGCAATGCCAATATGGAGCTTGTGCTTGTATTGCAAAAAAGGGCAGTTCATAGTCCAGCTTAGTTTTAAGTGCCCAGCATAGGGGCTTGGAGAAAAGGCTCACATTTTGTACTGATATTATTATATTGGTATTTTTCACAAAGCTGAAGTGAACTATTTCCATATACATCAAATAATAAGAAAGCACAACTGAACCACCACTTTGTATCACTTTACATTACTTTACAAGGGATCTGCAACTCAAAAAATATTTAAACCACTCTGATAACCCTTTGATATAAACACACTGAACTCCAAGGCATAAAAGCACAGCATATCTTTAGCACAGCACAGAAATATCAAATTTAAAACTATTTCATTTGTGTTTCTTTATTAGAAGAATGCTTATTGCTTCACTGGTTCATATTCCCATGTCTCTAGCCTATTGAGCAAATAAGTGAAACAACATCTATACATTTTATAATTAAGTTATCTCCACATTATTGTTCTTCTTCTCCACTGATGAAAGCTCTAAAGGAAGAAATGCTGTTGCCGAGCACTGGAGGCACCCCTCATTTAATGTACCTTATAGAACAAAGGCTGAAGTCAAAAGTTGGTCTCAATCATTCAGCACAATAAAATTTTTCCAAGGACAGTCTCTACAATCAGCAAAAATCAATCATCAGATGTGCACAGAATCACAGTTCTCCACCTATAAATTCTAGCACTTACAGCACTCCTGCTAGGGTTACAATTTTTTTAATTATTTGAATCACTTCTCTAAAGAAATACAATCACCAACCAAAAAACTACATGCAAGGTTTTAATATTCTCTTAGTGTCTTACCATGAAGTTTGTTCTAACATTTTTCCAGCTGGCCAAGAAAAGCAAACACATGTCAAGGTCAGAGGGAAATAACCGATTCTTGCTTCATCTGAATTCCAGTTCTGGGCAACAAAAAAATTCAGCAATTTAAACAGGAAACTGGCTTGATATCCAAATTAATCTTTCCCGTGAATGGAGAAGCAACATGCAGCAACTCTGTCTGCTTCTGCTCATTTCATCATTGAGAGGAGGACAAAATTTTTAAAAAAGCCTTTTAGTTCGTCTTGCTGAAGAAGATCTGCAAGTAGTGGCTGGTTTAATAAAGCTTTACTTCAAGGAAGCACATGATATGTAAACCGCAGACCAGAGTAGCGTGTTGCTTTCCTAACACTACAGTGCTAGTTTCTAATACGAACAAGAGCCTCTTGTACAAAAATTCTGAGAATAACCAAGTGCTGCCAGGTCATCACTTCTTGTCATACAATTTAGTGCAGTTTTGGTGACATGGCAAGCACTCTATGGCTTTACTATAGCTAGCTTAAAGCTTAACTGCTGCTTTGGTTTTCTTTTTTAAATCATTTTATTGGAATAAATTTCCTTTTTGTGACAGACATTGCTCATATTGGGTATTGAAATAACAGAGCATACATAATCATGAGGATGTTGCCTTAAAATCTGAGCCATTACAGCAGTGATTCAGGGGGAAAAAATATTTCTTCTAAAATCAGAGACATCTTTCATCTAAGGAAAGCAGTAAAAGATGAGACCAGTACCCCAACTTCAGAAAGCACAAAATAATTCAGAAATAGGCAACAGCACCCTTCTTTGAAAAGGTGTCTTCTTGACCTCATGCTTTGAGTAGCCCTTTATACCAGCAGTCATATGTCATAACCTTCTAGTTAGCCTCAGCTGTAATATTTTACTCTGATAAATATCTTGGTTTAGTGAGTTCCACAGGTCAAATGTCTTTGAGAGGTCAGCTCATTCTTGCACCCAGCCACAAGACATTTCTTTTCACTCAAGCATAGCTCCAATTCCACAGACGGTTAACAGGCAATACTGGGTTCGAATATAAGTTCAGTGTAGAATATTGGTAACATAACCTGAGCCTAATGCAATCTTTCCTCGATAACTACATTTAATTTGAAAGAGATGTTAAGCCAGTTTTACCATACAGTACATTTTTTATACTTGCACATGCACAGACAGACAGAGAGCCATAAATGGAAATTTTCAAAGTAGCCAAAAAGTCTTACAAATCATATTATGAAGGTTCCTTTGAAAACTTCAGCTATGCTTTTTTCAAGTCTCCTTATTTGCTAACTATTTGATAAGTACTCAATAATGCATTCCTAGAAAGGGGAAAAAAGTCACCATGCACATAGAAGGAAGTTGTTAAAGATAGTGGGATGCAGGTTATAGTGTGAGTTTTTGAGGGAAGTACTTTTAGGTCTACCCCTTAGTGTATGGGAGCTCAGTATGCTTTAACTGCTGCTTTGAAAATGCCCTATTTTGTCTTCAGAGTAAACCAAAAAGTGTCTGAAACCATTAACCTTCTAGGTATTACCCAGAACAACTATTTAAAAAGACACATAGTGGATTCTGCTCAAATTTTAATAAAAAGAAGTATTTTTTATTGTGTGAGGAAATCTAGGATGTCTTGAGCCCCACAGCATGTCCACACTGTATGGAACTATTTCGGAATGTATTTAAAACTTCGCATTCATGAATACACTTTACTAAAAATTGTAGTCTTAGCACTCCCACGTTTTGTTGTATACTGCTTGAACAAAATTATCTGATACACATTATTAGTGTCCTAAAGTGGCCTGCATTAGAGAAAGCCTCATCTGTCTCCTCATTCCACACAAAACCATTAAACTGCTCTGCGTGGTGAAGTCATCATTTCATAATTATAACTCTAAATTAAGGCTTTTGTGTTGTTAATTCTCCAGGAAAACTTGCACCTATGTTTTACAATGAAAGGAAAAATATCAAAATACATCTTACTAAAGGTTTATGAATGAATCCATTGTATCACTGATGAAACATGCATAAGGCCAAAATCCGTTCTATTTCCATGTTACTTTTTTTTCCTTCTACAGGAACAGAAGTTGACCTAAAATTATTTTCCTTTTTGAAACAAAATGCTGAGAGTGGGCTGGGCTGTGAATACAGGCTTTTCAGACATCTTAAAAAAGTTATTAAGAATGAACAAAAAGAAATTTAAGTCATTAACGGAAACTTTACACAAGATCAAATTCTGCAAACATGCAACTGAGTAACTTCACACACATAAATAATCTGCTTAAGTCCAATGGGGCTGCTCTTATTTTCAAAACTATTCATACTTATGAAGAGTGAGTAGAATCATGATGCGGTAGATTTAACAAAAAATGAAATCAGAGATTTCACTGGGCCAAAAAGGCACTACTTAAAACACTTCATCAAATTCTACTCATCTGCTCTAAGTAAAAATACTTACAATATTTAGAATTATTTAAAACTAAACCTGAAATTTCCTAAATGATGTATAATATTTTTCAAACAGTTAATTTGCTTGGGAAATATTAACAGGCTACTAATTTAGGTAAAAGAGTTTTCGTATCTCAGATATCTCTACAAACCATCATATTTAAGTGCTTAACAAGAAAAGTTTGCTTTACAAAGTGCTTATTGCTGCATTTCCCATTGACTGCAATGGGATTTCCAAGTACTCAGATCTTCTGAGTAACGGAATACTTAATACCAGGACACAGGAGTGCAAATAAAGAAATTTCTAATTAGGTCATCTAGATTTTAGAGGTTTTATCTGAGTAACTATCTGTGCATTGTTCTAGAGATGACAAATTAGCATATATCAACAAAAAACCAAAACCAAACAAAAACAACCAACCAACCGAAAAAAACCCCTAAACCACAAAAATAAAAAATCCCAAACCTCGAAATTGCATCACAGTAAAATTCGAAGCGCACATCCTTTCTATGAGGATGCTAATAACAGACTGAGGTTTTGATCTTCTTTTGAACAATTACTCCGACAGTGGCAGAAATATCTTTAAACCTCCAAAACAGATTCACCCAACACTACAAGATGCCAGTGCTTTCTCAATGCGCATTAGAGGATGACTTAACCTGAGAAGTCCTTTAATACTTCCTGTACTACTATGCTGTCTAAGCACATAGCAAAAACCTTCCCATTGTACCTCCACCTGGATTTGCAGATAAAATTCTCTACAACTTGGATGCAATAAGCTGCCCTTCATTTTTCAAGTGTAGAATCAATATTGTTAGGTGGGAATATGGGTGGGTTTTCTTCCCCTTGTATGAACGCCTGTAACCATTACTGAATCATTTCTCAACTGCTATCTTGCATAACATCAGCGTTTGCTCTTTCAGCTTTTCCCTTTGTTTCTGCTGCATCTCCACTTTCCAAACCTGCTTCAAAACTCATTTTGGAGCCATTTAGTCACAGCAGTGTGATAAAAAGACTTCCTTGGGATGCTCACTTTGTGCTATATTAAACAAACAAACAAAAAAAGCACATCACACATATTAAAAAAAAACAAAACAGTGACTTCCTGATACTTCCATTGATTTTTTTTTCTCCTAAATTTTATAGGGTGTTAGTGACTCAGCTTCCAAATGAAACTTATGCTGGAAAGATGTCAGGAAACTATTTATATCTTGCAAGTTATTAAATGTTGCAAATGTTTATGTTGTAATTTAAGAGAAATTATCTGTTACCAATACTTCAGCTGCCTCAATCACTGATTTCCTAACGTAACACACCCATAACTGTAATACAGATCAATACACATTTGATAATCACCAGATACAAACTGCCCATTTATAGTATTGATCAGCAGCTTTTTTTTACACGTGCAATAGTTCGAGGGAAGAACAGGCACTTGGCAGTATCAACACCGCGCTGACAGAAAGAGAAACTGGCTGGCGCTCGCACAACATCATGTCAGTAGATACCACGTCCATCAAACACCGACAGTTTGGCAGATCAGACGCTCTCTGCCATAATGTCATAATGACTTCAATTTACTTCTCCACAGCACCCAAGGGCTGCGATTTCATCAGCTATCCAAGTCTCTTGTCTTCAAGAACAAGACTCTCTTGCTTTTACATCCTTGACAGCTTCATGTATTTCCTTAAAGTTTCCTAGTAGGCATAACCAGAACAGTAAGAAACACAAAGCTGTTAACTGCTTTCCTCATAATTTATAAGAATAACCTGAGTTTAATCTAGCAACCAAAATTTCATGCTCAAAATCTCAGCAGCAGCAAGTTTCAAGTGCTGAAAAACAAACAGAACAGAAGAAGGAAACCCTGTAAAAAACCCACAGGGGCAGCAATTTTCACAAACCCAGGGCTGACAGAGCTGCCTACACTCCTAACTGAAGGCTAAGACATTAGTGTTCAACATCCAAAAATGTGCTTCCATTCACCGTCAGGAGGCGAAACCAGCTTTAACTGTGGATAGGCAGCAACACAAAGATGAAGCTTGATGTTTGCTCCTCTACACTCTTGGATGGAGGAAAGCACAGGCAGTGACATGCTTTTCAGTGACAGCAATGGGAGAAAACATACAACACTGCATTAGGTCACCAAGACACCATCAGCAACCAGGACATATTCAGGTATTTCCTCACAGTTAGTCAGATGAGGCAACAGGAGGAATGACTGTGTCCATCAACAGTTGAAATGAAACTGCTGTTTGAGTTTTCGCATAAAATGTTTCAGGTTCCTTAACTTTAATACAGCAGTATTCTTAACTAGACAGGTACTTGTTTTTTCCCATTCCACCTCCCAGCTCCCTCAGTCTTTCTCTGCTGGCCAAGATGACTTAAATACTTTACATCGTCTTGAATAGCACAATTTGAATCTTTTCCTTTAAAACACAGTAAGTGCATAATAATGAGTGTAAAAGTGCATCAAACCTATTTTGAAAGAACAGAGAGACTTATAATCAAGAAATCAAACATGGATTTCTCTGTGAGATTTATGTTTGCCACAGGAAATATTTTATTCTTTTTATTTTTACTCATTTTATTCAGGCAGCTAGACCTAGACTTCTGGTAAACTGTAGCTAGATAAACCTACCCACCTGAAAGTAAAGACAGGGGTGAGGAGGTAGGCTTTCCACC
This sequence comes from Pithys albifrons albifrons, assembly GCF_047495875.1. Classification (NCBI taxonomy): domain Eukaryota; kingdom Metazoa; phylum Chordata; class Aves; order Passeriformes; family Thamnophilidae; genus Pithys; species Pithys albifrons. The sequence continues at coordinate 90,027,933 of NC_092461.1, forward strand.
AGAGGACTTCAAAGCACTCTCCAGCTCAAACAAAAATCTATCAATGATTCCAGTGGCAGTGAGCCACCACCTCCAGGCTATATCTCTGGTCTCATGTCTCCACCTTTTCCATCCCTGTGTCTCCACCAGGGCTCTACCTTCCACTTCATGGCCACTACAACAAACACAGACACGATGCCGTGAGAGACAGGAGCACTTTCTTGTGGGATTTGGTTGCTTAAGAAGCCTGGCCCATTGAGCTTGAAAGGATTAAGAGATCCATATAGCATGAGGCAGAACTTCCATGTTGCTGAGCCAGCATAAAGCAAACAATGCTTTCACTGCAGTTTGTACCACTGAAATGGTTACATACTATGCACAGGGCAAAAAGAATAGCTTGATCTTATCTTCAAATTTCATTAAAAATAAATAAACCAACTTCTCATTCACCTAACAGCCTTTAAAAATGAAGCAACAAAAAACAATCCTAAATAAAAGTTTATATAAGCAACCTAGCTTACATCACAATAAGTGATTGTTATATAAATACAGAGTAATTATATCTTAACCCCCTAGTCTGAGAGACAGATCTTGTTAATCTGAAGCAGTATGCAAACTCTATTTGTTACACTGCAAAACCTCTCCAGATTATTAAATTAGATCAAGTTACCATATGACCCAGCTCAAACACACCAACGCCTGCTACGCTGCTGGATGCCTCACCTGTCAGTAACCACAGGATGAGTAACTAAGCACAAGACAATCAAATCTCACTGCACCCTTGTAGCTGCAACAACTTGGTTTTACCACTTTTTAGCATACCTGCCAATTGCTACATCCCAACCAAATCCCTTCCTCCTCACCCTTGCAAAGTTTGACAGGATAGCTAGCATGTTAATGATATCTCTCAGATGACCTGTTTTTCACATTTATCAGTGTCACAACCACAAAAAATCCCAAACAATGCACATGGATTAAAACCAAACAAAACTGAAAAACTTCATGTCTAAATATTGACTCAGCAATTCCATACCAAACCTCTCCTGAAAGGAGGGGTACGGCAGGCTAAAGAACCCACCCAGCCCAGGATCTCTTCTTAAGGTCACGTCTCCACCAACAGTCATGATGAAGGGCCATCTTCATGCCCAAGAGCATATACTGTTGTGAATAAAAAGGATAATGACCTTGGACTTTGAGCCTTGCTTTTGAAGCTTTTCAAAGTTTTTCTCCTTTCACACGGTAGGGAAGATTCCATGCACGTGTGTGTCTCCAGATCCTGGTAACAGGATCCAGCAAATACATCAGTCTTGCTTATGAGTTTAATATTTGCACATTCCTAATGAGGGCATGCAAATAAGTGAAACTGCTCAAACTACAAAAGTTTCAGGTAAAATGGGTGTACCTGACAATGCAGCAAGCGCTTCCTTGAAAAAGTTAAAATACTATCTTGGTTTATCCTAAACATTTTAAACTTGCAACATGATTTCCTTGACCTGGAATATTATAAACCAAATGTTTCATATTAAATCTAGTCACCTCCTCCCAGATAAACCCAATGTTGACAAACATTTTTGTAAAATTTATGCAGTTTTAGTGAGGAAGAGTTAGTTTTTGTGAGGTTTTTAAGAAGAGTAAGTAATTCTCACTGACTTCCTTGCCTTGGAACCTTACAACCACACACCTGCAGTCACTCCCTCTAAGCACATATGCAAGCAGGCAGTGTCAAAACATGCTTCCTGAAGTGACGCCTGAGAGAAGTTTTTGGCCAGAAGACATCCGTATAGGACTTGCAACATGAAAACTTGTGGAGGGGAGCGGCAATGTGCTACCCTGCTCAACCACTCCAGCTGTCACAACGGGGTATGTGGAGCAACCAGGAAAGATCTCACCTATGCTATGTCAGCACTGCATTTATTAAGTTGTTTTTCACTTATGCAAGTCAGTATTTTAGTCTTCCTAAACCTTCTTTCACGTTCTCTTCATTGCTTTGAGAAAAATTCACAGGAACAAACATTCCCGTCTGGTCTTTCAGTTCCTGACTTTGCACCTGTAGCTCTGCCATCCTTCAGGTACCTGGGCAGAAGCATCAGCTGGGGCCTGAGCCCCCAACCTGCCACAGCTTGCACCAGGGCTATCCCACACACTGGTACTGCGTTGCATACCCAACAAGGCTTTTAAATCATCCTGATGGTGACAGCTTCCCTTAGGATAACTTCAATGCTGTCATCTGGGCTGCCTCAGACCTCTCTGAGTATAAATCACAGCTGACTTGGGAGGAGTACCAAGGACTTCAAGGTTTTGAAAATCACAGCCAGTGGGGAGCTGTAAGGATCCCAACACTTTATAGATATGAAAACTACATCCGAGCATCAAGTGCTAAATCTAGTGCTTGGGGGCACTGTGGATCTGTGACACTTTCAGGAGGACTCTGAATCCATGAACTTATGGATGGATTACATACATTATGCAAACACATAAATACAGCAGTTTCATGCAGCAGACAATTGTCTCTCCTGCCACTTACATTAAACTATCTCTTTTAACACCCTTGTTAGGAACATCTCAGAAGTACTGATTGCAAAGCAATTATTTGAGTTCCAAAATGAGCCAACAGTGAGTTGTTAATTGCCTCTGAAAATAAAGCCCCAGTTGTACAGACTGAACCACAAGAGTGAATCTTCACAGTCAGTTCAACAGACTTCCAAGTGGACACTAGCATCAGCCTACATGGCTCAGCTTGCCAGAACAAGGATGAGTGTTAAATTACAAGCTTTGTACTCATGGCAAGTACGTTAATAAAATAAATAAATATAGATCCATTTTGTTTTTGGCAGCATGGCAACCCCACACAAAACCTTCAAAACCTATTTTCATATTGGGTTCACCCTAATATTATTTAAAAATATCAAATCAATAGCACCCTTTAATGTTTAACCAAACAGTCACACTTGTCCCTGGTTAAACTCTGTGAACACTGGAAAAGAACCAGAGATTAATATGGTTGAATGAATTTGGCTTTTAACCTAGACAATAAAATTTACTAGTTTAAGAGCTTATATCCCAACTGGCAATGTAAGGATGCCTTAGGGTACACTCTGGTTTTTGCCAACACCACATATCCACCTTTGCAATTTTAAAATAAATCTCTGACTTTTATTTACACATGTGCAAGCACACACTATATTTATATTACCAAAAAAAATCAACACTGACTTGCAAGGGTTAATAATATGATGCCTGCTAACGTATAACCTCGATACTATAGAGGACTACAAATAACCTAATTCTACAAAGCTGGAACTAGGAGAAGGAGGGGAAAAGGGAAAAGGGAAAAGGGAAAAGGGAAAAGGGAAAAGGGAAAAGGGAAAAGGGAAAAGGGAAAAGGGAAAAGGGAAAAGGGAAAAGGGAAATCTGCTCTTTATCAATGTAAAAGAAGCAGAAATACTGAACAACTACAGGATTCTGAAGTCAATGTATTAAATTGCATTCTTATCTTTGGCATTAAGTTCATCATACACTTACTGTTATTCCAGTGAACAAGTACCTTTTTTTAACAACACTTACTTAGGTGTCTTCTGTCATATTTGAGGAACTAGAGAAAACAATCTGTTTCTAAACCCATCACAATGACAATATTGCCTTCATTTTCCCATGACCCAACAAGGCATGTACCATTTTCGTTAACAACTGAGCTGTTACTTATAAAAATTTATTTAGAGCATGAAGGTCTATGTCCTGTATGCACAGAGGACCTAACTGGCCTGAACTAGACCCCTGAATTCTCCACATTGTTGGGAAGAGATGGCAAAGAGTTGAGGAAAATCCAGCTCACCATGTCATGAAGGAGACAAGGGGACAGAAGCACATCACACTGAACTGTCATAAACACCAACCGTTCTATACCATTTTGCGTGGCCAAAGATACACTTGTACCTAACAAGGCTGCAGGTATTTTGTTCACATGATTTAAAACAGATGCTCAGCATCAATAACAGACCCAAACCCAACAATTTCATATTTTTCAAGTCCTGGCCTGATAAGAACAACCCTTTTTTGTGTGTGTGTGTGTGTGTGCGCGCGTGCGTGCGCGCCCAGGCAATGCCAAGCTTAGGATGACTGAGTCATAATATCACCCTATAAGGCCAGGCTGGGTAACCACTGCTAACACTGGCAAACTCCTACTCGCAAGAAAGTGCCTCTCAAGTAACCAAGACTCCTCAGATGACTAAGAAGTGTTCACTGATGTCAGTAAAGATTAACCAGTGAGGGCTCTGAAGGTATTATTTTGTAGTGGGGCGTGTGTGTGCATACACTCAGGAGCAGACATGACTCCCTAAAAGCCACAAATTCATCATCAACCTACAAGGCAGTATGGGTTACAGGAAAAGCTGTCAGAAAGTAAGATAAATGATCCTATGCCATGACCTCAAGGTAGGAATAACCTCAGTGTAGGCCATGCCTACCAATACCAGGATCAAAATGACACAGGGAATACAGGGCTGAAGTACACAGAGGCACAAGACAAATGCCATGAGCATATCCCCTTCTGCTACCCCAGTTACCTGCCATCCTGCTACACTTTCTATGCCACAGTGCATATTCCACACATGTAATGCCAAGCTCTAATCTCAGATATGCTGTTGTAAATTTAAATTAACATGACTGAAGTCACTGGAGAACCAACAAAATGCAGAGCAACAGAGCAATGCTTAGTCTCTGGGGTCGAGCTGATGCAACGTCTTAAAGTGATGGAATTTGTATCATTTTCTGACTATTGCCTAGAAGAAATTACAATGCCATTTACAGATCCACAAGATGTGGCACTACTTTGCTCCCAGCTGCACTGGTCAGAAAGTACATAAAAGTAAGCTTTGTATCTGTGCATATTTACTATGCCAGCAGCTCTCACTAATAGGCTGAATTACCACTCAAAAAGTTGCTGCAGCTGTTTGCAAAGGCAGAGTATCTTTGCAGTGAAAGTAAATTTCATAAACAATACTTAAATCCAAGACTGAGAGCTGTACTCACATGGGTATACTCATACTACATGGCATGCCAAACTTGTTCCTCCTTGGCTGCTCTCATCTCTTGTGTGACTTTTCACTACTACTTCTCTATAACAGACACAAATAGAGAGGGGTAATGAGCCACCCTCATTTTTTCCAGGTAGCTGGCAGGTTAATGTCTGGGATGGCCCAGGGACATTGTCATTGACCACATTTCTGGGTACTCACAGCACCACCACACAGGCAGCCATCAGTACCAGGAAGACTGGCCAAATTTTGCCAAGTATTGTGTATACACATTCAAACACCAGATGAGGATCAAATGCTGAAGTTGGCTTCCTCCCACTCTAGTAAAATGCACAGGAAATTCAATGCTAATAGTTTATTACTATGAAGAGGGCTGTGATAATTAACATACATTTATTAGCATTTAATTCGACAGCAGATATGCTTTGGAGAACTTTAATGATCCATTAATGGATCCATACAACCACATATGCACAGAGAAGATACAATCAAGTCCTGGGACTTATTCTTACAATGTGTTTGTACACATCCCAGAACAGCAGCAACAGATCATCACTGCTACTGGGTGCCATCATATGACAACATCTTATAATTATACTCTCTTGATAAATCGTAATCATTTGTAAGCCTAAATCGCTGACTTTGTGTCAGATAAAAACAGATGCCTGCTGTGTTCCCACACACCTCTACCTGACCATCACGTTGTGGTTTGATTTAGAGGATGACTGTTAGCAAAAGAAGTGATCAAAACTAAAGAACTCTGGAAAAAGGAACTGCTCTAAGTCCTAATTTTATCTCCTTTGTAACTCTGAAAACAAAGTTATTCTCTTTAACAGACCAGAAACATTATCTCCAGCACATTCTTTGTAAGAGTAATCAGACTTAAAGTTGTAGCACTAAAAGTTACATCTAGAAAATGTGCTTTCAGGACAGACTCATTCCAGTATTCACAGAAAAGACGAGATGAATAAAAGGCTTCCCAAGTACATTTTTTTTTAATAGCTGTTTTTGCTGATGCACATCTTTCACAAACCTAACTAGTCCTAACAAATTCAATTTATTCACAGCAATTTCTCGGTTTCCTTTTTTAAGGAAGTTTGCTACAAGTGCCAGAAATTAATCAGCCTCGGTGCCTGTTAGCATCCTGCCTGATATTCTGGCCCTTCTGTGCCAGCAGCCTGGTTCCTCAGCACAGCTTCGTCCTTCTCACAGGGCCCTTGCAACACTCATATCGCTCCCATTTTCATCCTGAACGTAAACTGAAGTAACTGCACAGAAGAAAAATTCACTTATTTCACGTACATGCAAACACACATGCTCAGCCAACCTCCTCTTCTCTGCTTAAAATCTCCTCTCCATTATTCCCACTACCACTCTAATTTTTCCCAGGGACCCTGGTGCTGAAGCAGCTAAGAACCAGACAAAACCACCAGGTATCTCCCATATCCTTCTCCTGCACTGCTCTGCACGCTCCCATTCTCATGCTGCTGAGGGATGGCAGAGAATACCCAGCAGACCAGTGCCATGGGAAATAAAACAAGATCTCAGACAACATTAACCCATTCCAGACATCCAGAAGTGCTGTACAGGAACATGATGACTGGGGAAGTTCCAGCCACCACCTCAGCCTCACCCCTCATGAAGAGAAGTGTCACCAAAGGGAAATGATTCTTTTAACACCTTAACAAAAGTAACTACAGATTTCTGCCACGGTAATTTCTGACTAACAAAGTACAGAGTCACCATCTAAAGAAACTCACTGTTCCTAGGTATACGGGAAAGTGCCTTCAATGGTCTCCACAGCTTCTCCAAACACCCATTTTCTCCCCCTTATTTCTGACTGATCTTGTTACATTCTCATTTCCTTTAAGGCTGTGTTCAGCTCTCACTCTGTTTACCTCTCCTCCAGCTTTTGATGCATCTTCTGCCTGTATCAGCTCTTTACTGCCTCTAAGCAAGGAGACTGATGCCAGCCATGAAACAGCTAACAGATCTTTATAAGTGAACCACCTCATACTGGCATAGTTCTGCTACTCCAAACACAAGGTGTCATTACTTTACTTGTGGGTGGAACCACATAAGGAGTAACTGGTTATCTGGTCTTCAATAAACTTGACAGAGTTTGCTGTAAGACACTGCAAGAAAACTTGAGTAATCCTAGTCAAAATTCATTAGACCCTAACAACATGGAAGGAAAGCAGGGATGACTGTGGGAAGAGCACCTTTATTACTTCTCCACAAAATTATTTTTACATATTTTTCCACATGCACATATGCTATACCTACCTGTTGAAGAGAGTTTAGCTCAAGAGAGTGCTCCTCTTCCATGGGGATCACAGAGGACAAAGACTCTCCTGGTTTTTTTTTCCTGTGCAGAGAAGTACCAACTCAGAGGACAGTATTCCCAACCCTACAGAGCCAGCAGGACTGCTGAAAGCTCCACACACACTGTAGAGTAACCTGTGCTGGGTCTGCACAATGAACTGCTAGAGACAGGACTCGAAACAAACTTCAGAGAAACTTCTTGGCTGCAAACACTGCCCTTGGCTGCTCATCCTTCACCAAGTCCATTACACTCTCTCTCCCATCCTCCAGGAGCACAAAACTCACAGAAGAGCCACATAAAGCAGGTAACCATCTGTCTCTCTCTCCAGTCTGATGATACAGGTTTTGATCCTTGGACACCGGTCCTGGAGTCTGCAGGAGGCTTGGACAAGTTTTTCACAAGGACAGAAGAGGATCTAGTCTTTAGAAGGGTAAGGAACTAGCCTGATATCATATCTCAAGGATCCCATTTCATTTTTTGCCACCAGCTTGCCAAACTGGTCAGTCCCTAGTGGATTCCTCGTTAGCTAGTCTCTTCCACTCCTCCATCAAACCAGGTCAGTATTTCTTTTCTTAAACTTCTTGTTCTCTACCTAATTTTCCGTCAGAGCCAAGGACACAAGAACAATTAAGAGTCTCTCTGCCGATCCTGTGCAGTGCTTCAAGTATAGCTAAAAAGTTGCAGATCTCTTCACCTGCCATTTCACTTGGCAAGTACTGAAGAACCAAGCAAATGTCACTAGGTTATCTCAAACTGTACACCAGGACAAGGCAGCAAAGAGTGTGAAAGTCACAGCATCCCATGAGCCAGAGAGCAAAAAGTAAGAGTAATACCTAAAGGAGTACATCATGACTCTCATCTCTCATGAGGACTCAGAGGGGATGCCCTGGTTTGCAAGTCTATCCCTAACTCAGAGATGAATGCATGACTTGCAAAACATAGGTAGCAGTAAGAAGATTTTGTAATGCAGGGGTACCCACGGTTTGTTTGCAAGTTAGAACAGGACACACAGAAGCCACCAGTCTATTGTACAGACTGTACAGCATATACATTGTCATGACTCAAAAATGCCTTAGGTTCTGCACTGAAACAGGAGACGCAACAGCAGGCAACTCAGCAATAGGCATTTAAAATTTTGTGCTTAGTGGCCTGCGCAAATTTCACAGATTACTTTACCACTTTCACTGTGTTTTTCAGACTTTTAACAAGCTAACCTATCCTTTTACAATACAGGGGCTCGTAGGACGTCTACCTCAGAATATAAAAATCTGGGGAGGAAAGGCTGCTCACAGTCTACAGGCCACTTCTGAGCTACAGACACCCTCCCTTTAAGTGCGTGAAACTTTGAAGTGAAATATTAGCAATCCTTGCCTTTTGGACTGCTTACTTTTGTGATGGCAACCTATAATCCCTAATCAACCTAGAAAATAAATGACTGATAAACCAATCTGCTTGTAACCCCATTAACAGATTCTGGCTTCAGTATCAACAGGGTAATTTGCTGAGACTATTTTTAATCCCGACTGCTAAACCATTAATCCCACAATTTCCACACAGTATTCCCCCCACAACCCCCCAAATTCACCAAGAATTTTGCAACTCATTATAAAGCAGATAAATAAGTAACATTTGCAAATATACACCTCCTGGCACTGGAAAACTGAAAGACTCCGATTACTTGGTTGATCCCGTTTAAAGCCATTACTTTCTAATTGGAAGGAGTCATTCAGAAGCAAAGCTGTGTGTCTGGCATGTCACTTGACACCTGGTACATACTGCTCATGATAAGATGAACTCTCCAATATGCTTGCCACAAGGAGAAGTGGGTTATTTCATCATACCATCAATAGTCACAGCTCTCTACTAAAATCAGTTCCAATTTAATGGGACCAAGGTTATCAACATAAATTGTCATGTTTTCTCAAACTGGCATTAAAACGCCTTCCAACTATCATTATTAATGTCAATATAAATTATGCATTGAAGATCACAGCATTCATTACAGAGGTAAAATTTACCTGGAGGGAAAGGAAAAAAGAGACAAACAGAGCAAATCTAATTAAAGTAAGTATTTATAGATTTTGTACAGCTTTTCTCTGTAGTGATGAAAACACTTCTTTAAAAAGGGTCTTAAAAGAAGCCCTCACAGAGCCATCAAAAACAGTACCAAGAAAGTATTGTGTTAATCAGTCAAAGGTACAGTAACACACAGGATGTTGCAAAGGGACTGACATGATAATACACAAGACTGGTAGTTTATCCAAGGATGTATCAGTGTGCTAGCACAACAATCTGGAAGACAGACCCTTGGTTTCTCATAAGCAGCTACACACAGGAGGAAAGGCTGTATTTAGTGTTGGATGGGTGGTGTGCAATGCTCCTTTCAATTTCTATAAATTATTACACTGTCAGCCATTCCTAATTGGTATACATTAACTTTCAAACATCACATTGAAATTAGAAGCTTAGCAGTTTTTCAGTGTACTTACAGACACTTCACACAAACACATGAGTAACCTTGTTGAAATATCTTAGAATTTCAAGGTTAAAAGAAATTACTTTAAGAGACAGATGGTGAGCAACTGGAACCTCACTGAGGAGTGCCACTGACTTCTCAAAGTTCTCACGCCACATGCCATATGGGACTAACTCTTATTTAGTGTGCACCTTGGAACCTCAGAGAAGAGCTTCATCTCCTAAAATCCTGAAGATATGCATAGATAGGATGGCATGGGGGGAAAAGCCCAAAAAGGCAACTCTCGGTGGCTTCAAACCCAAAGGGAGAATATGCTATCTTATTTCCCTAACTGCATAGTTTAAGTCAATCCTTAAGCCACCTGATTCATGGTTTTATCATACTTGTGGCTGCCAATAATGGTACCAGCTCACCAATACAGGTGCCTCTCAGTCTATCACGAAGGAAGCCAGAATGCATTCATTAAAACAGACAACTAAGCAACCTCTGTGTAAAGACTGAAGCACGAGGAGGGGGAGAGAAAGTCCTTGCAAGCACATACTCAACCATCAAAGGAGCAGCTCTAGTTTCAGCCAGCAGAGACTGTAACACCTCACCCCGCAATCCTTTACAACACACCGTGTCACTGGCTATTGTTCATAACTCTTCCCGCAAATCATTTCAACATTCAAGAGACCGACTATTTCTTAAGAAAACTATTTCAGAAGGGAAAAATACTGCTTACTCATGAACCTGGTATCATTGTAACAATGAGGCAAAACAGCTAAAGACAATTACATTGCACAATCCTAAATGCATCATTTATTGTACCAGATTTCAGGAAAAGAACATTCTTAAACATTGAAATAAATCAGAGCATAAATGTGATTTGTTGTCAGCTCATACAATATGGGTTAAATGCTAGCGTATGGTGAATGCACATGTTACCCTTTTAAAAACAAAGAACATGGCTAATTTCATTCCTAATTCTATTTTTAAATAAATAAACATGATTATTTAAAAATTAGGCTACAATTGTGGCTAAAATACCTCAATTTTCAGCAGCCCTTCTCCCTCTTTTTACTACTTCACTGCTCACCATCTTTTTTAAAAAGACAAGGAAAAATTACTATTCAGTTAGCTTTATCCCTGTAATAAACCAAAACAAGCATTTCTATGCAGTGTAAAAATAGTGACAAGCCAACTCACCGTTCTTCCTTTATTATACCTGCCGGAAAGCAAAGCATGCATGTGAATGTGTGTGTGTGTGTGTGTGTGCGCGCGCGCGCGTGTGTGTGTGTAATGCATTAAAACTCACTGACATACAATCCGGTTTTCAGAAAACACTCCCAACAGGACCTGCCTGATAGACAGAGCTCTCGTTTTCTCTGCATCCCCCAGCATGTACTGAGACATACAGTTTCAACACACTCCCAGCCAAAAAAACAACAAAAAAAGGACCTAAGGAAACACCTATGAAATACACACAGGTTAGCTGGAGTAGATATTGTTGGTTTGAAAACTGTCTGTCCAGCCTCTGTGCTGAGTACTTGTTTTTATCATTATACTATAAATGAAACATGTCAGGTGTCTAAAAATAGCTACAAATTGTAATTACATATGCTTTGTAGTTTCTGTTTTACTTTGAAAAGAAGATTAAAAGCTAGATTATTTTAGAAACCAGCCTTAAAGATTTGGGGAGCCACAAAATTCTTCTACTTTGTAATTTGGAGTACACTGCTGGAAAACATTTCCTTTGGGACATAAATATGACAGCCCCATCATGAAGAAGCAACCTCCCAACACCATACAGTGAGATAGCAAGAAAGAAAAGGGAGAAGTGAGGACAAAAAAAAAAGTAATTTCTTAGAGATTCTAAGAGTGCCCTGATTACGGATGTAATACTATAAGCTTTAATTAGGAGCTAAGTGCTCTGCGCTAAATTCATCCTCACACACTGTACTGTAAATTCAGTCACCCTGCTAAAGTTACCTTGGGTTTACAGCAATTGTACAACAGCAATGCCTGGCCTACAGCTTCTGCAACAGCCCTTAATAAAACATGGATTTTGTTGAGCAAGCGTGAAGCCATGCAATATCCTGCTGATACAAATTAAGTTCTTTTCCATAAGCAATCATTTAAATGAAAGGTTAGCGAAAATTAATTTTAAGTAGTCATCAGAAGGCAAGCTGTCTTGAATCTACAGAAAAGAGCCTCTGTTCCTCCATAAGACTTAAAACAGTTCAGACCAGAGTCTTCGGCAGTTGCTGTCCCAGCGTCCCTGCAACGGGCACTACGTGCAATGTTAGCTCCCAACTCAGGAGTGGTAATCAAACAACTTATCTTACAGCAGCGACGTCCTACTTTATTATACCTGCAAGAATTTATTAGGCAATAAATAGTTCAGTAACAACTTAAAGAGACGCAAGTATTGTCCATCCTTATGCTAATTTAATCTCAGAACACATGCTTAATGCCCTGAGTCTGTTTGTATAAGGGCTATTGGCGTAATAGTTTCAGGAACACAAGAAGAAACTGCTAACATGAAGTGTGTAACAACACTGATGGGCCTCTTCAGATAACCAATATGTAAACAACATCAAAAAAATGAACAACCAGCATTGAGTAATCATCGCATCAAAAAAAATCCAGAGCTCGCTGGCTTCAAATGGCAAAGCAGGTTCAGCAGATCAAGAGACTGAACATTTGCTGACTAACAGTTACGTAATGAAAGTCAACATTTGCAATGAAGTCATCATCCTAATGAAAGCCGTGGCAGAGTTAACTACCTGGACCGTAATCCACAAGCAGGTTTTAATGCAGGCTCACTAACATAATATTTACTAGAATCACTCCAGCTGGAAAAGGAAAGGAAGTTTCATTTACTTTTAACGCAGAAATGACAATCAAGAAATACTGCTATCTGTTAAGCTGTTCTAACTCCCAAGTACTGCACTGATGACACCCAGAGAGTTTCTGTGCAGTTACAGCAGGTGACTGAAAAACAGAATGTTGCCTTCAGTGTCTGAGTCAGAATAGCTTTATCCTAGCACTAAAGTCTATAAATATTTGCAGCACATAAGATGTCTGATTTGAAAAGGCAATGTTGCTCCAAGTTTCAAATATTTGTATTGCAAATATCTAATCAAATAAATGTGATTTTTTTTCCTAGGTTGTTTTTTGGGGGAGGTTTTGCCATGCTGTAATTAGGCATCTGGATTAAGTTTATGGCTACAGAAAAAAACCCAAATGACCATAATAAGTTTTAGCTAAATAACTGCTGATACAATTAAGGATTTCAGATTTGCACACAGAAACTGTAACTGCACCCAGAATCACCCTCATGCAACTCCCGGTAGTCAACAGGAATGGCAGGTGTGCTTATTTTAGGGGGCAGCACTGGGTTTAAAAGCAACAAGACAATTTACAGGATGATTGCACACACCCAGCTGAAGAACATCACACTTCTGTGAGAAACAGTAGTAAGACCATTTCCTTTTTCTGTGCAGAAATCAAATGCCCATTCAGGCTTAAAAGGTATGTATCTACAAATTTGTACTTGTGTCTCAAAAACTTAAACAGGTACATTTTCTTGTAAAATTTGCAAGCTTGGACAAGTTGTTTCCTGGAAAATGCAATTATATTGCATTTCAGCTTTCTATTTTGATGACTTTAAGAAACGATATAGTCAAATCCAAATCTTCGGCATTGGTTCATTTTGCATACTGCATGTAATTCCAGAGAAGTCCTGGAAGTTCTGGGCCCAAATTTAAGTCTTCACAGAAGTGACAGGTTTCGAGTCATCCTAACTGTTGAAATCACCTGCACACAAAGACCTCAACAAAAAAATCCAAATAAACAGACTGTCCAAAGTTTGTAAGAGTTGGTGACTACTCCATTTCTTCGAGGATACTCTTCCAGATCCCCTCTAGTGCCAACACCCACAGCAAGGTGCATTTTAAAGGTTACTGATTTGTTGGCCAACTGAAGCCAAGGACGTAGCTTCTTAAAGTGATCTGTGACGTGTTAAGAATATGAACACTCTCCATTGGTAACATGAGGGATCAGTTCAACGGGTATTGATTCAGTACAGTGGCACAATCATTTTCAACTCCTTCAATAAGTACTTCTGTACTGATAATTGCTATTGTTAAACCTGGGTGACAGCACAATACTATGACCAACTATAAAATCATATGATGAACCTAATTTCTAAAGCAAAGACATTAGTCATTGTCACAGGAAAACTTTTAATCTATGAAAGTTGAATGTCACTCCTCTTGCTCCATTCCAGGAAGACATAATTACTGAGGTCACTCTCAATCAACAGTAGCTAGACTTCACCCTAGTGATGCAAACCATTTTCTTTTCTATGATGCACAGAGAAGTAGTCGTTCACATTCATGAAGGGACTGTATGCAGCTCTTGGCACATACTGTCTCACATAGCTGTGCTGAGCTTAGATAGGGCCGTGCTAACAAAGATCACTCTTCTCTTTTAACATGCTTTAGATCATTATTTAGGACAACTGTATTCTCACTGATGCTTTATTTTTTATTTTTTCCCTCCTTGTAAGCATCACCTTTGCATATTAAACTACAAATTTTAGAGGGGGGTTACAATGCCCTATTGTTCACGCAGACCACAAAGCCCTTATCACTAACTAGGTGTCACTTCAACACCACTTAGTTTTATAGCAACGAAAGGCTTGAAAACAAACCCCCGGAAAGAATTTGTAGAGATAGCTAAAAACCAGTTTTCACCAGCAGCTAGTAAAGGTTTGCATGCATCGAGTAACACAGAGCCCCACACAAATGACTTTATTGTACAGAACTCATTCACGATGGCTATGGCAGCTACTCATTTAACACTAAAGTTATCTCCTGGAACATCCACACCATGATACTACTCACACCACAGGTGCTCTTGCACAACTTCAGCTTCCAGTTTCACCAAGGAGGAAGCTCCAAAAACCACTGCGGCCCACCCTGGCAGGACAAGATGGGATGCACAGAGCAGTGCCCACCAGGCTGCCTGTGGGTTTGGGTGACTGAGGTGAAGGACATGTTGGCAGGAAACAAAGCAGCAGCGCCCACTGAGAGATAATTTACCCTGCCCAGCTGCCGAAGATAAAACTACTGAAGCAAAACTACCAAAATACTGCCCACCTCAATGAAACTTCTGCTCCCATCATCACCACCCTCCCCAGCACTGCTCCCTCTGCCAAATCCCCAATAAAATACCCAAAAGTAAATTACCATGCAGTTATTTTTGTCCCACTAGCAGCAGCCAGCCAGGGGGAGCAAGCACGTGGCAGGGGGGTTGCTGCTGCATCCAAGGTGTAGTACCACTCGCACCCACCTGTGGACACAGCCCGTGTGCCACACGCATGCACCTGCCCCAGTGAGGCATACCTACACCCCTGCACTCGTGTGACCCCCATTCTGCCATGCACACACATACCCGGCAGGACCTACAGGCACACATCTGGCTCATGTACAGCAATGGAACATACCCCATCCCTGCTCTGCATGTGGGCACACACATCTATCCTGCTTGCCCTAACACCCTTCCCTGCCCTGCGTGCAACAGCATGCTCCCTGGCATGTACATACACGTGCCCCCCAGCCACACACCTTCCAGGGGACTAACGGGGGGTAGCTGCAGGTCATTGCCCTCCCTCAGGGTCAGCATCCTCCTGCTTGGTCCAGAACACACAGGGCCTTAACACACTGCAGGAAAGCAACAGTCAAAAATCAGGACACACACGCATCCTCCAAAATAAAACTCTCGGCTATCAACCTACCCACTCATCATGTACTGGGATGAGAGCACAAGGGAAATCTGTCAGATCCTGAGAAAGACTCCCCCTCTCCAATCAACCCATGCTATGCCATTCATCTTTTGCTTAAAATTACATGTTTCTTTTTTTTTCTTTTTTTTGGGGGTAAGGGGAAGAAACCAACGAAACACACGGTTGCCAAGTCGAGTTAATGAAAAACCCTTTGGCTGTTAACTCATTTAGTGCAGCAAGCATGAAATAAAGTCCATGGCACGGGGCCAAAGCGCAGCGGCCCCTCCCCGGGACCTCTCCCTGGCCACCGAGGGGGCAGCCCCGAGTACGGCGGCCAGCCCCCACAGGTTTGAGGAGAAAACCTCTAGAAATCTGTGAATCTGACTCAGAAAAACTAAAAAAAAAAAAAAAAAAAAAAAAAAGCCACGCACAAAAAAACCCCAATTACACAAAAAAATCAAAATATCGATGGCTCCGCCAGGCCAGGGGAGATTTTTCATTGAGGTACTTCTGCATTCACTTCCCAAAAAAGCCGGACCCCACGGCTGAGAGGGGCACGGTGAGGGCGATCAATGGCGAGGCCGGGCGGGGAGAAGGCGGGGGCATGGCGGCCCCTCTCCTCGCCGCGCCCCAGCACCCTGGGGCCGAGAGGAGCGGAGCGAAGCGAAGCGCAGCCGGACCGGGCCGGGCGGAGGCGGGGGCGGGCCCACGGGCTGGGGCCGCCTCGGCGGGGCGGGGCCGCCGACGGGCGGGGGCTCGGCTCGGCGTCTGTCCGGCCCCATTCTCCAGCCTACTCCACCGCCCCCGCCCGCACCGCAGCACCCCCCGCGTCCCTCCCCGCCAAGGAAACTTCTCCGCTCGCAACGACAGAGTTGGGCTCCGCAGCCACGGAGACGCCGGGGGCGAGCGGGGGTGCGGCGGGGAGCGCCCCGTGATGGGCAGCCAGGGGAGGAGGGAGAGGCGGCGAGAGAGTTGCGCCTCTCCCCAAAAAGAGACTTTAACCCCGCATCGCTCTCCGGCGGACCTCGAATTACGTATTTTTATCACAGGTCGGATCCTAACGCACGTCGACACAGCGTCTAATTTATGAACTCATCAGCTTAATTTCATTATTTAATCATGCGCCCAGCAATCGTGTTTCCTTAAGAAAGGACTGACCTATTTTTGGCTGGAGATAAACGATCATGTTAACAGATGTTAATCTTGTAATCTGTTTTTCCTGTAAGCACTTCGCATACCCACGTTTCAGACATTAAAAAAAATCTTGCCCAAACGACTTGACGTCACGATTCAGTTCTTATTAAAAAAAAATCTCGCAGTGGTTTCAAAGACATTAAATCTTTTTCACTTTATAAATGCTGATTTGTTCTGCCTCAACTCCCACAGGCTTTTATTTGCATTTCAAATTCCACAGGTTACACCAGTCGCCTTTTCAGAAAATGTAAACCAACAATAAGGCAGCAAATGGGGGGGGGGGGGGGGGGGGAGCCGGGGGGGGAGGGAAGAGAAACCTGCATCTGGATTAAATAAAGAACAGAATTAATGTTTCGAAAATAGTCCGAGCAAAATCATATTTGCACGTCCAGTGCCCAAGCGTCTCCGTATCTATAGGGGTAACGTTAAGGATAAGCTGTGGGCACACACAATGCGCATTCCCCAGAAGATCCCTGTCTGCTGCTGGGAGCTTATTAACGCTCCTAATAAATGGTGCCGACTCTAAACCGACACCTTTCGGCTTAAAACACAGCAGTTAATTGCAGAGGTTCTCTGGTTTGAAGGCAAAAACAACGGCTGGCTGTCATGCTCCACACGCCTCCCCACACGTACTGCCAGTTTTAGCACCCCACCTTCTTCCCTCATAGCAAAGTTTACCCATCCAAACTTTCCTCAACTTGCCTAAGTGCTTAATTCGTATTAGGATCGCGACTCGGCGCTATGCTAATGATCACCGAAGATAGTAGCGGGGGGAGGGAGGGAGGAACGAGGAGGAGGAAAGCTTTTAGAGCACAAAATGTCTGGATCTGCATTATTTCTATTCTTCTTTTCTCTCCCTCTCTCTTCCCTTCCTTCTCTCGACACCTCCCCACACACCCTTTTTTTTTTTAACGTGTACATTAGACTCCCTGCCCACCCCGCCCGCATCAAACAGGCTATTTTTCCTCTTCTGGAAATAATCGCTACGGAGACATTGTCCTTCGAGCCCTCCTTGCTGTCTATATGTGAATAATTGTTTTCTCTGCCCGCCCACCCCCAACTTCCTTTGATAAACTGTGTACTTCTGTAACGGAGATCACGCAGCGACCGACTCGCCACGGAACCGAGAGCGACTCACAAAGGGGGGACACACACGGGCACAGCCCCATATCGGGCATTTCACGCACACGCTCGATCAATACTATCGGGGAGGGCGGGGGGGAAACAACCCACTCTTAATAATTGAAGTGACTATTCGAGGCTCGAAGACCCATCACCCACCTTCTTTAGCCGAAGCATTTTACTTTAAAGTAAGGCAATTTGTTCTTTGTCTCTTAATGGATTAATATCGCAGTCCGCCCCCCCTCAACGCCCCTGACGGAGCGTACAAAGCCAAAACGCTCCCGAAGCCCGCAGGGCTCCCCCACCCCCCGGCACCACCACTGCAGTAAAACCGACCTCCTCCTCCTCGCCAAACAGCGCAAAGTTACCATTTTGGAGCCGCTCCGACGACCGGGGGGAACAGTCCCCGTACTCGGGGGGAGGCACGAAGTTTTTCTTTTTTGAGGGTTTTTTTTCCCCCTCCCCAGGAGCGCAGCCCGAGGACGCCCCTCCCCCCGAGCCATCCTCCCGCCCCTCACCTCCTGCGCGGCCGGCCGTAGCACCGTTCGGGGAAGGGCGCGCCGAGCAGCCCTGAAGGTAAAACCACGCGCCGCATGCGAGCGGCGCCGCGCTGCACATGATCCGCCGAGCGGCTCCACTGGCGGGGGCGGCCCCGCCGGCCCCCGCCGCGCCCCGCTCCCGCGCACCGCCCCCGCCGCGCCCCGCCCGCCCCGCCGCCAGCGCCCCGCGTCCCCCGGCGGCCGCCGTGGTGTGGCTGGTGCGGGGTCCGCACGCACACGCCGGCGACTATTGTCTCCGCGGAGCAAAGTTGGGGCGCGGGGTGCCGGCCACCCCCGGGCGCTGCGGAGCGCGTGTGGAGGGCGGGGGAGAAGGCGGGCTCCCCGTTGTGCGGGAGCGGAGTGGCGCTTCTGCCGACCGCCGCCCCCGTTCCCACGTACCTCCTCCGCTGAGAAAGGTGCGGGCTGGAGTTGGCCCAGATGCATTTCTATGAGAAACTTTAAATTTTTTTCTCTCTTTTTTTTTTTGCGAATTCCACTGGTAAAATATTTATGGATCTATTGAAATGCGCGGAAACAACAACATTAAAGTCCTCAATCAAGATCAAAGAGGAATACTGTTCAACAGCCACGCTGGGGAAGTTGAAAGACCTCCGAACAAATCAATCTGCCATATGGCTTTAAAAAAAAAAAAAAGCAACAAAAAACTCACCCCCCCCCACTCCCTCCCCGCCCCTCCACTCCTAAGGCTGAAAAGTTCAATTCTTGTTTTCCTGTCTTAGCGAAGCTCGGTTTAATCACTCCAAATCCGTGTGTGCCATAGGCGAGGGGAGTGTGTTTAGTCTATTGCTGGGAAGCCTAATTTAACGCTTGGTACTAGGCATCAAGGGTGTGGATCGAGCCTTTTTTTTTCCCTCCCTTTTCTTTGTCTCGTAACGTGCAATGACGTACAATTGACACGGAGGACTTTTGACGAAGGGTCGGCGTTATCTCGACGCCCCGGACCGGTAGAACCCCACCGCCCCCGGACACCCCGGCTCCGAGCTCCCCGCCGGAGCTGCTCCCCGGCCCCGGCCCGACCCTTCCAGGGCGCACCGGACCCGAGCCGCCCTCACTCGTCTTGCACTTGGGACGCAAACTGCTTCAGCAATGAGAAGAAAATAAAATTGGGGCGGGGGGAGGCTTTAAATCCTGCGCTTTCCAGTGCTTATTACCAGACCCCTCGGAATAAAGGGAAAGGGTGGGGGCGGGGGGCAGGGAGCGAGAGGGGAAAGTTGGTAATGAAGGATACACGAATCATAAAATGTAAGCTATGTGTGATTAATGATCTGCACTAATTTGAATAGCAGGCGTGTTAAAGGTCATTGACAATTGTTGCTGCTTTCAGCATGAATGCCTGAGTGGGATGTATTTGGGACAATCAAATTTAATTGTAATTCACAGGAAAAAAATAATCAGACGTACAGTGCAGCTGGTCAAAATATAGAGAGGACACGCTGTAAAAATGTGCATGTTGCCTATTCTTGAAAGGCAGCTTTGTGACATTAAGGTGGCATCTTTAAATGCCTCAATAGCAAATAATGTCTGGATTTTGTTCCTTATGCATCAGCATCTTTCCTGCACACTTTTTCAATCTCAAGCCAAATTGTGTTCCCAGTTACTCTAGACTTGCAGAATTTTGTGGGAATTTCCAGTTCACTCATGCTGGACTTACCTGTGAGTAGACTAGAGGAGATGTCTCCTCTCTAAGTTTGAAAAATTCACCCCAGGCTCACACCTGTAACACAAGTGTGTAGATTCTCTAATCACGGTTGATATAGTAGTTTAGCATTTCTTTACACAAAGAGTAAGAAATCCATTATAAATCAGCATTCCTGGGCACTATTTAGAACTACAGTATTAAGCTAACAATTTCCATATGGCAAAAATTGACAAGTCAGAGCAATGAAAGGTGCATGAGACTTCCCAACTCCTCTACCTAAAAATGTGATTTTTATGATCTACTCCTTTTCTCTCAGAGTCTGTGCAGATCCTTTCCCTCAGACAGTAAAACATGAGAATACACAACACAGTGCTTGCTCTGTTACTTGATAGAGTAATGGTTAAAATGCTTAATATTTTCCATATTTGCTTCCATAGGGCCCAGCCTTACCCTCCGTGTTCCCATAAAAAAATAGGAGGCTACAGGAGTGAAAGAACTGAAGAACCCATCTCAGGCTTAGTAAGCAAGGGGTATTCCACTTTAATGGAAAGGCAATTAAAAATTCAGAAGATGCAGAGACCTTAAAAACAATCAAGCGGTATATTAATTTCACGGAAAGTCACCAGCAGAGTTCCTCTGTCCATGTAATTTTAAATAGGAGATTTTCTCACATTTCTTCTGCTGAGTCTAGCACTTCTGGGTTTTAAAAGCAAAACTGCAACAGTTTAGGAATTTATAGACTTAAAAGATATGCAAAATGTATTTGCATAATATTGTCAATGTTGTTAGAAATTTCAGGTAGAGAAGATACTCTTAATTTTCAATTTGTTAGTAACATACCATTTCTCCATGGATGATTAATCTGTTTTCAGACGCTGCTTACCCATTTTATCTTTGCCAGAAATCTTCCAGAAGATGTCCTCCAGTTTCAAATTCTTTAAATTACAGTATTTTCTATGAGAATGTCAGTGATATTAATGGCTCAATACGCATTTTGCTATTTATAGACTTGTATGTCTAATAATTCTGGCTAATGAAATACTCGGAGAAGGGAAGCATTTATTTACTTTTGCTACAGTCTAATAAATTATTTGTTCAGCATTTGGGACCAGGCTTTTTCAAGTTTGGGAAAATGGCAGTGTGATGAAATTCTGTGCGATGACTTGTCTGCATAACTTAGACTTAGGAGTGATTGGTGGAATTTAGATAAGAAAAGGTTCCCAAGAAACACCATGGTAGAATAGCGAGGGAAAAAGGCTGTTTCTCTAAAAGCAAAGCTGAAAGCATAGATAAATACTTCAAGGCAGGCAAACAAACTGAGTTTGGATTACATTTCATATATGTGTGTATGTGTGTCCGTACATGTCACATACACAGTTACATTCAGTGAAATGTAGTCTAGAGGACCCAGTTACTTTAACTTTTGATATATGCTTGCTTTTGTTGTTGCAAATCTATCTCAAGTTCAGAGAATGTATCTAAATAGTGCTAATCCGGGATGGTTTACTGCTCTTGGGTTTTTTAATGAATCTTTCTCCCATCTTAAGATTTGAACTAGCTTTTTCTTCAGTCACCCATCATATCTGTCTCTCAACGACCCCTTCCAAACACAGCCCTTGGCTTTATAGTTAGTTCTCCAGTTCTGGCAATAGAACAATATGTATCCATTTAAATCTAAGCCAGAGAGTTTGCTTTCACACTGTGCTTGGGTCAGGAAAAAAGCACACAAAGTGACGACAAATAATCTTGCATTACTCTTCACATTCTAGACCAGAGATTTTCTAGGTTTATCTGGAAATGCAAAGAGCATGTTCAGAAGTTACCAAGTGGAAGGCACAGGCCAGTCTAAAACACATGTACCTCTGCGGATCACCGCACAGAAACATTCTCAGTGATGTTTTTTAAGAAGAAACTCACATTTCTGACTCCAATTAAAATAGGCCATTCTAACATTGTTGTGCTGCCAGAGTTTCTGTGGGTGGCACAAATTTCACCTTGAAACAAAATGGCTTCAATCAATAACAAGCATATACTCTTGTATTAAATACATTGACTTCTCATGTGCACCACAGAAATCTTTTTCTCCTCTCTAATCATGCCTCAGTAGCTGTGTGGTGTCAGACTGCTTCCAGAGTTTGTACTATGAAAACACACCCCAGCCCATCAAAGATTTTCCCGCTGGCGTACTCTGGGTCTACATAGATTGAGGTCAAACTCCTGCACCCTATTAATTTAGTCAGGCATAAATCTAGCAAATGAATTTGAAAATATTTTTCCATTCAGAAAGGTGCATGCATTTTGTGATCTGACATATCTATTAATGTGTAACAACAGCAAACGACTTGGTCTCATCTGTTGGCAAATTGTGGCAGGTTTCAGGATGTGCTCATATCCTCTTTACCTTTTACTCATACAAGTTGTCCTCTTGCTACTTTGCTATCAATGCCATTGTAGTAATGATAAAAGATGATTGGTGTTTGTCTCCATCATCTCATTTATGAGCTTTTCCTCATGGCAGAAATAATCTGGAGACCTTTCTTGAAGAATCAACATTTTTAACTCTAATGTCTTTTATATTTGCCCCTGCTGTCAACACAGTTGCTAGGATATAGCCTGATTTTGATTTTTGTTCTTTGATCCTCTTAAACCCACATTTTTTACATTGCATTATTCAATATTGCTTTTACAATGACACTGAGGAAGATAGCAGGAAAAGTTCATATTGCCAAGTAAGTACAGCCTCAGTGTACATGGTTATTTTAGGTTCCTGCTAAATGTACCAACTATTCCAGCCCTGGCAGTCAGATTTTCTCACCCATATGTAATTTTATAAACTGCTTCACAGCAGGTAGGGAGCCCACAAACCTGTTCTTAATTTCAGTTTAACTGATAGAATCTCAGCAGCAGCTGGTTTCAGAATAGTTGATACAGACTTCCACAGATGTGGCCCATAATAGGTTTAGAAATAAAAAAGAACTAGGCCACAATGTAGAATTAATTTCAAGGAAGACAAATTCAATATGAATGCCACTTTTAAGGTTTGGGGGGTTTTACTTTGAGACAGAGATCATTAGGAGGGCATATATCTATGGCCTGGGTTTTTCCATGCTGTCTACAGACAGTAATACTGCAGTACACTGATTGCCTGGCAGGCTGGACCTGTCTGTTAGTGGGCTGTGCTCTCTCAAAGCAAAAAACTGGGCTATTTCTGAGTTTCTGTCACCTCCCCTCCCCCTCCCCCTTCTTATGTTCCTCCAAGCATAACTGATAGTACTGGAGTGCTTCTGCGCTTTTCTAACTGGACCAGACAAAGAGGTACAATAGCTAAAAATGACCTCTGATGTTACAGCGAATGCGCCGCTTGATAAAACTGGGGAAACTGGTTGCTAGCTCTAAACAATGTGTTATTTAGTGCTGTTCCACAAACTTGAAATAAAGGACTAAAGAAAAAAAATAATTTCACAAATGTTCATTTCTGGAGTTTAGTAAAGAGAATAATTTAAAGGATTTCTGGAACAGTATTGCAAATACATTGTTGTCCTGTCTTCTGCTGAGTAAAAAATACGTCAAAAGTAAAGTGGAACAAAACAGTCACTTATTCTTGCTAACAAAATTTCCCTTGACATTCTGTGCAGTGGTCTCAAGTGGTTGAATAATCTTAGTTTATATGGTCTTTCAGTTCAGGCACGCGAGGAAAAAGGAACTTCAAAAAGAGAATATTTTACCTGACATACTATTTTAAGGCTTCGGTAATTAGAGAACTGCAGAGGTCAAAATAGCCATCAATATCTCAAGCAACAGAGTAGAAGTAACATGTTTGAGAGGAAGTTAGTTGGTTGGCTGTAACATAATACGCCATAAGTGCTAGGACGTGGATCTGCAATGACAAGCAGCAGAAGAAACAGTAAAAGTTAACCAGCATCAGATATTTACTTTGTTGAAATCACACAAGAACTTGCAGATAAGAAACAGAGAAGCTTTAGAGTCTAAATCCCAGACTTTATTGCCTCACTGCAGAGATGCTCTGACCTATACTGAGGTCCCACCACACAGACCGGAGGAAAAGTTTGCCAGTGCCTGCTAACCTTTCAGTAAGCCAGACTAAAACTCAGCATTCAGAAGCTCCCAAACCCTTTTTCCTCCTTCTGGATCTCATTCAAATCAGAAATGTGTGTCATTAGCCTAGTTTTAGCATACTATTGCCTGCATCCTAAAGGCAAATCAGGAAATACTAGATCAGGGTGTGTAGCTAAGATGTTGCTCTGTTTCTTCTACTACTTAAACTATGTGCACCAGCCTGTATTTCTGAACTGGCATAAATTAAAGGTCAGTAAAAGTACAATGATTACATCTGAAGCTTCAGTAGTTTGCAACAGTATGTCATAATAAATATGCACAATTTGAGGGAAAATTATTTTGAGAACAGGAACTCTTCCAAAAACTTCCTACTATTTATTTCATTGCTGTTAGACCATTTTTCTTCCCTGTGCAGTTTTATGCCAAATTGGCTACTTTTCTGATTCCTCCTAAATCACAAAAAAATTCATGATTCCTTTTTTCACATTTGGATCCACAAATCAACAAAGTGAATGCATTCTACTGAGAGAAAGAGGCTGAAGCAAACACACAGGATCATTGACATAAAACTATCAGCATAAAATTATTCCAACTTTTAAAAAAAGTTGCAGGAGGCTTCTAGTTTGTTGTTTCCATTGGGTTCAAAAGACAGAAGTGAGTTAGGGAAGTTGGTCCGCTACAGAATTTATGAGGCATTTGCCTTTTCCCCCGTTAAACTCCAAAGCTAATAAACCTGGAGCATTCAATAACAAGCAAGGCACTCATGTCAACAAAGACCTTACTTAGAGACAGAGAGGTTTTGAGAAACTTGTGTGGCAAGGATTTGAAGATATTTTAGTCATATGCAATGCACTTTTGCTTCTCTGTTTCCTACAGTATAATCCCCTTTGCTTCCCCCCTTTGTGTTTTAAAATGAACAGAGAAAAGGCTGAGTGTTAAACTACACTATTCAATTGTCTGGTAAGTACACAAATTCTGTTCAAATCAGAACAAACTTTCAAGTAGACAGAAAGGGGCATTTGGATTTCTATTTGGATTTCTATTTTATCCTGGAAACCCTGGTGAACACCAGTGTGACAGGGAATATAGCCATATCAGACTAACAAAAAGCTCCTAATGTAGTGAAGACCTCCTCCCCCTCCTTTCCAAGGAAGCTGCCTGGCAGAGCTTTAGCTATCAGAATTGTTTGCAGAATAACCAAACGAAAGCAGCTCTCTATGTGGGTGCCTCATTCAGGAATAAGCAGCACTTTTATTCTAAAACACTTATCTAGATTCCTGAAGAGAACAGGCTATTTGGAAGATACTTCTTCATTTTGAATGTTCTTGTGGAGCAATACCTTATCTGTTTTTCCTTTTTTTTAGCTTCTGTTTACATTTTCATTTGCTTCTCTGACAAAAGCAGAGATGTGCTCACTCAATAAAGCAGTTATTACATACACCAGCAACTCTTAGATTCCTTCTGCTGTGCAAAAGATTCCAAATACTATTTTAATTGCAAAGGATCCCATTAATATCAATGGTGCGAGCATCCTGTTTGCTCCTGGGGCCTTATGCAATAAAAGGTTAAACTTTATAAAGTCAAATACAGTAGATCTGCATTTCACATCACTAGTATGACAATGTTCTTTCAATGCAAGATATGCCACTAGTCATACTTTCATTTCTATGAGGTATGTTGCTGGGTAATACTCCACTTGTTTTTCCCTAAGACATGAGAACATTTTATGCCAAATCCCTGTACCATCTAAAGAGTCGAGGATCCTATTTATTTTGATATTACTTGGGATAATAAAAATAATACATTGCAAAATAAGTGCGGTAACAACTCTGCCAAAAATGCTTGAATAATGATGGTGTCAATATTGTCCAAACCAACGTTTTGTCTCTCCAGAGAAAATGGATGCATATGACTGTATACTGTCAACTTCATTTGGTATCACTAAGGTTGAAGTGTGTGTTTGTTAGTTAGTTTGTGTTACAAAATTCAAGAGAGTTGGGTTCACCACTTGGTGCTTAACTCCCTGAAGGCTCCACTGAGTAGAACTGCCGACACAAGCATCTGTACATCTGTAGTCCACAGGAGAGACAGCATAAGGCATACATTGGAAGAAGGGGTCAGTAGACTGAGAAGGCAGGCCAGGAGCCCTCTGGCAATGTTCACCTTCCTTGTAATCCCAGTGAATGTTATGGTGGTCCCAGTGCCAAGTCCATGTGAGGCCAGGAACTGGAAACTGGTGTGAACAGCTGAACATGAACCACTGCCCTAAACTATAGGAATCAAAGATGGGTGGCTGGTGATATCATAGCCAGGAACTTTGCTGAGGGACCTGACTCAAAGCTGGCTGGTTTTACAGACCCCAAGCTACTGCCCACATCTCTCCTGAAGCCTGCTGTGTTCTCACCTCTCCTTTTTGGAGGAAGCAACTTGGCAGAGCATTAACAGTACCTCTGCGCACTCCTTATTTCATTCACAAGGGCTTCTGCAAGGCATATGTAACTTCATTAATTTTAGGTTCAAGAGTTTTCTACTGAGTCCACACCGTTCTGCTGTAGGGCAGGCGTAGTAGCCATAATCTGGTTATAAAAAAGTGCTGTGAATGGGATATTTGCATGAATGACCTCATTTTTCACATGCTCACTAGAACATTTTTAAAAGGAAGTATTTGCTTGGTTGGTAGCCAAGTGTTTTCTCCTTGACTACCAAATGTGTTTAGTCCATATTAAGGGTAAAATTCTCTCCAAAGTTCACTGGTAATTTCCAGAACCTGCAAGATTTGCACTCAAGAGACTGACAACAGAATTCTTATATAATCATTTCCCACTATATTTCAAAAAAATGTGGGTTTCCAGATGCTGCTGACTTCCAAATGCAAAGTGGAAAATGTCCAAAAAAGGCATTACTTCATCTAATGTCATTTATTTAGTGCACATACAGTCCTTCTGTCTTTTTTCTGCTTTATCAAAAGCAAGGGGATGTGTGACTAGTTTGTATAACTTAAATTTCTTATCTGGACTTGCTTAAGTGCACTCAGCAGCTTCCTCATATGTACAGTTAATGTGAAATTCCATGAGTTTTACACTTAAACTTAATCAGAGATATGAATGGAAGAATGTAACCATCAAAACTGTTGCAGAGTCCTCCACTCCCTGACCTTTGGGCTCATAAACCCATGAAGAACTTACATTCTTCCATGTACTAATGCATTTTTTTCATAGCTAATCTATTAATCTATGTTGAATTTCACTCAAACTACTCATGAGTGGATACTCAAGTCTTTACCAAGAGTTTGTGAGATTTGTCCTCTTTTCACCCTGTGCAGCTTGGGTCCCATCACAGGGGCACACACCTGGTCAAAGAGCCAACAGGAGTTATATCACAGAATATTTTGAGTTTGAAGGGACCCACAAGGGACCATTGAGTCCAACTCATAAGTGAGTGACCCACATAGGGATCAAATTCACAACCTTGGTGTTGTTAGCACCATGCTCTAACCAACTGAGCTAATCTAACACATCTCTCTCCCCTCCTTGCAGAGCACTGTGCTGGGTGTGATCCCCCTTGCACTTGTATGTACGGAGACTGGGGAGGACACTCCACTGCCTTGCTGCATAAGCCAGTTTTTCTGTCTGAGCCTCATTTTCTTATAGCTGCAAAATGGGTCAGTGCTTTTTGAGAGCTGCTCTCACTGATGTAATGAAATACCCTGAGACCTTTGCTTACCCTGGCAGAGCAAACCGTGGCATAAGTCATGCTTGATACCTGTGTTTGGAATTGTGTTTTGACTGCCCTCAAAGCACAGTGAAAAGAATTTGACAGGAACAGCTTCGAGTTGTGCCAGGGGAGTTTTAGGTTGGATATTAGAAAAAGCTTATACTCCTAGAGGCTGGTCAGGCACTGGAAGAGACCCCTTAGGACAGTGGTTGTAGCCCCAACCCTGCCGGAGCTCAAGGAGTGTTTGGACAAAGCTCTTAGGCAACTGTGTGATTGTTGGGGCTGTGCAGGATGGGGAAGTGGACTCAATGATCCTGTTGGTCCCTTCCTGCTCGGGAGTTTCTGTGATTTGTACCTAACATAGGGCAGAGCAAGGGTTATATCCATCCAGCAATCTCTGCCAGAAGTGTTTTTGCACCTTCCTTGAGTTGGCTGTGCAATTGGAGCAAATCAGTCACACTTTGAGTAGAACAGGAACTCTACCCCAAAGACAGACTAGATTAAAAAAACAAGATCTGATGCAATCCAGTATGGGTTAATCCATTTTCTCACAGTAGTCCAAGGTGGTAGATCAGGAAAGCATAAGCTGAGAAGTGCCCACTTAGATAAAGACCTCTAAGATAAAAATAGCTCCATCAACACAAACTGAATACAAATCAAAAGATTCAATGGGCCAATTGAATTATATTTAGGGGATTTTTGAATTATATTTAGGGGATTTTTCAGTGAAAAATGAAACTTTTGTTTCTGTTCAGATTTGGTGAGTGAATAAACAGCACCTGAAAGGAAAATATAAAATAAAAAAATGTTATTCCTTAACCTAATTCTGATTGATGCAATTTAACTTTGTTGTTAAAAAAAAAAAAGTACCATCCAGACACTGTGTGCTGTGTGCCAAGTTTTGACCTGATGCAATTTGATACAGGTGAGATATTAAACACTGAAAACCAGGTTAGCAATTGAAACAGTGAAACAGTGACAGACTGTTAACAGTAGTAAAGGATAGTGGCTGCCATTATACTTGTAAGTTATACGTTTTCATAGCACAGTGGGACAGCTGATAAACCCTGAACCTGCCTGCTTGCTGCCTTTAATTTGCCTGTAGTTTGTTAGACAGTGCAACTCCAGGAGTCACTTTGTGTTTACTCATTAATTCTGCTAGTCACTTTGTGAGGAATTAGAACAACTGGAGCATTTTTAATATCGAGAGCATTTTCCGTCATTTCTTCATTGTCTCTGTAATTTAAATATCCTGTTGTGTAAGCCTAAAGGCAGGAAGTGCACTATACAAACCCTTACAATAACAGTATTAGGTTGCAGATAAGCCCACGTGCTCAGTGGTGTTGGGTAATTTTTTTTCCCAAAATAATATAAATTGCCAATACTAGAAGAAATACTAGAATGCTTTAATGCATTTAAATTTTTCAAAATGAATTCTGTCTGTTAAGCTCAAAAAAACTGTACTCTCTTGATAACAAGAAATTACTTTGGTCCATAATGCCAGGCTTTAATTATTTAGCTTCACTCTATATTTGTGTTTCTGCCATGAAACCCAAACCTTTTCAGCAGACAGAGAGGTGGTAGTGGGGTAGGTGTGTACCTATCCACTCTTTCATTCTTTTCTCTCCAACTCAGCACTGTTTTAATGCAAATCAAACCCTTGGTGCGTACATAGCTAGCACAGATCTCCTTACACTTCATGCACATGGCAGTCAGCTTTCTTGCTGAGGCTGCTGCTGAACTGGATTTTTTCGTCTTGTCGTAATTATGCTTGTCTCTCTGCAATGGAAGACAACAAGAACTTCTTATAGATGATAAACACAAGCCTTTTTTAATATATAGCTGGATTTATGGGCCTAACAGAGAAAATTCTGTTAATGGTAATATTTAAAATTTCTCAAATGAATCAAATAATTTTTGCAAGCCAGATACATAACTAGCTTTTTGAACTGTGAGCAAGCCATGTAACCTACCAGTGCTGCATTTAACAAAAGTAGGACATGGTTTCTGTGTCTATTCTCCTTTAATAAGATTATAATCCTGACCTGTCCTGTTCCGACTGCAGTTGAAAGTAGTGTTGTTCCTGAGTGGCTCATGAGCAGAAGGCTTGTGTGCTTGCATAACTGATCCTGAATTACACACAGTGACTATCTATAGGTGATAATCTTGAACATGACAAAACGTTTGATAGTCGCATATATTTGCACAAGCCCATTTGCACCCACATGACATATCCACATTCATATCAGTTGCATGGCATTATGTGTAATGAGATTATTACATTTGTGCAGATGCAATGTGAAAAGGAAAAATTGCCTGACACTGTACCTTTATAAGCCTGTCTTCACAGACAGCTGAATTTTATCAGAGTTTAGTAATTTCTGCTGTCATTTCATGCAGCATCTAATTTAGGCTCAAATTCTAATGAAAATTTCAGCCTAAACAGTTTAGCTTTTCGTGAAACAGAAACTGGATTGTTTTGCCCATCTATAAACATTCTGGATATTCTCTGGGAATTGTTCTAGCACCTCCACAGTTTGAAGCTAGAGTCTGAAAAATCTGAAGAGTCTCCCTATTCTAGAGCTTTGCCTTTTGCTACTCTCGTTATACATTTGGCTGTGTTATAAGTCTGTGAAAAATCACAGTTTGCACATGTTCTATCACTACCTCCTCAATTGGAGTCGCTAAATTCTAAGAAGATTCTGCTGTAACTGGGAATGCTCAGGTTTCTCACAGCTGGTAGTGTCAACTGAACCAAATATGCCACATCCTCAGTTATCCACTAGTGTCTTCACTATTCCATATCAAATATATTAACCTAGGATAATATATTTATCCTAGGGGCAAAGCCAAAATTTCACTATACTAAGAACTTGGAGCAGTAAGGTTGGGATGAGTTCCAAAAACAGCTGCCAAGAGGGAGAGAAATTAATTTGTGTTCATGAAGCATTCAAATATTGTAGAACTGGTCACCACAGAAAATCTCATGAGGAATTTAATTATTCCTTTTTGAGAGAAGCATTTGAATAAAATTATTATGTGGCTGTGCAATTAAAGATGATACCATAAAGCACATAATAAGGGGCTGAATGAACAGACATCCTCACTATTGACATTTTCTACATTATTTTGCCTACATGACTTTAAGAACACAGTAAAGAACCTAGTTCCTTTAATTTATTCATTCACACATCTACATGTCTCTAGGCAGCTTTCCTCAAATTCAAAATAATAAAATAATGGTGGACCATACAGTGGTTAATAGTTAATTTCATTTAACAATATAAAAAAGCAGGAATAGCTAATCTGAAGTTATCAGAGACAATGATTTACTAGACATTATGGTCAACCCACGGTATAGAGCTTTCAGCTATTCCCTCTGGAATATTAAAATCTGTGATAACCAGTGAAGTATGAAGGGAGGGGTTTTCTGGAGTTTCTGTTCATGTCTTAGCAGGTTTTTAACAGAACAACCAAGAGGAACTGTCTACAATAAAATTCTCTGTCTTCACCTCTTCCAACCTCAATATGTGAGGAGCTCCATTTTCAGCTATGGAAATTAACCATTTCATTTTTATGAGATCTTGTTTCAGAAGCCTACTTTGAATAATAAACAACTATTAACTTTCAGAGCACAGCTGAAGACATATAATTTTTAAGGCACATCCTGTTTTGAGAGCTTCAGGATATAAACTACCTAAGAGCAAGAAATTGTAGAAATAAATGAGAGATAACAAAGTTGTTCCAGTACAGTGACGCTGTCAGTCTTTCTGCACTCCTGCCCCTGTAATTATATATGTTGTGCCTGATTCCCTGACTTCATTTGAGAACCCTTGGGGGAAAACCGAAGTAACGTACTGGGGAATCATGTTCTTCTCCCAACATTTATTTTTCGGAGGGCCAATCTAGTGTGGTGCTTAAAAGCCTCACAAGAATTGCACAGAGTTTACGTGATTTCTTTTGGCTTGCTGAAAGACTGAGTAAGGTACAGCTTTTGCAGAGTTATTTCCTGAGCACCTGTTTAAGCAGGTTTTAGTGTTAACTTCAACTTCTTAACAAGCTTAAGTATAACATCACATTTGATTTGGTTTTGCAAATGTCTGGAACTTTTCATGTGGCATTAGCAGATCTCAGACTTCAAGCCTAATGAACTCAGATAAAACTCAGCAGGATGTCCTGTTGGAAACTAATTTTTTTTGTACAAAGACAGCTCTTTGGTTCTCTTTTCTTGCATTGCATTTGTTGACTTGTCTCACAAGCTCGTAAGCTATCAGCTCTCTTATTGATCTACTCTACAGTCACTTGAAAACATAATTTTGAAAGCAGCATTTCAGCACCTCTCCTTGTTTGATCTCATTGCCGTGGCACAGTTTTTCAACCACTAGGCTGAAAAATCAATATTGGGGGTTATTTTATGCTTCATAATACATATTTTTTTAATATTTACATCTGTCTAATTGTATTTAAAATGCGTCTCTATATGTTAAGTTTTCTGCTTTATTAAAATCAGTCTGAGGATTCACATCTCTTCATTTTAATTTAGCTACAAATTGATTCTTAAAGTCTCACATTTAATAGCCTTTGGGGTTTGATGAGCAAACTGTTCTGACGTCTATTCATAGGCCTTTATAATGGGACCCACTCCAGTTTATCCCTTGAACTGTCAGGCTCTTTGGGAAATAATAGCTTCTGACAGTTGTAGAGTTAAAATATAGGATTAATGATCAGCTTTTAATGTGCAAATGGGGTATTCACCCTTCCTCTTACCCATCTTATTTAATGCAATTTCACTGTTGAAACAGGTAGCATGAGTTTCTTCTCTCACTAAACATAGATTAATATATCAGGGTAAGTCCCTGAATCAAAATAGAAATTTGGATACACACCACAAAGTAAATACAGGGCACTACATTTGTGCTGATTTATAAGCAAGTATTTTTCCTGTGCCAAGCCCATAATTTATTTTTAAAGTTTCAAAACCTCACTTTCACACAAAAATAAAAATAGCTGTGCATCGCAGCAACCAATTTAACTAGCAGGAAGGAGTCTGCCCCTGTCTATTAAATACAGCTGTAGAAAGCCCCACAGACTTTGATTTAATTGTTTCCAATAGGCCAAAACAATCTGATACCTGCACTTAGTAAAAAGTAACCGATAAAAAACCCAGGGATTTCTACAGTGAAGCACAGAGCAGATCAGATGTTTTCATTAGGAGATTAATAACATGCTTTTGATACTTGGCCTTAGGAATTGTACGGTAATCTTCAAATGCAGCATCCTATTAAAAAGCTTCCTATCTATACAAAATTTGACTATTTGTTTAGAAAGTGTTATATACTTATGTAATTGGAAAATTAATTTTAAATATGGTGTAATAAGAAGCATTTCTTCATTATGTTCTGCAGTGATAGGCAGCACAGTGACCAAGGAGCAGAGCATGGGGAGAAGATGTTCCATTAAGGTGACACTTGGAGAACATTGCACCTTTCTGAGAGTATCTGGGAGAAAAATGTTTCAAGGGTAATCTAAATGAAAGTCAAAACATATAAAAATAAAATAAGCACTGTGTCATTCAGAGAATTTTTTTATATTTAAGGCAGTCACACACCTGCCCATACATCTGTAATAACTACTAGCTTTCTCAAGCACATGGAACAGAAAGGTGTCCCTCAAGATATAAGACTTAATTCTTGCACTGCTTTGAGTGCTTTAAGCTGCCAATAAAGCAAAGAGTGAAGTCTGTTGTCTGCAGTTATTCCTTTGAAAGGAGTCACATCAGAGCAGCATACATATATAAGTAAAAAGAGCAAGAAGAATACACAGCACATCACATACATGCGACTTTTGTGTCTTCTATTATTATTGCTTCCATCTTTGCATAAATGCTTTAACACACTAACAGGGAAAAATATGATTAACGTTATTTGGGAAACCTGGTTCCAACAGCTTGTAAATGACCTCAGGGATTTCTTTTGTTGTTTTGATAACAGTGTAAATTTACTTGGATAATCTTCCTGAACCACCCCCCATCTCCCGCTCTCCACCCCCATTTCTAAGAATGCAATGATTCTTGACAAACATAAGCTAAATTTAAATTAACCTCACAGACGTTGTTAATAACATCCTTAGCTATTCTTTTCCTAATTTTTCCCTGCCTTTTACCTTGTATTCACAGCTGTGCAAAGCAAGTCAAAACAGCAGTCAGGCAGCAGCATTCAGCTGACATGCTGCATTCATATTGCTGCTGTAAATTAGGACCAGTTCAGCAGAGAACTAGTGATTGTAGACATGCTGATAAATATATATATAATAACCATAGTAGGCTGTGGCCCCTAAATGAACTAATGCTGTTACCTGGCACTCCATGGGCCAGAGGACACTTTATTAGCTACCCTATGCCATTGAACTTTGCCAGCGACTTATTCCTCCTGTGTCCCTCCTGCACTATTGTCTTGGTTGTGTAGGAGGCTGCATGATGGATCTGATCCCTGGAAACAAAAAACACCCAGACAAGATAAAGTAGACACCAATAGGAAATGCAAGAATAAATTATGATTTTGCCAGGGATATAGCTCTCTCACCCATTTCACTGTATAGCAGGACAGATCAATAAGAGACCAATGCCAAGGTAAAGCAGTGGCAGGAGAAAGGGAAGGACATTGCTGGCACCCTTCCTGAAATTCTTTTCATCAAATTACACCAGGAGAAACCAACATGTTCTAAATCCTGACCAGAGACCTACCTTCCAAAAGAGTCAGGAAAGTAAAAACAGCACTACAGCCAAACTCCACTCTCTTGCTGCAGCTATGTCTTCTGTTCCCTGGACAGAAGGGGAGTGATGTTTTCCCAACACAAGGTATTGTTTGTGCTGCAATAGGTACACGGGGAGGCAGTTTGTACTCAGGCTTGGAGCCTTAAATTTCAACATCTTGATGATTTTGCTTTACAGTGGCTACAAAATGCCTTCAGTTTGCAAAATGGCTGTCATGCCTTGTGAAAATTAAACCAACAGGTTCTAAATTATTTGGCTGTTTTCTGTAGATTGATAGAATTTTCTTTGGCGATGTGTTTTCAGATACAGAAATGAGGTTATTTTTAAATTTTCTGCAAAACATTTTCAGAATTCACTTAAAAGAAAAAAAGAAATTGAAAAATCAGACCTTGTATTTATCAAGTTTCGTTGATAAAACCTGGTAGTTGCTTTCCTCTCACAGTAATCGTCAGCAAACATTAATATTTCTTCTCCAACTTACTTGCTGAGCACTTAAAATTACAGATCAGAAAAAGTGCAGCTCACACAACAAAAAAGTTTTTACTAATCCAGTGAGCAGAGATTAATTGAGTTTAGAATTCAACTAACGAAGGGGAAAACCACTGAAAACTGGGAGCTGCAATATATGTCAAAGGGCCAATTTGAGGTCTGCAGTGAGGATAGTGAGGCTCCAAGGAATGAGAAGCTGCTGCTGCCTCTGGATGTTTATTAATTTGAATTATCCCAGAAAACAGATCCAGCAAAGGTAGGAGTCACATCCACCTCTCCCAGCCACTCCCAGAATTCATTAGTGCACAAAACTATTAATCAGAGGATGCTTAACATTTCACTTTGTCCTCAGCAGAGCTGTGGCAAGTGTTTGGGATATGTCTCTGCTCACGCAGGCAGCAGTGTGGACTAATGTGAGCATTGAATCCCAGCCAGCCACGGCTTTGAAACCCCACTTGTCCCCCAGCTTTTCCCCAGAGGAGTAGGAAAAAAAGAACCATTTTACCTACCCACCTAGTTCAATAAAGCATTTTATTTTAATCTCAGCTCTTAGACGAAAATGAAGTCAGGACTGAAAACACTTAGTAAACTGGAGTCTAAACTTTTGTGTTTCAGGGAATGACTCCCACCTCACTCTTGAGCAAGTCATCGCTGCCCTGATTCCATTGTGGCTAAATGGGCATAATTGAAGGGAATGGTCTCTCCTAGTTCACAGTTTTGTCCTGGGGCCATTCAATTGCCCTGCTTTTGTTTTGTTTTGTTATGTTTGTATTTTCTGACCTTGCATAACTTTAAAATGGCCATGCATAATTTTTTGGACAGTTTCCATCTGGGGAAGAAACCCTTCTTGACAGGTTCAGCAAAGGCTGCAATTTAATGGATGCATTTCAAATTCTCTAAAACCAGGGTTAGAAGTGCTCAGACACCAGTTTCAGCATTCTGGGATCACAACACAGTAGAGGATGTGTGAGCATGTACTGTTTATGTTTGTCTGCAGTTTTACTGATGTTTAGATACAAATAAGGGGTCAGGCACAATCCCAGTTGGTATTTTCTGTTGATGATATAAATCCCCAAAGGGGGATTCGGTGGTGGGAAACATCTTGGTAGAGGAATTTGCCACAACCAAACCTAACCATAACCCCTCTGTGGCTGAGCAAGACCTCCTGGGGACGGCATTAGTCCCCGAGATCGGTTCTGCCAGGCAGAGAAGTTACAGGACATGCTGACCCAGCACTTCCCCCAGAGTGTCTGTTAACAGTCATAAACTAAAGCAAATGCCTGCACTCACGTCAGTGCAAAGTCTGAAGGGGAGGAGGACCCAGTGGGAACTTTATCTCTTTAGGGAGTGAATCCCACTGTGGCATAGAAAACTTGTTAATACAGGAGGGGAGATTGCATGTCGGGTGCTGCCCACTGCTGCTCCCCTGTATGTGGCTCACAGACTAATAAAAGCCTGTTTGTTACTCTAGCTGCCAGCAAAAAATATAACATGAGGACAAGTATGTATAAAAATCCTGATAAACAATAGCATGGGGAAAACAAATTTAATAAAATGAGATGCGAGAGTTCACAGGGCAATTGGATGTTTGCATTGTCCCAAGAAAGTGCAATCCTGTGGAGCTGAAGGGAATAGATTGGTTTGTAGTCTCATTTTTCCTAAAAAATCACAGTATAACACTGGCAACTGGGAGACTGGGAAAAAACCAACTAAGCCAACCAACACCTCTAAGGCTTCTCTCTTCCTTCATCCCCTCTCTTGCTATTTTTTAAATTGGGGAATGGGGCAAAGGGGCAAAAGAGAAATCTTTGTATTTGCCAGCCAGTAAATCTAATTTCAATCCCAAGTGAAACAATAGAACAAATAGTTAAGTAAGTGGGACAGAAAATAATGGGGTCATGAGCAATTAAAAAGTTTGCCCAAATCTGACCAGTGTTTTAATGTACTTTTGAATAAGAAAAGTTTTATCTGTGTTAAATTTAACTGCTTGATTTTTTTGAATTTTCTTAAAAAGAGATAATGCCAAAGAAACTCAGTTCATTTAGTGGAATCAAAAGCTGTAGTGGGAAAAATATGTTTTCTTCTTGCTTGCAACAGCTGTTAAACTTCAGCATGCAAAATCATATAGAAGGAAAAAACTGCTTCCTTAAAATTCCAGTATCACTCTCAGTTCATCTAAACTGTGAAAAAGCTCGTAAGAAAATCCCAGTTCCTCCCTCAAAAGCTTCCAACCTCCTTATCCACAAGAAGGGGGAAACCAGCCTTGGCATTCTTCATATTGCCAAGATTAAAAGAGGTTGTTTAGATTTTCTCTTCCCTCTGTTCCCTTCACTTATAAATCAACACATTTTCCAGATTAATTTATCCTCTGTGTGTGCATGTGTATTTATAAAAGAAAGGCTCACAAAACCCATGTTTTTGATGAAAGGAAGCCTTTTTACATTATATTTTAAAATTAGCCAGGACTGAACTTTGCAATGCAGAAATGCTTCTCTTGCTCTTACACAGCCCTGGCAAGATATCCAGGGAGCAGTTTCAAGACACTTTAAATTGGTCAAGCTGGTGAGGGTCCTCCCTTTTCCCTGGGCCATGCCACATGTTGCTGATGCACAGAAGTGCATTAGCACTGCTCCTTATCTGACCTGTTATTGAGCCAATTTAAACAAGTAACTTTTTTTTTTTATTATTCTCTGTTACTTTTCAGCTGTCTTGAGACTTTAAATTGAGTCACTGGGAGGTCAGGGAAGCACCAGGGCCAGCAAAAGGGCAAGGTCTGAAAATACATCATGAAGTCCAAGGTGAGGATGGCACGGTAGCACTCACAGAGATGGAGTCATCACTTCCCATCAGCAAGCAGTGTTTCTTATACCAGCCAGCTTCAGTTTTCCAACTCCCAAGGTTTATTTTAAAAAATTTCACCTGAATCAAGAAATTAATCCAGCTAGAGATTATCCCAAAGGGATTGTTTTTCAGCCAGTTCTCTTCCCCAGTACAGCTTGCTGGGCACCTGTGCTTGCACAGGAGAGGCTTTTTGAAGAGTGGGCAACCAAGGAAAGGGATGTGCTGCCCTAAAAAAATACCTTGCTTGAAAACCTTGGCTGTTTTGTGAGGAAACAGTATCACCACTCTGGAATCTTCTGTTGAAAATTGTCTGCACTGAAAAAACTTCAACTTTAAAATGTGGTCTGTTTGTTACAGACATATCAGCTAATAAACCTCTAACCAAAGAGCTGAGTTTCAGCTCACTCCCTTCTGTCACCATTCACTGTTGTGTGTTCTTGCAGACAGTAATTATCAGTCCTAAAGCCAACAAGAATGATGTCATTTTTAATTCATCAAATACCAGGTATCCCAGGGGTATCCTTCACCAGAAATGTAGCAGTTCTGAAACCAACTTGGGATTTTGGTTTTGATGGAGGGGTAGTAACTTTGGGACTAAAAGCTTTTGAAAAACTCAAAAGTCATCATGGCATAATGACTTTCTGACTGTCTCTGCAAAAATAGGCTATCACCATGAATAACAGCTGACATTTCAGACTCAGGGTGACCCCTGGGTATTTTCTGGGTCTTTTTTTTTTTTCCCTAACCAGTAAGTTTAAATAGCTGTGAGATAAAACAAGGTAACGTATGCTGAAGACATCAGGTTACTTATATGCCCAATACTGTGATTTTAACCAAACAATTATGCATTAAAACTGCTCTTGTGTAATCATGCCTGTTGCACAATGTTGTTTCTAACTCAGACAGGAAAATAGATGAGCACACAATACGATGCAGAGACCATGTGTTATTTCTTGCATAGACTTACTGGATTTGTTCTGAAAAGTTACTGGGTCTTCCTGAAAAGGTTGTTTCATATCTATGGTGGAAATAGTCAAGCTTTTATAATAATCCTTATGAAAAAAAATCATGACTTTCCATGTCCAACCAAAGCCTGATTATACTCATTGAAATACTAATGTCAATAGTTATTAGCTAATATTAAAATTACTGCCATCTCATTTCTGTGGTTAGCCAGAAAATCATTATGTATCCCTTTTCAAAAATCATTGACTTTTTCTTAGCACAGAAAACTCTATTATCAGTCTTTATAAAATATTTATGGCTTTCCCTGACATTCTTATAATATCCCTAGCAGAACGATCAGCATTCCTTTGGCTGAAAATGAGACAAACTTTTTCTCCCTAAAAAATAATTAATGAACTAAATGTAAATGAAACCAAGGCAAAAAAAAAAAAAAAAAGAAGCTACAGCTTTTTCATCTAATTTTGAATCTTACTTTAGGAAAAATCAAAATCATCTCCATTTTAAGTATTTTAATACTATTATTTGGGAAAAAAGTGGTCTTGATTTATCACTGAAGGACAAATTATTCTTCATTGCACATGTAAGCATATGGAGAGAATTATTAGGCCAAATATAGGGGCTTTCCACTGATTCATTGATTTTTCTGTGCCTTTGATTGTTTGTGCCACTGTATCTTCATTAACAATACACGCACTCTGCAAGGTCCAGGACAGGGTTATTTTCAGTGAAGAAGTGCTAAATCACCCACATTTTCATTAAAGGCTGCCAGAGCTCCATATGAGCAAAATGTCACACTTCCATGCTACTATAGTCTTACTTTATGCTGATTTTCCCTCCTTTAACTATTGTGGAAATCCTGATATGTCTCATTGCTCCCCATTTGTATTTTCACTTTGATTGGTAATGATGGAAGATAAAAATGGGATTCTTCCCCACCACTAATATCCCTGCAGGAACCATGTATCAGCAATGCCCCTTGTTAAGTTAGCAATTCTGTCTTTGTGCAAACTTTTTCACATGCAATTGGCTTGTTACATTTCTCTGTATACTTAGCTGTATTGCCATGGCAATAGGAAAAACATGATGATGCAGATTTGGAGAGGAAGGAAAAAAGAGATAAACCATCACTGTCATCTCACGGCTACATGAGGTGAGAATTGGCTAATTTATGAAGTTAAAGGACATGCAATTTAAAAGATCAGAGAGGTTAAAAGGAGTCCGGAAGTTTTCCAAGTAGAATTTTTCCAATTCATAAACATGCAAAGAATGGGATCTGGATTTCCCTAAATTGGGTCTAAGTCAGCCTGCACTTGCATAAGAGGCATGATAAAAATTCTTGAGTAAGGAGTGGAGAGTTTGACTACGGCCTTTTAAAGCAGGCATACCATTGAAACTGAGTTTCAGCTTTTGCCTTTGTATTAAATAATGTAAAATTATTTATTTATAGACATAGATACAATGTTTAAATTTTTCAAAATTATTTTCATATAAATTAGTTAAATAGCCTATTGCTATTTATGTAGAAATATTCATTAAATTAGAAAATTTTCTCCCACTTTTCAACTATTTCCATATTTTCTGTTTAAAATTCTTTTGGCTTAAGTGAAATTTCCCCCATTGTATTCATAATTTCAGGATCCGATTGTGATTCTATTTCAATTCAAGCATCTAGAGACATGGTGAGCCACCTTAAATGGACAAAACAATACAAGAGTTTCACTATAGACCTCTAAGTCTAATCTTGCAGTCATTTGCTCATGTGAATACTTTGAAGCTCAATAGTACAACTCTGGTGACAATGTTACTCTTACAGAAATTGAATCTTTTAAATGCTTGCACATGGGAATAATTCCATGCATCTGAGCAGTTGTCTTCTATGAAATTACTGCCTTGTGTCAAGTTAACCATATGTGGATATATTTTCAAGGATGAGGGGGTTCCCAGGAAGGGGTTCCTGGGGCTTTATCAGAATAAGCCTTATTGATCACTTCATGAACAAAGCATCATACATGTGATCATGCCATTAGCAATGTGCAAAAATTCCACAAGTAATATTGATGAAATGTAAACCCAAATTTTTAAGAAAATGCAGATTTGATTTTTAACATGGGATTTTAATATGAAAATGTCTCTTTAAAAATTCACTGCAGTGAGATCAGTAAATATAAATAAAACATGTGAAGAATATTAATCTTAGTAAAATTGAAGAAGCAAGCTGTCAATGGCTGTCAGACACAATATGAACTGACAGTTGCATGGCTTACCGTCTGACATTGGGATCATTACCTGTCTGTTTCTCTATCAAAATACCTACAGGGAATAAGAGTTTGCAGATTACAGGCACGGGTGGGAGTGGGGAAAAGGGAAGAGCAGTTAAAATGGAAGCTTAATGACAGCTGTGAAACATACGTATGCAACATATTCATCAGGATTAATCATCAGTCCGAAGGAATGGCTTGCATCATTCATTATCAGCATTACTGGAGAAAAGCTTTAAAACAGCATCTATAGTTTTCAGATCCCACTCCTCCCTCAAATCAAACTCAAATGTGACACTCAACTCTCTTCTGGCTGCCACAGATACAGAACCCATAGATGAAGCTTTAATTGTGTTCACATATTAAGACAATTTATAGGAATGGGTCAGATATTAGCAGCAGATCCTCACATGAAAAGATACTGCAGGCTTTTCCACCCTTCTCCCTCAGTTAAGCTCACCTGGCCAGCCACTGACCCTGCTGGGGTGACACAGAAAGCCCCTGAGTCCACCCAGCATAACAGGCAGGAGAAATGACTCATGGGCAGCTATTTCTCCATTTGCAGTCTGTAATCTCAGCTACCTCTGTGACTGTGGTCAACATTCCCAGGGGTCTTCCTGGGAACAGTCGTCATGGTATAAGTTGATTTTTCATGTAAACTATGGTGTGAAAGGGTGACTGGGATCACAAAGAGCACTGATCATATTCCCTCTGGGCTTCCAGGATGGTTAAAGTTTGCATGACCATTTAGGTGATGAGAGAAGAACCACTGGGGAAATTTCCTTTCTTGGTAAATGCTTTCTACAAGTTTTACCACCAAACACCTTGATCCACACCTGCAAATCCTTGCTGAGGGTTGAGCACAGTGACGAAAGTTGATTACATAGAATTACTAGAAAAGCCTGAAGAAAAGCAGTGCTCAGAGGAACCAGCAGAGAGGATGGGTCAGGCCCATATTGATAGAGTCACTGACCACATGTATGCATTCATTTTAGACAACTGCATGCACAAAGCCACCAATGTGCGAGCACCTCCCTTAACAACAATTGGCTGAAGCGCCTGAGGTTGGGATGGCACATGTGGAGGCTGCACAGTGCCACCATACTGACTTCTTGATGTCTTAAAGAGGGCAGACAGCACTGCATGCAAGAAATGCACTGGGGTTCATTTATCCGCTAAAGAACAATTGAAACCAGGATTGCAAGCAAGTTGGGAAACTATTAGCTTAAGACTTTGGAAAGCAAGCCAGAGAAAAGTTAGAAAAATGCATCTTTTTTCCCTCTTCAGATCTAAAACTGTACCTTCATATGATCTGAGGAGCAGCACCCCAGAGCCCCCAGCATTCCAATCTTCCCAGCCTGGGTGGCTTGGACAAAGGCCACTGTGAGTCGTAGAAGCCTTGTCTGTGGGCTTTTCTAAGGTGCTTGAGTAGCTTTTCCTGGATAAACACTGACTGAAACAAAACACAGTTGGGTGAACAACACAAATT
This sequence comes from Pithys albifrons albifrons, assembly GCF_047495875.1. NCBI lineage: Eukaryota > Metazoa > Chordata > Aves > Passeriformes > Thamnophilidae > Pithys > Pithys albifrons. The sequence continues at coordinate 90,070,641 of NC_092461.1, forward strand.
TTTTCTATTAAATTTTGCTCAGTATTAAAATATGTATCCATTTCACCCATGCTGAAAGTCTTGGCATCTCCTTGTCATAAACATTCATGCAAGAAAACAGTACTAGTATATCTTTATGGAAAATTTTATGCACATACATATCAATGAATTTCATTTTTAAATGTATTTCTTGAGAGGCTTCAGACAAGGAACCTGGTGAAAGTTGCATTCATTCACTTTAGGAGCAGAAATAATATCATGTGACAAATCACCATCAAAAATGCAGCTCTGGTGGCAAGTATTTAATATCAGCTGGAGAATGAAAAACAGCTCACAGGTAGAACCTTTGCAACATTTATCAAGAATTTTAATAACAAATACATAAAAAACTAATGCAATCTCCTAGCAGTAGCTTGTTAAAACTTGACTGAATCTCAGAAATTCAGCAGAACATTACATTAAAATTTCAACTGCCAAACAAAAATAAACCACATTGTTAATGATAATTTATGCAGCAGAATTTCATGCTTTTCAACTAGTTCCACAGCCTTAACTATTAGAAAACAGTTCCACTTATAAAACACATTCCTACAAACTCCTTCTGTTACACCACTGAAAGCGAAGAAAATGGATGGAGCAACAGGAAGAACCCTCACTGACCCCATGCAACTTCTTTGTTTGTTGTTTTGTTTGGAGTTTTTTTTAATGTAATAAATACAAAATTTAAGTCTCTCACACTTGATTCTTTCCCTAAAAATACTCTGAAAAGTGAAGACGAAAATACATGTATTTACTTTGTCTGGTGACAAATATTATCAGCATATTTATATTCTAATCTATAACTTTAATACAGTCTAGATAATAAAGTACTACTTTTCAGAACTTCCTTGAGCACAATTCCCATTTGTAATTATGTATAGTTATTTCTATGTTGGCAGCATCTGCAATATGCAGCTACAATCTCTAATCTCTTTATAGAAGACGCTTAACGAAATACAGGAGGAAACCTTGTCCCTAAGAGCTATAGTGCTGATGACACAACTTCAAAGGGAGGAAACTGTATCTTCTTATTTCATATTTGCTGAGGATACAATAGAGTCAACATTATGATTGGGATATTGTGTAACAAAGGTGATTTCCAAAGACATACTAGCTCACACAAAACCAAGAAATAGTAGAAATTATACTATCTATTATGTAGACACCTTTTTAGATTGTGGAAAGTAGTTTAAAGTGTGAGTTAGCAGACAGAGACTGAGTACCCATCATGATTCATAACATCATCACCCTGTCCTGAGCAGATGTTAGAGGATACGGACTTGCTATTGTTCTGTGTGCAGGTGGAATTGTAGCACAAAAAAAGCGCCAATATTCCCACTTTCATGTCATTGCAACATATGTACTGAATTCTTAGGATATTAAAAAATGCATGCACTTAACTCCTTTTTGTTTAACAAAACACCTAACCGTTTGGGACAACAAAAGCAAAACTTTCCCAAGGATAAATCATAACTTTTTAGGGAGATTTCTTCTGCAGTCACAGGGGCCCCAGGCAGTGTCCATAAGTTTTCCTGTCTCTCTCCACCTCCTCTCTCTGGTGTCAGTCATGATGTACACCATGAAAGTCTGTCAGTGCCAGGGATTTGAGCTGGAGACTGAAAATATGTCTCAAGTAAGAGTCACAGAAAGGCATAGCTAGGAAATGGAAGACCTTTTTTAGGCTGTTTTCCTAGTACATTCTTCAAGCAGTTTTAGGTAAAAGACTGATTTCAATCTCTGCCACCACACTTTGTTTTTTTTAAATTAGGAAGAGAGTTCAAATCGCAATTCCAAGTGAGTCTTAATGATACCTCTCTCTTAACGCTTCTCATTTTCCTGTGCTTTGATTACTGCACTACTCCTTTATCATTAGGAGACTAGACACTCAAAAGTTCATGTGGAGAAAAAGCTTGCTCATTGCTGAAATGACGTGAAGAATGATGCCTTTCAGTGAAAGGAAGTACATGGGAAAGCCCAAGGGAAGTCCACTCTGGAAACAACCCTCATGCCCTCATGGCATTGCACCGAGTGTGGCAGGGAAGGGCACTTGTGCTCACTGAGTGCTATGAAAGTCTGGAGACAGAAGGAAAGGCTCTGGCAGGTATCTCAGTGCTCAACTCCTACTCTCCTAAGAGGCACAAGCACCACATCCTTAAATCAAATGTGGAGAGTAAGGAAAAAGCAGGGAATGGGCAGGGAACAAGAACCCCCTAGAAGATATGATTTTGAATTGAAGCATTTGGGCAAATGAAGTGAATTCTCCCTTCTAAGAATGTGATTCACAAGGGAAAGATACCTGAATTTGTAAGCTTGTGATCAAGACTTTATGAACTCCCTTGATAATCATGAAGGTGAGCTCTTGTTAAGGCAGAAATCATCCCTTTTACCCAGGAAAAATCTGCATTTGCACTAGGCTTATTACCTTTATCCTCAACATAGTAAAATTCAGCCTCTACTACTGACATGTGGCCCACCAGCATCTATTTGGTGCCATGGGCCACTGCAGGGTGTGATATATCAGCTTTTCCCTAAAGCTTTAAGAGGAACCACAGTGCTCCTTAAGTCGTCTTACAGGTGTTGCTAACACAGCTGTGCCCAGGATGCTGAACGCTCACCTCGTAAACCAGTGGCTGGACATCCAAATAAAATTAGCCTACATCTCAGAAGAGCTCACTGTCTTGAGTTGAAGTAACAGAAGCTATAGGTCCTCATCTTTTTCTTTCAGGGCCAAAGTACAGGTTTTGGCATCTAATCTAGGTTTAAAATTTCTCTCTGAGATCTAAAAAATCCTTTCTTAGTGTGGCATATTCTAGATGTATAAGCCAAGTTAAAAATACACCTAGTTCACATTCCTTACTTTTAAATTAACATATGTCATTCTAATTATTTGTCAATTAAATTAACACAGAGACAAGCATTGTCTTCAAAATTGTCTGAAACAATGGAAATGAATTGTGACTAGATGGATAGGATTTAATAAGAAGTGTTTCTGAGGTGTATGTATGGACACAAAGTTTCAATTACAGGATAGAAAAAGAAGGGTCATTTCCAACTTCAGATATTTTATGATATTCCTATGAAAAGGAAACAGAAACTAAGAGAAAAAAAAATACTGAGTTCTTGCTTTTGCCACTGTTATTTACGTGAATGCAGATCTTGACCTGTGTACAATTAAAGACCGAGGAGTAATTTGAGAAGCAATCCCTCATCTGAGATTGCTGGAAATGCCAAATATTAACTTACTCTTAGCATGTTCCTCAAAGAGGCAGATCCGGACTCTACATAGGCAAAGGTAGGAAATAAGTAAGTAATTGGATTTTTAGGACATGAACCCTTGACATTTTGCTTCACTAGGGCTGCATACCATAGTCGGGACCATAATCTTTTTGTATGGAACAAGGAAATTTTGATAAAAAAACATACGCACACATTCCTCTCTGCTTCCTTATTTACACATTTTGTGTGTGAACCAATAAACCACACATTTTTCATCCACACTATTCATATTGAGCAGAGCCGTGACAGATTACTGCAGACTGGTAAAAGCTTTCAGTGGAAATTTTTAACCCATCTGGAGTGTTGAAGATCACCTGATTGTTTCAAGGTATTTTTAGTAAGAATGATAGTTGGTCTTTAAATTAAAAATTAAAAATCTTCTTCCTTTGCCAGATGCTTTTACTAACTTGTCAAGAACTTCACATTTTTCCCTCTTGGTGATAATAGGATGGTTTGAGGCTTAAGCGTTTACTAGAAGACAAAATACGTTTTTTTCTGTGCCTGATAGCCAAATTACATACTGATGTATACTTCTCCATCTTGATAATAACTCTATAAACTTTATAATTTGATGGAATAGGAAATAATAATCTGGTTTAGGCTGTAGCAAAGCATAATATTATTGTTTCACTTTGGAGAAAATTCTGGAATCAGTATATAAAAAATTTAACTTTCATATTGTCATCAATTATTGTTGATCTTACCCACAACAAGAATATCCTATAAGCAAAGACCTGAGCCTAATTAGCACGAGCCAATAGATAAGTTTAAAAATATCCAAATATGTACTGTGAAATCCAAATTTACTATCCCATTTTTTAAAAAGTCATAATTCAAACCTTTAGTCATCCACAGAAACAGGCCATGGCAATGTGAACCTTTTCATACTGGTTGTCTGTTGTTGTTCTAAGTGGGATTTCCATCCCATTAGCGTGTGACCTGAAGTGTCCCACTGGTGTCTCAGCTGCTGAAGCTAATGGCAAAGCATCAGCAAGATGATGAGGCACTTGTGGTTTTCTTTGGATAGGTGCCTACCATAAGGATCTACCTTATTTCCAAAAGCAAATCCATGATAATAACTTAATGTATGAGTAGCACTATCCTGCAAAGATTATACTTTGTAAGAATGAAAAGTGTTTCTCATTTCCTTTTCCCATCTCCCCAGACCTTTTCTCTCAATTCCTTTCCCCTGCCTCTACTATGGTTTTCCTTCTTTGACTCTACCTCAGTTTCTATCTAAATATCCCCTTAATTCATCATATCTATTTAGTATTCCAGTTGTCCTATTTCTCCTTGCTTGGTAGCCCTGTTCTACCAGGAGTTCATTGAGTACTGTTTAGTGTTCAAGAGAAGACCCGACATTTAATATATTACACTTAAAATGAAACTTAGTGCTTCCTTCCTGTGACCTTGAGGTACCTCTAATATGTAGTCAAATGTCAGAAATGCTCATTAAACATTAATACAGTTAAGAAAAATATCTGAGGATAAAAAATTACTAATTTTGGGCCAGAAAGTGAATCAAGAGGCAGAGCCAGGAGCAGAACCCTAGGCTTGTGTGTCTTGCCTTCTGTTCAATGACTTCTCCTTGTGTCTGCAGGTAACTTTCATCTGGAGAGCTCAATATAAATTCAAGTAAAGTCCATGCCTCTAAGAAGTAGAAAGCATTGTATTTATCTCTGCTGCACGTGTACAGAAGATTTATAACTTGTATATATTGTAAGGGCATATTCAGTGTCAAGGATAAGCGGTTCACTTGATCAGAGATGGCACAATGTTTCAGAGAGTACTTTGGTCTGTTTCTTCCCTATAACCTTGACATTCAGAATAGATACATGAAAAGGTTCACTAAAATTCATCTCAGCCATTACATATTTACACTAAAATAATGCATAATGTGTGATAATTTGCTTTTTAGAGCAACATTGAGACCATAACCCAACTACACTCAACATAAATTTGGTTTCGCTTTGAATTTTGGAGAAACATCCGAAGCTACCAACACACCCACAACAGGTATTCAAAGTAAAAGCCAACAGCAACTGTTTGCACACATCTTTGCTAAGTAAAACTGCAGTCATTATGCAGTTCCTTTTCTGTTTCTTGCGTTACTCTTTAGAGTATATTGCCTTCTTGGTTCCCTGTTACGAGCTGCACACATTCTTTGAGATCCAAGTCTTCATCTGTAATCCAGAGGGTATGAGTACTAAATCTGTATCCTTATACTGTCTGAAGTAATGATAATTAGAAATTAATCAGCTATTTTTAGCCTAATTTTATCTTTAGTCTGAATATTAAGACACAAGATAATTTTGTTTACAAAAAAGCTCTCAGAAAACAAGTCTTTTGTCAAAAATTACTGCAAAAAGCTAAAGAAAAATGAAAAAGCAAACCTTTTCCCTAGTGTTTTAATTGATTGTTTTGATTGTTTTAATTAGTAGAAAACATAATCTGATGTAAAGTTGTATTTAAGTTCATTATTACCTTTCCCACTTAGTTTTAAAATGCTGTAGAAAATCTTGAATTTTCTATTATATCTTGCATAATGATGTATTATCTCCTCCAAATACAATTAGCAATCTTCGCATATCTGAATGGATTTTTATCTGATATGCAGTTGTCACAGAGACTCTGAAAACACTAAGAAAGCAGGTAAATTTTTATTTCCACAGTAGTAGATATTCTGCTGTCCCATATCTGCAAAGCTGAAAGGATATTCTTTATCTTTTCAAACATTAAAGAAACGTTGAATAATTCATTTCCAGAAGTATTAACTAAAAAAAAAAATCAAAATCTTTGTCAGATACTGATTTTACAAATGTAATGTCCTTGGCAATGCAACTCAATGCCTGGTTCCCTAAGCAGATGTGAATCTCTGTTTATGTTATTCAGCTTCTCCCTATTATGTCATGGAGATAAATAAACAAAATTCCTGAATGGTAGCAGAATTGGTATTCTTAATTTTTAGTGGCTCTCAGAAGATTTTAAATCACTACTGAGTTCTTGGATTACTTTATCATATGTTTAAAAAGTTTGGACAGTAGGGCAAAGGGGAGAGAGAGATAATGAGGCATTAAACTATTTTTTCTTCAACCCTAAAGATGAAAAGTTATTTAAAAATGAAAAAGGGGAGGGGGGAATCTAGTTTTTGCTGCTTTTCCAGCAGCATCTTGGCAGCTAGATTCATCACTAAGAAGAGACTGAAAAGTTTTACCTTTGCACTGCTTTTATGATGTGTCACTTCAAAAGATTGAGTCACTTAGGAAATGAAAAATCATCATTGTTATCAAGTGGATAACTATTATTCATTTCTCAAGTGTTTTGAGCACCTTCTTTGACTTACTCAGCATGCTGGTCTTTGAGCTGTGATTAGGATCCTTGCCACTAACCAGGCTTGAGACCCTAACCTGGTTTGAGGTGGATATACATTCTTTATTTCAAAGCCCTGGGGAAAAAAAAAGACATCTCAAAATGTGTTAGCCTTGGAAGAAGAATCACATAAGGAGTTTCAACAGATAAAAGGCCACTGTTACTTAAAATAAGCTACTGCAATGATCAGATTGAGCTCTCCATTCCTGTGGTATTTTTCATGCAGATAGAAGCATTTCTCTCCATGTTTTAACCTTGCCACTTTAGAGAGCCACTTTAGGTAGGGACTGGCTCCCAGTGGGACTTGGTAGAGTGGCTGCCTACCCCAGTGAGGTCCTGTTCCCAGCTGGTCTGCAGACACCAAAGCACCATTTCTGCCTACAGTCCTCCTGATGAAACCCAAAAGCTCTAAGTTCAGGAGGACAAAAGATGTCAGAATGAAGTGCACAAGACAAAATATAGATCATTTTAATGGCAGAAGCAAAGATATGAATTCATACTCTCTACCCATCACTTTAATTATACAGTGTGTCAATAGATCAGAACAACACAGGGAAAAAAGTTGTGGAAGACTGGGAAGAAAATAGAGGAAAGGGAAGCGACAACACAATGCCCAGGAAACAGTTCTTACATTAGGAAGGTAGTAAATGATGCATCTTCAACAGAGAATGCTATAGTAGATCTGTCAGTAAAAGACATTTAAGAGCAGTAGCTGAAAACAACTCCTGTATGGACAGAAAATAGGTGTAGCAAAGTCAGCAGTGTGGTGGAAGCTCTGCTCCATCTCATCATTTTGCTCTAGGTGGGATATGGATATTCAGTTTGAGTGGGATTTTTTTTCTCTGTACTCAAAGCTTAGTGTCTCTGCTTGAACAACCCTGAGGTACCACTTCAGCTTGTTCTGGTACTACAAGAAACTGAACTGCAACCAACAGGCCTTTTTATAAGGGCCACTGAACATACATTGGATGGTAATACCACAATTTTCAATAGCTAACAACCTGAACTCCATACCTGGAAGGAACAGGTGCCACATCCTATTACCAGTCCTCCAAGCCAGATCCCTATCTGCTTTTATCTTAATGGCTGCTCTGCAGATTAGTAACTATTGTGCCTCCATCCCTTCTTTTTTTTTCTTCTTTAGAAACAAGAGGAAGATCCCTGTCTATACTCATGTCCTGTGAGAAGCTGCAAATATGTAGCTCATTTTACTGTTTACAATAAATTACACCATTTAATTATTGCCTTATTTATTTCTCTTTTGTATCTTCAGCAATTTTATAAATTGAAAATATATTGGCAAGAGATAATTCTAGTCTTGACATCTAACTTGTCCAGGGTGTCAATGAAGGAACTCTGAATTGTTTTTCTTTTTAAAACAGGTATTCAAAATGCAAATCACAGGTCTTGGGATACTTATTTTGTCAGAGAAGCACAGAAAAGACATATGTGATTATTATATTTTACTGTGATGTCAAATATGTATATACAGATGGAATAAGAGCAGACAGAAATATACAAATAGTTATCTGGAAATACCTATGAGAATTTTTTCATTATATCAAACAGGAGCAGTAATATAATTTTATTTTCCAATACCACTAAAAGTGTAAACACTGATTGTAATAGGTTCTTAATGGAGCCCCTGTCCCTGTGCATTTTAAAGGCATGCATCACTAAAATGCTAAAAAATACACATTTCTGCAGATTGTTCCTGCTGATATTCTATGATGCTCTTTTGAAAATGGTACAGTCTTTACTACTCTTAAACTTCCTCAACCTAAAGCCCAGAACACTGGGGAACAGTTTGAAACCACACTTCAGGTTAGAAGACTTGTCTTTACACTGGCTAATGAACTCTGTGTAATGTCTGATCCTCCTTGGCAGCAGCAACATGGCGGGGGCTGCATTGTGCTATTCTTAGAGCACCAGCCACAAGAGCTGGGCTGAGGCTTGAATTCTTGCTCTACGCTTTTACCCCAAGGAATGTAAAATACTTACAAGTGGTAGACTCCAGGTAAGTGGATGAGGCAATTATCTGCAGATTTAAATAGGAGGCATCTACCCCATGTGCTATGATGCTGTATGTTTGCATAATGTTTGGCTGTCAGACTCAGAGGGTTCCTCCTGTGCTGCCCATTTGGTGTTACTGAAATGTAGTTACCTCTAGGGCAGCCATATGAAAAAAAAGCGAGAATCATAGAATCATTTCAGTTGGAAAGGCCCATTAAGACGTACACAAGCTGTTGCAGATGAGGGACTTTTTTGCATAGACACCAAAACAATATTTATTACTAAAATTCTCCCGTGGAGTCTTTCCAAATCTATGGAGAAGAGGTCTCTGAGATTTCATCTATGTTTCCACAACTTTTTGCACAGAGAAACAACTTGATTTACTTGTACCACTTTCTGCCCAATTTTGTGACTGAAGACTTATTGCCCTGAGCCCATCACTGCAATCTGTAAGTGTTCCATAGATTAATGAATTCCTTGTTCTGAGAGGGAGAAGTTATAATCCTTCCTCTCAGAGGGGATGAACTGCTGCTAAAAGCTCAGGATTGAAATCCTCTGAAATGTTGACCTGTGTTTCAGAAATGAATGGAGGTTAGGGGTACCAAAAGAGGAGTGAAATTCCTCAAAGGGTTTTAGACCAAGTGGCTTTCTCTGGACCACAACAAAGCAGAGAACTGAATCTCTAAACTTTCATTCTGTGCCTTAACCAGAAGGCCATCACTTCTCTCTAACAGTAAAGGGTGATGAACTTGATCAAGCAGGTTGTAAAACAGTATTGCAACCTCAGGCTGAGTTGCAGGCCAACTTCGTAATCAACTCAAGGCCAGGATTTTGCTTAGTGTCTTCCTTGTGTGTCTGGAAAATAGAATAAAAGACAAAAATATGAAATTACATAGGATTTTTTCATTTTTGTTGAAATTATTTAACTTGGTTTACCACTTCTAATGATATGACTATGCTGCTGAATTTAAAAAACAAAACAAAACAAAAACAAAAACAAACTGCAAACAAACAAAAACCACCCCACACAACCCAATGGATTTATTGGAAATGAAACTTCCAAATAAGAGAATGGCTTAGTCAACTGTTATCTGAGTTCAATTTTTTTCCTCATTCTAATTAGCCTTACAGTGACTGGAGGCATATGGCATTTTGTCAAACCAAGGACAGTAGAAATAATGTAAACCTATTTTTTCTCCTGAAAGTACAAGACTTTGGGTCACTTTGTCCATAGAATTTGCTAGAAGCAAAGTAATTTCACAATTTTCCTATTATAGGATACATCCAACCCACACATCTTCCTAAATGCAGCCTGGAGGATGATGCTTTCTCTTTAAGGGAGGGTATTGCAAGAAACATACAATAACACTTGCAAAAAAGGCATCTACAAAACTCATATACATCTGCATTATGGAAGAAAAATCACTCCTGCTTACTTCTGTTAACTGTGCTAATTGCTCATCTAGACACTAATCTTCCAGACAAGCTTTGTGAATTACAAAAAAAAAAAAACAAGTGAAAAAAGAAGTGAAGAAAGATTTTTTGTTATGCCTGATTCCTTCAGCTCAAATCGTAGAATTGTTTGGGTTCAAAAAGACCTCTGAGATTATCAAGTCCAACTGTTAACCCAGCACTGCCAAATCCACCACTAAAACATGTCCCCAAGAGCCAGACCTACACCTCTCTTAAATACCTATAGGGATAGTGAATCTACCACTTCTCTGGTCAGCCTGAGTGCTTGAAAACCCTTTCAGTGCAGAAATTTTTCCTAATATCCAATCTAAGCCTCCCTTGATGCAACTTGAGGCCATTTCCACCTTTCGGATAGTTGTAGAAAGTGATAGGGTCCCTCCTATAATCCTGGTTACCTCAGCCAATTCTCATAAGACTTGTGCTCCAGGCCCTTCACCAATAATGCAGATTTATAGCTAAACATTTATACTTACACAGAAACTTGATGTAAACTTTCTTATTGTCCTTAATTCATCTGAGGTGCTGTGTTCACAGAGACAGTATGACAGCAACAACAGCAGCTTCTGCATGGAAGGAAGCTGCAGATCTGCAGAAGGAGAGCTCAGCGTCAACAGATATGGAAGCTCTATTGCAGACTGATAGACTAAATTGACAATTTGGACTCTTCTGCCCGTGCTCAGAGTCTTCAAAGCCAAGTTTTTTGAAGACACTTTTCACGCATTGACAACATTTAACCTATGTGCATCCAGCTGATCCAAAATTAAGGATGAAAGATTGCTAACAGTGAGATGGTGGCTCCAGGTTACACAGGAATGATTTAGACTGAACATTTAATGAACTTCAACTGATTCCCTTGTTACCTTTTAGGCAGATTTGGAGTCTCATTCTGAAGACTCAGGTTCAATGAGGCCAAAGAGGACCTTGCTTGTCAGTCTCAGCCTTAAGTCCTAACCTATACGTTTTTCACATTCTAAGGATAAGACTGAATGAGATACTGGCTCTCAGAGAGATGTAGGCAACCAAGTCTTCTGCTCTAGTTGTACAGGTTTTTCCATTTTCTCCCTGTCCTGGGAATGAGGACCTCAGCAATAGGCTGCACTTTGCCAGCTGCAGAAAAGTCACCAGCCTCATCCTCCCATCCATCTTGCAGAGATGAGGTCAGTAGATAGGCCCTTCTAGGCATGAATGGGATTTTGTAGCATTTTGATTGACTCAGGTCAAGCTGGTGTATGCTGTTGACTGTTTCCAACAGTCATGAGATAGTTACCAAACATTTCTGCATAACTGTGTTTCTCCTAGCTTGAGAGACAGTGTGTAGTAAAACACATTGCCCAGGTTTCCCTTTGCAGGTGTTGTAGTGTGACATGGTGTATTCTAAGGTGTCCTGAGGCAGTTCAACCACAGACCAGAAGGCATTTTGCCCCTGAAGAATTTCAAGCCGTTTCCTCCTTACTCTTGACCAAAAGGATTTAAATTACGCAGGGACAAGAAAAGCCCCTGAGCAGCCTGAGAATGCGGAGAAAAAGAGAAGATAGCTTAAGCAATCTCTGTTCTAGCCCCTGTCTCTGGACATTATTGGTACCTTGGTGACAGGTAAGTTTGTGACTCTGTAATTATCTTGGCCATTTTCATGCAGTATTGGCTGATAATAACAGAGGTGCCATAAGAACAAATTATCTTCTGATAAACACTGATTTTAAGGCTCTCTATTCTCTGCAGTATTAGATAGAAACACTATATACCAAAGTCGGCATTACCTGACATGCTGTTGGATTAGATTTTTTTTACTGTACCAGATGCTAAATCGACTGGGACATTTTGCATGCAGTCAAAAGCAAGCTAACAAAATAATGTTTTATAAAATACTTAGAATTGTATACCTTGCCAAAAGTTTCTGTAATGGAAGATGTCTTTCTTTTGCAGATTGCCAGGTGGCTTTTCACACATATTCACACTGTCCACATTATTTGAAAATATTTTTTGAACAGAAGAAAGATATTTTTTCTTTTCATATCTTTATCAAAAATTATCAAAAAGTCCTAGTTTTGCTAACACAATAAAATGGGAGTTACTTTTTAAAGTGGATTATACAAAAGGATTTTTTTCAAAATTTCAAGAGAGGCTGGCTAAGCAAGATAATTTATGTTGTCCAGAAAAGACTCTGTTAGTATAAGACTACATTTTTTCCTTGTATTGAAGGAGCTGCTTGGTTGTAATTAGATAAAGGGAACAAAATAAGTTAATATGCAGGTATCTGCCTTCCCCTAGAATGACCTAATACTTGTAGCAACCTGCAACAGGAAAGGAGACGAGGCTGACAGTCTGTACAGTCACTCTGCCTGTCGCTTGAGCACTATCCACCAAAGCAACCCCAAGCCTTTCTTTTCATCCAGAGCCAGCTCAGGTATGGACACAGCATCACTCATTATGATGGCTGGGCATGCCCTGCATGCAGTGTACATCAGACCTGACAGGATCCAATCTAAGCCTGGTGTTTCTCTGGGTTCCTTTGGTGAAACTGAGCTCAGAACCTTGTGGCAGGGCTGACTGAGAGGTAAATGCATGAGGGGCCCAGGGAAGATGCAGCTTGCCAAAGTGCACTTTGTGGACTGCTGAGGTGATGCAGGTATGATGGCTACCTGGGACATTTCTGCTGCAACAATTATTGTGTACAATTCAGTACACTCGTAACAGTAACCCTCATTTTTATTTCTTCACCATAAATCCCCCTCAGGAACCCTGCTTTGCTGAGTGTAGAGGGGACCAGGCGTAACTCTGCATTTACCCAGTAATTATAGAAATTAAAAATTTGTAAATCTAATGTTATCCATTTGGTTGGCAAGGTCCATGGGTACAATTATTGACAATGCATGTGGTGAAACTGCATCAAGTACTGGGCAATTGGGATGAGCCAAAAGCACTTGCCAGGGATGACTGGACAGGGAGTCTAACTCCACTTATGAGCCAACTATTTCTTATATCCAACATGACTAGTCAGGGTCAAATCCCTGCCCGTGAGCCAAATACAAAGCAAATATGCCATGGCCTGGGAAAACTAGGTTTCAATCCTAAATACTGAGTGACGAGAAAAATAAAATCAAAATAATTTGTGCTTTCAAGTACCAGAGTCAATAGAAAAAGCAGATGCAAGTTCGGCTGAGGTCAGACTACCTGCCACTTCCTATGGCTGTGCTGCTGGGATGGCTAGGGACAGTATGCCTGCCACTTCCCTCTCTGTCATCCATCTCTCTCCTGTTCTCTGCTTTGTTGTAATTCCTTGCTGCAGTAGTTTTAACAGTTTCCCATGTCAGTTTCCAGTCTTCTGGAAATAAGTAAGGGTGTAATACTGCATGAGCTTTCAGCTTAGTGTGCACCTGATCAGTCAGTGACAGAGGAGGAGGAAGCACCTGTGAAGGACCTGCATGCCCTCCTCCACTAGTAATGCTGGGAGTATGTGTAAGGTCTTGATAACACCATTTTTAAAGGGCCACATTTTGTCAGTTTGGTCATGGCATCTAGCCATGACAGCAAGGGATTTGGGTCTGGGAACCTCCTTACAAGGTCTTTGTCTATACTTTGCAAGCAATTTCCAACACCTTCTCCCTAGAGTGATTTCTCCATGACTGTTTCCTTTTGTGCCCACCCTCAGCCATAGATTTAGACCCTGTGTTATGACCACATTTTCTATGTCTCCTTGGTGTTTCAGGCAACCTTCAATTTGGAATCTCTTGCCAGCAACCCTGCCTGTTTCTTTTTTCTCACCTGCTTGTGCCTGAGGTTCTCCATTCACTTGCTGTGCTTTAGCCACAGGCATAAACATAAAGAAGGAAGGAGGGATTTTCTTTCTTTAAGCTGCGTTAAGGCAGCTGCTTACTGGAACTATCTTTTACTACCATTTCATTCCAATACAAACATGGTGCATGTAGAAGGGTTTTACCCACTTAGAAACAAGCACCTGAGATGCAGGACAAGGAAGAATGCAGCCAAAGTATTTAATTCCTGCTTGCTTCCTGCTTGGGAGGGGCAAGTGAGGTGACTTTACTACAGGTGACAATTACAAGCCCAGGACTAGATAGGCTTTCTCAGTGAACACACTGCTGTTGCTTTACATATCCAGCCTTAGGACAATTCCTTAGTCTGATGATGCTCTATAGGCAAACTCAGCATTCATAAACTTTCAGGTCTTCAGTACTTGACCATTATTTAAATAAAGCACTTATAGTAAAAGGAAGTAAAGATTGATGTGTATAGAATAAATTCATCACCATTTCTCATTCTTCCCTTCATTCATTCTCTTTTCTACCGTTGTTTATTGTGATCTTTTTATGCTAAGCCTGGGTTGCGTTGTAAGATCCTTTACTTATTTAAAATGTTGTGCATGTGTATTGTGGTATACAAATATATGGAGGAGACTGACACTGGTGAATAGTGGATACTGCCCCAGTGTGATGGAAAACAGTAATTTGGTGTGGAAAAACACAAGTTCAGAGGACTGGAGCCAGTAAGCCTGTCTTCCCAGGGATTACTCTACTTCTGGTAGAGATATCCACAGCTCTATGACATTCATCAAATATGTTATCTCTGTAGCAAATAAGAGCACAGCAAAGGTGGGGAGAGTTGAAAGAGCCTTGTGAACTCAGCACTGGTGAGGCCACACCTTGAATCCTGTGTTCAGTTTTGGGCCCCTCAGGACAAGAAGGACATTAAGGTGCTGGAGTGTGTCCAGAGAAGGACAACAAAGCTGGGCAAGGGTCTAGAGCACAAGTCTTGTGAAGAGCAGCTGAGCGATATGGAGCTGTTCAGCCTGGAGAAAAAGAGGCCTAGGGAGCACCTTGTTGTTCTCTACCTGAAAGGAAGTTGTAGTGAGGTGGGAGTCAGTCTCTTCACCCAAGCAACTAGCTACAGGACAAGAGAAAATGGCCTCAAGTGGCACCAGGGGAGGTTTAGATTCAATGTTAGGAAATATTTTTTCATGGCAAGAGAAGTCAGTCATTGGAACAGCCTGCCCATTGAAGTGGTTGAGTCACCATCCATGGAGATTCTTAAAAGACATGTAGGTGGGGCACTTACAGACATGGTTTAATGGTGAACTTTGCAGTGCTGGGCTAATGGTTGAACTTGATGACTTTCATGATTCTATGAGTTTCTTTCTCCAGTTAGTATTTACTTGGAGAGATGGTGGATGATTTGCTAATCCAGCCGATTATAGCACTACAGCTCCAGGATGCTGTTCCTCTCCACTGCCTTGGACTAAATTTGGTTGTGTTCAGTGAAGTTATTCTTATTTTCACACTTCCACGGCAGTACCACTCTGTCTCTCTCCTCCTCCTCCTCAGTTCAGTACCCTCTGAATTATTCTGGACTTACACTTCCCATCAAAGTCTAGCAGGAGCCCAGGGTTGTTTTTCTTAAAGGATTTCCTATCAACTTAGCAGAGATTCCTAATCTTTTCATACAGCTAATTTGGAACAGCCAGCCTCAAAAGGCTTCTGTGCTGTTACAAACCAATATTTTTAGAGACAGTTGTAACTTAATGTACCCATTTGGCTTCCTGTCACTGTTTCCCATGTTGAGACCATCTTGAGATCCACACGCCTCCTGCAGCACTAGAGAAGGTGGTGGATAGGAATAAAAGGAGTTTTGTTTTCTTTCACTGTTTTCAGGTGTGTTAACTAACAGGTTTTAGACTCCTGTTATTGACAGGACAAATTGTGCTTTAATATGGTTTAGTTGGCTCACTCCTAGGGCTCATATGCACTCCATAAGACATACTAAAACATTACTTGCTAAGCCTGCACTGGAATATGTAATATGGTAGTTAAAATGAGTTAGCTAACACATTTTTGAGAAAAATGCCACTTCTACTCAAGCCAAGACATTCTGTTAATGAGTTGAATATTCCTTCTAACTCTTTCTCCAGCAAAGGAAAAATAGTTTTTACATTGTCCAGACCTCTGGCATAGGCTCACACAATAGGAGAGGCAAGAAGTCTGGCCCATGGGATTGTGCAAGAAGGTGGAGTGCATCCCTACCCTTCAGGTCTGTGTGCCGGGCCATAGCTGAGTGCTTGACAGCAGCCGAGTGCAGGAGGATGGAAACAGGGTCAGATACTTTAGGCTGGAGCCTGGGACCATGCTAGCTGCAGGGTAACAGCCTCTCCTGTTGATGAGGCCAACCTTTTACTGGAACACAAGGAGAAGTTGAGGTACAGAACTCCCACCCATGAAAGCTGGATTTCTGGAAAACCCTGAACTACGAAACCAGAACTCAATATCTTCTGCCATTTCTGTTGCTAAACACCATCTGAAGACCCTGCTCAAACCCATCAGTCCAAACAACCCCTGGACTGGTCAAGAAAATGTATTGGGTAGCAGGTTTTTATATCTGGAGAAAGGGCCTTCAGTATTTTCATCACTTTGTACTATTTTACTTCAGAGTTGGTTTGTTGTTTTTTCAACTATAGTTACAAATTCCAGCCGGCTATCCATAAGAGAAAGGTGCTTTTTACAAGTCTCCCATTCAGCATTTATGGCACAAATCATGGAAATTCCTTTAGGCTATGCTGGTGCCAGACTCTGTGCCTCCCACTTTTATGTATGCTTAATAAAATGCATCTATTTTCTTATGACCAAACTATCTTGGTTTCAGTTGTATCAGAGATGAAATACAATGGCATTAGTAATCCCATATGTACAGTGCCTGATCTCCTGTTTCTCTCTGTTTCTTTAGGATCTTTTCCTGCCTTGTTGAGGAACTTTTTTCTTTTCTCTTCAGCTGCTCTTTTCTCCCTTTTTAGCCTTTTTCCTGCTGCGTCTCCCTCCTTCTTTTCCCCTCCCCCATTTACACTTAACCTTCTGTTCCTCCTAGTGTCCTGGCAGGAAGGATATAGTGCAATCGCTGCTATACAGTGACAAAAGTAAATATGGAGCTCTGAGTAAGTGCAACAGGGTCGAACAGTCCTTTTGCAATATGATACTGCATAATCTGCTTCCCTTCTAGAGATAGTTGCTTGAATGCTAAAGAGTTGTAGCTCCACTGCTTTTACAACTCAATAGTTTTTACTCTGCTTTTCTTTTGCTTTGCATAAAGGAGTTTTTTTACTAAGGCTGGTTCTGGAGCTATCTTCCAGACAAAATGTAAAGCAGGAATAAAAGGCATGGGTTCGCATTTCAGATGATTTGCTCGTCTTTTGAATATTCATATGTTTTTCCGCACGTAGAGGGAAAAAGGAGAGTTGGATAATTTATGTGTGGTAAAGCCACACGCACACACAGAGACACAGGAAGGCTTCTAATGCTAAATCCCTATGACTAAGCACCAAATATAGTAAGCATTCTCTTTAAACAACTGCTGATGGTATGTGGGCTTTTTAACTTTCCCAAAGAAAATAATGAAGCATAAAAATTTTTGAAAGAGTCTGTATGACTTGGGGGTCTACATTCCATTGAAAATCAATGGTACTTCTGCATCCCAAGTTCCCTGTCACTTGTGAAAAATTAGCAATACTAAGTGGTGCCACTGAAGTGTATTTTATGTGTCTCCTACAAAGGAGTGCCTTTAATGTGCCACCAGAAGTTGAAATTATGGGTTACCTTTTTTACATAACCAGTTAAATATGAGTAGTTTAATTAACTGCCTTACAGAGACAGATGCTTTTTAATACCAGTGAATTTTATAGTTTAAAGGTCCAAGATGACTGCTTGACATTCACCTGGGTCAGGAGGCAAGATGTGGTCCTGGTACATTTTCTTTGGCTGTAAACTGCCTTCTGAGGTTGCCTCCCGCACGCTCTCGCATCCACCATGCCACAGTTCACTGTTACCCTGAATTGTACCGATACAACTTTCTGGGAGGCTGCACTGTAAACTCACCATTAAAAATTAGTCTCCAAATCCCTCATGTTCTCTCATTTCCTTAACCATTTTATAGCACAGTGTCACAGTTTTATTGGCACACATCAGAAAGAGATAAATTGCAATTCAAGAGCTGAAGCTTTTGGGAAAACTGGGACTGGCACCATCTCTAGTCTCCTTCCCAGTCAAATAAAATGTAAACCATGGAACCACTTTCTGAAGTCACAACTTCCAGCACTCTTCCAGCAGCAGTGTCATGCTAAAGAGTCCCTCCTCCCAAGTTTTAATTGCTGTCTTTTTGCTTGTCTTTCAGTTTGCCAGGCTGCATGGTCACTGAGATCAACAAGCTGATCCAGGTTTCAAATGTACAAATAAATATATTATGTACTAAATTTATAAATAAACAAAGCAAACAAACAAATAAATATGGATTAATAAAATACAAGTCAATGATAGTAAGTAAACTGCAAATAAGTATACAGGTTTTACTTCTACTTTTTTGGTTTTTTGAGAGGAAGCATGTAGCAAATTATGTAGAAGGGGAAACAGGAGTGGCTAAGCCAGTATTATGGGTAAAACATAAATCTTCATAAAAGTCACTGATGACAATTCTATTGATTTTAATGGTACGTGTTGGATTCCTGCATTTTGGAACCTTTGCAATATATTCCTGAGAACAATGACAGAAGAGAGAGTTGTAAGGTAGGGGAGCTAGAATAGCTGAAGGAGAGGGAAGGAGAACCCTGAGATTTCCTAAGAGGTTGCTTTGGGTTTTATCTTTAAAAGGAATACCCTTTCTCAAATACAAGCATTTAAACTACTTCTAATATTCAGGAAACATCTGAATTTACATTACAAGTAATGAAGTAATGTCTTAAAGCAAAATAAATGTGAAGCAGCTTAGAGTTTCAGCAATATCTTTCTCTGAAGATGACACTACACGCAAAGGTGTCTCAAGTGCTGAAGAAGACAAAGTTTTATTTCATGCTGATTTACACAGATTTAACACAGCTGAAACTGTGCACCTCAGCTACAGACGGTCACACGAACCAGAGAAAAAGCAAAAAATTGTAATCCTACCAGGAAACAGAATAGATCCAAATTCTACACTCATGAAAGTGACACCAAATAACCCTCACCTAGTAAGCTAAAGATGAAACCTTATAGCCAAGTACCTAGTTTATAGGCTAAGAGTGTCTCCTCAAACTCATATTTGTGTGACACTGCTTTTGTGAAACACAAGACCTGTGTTGTGTCAGTAGGATTAGATCTAGAGCCTTATTTCAGAAAACTCATAGTTCTAGGTAGTATGGAATTATTTCAAAGATCTGGCCCATAATAAGTCCTACAAAGATGTAATCAGATGCAGATGCTAAAATTTTTAAAGTTAAATCCCTTGTTAAAAACTCTGGGAGGAGCCTCAAGTATTACAAACTATCATGATAAATAATAAAAGCCACAGTTCTTGAATTCACATGACACTGTGAGGTTCTCATTTGGCAATAGAGGCATTTGTTACCCCTTCTTGTTCTGAAGAAAAAAAATCTTGAAAGTGGAATTTTAAAGACTGCAGCAGCATCAAACAAAACAAATTACGGAAAACAGAACTAGCCTGTTTTTCAAGTTGGTTTTAATCTCAGAATTCTTAAGCCAATCTCTATATTTTGATGACTTGTTGATTTTGCACAGATGGAATGTGAAATGCCTAGGCTGGCACCAAAACCTTGGTTAAAATAAAAAATTAAAAAAAAAAAAGGCATTACTATGATTTGATCTGAGGATGTTCTAGATACTCACAAAACTATAGACATTGAGCTTTGTCCATGGTATGCTGTTTACTTGAATGCTTAAATATACATTTCAAGAAGCAATGTAAGGCAACTAAACTGAAAATATTGGCTATAGTTAGCATAATGCAATAGGATGGGGAAAAAAGGAAATTTTATACAGTTTTGTAATACGTGTTTTATTAATCTGAGGGCTATTTTTGACATATTCTCTTTAAGTACAGCCATAGAAACCACAGGGTGTGTTATGCAGGGAAACAGAGGCTGGAAATAGAGAAGTGAATAAAATTATTCACAGTGATAAAATAACAATTGGAATTAGAAATAAGGTGACATATCATGTTCTCTGAGGTTGAGACTTTTTTTGTGTTACAAACCTAGCATGTTGTGGTCACTACTCAGAAACAAATGAAGGAAAAACAGAAAGAAAACCAACTAAGACACTTCAGACTTGTGAAGACTGTCACAGGACTCTACAAACTACAGCTATCATGGGAAGTGCAGTATTGGAGTCAACCAGAGCCATGGCTTGGGCCAGCCCCAGGGAGCAGAAGCACTAGCAGTGGCACTGAAGAACTGGGAATAGGGATGCATCCCAGCAACAGCAGGTGAGGAACTCACTAAGTGCAGAGGAAACATAGACAAGGTGAAAAATAGATGAGTTAAGATGGTGTTGGTACAACAACAGAGTTGCAACATTATAATAGCGTAAAGTGGTGCAGAGAGAAGTAGTTTGTAAGAGAGTTCCTATTTCTGTTTCTGGAAAAACAGGTGTCTGGAACACCAGAGGTTTCTGGATGCTACATTTTTAGTTTTCACTTTTAGAAAGAAATATGTTGAAAAAAAGAGAAAAAAAAAGAATGTTATCATGGATGAGAAGTGACTTTTATTTATTATTTTTATTTATTTTTAAGTGTTTGTTTCCACTGCAGAGATTGGAGATGTGGTTTCATGGACTGAACTATTTTAGCAAAGAAATTACCTGTGAGTAGCTTCACATTATAGTCATATTCTGTTCAAATGACTTGAAGTTCTCAGAAGTAATTCCATACTATGTTAGAAAAAAGTAATTTTATAGGTAAGGTACTTTTTCAAAGGTGGGACAGTGTATGTGCACGTGGGTGCACGTGTGTGTGTAAAGGTGCCCATTGTCTAATGTCTAGTCTGGTTTTTGCAAATATACCACACCTCAGTTATTGGATATGCAAACTTAAAATGGGTCACCTTTTTTTCACCATGTGCTCAAGCAATGAGTAAGAGATGCACATTTAAACAAGGCAGAAAAAATACCCCTTAGCACTACAGCCAGCACAATACAGAAGGAACGAGGTGGGCAAAGAAAGATAAGGAGTAAAAGACAGCATAAGCAAGCAAAAAGACTGACTCTAAAATCAAGAGATGAAAGAATCTTCTGTATAGATGTACTACAAGGCAAATTAATGCTGTTACTGAGGAGCTTGATTTACGTGGTTGGCCTTTACATGCCAGCTAATCTTTCTAGGCACTGACCTTGTCATGAGTGTTTGTGTAATCTTTGAATAAGAATACAAACCTGCTTTTAAATAATATTTCCATAATGGCTAGATGAGAATTTTGCAGGAGCATTATACATAAAAGGCCCAGAACATGTTCCTCTTCCCACAGCGGGGGTACCAGCCCCCTGTTCTTGTGCTGCCGTGCAAACAAACATCCACCAAGTCTAGAGGGCTACAGCACTGTAGCACAGATTTTGGCTCTTGGGTCATTGCACCCAAGAGCATAGACACCAAAACATGCTGTACAGCAACAGACTTATAGCTCAGGCAGCTGGAATTAAATTACACATGAGAGTGTGTTGCAGACATGTTTTCACAAAACATACTATGACTAAAATGTTGGGGGCAACCAGGACAGCTGCAGCATAAGCTCAAATCTGAACTTCCATGCAATGCAAGCCAAAGAAGGCCACATAATACCTTTTTCCTCCAACCTGACCAGGAGTAAGCCTTTGAGTTTGACAAATCAATGTCAAAGCCCAGTACTGTAAAAACAAATAACAAAACTAACAAAAACCCTGAACAACCCAGAAGAGCTAATATTACCAACTAAATGTTTTTCAAACTAATTCTAGAGCAGAGAGCCAGGCAGAAGATAGGAGAACCTGAAAGTCTGGAAGTTTAAAGATGCTCTAGTGGCTAAGGAAGCACTACACAAAATGCCTAATACTTAAATTAATAAATGTTACTCAAAATTGCCAATAAATTGACTTTCAGGGCTGTTAAAAACTCACTTTGACAGTACAAAGTCAACCAACAACACATTGTTTTAAGAAAAGGTACCACAGAATATGGAAAGTTTTAGTTATGAAGCTCCTTTAACTGTTCACAGAATTATATATGAAAATTTTGATAGTGCAGCCTCAGCAGTTGGTGCTGCTACCTGACCAGAGTTTAGTTTTATGTTGAAACCAGCCAAGACAAGTACAGGTTTGGCATATCACAGGCGGGAGTGCAAAAGAGTTATGGTCTGCAACTTGTTTTCTACAAATATCAAAATGTGCAAGGAGTAGTTTCAAACCAATTATTCCTCTTTCTGCAAATTACTTTCTCTGTGATAACATCCAGAAGTGGAAAGACTAATTTTAGCTGGAAAGTTCACAGAATCTTACAGAGTCACAACCACAGTCACAGCTAATTTGAGGCAGAGAAAGTTAAAACACTGTCAAAATATAAATGCTTCCTTCAGCTGATTCATTAGTTTGCATATCATAACAAGGACTTTGTGTTCTTGGGTAAGGTTAGTGCCTCGAGAACATCCTGCAGATGTGTGCATTCTCAGTCCGAGTTTCTTTAATTTGTTATGCAAACATCAATTCTTTTTAAATACTGGAAAAAGGACTTTTATTGCAGCTAAAAACCATCAGCATTAACAATAGCTGTTCCTGCGATGCTGTTTTTGGGGAGAAAGGAGGACACCATATTCTAAACAGATGTTTACCCATTAATGAAGGTTGTATTACTCATTAGAAGAGGTTTAATTGGCAGACAAACCAGCTAGCAAGCGAACTCAGTAAGTCCTGCTCCAAGCCACGAGGCCTGGCATTTTTTGACATGTTAACTATTTTTTCCCTCAAGGAAACCATGAACTTTTAAAACCCCAAAGAGTCTAAGAGCAGAAAAGTCTGAGGCTGGCTTATATTTTCATTTTTCCCTTTTTCCTTGGATTCATGTATTTTAAAGGTATGGAGCAAGGGCAGAACTAGCAGAGGAGGGCTCCGTTTTGGCAGGCTTCAGAAAGAATGAAATTTGGGACTTTCTGCCTTAGAATGGCAGTTGTAGCAGCTCCCCAGCAAGCAAAGCAGTACTCAGCTGTGCTTTGGATTAAGCAAAATATTTTAGGTGGTCAACTTGCCTGTTATTTTACCCAGACTGTCCTGCCATGGGTTTTTCATTTCTCTGAGCCAGGCTGTGAGGACAAGGGTGAACTGACAGGCACCCAGGTGGTGGGAAGAGGCACTGCCAGAGGCTCCCACTCCAGCCACCTGATTCCCTGACCTCTCTCCCTTAAAACCCGGTCACTGGGTTGCTGGGGGTCACTAACAGCTCCCTACCACCTCTCCAAGACTCCCAATAGCTGGGACAGGAGGGAGAAAGAAAGGTGAGGATTTCTTTGGTGCCCTCTGGGAGGTTACTTCAAGCCAGATGCTCTTACCTCTGCTTTGAGTTATGACCACTGGGGACCTTCTTTGGTTTTTTGTTGAGGCACATGGGATGTGGCTCCCACCTGGTATTTGGATTGAGGGCAGCAGCATGGATCAGGAGACAGAGTCCTCTCTGCCTAGTAGGTTTCCTGAGGCTTCCAGATGGTTTGGGGAGCGCTAAGAGCCACTGGTCTATGGGGTCCTGGTCCATTTTCCTGCTCCATGTGAAGAGGAGAAAAAAACTAATTAGGTTCTCTCAGGGATTAATATTGTGCCAGTTGATGCTGCACATCTCAGCCTGACTGAAGTACCTGGTTAAGTGCCCTGAGTGCAGGACCTTTTCCCCTATACTCTGACTTCAGTGCACCTCTGCCAGGTGCTGATGCACCAGTGAAAACCAGACAGACCCTTCCTGCCAGTTAGTGCCCTACCTGGATGCTGTGAGCCCTACTGGTGTTGTAGGCTTCATCCAGAGGGTTTCAAGGCCTCCAGATAATTTGCCAGGAAAATAATGAAAATGTACAGGGGCTGCCAGGGTTTCTGCTTTCAAGATAGCCAAGACTGAAATACCAGATGTTTTCTGTCCTGGTCTATCAGTCCTGCCAGATACAAGCACAATCAGCTGATGAGAGAGCAGTGGAGAAGGCAAATAGTCCATACACCCAACCTTGACCCGTGTAATTGCTTTCCCTTTCTCCTTTTATTCTATGGCTTTATGGACAGTGGTGCAACATTTCCTTCTAGAGGCAAGTGAAACAGTGGTGCTGTAATAAGCAGATGCTGGAAGGGTTCTGACAAGAGTTTCATAGAAGAAGCCTGTTGTGATGTTAACAGCAAATCTGAAGGGGGAGAGTGAAAGCAACAATAACACTACAGAGATGCTTTAAGAGGTCATAGTGTGTTGCTTGACTTGCCATATTCCTGCCTCAAGACCCACACATGGGAAATTCCCCTTATGGTACAACCCAACTTCCCACAGGAAAACAAAACATTTCATTTCATATATGGTATTTTAAGAATGGATTTGTTAGGTATTGTGTAATGCTCTTATTTTATAACAGAGACCTTCTATGCAGCAGAATTGTCACAAACAGAGAGCATCCTGCCACATTTATGGCATCAGATAATAAGTTCTTGATCAGTCAACCCTGTCTCAGTGAAGAGGTCTATTTAGCTTTGGAGTCAGTGAACAGTGACAGGCAGAAGCATGCATTGAGACAGCTGTACACCAAGCCCAGCTAAATCCAATGTAAGTAACCTGCAGAGAACACTTTCATCTAAAGCATGATGTATTATTCACGGTTATATATTTGTCTTCCCTTCTGTTTCTTGGAAGTACAACTGGAGAAATACAGTGTTTGGCCCAAATTTGGCATATCTGTGAGAGATGGTAACCTGTGCTGTACTCTGGGCTCTGGGTCTTACATGGTACCGGACTGGTCATCAATACATGTAGCTTGCACTGGCTGCAGTTGTCCTTCCAAAGCAACTTCTGCTGTTGTGAATAGCTGGAAAACAAAAGCCATCTGGAAATAGTCTTACCATCTCAGCTTAGGCCATTAAGTGCATGTAGTGACACGTTTACCTATATCTATGTACCTATAGTGGTAGTACTGCCACTGAAAGTTGTGTTTAGGAATTGATTTTCACTTCCATTTTAATGAAAACTTTGCATAATTGCACTTCTTATTAATTGTTCAGACAGTTTTGGTTAACACAGGAGACAAATTTTTCATTAAGTCACATTTGAATCTCATTCACATGAAGGATTTGAAAGTTGGAATAAAGAAAAGGAGTAGAAGGCAAGCTTAATATCACTAAATCTAGTAACTAAAAAACTTCTACATGAGGCTTGTTAACTTTCTATTTCAAAGAAGTCTGAATGAGTAAAGACAGGCAGAAAAAATTATGTCCTTATCATATATAAATGATAAGAATATATCTTGTATACCAAATGCTGGTCTTCTAAAATTGTGTACCCAAATGCAAGAAAAGTAGAGGGTCCTAATAAGCATGAATAAAAGGAAGACGTCCCATGTTTCTTTTCTAAACCGAGCATGTGCTCAAACAGCTACTCTTTTGCATTGTGAATAATTAATAATATTCTTCCAATGCTGTAACAATAGAAAAATGTAAAGTCTACTTGGACGCAACTCAGCCAATACAGTGCAGTCTTGCACCTTGTACGACTGATTCTAAAGTGATCAGGCACAAATAGGAATTCGACCCTTACCAATGTCACCCAGCAGTACCCTTGCTCTGCCACAACAAGGCTGGCATGGCACAGAGGTAGTGCAGCAGTGAGATACTCTCTCCTTGCTTCATTGGTGAATCTATGTTGCTCCAAAACACTGACCAACGGCTTTCCCTGTCTAAAAAATTTTCGTTTTGGAGTGCAGGCTCCCAAGGCACTGGACTAATCAGAATGGCTCTAATTGTGACTCACAAGACACCTTATCCTTCATACTGCTTTTCTGACAATTGACAATTGGTCTTTTAAAATGCAGAGTCATTCTGCAGTCTGTGCCCTAGAGTACAGAACAGTCTCCTGGGTTGGGAGCTCCTGTTGCTCCACTGCTGCTCCTTTGATGCGTCTCCAAGAATCAGCGTGCCAGGCTCTTTCAAACTTGAGTTCCCAAACACGTTTTCAGGACAGAAGGGAAATAGAATGGCTGCCTTTCTATGAAGACTAAATGTTTTGAGGAGTAGTATGTTATAAAAGCTATAGACATATTAGGCTTTTAATGGCAGAGCCAGTTGTATTTTTTGTGGGAAATATTGCCACAGAGGTATCAAGCAATCATGGGACTTTGGGGTGTCTCAGTTTTTAAACCACATCTCAAAAGGAGGTAAGGGCCATTCTGTGTGGTTCTTTTTCTTTTGACCCCTTCTTTCCCATCTTCTTTCCCCAAGATACAAACATCCAAGGAACTCATTGTATGCTACTGAAAGTGACTTAAAAAATGAGGACAAGCCAGCTGTTAGTCAATGTATTCATTAGGCATACTACAGGGCAGCACAGCTGATTTAGAAATAAAATCCAATGCACAAGTCAGCTAGCTATATAATGAGATAGAAGCAGGGCTTTAAGTTAAACACAGCTCAACACTTTTAGGTACTGTATGGGAAAAAACCCTTCTTTCTGTCCATAAAAGCTATGTTCCCAGTTTTTTTCTTCCCATGGGAAGTGAGTTACAATATTATATTGTAACAGGTTAGCATTACAGTCAGGTAATGAGAATGCAAAGGCAATTTTCATCTAAGAAAATATCATCCCCTGCATCTCTGTAAAACTACAGTATCCAAGGGACACAAATTCTCATATTAATATACTGTCATTTAATTCAGAAAGGGTCTGATGGTCCTGACACAACACTCACTATTGTCTTTCCTATAATGCAAGATCTTGCCTTTAGAAAAACATTTACTCCAGCATTTTGAACCTTGTCTATAGTATTATAAGGCAGGACAGAGTATGATTGTCTTTCAGTTAATGATGCGGCAGGAGGTGGCTTTTTGCCAGGTTTAGGTTAGATTCCTTTTAAGTTGCAGCCTTTAAGATCCACCTGGACATGCAATAATTAAAGAGAATAGCAAATTAAGTGTATTAGGAAGGGGAAACGATTTACTAACCAGGGAGAGAAATAATTTATTAGAAAAGAAAACTTTTCCTTTAAGCTGAGAGAGTCAAATTACATCTTTCACAAATCATTTGCTCTGCTGTTGGTAACTCAATTTTTAGCTTTTCCTGCTTCACATAAAACCTCCTGACCCACAAGTCTGTGGCTATTTCTTTCCCTGAGGCACTGTTCCCTGGCACACAGGGCCCATCCTGACATGCGCTTTCTGTTTTGGCTCAAGAAGACTTTCATTTTCCCTGAAAAACTATTTTGGGACAGAGTGAAGGGATGAAAAAGAGAGCTGGGGAAAGCATTTTGGGACAGACCCTACATGCACTCCAACTGCAGAAGTAGTGACAGACACCTAGACAGAGCAATCTGATGGAGGGGACTCCCCTGAGGCTCCCATTCATGCACCAAGGCAAAAGCTGAGTTTAAGTCAATCAAGAGAAATTGAAATTGAAGAAGTCACAAATCAAATGGGAGGCAGGCTGTTGTATATTTCTCTCAGACAAGCAAGGAAGAGGAGTGTTCAAGTAATCCCAATTAATGTTTCTTTCTTTAAAACCATTTTTTTCTGGAATGTATTATTGGAACACTGCACCATAGTTATAAGTGAGACCCTAGCATTCATAACAATTAATAACCCCCATGTTTATTAAAATTCAGTCACAGTGGTACAACATAGCATGCAATTATAAACACAAAACAGATGCAACACCATCTTCTCTATAGTCAGCGAAGTTTGCAATCTGCAAAACCATGGAAATTTGTGTCCTTGATTTAATGGTTTAAAATGCAGGAAAGCTGTTTACATTTACTGTCAAAATGTTTGCATTACATATGCTCGGTGCCCCTGTAGTGGAAATATTTTTCCACTAACATTGCAGAATAAGCACAAAATGAAGATGCACCACTCTTACTAACAAAGTGCTGGCATAATGCAGTTTCACCTCTGCTAAAACATTTGTTAGTGACTCATCACACTGTGCTATTTGTTCCCTTTACCTTGGATCCACTTCCTGAGAAACTTAGTGTTATGCACATATTTTCAACACTCCACTGATCAGATAGCCTGCTGTGCAATACTACAGATATTGTTTCTATGTCCTAAAAGCATTGGTAATACAGATATATTTTTTAGTCCTTCATTGTAAACTTTACATTCTTCAACTAAATACACAAAAGGTGCAGACACCTTTCCTGACACACATTTAGGAGCAAGTAGGTAAACTGCACAATTTAAATTCTATTTTGAATTAAAATATGATGATTTTCAAGTGTCTGTACTCTGAAATCAGAAAGGATTTAGGAATGCAAGTCTCAAGGAGAATCAACGGCAATTTTTTAAATCTCCAGCTAAGACATTAATCAACACATATTGCAGACATATAATATTCTGCTGCCAGAAAATTTTTTAAATGCATATCTGAACACATAAAAACAGTATTGGTAATGCTTACGTTAATTGCTATGAACACCATAGTTTCTCACAAATCTGCAAAAATTCATTTAATTCACACTGGCATTGTACAGACTTGCCCATTTTTTCTTATGTTTTTCTCAGTTTCTGTGGGACTATATCCAAGATAAAGCCCATGTGGAAACCCAAAATCAAGGTCATAGTGTTTTATATTATCTGTAGAGCATAATTCAGACACTGTACCAGTACAACACAAAGGGCAGGTATATTCCATTCAAATTATACCAGGTTCATTTATTTTTTGTTAACTGCCCTATAGCAGGATTTGCTGATATATTTGACTCAACTTATGCAACTAAATAAAATGGAAATGAAGTATGTAGCAATTATGCAATATTTTCAGGAGTTTTATGCTGTTAGACCTTACCAAGAAAAGTACATTATTGAGTCAGACAAGCACACTGTGGAGGACCGTTTTGCAGGGTTTTTTTGCTTTTTTTATTGTGCAGTTTCTTTGCTTTTAAAGAAACAGAAGATGACATATCGGAGAATGTCAAGTGAATTCTGCAGATATTTTGGCTGCACTAAAGGTTTATCTTGACTCTGTTAGAAAAGTATGTTGACAAGAATATTTACTAACACATTCTCTAGCCGCCATCCTGCAGCCGACCAGCATTTGTTAACAACAATTTGCCTTTGGTAAATGCAAAAAAATAAAGCAAACAGGAATTTTTCCTAGTTAAGGAAATACTACTTGACTGGAAAAATCTTTCCCTACCTAGTTCAACCTTGCAAAAACAGGGTCTTCTGTCTGCAGTTTCAAAAATTTACATATAATTTTAGAGGCTTGATTATACCACAACAATCTGGCATTCCAACATGCTTGAAATGTATTATCCCCATCAGTCAAAGTACAAGATTGCTAGGATAAGGGAATGGTTGCTATCCACACATGGGCAGCAACATGGATTTCTTCCACAACTCTGTTTAACTGGAATGAATCAGGCTTTCTGTCTTTACAACTGGGCATCCACATTGTGTGTTTTCACTGTGAACAGATTCAGTTAACAACTTTAATCTGCTCCTTGTGAGATAGAACAGAATATTTTGGAGACTCTTAAACTCCATTTATGAGGGTGTCTAAACAATGTTCAAACACATACATATGCAAAAATGCATTTTTTCCTGTTTGCTGATGCTCACATTACATGAAAATGGCATATATGTATTGAAACAAACATGACTCCTATTTGAATTGCACATACACTCAGAATAATGCATTTTAACATGCTAAAAATGCATCCCCAGAGACAAAACTAACTGAAATGGATCTTCAACTGCTTGCACTACCAGTCAGTTCTCTGCACAAGTG
This sequence comes from Pithys albifrons albifrons, assembly GCF_047495875.1. Classification (NCBI taxonomy): domain Eukaryota; kingdom Metazoa; phylum Chordata; class Aves; order Passeriformes; family Thamnophilidae; genus Pithys; species Pithys albifrons. The sequence continues at coordinate 90,100,524 of NC_092461.1, forward strand.
AGCTATTCTCCATCATGACTGCCTTGTGACATCGCTAGTGGAACAGACTGAAGCGTTTCCAGAATGTTTCTACTTTTCCGGTATTCAATTGTTCAAGGCATCCTCTGAAAGAGAAAATACCTTTTTAAATGAATATCATTCACTCATTTCTCATACTGAGCTGTCCTAAATTACAGTGCAAGCCTGAGATTACTATGTGAGAGTAATTTTAAGTTAATGACCTTCTGACAGATCACAAACAACCCTTTTCCTACAGTGTGTGCCTAATTTCTATTTGTGACATTTGTTTACTCAAAGCTTTTTCTCTTAAATATTGCAAGATGCAGGGAGACAGTAAAAGATATGGGTAATGTCTAAGGAGACCTGCACGAAAAGTCTAAAATGAAAGCTAATTGGTTTGCAGTTTTGCAGTGAATTCAAAACTTTGAGTAGAGTCACTAATTCTGTGGCCTTTCAACTAGTCTCAGGGTGATTTATGGGTTTGTGTTGAAATGCTATAGCAGACTTAATGGTTTTGCATGATTGAAACATGAAATAAGGTGTAACCTGAGTGTTTCAACTGGATGTAGGTATGTGTTGGAGAAAATTTCAGCCAAATTGCTAAATTGTGAAACCTATATTTGCATAAGAACTTGGGGATTAAAAAAAAAAAAAGGAAAAAAGTCTAATTAATGCTTTTCTTCCAAAGCTACAAACTCATCAACAACAAAATACTTAGATTCATACCACTTTAATGTAATTGGCTGCTCTAAAAGGAATCAAAAAACATCAAAGGCAAAGCCCTTGCACTATAGTGACATGGAAACTAGCTTAGTCTTCTTGTTGTCCACAGTTTGGTGGTTACAGGGCATTCCTTTTGGGGACTGTTGTGAGTTCAAGTACTTTCTGAGCTAAAACCCAGTTTCCTGTTCTCTGAGAAAGTCCTGTAGTACATTGAAGGTTGACATGGTTACCCTCTGGAGTTCAGATGCATAAACCTTAGAAAGTTTCAAGTTTTGACTTCTAGTCATTCATCAGTGTGAAGGTACAGGCTGCAGACGGCATCCTAAATCTAAGAAGGAGACAGCATTTGAGATTTCAGAGAGCTCTGGAGCATTAAAAACCTTTCAATTGAGTGGCTGGATTTCATTCACAGCTGTGAACCCTAAGAATATCCTGCACAAGTACTCACTGTGAGGTGCTTCAACTCTTACTGTAGTATGAACAAGACCTTTTGTTAGTTTGGACCTTGCCTCTAAGGTTGTTCTCAGCTTTTATCTAAGCAAAAAAATCTTTTAAAACTCTCATTTGGAGATTAGCAAGTCTTGTGTAGCCCTATTCTCACTCACTTCATATCCTTCCCTCCTTTCCATGATTCTCAAGGAGTACAAGACTTTGTAAGAAAAAGAAATAAAAAAGTAACAAACTCAAATTCAATTGAGTTCTGGGGCTACAGAACTCAACTGAATTTCCTTGGTAACTTCATATAAATCCATTTTTGTAGTCACAAAGTTCTTTGATATTTACCTAGTTACATATCCCTGAAGGCTTTATGTACAGACACACCAAGGTCATACAGGCAGGGTTTGAGAGCAGTATTTTTTCCCTCTGTCATTGCAAGTAGAGATGAAAAAAGTTGTTTTCACATCTCCATCCCATCTCATCAAAACTCCAATTGAAAAACTTTAGAACAGAAAAATCATGATTTTTCATTCTCTGTTATTCTAGTTTATATATGGTCAATAATGCAAATCTTAGCAAACCAAAATGTGCAATCTGTCCGTAAAATAATGAGGAAGAGAAATTTATGAATTTCCTGGGTTTGGGTACATTCATAAATGAAAGTCCATTTGTAATGCCCAGACAGATTTGTTGCTGAGGTTTTTTTATGCTGTAGTGCAATTTTTAGTTACTCTTGAAATTTAGAACTTGTTAAAAACCTTAAAGTTTGCTGAGTCCAGACTATAATCAAACTCTAGCCATAATCATGCTTCATTGTTTCAATATATGAAGACGTAAGTCCTCAAAATAAAAATCCTCTTCTTTTCCAACATCAAAAAATGTTTAATTTGACATAAGCAACCCAGCACTTTATAGAACAGAATCTGGGGATCATAAAAAATAGTAAATAGAAAGCCAGAAAAGATAGAGGCTGTATGTGTTTTAAAAAGAGACAAAAAAGAAACAAACTTACATTTAAAGATGCAACTGTATCTGTTTACTTGATGGTTCTGCTGTACATGTTTTCATTTGCACTCTACATAGCAACAACCTGATCATTCTCCCTTCCTCCAAGATTGTATCCAAGTGACAAGCTGTCCTAGTTACAGCAGCTGGGACCAGCTTATCACGTGTGGGTGTGACCAAAGTTGTGTATTCTACACCCTCTACATGATTTCTGATGAACTCTTAGTAATGGACCATCTGCAGCAGTCACCCAGACCCCTCAGGCTACAAACTGGGTGTTAAAGAACATTGTGAGATAGAGGAGTGTTCCTCTCTCCATACCAATGACTCAGACACTCTCCTCTGGAGAGGCATCAGCACCTTCACACTCAGCCTGTGGGGTCATGCCTGCTAATGGGCCATCTAAGATTACCCACCTGAGCCTAAGCATATATAATCTTTGGGTTTTGGGACTTCAAGTACCACTTGTTGGATCCAGAGGAGGACCAGAACCTCAACAGGACTGTGAGTCCCACTGTTGGCCAGATTGAGACCATAATCCTCACCACAGGTTTTCCTTTCCTTTTACTTTGGACTCAGGGGGACCACATGGGGCTCAGCACAGGGGCTAACAAACACCGTTCTGTTCATGCCCCAGGATGCTCGGTTATACATTGGTTGTTGTGGGTTAAAACCAATTTTTTCTCTATATCATTGTATTTATTGTAATCTTTTTTTAAAATTGTAACTGTGACTTGTTTGAGTTGGGTTCATTTCTCCTGCTGGTTTACCTTTAAACCAGCACACAAGGAAAACTAAGGAATTAATAAAAATTAAACTGGGACCTGATTTAAGTGTCTCACTTTTGTCAGCTAAAATAATTTCCTCCCAGAACACAGTGTGGTTGTGATGGAATAATTTTCTTCTAATGAGGGTGGAAACAATATTAAAAAAATTGCTACTGTGACATTTGTGCATAAAATTAAGAACAGTGATGTCAATTATCAATCTAAACTGTTAATAGCAAAAGCAATTTTTTTTGAAACGGCATTTCTGAAAAAAACCAAATGAACAAAAAACCACAACCAAACCCCAAAATCTCTTCTCTCTGATAATCTTTTTAAATGTTTGTTCCAAAGCTAAATTTTTCCCAACCTAAAGCAACTTCATGGCTGCAAAGGGGAACTGGGAAACACAAGGAAGCTGGCAGGATAGGGACCTTTGTCTGAGCTGCAGAAAAACTTTGTCTGGTTTGATTTTCAGGTTTGATGTCAATAAACTATCCCTTAATGCTACTTTATTTCTTTCACCACTTATTAAAAGGATTCAGGATTACCTTCAAGCACTTTGTGGGACACAAAACACACGTTAATATATTGGTGTGTTTCTTTGAGAAGTGTAGGTAGAGATATGACAGTTTCTATGGTAATAACAAGACTTTTTTATTAGTAGCAGAAAAATAGGTGTTGAGATAACCTCTTAGAAATAGTCAGTGAATAAGTTATTTCTAGTCTCAAACACTGCTTTCAATTAATATACATTTAATTTATAAATAATGGTACAACTTTCTTTAGGAATTATATACTTCTCAGGTGTGTACCAGGTATATGCTAGGAAAGAATGCTACAATGGATCAGAGGAAAATATTCTGCAAGGAAAGCTTTCTGCTTGCTGTGGGATTCTCATGGTATTATTTTTGTAACATGGTGATCAATTTATTGTTCATCAAAAGAACTCACTTCTGAATTGAAACATTAAGGAAAGTTCAAGTAATTTTTTTTAATGTAACATTAAGAAATCTTACTTTTGGCAGGTCAATAGCTGTCATGGGATGCAGATATGGTATTTTCATTATTCGTAGTTAAACTTGACTTTTCATAGGCAAAAAAGCATGACCAGGAAAGGCTTCTGTGTGCTGCCTGAAATGGGTGCAGGAGTTCCGTAGAGGAAGATCCCAACGAGGACAATTCCTCCAATTACAGATAAAAACAATAAATGGTACATGTGCACACCTTTTTCACAGAAACTCACATTTTCAACCAGCTTTACACCTGATGTAGAAGCTTCTGTTTCCACAGCCCCATAACATCAGTAGGAAAAAGAGCATGTTGAGACAGAAGAGGCAGTGGTTGCAGTACTCCATATTCTCTATATTGTGGGTTGCGTATCCCTCATAAATTGAGTCGGTTCTTTTTATCAACTGTAATTCATGTAAGCAGGGCACTCATAGATTCAAAGCAGCCCAGGAACTACAGGTAGGAGGATGACTTAGTGGTTTTCTTGAGCTTTGAGGCTGCAATGTACCATTTAGTCAAATGGTACATTACAGCACTGTTCATCAACAGAGCCCAAAATGTAACCAGACTTGCAGTGCTTCCACTCCTTTTTCAAGCCCATTGATTTGAGCAAGGCTTTGTACAGGCAATCTAATAAAAGGTAAGAGTAAGGTCTGTACCATCTCAAGCTTGGTAAACTGTCCCTTCTCATAATCTTTCAAACAACAATAATTGTATCTTATCCATCATCTTTTTCTTTATAGAACAATATGATGGCTCCTTCATCTCATAAAAGAAAGGAAGTCCTACTCACTATAATTGAAGTAATACCAGCTGTTTGGAGCTGCTGGAAACTGTAAACTGAGCAGCCATTACTTCTCAGTAGAAAAATATTTTTAAAAGTAAGTCTCTGTTTATGGATGGTTTTTATCTGGCCCCATTACAGTGCTCTCTGAACAAATAATAGCTTTCAATGCAATAATCTTCAAGACAGGTAAACATGACTATTTTATAGTCACAAGATCTTGCAGACGCAGAACTGAATTTTTTTTGTTGTTGTTTATACTACAAAATTTTATAGGTCATGGCTCCATCCACATCTAATTTTGAAGCCAGATAAAATCCTGAACTTCTGTTAGTCAGGTTAGACCAGTTCTTCCAACTGTGCTTGCACAGTACAGGTCCACTGCTATCACACATGTGTAGACACTTCTGGAGGTATTGCCTACCTCTCCACAAGGAATTTTTCATTTAAAAACCTACAATTACTCTATTTTTTTGCAGCATTTCACTGTCTGTACTATTCAGCTTGAAGATTTGAAGCTATAATCATGATCTGTATAGCTATGAAAGCCCCAGAGTGGTTCCCAAATTCATGAGTTCAGAGTAATCATCCATGCAAAGTACACCTGAGCCTTGAGTATTTGCCCTAACCCGTAAAATAAAAAAATCACACAAACCACTATCTAGACCCTTCAAAACATACACTGAAAAATGTCAAAGCAAATATGGAAGCAAAAATAGGAACAGGCAGTGGAACTACCACTGCAAATATCTTTGATGGTTCTTTTCAAGCCACACGGTATTCAGCATTTTACAGAGAATTCGTGAGACATTAAAGGAAGAAAAGCAAATAAAGTGAATTGCAACATCAGTAAATGAACTATGATCTCATTCAGCTTCTCTAATAGCAAGCTAGACTCCTCTAAAATATTATGAACAAAAGTTTGCAAAGGATGATGTACTGTCAGTCATCATACTTTGTACACAATTCCTTGTTCCTAGTATCTTCCAGGTTTCAGCATCTTATACTTTCTACTAAGAACGAAGGCATGAATTGTAAAATTGCCCTTTTCATGCCTCACTAGCAAATGGTAAGGAGTACAAGGAGCAATTGTGATGATCTGTGATGCAGATCAAAACACAACTTTGCCATTTTTTAAAAACCTTGTTTGTTTGTTGACAGCTGGAGTTTTGTTTCGGCATGTAAACAATGATTTCTTTATTCCTTAAAATTGATAGATAAGGAGTAAGAGATAAAATGAACAAGTAGAAGGAAATAAAAAGTATGAGTATGTATGTATATGCAGCTCCTCAGTAAGATTAATAAAAGTACTTAACAGTTATTTACATTAGGCAAGCATTTCCTGCTGCCCAGCTCTTCTCATTGCCACCAGCTACACAGAACTTGGAGAGCTTTGGACAAGTTCCTTTGTGCTTGATTTCCTAATTCCTTCTTGTTCCACCTAATGGAATTTCTCTGCTTTATAAGTACTCATAACCATTTTCTTAAACAACAATCAGCAGTCATAAGTTTAAGGCTTTAAGCCCACTAACATGTGACCTACTCATATTCATTATTTCCATGATCTTTTTCGTCTGACCACTGTACACTCTTCTACTACCTCTCACTGGCACAGAAAATACTCATTCTTATTATAGTCCAGGTCCTCATGAGTCAGAAGAGAGAGTCTTTTGTTCAGAGGCTGAGATCTTAAGAAGAGCAGTTAGCATAGAACAGCATCTAAACATCTGTATACACTGACTTACATAAAATGTCTCTGTGACTTTTCAATAAGTCATACAGCTTCCCAGATTAATGAGTGAAATACCCTAATGATTCATCAGTGCCATTTCTGTCTATGTGTTCAAAAGGTGAAATGAAAAAATAAAAAAAAAAATCAAAATGTCTTCTAAACTCTTACTTCCGGACAGTTCACCACATCAGTCAGTGTCTTCAGTTCTTTCAGTTCCCTGAAGCAAAGCTGTCTTAAAGGTCTTGGGGACCTCAGTGATGTCAGTTTTTTCTGTAGTTTTTCCTCAGGCCAAACAGATCAACAGAGAGCAACTGAGAAGAGTTGTAACCTTCCTCTCGTTCTCACCCCACTGCCTCTGAACTGCCACCTGAGTCTTGTTGAGCTGACTCAGTAATGTTCCTTTCTACAGCTCAACATCTCACCCTTAGGTGATGGACCTATACTTGCATCACAGACTGCTTGGGAATCTTCTTAGCATCTCAGAGGAGCCCTACAGCTGACCAGTGCATATCTGTATGTATGCATGGTCAGACTTCATGAACAAAGATTTGGGAAGGGCTCTCTCCACGTGGGTGTGCCCTTCCAGCCTGCGCAGTGGATTTTTTAGGTGAGGCTCAGCGTGCGCAGAACTGGCCCCACCGTTTAAGTCCTAAAGTCCATCTGCCATGGCTGAGCAAGCTTGGACAGTGACAGTGAAGTCCTTGGGACTGTCACAGCACCCGGCACTAACCGGGGCTGACCCTGTTGAGCATCCAAGATCTGACTGGATCAGATGGCAGGGAGGCATTGAACTGCCAGAGGACGGTCCCCACTGAGACTCAAATTCAGGTCCTTGGGATTCAGAGTCCAGAATGCTATCCATTACACCACAGGATACCTGTAGCAGCTGCTGAATGCCAGCTCCTGCCTGTATCACCCTCTTTTTGTCAGTGCCACATGAACAAGGGGATCTGCATCCCTGTCTCCAAAACTGAAATTCCACCAATCCTTTCCTATCCATGTGCTGAGTAGTGGTATCTTTTGTGCTGTGTAGTGTTTGAGATCTGGTTGAATGAGGAATCTAAATGAAAGGATTTAGAGGACCTGACCCAAAGGTCCTGCAGATCTCGAGAGGAACAAAATTTTCTCATGGTGCATAACACTTGCCAGAGGTTAGCCCCATGGCAGCTCCATGCAGAGATGGTGGGAGAACACTGGGGCACCTACCTGACTTGTCACAAGGGTCACATACACCCCAAAAAGGCAAAAGCTAAGCAAAGCAATACATAGGTAACACTGAATAAACTTTTGAGACAAGAGGCTGTCAGCAAGGCTACCTACAAACTACCATAGAGATCTAAGATGATATTTTCAAGCTCTAGCTTCTTGAACTACTGCAGCAACAGAGCTGAATCTCATAGGACTGTTGAATATAGAAACCTGCAAAGGATGAAAAACTAAGCAAAAAACCAGTCATAAGGTGCATATTGCTGTGCTCGTCATGAAAAACAAGTGATAGTGAATAAATGCAATACATTTTTATACTGAAAAAAAATCTCCAAAGTTTCCTTGCAAGAATTTTTGTAGAATTTTTAAGACATAATTACCTTTCTTTCATGCTTACTTTTTATTTTTTTTATCTCAAACCACTTGCATCCTGGGGTTTCTTGGGATAGAATTCATATTATTTCCAGCTTAGGAACTGGGGCAAACATTAGGTCCTGGTCCTAAAAATCCTTCTACACTTGGCTAACTTTATAAGCATGAGTGGAAATTCTGTTGGCTTGCAGGTTTGACTAAAGGTTGCAAAAGTATATAGGAAATTTTATCCTTTGTGAACTGGAAAGATCTGCTGCATCTTTTGAGGTTAGCCTACCCATAATAAAACTGGGTCATAGTCATCTCTTGATCAGCTGTGCTGTTTAACCTGGTGCTAGGAATCTCCTGATAGGATATGCAAAATCGTTACTTCTTAAACATTCATTTGAACACTATATCCATTACAAGGGGGTTAGTATGTAATTTTATTCTCTAGTTGGGTCTTTTAGCTGGCTGAAACCTACACCTTATTTTCCTCCATTGTCTGGATGCCAAGATGAGTGTGGTTAGTGCTGGTATTGCTTTGAATTGCACACCTACTAATCATTACCATTAAAACTGGTAGCACTGTGGAAGCACAGAAGGTGGTACACTGCAGGTAAAGGTATCATCAAGTTGTCAATCATTACTTAAATGCATTTCTTGTAGTGGCATTTCTGTAAGATGGTCACAATTCCTCTTTGTGAACACAAGTAATCACATGTGGAGTAGGAAATCCTGTGTTTTCTTGCCCCTTTGAGCATTTCACCAGGTCAAAATCTGCACATGACATCATGTAAGCAGAAGCTGGGAAGAGAGGTTTTGGGGTCTTTTGGTGTTCCAGACAGAATTTGTTTTTATTGATTTAAAAAAACCTTAGATGTTTCTAAGGATATCCCAAAATTTCCAAATCTGTGATGCTATTCCTCAATTGTTATTTTTCAAAAAATATGCCTTCATAACTATTAAGTATCTGAAAATTTCAGTGTTCTAACTTTGCTAAAAACTGCTTTTCAAATTTAAGTGTGAACACCGAATGCATTACAACGGTTGCATTCCCAAGGAACGCGGTTTCAATGCACTGCATTTTCAAATCCCCCTTGGTGCTTCTCTTGATTCCTCACCCCAGCCTGGCAGCCCACAAGAACCATTCCCTCAAAAAGCTTTGGGCTTAAATTAATTTTCCTCCTTCTCTGAAAAGCTGCCCTGGGCCAATGCTGCCTTCGGAGTTCTCCCCAGGGTGGCTGCCCCTCGCTGGTTAGCAGATGCAGGGGTCTGGGCTTGCTCTCTTGCAGGCATTAAACAGTAACCAACAGCAGAGATTTATTTGCATTATCCTGACCCAATAAATAAAACTGATCTTTACTCTGTAATTTGAAGTCAAGCAAAAGTAAGTAGAAAAGTGCACTGGTAAGGAAACAAACCAAACGTCAAACAGATAGAGGTACGAGAACAATTTTCTTTTGTGAGTCATTAAAACAAGGGGGACACCAAATAAGTGGTAAATGTGATGATGAAAACTTCCCCAAAGGTAAAACAATGGGGCATTTCTACAGTTCATACTCCAGCAGTTAAAACTTTTCTCAATATGAATTCTAAGGAGAGCTTATATTTTATTTCTGAAACATTTTTTTCAAATTCCTCTGGCAGTTTCATAGAAAATTTTTTATGTCAGAATAACAGAATTGTTTAAAGCAGATTAAGACTAAACAGCCAGAAATTAACTGGTTTCCCTCTAAAATAAAACTAAACAAGGTAAAGAAGACTAAGGCTTTCTGAGTGCATGGAATTTGACACAAAAAGCATTTGAAAGTATGTCCCAGACCTCAGCATTAGGTCTTGGCTTCTCCACATTGAAGAAGAAAATTAACTGGTTTATGAAACGCATATGAAATTTCCCATCTGGCTAAAAACATGGATGTTTCTGCTCACCATGACAATCTGAAAACGCTGCTGAGAGGTTTTAAAGTCAGTGTTTATATCTAAAAAGCCAAATCTTCCACAGCTAAGGTGGCCCTCCTCGCTTCCCCAGGATATAAATTAAGACAATAAAGTCCATCTGAAACTCATTTTTAAAGCTGCATAGCCATGTTATATGTGCTTTGATTATTGCTCTTTAAAATCCATCATATACATTGAAGCAAATATCTACTTTCAAAGTTGTTTTTTCCCTTCATCAAGGAACATTTAATAATTGAGTTTAAAGCACATACATCTGCAGTTTATATTTCCTGCTAATCAGTTGAGCATTGCTAAATACATGTGTCATGTGAAGGTACAGTGCTACAATTATTAACTTTCAAAGGCTTCAGGTGCTTTGGAAAAACTGATGATGTTATGACAGACAGGTAAAGAGAACCATAAAGCTGTCTGCTAGATACAGTGTATGCAGAAGCAATTTGCCTTCTAAAACTCTGAACATGATATTCTCTAATATTTCCTGGCAGATCTTCAGTAGCTAGAAAATAAGCATTTCCATATGTAAGAAAATATTCCTTTGAAATGTAGATTTTTCTTTACAAGAAAAGAACACAGAGAGAATTGCATTTTTAAGCTAAGGGTTCATTATTATTTATTTTCTGCTTTGAAAACTGTTGTGTGTTTCCCACATAGCACTTAGGCAGTAATTGCAATTCTAGGATGAGCTAAATTACTCTTAACAAAACTCCTAGCTGTTTTTGTCCACTAAGAATAATCTCTCAATAAACAAATTTTGGGTAATACATTAGCTCCTCACAGAATACTTGAATTATGTTAAATTTAAAATACTGCTGCATAAATTACTGCACTTATCTAAAATGTGCTCACAACGCTGCCTCTCTGTTCCGCTGCTTTAATAGGGTGTTTTCCCCTTTAAGGAAAGCATTTTAAATGGTTGCTAGTCATCTCAGTTGCTGCAACCACATGATGCAATCTATTGTCAAATTAGTGGGTGGCAGCAAGTGGAAACAGATTTTACCAGCAATAAAGCCTGTCACATATTTTCATCTGTTCACAGACATAGAATCTCTTAGCCCATTCCTCCTGTTTGATCCAAAGGCTCTGTCCACATGGAAGCTGATCTTTGTTATCTTAAATGCCACTGCTAAATAACAGACTTCATCTTTGTGGATTGTTTTCACTAAGTGGTATTTTGCAAGTGTACAGAGAATTGAACCATTTAGCACAGAAAATTTTGCACATTTCTTTTTAAAAGTGGGCCAAATGCACAAATGTCTTTCCAAGTCAGATTAAACTTAAAGAAAACAGTAATGAAGTATTTGCAAAAAGAAACCAAAGCTAATTAAAGTTGTAGAAAAAGTTATTCTTTCAAAAGCTGAGCATACTGCACATAGTTCTAACATGTAGATGAAAATTATATCTGAAGTACAAATAAAGTAATTTATCTAGTATTAAGCTGCAGTAAATCAGCAAAAAGATGGAGGTGGGGCAAGAGAGAACAACTTGGTGTAAAAATAATTATAAACTTGTCATGCAAGTGGAAATGAGAATATTTCTAATCAGAAATTAGAATATTTCTATTCAGAAATATTTTGCTTCTGTTATGAAAATTACTTCTAATTTTTAGTGCCATTAAAATCACCATGACAAATGATAAAAGCAATCAGGTGGTTTTGGCTCTTTCTAAGTTTGTGAAATATATTTATCCCTGCCTGGTCCAGCACAGCCAACAGATTGCAGGCCCCGGGGCCAAGATCGTGAATTTCCACATTCATCTTGTAATGATAATATGAAGGAGAGTGGGGAATGGGAAGCACAGACACAACAGAAAAAATCTGGGAAGAAAACCATAGTGTGGGTGACAGAAGACAGATGTTTATCCCACCCCTCTGTATACCATACCTGAAAGCAAACTGAAGGGGTCACAGGGACTTAGGGACTCCCCCTCCCTCAAACCTCAGGTTTTCCTTGTTTCCCACAGACTTCTAGAAGAGAGCAATTGTCTTGTGCACTAATAATCTATGGGAAAGATCATTTGTCAAGGAGGGCAAGTTCCCTTCTAACACCTCAACACCAGGGAAAAATGTTTTCTTAGCCCGTGGCTCAGGGCTAAGCTTTGACCAAAAAAACCCATTCCATAACTAATCATCTGCAATACTGCTCTACAGTAACTGCAGTTTGAAATGAGGACAACTGTAATGTTCTGCACACCCTGGATCACCATACAAACATTGATCATTTGTGAATAATGTGTTTCCCACTTAATGGGTCAGTCAATGAAATTAAACCTAAATATTTGTGCTATCAAAATAACATTCAAAGGCCAATGCACAAATTTTTCTGGAGAAGTAAGTGTCACAAACTTCATTTTTGGAGAACTGTAAGCTAATGTGCAGATCAATAGGATCACCATTTCCTTAACAACTGTGGAAATGCTAGATACAGTGCACAGCATGTGTTTGAATTTCTCAGCCCTTACTCAGATTAACTTTAACTACAAAAGGAATCTGGCTATAAAATATATGTGACAACACCTACTGCTGCATCCCCTATAAACTCTTTCCATTGAAATTTGGTTCTCTTGCAGTGTAGGAAATCAGGAGGCATGGAAGAACATAGAGCTCTGGATCTAAATGTGGGTCCAATTCAGAAAACACTGATATGTGCTTAACCTTGCTTGGATCCTAAGCTTTACTAAAGTTGAACATATACATAGATGTTTTGTCAGTGTATTTGCTAGGTTCACTGTTAAAACTACTTTATTAGTGAGGTAGTTTCACAGACATAAAGAAATACAATGGTATGAAACAGAAGTCCCCAAACTCACAGTTAAAGGCCCTCTTTTTTGTGTATGTAGTCATTCATGTAAACAGACCTGTATTTAATTGTATTTAATTTCATTTCAAACATATCTGTATTTTATGTAGTCATTCTTGTAAACAGATCTGCTTACAAAAAATATTTATGCAAGAAGATCAAGTATTTGCACATCTAAGGACCCATTTTGCATGGGCAAATAGCTGTTTACATGTACAGATGAAAAATAGAGATACAGAAATATGCAAGTGACTCTGAAATCTTGACACACATTGCCTTACAGGATGAAGCTGGAAGAAAGTCAACAGGCAAGAATTATCCAATTAAAAGTCTGCAGTCGTGTATGCATTTGGAATTAGTTCTAAAGGCTTTACAGAAAGAATCTAATGCAGTAAACATTTCATCGTCACTAATTCTGTCCAGATTCATTCAAAGCATGTCCTCTTCTGAAGATCCATTTATATATTTTTGATTGAGAGAAAAAATCAGCAAACCATTTATTTCAGAAAGCTGCCAAAATAAGATGGAGACACATGTAGTGGAAAAGTATCGGGACTTTATTCGCAGAAAAAGCTAAAACTACTGAGGATCTGAGAGCAAAATCTGGCTCTTGGTATTTTAAACATTCAGTTAAAAAACTGAACATGCGCTGGTTGTTACAGAAAGAACCTCTTACTTTCAGCCACAATTGCAGATGTGGTGGGGTTGAAGTGAGTATGTAAAAGATGCATAAAAGTGATCTATTTTTTCTCAAAAAAGTTTAGATAATTTTGAGTTATACACTGATTGCCCAAAGGAATATAGGAGCATTCCACAAATAATTGAGACTTAAGTAATCTTAAACAAAACATAACAGCTGGGCAAACAGTAGTGCTTGTTTACAGATAACAGATTAAAAACAGTAAAATAAAACATGCATTAAACAATAGTCAAATGTAAGGACTTTACATAGTTGCTTGATTTCTCTATGTGGAAAACCATGAAAGAAAGTCTGCAGTCACTGATGAGAGGTAAAGAGGAGTACATCTTATCACTTGGTTCCCTGCCAGAGTACCCTTATCTCATGCCCCACCCAGATCAGTGCCTTTTCTGTCATGTTAAGTCCCTCCTAACATAAAAAACTCCCTGCACAGGTCTTCCTTAGTACAACAGGTAGTATGATGTGGTTTAAAACTCTCTGCTCTTTGAAGCTATTACTACTTAACTTTGAGATCACAGTAGCACCAAAAGGCCACCGGTCAAGGCCACATCACTCTACATTTAAGGTAACAACAGAGGAAGTAACAGTCTCTGCCTCAGAGACCTTAAACTAATTTATATTGTCCCATCAGGCAATTTCTGTGCCATTTTCTAGATTTGTCTTCTAGACAAAGCCAGCACAAGTTCATTGTCAAAGTGCTGTTTTTGCAAGCTATTTCTATGAGGGCTTGAGTTTAGAATCAACCTGTGCCAGTGCTTGACAAGTCTTTCAGCGAAGAAATTTTTCCTAATGTGCAATCCGAACCTGCCCAGGTACAGCTTGATGCCATTTCTACTCAACCTATCACTTGTTACGTGGGAGAAGAGACTGATCTGCATCTCACAACAACCTCCTTTCAGGTAGTTGTAGAGAGCAATAAGGTATTCCCTGAGCCTCCTTTTCTCCAGGCCAAAAGCTCCCAGCTCCCTCAGCTGATCCTCACAGGACTCATGCCCTAGACCCTTCACCTGCTTTCTTGCCCTTCTCTGGACATGCTCCAGCAACTCAATGTCCTCTTTGCAGTGAGGAACCCAAAACTGAACACAGGATTCAAGGTTATCAGTTGCCTCATCAGTGCCAAGTACAGGGGGATGATCCCTTCCTGATCCTGCTGGCCACACTATTTCTGATACAAGTCAGGATTTTTTGGCTGTTTGGGCACACTGCTGGATCATTCTCAGTCCCTGGCTGTCAGTTGGCATGTCCAGGTCCTTCTCCACTGCGCAGCTTTCCAGCCACTCTGCCCCTAGCCTGCAGCATTTTTGTGACCCAAACGCAGGACCTGGAACTTTGCCTTATCCCTCTTGATCCCTCTGCAGAGCCTTCCTGCCCTCCGGCAGGTCAACACTCCCACCCAATTCAGCGTTGTCTGCAGGGTGAGGGTACACTCTGTCCACTTGTCCAGGTCATTGATAAAGATTAAGAATGATTGGCCCCAGTACTGAGCCCTGGAGAACTCCCATTGTGACTGGCCACCAGCTGGATGTAACTCCTTTCACCACCACTGTCTGGGCCCAGCCATTCAACCCATTTTGTACCCAGTGAACAGTCCAAGTCATGAGCAGCAGCTTCTCTGGGAGAATGCTGTGGGATACAGCATCAAAGGCTTTAGTAAAATCCAAGCAGACAACATCCACAGCCTATCTCTCATGCACTAAGCAGGTCAATTTGTCATAGAAGGAGATCTGATCAGTAAAGGAGGACCTGCCTTTTATAAACACATGCTGGCTGGGCCTGTTCCCTTGGTTGTCCTGTATGAGCCATGCAATGATCTGCTCCATGACCTCGTCTGCCACTGAAGTCAGGCTGACAGGCCTGTAGTTCCCCAGATCCTCTGGCCCTTCTTGTATATAGGTGTCACTTTTGCTAACCCATGGTCAACCGGGACCTCCCCAGTTATCCAGGACTGATGGTAAATGACAGAAAGTGGCTTAGTGAGCACTTCCATCAACTTCTTCAGTACCCTTGGGGGGATCCCAGGTGGGCCCATAGACTTGTGTGTGTCTCAGTGGTGTATTAGATCACTGACCATTTGCCCTTGGACTGTTGGGGCTTCCTTCTGCTCCCTGTGTCTGTTTTCCAGTGCAGGGGCTGGGTACATTGATGACAACTGCTCTGATTATTGGAGACTGAAGAAAAGAAGGTATTAAGTACCTCAGCCTTTTCCTCATTTTTGTCACGGTGTTTCCCTCGAATTCAATAAAGAATGAAGATTCTCCTTGGCCTTGTTTTGTATTTATAGAAGTATCTTTTATTGTCTTTTAGAGCAATAGCCAGATTAAGTTCCAGTTGGGCTTTTTCCTTTCAAAATTCTTCTCTGGCATCTGCCCCTTCTCTCAAAGGTTGTAAACTCTTCTCTCTTCGTGAATATCAGCCAAAGATCTCTGTTCACCCAGGCTGGTCTTCTTTAGCTTCCTTTTTCGGTACATCTTCAAACCCCTGATACTGCCCTGCCTGCTGGTGCAAAGGAAGTGTGAGGGAGTGGGACCAGAGTGGTGGGGGAAGCTCAAGAGAGAAGACGCACTGGCCATGTAGTGTGGATGAAGGAGGGCTGGTTCACATGAGCAAGTCAGCACACATCCCTCCATACGACGATATGCCCCTCAAATTTGCATTGCTCAGGCTAGCAAGGTGAAGATTTAAGTGAACATAAATATATCTTCATAAATATATCACAAGGATGAACATCAGAGAAGACAGACTACAAAAGCTAAAATCAATTTTGGCACATGAAGAAATGGCTGTGAAATAGCCAGGGGATTTTGAATCTGTTACTCAGTAATCAGCATAGTGAGATTTTAGAGCAGACAGCCACTTAGAAAAAAAAAAAGGAGCAAAATTCTTAGGTATTTATAAGATGAAGCACAAGCTGCCCATGAAAAGCACAATGTGCTGTGATCACCTGAAACAGCAGAGGACTGGCATTGATGAGTTTCTAAAGGGTATTTTCTACAGCATTCTTGTGTTTATCATTCTCACACAATCCAGAATTCACATGATGTTGACAAGTGTAATAAATTCTTTGTAAATTGCAATTGAATTTTTGAATCTCCACACAGCTGAGAAACTAGTTTCTCTCACCTGTTTAATTAACCATGTAATGTTTTCCAAAGAGAATTAATTGTCTCAGTGAAACAGTAAGGAGACTCAAAGGTTCAAAAGAAAAATAAATACGAACACGTAGCAGAGTAAACATTTATCCAATAAACATTTTCACAGCTGAGTTTCAAACTTCTCGTGTTCCAACTTCTTATATTTTATAATCTCATCCCACTTGGTCCTGGCACCACATCTCTTTGAGATATGCCTCATGGGAAAGCACTGCCTTGGTAATCAAAACATTTAGACTACGGAAGAAATAGAAAGCAATTCTCAAGGAAGTTTTATTGCACAGCGACTGCTCTAAGACCAAATCGTAACTTTTCCTTGCCTGGTCCTTAACAATTGATGAATAGAATTGGTTTTGTATCAGGCTAACTCTACCCTGGTCAGCTCAAGTTTTGGCAGATGTTTTCTCTGAGTAGAAGCCAGTAACCCTCCTGGTGAGAAGCACAATGTATCTTCTTCCTTGCTCTTCTGCCCCTGAGACTGACTGTTGCTGCTTTCTGCAGCCAGAGTTAATCCTAAAAGTCTTAATTTTAACCAAATTGAAATGGCTGCTTTTTTTTTTTTGCAACTACTTTCATTTCTGCTTTTACCAGCACTTTTCTAAGCATTAGTCTGAGAATGGAGTAAACAGTTGTATGTGAAAAGGAGAAATGAAAATGATCTTCAGATAGTTGTTCCTACAGTGGAAAGCGTTTTTAGTGTTCAGCTGTGGTTATATGATGGAAGAAAACCTTTAGGGCATCTGTGAGATGGCTAAAGTGGCAATCATAGAAATAATGATGTTAATCATTGTCAATTCAACACTGAGAGGGCTGAGACCCTTTCCAAAGATGCTGAAAGTTTCTAATTCTCTGTAACATGATTCCACACAGAATGTTAAAGGGAAAGGCCAGAATTTAGCATCTAAGCTGAGCAAATTCTTCCTTGTAAAAAGGAATCTGAGTGAATCATGAAAAACATACATGCACTTCAATGAGAAGAGTTTCAATTTGACAACAGGGGCAAATGTGCTTTCTGTCTTTGGAAACACCCTCAGCATTTTGAAAGCTTCATGCTTAGAGCCTTTAATATGTCTTAGTCTTTAGAAAAACTGTTGCAGTAACTGCATTTAGAAGTAGGTTTTAGTGCCAGTGTCCTCAAAGATTTTCTAGTCCTTTTGGTCAGATATTAAAAAATCAGACCAATATACCATAGCTTAAGTGAAGGCAATGGAGATAAACCATTTATCATAACCAGCTAAAGGTTCCCCTTTGCATATTTCATCTCTAAAGAGCAGTAAATCTCAGAGAATAAGTAGATAGTGTGCTGTCAGATAAGTTTTTGAAACTCAATAATATATAAAGTATGGTCTAGATTTTGCATTAGTCAAACAAAACTGAGAAACACCTTCCTTTGGTTTGTTCCATTTCTGAGTAGTTCAGAGTAAATCTTAAATTAATCAATGCTTTAATAATTCCATGTCTCTATGATCTTGATCTCATTTTAACTTTTTTCTTCTTCTCATGGTTTTGCATATGCATGTCTGTATTTAGGTCTGCTCCTGTCCTCACTGGCAATATTTCTACAGCTGCATTTTCTTGATTTTCTGAGCATAAAAGACTTGGAAGTGCCTGTACAGTCTGTGGTGTCCAGCCCTTCTGAAATCAAGCTCCAGGTGTCAGAGGCCCTCAGCAGTGGGGCAGGCTATATAGACATCTTGAAAGACCCAGCCCTTTCAGACTAACAGAAATGCAAAATTTGTCTTCCTGTGACTAAAGGGGGAGAGTCAGAAAGTGTAAGGAGCCATCTGCTTTTCTTTTATGAACTCTACCCCAATGTTTGGAGCAGTTTGCTGACACATCTCAAGATGCAGAACAACTGTCTCTGAACCAGCCCAGTGGACAGTGTCAGAAGAAAACGCATTTACTACATTTGAACTGTGGGTACAACTGGTGTGGCTGGCTTGCTGTTTTTGAACTGTTGACTGCAAGAGGCAAAACTGTGTTTACTGCTTGTTGAATACCTGCCTGAGGAGATGAAGGCTTTGAGCTTCCCCATGTCCCCTCACTCACACACCAGGCAGCTATGGTCTGGCCACCAGTAAAAGCAATAATCTCTGCAGCACGAGAAACAAGCAGGCTACTGTGCCTTGTGTACCAGAGAGCCATCACAAGGAACTGAATAAGAGATGGGTTTTTTTAAAGACGTGCTTATAAATCATTAAAGTGACAGGGTTTGGGCTTGGGGTTTGTTTTGCAAGTCAGAATGGGAATTGTAACATCCGTATTTCAAAACACATGCACACCCTTACGCTTCCATTTCCTGTGTAAGGCATCCAAATTTAACCTTTAATTTCTTGAAGAGCAGTGTCTTATATTTGTTTGTTAGAAAAAGCAAACAGCTGAGTACAGCAAATCCAGGGAGCTCTTTTAAAACTAGCATCAAGATAAGTGCATTTCAAACATTCCCCAGTTACACTTACTTTTACTTTAGTGCAGCTGGAATAGGCTTATTCCAATCCTTTGTGACCCCCAAAGTCTGAAACTGGCCCCATCTCTGTTGTGTTGAATACAGTGAAAAAAGGCAGGCTGAGAGGAACCTGCTGTCCAGTCAAAATTTCACAGTGTGTCTTTGAGGGCCCATGTTATCTCTGACAACTGGTGGCTGGGCATCCGAGCACACCAACCACTACCAGAGTGCCCACCTGAAGGGAGATTGTGATGCTCAGTAAGGGCCATTCTTCAGACCAGTGAGGTGTACAAAATAGGTGTCCCAAAAGCACATTGTCACAGCCATGGGGACTCTGGTTATAGGATGTACTACCTCATGGAATTAAGACAGGCTGCCCATTGCAGGCTTAGTGCAATTATGTTCAGGATCCAGAGACACTGCAGCCAAAAGAGGTGGGTGATCCAGGCAGTGACACTTGTTCTTATTCTGAATGGCAAAGCTTTAGCTAAAAGTTGATCACCATAAAGGGCAGCAGTAACAAACATCCTCTTTAGGGGCATTTATTTAGTGACTGTGGGAATGACTCCAGCATGGGACAGATGGGGAGGAGCAACCATGTTCCCATCACATAAGGAAGAGCACATGCCATCCCCAGCAGACACTGATGAGGGTTATAGCCCTCTTTAATTTGCCACCCCCTCCTTACACTCTTGCAGATCAGTGTCTAGGTTGTCTGCAATGTAACAGGCTGAGCCTGATGAATCAGAAGTCCGGTGCTTAGCAATTTGCTCTGAAACATGCAGGTGTGGAACATCACACATCCTCCTATGACAAATTTAGACCTGACTCTGTTTGTAGTCAAGTTAATCGTTCAGCTGTGATGTGTGGTGAAGATTCTGGTTGCTCCAGTACCTGGGCAACAAGTTCTTAACTGTTTCTGCTTTTCCTTCTGGCTGTAGCTTCTTTCAGTTACTGACTCCATATACTGCTTTCTATGCTGCAGCTACCTTAGTCTGGCCTGTCAGCAGGTAGCGAGATGGCTGCTGATAGATTAGATTTTGATTCTTGCAGCCATTGCTGCTGGTCATATTGCTTCTCTTTCAGCAAGGGTATTGGGATTCTTATTTCTAATTATGTAAATTTGAACATAAAGGCAGTGTGTCTCACTAATTATGAAGTACCAGTTTCCATTTACCACAAAGACCTACACACTGGTGTATCAGCAATGACAGCAATACCTGATAGCACTTCACTCCCTCGGATTGCACTTCCAAGATTTGGAATTACTATGAGAAACTGATGGCAATTCTTCTCCATTAGCAGGAGTCATAGGACTTTTGAAAATCTTACTGAAGTGCTAGAAAACATATTTGAAGGAGCTTTAGGACAGGTTCCCATGCTTGCAAGGGCTCATCCAAATATCTAGGGGTTAATAAATGCTCTCTCGATATATCTGGCTCTGGTGTTTACACCAAGGGTTTCAGAAGGTGGCAAGGCTTGGGAAGGGAAAGGTTTTTCACACTGGTAGGCCCATCTGAGAACTTTTAAATCCTTTTTACTGTTACACTTTTCTATGCTTGCCAGCCCACAAGAAGGTTTGAAAGTCAGCCTGACCTCTTGTGTGTCTGATCTAGATCCAACAGGGAATGAGATCAGGGAGCTGTGAGAAGCAAGCTTAATGGGGAGACTGCTGCAAATGTAGCAAAACAAATAATAGAGGCTCGAGGTTTTTTGTTGTAGAAAATACAGTGCAATGGCTTTTGGGTGCCAAGAGGTAGTTCTTTAATAGCTACATTCTTTGTAATGCTGATCAGTGGCAATATAGAAAGATGAAAGTAGGAGGGCATTGTATTATGGTCTTACATATATTATGCCACAAAGAAAATGTGGTTGCTGGGTGGGGATTCTTCGCCCTCCTCCTGCTGAGCTATTCATACAAACTCTCCTCTGTGGATAGCAATCCCCATTCCATCTCTCCTAAATCCCAAGGGGTTTGCCAACTGACTTTCAATTTTTCAAGTGGAAATCGCAGGACTGAATGGTGCATTGAAGTATTTCCTCCTACACCTCACTGCTCCTTTAAGAAGGCAGCAGACATTTTTTTTTTCCAAAAGATGTATGCCATCTCCTGGGAACACTAGAAACTGCAAGCTTGTATGGAAACACCCTGTAAATGGTATTTGCCTCTTCTTGGAGGGCATTATACAGTCTCTAGATAAGGTTTGTACCCTTCACATTTAAATTTTTTGAACTGTCCACAATTTACACCAGAAAACCTCAAATTACATTTAGAATCCCATCATTTACTTTGTGCACGGGAATATTTGGATGTATGCCAAGCAGTAAGACAAGATAGGATCTCTCAATACATGCTACTAATCAGGTACAAAGCAGTGGTGGAACTTACCATACACTGATGCGATGTTTTAATGCAAAGGTATGAGCCTGAAATGCAGCCCATGACATTGTTCTGTGCATTTATTTCACCCTACAAGTGCAAGAGACAGAAGGAAACCATCAGAGATTCCCTTCATAAACACCACACGATTCTGTAGCATACAAGAAAAGATATGTTTCTCTTAAGTCCTAAACTGCAACTTGCATAAACAAAAAAACAGCCTCAACTTCTCATCACCCTTATGCTTTTTATTTGCTACTGACATACCATTAAGCTTTCCCCTGTCAAGAAGATATAATAGAGATTGAAATCCATGGATACAAATAAATACATTTTTGCATTTTTAAGTAACAGATGTATAGGTGGATGAATCCTTTCTCTTTTAACTGGTTTTTAGAAGAAGTTAGTTACTTCATGTGGACAGGTCCTTGAAATAATGTCTGTAAGCTTAGTTTCATACATAAAATATTTTTCTGGGTTATGTCTATTAAATACACCTGCAAAAAATCATAAAAATAACTTTTGTTTAATAAAGGTAGAACAATATCTACATTAAATAATTAGGGATGATACACTATGCACATGCTTTTATGTGGCAAACACTAGATTTAATCACCTTAATTGATCACTTTTTCATCACTTAAGAATTCTATTTTTTTATCACTTTCTGTTTCTTCCAGAGACCTGAGGGACTTTGAACAAGAACTGGAATAGGACTTCTTTTTTTTCCCCCAAACAATATCATCTGACAATACCGGAAACTTTATAAAATGGCATCAAAAGTAAACAGTCTTCGAACAAAATTTACCATGATATAATTTATAAACTAATGTTATTGCTCATTCTGGCAGCTTCCTTAGACACACCAAGTTTTGGTGGGAGATTAGGTTTGACAACACCTGTGTGTAAATTGCTGGTATGATGAGAGGTCCACTGTGACCCACTATCACAGGCATGAAATGTCTTTTGGTTTGTTTAGTAATACACATGCACCCTTGTGCACATATGCTCTGCTAAGAAAAGAAAAACCCTCACAAAACATGGTCTTCAGTTTGAACTTAAAAGCCTAGAAAAGAGAAACTAACAACAACTGAGGAACAAGAGTCCAGTGTCAGGCATCTACACTGACTAGTGGTGAGCTTCAGCAGAGGACATCTCAACTTCCTGCGGTCAAATCAGGATTATCCAGTTCTCACCACCAAATTCCCACTTAATAAAAATTTTGCTTCGTCATTTCTCTTCATCTTCCCCTTCTTGAGATCTACCAAGTGCCCCTAGCTACAATTTGGGATGCCCTCAGCTGTGTGGCAGGGCCAAGAGAAAGGGTGGGAAAAGGCAGGAGAAAGTTCAATGCCAACAGAGTGCTGGAAGCCCCTACTGGAAGGAAACACCTTTTCTTTAGAGTGGATCACAAGCCACCTACACCAAGGTTTTGCTACATCATGTTCTTTAAATTAAGTCCAGATGATTGATTAATAAAATAAATTCTGAATCTCCAAACCACAAATAAAATATATTTATTTCATAGGATCCATGAAAGTCTGCACTCAGGGAAATAGACCTAGAACTTTACTAAATCACCATTTAGTGACTGACCTGTCAATGACCTCTGTCTCCACAGCTGAGTTGCAGCTACTCAGCCTCCTGTGCCACCCCTCAGCCACCAACACACACCTCTGCCACTTAACCTCTGGCTCAGTGAGATCCCTTTGGCACACCATGCAGGTACTCACACTGGCATGGTTTAAGTTTTTAGGGAGAAAGAGGGTAAGGAATCTTTGTGTGAACAGGAAACTCTAAATTTGGGAATGCACCATATTCATAATTTTAATATAAAAATCACTAATCAAGTCAAAAACTTCAAGCACTGCAAAATCCTTTAGCTCTAGACTTACTCCAAGCTTTTTAAGTTTGAGCAGACAGAGCTATAGCATAGTAATGCCCAAAGGGGAGGTACCTGGCTTGCCTAGAAGCCATAAATATCCTCAATGTCCATGGTAACTGTGCATTTCTCGCAGTGTGAGGAATATGGCTGTAGGAATCAACATTTTCATGATCTGGGCTTACACAGGGGAGTGCCCGCCTGCCTGCTTGCCTGCCTCGTCAGGCAAAGTGCAGAGAAAATTAGTGGAAAGTTAGTACCAACTAAGTAGATTTCTGCCATGTGTTTCCTATGTGCAGTAAGCATTTACTTGTCTTTTGAGACCATTAATTTTATATACATGGAACCGTTAGCTGAGACAAATCACTCCTTATAAACCATCAGCACAATGCAGGACACCATTCTACGGGTTCTTATAACGTCTCCATTGTTTGGGATGTCTCAGAAGTAGACTTTTGGAGTGTGGCCAAAGCCAGGGGGAGAGTGTATTTCTGAAAAGGTATTATTGCTATGCACACTCTGTCTCTGACCTGGACTTCTCTTTCACTGCCTCTGAAATTACTTCTCTCAACAAGCCTTATATTTAGAATTCTAAATCTTTAAAATTAAGATTCTGTGTTTATGTGAGTGGTTGCTGTATCAAATTTAGCACAGAGATTAAAGAAAGGTGATTTTATCCTCTTTTAATTTAGTTTAATGTCCCTTTTGTAAACTTTCCCTGCCACATAAATAAAAACTTTTTCTGAATCTAACCAGTTCCTACAGTTAAAATTTCACTAATCACTGCTCTGATGGAGGCTGTAGAAAACTCTGGGTTGCCTATGCAGTCTCCAGGAAAACAATGCACTTTTTAGGGTGGTTTTACTTTAGAAAAACTATTATTCAGCTGTCACCACTAACTCCATCAATGTGGGACCATTAGTGGATTATGCAATCTTGATGTAGTATGTATTAATTTTTGTTATTGAAATAAGCAAAGAAAATTAAAAATAAACTGAAACAACCCTAACTATACAAAGAATTGATGACATGAAGTAAAAGGGCATTGTTTTTATAGCCTGTATTTTTGACAGGTTGTCAGTCTATGTAGTAACACTATGCAGCTGACACACTATAGCTGAGTTCTGCTTGTTACTGAGGAGTCACCATCATTTATGCCCCCACAGCAGTTCTCACATACTGTATCCCTGACCAATTGAAAAGTGCAAATATCAAAAACCCTTAAAAAAATGTTTGTCTTAGCTGCTGTCAATATTGAAATGTAGAAAATGAGGAGAAAGATCCCTGACTTTATTCCAGTGATCAGAGATAACAAAAATCCTCTGAATATATTAAGACTGTAACTGTTGTTGATGGGGTTTTTTTCTTATTATTTTTCCTCTTCCTGTTTAATCCCGCAGGCTGTTGACTGCTGAGCTCAGGCTCCTCAGGCTGCTGTTGTAAAAACTGGCCGACGTCATTACAGAAATCTTCCTTCAGTGGACAGCAGCAGTTAAACTTGCCCAGTGTTACCCAATAAGGAAGCTTATGTGTTGGTATCATTAGTGGGAAACAGCAGAACCCAGAGAAGGAGGGGAGAAGGAAAGTTTGAAAGATTGCAGGCTGTTGAGATAGATACAGAGCACGGAAACAAAACATGTTTTATTTATTTGGAATGTTGGTGCCCTCAGCTGGAACAGAACTTTGGAAGTGTAGTAGAGGAAAATTTTAATCTATCACAAACACTAGCTAAGGCATGTTTAAATTCTGTTTATGAAGCCATTTAAGTAAATTTGGGCAATGGGATTTAGGAAATTATAACCACATTTTTTAAATAGATTACAGAAATAATAGCAGCCAAAGTTTAGACATAATCTTTTCTGCAAAAAAATTGCCAACAAATATCCCTATAAAATGACCTAGACAATACGCAATTCCCAGGTCAGGTAAAATGCCTATATTGACTGGTGTGAACAGCGATGTAGACAAATTTGACTTAAAACAACCATTTCCTTATGCCTTTAACTTAAACCTAAAATGCCTGTGAAAGTTAGAGCAGTCAGGCTTGTCACAGAGCAATAAAATGAAAAGCACTTGCTCTCTGGCATGTCTTTGATTTCTTTCTGAACAGCTTGGTTCAGTCAGATAATTCTGTTCGTAGTTATATCTATTTAGTCTTGGAGTAATGCCATCAAATTCAATAGTGTTATATGGATTTACATGGCTTAAAGGAGAAGAAAGTATGTGCATTACAACACTAGAGTTACTCTAGCAGTGCATTTAGCCTAGAATGTGCAGTTAATGTGCTAGATTGTTTAACTGTTACTGAGATGAGATGAGTAGGGCATAGTTTCGGAGGCCATATTATAGCAAATACAATATTGTTTTACTTTTCCACATTTCCATATGATTTGCCTCTCTTCCCACACATGTAGGTGATTATCCTTGAGGCCACACTATATTACACGCATGCACACACACAGTAAATGCTTAAGAGGGTGTTATGGTGCACTCAATAATAAAAGAAATGGCACTCCAATCTGGTGTTCTTGCAGTATTTCTTGTAAACTCCATATTCCTCTTCCTTATGCAAGTATGCATTTGTTGTGCTTATATGTACACACTTATTTTGGGTGTCAGCTGGTTAAGACTGTGGGTTCTTGACACCTACAGCTTATCTAAGAGCAAATCTGTGAATGATGCAAATACAACAAGCAAAGAATGAATCCACAGGTTCTGAACAGTATGACACAGGCTAGGTCAGCAGTAATAAATTGTTTAAAGAGTGCCATGATTGGGAGGTAAGAGAAGAAGCCCCCTCAACTGCGTGAAGGTCTTCATGTGATGTCAGCCAGCTTCTCATTAGGAACATGCTGTTCTTGTGTAGTAGCACTGACTAGTATTTTCCAAAGATACAGAATGAAGTAATCTGAAATTAATCTGTGTTGAAACACAATCTAATCATACAGCTATTAGATTGCTGGTTTACAGTCAGTGCACCTAGGTGCAAGCATAGGTGTAGTGAAACTAGAAGTGGTCTGGTAATATAATGTCAATACTGAGTTTTCACTGTCTCTCTGGTGAAAGAAATTGGCAAAAACTGAAAAAGCCCTTTAGGGAAAAACTGTGAGTTTCAATATGATAGTACTTTATCGACATTTTGTAAGGTAAATTGTTGGCACAAAAGATGGTGTGTATGAAAATGGAAACCCTGGTGTTTACTTACATGTATGAAAAGAAATAGGTCAGTGACTTTGTTTCCATGGTGACCATTATTGAAATAAAACAAAGTGACACCAAAGCTGATTTATTTCCCTATTCTGCACCCCTTTTAACAATCATTTTAGTCTGAGGTTGCTACTGAATAAACAGGATGCTAGAATGAACTTCCAGAATTTGATCTTCTCCAGTTTATTAATGAAAGACCTAAAGAAACATCTGCTTCAAAACAATTCCACTTTCTGAGTAGGTACTAATTCTCGTTATCCTACAGTAATGTAGCTGCCACGCTGTAGAGTAGGAGCTCATTGGGAATTATTAGACAGAACTAGTTTCAACAATGTAAAAAACCCACAATTCATCAGATCCACAGCATTTCCCAAAAGGATGGGAGCAATTTCTTCTTTGGAAAATTTTTATGTGAACAGACCCTTCAGGACTATATTTTTCAGTCAAAAACATACAGAGAAGGATGGATAGTTTGGTGATTGTGAATCATTCCAGGATTTGCTGATGGCCCACCCTTTGCTCTGAGTCAGAGGGATGCTGTAGTTATTGGGATCTGTGACTTGAGGAATCTTGGACATCTAAATTGACATGTTATGTGCTCCTGAATGCAGGTACATGTAAATAGGTTTAATAATCTTTATCTAATTCTTTGTGATGCATATTTATCAAAAAAGTAAACCAATAATTAGAAGAGTTTTCTGATTCACAGAGGTTAAATTCATTGAAGATTATGAGATGATCCAATAACAGGTTTATGCAGACATGCTGGAAAAATAAATCTTGTCGGTTTTTGACACAATCTACCAGAACAAGAATATCAACATTGTTATCTTACCATAGCACATAAAAAACATAGGAGATGTTTTGTTTGTTTGGCAAAGTTTGTTTGGCAATGTGTGTTGTGCATGAATTGTCAAGGATACAGAAATGCAGGAAAGGAGCACAGTGCAATAATACTTGTGACAAGATCAATATATGGGAATGGTTGAGTGTACACAGTCTGTTTCCCAATATAATTGTTTTGATCTGTTATAATCATAGCCAATAAATTTATTTAGGCAAGGTAACTAGTGAGGAACATCCCAAGTCAGTTTTATTGTTTTAATCCTGCATGTGACATCACAGCAGCTCTGCTGTTTCTATTAGCACATGTGGAAAAACAGAAGTTGAATGAATACATGAACACGAGGTGTTTTTATCAGATGTATGCCTATTACAGGCATGCAAACTTTAAGGAAACAGGAGCATAAAGAATTGAAACCACAACTACTAATCAAGGTGAATTTCTCTCTCCCTGTTCTGTATGATGAAGTCTGTGACTTCAGTGGAAGAAAGATTACACTCCAGCTACTTTCTTTTAAAGCAAAGGAAATACAGTCCCCCTCAGCTTGAGCCCTGAGCTCCAAGCCCTCCAAAAACTTGTAATGATCGTTTTTGTTAGGATGAGATTTTTTATTTTATACCCCCTTTCTTAAAATCCTTTCAGTGAGTTTCAAATGGAGATTTGGATGTCATAAAAATAAAAAGCAGTGACAGATATTGCTGCTGCTTCTCAGAACTGTACCAATGGTAGCCCAATACAACCTATTTTTATTTGTTTGTTGTGATATCCTTACCATTGTTTTGCCATCTGAAAGGAGGTGGAAAGGAATTGTGGCTACTTATTATCATGTTCAACAAGGCATAAGGTGGAAAAATACCACTTATCACATTAATTTTTAAGCAGAAGAAAAGTTCTTTATATATCAAACTGCATCATGCAAGGGCAGGCCATTCAAGTTACTGAGTTATTCTTTAAATTATGCTATGAGTAAGATGATAATAAAATCAGGGCAACGAGGACAGTCCTTTTTTCTATCTCATTTCAGTAAAAGGGCTAGTAACTCAGAGTCCGGAATGTTTCATGTGAGGCTATGAGGGTTATCTTCTTATCCTACAAGGCCTCTTCTCCCAAACAATTTTTTTTAAGATTTTCCTCATCAATTTTAAGTGTCTGAGGTAAAAACAGATTTCTGTGAATTCCAGTAATTTTTTCTGACAACTGATTTTGCTCCTAATTCTAAGTTAGATCTCGGTTTTAAGGTTTCTTATCTCCTATACACGTGCTTTCTCAGGAGACGTCACCTCTCTCATCAGGGAAGAGGTCCTTTCCTTGATATACACCTTTCTGATGGTTGTTGCTCTTTCACCACTCAGGCTTACGTTTCTCCTGTACATCTGCATCTTTGTTTGAAATCTATACAAAGTTCTCTGCTATTTTTTTCTACATTGTTTAAAAATTTTTTGTCTTTGACATAGCCATATATAGAAAGGAGTTAAAAATGATCAGTTGTTGCTTCAAACTCAGCCCACTGAAGTCAAAGGGCTAAAAATAAATGGCTAATTCTGACCCATCTCATAGCTCTTCACTAAATCCTACCGTTTGGGCAATCAAGGACATTCCCTTGAATTCCCAGTGACTATTACGCTGATATGAAACTGTAAATGTCTACCATGAATGGTTATATTCAAGACAAAATGTCAGAGCAGTGAAGAGAAGCAGATGTCTTCTTATCAGGGATAGCTTTAGAAAGATTAAATCAAATTTACCACAATACCAACACATGGATGTCTCATCAATGGTCATATGCAACTCTGAACATGCAATGAAGTATGAAATTATGTTTGTATAACATCCTTAAGTTCCCATAGTTCTCTTTTTTTTCACTTTTTTAATTTAATTGGCTTTCCCAGACTAAGAAAGATAACAAACAAACCCAACCTCTGAAAGTTATTTTTTTTATTTTATCAAGAAGGAAAATGTCTTGTGAGCTGAGAAATATTTAACTTGACTTGAGAATGGATCATTAATACAGTTTAGAGGAGTATACTGTGGAATAAGTTGAGTGGACTAAGTTGAGGAGAAACACTTTAAAGTAACCAAACCAGTCTTTGATCATGAAATTGCAATGGTACAACTGTTACCAAGATTTGCCTAACAGTTTTCTGATAGGGATAGCTGATTTTCACACCTACATGTCTCTGAGGGAATAGATAAAGGCCTAGGGATACCTCTACTTTGTTTTGAGAACTCTTCATGTATTGCATAATATGCCTCAATATCTCTCTAATTATACTGCAATTTTTGTTCTCTAATCACAGACCACACTTCTGTAAATAACTACAGGCATACTCTTTTTTATTGTCAAAATTATCTAGAGGGGAATTTAGCTTGAAGGCTTCCATACAACTCACTTAGAAATATACTTTTTTAATAAGGCATCTTTCCTTTGAAAAATACATTTGAGTTGCATAAAATGTAGGAAACTCATATGATAGCCAAGCTATTCAATTTGCCCAAAATACAGTATTCTTTGTGTTCCAGACTTTAAAACTGCAGATGCATTAGGCTCTAGATAAATGAGATGATGCTTTATGTCTGGAAATTTTTGGGTACTGTAGCACTCCTCCTTACCCAGAGGAAAAAGAGGCATGCCTTCCTAAACCTTGCCCTCAAATGAACTTTGGGTTGTACCCTGCTATCACAATTATATAAAAGTGGAACACATACTTAGGTAGGAAGGTAATTAGCAATATTAAGAATATATGAAAAGAGATGATTTCCACACCTTTGTTCATATTTGACCAAAGGCAAAACTTAAATCCTAGTCCTGCTGCATGACTTGTGGAAGAAGATAAGATATGGCCACTTGGGCTTCCCTGAGCACTAGTTGAATGAAATCAGTACAAAGTAGGGCAATGTCTCTTCTCCAAAATAATGTGTTTGAGAATCCAAGAATATATCTAAACTGCTGCAATGCTTCTGAGCTTCTGAGTCCGGATATGCCTCTTCACAAGGTGTGGACCCCATATGGTGGTGACACATATGCACACCTCAGCCCCTCCTGTCTCAGTTTGAGGTACAAAATTCATGTTTCTGAGCCAGAGAGAACCCCAGGAGTTCGCATCTCCACAGTCTTTCCTGGCAGCGGGTCCCCATTGTTTCATCTAAGGGCAGCCCTGCACACCTCAGCTCTGTCCACTTTCCCTTAGGTTAGCACAGAGAAATCAACCTGAAATTCTTCATGCCTTTGCTGTGAATGCCATTAAGAAGGTTGTGAGTTAATTGCCTGTCATTTAAGAGGTCCTGTGCTGTAAAGGACTTTTGATTGAAGGAAGTTTTTAATTTAAAAAAAAAGGCCAAGTAAACACTAAACCAAAGGGCATGCATTCTGCCATGTAAATAGGAATTAAACAAAATGCTCACTAGAAGCACAGCACAAATTTTTTTACAAGGGCATGCAGTGACAGGACAAGGGTAATGACTTTAAACAGAAAGAGGGTAGGTTTAGACTATATATCAGGAAGAAATACTTCACTGTGAGGGTGGTGAGGTACTGGAACAGTGCCCAGAGAAGCTGTGGATGCCCCGTCTCTGGAAATGTTTAAGGCTAGGTTGAAAGGGGCCTTGAGGATTCTAGTCTAGCAGAAAGTGTCCCTGCAGGAGCATTATAACTAGATGACTTTTAAGGTTCCTTCCAACAGAGCTAATTTTGATTCTATAAATCTGTGATAATATCAGTTGTTCTGACGTGATAGGAGAGAGTTTGGCATGGTTTTCATTCTGTCTGGTTTTTCTCTCTTTCCTTACTAGGTCATCTGTGTGAGACCCTAATGTCGTGAAGAGTCAGGATGTCTAGTTAAGATCATAGACTGGGATTAAGATATAAGCAAAGAATAAAATGGGCTCTTCAGGCAGCAGTTGCAGTCACTGCTAGATGAGGAGAGCTTCACCTGTTGGTGGATTCATCTAGCTGTCAGTTCTATGGATGATGTCAATCAGTTACAGAAGCTGGGTTAGAGCACTTGGAAATTTCCCATTATTCATAGCATAGCTTGTTCAGATGGTAAGTCAGTAGCTATGATGTAGCTTTTATCCAAAATCTTTATATGGACTCCTAATATTAAATTGAACAAACAGTACCTAAAGCCAACTTAAAACTGCATGTGGTGATGCCTTTTTTTTTCTGCTTTAAAGTAATAGGTACAGTACTTGTTTCTATGAGCCAAAATAAAAGGCTACAAAAATTTACTAGCATTTTAATGACACGTGATGCTTTTGCTACCATGAACAAACAGTCACATATCTGAGTACTCCTAGTCTGGTACTTGGTCCCAACAAGGCTGAGGTAGGACAAGTTTTTATTTTCTTTTCTTCTGTCAATCTATCTAGAGCATCAGTCCACAGGGACATAATTCAACTATTTGATTTCGAGTGCTTGTTTCCAGTATGTGACTTCTTTGCACACAGCTTTCTTTCTTCTGTATGCCTGGTGTCACCACTTACTTGGCCCTGAGGGTAATGAGCTGAACGCAACATGGATGACTCACATGGAGCACCATTCAAGTTGAAGTCTGAGTAAAAAGAAAGCCTTGAAATGGGAAACCTGACAATAAGTCTGAATGTGTATATACAACAGATGTGTATGTCTGCTGCCTTATGTGATAGCTGGAAAGGGGATGGGGATCTTTTAAATATGCTCATGGTAATAGTAATGACATAAGGCCTAAGGCAAATACTAAATGATTTAACTCAGATACCAATTAGCCAGGGAAAGCCAAACAACCTACACTGCAGGCCATCTGAACCAAAACTGTGGGCCTTAGATTTCTCCAAGACAGGTGGTGTCACAGACAACACTCCCTGCCGGAGGCATCTGAGTCCTTGCAAAACAGCTCTATGACTTCTCCTTTCTGCTCTCCCCTCTGTCCTTGTAAGTAAACAGCAATGACAGGACCTGATGTAAACATGATCTGCACAACCTGTTGTTGACAGTGGGTCATTGGAAGAGGGTCCTGTTGCATAGAAACAGCTGAACAGCAAGTGGCAAGTATGATCCTGGTGCAATATTGGAAGTTCTAAATAATTTCTGTTCCAAAACCCCACAGTACCTGCCAGCAATGCCAACTACAGTAAGGGTGGGAGGGAAAAGGAAACAGCATGTGACATTCCTTCCTACTGCAACACTTTGATTGTTATTACCAGACTTCACTGGCAAAAATAAGCCAGGAATAAGCAGAAAAATGTTACAATCATTTAAAAGTGCCCTTTAAAAACTTTTCCTCCTTTCACTTTATTCTTCTATGTATTTTTTAAACAGACAATGTGCCATATATTTACAGTATTTTTACTAGGGATCTAAATATACTTTTTCAAAATTTATTTTGCTTAGTCTCAGTATATCCTGCTGAAATAAATAAGAGTTGTTTTACAAATAAAAAAAGCCCTAAGCACATAAAGGTTTAGTGACCTATTCAGGCACAGAAGTTCCTGCCAAAGCCATGAAGAGTATCTTTCCTGATTTCAGGTACTCTATTCTAATCAGAACAGCACTCCTCTCAGCATCAAGCAAAAAGCAGAAGACAGGTTTGTTTTAGCTGAAAATGTATTTCTATCCAGAGACAGCAGATAACATTTTTCACCATGTTTGACTGATCAAACTATATATTACACACATGCTGCCTCTTCCTTTTTCTTCTGACAGATTCACAGGAGAATCCAAAACAAATATATTAAACATAGAAGGCTTTAAAGCTCCATTGTCCCATTTCTTGTGGGAATATTCTGTAACAAACATATATACTGGCAGAATCCTTTGTATATCTTAAAAGCCATCAACAAAAATTCCTTAGTTGTTTAACATTTTCCAGCTTCTTTCTATTGGGAAAAAAAAAAAAAGGGGGAAAAAGAAAAATGCTATTATTTAGGTAAAACCAGCCACAAATATGTTACTCACCCACTCACTATCACATCTATATTCACATTCCATACTGTTCCTAAAAGGCTCCCTGAGCAAGGAGAAGGTTGTGTAGTTGAGCATCGTAGCTGTTAATCAAACTGATACTACTCAGAGAAGACAGTTTACTAATTTTTCTGCAATAACATTACTGAAAGATGTGACTTCCTGGGACTGGAAAGAGGATAAGGATTAAAACACAGAAACAGTTAAAGTACAATTAAAGTGGTTTTGGTAGAATAACATTTTACTAGAACTGCCTATTTCAGTTGTTCTGTTGCTACAATGAAAACTGGGACAATTCTCTTCATATAGAACTGAGAATTTTCTACTGCCTTGCTATTGCTAAATCAATAAAAGAGACAATTTATTCCTGGAACTGCTGCATGTATTTCTGAATGATAATTTTGTTCCATTTGGGAGAAAGCAGAATGAACCAAATTTCATGTATTTCCAAGACCCTTGCTGGTGCAAGATACGTCAGGAACTGAGCACAGGAGCAAAACCATTTCTTTTCATGTCACTCTTTTACTGCCACAAAGGCCAAATGCAGAACACCTCTAATTTCATTAGCTATTATATAAGTAGCACAGCGCATGACAATTGCATGCTCTACTACAATTTTCAGGGGTTTGTCACGAGATTTCCTGTGACTGTTCATGTGTGTTGGCAGCACAGCATGAAGGAAGTCACCAGAGCCCACCCATCCTCACTGTTCTGTGAGCCTTGCAATCCTCAAATCCATTTGATTTCCTCATTGCTTTTACTCAGCAGGGAGAGAGCTGGAACTGCAGCTGCTCGTTGCTCAAACAGAGTGAAATCCTTCTGGACATGTGTGTAGGGCAAGGCATAATGTGGCATTAAGAGGTGGCATTAAGGGCTGGCATTTACCTTCTTCCAGTACATCTTGGAGCTGGGGACTGAGGTGTATCAGCTTGGAATTTCTCTTTAGTTGCCACACTGATGCTGTCGTGTTTGGGCTTACAACGTTGCAGGAAAACATGTTTGATTTAATATTTTTTTAATAAGGTTTTACCTGCAATATTTAACAGATTTTCTTCACATCAGTCATTCATAGGAAGCATGGCAGCTAGTGTAAAGGTGGGTCTAAGCTGAGGAGATCAGAAGTGGGTCACTTTGCTGACCTGAGCTGGAGGGTTTTTGGGGGGCATTTTTGCTTGCATGAATTTGTGATTTCCAAATGAACTTTGCATAAAACAAAAAGACTAGGCAGTCTGATTTCCAGGTATACCTATTCTCTGAAAAGAATATCGCAATCATTCAGCTATGTGCTGGTCTTCTATATGTGGCTGTTTGGGGAACTTTTTCACAGGAACACTCTCAATACATCAAAAATAAATTTGAATGGAAAATTTAAAATAAGCTTCTTATATCTAGCTGCCATAACTTTTCTTGTGCTGTGGTAGGTTTTAAGAAAAATAACAAAAAACTGGGTGGAAAAGCAGAATCCTACAGTTTTATTAAGCATGAATGACATTAAGTGTTGGCGTAAACCAAAGGGTGAGTCAGTGCTGTTAGCTGTGAAGCATTATGTCCATCTCATAGTCATATGACAGAGAAGGAATGCTCCTCACAGCACACACAGAAATTACTTGTCTTGGTAGCACCAGCAAACACACAGCTCCAAGACATTACTGTGTAATAACTTTCCTAGCAAAGCAACAAAAACTATGACTGAAGCTTTTCCTGATCTTAGAAGTTGAGTCAGTTGGTTGAAGTTGACCTACTCTGGACTTCCATTTTCAACTTGTTCTGTGACAGTGGGTTTTTTTGTTTTGTGGGGTATTTTTAATCCAGGGAGGAGTAGTAGGTCAAGGATAAGGTTCTCAAGCCTTAGGAAAGTAACTGGAAAGGAATTTTCCCTTGCAGATTACATGTTTTCTTATAGCATGTTTATTTGCTACTGAATTTACCCTAAATCTTGCAGACAACACATTTCCTTTTTTACTCATTGTATAGTTTGGTGAATCTTAACATCTATGAGTGAATCATTAAGCAAAGACGAAAACAGGATTACCTCAATGGTTTGCCTCATCATAGAATGCCTTAGTCACTAACTAAGCATTACACAAAACCCAGAGTAGTAATGTTTATTTATTTTCCTATAGATTTTAAGCTTGCTGTGAGGAAATGGGAATTTTATTTATTCTTTACAAAAGATAAGAGTTAGTGCAGCCTTTTCTGTGCAGTAAAAAGTAGAGTTCACCTATGATTTTTTTGTAACCACCCAAAGCAGCTGCAGGCAGTCAACTTGGCTACAACAATGGGGATTTCACAGAGCTACAGTAATCCTTCCCTGACTAGAGTCAGAAGACAGGGTTGCATACCTCATCCTTACGGGTGGAACCTCTACAATTATTCAAGGGAGTTTTTACACAGCTCTACCATTTTGCCTTTGAAAATACAAATACTTATGCTTTGGGTATGAGAGTCATTCACTAGCCTCTTTTCTCCCACACATCCAATCTGGGATTTCATGCATCACAAGCAGCTAGTCAGTCACCTTCTAACTAGCTGCAGCTGCAGCTGAGGGACACTACAATGGTGCACTTCGTAGTGACCAAGGTGCAAGTTTCCTAGGAATTTTGGATCTCTTTTAAAGAGCACATCCTTCAGCCATAGTCTCATGCCAAAAAAAAATCTCTTTTATTTGAAAAAAAATGAGCATTTTTCCCAACCAACTTAGTTAACTGTGATTGAGTACTTTTCTTTCCCATCCTTCACCCACAGTTTTTGGTAATTAGACGGCACTCCAGAAAAGTAGATGTATTAAGGAGCTTAATATATCCTACTGCATGATGTTGACTTGATTTTCCCAAACAGCGCAGAGTCAGATATAAAAACCAACACCTACCTAACT
Source organism: Pithys albifrons albifrons (assembly GCF_047495875.1). Classification (NCBI taxonomy): domain Eukaryota; kingdom Metazoa; phylum Chordata; class Aves; order Passeriformes; family Thamnophilidae; genus Pithys; species Pithys albifrons. Next base: position 90,136,717 of record NC_092461.1, read on the forward strand.
ACCACCTTAAATGCTGGACAAATATTGCTTGTTTTAGTAGAAACACATTATTATATATTGTGTATACAAGGCTGGCATCTAAGCATGAAAATCACACAGACTGTCAAAATACAGGGGGACTGTTGTCTTGTACAGTCATAGAAACACTGTGAAAATGATAACAATAACCTCCTTCTTATGGTAATCTGAGTTGAGCAACACTGAAAGACACTATACAAGTATTTCTGTTTGCAGTATACCTCATATGAGCTAGAAGTCTAAGAAGAATTTCAATCCTGGCCATCAATGCAGAAATTTTGTGCCACAATTGGAGCAAAAGCACCATTAAAGGTGCTTAACTAGCCAAATGACAATTTCTCTGCATCCTTACCATCCACCTTGCAATTGCTGGCAGAGAGACAAGTATCTTATTGGGTGTTGTTAACAGCTCAAGGTCAAGCAATCAACAGCATTGAGTGTACCAGCTTTCCCCAAAGCTGGGTTTCTGCAAAAGAAGCTGCAGTAAGCACAGACAAGCTAGGGCCGTGCTTCAGGCCCAAAAGACAGTTTAACTTTGTCATAAGTATATATTATAATACTACTTTGGATGCTTAGACCAAAGACCTTCAGAGTGTACCATGGTACTACATTAGATAGTAATCTTGCTGTTTCCAGTGGTACTATTTGATACCACTAAACCCATGTATAATTTCACCAGGTATAAATTCAGAAACTAAGGGATACAGCCCAGTTTATAACAGTTGAAGAAAACTGGTTTAAACACCTTTTTCCAAAATCTTTGCTTTTTCTAAAGTATGTGTAAAGTTATAAAACTATGATGGTTTTTGCTTTATCCATCTGGTGAGTGAGACAGTTCAGCAGGTGTTGACAGAATCACAAATTGAGAATCTTTAGAATGGCATGGACAAAGATCTTAGGGCTTGAATTAAAAACACTTTATTTCTAGTGTTTCCTTTGCAAGGATGGAGGAAAAGGGTGTAAGTCTTCTCTTCCCAAAGTATGATTTTTGTCTGATTCTGGTTTTGTACCATGTTAAACATCCACCAGATGACACCAACGCAGCATTCACCCTGCTGTTTCTATTCTAGAAAGAATTAAGGTCTTTCCAAAGAAAGGTTCTCTTACAACTAAATTAATTTCCAAAGTTAGGTTAAAGAGATGTATTCTCACTTTCTGCATTATCATCAATCTCACTGATTTAGAAAACATAAACTCTCATGCAATTTTGTGAGAATTTTAGATTTATAAAAAGTAACAGTTAAAATGTTTCACCTGTGATCTTTTCGTCCTGTGCAGGCTTAACACATTTTAATGTCGCAAGTTTTCTCAGCCTTGACTCCTCTGGTTCGTGACATCAGTAACATTCATCAAATGAGTAAATCTGTGTGTGCCTCAGAGTCTTCTTTAACATTGTATGTCTTGTATCACATGAAGGAAATTACAAAAACTAGAAAGTAACAGATTACAGTTGTAGTGTCTGTAAAATAACACAAATAATTTTTGACTTCATGAAAAAAAGATCTGTAGTTTATTTTCTGTTTAGATATAGTTTTATTTCTTAAGATACAATTTTCTTGTAAGTCTATACAGCAATACACAAGTATGATAACTTTCATAATAACATCTGAATCACTGGGATAAGTTCTACCCTTGTTTAGTTTGATATTAATTCAAAAATTTACATGAGTGTTGCAGAGGTCAGAATTTGCCTGAGAATTTTATTTTTTGCCACTAAAAGAATTAATATAGCCTAACATATTAATATAGATGCTAGATTCATTTATCTAGTAATTAAAAATCTATATAGAAAACAAATTTCATTCAAAGCCTGATATGAAGTAATACATTTTTTTAAACTGTATATGTAAATTACATTTTGTACCTCAGCAATTTTTGAACCTGTTATTCAGACAACATGTGCAGTCTGGCTTTGCAAGGAAATAAAAATTATGTGGTCACGCTGTATGTTGGCTTCTTACAATCTTTGAGTTCCTTTTGCCAACTTCAACCCACTTCAATGGCATTTAGGTGCAGCATAGTAGTGCCACAAAACTACATGGGAACATATAAACAAGACTCCATTGTTTATATAGAATTATGGAGTAATTTAGGTTGGAAATGACCCCTGGAGAGCACTTAGTCAAACTCCTTTCTCAAAATGGGCCAACTAGGCTTGCTCAGGAACTTCTCAAGTTCAAAGCAAATATCTCTGTGAACAGATACTCCATAGCTTCTCTGGGCAACCTGTTCCAGTACTTCACTATTGTCTCTGTGGAAATATTTTCCAGTAAGGCAAAAGGTGGTTATGAACTCTTTAAACATTAAGAACTCTACAGTAGAAATGGGAGAATATTGTATGTATGTATGTATGGCCAAACTTCACAAACGAAGATTTAGGAAGGGTTCTCCCCACATGGGTGTGCCCAAACTTCACAAACGAAGATTTAGGACGGGTTGTCCCCACATGGGTGTGCCCTTCCAGCCTGAGCAGTGGATTTTTTAGGTGAGGCAGAACTGGCCCCACCGTTTAAGTCCTAAGATCCATCTGCCGTGGCTGAGCAAGCTTGGACAGTGACAGTGAAGTCCTCGGGACTGTCACAGCACCCGGTACTACCCGGGGCTGACCCTGCTGAGCATCCGAGATCTGACGGGATTGGATGGCAGGGAGGCATTGAACTGCCAGCGGACGGTCCCCACTGAGACTCAAACTCATGACCTTGAGATTCAGAGTCCAGAGTGCTCTCCTTTACACCACGGGACCGCCCCAGAAATGGGAGAGTTCCATTGCAAATAACCTTAGTCTGGAAAAGGCTTGGAGTTTATTAGATCCCTAAAGATGCAGTTGCACAACTCCTCACAAGTGAGGCATCATTAATTTGACTACTGCCAGAAAAACTTGAGTTTTTTAAAGGATTTTAAACTTCAACAGCAGTATTTTCCTACAACTTATAAAAGTCCTTGTAGAAGAACAACAGAACTTATCACTGCAATATAAGAAAGAAACTAAGCTATTAGAGAGAATCCAAAGGAGGGCATATACTTGCTTGCTCTGACAATAAGCAATGCCTATACACTCCACCAATCATTTACACTTTATTTAAACTCTCTTTTCCTTTTCTCATTGAAATACACACACACAGACACAGACACACACACAGACACATATATGTATAAAAGGAAATAAAAATTTAGAAGGAGTTTTTATGCAGCATTATTGAGATGCAGGGGTACAAAATGAAATACTGTAAAACTCATTTCTATATTGTAAAGGTTAAAAGTTTGGGGGGGGGGGGTGTTAAATGAAAAATTCATACACTTTAGCTCTGTTCAGTACTGTCTATGCCTCTTTCACCTGCCAAATCTAAGTTTCAACATATTATTGTATAATAACATTAAAACAGATATTTGGTGTGTACAATTTAATGCAGTTGGAAAAAAAATTTCCTTTTAGAATCTCCTAACAAGTAAATGTGTGACCTTATATGTCATGGTTTACACCACCAGTAATTTTTTCGTATTCAAGACTCACATTTGCAGACATTCTGTATAGAGACTGACAAGTAATACTTTGTTTTAGGTTTTCAGCAACAAGTACTTTCTTTATGACCGAAGGACATTTCACAGAGTCACTTCAGAGAATGCAAATGAAATCGCAAAGTAAACCTCTTTCATCTTTCTTCATGTTGAAGGAAAAGCGCTGTCTTTTTAGAAAATATTCTATTTTGGCATCATTTGAAAAGAAAGCTTTAATTAATAGTGTGTTCAGTTTTCTGATGTTGAGTACTATTCAGAAATGTGGGCATCTGCAGCCAGCTAGAGGCCATTAAACATGCTTTTGCACTCTGTTGACAGGGTTTTGCCTCAGTACAAAAAAAAGCTTCAACAAAAGTCTCTCCAGCAGCTACAAAAATGAAAAGAGTAGGAGAAGACCAGGAAAGCATGTTAATACATCAGGTAATATACAGAAGGCAGAAAATGAAATTGTGAATCTGTATATACATGGAGTGAAACGTTTATGTGAAATGAGAGCTCAGTGACTCATTTCTTGGTTTCCTGACTGAACAGCAAGTTTCCTCCAAAATAAATGTTACAGAGTTGTTATATGGGGGATGAAAAGGCAGAAAACAAAATGAAAAACTATAAAAATCCACCTCGTCTTTTAAGTCAACTGAAATTGCTGACATGTAATGGCATTTTTCTGAAAACACAGTGTTGAGGGGGAAAAGAAAAAATGCATACTTCTACCTCACAGCTAGTTCAATCCCTGCTGACATTTTGGACTGGCCACTACCAAAACAGGAATGCTAAATATACTGTAAATTTATTCTGTAAGGTGCTATTGTCCCTGAATTTGAAGTGGCCCATTTAATCCATCAAAAGAGTGAGAATATTCTGAGCATCTGCTGCAAGCACTTCTATAGTGCCTTTACTTGCTCTTGGATAATCCTCAGGAACAGGATCTTGAAGTGAAGGGGAAAGTCTACATGCTACTTATTCAGAACCATGTTTTCTGATTCTCTTTTTTTCTCTCTTTTTTTTCTTAAGAAAAAAAAAAAGGGGCAAAACCCCCCAAATGCAATCCTGTAAAAACACTTGACCTTGGTATCCCAGTTCGCCAGGTGTTTCCCTGTGTTCCACTGAAGTGCTTTATTCACCAGCCACTGGAAAACTCCCCTGCAGGTATGATTAATCCTGTTATTACTTATGCATTTGCACGGTGCAGTGCTGGCACACAGTTGCTAGGACGCCTTTGCAGAGATTCAGTAGCAGCCAGGGATGCATTCACAGGATAACTGAGTGCGTTGCTATGCCTGCCAACTAGTGGACAGATCCATGCTGAGCCCCTTAATTAGCAGAATCCATGTTAAGAGAACATTTTCTACATCTTCTTTATGCATAAGCCTCACGTTGACACAATAGTGGTTAAAATTCTTAGTCCTTTAGATTTTCTACCTTGAAGTTTGCTGTCTGTTCCTTCCTACAACTCTTCTGTTGAGTTTGATGGGAGCTGCAAGTACTTATTTATCTAAAATCCTGGTCATTTATTTAAGTACCTGAAGGTAGATTTAAGACTTTAACTTGGAATAGTGATATATATTTTAATATTTTAATTTCAAATTGATATAGCACAAAATGGATATGTCGTGCAAGATCTAAGCTTAGAAATAAACCTGAGGCATTCTGATCTCCATAGCAATTGTAAAAAATTACTTTGAAGTGGATCATGTGTCATAACATCAGTCAGGATGACAAGTGTCCTGTAGTAATTCTGTTCATGCCATCCACTCTTCCCAAAATACTTTTGTGAAAGCATTAAGGCAGGCACAGCTCTTCAGCAACACAGGGATCAGAAATGAGACTTGTATTAACTCCAGCTGGTTCCAGAAATGCTGGTTTATCAGTGGGCCAGCAATGCTGGGGGTGTTGATTTCTGCGTTGTGGACAGTTGTCACAGGGAGCAGAATCACCCTTGGGACTCACAGGGTTTGCTAAACCTGCCATGACATGCAAACATGACTGCAGTGGCTGCGAGTGAGAGCAGACAAGGCCTCCAAACATAGGACATGGAGGTCTCTTTGAGCTTCAAAGCTTCCTTCTTTTTGAGGCTGATCACAGCTTTTAACACACCAGCAGAAGAAAGAAAGCACAAAGCTGAGTATTTGTCACTGCAAACATTAACATAAGAGCAGGGGATACTGAAGAGGGCAACTGATGTCTACCAAATGTACCACATGGAAATCATCACCAAGACCAGTCACTTGCAGAGTGCAAATAATAGCATTGAGAACCATTTGGGGACAGCATTCTACTGAGCCAACCACTCCACATAACCATGAATGCTTCCTGAAGGGCAGCTTAAACACCCCAAGCTTGCAAAGTCGTTTCTGTGGAGCAGAGACTGGAACCCACGCACCTCTTCCCATGGAGCAGAGTCAGCACTCCATCCAACTGCAAGTCTGACAGTTTGGAGCACTTGAGAGCAAAACATTCTTTTGCCCTTTCTTCCCCACAGATAGAGTCACTGCTGCCTGCTGGCACACAGCACATACCTGCAGTTTTCCAGGGAAATGTTTAAAAAAAAAAAAAAATAAAGGAAGAGCAAATCCACCATGGCCAACAGTGATGAAATTCTGATATATCACCACACCTGTTTGGAATAGTTGAAGGATGTGGAAGAGGTGTTTAGGACAGTTTTATGAGCATGCCTGACTGTGTGAAAACTGAGAAAGTGGCCAGATAAGTACGGATGAGGTGGCTTATTTGGAATGTAGGATGAGAAGTGGCTGGATCAGACAGCAACTGCCTACAGTGGAAGCTAACCTACCTAACAAACACCAGATGATGACTTCTTGATATTACAGCATCTCTTGGTAAATATCTACTGTCTAATTGCCCAAGATATACTAAAAGATCAGTGTTTTTTCTTCTTCTTTTTCCTGTTTGGGAGGATACACAGGATGATCACAGACTACAATGCCTTGCTGGGGATATTTCATTACTGTGGTATGAATATCAAGTTTCTAGTAATCTTCATTTCAGGAGTTGTTTGAAAAATGGTCCAACCCTTGCCAAGTTAAAAAAAAATCTCAAAGCAAAGCACTGGAACTAGGTGTCTATGGCAGATGCCTTGTGACTAATTTTGTGATTAATCCACCAAAAAATGACTTCAGTTAATGCAGGACTATCCTTTTGCTTTGTATCACATCTACTAATTTTTGTTTTCTCTTCTATGGACAAGACTACCACCTGAACATATTGTATAACATTATTTCACTTCAGTTGTACAATAACTGGAGTTCATAAACTAATACTTATTTTCCTGGGTCCATTCTAGGCAGCATTCCATTCAAATATGTGATGAATGCCCCTAGCCAAGGAAAGTGTCAGAAATCTCTTCCTGTGTTCATACATTCATTTTTCTTGGACAGCTAATCCCTGAAGCCTTTATTTGAAGTCAACAAGAATTTTCCTTGAAAAAAGAGAAAACAAAATTTGCCCAAAGCAATTTTGTTTTTTTATTACAGAAAGTTCCCAAAAATCCAACAAGCAGCTCAGTCTTTATTCAAGAAAAATATTTAGTAACATCACAAGAGAACATAAGAGGCATGCAAAAAACAGCAACAAAAATAAGAAAACTGATTTATCAAAAAGGCAATTATCTGCCACATGAATTAAAGCAAGCTAAGCATGAAGTTCCAGATAACAGAGACAAAACAGTACTTTCTCATTAAATATGCTTTTAGTGAATCTGCTAGGGGGTGCAGGTGAAGATGGATGTCTCCAGGAATTTCAAATATTTCCAAAAGCTCGAGATAAACACGAGGAATTTGAGAAAGAAGGTGACTAGGAGAACACTTACAGCTAGGGGGATTCAGTACTGATCTGCAATAAGAGCAGCTTAAAATTGTTTCTATATCAAGAAAAGACAGTGCCTTCAAACAACTTGTTTGGAGAAGTATAAAGCACTCTCAAATGATCTCGTCTTGATGCAAAGAGGACCCTATACCCACGCGGAGATGGAGACAGACCACAGAAACACACACCCCATTTTTCCTTTTCTTTCAGAATTTTGGATAGAATTTCATTTTGATAAACTGACATTTATGCCAGTGTAAATTACACATACAGATATTCCATATACCAAGATGGGAAAATTTACCACTTGTTTTTTGTACTTTATATTTCTTCCTCCTGACTAAAGTAATTTTATTAACATAATACAGGCAGTGGTGCAACACTTCATAAGCCAGATGTTTATTGACCTATGTGACCCTCCAAGTGTTTTCCTCCTGATTATTCGCAGTATGAACATAACAGATAACATCTGAACTAATGTGGGAAAATGGGCCTATAAAACCAGTCACTTGATTTTTGTTTCAGATAATTTTGATTTCCTCAGACTTTATTTCCTCTAGGTGTGCCCTTCCAGCCTGAGCAGTGGGTTTTTTAGGTGGGGCACGACGTGCGCAGGACTGGCCCAAAATGTGCTGCTGGGTTCAGTGCCATGTGCTTCCAACAGCAGGTGAGAGCCATTCTGATGTGAGGGAGTAAGTAGGTTACACAAGATAAAGTAGAGAAAAGAAGGTAGTGGAGGAAGACTCACGCTCAAGCAGCCCAAGGAGTGATGCTTAGGAGGATGGTGCAAGAGGAATCAGAAGATATAGACCAGGTAATGTTCAGCTGTTTATACACAGGGGAACTGAGTCGGATGTAGGGACCGCAGCACTGTCTCCCCCCTACTTGCATACTAAAAACTTTGGTTTTAAATTATTATTCTGGCTGGATCAGGCTTAAAATAATGCAAACTCAACTTTTTTTTAACAGTTTTCTTATTTCACGTTCAAATGCCTCAGACATATTATCAGTGGTTCAGTCTTTGATACTAAACTGGATATAAAGAAGCCGTGTTTAAAAAGCAACAATTTATCCCCTTTCCACCAGTCTCAGTTACAAACATTTCTTAAATGAAGCCTTAAAGAACTTTGCCTGGGGTGTGGTATTTGCAAACTTCTTTTAGGCAATAAAGCTAGGATTGTGAAAGCTTTAAGTGTATAAATAGAAGTAGTAGTTGGAAGTCTCATTTAAGCTTTAACATGTTTGAAATTAAATTAGAGATAACATGCGAAGGAGTATAAACACAAAGCACTTCTGTGCCTTGTGTATGTAAGAAAGTGCGACAGCCTCTCACAGCCTACAGCACATCCCAGCAGGACAGTGGCAAAGCACACTTGTAATAGTGGTCTGAAAATGCCAGATGGATTCCAGAAAACTGATCTTAAAAAAGGATTTAAGTAGCATATGGAGGAGGGGAAGTGTCTAGTGGACAATAAGAGAGCTTACAGCACTGCTTGGAACTGGACAAAGCATCAACAAGCTCAGCAGTCATAACTTTACCTGCCAAAATCCAAATGTAAGATGCAGCACGCAAGTAAGAGAAAAACAGTAATTGTATTCATATGGAAAATGTAAAACACTGCTATGGTTCTTCTTGTAGGGGAAACAACCTTTTCTTCTCTCTTTCATGTTTCAGTTTGATGTCAATTGTTTTGAACAACAAATGGGAAAGGAATCAAAATTTGGACTGAAGCCCATTTACTGAAATGTATGCATAGGGAAGTACCAAAGATGCCATAGATGCCATATGGGGAGGTTTGGACTATGGATTAACACAGCTGCAATGACAGAAATTGAAAAGAACAAATGAGAAGAAGAAAGAGCATCTTTTGATTTCTTTCAAAATTTTATTACAACACAATGGGATTTAGATATCCATATGATATATATAACCTATCTGAATGGCAAAACCCCCTTATTTATGTTCTCCTTGGGTATTTGATTTGGAAGAACATAAAATATTATTTAGTGGTGATATGCAAAATATATAAACAAGTAATTAACTATTAATTTGTACAAGCTGGTATAGCGGTTATAAATTGAGTATTTGTAGATTCCCATCTGTGTGTGTATTTACCACAAGCTTCCTGAACAGGGGATATATTTTTTTCATCCCACAAATAATCTACTGGGATGTTCGTCTTCATGTAACCTCAGAGGACTGAACTCAGCTCTGAGACAATTCCAGTCTTTTCAAAAGATTTACTTCTGCTATATTAGATCTGAACATGTGATGTCCTCTGCAATTTCCCTGAATTTTTCTCTTTTCCCTGTATGTTTCCTTCATTACAGCAATGTGTATATAGTGTTTAGTTTTAGATTCAGTTTTCTTCATCTGCTTAGGAAAAATCAGTGTGATGAGTGGTAAAAAAAATCAGTGAATATTTTCATTTTTAAATTGTAGCAATTAAATATAATCTAAATGGATGTAAATAATGCAAAATGTTAGGGTGCCTTGTTGTTGTAGCTCTTTTCTACAGTTTCTTTTAGTGGGACATTCCTAAAGCTGATGAAAGAAAGCAACTTGCCTCAGGCCACATCTCTCATTTCCCTTCATTTTACTTAGTTTGGCCAGTATCAGATGTTGCACATGTACATTTATGGCATACTAGATTGGATACATCATTTATGGGTGTTATTTTAGTCCATTGCTTATATTCAATCCACATTTACTCACTATCTTTATCATGAAGTCTGTTCCACACACTTCAGGATCAGAGGTTTCTTGAAGAAGACCCTTATGTGTTTCATTACGCAGCTTACATATATACTTCATACCCTTTCTGTCCTGAACAACATAAAGAATTCCCAGAATTTCTGTAAGCAAATGCACCTAATTTGCAAATACTGGGAATCTCATGCTCTCCTTCCATCTGTGTCCAAAGACAGTGGTGGGTTTGGGTCCTTAAGCTCCTGTCTGCAGTATCCCAATTTTCTGGCTCCATCAAATCATGGTGTCCAGAAAGTCTGCTGTAGTGGCCAGCTGCTGGGGGGCAATATGAGGAACACAGTGTAACGTCACCCTGAGCCCACACTCAGTGTCTGTCTCTCAATTTGCTTAAAATGCTCCTTTTGTATATGCTGGGATCATTACTCTGTAAGTTAGCAGCAAAATGAACAGATTTCTAAAAGCAATTATTCTTTCTGTGCATTGAACAAATGTGCTTTTTCTTTTAAACAAGATTCTCTTTTCCCATAACTTCAGAGGTAATATTTATTCCCCTCAATTAAGAGGAGCTATATTTAGACTCACCACTGCTGCAGGTTTTTACTTCGTATGCCTATTTTCATATTAATGCATTTAGCTTCACCTGTGGTCTTTCTCTAGTCATTACATTTTATTTTTAATCAACCATAAATTTCATTGCTATTAATCATGTTTTCCCCTGTAATTGCATCAAACATGCCAATAGCAATTACATTTGATTCATCTACCATTTATATCTGTTTTACAAAATAAGAGTCCTCAACTATTTGTTATGATCCTTAGAGGGAAGAGCATTTAAAATTGCCTTCTCAACAGGCTAAGCATTACCTCAGTAAGAAGATATTATCTCATGTTTTAAGGTATTTTTACTTAACATTTATAATTATACCAAATTTTCAATAAACACGCATTTTGTATATTCCCCATTCCCATTTAGGGCGGTCCTGTGGTGTAATGGTGAGCCCTCCGGACTCTGGATCACAAGGTCATGAGTTCGAGTCTCAGTGGAGACCGTACCAGGCAGTTAAATGCCTTCCTGCCATCCGATCCAGTCAGATCTCGGATGCTCAGCAGGGTCAGCCCCAGTTAGTACCGGGTGCTGTAGACAGTCCTGAGGACTTCACTGTCACTGTCCAAGCTCGCTCGGCCGTGGCAAATGGACCTCATGACTTAAATGGTGGGGCCAGTTCTGCGCACGGTGAGCCTCACCTAAAAAATCCCCTGCGCAGGCTCGAAGGGCACACCCCCACCTAGGGGAGAGCCCTTCCCAAATCTTCGTTTGCAAAGTTTGGACACACATTCCCATTTATTGTGGGTTTCATATGTCACCATTATTTATTTCCCTAGGATTCTAAATATGCAAAGTACCACTCATAAAATGATTTGCATTTCACAGAACAGGATGCATGATGGTCCATGCAATTATTCTACATTTCAGAATATTTTAGTAGGAGAACCCTGATTAACCCTGTGTTTCTTAAATCTGTCTTTTTTAGGAAATTTATGTTCATTAAATCCCTTTCTAAATTGTGTAATTAGGGTTACCAGTTATTTGGTAATTTCAGTGTGGTATCATAGTCCTTTTAAAACTTGTAGTGTCTTCCAGACTGTTTCTCTTGAGACTCTTTTATACCTTCATCTACACTACTACTCATTAGTTCTTTGCTTAAAGTGTTTTGGTTTATCTCTTCAGTGAGGTTATCAGTTTTAATGTTAGGAGAACTGTGCCCATTGCATTCATTCAGCAATGGAGATCTTCCTCAGAAACTACATGATGTTGCTGAGCCACAGTATAACAAAACAGTTGTGGTGGTGTCCTAGTTCAGCAGGAGGGACCAGCTAACACTGTGGGAGTGATCAAAGCTGTGTATTCTACCCCCTCTATTCATTCCCCAAGGACAATGGACCATTAGCAGCAGCTGCCCAGGGAGTCATTATCACCTTCACACCCAGCCTGAGGGGGCAGAGCTGCTAATGGGCCATCAACAGTTCAACACCCCCTGGCTCCCAGAGTTAATCACCCATTGTGTGAGTCCCCGCCCAGGGGGAGGGACTGGGGGGGGGGGGGGTTCCCTGAGGTACATAAGTGGTGGGTAAGAAGACCTCAGGTACTTCTCGTCAGATCCAGAGGAGCAGCAGCACCTCTACAGGAGATCACCGCTCTCAAGCAGGCTACAGCCATCACCTGCACCAACAGGTTTCTCACTTCTTTTTGCTTTGGACTTGGGGGTAACCATGTGGGTCTCAGCACAAGGGCTAACAAACCCCTTTGGGTTTGTGCCCCAGGACACTGGGTTATACTGCTAGGTTTTATGAGTTAAAAGAAATTTCTCTTTGTGTCAGTCTATTTACTGTATATTATTATTATATTTCAGCTCTGACTTATAATCTCTCTTGTGGTGAGTTCATTTTCCCTGCTGGTTCACCTTTAAACCAGTACAGGTGGGAAGAGACCTCACTTTCTCCAACCCTCCACTCCCCTTTCCCCCATAGCAGGGACAACTTGAACAAGTTATTCAGGACTGTGTTCTGCTGGATTTTGCATACCCTAAAAATCATGTGGTACTTTTGGCTTTAGTAGTTTCAGTTTAGGCCTTATTTAGGCCTCAGTTTGAGCAGGCCTCAAAGGCAGCGACATAGATTAGAAGGGACAAACATCACCTGACTTAAGCAATCAAAGAGGTATTTCATATCATCTGACATCATCAAGAAGTGTCAAGGGGTATAAAAAGAGAGAGAGAGGAGGAGTTTCTGGCTCTTTCTGTCTCTGCTCCTGACCCGGGAGGATATGCTGCTATGAATCCTGAAATTGGGCCCTACTGCCGTGTGTGCTGTTGTTTATCTAGGGAGGTGAACATTTTCTTGTTAATTTCTCTCTCTATTGCTGGGAGGTTTCTTGGGAAGAGTTTTTGGGAGGTTTTCTGGGGCTTGGGTGGTTGGAATTTGGGATACTAACTCGAGCGACTCAGTGGAGGTGTTATTATTTCCTTTCACATTTGTATATATATGTGTTATATTCTAGTTTAAATTTTCTTCTGTGTAAATACAAAACCCTTACCATTTCATAGCTTTATTTCTAAGGGTTTTTTTCCCCTCACTCCCTTTCCCTGAGAGGGGACCCTTTGACTCTGTATTGGGCAATTGGCATTTTGCCACCTCAAACCATAACACATGACAACTCTACAAACTCTCTGGGAAACCTCTTCCAAGGTTCTACTAATCTCACAGTAAAAAAGATTTTCTTATGTTCAAAGGTAATTTCCCATTTTTCATCTTGTCCCCATTGCCTCTTGTCCTTTTACCACTGAGAAGACTCTGGCTCCATATTCTTTACTCCCAGTCATCAGGTATTTATATATATTGGTATGATCCCCTTGATCCTTCTCTAGGCTAAACAGGACCAACTCTCTCAATCTCTCTTTGTGTCTTGGATGGTCCAATTCCTTAATCATTTCTGTTGCACTTCACTGCATTTCTTAATCATCTTTGTAGGCTTTCACAGCACTCACCCTGTATATCCATGTCTCTCTGTACTGGGGAATCTGGGACTGGACACGGCACTCCAGGTGTGTTCTCCCCAGTGTTCAGCAGAGGGGAAAAATCCTTCATGAAAAGATGTTTTCCATGCAATCTGCTCCCAGATGTGTTCTAGTGAATGGGTTATTCTTCCCCCAGGTTAGGACTTTGCATTTCCCTTTGTTGAACTTCATTATGTTACTGTTGGCCCAGTTCTCCAGCCTCGTCTCTCTGGTGATTCAGCCACACCCCTCAGTTTTGTATCACCTGCCAAGCTGTGGATCCTGCACTCTGTTCAATCATGGAGGTCATTAATGAAGACCATTAACGAACAGTATTGGCTCCAGTAATGAACCTCAGGGTACACCATACACTAATGATTAGCCTTCAGATTCTTTGTTCCATAGATAAAAACCCATTTGAGATCATCAGTTCAGCTTGTTTTCAATCCACCTCATTGTCCCATTTAGCTGGTCCATACTTCATCAGCTTGTCTACCAGGAGATTATGGGAGAAAACATCAGGAGCCTGACTAAAGACAAACTGTATCTACTGTTCCCCTCCATCCATCAGGCCAGACATCTCAATGTGGAAGGCTCTCAGGTCAGTTAAGTATGATCTCCCCTCCATAAATCCCGGCTAAATGTTCCCAATAATGTTGTCCTTCTCATGTTTGGAAATGCTTTCCAGGATTATTTGCTCCATCCCCTTCCCATGGATCAAAGTGAGACTGGCTTATCTGTAGCTTCCTGGGTCCTACAATTTAACACTCTTGAAGACAAGAGTGGCATTTGCTCTCTGCCAGTCCTCAGAAACCTTTTCCAGTTGTCATGACCTTTCCAGGATTCAATAATCTTGAATTATTGAATGATAAGGAGTGGCCTTGCAATGATGGTGGGTCGATGAGTCCTAGTGTCCTGTTGAGAAGTCCCTTTTCTGGCCTACCACTTGCTGATCCACCCATACACAGGGTGTGTATGAAAACATCATTTTCTGTTTGCTGCTCATTTTCTCCTGCTGAGGTGTGTCTTCTCAGCTTCCATCATAGTTTGTAATTATTTTTTCTTCTTTCTTGATTATTTTCTTGATTATTTTGTTAGAAACGTGAACTATAATAAAAGCCAAAAGTTTACTATTCAGTAACATGTTCTTCACTACTGTCAGCCACTCCTCCTGACATTGATTAATAAAGGTACTCTTAATTCATTGCCTTCATTCCCATCCTTGATGTAAGCATGAAGTAATATTAATGTGAAATTATTAGCCAGGAGTGTTATTTATGGCAATACTAACTTGACAATATGGTAGAATACGTGGGCTGAGGATGTATCAACTTCCTGTTTAATCAGCAGCTTCTGAGATACAAGTAATACTTTGATCAGCCATAAAACAATCATTGTTTCAGCATGATAGTGTCACTACAATAACTTCCGCCTGTAAGCTTTTATTACAAGTATTTATGATCAGCAGCACCAAGTTTTATTTCAAAATGTTTCAAAACCTGGACTTACAGGGACCATGACTAATTTTGTGCATCATACTTACAGGGGGGTGATAAAAATTAAAAAAGTCTTAGGCAAAAAAACCTGCTGTTACAAAAATTAAATCTATCTAAGCTGAGAGATTAATTCACACTAGCCTTGGTTGGCATGAGCTTTACAGAAATTATACCTTGTCAAAATACATATAGGACAGTTTTGCTGCAACTTTCATCATAAGCTAAACAATCTCAAACACAATTCTTCCAGCACTCAAAACCTTAAGACAGTGTCATGTTAGGTTTGGTTCCCTCAGTGACTTCAAGAAATTAATATATGATCTGTTCAATGCAGATAATTAATTTGTATAATGTAAGAAAATATTAATCTGAAGTCATAAGGCTTTGACATACCAAGAAGGTAACATGGAGTAATGAATTGTCATGTGTCAGCTCTTGTAAAGTAACTGTCCACATACACATTCCTCCTCTCCTGCAAATGCAATGCAATCATAGGTGTTTGGGGTTTTTTTTCAATTGAAGAAATACAGGTTACTTCACTTTTACTTCAGGTAAGAGAATGCACACAGAGAATTCAACATGGCAATTTCCTATTTCCAAAATTTTTTTTCAAGTTTCTTATGTATATGTAAGAGATCGAATGCAAAGGTACTACTGGGATTACCCAATCTATCATTTTGCAGAGCACTACCCAGCAAGTTTCACTAAGTAATTTCCAGAGTGATGTCAACAACTTTTTGATCTAGAACACACATCTAGAAAGACCAGCACCATCCAGCACACCATGTAAGACAATTGTTTTGAAACATCTCCTAACATGTCATTGCTTGTACATTAAAAACGTGTATTTTGCCAAACTGGACCTCAAAACTGCAGGGAATGAAGAATAATATAATTTCCTCTTACGTGATTTCCAAGGCTAGTTCACTTAATTTCTACTTTGAGTGCATATGGTATTATCTTCCAGGTGCATCCCGTTCTCTTTTCCTGTTGATAAATGAGTACTGGAATTGCCATAATCATACAGATCAAAAATCCATTGATTTCCAGGACAGAAAGTTAACACAGTTGCTTAGGGAAATAGCATCAGAAACTGATCAAGCATAGGGCAATCTTTCATGAGAACATTCTTCATACTTCCAGGTACATCCTACATTAGAGTCTTCTTTGGGGCTGCTACATTTGAGATCATAGCCAGTCCTTCTTAGGATTGTCTAGTCCCTTTTCTTTAACTCCCTCATCCTCCCTGCCAAATGCTCAGTTTTTGTTATGGCTGATGAAGAAAGGTCAGCAGTTGTGGAGCTGACACACTCACCATGCAGCCCAGGAAGCTGGTTGGATAGTAGTCAAATGAACAGGGGATAAGGGGGTGCTCTACCCTCATCCTGCTGCACTGCTTAGTTAGGACTGGACTGGCAGTTACTCCAGAGGAAATATGAGAACCATAAACAATAGGACACATAATAGTTTATAAAAAATCCCACTATTTTAGTGCTTTGGATGCTGAGAATAGAAGTTTTCTCTCATTTATAGACAACCGAAATCAAAAGGGTAATAGAAACCAGCTCTTCAACAGACTAAGTGGAAGGAGCAAGTAAGGGCCCCTTTGGGGAGTGGTAACTAAGTAACTAACTAAAGAGGTTGCAATTCAAGAAGATGAGTGAGATGGAGAAGATCCCTGGAGTGCTGGGAGTCTGATTACCAATGCATTCATATGAGGAGAGTAGAAACCCAGAAGAAAGTAAGAGATGTCAAGGGCGTACCTCAGTGAGCAAGACATGCAGGGCTATTTGGAGAAAAATTTCTGGAAAGCCAGGCAGATTTTGATTTGGACAAAGAGGCTGCATCACAGTGATTATTTCTGCTATATTCTAGAAAGCAGGATGCTGCATACATTTCTGTAAATTGCCAGGATTGTTACTATTTCCCTTCCTAATTAGCAGAGGCTCTTAATATTGGCTAACCACTTCTACCAAAGGCAATAAATTTCTTCTTTACATGCAAAACTGAGAAATTTACCTTCCAAGCATTTATAGAACTGCAATCACTGTAATATTTGCATACTTTACAGCACAATAAAACAGACTTTTTGTCATGAGGTTCCAAAGTTTAATGTAACATGTAAGATTTATATGGAGATGTTAAACCCTGAAGGTTCACTGAGTTTTATTAAAAACTGAACCATGATTCAGTTTTCAGTGCACAATTTAAAAATCAATGACACAAACTGCATGTGTAAAATGAAAAAATATCATGATAATGACTTTATATACTAACAGTTTCAACTGTAGTTACTAGCTTTGTTTTGTAGTAATTTAATTCTATGCCTTATTAATGAGTGCCATACTAAATACTTTCAGGAAGAACTGGCCTCATGGCCAACGGGCATTTAACCCAAAATGGTTTACTCTGTCTGAAAAGTGAGTGACAACCTGATTAGCTTTTCTCCACAAACAATTTTCTTTGGAAAGGGACAATTGTGCTGTGTCTGAGACAGACATAGAAAAGCATTCACTTTCCAAGTTAAAAAAAGGATGGTTCTAAGCCCATTGTGCCTCCCTCCTTTCAGGAACAAAAGTAAACAGGAAATTTTTGTTTGCTCTTTCCTTGTAGTGTTATATTTATATCAATAAAAAGTGATATGGAAATGCCAAAAAGCTTTAATTTTAAGTGCCTTTTGTGTTACACTAAGTCCAAATTTCCACTACATGAACAGAACAGTATAATCTGAAAAGCCCCCCCCTCCATTACTTCTGCTGAAATGCAGTTCCAAAATAACACTCTGCCAACAGTCAGAATCCTAACTCTAAATTCCCATCTTAAATTTAATTATGGTCATTTCACAGGTATTTGTTATTCTGCCAGCATTGTCCCTTAGCTGAACAGCTCTTTTCTTCCCTCATGTTTTTCTCCCCCTCTTATACACATAGGCTATGGTAGATAAAACAGCAGTGTTAGTGTAGATTCCATCAGTGCCTGCACTCCCCATCAGTTTTAGTGGCTATTTTTCTTTAATGCTCATGGCACAAATACCATGAAATGTATTGTGGTCATATACTTGGGAGCATCAAGAATGCAAACCAGGACTGGAATATCATTGAATCCTTATTGAAAGGGTTGGGTTGGAAAGGACCTTAAAGATCATCTAGTTTTGAGTCCACTGCAGTGGAAAAAACCTCCATCAAATGATATGCAACAGCTTAAAATGGAAGATGCTGTACTTTAACAGCAGACATTTTTGCTCTGAGAACTTTTGCTTATGGTTGGAAATGAGATTTTGCACATATTTATCACACATGAACTGGTAGGTAAAGGGAGCCCAGAACACATTGGGAAAGGCACTGCAGACATACTGAGTGCCAGTGAATTCCACAGTGACACTCAAATACTTTAAATCTGAAGGGAGTGCAAAGAAGGACTGGGAGATAAGACATTTATTTTTTAGCTTCAATCTGTGTTTTATTTTGTATTTCCCCATGCAATTACAGTATTATAGCAAGGCATTAAATACTTTAAATACACTGAAAAATAATACAAGGATATTGGATAAGATGCTGTAATTCAATTTTACCTCTTCTAACCACTACAGTGCTTTTATTTTACTACTTTTCTTCTTCCTTCGCCAAGTGTGGAAATTAACATGAATCTCTATGTCAGTCTTCCCCTGCTGTGCAAGCAATTTCTAAACATCAGGTTGAACTGCGTAAACAAACCGACCTTGTGCTCCATACTGCTGCAGCCAGGTCGTTTCCAAAATGTGAAGTAATTTATGTATAGTTACAGTACATTTTAAACAGTGCTGTAAATATGAGAGCAGTTTAAGGCTTATATTTTAAAACTCCTCTGAGTTGGGCAGAAGAATAGCACTTCAACATTTACATGGAGTCCATTTTCAGAGATTCCTTGTAAAAAATTCTCAGTGACTGTGACTGAATCCTTGTAAGTGAAACTTTACTTCTAAAACAGTCCTTAGAATCTGTTTTACTTTTGAATTTTTGACATATGACTGCCTCTCCCCTAAAGGATCAGAGAGACTTGCCTCTGTCCTTTGGTGAAGAAGGCTAACCATATTTTATGCAGTTGTGGTGTTTGTGGCTGGGGTGGAGTTCATTTTATTCACAGTAGCTGATATGGAGATGTGTTTTGGGTTTGTGCTGAAAACAGCGTTGGCAATGTAGTGGTTTTCATTATTGCTGAGCAGTGCTTGCACAGCATGAGGGCCTTTTCCAGCTCCTCACCCCACCAGCCAGGGTGCTGGAGGGTGTGTGCAAGGAGTTGGGAGGGGACAAAGCCAGGACAGTTAAGCCCAACTGACCCAAGGGACATTCCATACCATACAATGTCATGCTTAGCACACAAAATGGGGAGAAGAAGAATGGACATTTGTCTTCCTAAGTCACCATTAGGTGTGATGGAGCCCGGCTTTACTGGGGATGGCTGACCATCTGCCTGCCCATGCTGAATGAATTCTTTGTGTTTCTTTGCTTGCATGTGTGGCTTTTGCTTTACCTATTAAACTGTCTTTATCTTAACCCACACATTTTTCTTACTTTCACCTTTCTATTTCTCTCGCCCATTCCACTGGGGGAGGGGAGTGAAGCAGCATCTGTGTGGGGCTTCATTGCTGGCAGGGGTTAAACCACAACAGCCGTACAGGGAAAAGTGAAGTGGGTTTTTCTCCTTTATGTTGTAATTATGAGACCATATCTGATGTGCTGTGCTCAGTTTAGGGCTTCTCAATAAAATAAGTACACGAACAAACTGGGGTGAACCCACTGGAGGGCCACCAAGATGACCTGGAGGCTGGAACACATCACATATGAGGAGGTGATGGAGCCCTCTTTGTCCAGCTGGAACAAGGGAACTCTAATGGGGGCTCTTCTGCTATTATAAGATGACTGGGGCAGTTTCTTTTCAATGCACAGTAAAAGAAGCAAGAGGCAATGGTCCAACAACAGAAATTTTGATTGAAACAGAAAAAAATGTTTTCAGTGGGAGAGTAGTCAAACAATGAACCAAGCTGCCTATCCAAGTTGTGGAATCTTCATATTGGGAACTTGAGTGGACAAGGCCCTGAGAAACCTAATCTAACTTCCAAGTTAGATCTAACTTGACAGTTGGCCCTGCTGTGAGGAGAATACAGACCAGATTAGCTCCAGAAGTCACAATTGGTCTGTGGTTCTAACATAATCAGAGTTTGCAATATCACCTTGCCTTTGTAATCCTTTGGAAATACATGAGTCTCCTGGTGTTATTTGTTCTCAAAGATGATGAAGTGATTCTTTTCTCCTAGTGTTTTACCTCTTTCCTCTTGGGGGACAGTTGTTTTTTTTTCCCCCAGGCTTACTCTTGTGGCTCTTGCATGTTAAAATGGAAACTTTGCTCATGTTGACTTGCCTTTCCCTGGTGTCAGAATTAATGTTCAGCACCTTCCTTCCAGATTCTTGGTCACTCTGTAAAATGCCATCTGAGGGTGACAGAGGATGACAAGTTGCCTACACAGAAGAGACGGCAGTATGCTCTCATTGCAAACAAAACTAAGAGCATACTGGGTTGTATCAGCAGGTGAGTGGCTAGAAGACAAGGGCAAGTTCTCACTGACCTTTATTTGGTGCTAGTGAAGCCATACTTAGAATATAATATCCTGCTTCACCTACTCCCTGTCTCAGAAGGGATGCTGGAAAACTTGAGAGTCCAGCAAAGTGGCATGAAGATGGAAAGGAGCCACAGTGCAGTGTGAGAAGTTACAACTGGAGACTGCAAAAAAAGTCTTTGCTAGGAGTGTGGTGCAGCACCAGGACAAAAGAGACTTGGCAGTTTTCAAGACTCAGCTAGACAAAGGCATTGCTGACCTGATCAGCTGTTGAAAAAATCTCCCTTCAAGTATGCAAGTGGACTGCATGGTTTTCAGAAGTCACTTCACAATATGTTTATATTTCTGTAGTTCATAGTCTCCTGTATTACATTGTTATCTCTCCCACTGTGTTCCCTGGCTACCTCCAGTTTCCCCCTTTTTTAGAGAGTTAAATCCTGTTCTTTCCAGAAAACAGGCCTTCTGATTCTGTCGGTTCTTTGCCCATTCTTTTCAGTGATTTACACCTGTTCATCAGCTCAGATCCTCCTCCACTAGTGAGCTCTTTTGACCTGTTGGCATATGGTTTTTTGGGTCATGTAACCCATTAATGCATCTCTCCTTTATTTAATCTCATTTAATAAGTGCCTGTGAATTTCAAATGTCTACACAGTCTCCTCTTTCCCTTCCTTTGCCCTCTATTTTCATATTGCTTTTTCACCAGTCCCCCAGCTGTAGTGTTAATCCTCAGATCTTTTCTTCTGTCTGGCAACACTTCATCAGTAGGTAGTTTCCATCAGGTACCTGTTCAAGATTAGAAAATATCCTACAGCTTCTGCATCAAGTCTTTTTCATGGGTGTTCTATTTTTAGTTGGATTTTATGCATTAAAGAAACTGTATTTTTCTGTCCCATGCCTGGTTCTAATAGAAAGTGGAGGGAGTTTTTTGGTGTGTCATATTGAGTTAACAACAATCTGTGCAGGCATGAAAATTTATAGTAACTTCTGAGAACTATCAAGTTTGTGCAAGACGATTTTGCCGGACCTTTTAAAGATGTGGTGTATAAATTAGTTCTGTGAGTAAGAGATCAATTCAGATCAAATTTCCCTAAATTTAAAGAGAAAATTGTACTTCCTTAATTTCACCCTATAAAAACATATTTTAATGCTCTTTATTTCTTCTCATTTATAGTCCCAGGACTTTCCTCAGCATTGGCTACTTCCATTGTTACATCTCTGCAGTTAACTGGCCATCAGCTGTGATTAAAAGCAGAAAGCTGCAGCTGGCTCAGATGCAGGCTGTCTGTGTTACTCAGCTCACCCAGAGAAGACTGTAAACTACAAACTGCAGCAAAACCATGGATTCCTCAGACTCCAACCAAGCCAGCTAGCACCAACCATTGGAATCTTCTTTTTGATTTCAAATTCAGTGGGAAGCTGAGAGAACACGCCACAACTTTTGGTATTAGTTGCAGTTCCCTAGATTGAGGAGATGTAACATGTAGCTAAAACAGATACAGCTGGTTTGAGGTGTGACAACACATGAGTAAGTGACACATTTCCAGTGCTGTGAACTCATCTCTATGTCAAGATTTCTATATATTTGTTGATTTTATCTGATATATCAGCTCACAGAGTCAGAAGATTGCAAGAAAACACCAAACTTTACCAATTTTACACATTGAGGACGCTGACTAGTCTTCTGCTCATGGTGTACCTTAAACAAATCTATTTCCCTTGAGTCACTTCCAGTCGTAAAGATCTATTTATTGAACTGCTTTGCTCTTGAAAACTGGCAATCATAATATTTTATTTGTGCATGCTTATTACAATAAGGTAAAATAGAAGAAGTTCATGCATCACATTGTCTCAACCCGTACTTATGGCTATTTATTTTTAGAATTGGTAGTTTGATGACAATTCAGATCTAGATAAATCATCTAAAACCGAACACTTCTAGCCATCATTCACTGTTTTATTTGCTACATAATTTTATGTATTTTTCACTACCTTTATATTAGTAGTCTCACAATATCTAGGAATAGGACTAGAATATCATGTCACAGTATGGAGACGATGCTATTTGCAGAAATAGGAAGGATTTAAAAGAATTAGTGATGCTGAAACAAAGCAGAAAGAAGAGTTTTAAAATCACCTTTTTTCAGCTGATGGTAAAATATAGCACAACTGAAGTATCGCTGTTTTTATTGCTTGCTTATTTAGCTTCATTTTTTCTTTTATAATGAAAATATTTGCATTAATTCATGTTTACTCTATCCTTTTTCTTTCTCAGTAAATGCAACCCTGTATAAACAATGACTACCTAATGTTGCAGATCTGCTCTATTAGCTGGGTACCAAAAGCCCTTAAAGAATGTGTTGTAGTATAAGCTGCCATTTGCTTTCTCTTCTGACTTCTTTATGTTGTCTTATCACAGTTTTATGTACTAATTTTCTGCAAATCTTTGTCTTTGAAATATACAAACATAACTTCATCACAAAAAAGTAAGATAAGACACTGACCATGGGATTCTCAGAGTGATCCTCTTAGGGCCTTGTCCCTTTAGCATCATGATTTGAAAAAATTTCCATAAAAATACAAAGTGCTCATTAAGGGCATTAGGACTCTGACAGAAGCTTTTTTCTCACTTTTTGTGGGATCAGGGGATTTAAATTAGTTCTGTAAATAAAGAGCAATCCAGGTAAAGACACTCAAATGAATAAATAACATGGAGAAAAAGGGGACCACTTTGTTCAGGTTAAAGCTGAATTCTTTGTGTTTTTTATGCTGAGTTGCTTTTCCTTCCCAAGAGAAAAGAATATATGATAGTGTAAAAACTGCAGCATTTTTTTATTTCATACAAGGTTTGCAATCAAAGGACTGGAAGTATCAGGAAAATTAATTAAATTCAACGTAAAGGCTAAATGTGCCTACAAATACATTTTTAATTGGGGGTATTATCTGTTCCTTTTTAGCTAAGGCACAACAAACAAATTTAGTGAGCAGTAGGAAGTAGGAATTAGATGATTTAAAAACATGATAATGAACAAATGAAGATAATTCAAACAGGCAATCTCTGTTCCCACCTAATGATTGCCTTAGTTTTAATGTATCAAGTTAATATGAAACACAATTACAATTTTACTCAATTCCTACATGGTAAGCACGGTTAATTGCACAAGAAAATGAAGCAGTGTTTTGTAAAACCTGAAAGTCTTTCAAAGCTATCTGTTTTCTGCAATTCTCTGCCAGATGAATACTATTACTTAACCAAATCATGCTTTTCAGTTACAGGTTTTAAAGACAACTGTAGACAATATGCTATCCAGTGCCTGAAATTAAGCACCTAATTGTAATATCCACTAAGTAACCATTATCAAAGAAAAAGATAGATATTGAAGAAAGAAGACTCTGCACAGAAGACTGCATCTTCAAATTTAGTTCTTTACTTCTAAATTTGCCCTGAAGGTCACAAAATTAATTCTAAAACCACAATTAATTCTAAAAGCTATTCTATGGTACTATGAGACATTAAAATATTGGTTACAAATTTGAATTTCCCAGAAGTGAAAGGATTCACAACAAAGCAGATATTTGAGTCAGGATTTTATTTTAAATATTTCCTCACCAATAATCACCAGTGTTTACCATCTTTGAACTGTTGAAATGAGTTTGTGGAAAACACTGGTGAACCTAAGGCTATGTCTATGGCAGTGAATTAAATGATACTTATTAGTATTCCCAGACACTGGAATATGTCTGGTCTGAAATTATTGTAGCAGTCCCTGGTTCGCTGTTGGCCTGTACCAACTAGTAGTCTCCCAAGCAATTCCCAGCTATGGTCTGAGAGTTACAATATCCCACAGGCCATTACCAGAGAAGGATTTGCATCCAGCCACCCTGTTCTGGAGGCCGTCTGTGTTTGTTTACTGGTGTACTTGTAAGTCAGTCCATGCCAGTTGGCTTCTGTGCCTGGGAATATTCTTGGAATGGTTTCGTTTGCTAGTACAGACATACTCCTCTCTTTTTCACTAGTGCTGACGGCAAGTAGGACGCTTAAGAAAAATAAAGACTAAGTCAAGGAAGTTTCATTCAGTTAAAATCACTTTTGATAACCATATCCATAAAGATGAGGTTTTTACAATGCAGGGTGGAGTTACATTTAAAGATAGAATATGCCAATATTCAATATGATAAGAAATCAGAAATGAGTGCCTATTACCTTAAGTAATGTCCTGGAAGCCAAGAGATCAGAGCATTAATTCTTGCTTCTGCACAGTTTCTCTCTTGTTTTGGTCAAATTGTTTACAGCCCAGTCTATAACATCTAAACTGTTAGGGTACAGGATTACACTTCTCTCTGCCTCCAATACAATCTGTTTAAGCCTGCAATAAGATGATGATGCCCCAAAGAAGACCACCAAGAGCCCTGATTATAAAGGCAGCCCTTTTGCAAGTGACCTATTGTAAAGGTACAATACAAAGTTTACTTGCTCACTTCCTACTTGTAAGCACTTACTTTCTGAGGAAATCTAGATAGTTATCTTGCAATCTTGATATAGCTATGCAAGTCCCAAACAGAATGAGTTTTCAGACAAACCCACATGTTACCAATACCTTTGGGATAATTTGAAATGGCTCCTCAGGACATGATGTTTTTGGGTTATCCTAACTTTGTCTAGTCCAAAAATTCTGGGCTTTGGATTCAACTCTTTAAGTCCAATTCTCATAAAATTTAGTTGTGCTGTGCTGAAATTATGGACACATAATTACTGTAATGTCTCTGGCTTTTAAGTCTCAGCTGTATTTACATTGCCTTGTTACTTGGAGCCAAAGTACCTTGGGGGCTGCCTGCATGTTGATTATCACTTTGATTCTCTTCTTGAAAATCAAGGTGCCTCTCCAAAAAAGAAATCTGAAGCAGAGAGCAGGACTGGCTCATACTTGAGCTCCTCCAGGCCATACAGACATTGCTTCAGACATTTGGTTCTTTGAATTCAAACATAATTTCAAGTCAGTATAAACAAAGCACAGTTCTAATTTCTCTTGTGTAATGTGGGTAGTAGCAGAGATTTTCTACTTTACAGGAATCATGGAGGATATTACCATTCTGAATTCAGTCAACGATACATCAAGAGAGCCATACAAAACATGCAGCCAAAACGATGAAAAGTTTTTGGGGGTCCAGAGGAGGCTGCATGATGGAGGCAATCATGGATCACTGATTCTCAGGATCACTGATTCTCAGGACAGGCTCACACTGTCCTAAATCCTAGTGAAAGCTTCTTTATGCACCAAGTACAGCTGAAGGACAAGGTACTTGAAGCTCTGTGGCACAGGTAGCAGAGTGAAGCAGGAGCCAGCAAAGCAGGCTGGATGCCAGCAAGTCCCCCAGTGCTAGAGGAATTCTCAGCTGGGAGAACCTGGCTGCCTTCCAGCCTTGCTCATTGCTCATTTGCATATGCATATTTTCATATGTATATCTATATTGGAACTTTAAAAGGCATCATTAACTTACATATGTCTTCTAGTTTGACCAAGATCTTTATCTCATATCTAGTCTAGTATAGAATAAACCTGCAGCTGCCTGATCTGTGATTATGCCTCAGCTTTCACATAAACCACACTGTTAAGCAATCATGCTGATAGAAATTTCTATGTCACTCAGAAAAAAATTAAGACTAAATATCCCCACAGTGTAGTAGTTGGAATACCTGTACTGGAGAACAAATATAGGTAGGCATTCCAAAGATCTTCAATAACAGAAAATGTTCTTTCACACCTAGAACAGAAATAGGTGAGCAATGGTATTGGCTAAGGCAGAAGGGAAGAAGGAATACAAAACTAAATTTCATCATGAAAGTAGGTGCTAATTTCTTCCACCTTAATGCATCCTTACTTTACTAGTTACCAAGTGTTTCTAATTTAATTCCTTTTGTTAACTTCTTGTTCAGCCAGCTCTGCAGACAATTTACATTTATTACAACATACCTCAGTGACTTTCTACATTAGTTTTTTTTGTCCACTGACTATGCAGTTCTTCAAATCTCTTCAAAATTGTGTTTTGTTTCTGTCTTTTTGTAGTTTAGTCTCTTTTTTCAATCAACCTTATCACTTGTTTAACACATTCATCTATAAAACAAATACAATAGGTTTTGTATAACACCAAATATTTATAAATAGGGTTGCTGTTTTCAGAGGTGTGATTTCAAGGTTTTCATTATGGTGCTGCTGCTAGTGAAAATTGCTTATAAGACAGAAAAATAGCCTGATTATTATATTGTAACTATTTGACATGGGAAAGAAAAATATTTGGAAAACACTTTTGAATAATAAAAGGGCTTTTAAGATCCACAACTGAGGATATCACGTGACGGTGCTGAAACTCCTTTATCAGATTGGTTTCACCCTTAATTACAAAGGCAGAGTTCACACTGACACCTGCTGTTAAGACTGCCTAGCTTTCCCCATTATAAGACCATTTTCAACTTGATTGTGAGGGCTGATCTTTTCTGGGATAAGTGTCATCTTCAGAATTAAATGAAAGGTAAAAAGAGAGAATCAGTCTTTCAGATGAAGTTGTGATTTACAAGCATTACATGGGGGATAGCAGCTTGCTTACTTCATGTGGACTCCCAGTTATTTAATTTTAAAAAATCAGTTATCTACAACCCTTGAACCAAGATCTTGAAAATCAGCATTTTCACTTACTGAAGTTCCTTAGAAGGGCCATACTTTGCTGAGCTAAAAAGCCCAGGAAAATCAGACAATACACACTGACTAAAGTGGCAGGGTATTACAATTTTGTACACAATGTCTTTGAAGAGTCTACTTTCTTTTACCTCTGACAAATCACCAGTAGTGAAAAAAGAGAGCTGGAGAAAGCAAACGCTGACTAAGAATGTAGGATGATGAGGACAAAGGTGTTGCAATGGGGTATATGAAACAGAAGAAGAATAGACAAGCTTGGAATGATGTGCAGTGCCAGTGAGAACTGAGAAAAGAACAAATATTAACAAGGAAAAAAAAGAAGAAAATAATGGGGAGGAGGATAGGAGGCAAGAGGCATTTTAATGATGAAGTATTAAATCACAACTCTAAAGTCTTGACACTTCTCTGATATTTAAAAACTGCCACAATTTTCCATCTCCTTCTTATGTGTCCACAAAAATGATAACACATTTTTTTTTACTTCTTTGGTAATAAAGTAATGATGAAGTTGAGTGCCAACAAGCTAGACAGCCAAGGCAGATAATTCCCATGGAAGATGAGCCTGCAGTTGTTCTAACCTTCTTCATGGAAAGTCGGCATCAGGTTCCTGTGCATTTGACTGCATATCTGGAAACTGAGTCCAAACATATGCTATCACGAAATCATTTGTTCTTCTCATAGAAGTGATATTACTCAATGCATGTTATGTAGGAAATATTCTTCATAAAATCAGGCTGTTTTAAATTACTGTCATCCCTAAAACTGGTATTGTTGAGTGCTCATCTGCCAAGATCTACATATGAAATTGTTGTTTGCTTTTGAATTAGGGTGATTTAACATCTTGTTCTTCTCATCATCCCCTCTGAATAGAATTTGGGATCGGAAAATTTGGGATTTTGACCCTGAATTTGCCCCTAGTTTTCTGTATGGCTTTCGACAATTCAGTAAATCCATCTGCCTTTGCTGTTACAACATCTATAAAACATACACGAGTATATGTGATCTATGAGCAACTTACAGAGCTTTCCACATATGCATTGGAAACTACACTTTGGCCCAGGACAGCAGATGCTGAATGTAGAAAAGACCACAATTAACATCCGTAAATGGCAATCTTTGATTCCTTTCTTTGATGTAACACAGCTTGGCATTTACACTTTCCTTCTCCTGCACTGGCAACTCATGACCCCAGTATTTTGTGGTCATCTGTCACCTAACTACCACTTGCAGTGACTTTAACCACAGCCCGCCATAAGTAGTCATAAACTGATTGGAAACTACCTGATTGTCTAAGTCCTTTAGAGTCTTAAGACAGAAAATAGATGAACAGTTGGTTTCTTTTCATTATTTAAATAAAGAAGAATACTAAAATAAACAATTGTTTTGAGGCTGAATGGTGTATTTTTGAGCTGGTGCAATCTTCAGATACTGATAAAGACTATAGAGAAAAATTAAATTCAATAGTTGTCCTCCTGATGTCAATTGGATTTTACTATGGGTTTTGTTTAGTTTAGAGCCCCAGAAGGTCATCTGAAAGCTTCATGTGTAATTGGATTCTGAAATATATTAAAAGATATTTTCTCATAATTTGCATATCAACAAAACAGTTAAATGAGTTAAAACAAAAAAATAGTTGAAAAATTGCAAACGTAAATGAGCATCAAAATAATCGTATTTTATTTAACAAATTCGTCAGTCCAGTATTTATCATTGAGTGGTTATCATACACCTTGCTAAGTCTCTGTGCACAGAACAGCTGAGCAGCATTCATTGAGTCTTTGGATGCTCTTAGTATCTCTATTTCCCTATTTATATGGTTTTTACCTTTTGACTTTTCCTTCAACTCTCTTTTCTTATTATGATAATTATTTGTTGTCCCTAATAATTTAGTTTCCTCCTGGTTTCTTTTTACGAAGCTTGTCCCTTGTCATCAAAAACATCTCTTTTCAGCCTCAAGAGTTGTGTCTTAGGTAATTTCTAATATGGAAGTTATTCTATATATCTGGTTATCCTTGTTGACCTTGACTAAATATTCTTCAGTGCCTTGTACTTTTTTGAGGTGATAGAGAAGGACAAGACCAGAACTGCACAACGTATTACAGACAGGGCAAACCCACAGATTTGTATTATGGCAGAGTGACAGTCTCTCTTCTGTTCTTCATTCTTCTCCTAATGGTTCCTAATATTTGATTTACTCTTTTGAACACTATCAAATGCTGATGTTTCTGTGTGACTATCTATCATAACTCCCAACTCTCATTCCAGTCAGCTCATGTAAGTGAAATTAGGATTTCTTCTCTTTATGTACATCACTGAACATTTATCTACACTGAATTTCAGCTGTCATTTTATTGCTCAGTCACCAAGTTTTACTACCCTGAATAAATTGGTATCATCAAACTTGATTACCTCACTGCTAACGTGCTTTTTAGGGTAATTTATAACTATGTTGAACAGTGAAGGCCCTAGCATAGGTACTGCAGAACCTCATCTGTCACCACCTTCTACTGTGAAAACTGACCATATATTCCTGTCTTCTAACAATTTAACCATACAAGGGTCTTCTCTCTCACGACATGGTGTGAAGTTTCCCTAGAAGTCTCTAATAAGACAATTCTCATCAAAAGCCTTTTGGAAAAACCAAGTAAGCTACATCAAACAGACCACCGTTATCCACATAACTGTTGATAAGACTTCAGAAAAGCCAATAAAAAGATCATTTTATCATGATATTCAGTTAATCTGTTCTTGATAGCTACTCTGCATGATACAGATGTTATGCTTGAAAAAAAATGCTTAAAAGCTTTGTAATTTCCCAGGTCACTTCCCAAAGTTTTCTAAAAAGTTGTCATCAGATTTGCAGTCGTCCTTAGGTGCCAAGGCATCTTTGAGAAAGTTACTGCTGTAATGTTTGAGGAGTCATTCAACTCTTTTACACTTGAAATCCTTTTGAACTGTCCCATGAACACAATCTTGTGCTGACAATGTGCTGCTCTTTGTGTGCTCTATTTGCTCCATGTGTGGTCTTCTCCAGCCACTTCCTTTCCATGTAGGTCCTCTGAGGAGCCTTTCACAAAGCCAACTTTAGATCAGAACCTGCCCCATTCCTCGTTCAGTGAGTGCTGATGGAAATAATTAATGCAGTTCCTCTGACTGATCTCTTCATACCACAGTTGCCATCGTGGCTCTTCAAATTTTGGCTTACTTCTTGCTTTTGTTATATTTGAAGAAAGACTTACTGGTACTTGTGAATCCCTCTAGATGCTCCTCAAAATTCTTCTCATCTTCTTGTGCGCTTTTACGTGTTATCTGCCAGAATATACAACTCTATTTTTTAAATATGGACATCATTTTTTGAAGATATTTTGTTGCTTTCATTACACTTGCCACTTGCTCCTTAGTTATATGGATTCTCTCTTGCCTTTTCCCGCACCTTTCTTCGTGAGCAGGGTGTGTTGGCCCTATGCTTCCAATGTGGTGGTGACCTAAATAAACTCCAGATGAACTAAGATGATTTCATTCTCTTAGCCGACCCTTTTTAAACAATGTCCTTTTTTTCACAGTTCCACTTCTTGAGGAGTCCAGCTGCATTTGTTCCCAGGATAACACTGAATCCGAGTGTGCTATAGCAGCCGCTGCAGAAGAGTCCCTCAGCTGTGGGGCTCTGAGGCAGCCCCTGGGTGCTGCTCTGCCCTGGCTCACAGGCTGCAGCCCCTCCTGGGCCCTCCCCAGGCAGCTGCTCCATCACCCACCTACTGGCAGTGATCACCCTGTATTCACCCAGTTGCTGTAGGCAAATGAGGCAGCCCTATTATCTGCTTTGGCTGCTTCTTTGATGGTCTTAGGGTACTGAAAGTAGTGTTATCATCTTTGCTGAGCAGTTACAAACCAAATGTTACAATTTTTGTTTTAGGCTTTGAATTTCAGTCCATGTGGATCCATAAGGTTGCTCAATGAAATGGGGAATTTCTTCACTAGATTCTAGTTTTAAAGAAGTATATAACACTACATCATTACCATGAAGGCCTACTTAATTTTTCACCTTCATCACCCATTTTTATGTTTTGATGTTATCATCTGTGGATTAATTTTCTCTGCCAATCTTCTCACAAGTGCACTATGCCACTTCTTTCACTTAAGGCTGGACTTGCTTTCCTCATCATGCATCTTAGAATTTAAGCACTTGTTTTTGCCACATTTTCTTCTTTAAATGGCAGCCTTTTTGATTTTTCTCAACTCTGACTGATGCATCTCAAATCCTACAGCATCACCAGTACCACAAGTTCCATTTCAAACCACATGCTCTTCTGAACTTACTGGATTTGTCACCACTACTTCCTTTAAAAGCTCACTCATGATACTCCTGATTTTAAGTGCCAGAAGACCAGTTCCCTTATGAACCTTCTCGAATGGCTTCCCTGTATCAAGGTAATGTTTCCAAATCTCAGTAAATCTGACTCCCTGATTTTTGCAGCCTAAGTATCTGGCTGAGGGAATGGCATTTGTGTTTGGCACCAGTATTACTGTGCTTGCCAAAGCATAACAAAATACGTTTCCTTTAAAGTGGGGTTATTTCCATAATCTATTTCAAGTATGGTGTGCCCTTCCAGATAATTGTGCCAGCACAGCCCAGGGTGACAAGGTGTGGAGAGAGGACAAATGAATGATTGAGTGGTAGAAAGGGAATTTCTAAGTGAAAACAGCCACCAAATATTTAACAAGATGCAGCTACATCCTCAGAAGGACTCTGTGCAAGTAATCCTCCTTCACATGAATTAACACTGTAAAAACAGAAAACAATTAATTATATAACATTGTTTGCTATTGCACAAGTTTCCAAAATTACAAGACTATGAACATGAATATTCAGATACTTATATTGACCTGGAAAAGTTCAGGCTTAAGTTTAAGACAGTAATAATAATGTCAGATTTTTCTAATAAATGAAACATATTTCCATTGTTTAAGGAAATATAATTGCTTGCTTTCTTACCTTCCCTGCAAACACATACTTACCTTTTGGTGTTTTCTTACTGTGGGCTCATTTATATTAACAAACACCTCCACGTGTGATACGGCATAGGGGACTCCCATCAACAAGAAGGAAAAATATAGGCTCGTGAAATGATAGAAATCTCTCAGCTATCTATCTAATTAGCACTTGTTACAGAACTAAGATCTCTCCCTTCTGGAATGAAGCTGTAGAACTCTTTTTTTCACCTTCAGGATCAAAGTATTTAGTCTGAATTCCTATTTCAGTGTAACTCCCATGCAAAGTTGAGCTCTGAAATACATAAATTTGTTGCCAATGAAAATTTTTGGGGAAAAACAATTCCTGAGCATTTGAGTTGTCAGGCTTCTTACAGATAGATACCAGGGCTCAGTAGCATGTCCAAATACAGACAAATATTACAGATTTGAGGAAATACAAGTAGTGCCCAAATACAAGGACTTTTTTTCCTATAAAAAAAAATCCTTCTCATGAAAAGACCAATTTTCTAAACACAGTCTTCATAGTGAAAAAAACATGTAAAGTGTCATTTCTATGAATGGAAAGCTCCATTTCTGAAACTGCTCTGCAGGAGAGGTCTTTATCTACAGAAGGCAGAGTGAAGTTCTGAGCCTACACTCCTTCTTTCAACATTTGAAACACGCCCACGTCAGAAACAAGTTTACTCTTGCACATACATGAAATCATGAACTCATTACAGGCACAAAGACTGTTTAATAACTCAGTGCTCTTCTTACAACAAAATGGATATAGGAATGCATTCAAAAAGGCATATCTTAGTCATTACTTGTAAAGACTACCACATATTCCAACAGCATCTTGATACATGAAGACAAAACCAGGGTAGTTCATGCTTTCACAGGCCTTCTAGGATGTTGCCTTCTCTGAAGAACTAATGAAAGGGTTTTTTTTAAAAAAAACCCAAACCACTGAGGAAAAGAATCTGGAGAAGATCAGTAAAATAATGAATTATATTAGATATCTGAATTCTATAAGTGTTGGATTAAAATCCTCATAAATTAGAAACAGAAATGAAGATGCAGGAGATTCAATTAAAAAGTGCAAAAGCTTCATCTTAACATTATGAAGAGACAAACGAAATATGGACAGCAACTCTCCAAAAGAGCAGTCTCAGAGATAATTTGGCATGTAACAGAGGAAAATAACAAAAAGAAAGCAAAAAGCCTGCCCAATAACCCACCCCCAACACCAAAACCATCAAAAAGCAATAAAGAGCAGCAAAGACAAGCAAATTACAAGACCATACAAAATTGCTTCTGGTGTATTATAAAGAAAAAATAAGATGATGGACAGAACTTCTGTTTGGGGTTATACACTTGCAGCAGAAGAAATTATCATGCCAAAACTTGTAGTCAAGGGACAAGAAAAAAGGAGAGGGAAAAGGAGAGGAGGAGGAGGGAGGAAGGGGAGAAAAAGCGCAACAGAAAACAGAAAGCTCAGCCTATCACAGGACATCGAGATGAGGCAGCACACAAACAGGAAATTAAATGCCAAGTACACAGTAAGGCATCAGTGAACCTAGTAAGTTATGAAGACTCCTGTATTATTACTTGCAAATAGAGAGCAAAATTGAAACCACAACAAGGTAGATTAAAATTATACAATGTGTGATCATAAAACCACAAGAACCAAATAATAACACCACCCCACCAAAAAAAAAAAAAAAAAAAAAGACACACAAAGAAACCATACAGAGAAAAGTTACAGGCTGCAATTTTGGGTGCAGACAATATGGAAATTAATGTCACTTAAAGAAATCATGAAACTCATTAGAGGTTTCTGAAAAATTATTTTAAACATATTCAAAATTAAAAAAAACCAAACAACACACCATACTACATAGAGGAGGTGATAGACTCTGGCATCCCTGCAGCAAGGCTGCTGCAAAATTAGCAGATGGTATTCAAAGGATTGAATATCTTCCAGGCATGTTATACCTACCAAAGAAAAGACAGCTCAGCTGGTGGAGAACCTGCATCCCAGGGTATACATTACATAAATACAGGAAAAAATGAAAGACCCTAACACAACAGAAAAGAGACAGCTCTGGTCATAGAGCCTCAGACTGATCAATGTGATAGTAATTGCACACTTAGGAAAGATGCACAAGAAAATGGTGATCCCTGTGTTTGTTTTTAAACATGGCATGAGATTTTAAATCCTAGTATAGGAGCCAACCTAGAAAACACAGTTCCGTAGGAATTCATAGGAATCCAATTAAAACTCCACCACGGATAACAAACATAATTTCTACCCTTTAGATGATCATTTTGAGTTAGTGTCCAGCTGGCAGAAGGTGAAAGTCACATGGACGCGACATATCGAAGTTCAGTAGCAAGTATGAAAAGAAGCTGCTGGTCTCAGTGCTGTTCTTATTTGAGTAGCAGGTTTGGTCTCAAAATAGACTGATTTTCACCTTCAATACAGCTGTACTATCACAACAGACTACAGTACAACAGTATACTACCTCCTATACCGAATTTTCTCTTAAAATATTGAATTGCACAAGCAGCCTTATGGCTGCCAAGGAGATTTTTATGGATATTATTCAAGTGGCTAACAGGATTTTCATTTACCTTTTCAATGTTCATTAAATGTGGAGGGTTTTCTTGTACCGAGTGTAAACATTGGATTTTTACAGAGTATTAGTTTTTCATCAAAATATTTTTTTTCACTTGAATAATGCCTTTGGAAGCAAGACAGCTGACAGTGCTGGAAACTCAAGTCCTGTAGCCACACAAAAGGAAATCAAGAGAGTGTAGGAGGTACCCTTTGATAAATGAACAAACCAACTGAGCAAAGCAAAAAGCATTTATCTTTCCTCAGAAATTAATATGTTAACATTGGAAAACTACTTCTTTAGTGAAATTCTTCATACAAAATGTGTACTGCAGTTCTCACAGCATATAATTTTAATGATTTCATACATTTTAAATATACACCAGGTCCTGTTTTAGCTTTTGGTGTTATAGCAATATGAGGGAAGGCTGTTGCTTTTATTGACATTTTTACATTACTGCAGGTTTTAGTCCAGGTTATGCCCTCCAACCATAAAGTTGCTATTCCCAGGACAGCTTAATTCATTTTGGGAACAGCTGTAAGTCAGTCTTCAGTATATGTACTGTTTTTGTGCCAACAGTCGGCAAATACAGTGTTCAGGCAAGGTCAGATGGGGCTTGGAGCAGCCTTGTCTTGTGGAAGGTATCCCTGCCCATGGCAGGAGAGTGGAACCAGATGATCTTTAAGATCCCTTCCAACCCAAACCATTCCATGGAATTCTATGAAATTTGAGGGTATAGCACTCAAAACAGCCTTCTATGAAGGCCTGGCTATACTATGTATCCAGGATATTGTGACGGCCTTTATTAGTCTCACTTCTGGCTGAGCACAGAACTACAGAACTACTTTGTTGTATCAACATTTCCATCATGATGGGAAAATTGCAATGTTTTTTTCTCAAAATGTCATTGCCTAAAGTCAAACCATGATACAAAAATAAATTCATTAGAATTATGCTTGTTTCTAGTTCACAAGCATTCAGACATGCAAAAGCCAAAACACTGGAGTTCAAAAAGTGTTATACTTACTTAAATGTCATGATTTTAAGCAAATTGTGGAGGGATTTCACAATCTGGAGTACTACAGAATACAGTTTTAATTCAGGGAAAGTACTGTGCTGCACCAGGTTGGAAAACATGGACAGACAACTGCAACTGTAAATAGAACACTATTTAGTAATTAGCTTTACTCAAATAGTTCACTGCATTTCATTAGTTTGCCTTAAATTTAGCAGCACATCTAGTTGGTAGTAAAACCTATAAATCAATTTTTTCTGTGGCCTTGTGTTGACCTTACTCCCTTTATCACTGTATTTTATCTATAGGTATAAAATAAGCATTGACTTTTAATGTTACATATTTTAAGGGATGACACTGTAGCTGTGTTTCTTCTTTAAAAGGAAGCAGTGGCACCAGATAAAATTAATGATAGAAAGAGTTAAAGGCTAACCATCTTGCACTCCCTGCATTACATTGCAAATTCCACCTGGGAAACAGACCCATGTTTCCTTCGCATGGACAGCAGAGCATGAATCTGCTGGGCTCTTGCCTGAGAAGGCACTGGGTTTTAATGTTAGGGCACAACCCAAAACGGAGAAGTTTCCTAAGTGGCAACTCTGGAGCAAGGCCAGAGACTTCAGAGAAAGACTGTAACAGGCAATTTTATTATTTATAAAACACAACCATTTTTAAATATTTTGAAATATCAGCACTTTTACAAACACAGACAATAGAATCACTATAAGTAGCGCAAAAATTTTAGCAATGCATGCAGTGCCTTTCTTCCAGAAGCTGCAAAGTGCAGACGAAAAATACTGTGCCAATTACAAAGGAAAATTACACAGCTTCAATAGATTGAAAATAGCTGTAAAGCTGGGCATATACCACTGAATATTATTAATAAAAATTGTCATATACTCTTCAACACCTATTTCATATACTCTTCATAAACTACTTGTCTCTCAGTACTTCAAGATTCGTGAAGCTCTGAAGAAAAAAATTCTGTCTTTTCTACTGTTGTGCAGAGCTAGTTTTGTACAGAATGAGAGTGATGCAGAAGTGTAAGACTGAGAGGCAACGACAAACATATCACATGAACTTGAAACAGATGATGAACAGACTTTTGCAGTACAGAATTAACCGTGATTGTGTGTACTGCTGCTGAACACTGAAAGACATGCAGGAAACAATAATGTTGAAAAACTAAAGTAGAAATGAAAGTCGGTTTTTGTATTAGACTTCAAAAATGAGGGACAATTTTCATTAGTATCACTACAGACAGAAGTTACCTGCATATACAATCCCACTTACATTCCTGTAAAGAGTGTATCAGTTCTTTTCAAAACTGAAAAAAATTCCAGTTTCAAAATTCTTAATCCTAATGTGTAAGACCTCAAAAAACCCCTCAAAAGCAGATAATCCTTATAACGAAGTTAGAATAAAATCAGAAGTATGAAAAATAATGAGCTTGTGCAAAGTTTTTCTAGATACTGATTCTGTTCTATTTCTTTGGGCTCGAGTCCTGTCCCCGTGCTCTTACTGAAATCACACAAAAAGCTGTCACCTTGTGCTATGTACTTGTAGGCTGCAGTTCACTGCTAAAGTGACTGGCGACCTTAAATTTTTGGCACACAACTATCCTTCAGCCACCAGAGGCCACTGCTGTTCTTTGCCTTTTCCCTGTCTGTAACGGCTGCAGTGAGAAGTCAGCTCACAGGAGCCCCAGGCAATGGTCACACCAGCTTCAGTCGTCTTTTCCATGTTTATATGCCAATGCTGCATTTCTGCAGAGAAAATTAAAAATAGTACACTTTTTAGTGGTGGATAGAATGCGAAAGTATCTAAATATTGCTTAGCCAACCTTAGCCTTCAGGAAGAATTGAAACCTTGCATTCCAAAAATCTGATTTCATTCTTTGGTATGATTAAATTTGTTAGCTTAAGGCAAGTTTTCAGATGTAATTTAATTATTTATCTGACAGGCTACAACTGAAGAAAAAATCCCAACGCAACACTCATTTGCAACAGAGTAAGGTAAATGAATTAACAAAGTAATAATTATCATTGAACAATGATAAAACTTTCACTACTAGAGTTTATAGGTTATCTGTACTCAACCTGCCCTATTTTTTTGATCAGGGATCTGATGTATCCGATTAACACTACTTGAAGAGACTACAGAAAGTGACATTAAAGTAATAAATGTAATAAATGCAATAAATGAGGAATCATCTAGCTTGGTTAACTAAGGCTACATTGTAGTAAATGCTTTTTAATACAGTCTACTGAAACATTATATAGTTTGTAATTAGAAACTGGCCTTTCACTGGTGTATAGGATGGGGGAGAAAACATGGATATCCTGGAATGTAGTGAGAAGAACTTGAGCATTTTAACAGTTTAACAACTAAGCAGCAGCAATCTGCTTCAGTGGGAATGGGCTTTGGATCAGTCTTTGGGTGTAGGACTTGAGCAGCCAGAAATTATTAACTGTGAGAGGGTGATGAGGCACTGGAACACGTTGCCTGGCAAAGCCTTGGATGCTTCACCCCTGGGAGTATTCCAGGCCAGGATGGATGCAGCTTGGAGCAATCTGGGCTAGTGGGAGGTGTCACTGACCACGGAAGAAGGCTGGAACTCGATGGCCCTTAAGGTTCCTTCCAAACTAAACTGCCCTGTGGTTCTATGATCTGCACAGGCTGCACACAGGACAGGCAGCAGAGCTGGGCAGGGCACAGCAGACCAGTCCTTCAGCAGCAGCAAACCCCTGGCAGACCTGCGGGTAGGAGCAACAAGCGTTCCTGGGTACCACAGCCTAAAAAAAATTAATAATGCGAGGGGAGGGGGTTGGGGGGGGTGCAGGAGAGGATGACAGGGAACAATCTCCTGGAGCGAACAGAATGATAGAATATGCTGAATTGGAAGGACCCATGAGGATTAGAGTCCAACTCTTAGCCCTTCACAGGGCAATCCCCAAGAGTCACACCCTGTGCCTGAGAGCATTGTCCAAACGCTGCTTGAGCTCTGTCAGGGTCGGTGCTGTGATCACTTCCCTGGGGAGCCTGTTCAGTGTCCAACCACCCTCTGGGTGAAGAACCTTTCCCTGATATCCAGTCTAAACCTCCCCTGGCACAACTCCAGGCCATTAACCAGGCAGCTTTGGCCGAGCCCCGCGAGCTGCCGGGCCCTGCAAGCGAGACCCCAGGGCTCGCAGAATCACAGAACTGTTGCCGCTGGAAGGGACTTCTGCAAATCACACAGTCCAGCCCCGCCGCCAAGGCCCAGGTCACCTAGAGCAGGTGACATGGCAGCGCGTCCACGTGGGACGCTCTCGCAGTGCTGGACCCGGCGCTTGGGAGGGGCGGAGAGCCCAATCGAGCCGCCCGATCCCGATCCCGATCCCAATGGCCCTGCCAGCCCGCCGGGCTCCCTCGAGCCCCGCCCGCCGCCCTACCCGGATGTACCGACCTACTCCCCCACACCGCCCGGCCGGCCGGGCGCATGCGCACTGGGGGCCGCCGCCGCCCCTCGCCCGCCGTGCGCCCCCCGCCCGCCCCGGCCATGCCGTGAGTTCCGCCGCCGCCGCCGCCGCCGCCGC
Organism: Pithys albifrons albifrons; assembly: GCF_047495875.1. Lineage (NCBI taxonomy): Eukaryota > Metazoa > Chordata > Aves > Passeriformes > Thamnophilidae > Pithys > Pithys albifrons. The sequence continues at coordinate 90,176,300 of NC_092461.1, forward strand.
CGCCGCCCCGCTCGGCCCCACCCGGCCCCGCCCGGCCCCGCCGGCAGCGCCGCCGCCGCCCCCCGCCGCCCGTGTGTAGGGCCGGGCCCGCCCGCTCGTCCCCGCCCCCCGTCCCCCTTCGCCGTTGCCCAGTGTGTGTGTCTGTGTGTGTGTGTGTGTGTGTGTGTGCGTCGGGGGGCGGGAGGGACGGGGAGGAGGGGGCGGCCATGCCGAGGGGGCGGCCCCCCGAGCCCGGCGGGGACAGCGGCCAGGCCGGCGCCGAGGCAGGTAACGAGCGCGGCCGGGCGGGCGCGATCCGCGCCGGGGGCGGGCGGCGAGAAGCCTCCGCGGGCTCCGCATATAGTCCCCGGATATGGGGGAGGAAGGCCGGGTCTATTGTGCGGGGTACGGGCGAGAGGGCGGAGGGGAGGAGAGGAGAGGGAAGGGGAGGGGAGGGAGCCGGGCCGGGCCCTGCGGAATGATACCGAGCGGGCAGCGGCGGGACCGGGCCGGGGCCGCCTCCCGCCTGCACAGCGGGCCGTGGCTGCAGAGCCCCGCCGGGCTGGGCCCTGGGCGGCCTCCTCGTTGTGCCGCGGTGCGGCCCCGGCGGGGAGGGCCGGGCAGAGCCTGAGCGGCCGCGGCGGGCAGGACGGAAGGCTCCGGCTCCTTCCGCCGCTCCGCTCCCTCCCCTCCTCCACCCCGGCCACATTAACGAGAGCTTCGAAAAAGGGATGATAAACACGTGGAAAATGAGGTTCAAGTCGTCCACTTCTATGATTTGCAAGAAGGAGGGTGTTCTTTTGTTTTTTCCCCTAGACTTGAAAACACCTTTGCAGTCATTTTTTCTTTATGATTATGTGTATAAAATAAAATCCAAAAACCCCAAACCAAAACAACCTAAACAAACTGGTTTTCTTTCCTGAACGTGTATTGGCCTCACACTTCGATTTTAATATTTTTTGATGACTGGGCAGTATTAAAGGATTGGTTTGGTGGGGGTTTTTGTTTACAGTAGTTAATAGCTGCTGAGTTTTATGACGCTTTTGTGTAGTTAATTTCTTCTGATGTTACTGGGGTTCTGTGAGCAGTATCCAAACAAGCCCCGCAACTGCAGAAAGACTGAAATCCTTATCCGTGACTTCTTCAGCACAAGCATTTAGCAGTAGATTTATTTTTTCATATTTTTTAAAATACATAGAATGGAGTGAGATTCCATAAAGCATCCGAATACCGTGGCTATTGCAGTCATAAAAAGTCAGCCAATTCATATTTTCAGTCTGTATTTAGAACGTCTGGTTTTCTCAATGCGTGCAGATGAGCTGTGGCTCTGCAAGGGGAATGTGTAGGTGAGCCTTCTGTGGAATACTTTTTTGTAGGACTGAAGTGTGCTAACAGGCAAAAAGAGTTGCTGTACTGTTAGGTGAATGTTTGGAAGTTGCATAAAATATTTTCTACAGTATGGAAAGCGAGATGGGCCCTGGGTCCTACCAGAAGTGTTTGTGGTGGTTCTTTTTTTGTTGTTGTTGTTTTTGTTGGGGCCATTTATCTCAGATTTTGATCACTAAGTAATAAGCATGGAAAGAAAGTCCCAAAGAACTTTGTCTGTTCCCAGCCTTGGAGGTTGAGGGTTTAATTTTTTTTTTCAAGTTTACTGTAAATAAAAGATCTGCCTAATTCTCTAGTTCCTCCAAGGGTCCACGTCATACATGCATAAGGTCCTGTGGTAATGGCATGATGTATGAATGAGAAAAAGATTAAAAGTGAGACAAGACAGGGTGTCCAGAAAAAGTGCCTAGTAACTGTATTTATTTTCCTTGTAGTTTGATCCTGATCTTAGGCTCTTTCTGTGGTATAAAGGTATGAATGGCTGACTCGACCTAATATGAGTGTCATCACAGTCTGTATCTTTCACATATTTATTTCCTTTGAATGGAATTTGTGCATTTACTAATGAAGTGGTTTCATAGAGGTAGTTTGATTGCAGAGAGCACTTTAGAATTGCAGGATCTGGGGCTACCATGGGGATACAGAGACGTCTGCAGTGACTATGCCCTGTACAAGCAAATTTTGTGGATTCTGGGGTCTTTGGTCCTTGGGATTTCAGCAGTTTGGGACAACAGCAAAGTCGGGGTTGCCAAGTGTCATGTTTTTTTCTACACTTCTGTGTGACAAAAGAAGGTCATGAATGAGGAGGCTCTGGCTGAACAGGACAGCTTGAATTAAGAAATTTTTTGTTCTCAGAACATTTGGCTGTTTGTCCCATTCAATTACGGACTGACAGACCTTGAAAACTGGTTGTGCATTTTATAGGCTTCACTTTTGGCAGGAGGAATTTTACTTAGAAAATAGCTGTTTGCAAAAATAAATTTCATATCATTTACTTAGGAAATTGTACACTTACAGGTTCTTTTTTAGTGTAGGCCTTGGAATTCCTACAACCCTGTTATGCTGATGTCTCTCATGGAAGAGGAGTGTTGCTCTCTAGTTGTATAGTCTGTATGTTTATGGTAATACATCTTTCTTTAAGAGAAAGTGAAGGTCAATCAGTAATGTCATGCCCCTTCCTCTAGACTTTTTTAACCATCATGCATGTCAAAGACTAGAACAAGTTCTTTGTTTTAGGAAAATTAAATATGTTGAATAGAAAAAGTGGACTCTAGGCAGCAAAAGTCCAAACAATATTGTGACCTCAATAGCTGCTGTTCTCAGAGAATTTTTTTTGGCATTGTAGTGTTTCCCCAAAACCATCTTGCAATTATTTCTTTTTTCTTTTTTTTTTTAACTCAATTGAACTGTACAAATTGACCTCTCTGGGCACAAACTGAAAAATGGGGGGTTCTGTCTGAGCATGAGGAAACACTTTTTCACTGTGAGGAAGTTGTGGAGTCTCCTTCCACAGAGAGGTCCTTTCTGCTGTACCTGTGATGTTTGTCAGTGAATCGCAAGCAACATGAAATGAGCAGCTTTGACTTTCACATCTATCAGATCTTTTTCAAATAGCAGAAGAGGGATTATTTGAAGAGCAAAATGAAAGATTTGAGGATGTACTAAAGGAGTTTTTATGCCTAGATAACACATATTAAACCCAAAGGCTACTTTTGCACAAGTTTGAACTAAATTCCTTAATGAGTGCAGTTAAAACTTGAATATTTTGTGCCTTCAGGGGGCCTGAATTGTAACAGAATTCACATATGAAGAGTGGTAAATATAAAATACATGAAGCTGAGAAACAGAGAAGGTAACACAGCTCTGCAGACCTGGCTGTATTTTGTTTGCTGCCTGTCAGTCGTCTGGGATCATTTTGGGTGTGAGCCTATTGAGTCAGGGACAGGTCAGTTTAGAGGCTTTACATTCCAATTTTGTATTACTGAAGAAAAATGAAACTTGAACTCACCAGTTAAGTCTTACCAAATTTTTGTTGTTATTGTTATGTAGATTAATTTAGTAGTTGTGTGTTAAGTTTCATGTGGTGACCTCAGACTGACAAGAAAAGAATAGGGCAGTGATGTCACGCAGGCAAGAAGGAAGAGGTTGTGGTACTGCTTGTGTGATGTGCACTAAGTCTTTCAAATAGGATAGGTGTAGGTAATTCTTTTTTAAAACATACAGGAGGACAGCTGCCCAAACTTTAGCCTTAAAAAAGATAATAGTTGGGCTTTAATTGTGATACAGTTGTTTGGCCATCTCACTGTTCTGCAGTAAGAAAATGTATGTTTATTTACAAGGGGCATGTTGGGTCTTAGGGAGATGATGATAAACTTAAATTACACTGCTGTGCTTTAATTCCACATTAATTCCTCACAATACTTGAAATATATCTGTACCTTATCCCAAGTAATCTGTGCAGCTGAATAACTTGTATTTAAGTTCTGTCTGTGTGGTAACTTCAGCCATTGTTCTGTCCCTTCTCTGTAGCTTTCTGCCAGTTGCAGAAATTTTATTCCCTATTGCAGTTGTGCTCATACCTTCATACCTCATTTGTTCCAATGCATTAAAGTGCTTCCAAATATAATTAAAATTTCTAATTGAGACCTCGCATGTCTTTCTTCTGAGTTTTTTTGCTGTAGTTGGATTTTGTTCACTCTGGGAGAGGGATGATCATGTCGTAAGTCATTTACTTCATTCAGAAGTTTCTGTTAACAGTGTTGTGGCTGGGCACAGGTGAGGGTCATGGTCTCAACCATGAGACATACAAATCATGTGAAAACAAACAGGTGAAAAATTATGGCTTGATATACATGTTCAGCTGTGAAAAAGAGTGTAACTCTGTTTTGGAGTATTCTACAAATATAGTAGTTTTTACCTGAATGTCAGATGAAGCTGTCAAGGTTGGTTAAAGAAATGCCAATTTTCATGTATCTGTTAGATTAGGATGATGGGGATAGTGTATCTCTGGGGCGGGTTGGCCTTGGCCAGCAATTAAACACCCTCCAGCCACTCACTTTCTCCTCCAATGGGGTGAGAGAGAGAACAGGAGCAGCAAGAGCAAGAAAAAGCTTGTAGGTTGAGGTGAAGACAGTTTAATAAATACAGGTGAAAAGTTTAAAAAAAGAAAATAAAAAAAAGGTAAAACAAACCCCAAACCAAAACAACAAAACCCCAAACCAACCAAATTGCCAACCAACAAAAAAGCCCAACCAAGTGATACAAAGGCACGTTTGCCACCTCTCACAGGCAGACTGGTGCTCAGTCAGTCTCTAATCAAAAGAAGATGACCTTGGAAGGACTACCCCAAGTCTGTATTGCTAAGTGTGATGTTTTATGGCCTGGAATATCCCTTTGTGTTGGCTCCAACCTTTCTCCCACCCTTACTCAAAGTGAGCAGCAAAGGGGGCCTCCGTGCTGTGCAGCCACTGTGCAGCAATAGCTCAGGCATTGGTGTTACCAGCATGGCTTTAGTCACGCATTTAAAACACAGCTGATAGGAAGGAAGTTGACTCCATCCCAGCCAGAACCAATGCAATCCATTTCGCATTGAACCAGGTATGATGCAGCTGTTAATTCTGTGTCCTGTTAGTCTTTGCTGCTGCAGTGCATTGGTGTGGCTGTGCCGTGTTTGGAGTTGTCTGCTCCTGAAAGGAGTGGAGCTGCATTGTGTTGGCACATACTGAGGGATTGGCCCCTGAATGTCCTTCCCAGCAATGTGCTCCTGGTATCTCAGTGTCTGGACTGGTACTGCTTTACATTCCAGATTGTGTGTTAACCAAAATGTAATAAAACTACCTTGTTAAAACAAGCAAATCTTAGTTGATCTCTGGATTTTGGTTTGATACGTGGACTGAGAGTTAGTGTTTCCCCTGCTCCTCCCATGAGAAGGCAGAAGAATGACTGCTGGTTTTGTTTAAGAGTGCTGAGCCAGATTTAAAGTAAGAGGTTTCTTTTACGATTGCAGAACTAAGCAAAATGTTTGAATGATTCATTATCATTTGTGTTCTGTGAGTTCAAGTGTGGTATGAGGAAATGTCAGTATTGCCATCCCTATTTTGTTCGCTTGTCCTACCACTTTTTTTCCTCTCATAAATTAGTAAATAGGTTTTGATAGGGTCAGACCTTTCTGTCCCTAGGCTTGCCAGCTGCCATTTAACTTCAGTGACAAGTTTTCATGCATGAATTTCACAAGCTTGAGCGCTTTATTCGCAGAGTCCTCTCAGTCAGATGCGAGGAGGCTATTAGAGATTTAATAAGGATGTGCTGCATTCACAGCTGAGTGAGCCCATCTGCGCCTTGCAGAGAGGACTGCAGGCTGCCATGAGGCACAGCGCTGCTTACATAAGGAGGCAATGGCTGAGAGTGCTCCACTTCTCTCCTCCTCCCTCCACACTGAGTTGTCATCAGTGGCTGATAGCAGAGAGCACCTGCTTGCTGACTCAGCTCCGGAGGTCAAGTGTGGCGAAGGCTGTCACAGCTGAGCTGACCCCAAGTGATTGCTGCTGCTCTGTGAGGGACAGTAAATGTAAAGTAGAAATTACAGGTTGTAACATTAGAAGGATTTAAATAAGACCATCTTTCTACTGAAAGTTTATTATTATTGATAGTAGGTGCTTTGCAAATCTGATTCTGCTATTTTGGGGCACTTTGAACAAACTGTAAGGATACAGACAAAAATACATTTGACAGTACAGGCAAAAATATGTTTGACAGTGCGTAATGAGCTGAGTGCTCCCCGTTTAATTGTATTGATACTTGACTGTCTCAAGCTGTGATGGAATAAGGTTGATTTATGTTGCAGCTAAACTAACATGTAAATTGGAAAAAAAATGGAAAGTGACAGTAGCTTCTGCACAGTTTCCATGCAGTTAATGTTAATAAATGGCAGTGTTTTAAACCTTGCTTAGTGAGGTTTATCATTCATTGCAGTGTGCAGGCCTGAAAGAACCACTTACTTTTTCAGAGGGTTTGTTACTCTGATAGTGATATTGTGTTTTCTCTGTGTGCATCTTTGTTTATGAATTCACTAAGTAGCTTCTCTCACTAAGAGCATTCAAGTTTTTCGTGCCATTGTACTGACATTATGTGCTTAATCAGTTCTTAATCTAAAACTGAAACTTCTAATTCTGTGTTTCTGGCTTGAATGGCATTCTATTAGTTCATTAACAGACAGGAGACTTGTGTTTTCATCTGCCAGAGTATGTCTGACAATAAATAGATTGCTTAATTTTGTACCTAATACTTACATTTTTCTGAGAGCAGAATCATCATTTTATCTATTTATGGTGTACTTACTAATATGATAAATGATGAGTTGTGTCTATCAAATGCTGTGCTGGATATGTCAGTGTCTTTGTTTCCCTTGGTACACAGGGAATGTTTAGAATTGTTGAGGGTTTTTTCAACATATTTCTCAGTGCATTTAAAAGTACGGGGTCCATACCCCACTGCCAGCTTCTTAAACTGGCATCATCTGCCTGTCTTTTTGGTATTCAAAAATACTGGCCTTTAAGATCAGTATTTTGCAGTGTCTGACTTTTTTCATGATCCAAGCTTATCTGTCTAAAAGCATTTTTTTTCTCTCAGATATAAGGAAAGATTATTTCATTGCTGATTTGGCTGAAATACAGTAATGTAGGTTCATCTGAATATTAATTCAGATGACAAACAACAAAAAACTTTGTCAAACTCTTACTTTATTTTTACATTGAAATGAAGACCAACCCAAGCCATATTTAATGATTCTGGGACACCTGCCTGAAAAGTCAAAATACGGCTCACTTGTGTGTTAGTTTTAATTGACAGTGTCTTTTCTGTATTTTTATCTTGTTACCCCTTTCTATTTGTTTTAATGTTGATAATTTCTGTCTTTTTAAAGAAAAACTGAAGTTCTGTATTCTTGTATATCTCTGCACTCAGGTGGTATGATTTCATAGGATCATAGTCATCAAATTTTGTTAAAACATCACAAGATATTTAATTTTTCATTATATAACCTCTTTTCATTATATTAACTTTTTTTGAATTCCAGAAGAAAATTGACAGCCTGCAGATGAATCAGTATTACAGTCGATACAGATATGATACACATTTTAATAATACCTAGAAGTGTTACTGAACCAAACCCTGTCTGATTTGGTAATGTTATTCAGCACCAGTGAGCATGTTGCTTTTTCTGTGTTTCTGTGTAGTGAAGTTATTGGCATCTCTGACAATGTCAGTGCTGCACTTAGGCCACTTCAGTGGTTTAGGCATTGTTTTTATATTCCTGAAGGGAAGTTCTGGCCAGGTGGGGCTTGGTCTCTTCTCCCAGGCACTCAGCAATAGGACAAGGGGGCACAGGCTCAAGCTCTGCCAGGGGAAATTTAAGTTGAAGATCAGAAAAAAATTCTTCACAGAGAGAGTAATCAGGCATTGGAATGGCCTGCCCAGAGAGGTGGTGGATTCCCCATCCCTGGAGGTTTTTAAACTGAGATTGGCCGTGGCACTGAGTGCCATGATCTGGTAAATGGACTGGAGTTGGAGCAAGGGTTGGACTTGATGATCTCGGAGGTCTTTTCCAGCCCAGTCGATTCTATGATTGTATGATTGTCAGGTGTCTTCGATCTTAAGAGTGAATGTTAAAGATAATAATCTCTGGTTCAAGAAGGCTTGAAGGCCTTTCTAAAGTGGATTGGATAATTTTTCAATTGTCAATTTAAAAGAAAGCTCAGGCCTTCATGGAGTTGGACAATTACTCCTTTTTCCAGGGGAAGGGAAAGCCTTGTGGGTTACATTTTCATATAGCCCAAGTATTGGAGTAGATTTTATTTCCACATTTCTATCATGCCAGTTTTTACAGAAACTGATTTTGTGTCCTTTATTCTACTCAGGCATATTTATCACAAGGATGCTTAAAGGACTGTCTTGTAGTTAAAGCTGTGGTTTTCACCTGTTGAAGAAATGTGACCATTTCAGGGTGGTTGTTGATAGTGTCTCTGTATTCTGTGAATTTACCTTTAAAGGATGCAGTAGGTTAAGTTACAGATAATAAAGATTTGTGATACTTATGTCTTTCTGTTACCGAAAAATACTTTGTAACTAAACTTTGCAAATCAGAGGTTAATGGGCATCTTAGTACAGAAATATGTAAGAAAAGTGTAAGTCCCTAGGACATTGTTTTCAGTTGTCTTTTCTTGTCCAGGATATATTGTGGTGAAATGTTCCCTACAGCTGCCTCAACTACAAGCTTTTAAAGTTTATTTATGAGAATTTTAGTAGGAAAAAAATATAGTCAGGTTATAAGGTACTGATTTTTTTTTCATGGTGAATGGTGTGGTGCATGAGGCAGGACTTGGAAGTGGGTGCAGTACTGAGCAGAAATACTGTACGAATTGTAATCTTTGATTTCTTCTCAGGAAGTGTAAGCAGGGTGCTGTTAACTTGTACTTGTGTTGTTTCTTCTTATGCCTAATTCTTACATTCATGGTGGAAAGTACTGACTTAAAGAGAAAAATCAGGTCTTGCATGTCTAGATAACAAAATCAGTGCCCCTTTCTTTTTGTGTTCTGTTGATGCAGTTTGAGTTGTAGGAGTGTTTGAAACTGAATTCTGTGGATTTTTTTCTCTTGAGTGTCCATAACCTGCAGCACAAGTCCTTCAAGCTTTATTTTCATTTCATTAATACTGCTTTGAATGATACGTTAATTCCTCCTGCCAATTATTTTTCTTAAAGTTATTCATAAGTAAAGATAAATCCCTTACTAATACAGTAGCTTTTCAAAAGTAAAATGTGTTTAACTTAGTTGTGTTAATATTTCCCTTATATCAGAGAGTATTTATAGGACTGACTTTGGCCATTTGAGCAAGAGGATATAGAAGTTTACAACTTCTATATCAAAAGTTCTGTGACTGTAGGAGTTCAAAACAAGAAAACTGTATGGGCTTAGACTGGGTTTGTTTAAACAAAAATAAAACCCTTTCTCCACTGAATAAATGTGTACACAGTTTAACTTGCAGCTTATTTTATCTCTCTCAGCTATTTGAAACAGTGATGTTGGTTTTACAACACTAAAGGTTTCAATATAGGTTTTAATAAAGGTTTTACATTACTAGGTGCAGAAGACAGAAAAGATGTCTAAATTTTTTTAAGGGCAAAAAAAGAGAGAAAGGAGTGGAGGAGGCCAGAAAATCTGTAATAGTCAAAACTGCTGACTACTTAATTTAAAGAAGTTTTTCGTAGAAGCACATGATGTAATTACACGTAAGCTCTAGCAATACCTTACCTAGTATATTTGGCAGTTGGTTTTGGTTTTTTTTGCAAATTTGGTGTGTGTTTATGAAGCACAGAAGAATTTATTTCAAATTACTAGGAAAAGGTGATTATATCTCTTTAGTGAGTGGTAGTTTAACATATGGATGTCTTCGGGTGATTTGGTGTCAGTGAAAGCAGTAATGTTTATGCCTGAGATCTTCAAGATCCCTGGGAGTTAGATTGTTGTGTAAGTTGGGGATGAAATAGTTTCTGCTTCAAAAAATTCTGGTTTTTACAGTAAGTAGATGAAACATGACTTTATACAAATGTTTTGATGCTTGTTTTGCAGATGATGTTCTGACCCCGAATACAGAGAACGGAAATTTTCCCTACCAAGTACCGAACTTCCATAAGTGTGAGATTTGTTTGCTGTCTTTTCCAAAAGAGACCCAGTTCCAGCGCCATATGAGGGATCATGAGCAAAATGACAAGGTATGAATTTTCATAGGTAGAACCTGTATATGTTGATATTTTCATATACTGTCAAGTAAAGCTAACACAAGACATCTTTTCCTTTTTTTTTTTTTAATTCACATCACTGGTAATTACTACTTGGGAACCTCTGAGTTTTGTGAAATTTCTTTTTCATGTTATCTCGTGTTTCCTTTGAGACAGGACCTTACTTTGATGCTGTTCATTTACGTTTCCAGATCAGTGATTTTTAATTTTAGCCATTTTCTTTGATTTATAAAATACTCAGGAAGATGAGAAAGTGTATGGGTTTGTTTCAGTTGAATTTGTGAAGTGATTCTACACATTAGCAATAAAAAGAAAATAATACTTACATTGTTTACCTGGACTTCTCTAGTAAACTAATTTAGTACATATGTATTAGTCAACAGATTAATGTCATCACTTTAGCTGCTTAGAAATCAAATTTGGGAAAGAATGAGAAAATCACATGCCTGTATTTAAGACTGGACTGACTTTTTACTTGAAACTTTTGCCACAGGTTGCATCTCTACTATGAGACATTTATTTCTTTTCCCTGCTTTGTGTTTCACAGAGCTCAAACTACTTATGTCTGATGGAAAACTATTTTTATTACTTTTTAAGGTAGTCATACATACAGATTAGTTTTTACAAAATGTAGCACTTTGAGATAATTCATGTATACAAAGAACAACTTACACAAGTTTCAATGTTATAAAGTTGATATAATTAAAACCATGCTATTGCAAACTTATGGAAGAGCCTTTATATCTAGAAGTGAAGGTGCTCTTTAAGAATGAATACTGGTTGTGCAGATACCAACTGAAAAGCAGTCAATTGTAGTATAAACTAAATGTTTTGCTCTTTTGATTATTGATTTTGCTTAAGGAGATTTCATGGAATCATAGAATATCCTGAGTTGAAAGTGATCCACAAGGATCTCTCAGTTGGGCTCCTGGCCCTGCGCAGGGACCATCCCCAAGAGTCACACCATGTGCCTGAGAGGATTGTCTAAATGCTTATTGAACTCTGTCAGGCTTGGTGCTGTGAGCGCTTCTCTGGAGAGCCTGTTCTGGTGCCCAACCACCCTCTGGGTGAATCATGAACACAGTTCAAGTAGGAAAGTCTATTTCCATCTCTTGCTCATTCCTCTTCCCTACTAACTTCACTCTCCTCAGACAGTCTCAGTTTTGAATCTCTGCTTTCTTTAGTTCCCCTACTTTCTTTCCCCATGTGCTCTTGAAATGCTGTATTTGTATTTTCAGTAGTGAGATGCAAAGGAGATAACATAATGAAAATTGGTATTATTAAGGGTCATTATCCTATATGTAGGTGCTTGAACTGCTCCTTTTTTTTGATTTTAGCATTTTGGTTTGTATGGTTATTTGTGTTGCCCAGGGTATATGCAACTTATGGGAAGACTGAATTTCGACTCTATTTTTTGATTTTAACAAACAGCCTCACCGGTGTGACCAGTGTCCAATGTCATTTAATGTTGAATTCAACTTGACTCTTCATAAATGTACTCACAATGGCGAAGATCCTACGTGTCCTGTGTGCAACAAGAAATTTTCCAGAGTAGCCAGTCTGAAAGCTCATATAATGCTACATGAGAAAGAGGAGGTAAACTTCATAACTTGAATTTTGAAAATACATGTCATAATGGTTGTATCTAATCCCTTACCTGTATGCCTTAGATTGGAGGATGCAATAAATTGTTTGGTTCAGAAGAAATATAAAATTTTTACTGGGGAGTCTGTTTTGATAACAGCTACGGAAATTACTGAATGTAACTAAGTGTTCCCACCCTGTCTTCATTAAGAAAGAGAATCTGTGGATGTTTTGACAGATAACATCATATTATATCTGTAAACATTAATTAATTGGCTATTTACAAACACTTTTGTTTTGAAGGTATTTCTGTGATTTCATTTAAATTGGTAAGGCCACATGTAATAATCCAGGGGATCGTGTTTGATGGCAGATGTCATGGGGAGGCAGTCTCACCATTTATAGAAATAGATGAGGTTGTTCCCTTATCTACAACTTGAGAATATTTTGTGTTCCTTTCCCTCTTGGAATTTAATTTTCCGTTTTTATAGGGTGTTGGTTAAATTCTTAGCAAACAGTTAATACGTGGTGGTATTTTGCACAGTTTATAGTCATTACTGGATTTTTGCAGTTGCCAGAGTTGATTTTACTGCCAAAAATACCAAGTTTTCAATCAAGTAATTCCCTCTTCCCCCTGTGAAATCTTTTTTTAAAATTACATTTTGTGTTGGAGAATTGGACCTGAGACAAATATATGCTTTATCGTCAGGCTTCTGATGATAAGTTTGTGTTAACAGGCCTGTTTGCACTTTTCTAATCCAGGCAAGGCATGCCATATATAGTGACTGTATTCCTTCTTTAATCATGTTTTAGTTCACATTTTGTCATGTACATAGCCAAGATAAGTGGACTTGAGTAGAATCATAGAATCGATTGAGTTGGAAAAGACCTCCAAGGTCATCAAGTTCAACCCTTGGTCCACCTCCAGTCCATTTACCAGATCATGGCACTCAGTGCCACGGCCAATCTCAGTTTAAAAACCTCCAGGGATGGTGAATCCACCACCTCTCTGGGCAGGCCATTCCAATGCCTGAGTACTCTCTCTGTAAAGAATTTTTTTCTGATCTCCAACTTAAATTTCCCCTGGCAGAGCTTAAGCCCGTGCCCCCTTGTCCTATTGCTGAGTGCCTGGGAGAAGAGACCAGTCCCCACCTGGCCAGAACTTCCCTTCAGGTAGTTCTAGACAGTGATGAGGTCACCTCTGAGCCTCCTCTTCTCCAGGCTAAACAACCCCAGCTCCTTCAGCCTCTCCCCACAGGGCTTGTGCTCCAGTCCCTTCACCAGCCTTGTTGCCGTTCTCTGGACTCGCTCCAGCACCTCAATATCCTTTCTGAACTGAGGGACCCAGAACTGAACACAATACTCAAGGTGTGGCCTCACCAACGCAGAGTACAGGGGAAGGATCACTTCCCTGGTCCTGCTGGCCACACTATTTTTGATCCAGGACAGGCTCCCATTGGCCTTCTTGGTCACCTGGGCACACTGTTGGCTCATGTTGAGCTTCCTGTCAATTAGTACTCCAAGGTCCCTTTCTGTCTGGCTGCTCTCCAGCCACTCTGTGCCCAGCCTGTAGCGCTGCAGGGCGTTGTTGTGGCCAAAGTGCAGGACCCGGCACTTGGCCTTATTGAACTTCATCCCATTGGAATCAGCCCATCTCTCAAGTCTATCCAGATCCCTCTGCAGAGCCCTCCTGCCTTCCAGCAGGTCAACACTCCCTCCCAACTTGGTGTCATCAGCAAATTTGCTGATGACGGACTCAGTCCCCTCATCTAAATCATCAACAAAGATGTTAAACAGGGCTGGACCCAATACAGACCCCTGGGGAACACCACTGGTGACTGGCCGCCAGCTGGATGCAGCTCCGTTCACCAGCACTCTCTGTGCCCGACCCTCCAGCCAGCTCTTAATCCAGGAGAGGGTACACTTGTCCAGGCCATGGGCCACCAGCTTTTCCAGGAGTATATTATGGGAGACAGTGTCAAAGGCCTTGCTGAAGTCCAGATAGACACATCCACAGCCTTCCCCTCATCCACCAGGTGGGTCACCTGATCATAGAACGAGATCAGTTTGGTCAGACAAGACTTGCCCCTCCTAAACCCATGCTGGCTGGGTCTAATCCCTTGTCCATCCTGTAGGTGCTGTGTGATTGCCCTCAGGTTGATCTGCTCCATAAGATACTTTTGTTGCATGTTAATGTATCTATAATGATACATGGCTTAATGGGTATTCTTAAGGAAACTTGATTTATGATTTGCTAGAAACATCAGAATAAGGAAACCAAGCATCAGGGAAAGATGCAGAAGCGTGACTTTGGTATTCATTTCCACCACTAAGTGATTTTTCCCAGCACTTCTGCAGCTCTGATTTTGATACTTGGTGCAGATGTCAGGAGAGTAGGCTGTGTAATGCCTTCTAATTTAAAATTCAGTCTGCAGCTTGAAAATTAAGTTTATAAAAATATGAACACCTTTCAGTTGCTAGCAAATGTATTCTTATAATGCCCAGTAATTTTGTAATAAAACAGAGATGAATGGCAACAATTAATTCAAAGAGAACTGCAGGAATAACTTTCACAGTAGTTATGACCAGGACCTGTAGGAGAGCTGTAATTTGAATTTGAAGCTACAAGTATTGATTTTGGCTCTAGCTGTCATTCAAGAGTTTTTACAATGTGCAGGACAAGAAGTTACCAATGGAGTACATTCTCCCTCTTGTTTGCTGTTCTTCCTTTTGCTGTTAGAAGGGTTAAAAATCTGAGAACAGAACAAAGGTAGAGACTCATTTAGGGTATATATGCAGCAGTTGAGGAGATTGCTGCACAAGCTGCAGTTTTGATAACTTTAGCCCTGTTTTGTGCTGCATCAGGGAGCTTTATCTACAGATGAATGCAGAAGGGCAAGAAAAGAAATTAGTGATATTAGCCTCTTGACCTCTCCAATTAGATTTGGGAGAGTGTGCCTGTGAAACTCAGACCTTTGTGATTTGTGTGTGATGAACTGGTATAAGGGAAAAACTCCACATTTGAAATTCCTCACTGATTTGGGGTAGCTTTCTCTTAATAACTCATTAAGAATGTACCTTGTGTAAATGTGTACAAAAAATATTCCCAATCTTGTACAAGATCCTTGATTTTGTCCCTTTCCTCAGTGGAAATGTACACTGCTACTTTTGGACATGGTGACACAGGAATACTGAATGAAAAACTGAAAAAAATAACTTCATTGCATTAAAACTGCTACTTTGTCTTCTGCTTTACCCTGATCTTGCTTTCCTACAGCCAGTTCCACAGCACTGAATAGAAACATACAGACTTCCATTGTCTCAAATGCTTTATCTTAGGCTATCCTCTTGTTTGTGGAAGTTGCTTATTCAAATATGTGTATTAACAACTTATTGTCATACCTGTATGTTGGAAAAATGCTGAGAAGTGATTGAAAAACTTAATTTTGAGGTCTGAGCTTGGTAGAGTACACATTATAATCTTCCCTTCATATAATTTCCCCCTACTTTTATGAAAGGATCATCATAAACTAAATGTGTGACACAAGAACAGTATTTTTCAGTAAGTATTCTTACACAGATTTGAGTGTATGTCCTAAAGAAAGTATTACTTACTGTCTCACATGGTAGCTTTAGTCCAGTAATAATGACATATGGTTAGATTAAACAAGTAATTTTTGAGTTGGTAATTAGTTTCATTAATGAGCTTCAGCTTTATAAGTTTTTTTGTGGAAATGCCTGGTGGTGCTGCTGCATTTCTTTTTTTAGACTTGAGGAAGAAATTTATTGTCAAAACATTTTCAAAATAATATTGCATACCTGTGTTCCTCTTGATTAAAATGTTCTTGTCAATTCCTTATTTAAATGAACGCTTGTTTTCTGTTGTTTTTGTTTTTTCTTGTTCGTCATCCAAGGAGTGGGGGAAAAAGTGAGTAGGATAAAAACTACTTCCACTTGCAGTGATAATTGCAATTTCTAAAAAATAAAGTGCCTGAAGTTACTGAGGCACACCAGTGAGGAACAGATAACAGAGATGATGGATATTTTTAGACATTTAAGCTTAACTCTCAGCTTAGATTGCATAAAATATAGACTGATAAATGAAATTAATGTTTTCAAAAAACAGAAGGAAGTCAAATAAGTGCAGAGCTTTTAGTTTTCATTGAAACAATATTTGACTTCTATCTTCATCTGAATTTCAGAGAATTGACAATACTTTTGCATTATACTCTAGAAATATAATTTCCATTCTAAATTACATGGAATACTAATATAACTGGGAAATGGTGTGTTTAACACTGCTGTAAAATGTATAGGTTATCTGTCAGGAACATTATGTGTCCCTACTGATTCCTATCAGCTTTTCTGTGAAGATAGCATAATAAAATTCAGTACTAATTACTGTTTTAAAATGACAATCTGTATCATTTTAACCAGTACAAGTGTGAAATCCCTGAATCTACAGTTAAGATGCTTGTGGTTAGAAAGTAATGTTTGTTACAAATGTGTCTGTAGGTGATAGTGTAATGGCACTGAGCTAAGTTTGTGTGTGTCTTGAATCAGCCTCCCAAGGGAATAGGGAATGCTGATGTTGGTACTGAAGTGCTTGGTTTTGCTGCTGTATGAACTTTTTTCTGAATTCAGTTCCAGTGTAGTTTCTTAAAATATAAATATTAATATAATCTTGCAGTGATTATTGTTCATTATTTATATTACAGGGCTCATAAACTTTTTTTAGTTGTATACTTCTATTGCTGCTTGCTTGCAGCTGCTAATGTCCATAGAAGGATATGTTAATTTGCTTGAGGAAAGCTTGTGTGTGTGCACTGCTGTATGGGAATACTTTTAAAAATCAGCGTCTGTTATTTCTTTCAGAATCTTATCTGTTCAGAGTGTGGAGATGAATTCACTCTACAGAGTCAGCTGTCCATCCACATGGAAGAACATCGTCAAGAATTGGCAGGCAGTAGGATCCACAGCTGCAAATCTTGCAAAAAGGAATTTGAAACTTCCTCACAGTTAAAGGAGCACATGAAAACTCACTACAAAATAAGGTGACAATCACGGGATTGTAACAAAATGAGCAGATGTTACTTCTATGGTGATAGCTGAGAAAAGCAGGAGTAGCATTTCCAGTCAGCAAAGTACCAGGATCTGTGCAGATAATTTCTTTTTTTTTGGTATGCTGTTATGAAATGGCATTTGCTTTTTAAAACTTTGCTAAAGTGGATGGTTATTTTTGGAGGCTTTTTTCCCTTGTATTTAGGCGCACATACTAAGCATAGTTCATCTGCTAGCTATTTGTAAACATGAGTTAAGTTTTTCTGATGCAAAGTGATATTTGAAGTGTGTTTATGATTTTAAAGGCTAATAGCAGTACATTGAAGCAAATGTGTATTAATTTTACATAGCCTTTATTATAATGACAAAAGTTCTCATGATTGCCTTCTGGAAAGATGAGTTGTTCATTGCAGTTTAATCGTTTCTTACAACTGGTCTTCATCACAATCTCCCATGAGTTTCTTGTAAATCTGAAAAGGCAAGAAATGCAAGGAAAAAAAAAGAGGCCTGATAAATGCTGTTCTTATTTTTTCTGGGTATTTGTTCTGTCCTTTCTTTCAGCTCTCTAGCTTAACTTTACTTTTAGGAATGTGAGAATTTTTTTAAGTTAGAAGGAAGAAAAACTTACTTCTGCTTGTTTAGTTTATACATCAAGAAAGCCTAAAGTCATGACAGGTGATTTGTGTCTTTTAATCTTTTCTCTGTTCCTATAAAAACAGATGGGGAAAATTACATATTTAAAAACAAGAAATATTGGCTATTTAACAGTTCTTTTTATTGGCAGATGATACAAGTTCAAAGATATTAATAGTTGTGTTTGAGGAGGTTGAAAAAAGTATTGTTGTAGATTTCCGTTTGTAAACAGAAATTTGAGGGTTTGAAGTATGAAGTTATGTTTGTATTGGGTTATATAAATGTACAATATTACTTACAAAAACATTCTTGTTGTGGACATCTCCTGTGTAGAGATGTTAGGATGAATAAATACAGAATAGTAAAGTGAACATAATACAATGATTGTGATTCTGAGAGGGTATTATGCATGCTGACATAAAGGACATCTAAGTGCTTTGTGATGATTTTTTATTTTCCTAAGCATGGATTACTTCTGGAGTCAGACCTTCCTTATTTGAGATTTGTCTTATTTATCAGTTCAGATGTAGAAACATAGTGCAGTTCAGTAAACTACTACCTGTAATGGTGCTGCATTGTCTTTTCACCAGCAGTGCCAAACACAGCCCCTGTATGTGAGCAGAGTTAATGACAGTGTTCCCACTCCAGTTCATTACAAAGCTCATGTAGCTCAGACCTTCTGTGTTTCATCAGAAATTATTTTGAAAGGAAAAATGTGGAAATTTGGATTTTGTTGTTGCATAAGAAAAGAGAATTAATGAATTACAAAAAATTAATATTTGGTATAACTTGGTTATGTAGAGTACATTTAAAGTTCAAAGACATACATCAATTTCAGTCATTTTTTTCAGTAAAAAATTTTCAGTAAAATAAGCTTCAGAGATTTTTTTAGAATTTAAAATTATGAAGAACCTTCTTCCCATAAGCTTTCTTTTCATAGAGTGGATGTGCTTTAATTGCCAGAAAGGTAATTGTTCTCTGAATCATTTGTATGGAAGGCTATTAGGAAGTTTTTAAGTTTGAATTTAATACTAATTTAAATTTAGTAGCTAGCTTTTGCTAAAAAGAAAATGGTCATTCTGCCTGTAAACAATGAAGTCCTTTAGGAGGTGATCTGATCTTTAAGAATTGTCCTTACAGTTGCCTCCAACTTGGGTATTATTTTCTTTGTTAATGTGCTCCAGATATAGCTGAGATATGTTGCTCATCAAAGAGTGTATTCTGACAATCAGACCAGTCTAGATACGTACTGAGGTGAAAAGCACAGGTTGTAACATCTGTGATGTTCTCTCTCCTTCTCTTCAATCTTCAGTTGACTTTATTCTGGATCTTTCTCTAAATTTTAGTAGATAGAATGAATAATATGTAAAATTAAAATATATTTTCTGTGCTCATTCTGTGAGGGTATAAAAGGACTTTAAAAATACATATAATTTTTTAAGTAACTGGAAAGGAAAATGTGCTTTCCTTTAAATATGCACTGAATATCTATGTTCTCCTAGAGTGGAAAGATGAAGAATTAGAAAAGTTTGATTTCTTGTATTGTGCACAGACTATTATTTCCCTGCTATTTTTTTCCTATTATACAAGTTGTGTTTCAATGTGATGGTGTGTTTTGCACTTTTGTTCCACATTCTTTCAGTTGTTTAGAGAAACACGAGGTATTTAGATTTGTTTAATATCAGCTAGCACTGAGCAGTACTGACAAGTTGGATTAATGTATAGGTGGTGTTACTCAGGCACTGTGGAAGATATGGAATACTCTTCAATACTCTGCTGGTTTGCCCACTGTCTTCTGGTTTCTGCTTGTTCAGCTGAGTTCTTGTGATGGTCTGCAAGATCTAGGGTTGGGTTTTGTTTTTCTTTTTTTTCCTAGTCAATTTTTCAGATTGCTGTTGATTTTTCTCAGCAGTAAGTTAAACTGGTTGGTTTGATTTTTGTAGAGAAATTAATTTTAGGAATCTATATCATCTGTTACAGTGATTCTGAGGAGACTGATTTGTATTTGAGGGGCAGGATAAGATACTTGGATTGTTAAATTCCTGCTCTTACGAGACTTCATCAAGTGCATTGGTACTCAGGTTCATGAGATTTTCATATTCCAGTTAAGAATAGAGGACTTGCTGTGTTCAGGCAAAAGAAATAGATATTGAAATGAAAGTTACTGAAAATAGTATTTGTGAAGTCACTGTATACTTCTGGCAGAATTTACCCTGCAAATGTGTTGAGAGAGCCTCTAGGATGTATCAGTTTTTATTACAGAAATATACTTTAAAAAGAGCTGTTTGCATTTTATGTAGTTATCAGTTTTACATTGTATTAAAATGATGGGGTAGACTAAAACTTCATCAAAATAATGCTTCATATTAAAATTATGTCATTATTTTATTATTTTTTTAATGACAGGATATCAAATACCAGATCTTACAACAGAAACATTGACAGAAGTGGGTTTACGTATTCTTGTCCTCACTGTGGAAAGACGTTCCAGAAACCGAGTCAGTTAACACGACATGTTAGAATACACACAGGTAAGGCTGTGGAAGCAATTATTTTAATTTGCATTTATTTTAAACAATTCAGTTAACCTGCTATTTTTTTTCTCTCCCTGTTGGGACTTGAAGTGCTATCAATACATTTGGCTCATCAGATGATGTTACCTGTTGGTTTAAAATAAACCTTACATGGTTACTTTGCTTAGGAAATTTATATTTTAGAATTTCCAGATTTATATAATTAAAAAAGGGAAAAAAATTCAAGTACTTTTTTAGGTTTCATTCGTTGCTAAATGCCAGTTTTGGTACTTAAAGTTTCAATGGCCCTAAAATTGGAATCCTTAGATAAGGGCCAGTCAGCTACTCTGAATAAGGTCTTACATACTCACGTGAACAGGTTCTGAAATTTCTAATCCCAAAAAGAGTATACACAAGAATTAATAGTACTGCTAAAATAGTGGCCTTGCATTTATTTTTAAATTGATTTATTTAAAGTTACAAAGTGAGCTTGGGAGGTGATAAGCCCAAATTGTAATTTTGGTAATTGAAGAAGTGCAGGTGACTGTTCAGATTTGCAGAATGAATAGCAAATAGTTTTTACTGGGTTGCTGTCATAAATATGTACATGCTTAACCCTTAAGCAATTGAAATAATTGAAAAATGCTGAGCATAAAATAATATAACAGTTTTTGAAGTTTACATACGACTTAGAGAATAGTTTCTGAGTTTCAGCCAGCTGTACGTAGTACAGCAGGAGTTTGGCTTTATACAAAACCTTCATTGAAGGTGCTCCAGTGCTATGCAGTATGTATGTATTTTTCATACATATGAAATAAATTTGTTTGTCTAGTTTTTAGCTATTTCAAGTATGCAGTTATGTAAGTGTGCAGTGTTGTTCATATTAGCGACCTGTTCAGGCAGTGGTGTGATGAGTTGCCATTTGCAGGAATGGCATAGTTTACCAGGGGAGAAATAAAAATACCATTGGGTGACTTTTAAGTATCTTTTTAAGTTCTACAGATCCAGTTATAGAACAGTAACACAAGAGGTCACCCTTGTACCTGCTTTAAAAAATTGCTTCTAAGTAACACCCAAGAAAAGGTCAGCAAAGATGAGGTTGAGTATTTTACAGTCTTGACTCTATTTGATACATTATTTTAGCTTATTCGAATCAAAATTAAGGAAACAAGATCATAGTTGGCTGAGGACACTTTTTTAAAGCTTCAAAAACTTCAAGGACATTTATGGGTCTTTTGAAGAATAGAGAGACATTTGTCTACTGGGAAGCCAGAGACAAAAAATGCAGCCCCAGTCTGCACATGATGGTAGGTCACTTTAAGTAGCTATCTAATACTCATTTAATTTGTGAAGTATGTTTTTAATCTAAACCTGCAAACAATCTGTCTGGCATTCAGTTGCTTGAGGTACTCTAAATATGTAGAAAAGAACAACTCTGCTGTAAAGAATTTAGAATCCCCAAGTCTTTAATTGTTGGAAGAGTCTGTCTGTGCTGCCTGTGCAGCTGTAAAGAATTTAGAATCCCCAAGTCTTTAATTGTTGGAAGAGTCTGTCTGTGCTGCCTGTGCAGCATTACATTGGTGTCTTCATTGCAATACTTTTTTTTGTTCATAGCCAGTCATTTCAAGAACTTACACCCTTTTGGGAAAAAAATAAATCTCAGGGACTGCAATTCCCATTTTAATAACAAGCCCTTCATTCCCCCTCTCTTACTAAGTTATACTTGAGAAGTAGAGAAATTCCACATTTCCACAATAGAATTAAGATTTAGTTTTTATAATGAGATTTACTTAAATAGGCAAACTTAACCTGAAGCAATGCTTCTGTGTCCACTAGCAGTTCTTAGTGAAAGCCCAATAGGAATTTTGTCACTATATTTCAAGATATTAAAAATACGTAAAATACATAGTTAAATATAAAATATACAGTTAAAACCTGCAGATCTTTAAGCATCTTAAAAACCCGTAAGCAGCAGAACAGAAAATATACATTGCTATAGTGAGTTATATTCTTGTAATCTATTTAAAAAAAAGCTGCTTTTATTCCAGGCAATGTGAATTTAATTAAGAACTAATAAGTCTAAAGTAGATGTAATTACAGCTATATAATTGGAAGTCATATAAAAATATTCATTAGAACTGCTTTAATATACAAAATATTTAGAGCATGGTGGTACTTACTGGTGTAGCAGACATAATGCACAGAATGCTCATAATGTTTTTGCTAAAGAAATTTGCAAAGGTGGAGTGTCCAGGGTGTTGGGGTTATACTGAGTTCATAGTGGGAAGTTCCCATTAGTCAATTAAGACACATTTTTAAGAAACTGAAGTTTATTCTTAGTATCTCTGTGTTTAAAATACATAACTTTGTAATATGTTTATGCAGTTCTCTTACGTTCTGTCACTTAAAATTTCTGTGAAATTTTTCCTGCCTAATCTGTGAACGTACAAATAACTGGAATAATGTGCAGCACTGAGAGCACCAAAATTAGGAAATTGTGGCAGAGCATTCCTGTAACAATATTGCCTAGTTTTTCTTTAATGTTCAGTAGGAATATGAGTATTCAAAGTTTTACAGTTATTTTTTGATCAGGATTGTATGATATCTTCTATAATATTTTATTGCATATTTTCAGTAGATGGTTGTAAAGAATGAATGGCTGTTAATAGTTACTGGGAGTGGGAACCATATTAGGCCATCTTCCGCAGTGTTGCTGAAAGATCTTTTGATTTTTGAAGTAAATAAAAGTTTAAATTTTTTACTGCTATTTATTTATTACTGTCCATTTCCCTCTGGTCCCTCTGCTTGTTTCAGTGCAGATACCTGCATTTTGTAGGATTTGGTGTACAAGAGGGATATATGAGCGTTTGTTTTTTTCTTTTTCCCTCTCCCCTTTTTTTCCCTCCAGTGCTTTTGCATAGCAGCTTCTGAGATCTTCCAAACCACAAGCTGGGAGAAGCTGTTCTGAATAATTGCTTCATATAGATTTCCTTAATTTTACCCATTTTAACCAGTAATGATCAGCTAGGTCACAAAACTTTCATCAGGGTGCATTTTCATCAGAGTAGGTGCTTAGGCAGGTGGTTGTGCTAAAACGATTGTCAAAACTCCCTGATACCGTTTGTTTGTGAGTATACACAGATGTCTATGGGCAATATTTTGTTTCAGCTTATACAATGTTCCGTTTAAATACAGGGAACTGCTAATACATCCTTCAATCTCCTCACCCCTCCTCTTCCCTTTTCTTCACAGGTGAAAGACCTTTCAAATGCAGTGAGTGTGGGAAAGCCTTTAACCAGAAGGGAGCGCTGCAGACCCACATGATCAAGCACACGGGGGAGAAGCCCCACGCCTGTGCCTTTTGTCCTGCAGCCTTTTCCCAGAAGGGCAACCTGCAGTCACATATACAGAGAGTTCATTCAGAGGTAAATGCATCGAGCCCTTAGTGCTGACAGACATCTTATTTAATTGTTGCTGTTCCTGTGTGCTCTGGTGCTGTCTGCAGCCAGCATAGATGTACTGCTCTAGTACAGAGTGTAGTTTGCTGCTTTTACTGGCACGCTTTCTGAATAAATGTATATGTAGGAGAAGTAGCAAAACCTTCATTTGCCATTGTCTTTTCAGTACATGGATAGAATAATAAGTAATGGGTTTAGATGTATAGAAATGCACCCATGTCTGTCCTGGGAAGGATGAGGACTAAATTCATTGAAAGTAAACCAAAAGCACCAAAGCAGAAAATGGTGAAAAATTTCATGGCCGAACAGTAACCCACTAATTCCATTGTTGAGCTTACTTGCCATTTGCCTTTGAAGTGTATGTCTTGCAGCATTTTTCAGAGGTTTTTTGGTTACAGGTGGACGAAAATTTCAGAATAAGATAAAAAATATTGTCTCAGACCTCTTTATGCCTGTTTTTTTTCTTTTTGATGGACAGTTTTTAAGATTCAAAAGGTACTGCTGTGATAGAGTAATACAATCTTCTGAGCAACATGGGCTGTGCAACTTTGTTCAGTAATTTCCTTGCTTACTTTAGTGATTTGTGGTTGGAAATACCCATAGAAAGAGAAGACCTAGTTTTGATTTGGAAAGTATGAAGTGATAGAGGCACATTTTGTTGCGCTTTTTTCCTCTGTGCAGAGTATCATCTTTGTTCTCTCTCTTCCCTTTACTCTGTCCAAGATTTGCTTTCTTGTTTTCCATTTTTGTGTTAGAGTGGTAGATACTTTCTGGATTGTTTTACTAAGGATCTTTTCAATGTATGTTGTATTAAATAGAATAACTTTGAGTCCTGTGTCCAGTTCTGGGCCCTTCAAGTGAGGAAGGACATTAAGGAGCTGCAGGAGCTGGGATTGTTTATCCTGCAGAAAAGGAGGCTCAGAGAGGAGTGACCACTCTCTACAACTACCTGAAAGGAGGTTGTAGCCAGGTGGAGTTGGTCTCTCCTCTCTGCAACCAGTGATAGGAGTAGAGGACATAACACAAGTTGTGCCAGGAGAGTTTTAGGTTGACATTAGGAAAAATTTCATCACAGAAAGGATGATTAGGCATTGGAATGGGCTGCCCAGGGAGGTGTTGGAGTCACTATCCCTGGAGGGGTTTTAGGGAAGAGTGGACATGGCACTCAGAGCCACGGTCTAGTTCGACAAGGTGATGTTCAGTCATATGTTGGACTCGATAATCTCAGAGATCTTTCCCAACCCAATTGATTCTGTGATTCTGTAACTTTATATGACTAGTCATTTTCACAGTTCACAGCTCCCTATATGTGATAGATTTTGCTACACAAAAAAAATCTAATAATTTACGTTGAATTTTTTCAATATTACAAGATTGTTAGACATGAAGTAAAAAATATTTTTCAATGTTTTGTGTTTCTCAGTTTTTCTGTAAGAAGGAAACAATTTTAAATGCAATTCTACCTCTCGATCACATCCTATGTGCATTTTGTAGTCCTGAGTCTACATTTTTGTTACTGCTTTGGGTAATTTATTGATTGTTTTCTTTCTTGCTATGGCTGTATTTTCTTCAATCCTGCACAGAACTCTGTGAATTCTTTGTTTTATCCTGAGACAGTTACAAAATAATGTTACAGATGATAATGAATTACAGATGTTCAGTTTTAGCAGTATTCTATTAGTTGATACCTCTTTGAGGAGGGTTGAAATTTGAAAATTTAACTGCTTTAATTACCCTAACCCCTTGGTCTGAAAGTCCCAAGCAAACTGCTGCTGATCACTTTCTTATTCTGTTTGTTCAGTTCAAACTACATATTAAACTTCCCTGCCCTTCACTGTGTTGGTTTTGTCTGCAAATTTTTCTCTTTGTACTTTGAAACCTCCATTTCTGTTATGTACGATGTTTCATCTTCAGACACAATTGATAAAGTTGCATTTCAGTTTTGCTTTTAAGTGCGGAATATTAGGAAATTGTAAAGAGGGAAAAGTCTGCAGCCTGTTTTGCGATGACATTTGTTTTACCATCTGGTGCTTCCCAGTGTTGAGAAGTTGTAATAGGCAATTATGGTCATGCATGTAGGTTACAGTTGGTTTGATATCCAGGATATACCAGACTGATTCC
Organism: Pithys albifrons albifrons; assembly: GCF_047495875.1. NCBI lineage: Eukaryota > Metazoa > Chordata > Aves > Passeriformes > Thamnophilidae > Pithys > Pithys albifrons. The sequence continues at coordinate 90,201,829 of NC_092461.1, forward strand.
ATAACTGCATATCGGTAACTAGAAAAAATAAATCATTTTAGTCTCATAATTCCATAGTTTATTTGTTATGTGAATAAATAATGGAAAACATATTGGGTAAATGCAGGGAAAATTTACTTAAATTTTTTTGTGGTTTTTTTTAAGGTGAAGAATGGTCCTACATACAACTGTACAGAATGTAGCTGTGTCTTCAAAAGCTTGGGTAGTTTAAATACACATATCAGCAAGATGCACATGGGTGGTCCACAGAATTCTGCAAGTGCTTCAACAGATGTCTCTCATGTTACAGCGGTAAGCTTGGCATGGTATATTGTGAAAAGGCCTTTGAAAGTTTCATTAGGTCTGTATCTTAGTTCCAGTAGTTCTTCAGATAGGTTAGAACTTTCAGAACTGTAGTTGTCTTTCGTCTTTTTCAAGTTGTGTGTGATTTCTGGTATGAATTTGCAGAATTAAATGTTGGGAGGATGTAAACTGGTCAAGTATAGGCAAAGCAGAATTTACAATTTGAGGGTTTGGTTGAAAATACAACAGTTTAATTCTACAGCTGGTGCTTTTAGCATGTCATAGTAAATACGTGCCCATGTAATTGTATAAGCAAAGAGAGAGAAGGGAGACTTTCTCTAAAAAGGGATTCCAGGGAATTTAACAGGGAAGAGTAGAGATAACAAATGTTATGTCAGTTGCGTATTAGAGAGAATTATGTTTTTTATTTGCAACTTTCTATGTGAAACTGCAGATTCTTACTTATTTGTATTTTTTTATTGCATCATGAAGTTGGTACATGATTTGGTTAGCGCTAGTGTTCTTCTCTTAGAACTGGCCTTCATTCTGCTCAAAACTTGCAGAGCTGGTTTCACAGCAAATCTCCGGGGTAATAATTCTGTTCTGAAGTTTGTGATTAGGCTCTGTCATCCCTTGTTGCATACCTGGGGATAAGCAATGATTATGTCCTTATTAAGTACACACTTCAAAACCTGAGGTTTCCTGAAGTGCTGTGCAACCAAAGAATGCACTCTTGTGTGGTGCATGAGCGTATCTTGTAAATTATGGTTACTCTAAGATTGTTATTTGTCTTTTGCTGCATCAGTACTTATAGCTGGTATTGGTTTCTGTTAAGTTGTGTTTATTTAACATATATAAACTATGAGTCAGTCATGCTGATTTTATGTGCTTTTGTTTCGCTCACATAGTCTCATTTTTCTGGGAAAATGAACTTTGCTCCTTTTCTGTATTTTATTAGCCATATTTTTCTTCTTTTTGACAAAGGTTTCAAATACTTTGTTTTCATTTCTTTGTAGGATTCCGTCACCCAGCCTTTAACAACATCCTCTGCTAATCTTTTGCAACCTGTTGATAATAAATGGAAGAATGTAAGTGTAAAATTTTTGCCACATTTTTGTGTCAAGATTAGGAGAAACTTTACAAGATTTTGTAGATTTTCCTTTAACTGATGAAAAAGGATATGCAGTGATCCTTTGTGATAAGTTGATCAGCTAACATGTAAAGGGAAGCTCCTTGGTGAATGCAGCTAGTTATACAGAGATGGGACAGGTCTTGAATGTATTACATTCCTGCATTTGTTTACATGCTCATGATTTTGCATATAGTTCTGTTCAATAGCTCTTCAAAATGGAGGCAAACATTCTTCTATATAAAAAGACCAGAGGAGAGTAAGGACTCTTAAAACTACTGGGTTGCCCTGCCCTTCTGCCTTGACTGTGCAGGGATATCATGGTGTGGTTTGGGTGAGGAGGGAAGGAGCTATGTTCATAATGGTTGAGCTGGTTGGAATTTGGGCAGCAGTGAAACTCTGGGATTCAGGAGCAGCCATGAAGCTGGGAAAGGAGGATGCAGAGCTGACTTCCTGGAACCCCATGGCAAACAGTGGTGATGCACAGGCAGGTCTGTATGTGCCAGTCCCACTGAGAATGCTGGCATGTTTTGTTGCAGCTGGACAGCAGCTTGTTTGTCACCTGTTGATTGCAGCGTGATATGTCAGTGACAGACCATCTGACTTACAGTCTCCCTTTCCCAACTTCAGCTACTGATTATCTACTCATGTACTAAGAATCCACAAAACGAAGAACTAGGAAATACCGCAATATTGCTTTAAAGTTGCCATAAACAGTCCAACAACTTTTCATTTTACTTTTTTGCTGTGAATTCATTGTTCCAGGACCACTTAACTTACAGCTGGACAGAACTGGTGTGAACTAATTCATTACTAATATTTTGTTGTATTAAATAATTATACTATTTCCTTTAAAGATTTTTAAAAAACATTGAAAGTGGGTGTTCTTCAAAAGGAGAATTTAAGTATTTTTTTCTGGTTTTTTGACCAGTTGAAATTAAAGTTCAAGTCTTGCACAGTCTCCTGCATTTTTCCAGATGTCCCCCACCCTAATAAAGCAATTTTGCTTTGTGTAGGGTAGTTTGTATTCAAAACCTCTACAGCAAATCAAGTTCCAGAGAGGAACAGATAACCTACATTTTTCTTAGGGATCAAGAGGATGTTTTTGTCTTTTTCTTCTACTGAATCCAAGTATTGGAATTAGACTCTTGTGGTCAGTGTGTCATATTGTGTGGTTTCCTGTACTTGATAGAGCATGCCATGTTTTTTATTAGTGAGAGGTATGAGTTGGGAGCAATGGATCCCATTGCCTGCTCCTCCCAGAACTGCCTGAAATTGCCAAGCAGCTTTCCCGCCACTCTGTTGCCAGCCTGTGGCAGTACATGGGGTTGTTGTGACCCATGTGCAGGACCCAGCACTTGGCCTTGTTGAACCTCATACAGTGGCCTCTGCCCACTCATCTGTCCTGTCCAGATCCAGCATTGTCTATGCTCTGTATTTCCCTCTGGCAATTTTTGCTGTTTTCAGTTGTCTGTTTATATTGTTCACTATTCATGAACTGTATTGATAATATAGGAGGAATCAGAGCCATCAAAATTCTTAAAATATGCTGTGATGTGTTTTATTATTGAGGAGATTCAAAGTGTGTTAGCTGCCCTGCCCAACAGATAAAATACTTAAGGGTATCCTCTGTTTTGAAGAAGAGGGAAAAATCTGTAGTCTCTCTAATAGGGAAGAGAGAAGAGAAAAAAGTTTTGAGGGTTGAGGCTAGACAAGTTGACACTGTGAAATAAAGTATGGAATTTTAGTGTGGGTAATTTACTATTGGAGCCACATGTTGAAGTTCAGTAGTAACAGAATAAGTTACCACAGTAACCTACTTGATTTAACAAACTGCTCTAATTTTTGTACAGTTACTATACTTGAAGGAGTAATTCCTCAGAGCAGTCACATGGTCGTGTTACACAGCAGATCAGACAAACCAAGGGTCATCACAAGGTCCACTATTCCAGTTGAACAAGTCTGGAATTTTGAAGCAGGAATAAAACACTTCATTCTCTATGCTATCATTCAAATGGAGTGTTGAAATAAGACTAGAAAGTGACCTCTGAAACTCATATTTTAATATTAATTTTAAAATTAATATTTAATATTAATGGTAACAAATTTTGTATGTGTGCATATGTGTATATTATTATTCAAAAAGGTAACTTCCATGAGATTGTCTATTAGCTGCTGTATAATGCACAGAACACACTGGTTAAATACATGTAATATTGTAATTTTCATGTCAAAGATATTGTTCCTTCATTAACAATTACTTTTTCTCTTGCTAAAGCCTAGGAAAATTTTTTACATACTTTTAGTGTGGCATCCTGTTCTTCCTAAGAGCTTCCCTGCATTCTGTTTCAAGAAAAGAAATTATCTCTATAAAGACCTGTTACACTCTTTAGCAAACTGCTTTGCTTCAGTTCCAGTTTATTGCAGTGAAAATGGCATATATAGTGTGCTTTATATTGTAAGATACATATTGAAATATTTACAGCACTTTTGCTAATTTGGAATATGAAGTGATGGAGTCTTTCCATCTGTCCCATTGATGAGGTGAAAAAAGAACTAATGGTTTAATCAGCAAAGTAACGTGATATTCTTACATGCATGCAAGAGAAGTGAGATAAGGATTTGTTTTATATCATCTCATGAGAAGGTTTTAAGAATACCTCCTCAAATTTTCAAGCTAATGTTTCTGAATTTATTTCTTTATAACTGTCCTTGACTACAGTGACTGTCAACTGTCTAGTGTAATCTGTCAGTATAAAGAAAACCTCAGGAGTTTTCAGATTAGGAAGAAATATTACACGTGAACCCTAAGATTACTCTCTGCTAAAAATGGTCTAGAAGAAGGTAACATTTTGTATCTGTGTGTATGTATGTGGTTGCACGTGCACCTGGAAGTGATTATTTTTAGAGAACAGAAGTGAATATGAGAAGCAAATAACCAGTGTGTTCTATGATACTGAATTACAGCTCTAACCACTGTATAAATATATATTCCTCTTTTCTACAGTAAAATAAATTATTGAAAGCAGTTGCTTCAGTAATTGTATACTCATGCCATGTATTTGTAATATGGAAGTTTATAAATGAAGGCAAACAGGAGTTCTTTATTTCCAGTTTTAAAAATAAATACCAAGGCTTTATATCACCTTTTTTATTTCGTATTGTTTTGCTATAGTAGCCTAAGATACAATTATGAAATCAAATATTAAGAAACTGGATTTTTAAATGCCAAGTTTTTTAGTATTCTGACAGAATTTGATGTCTATTTTAATTTTTAAGAAGATTCTTCTAATGCTAAGAGATTCCGAAGGTTGAAAGTTGAAGGGAAAAAGTTGGTAGTTTATTCTGAAAGGTTTTGATGTAACAACACAAATAATCTCATACAAAAAATAGTCCCAACTAATAGAAGGTTATTTCTTCCAGTGGACCTGCTTGAGATAAATAAATGCGAACTTTAAAAAGATAAGCATGTTAGTGCTGATTATTTGTTTTCTAATTATTTTTCATGTTGTCTCTAGCTGTGGAATTCTGTAACTGATTCCTGTGTTTCGTAAACTTGCTGAAGGTTCAGTAGTTATAATAAATGTAATTCAAACTGTGAGCTTATAATTTCAAACTTGGAAGAACTCAAAAAAAAAGAGATATACAGATGCAATTCTTTAGTGGAATGAACAAACCTTGAATGAGAGCTCTGTATAATCCTTCTGTCTTATACAAGTAGATGTCTTTGTCAGGTAACAGACATTTCAGATAAGGGAGAATGACTTTTCATCTTCCTTTACAAATGTACTACTGTGTATTTCAGGCTACACATTTTCGGTCTGCACTTCTTCAACAGACAGAAAACCAGGTGTCTCCAGGTGCTGCTCACCAGGGTCAGCAGGCTGTCACTGATGTCATTCAGCAGCTCCTTGAGTTATCAGAACCAGGTCCTGTAGAAAATAACCAGCCTCAACAACCTGGTCAACAGCTCAACATTGCGGTGGGAATCAGCAGAGATATTTTGCAGGTAAGAGCTCTGTGTGAGAACAGCTTCACATTTCAGTGGCTTCTTTCTCGTTCTTTCACATATTTTAGTGAAATTGATTCATAGTATTTTCAATTATAGCATTCCTTATGCATTTTTAAACAATTATCTGTCAAGAAAGAATTATTAAAGGTCTGTTGAATGGGTGTGGAATGCACCAAGATATCTTTTTGTATAATAATACAAAAGAAAGGTTATATGTATTGATGATTTGGCCTAGAAGAAAGCTTAAGTGCACACACCCATATATGGATATTTTTATTGATCCCTTTAGCTTTTTTTCTGTTGCCTGGAAGCAGCTTGTGCCATGTCCTTAGATTATGACATGCTTAAATCATGATGACGTTTAAGAGGGGAAAAACATTTTTATCTGGCTAAAAAATGAGAATGTATACATGGCCTTTACCCTGTTCTAATTAATAAGAGCTGTTTGAATATTTCCTCTTTGTGCACAAATTTTTTGTCTGAAGTCAGCCAGTGTTTTTCATAACCTGTCCTTGATATGTCTGGCAGTAGGAGACACTGTGTAACAGAAGAGATGCAGGACAGTAATTCAACTGTGTGTGCTTGTTCTGCAGCTTGCACCATGTAAAGGCACAAACAGAATGGGACAGGGCAGAGAATAATACTCATTAATATTAGTGGTAGCCTGCTAACCTTTAAGCTATCTTTTCTTCTCTGGTCTTTTAAGTACCATTTTAATTTCTTTTTGAAACACCTGAATGTTACATGTAGCTATTGTGCAGGTTCACCATGTTACGTGTACTGAGTTCTCATGTCTGGTACCTGATGTGTTGTTGTAGAAAATAATGATACATAACTATGATCCTGATAGCTATTTTAAAAAAAACCAAATTGTTTGATGAAAGTCAGCTGCTGGCAAATGTATAAGTGCAGGACATCCAACTTAAAATCTAGCAGACAACCAGAATTCAGTGTTGTGTAATAATGTGTTCGCACATTTGACATCTAGCAGAAATTCTGTGAGAATGAGATATTCCTTTAATTATTTTTCCATTATATCTTTCAGGAAGTTAGTTGAGAAAAGTTGGGGTAACTGTGTTCTTTGTTAATATAGAGTTTTTTTGTTTTGGTTTGTTTTTTTTAGCAAGCATTAGAGAACAGTGGGTTGTCTTCAATTCCTGTCTCTACACATTCTTCTGACTGCAGCCAGGCTAAGACTGCTGGGCCCCAGGATCAGAACACAGATATCCCAGCTCTCTCGAATCATCAAACCGATTCTAATAATGCAGAACAAGATAAGGAGCAAGAGAGTACAGATAAACTGGATAAAAAAGAAAAAAAGTTTATTAAGAAAAAATCGCCATTTTTACCTGGTAATGTTGCCACTGCTTTCTATTTTTTGTGCTGTAAAGGCTGTACTATTTGTGGGTGTGTTTATGGCTCTATAAAGGGATTCCCCAAAATGAGCTGTGGATCAGTTGTGGACTTCGTTTGTTCTTGTCAAAAACATAGTGTGATACAAACAAGAGTATATGTAACTTATACTGATACAAAACCGTGTCAGAATGGCATTAAGTGAAACTACACTGCTAAGTCTTTTGGATTTAACAGAAGAGGACAAAAAAGGAAAGTGTATGAATCTTTTTTCCTCTCTTTCCCATCATCCTTCTCTGAGAAGGATTGGGTTTTCATTATGTGTCCCAGAGCAGACAGTTCTTGCAAGCACTATTCTTCCTCTTCAGAAGTGAGACCCTGCAGAGGTGTAAGTGCAGTTCTGCTGCCTCGTGCAGATCATCACTGATCTTCCTTGTAGGCAAGGATGAAGGTTGGCAATGGATAATACTTTGTGTCACCTGTCTCTGAAATCACAGGACTGATGTGATACTGTCAACATAAATACATGTTAGTATTCTGTCTTCCTACTGTGCTATGTATGCAAGCCTGATTTTTGTCTCCGGATGCTTAAATGCAACTTCAGTTTTAAGGTTGCTCAAGCTTTATGGCTGCTAGAAGTGGTTTGTTCCAAGGAAAGCCATCATACTTTAGTGGCTTGCCTGGTAGGAGCAGTGCTATAATAAGCAGCCATTTTGCTGCAGCTGCAGTATCTTTACAGGTACGTTGAGGTTGCTTTTCTTTTGCAAGGGGTGGAGAAATTGATCCAAAGTCAAAAACTCATCTTGTTCGGCAAAACTGTGGTAAAAATCAACATTAGTGTTTTCCTCTGGTAATAAGTACTTTGTTTCTTGTGTGCAGCCGTAATAACTCTCTACCTCTGACTGCAAATAAAAAGGTCACTGCTGTACAGTCAAATACAACCACCTTTGTTTTTCAGTAAAGTAACATGACCTCAGTGTGTTGACATGGTTTGCAGAAAAAAACCACTATCTGATATTGAGCAGCATATATTAATAAAAAACTCTTGATAGGATTTAGAAAGTTCTTTTTTGGGTTTTTTTGTGAAAAAAAACCATCCTGTTACCTTAGGAGAGAGCTTAGGGTCCTTGGATCATAAAATAGCTCTTCTGAAAAAAGCAGCCTTAAATTGTAAATATATCAGAAGGACTTGTTATGCAATTTTTGTTCCCTCAGGAGTTTACAAAATGTAATCTAAGTCTGAATTTGAAGAAGAGAGTGTCATGCAAAGTATCTCCTCCAGTTAGATAAGTGTTTAGTACTTTAAATAATTTGCTGTGTTTATGGTTGAGGATTTAGTCATTGCTGGATAATTTTGTGTTAGATATAGTATTTTTAAGTTAACAGGTATATTGCATTACAGTTACATTTTGCATTTTCAAGTGTCATAAAAATTGCATTGTTTGAATTTCAAGAGGATTCTTTTGGGGTTTGTTTTTGTCATTCCAGCCCATCACCATTTTTTGTGAAGTAGAATGTATTTGATAGAGAAGTAACTTGTCTACCTAAGTGTGTTGTGATGGCGTCTGTTTCACAAAATGTTTTTGTAGTTTGATTACTTTGTATAATGGAGTCAGTGCAGTGGAATTTTTGAAGAATTGTTAAAAGGTTTAAAGTACGTTCATTTCGATATTCATTATTTTAGGTTCTATACGTGAAGAAAATGGAATAAGGTGGCATGTTTGTCCCTATTGCTCTAAAGAATTTAAAAAACCAAGTGACTTAGTGCGCCACATTCGCATTCATACCCATGAGAGGCCATTCAAGTGTCCCCAGTGTTTCCGCGCCTTTGCTGTTAAGAGCACTCTAACAGCACACATAAAAACACACACTGGCATTAAAGCCTTCAAGTGCCAGTTTTGTATGAAAAGCTTTTCCACCTCAGGGAGTTTAAAAGTTCACGTTCGTCTACATACAGGTAAGTCCTCAAAATTGCTTTTCTTATTTTCTGTGATGTGGTTGAGACCTTAAATGAAAAAAGACAATGTGAAATATTTAAGTTGTAGACTTGTCTATCATATCATTGTTATCTATCAGAGAATGTATAATTTTTAGTGTCTTATATGATGAGTAGTTTTTTGTCATAACTTTCTAGTGTTTCATGGCTTTGAAACAAGCTCTTAAAAAAGCCACAGAAATTTGGTTTTCTGGTGATGAATCAACTGTTTTCCCTTTTTAATATCACTATTGAGTGTATTTAATTGTGCTTTTTAAAGAGCCATACTCTTAACAATTTGAGTTCTTAACCCCATTCATCTTTTGTATTTACTCTGCGTCTTCCCTCCCCTTCCATGCACTCTTTGATAATTTCACTGTATCACTCAGAGCTCTTTGGTTACTTCGATTTTGTCTTCAACATTAAAGTGTTGTTTCATGTTTTCACCAACTTAACTGTTTTCAGTATCTTACACTGCATACACCCTGGAACTCCTCCTTTTGTATGATCTGTGCTTACATCATATGTGATGTCTTCAATACCTGTTTTTCTATGACTGAACCATCCTCTCCATAGAGAAAAACGAATCTCCTGCTTTTGATGGACTACCTGGTTGTTTTCCACATTTCTTCCTTTGTTCATACAACTAAACAGTGTTTCAGCAAGATAAACCCATAAATGCGCTGTTCTTTCATTTCATTCCTGTTTATGTAATTACCTTCTGCCAAAGTATCATTCTTTAGTGAAGTGCATTTGTTGTTCAATGTGTTTTATAGTTTGATGGCCTTAATCCATGAAATACCAATGTTTGATTCATCTGCAGAAAGTTTTTAACTTTACTTTTTCTGTAAACTTGCAAACCAGCATTCTTGTTTAAAGTCAGCCTTACTTTGTAGAAGAATTCAGACTCATTCAGGTTGCTTGAAAAATAGGTAGTGCATTATTTATGGAACTGGTCTGTAGTTTCATGTGATGTTCTAGTTACTGTATTGTGAAGAGAGGTTCATTCTTGTACGTTTTTTCCATCTGTGATTTTTATCAAGCTTTCTTCAAAATGCTGGGTCATATTTCCTAGCCTTTTAAGTCCAAGACTTTCCCTTGAACAAAAGCTGAAAGTTGTTCAGCTTTGCCCGTTTCTGTAACTTGCCAAGTTCTCCAGTATCCTTTTCAAGAAGAGATTTCTGCTAGGTTTTGCATTATAGAAGTCTTCCTTTGAGAATTCTGGTTGGCATGCTTTTTTGACTGCTTTCAAACAATATTGACTTTTTCAGAGACTGATCTTGAATTTCTTTATCACACCACTGTTCCTCTGTTTTATCCTCTTATATAATACATTTGTCTATGTTTCTTACAGTTTTTTAAAAGGTTTTTTTGGAAGGACTTTTACCTGCTACCTGCAGTTCTTAGGATAGTCTCTGGAATATTTGAAATTTGCTCTCACTTATGCATCATTTAGTTTCTTGATAACAAAGGTGTTTTAAGTGATTGTGTTTCAATCAATTATCATTTAATTGTTGCTTTTTATTGGGGTTTATGGATCTGTTTTGAAAACCTATTTAACAATAAACACTGTGATCAAAAACAAAAAAGCAAGTAAGAAAATCAGTATTCTAAAGCTACATTTCTAGGTTGATGGAAATAAAATCCCAAACTAACATTTTTTTTCTTTTTAATCTTTTGCAGGTGTTAGGCCTTTTGCTTGTCCTCACTGTGACAAAAAATTTAGAACATCAGGCCATCGGAAAACTCATATCACTTCACATTTTAAACATACTGAACTAAGAAAGCTGCGACATCAGCGTAAACCTGCAAAAGTTCGAGTAGGAAAGTCGAGTGGCCCAGTACCAGACATTCCTTTGCAGGAGCCCATACTAATAACTGATTTAGGTAAAGAGCAAGTAAATCTATACTCTTTTGAAATTTGGATTTCACTGGAATATATATATATGTATATAAAGGTCACAGTTCAAGCAAGCAAACATATTCAAAGCTTACTTGTAAAGGTGCATTTTGAAATAAGTCATCAGAAACAGTCAGTCTTCAGAAAAGTGCCATTATTTTATGGTTTGCTTGCTCTAGAATAATAAGAAGAGTATTTTTTATTTCCAATGAAATTGTATAATCCTTACCAGAAAAAAAATATGTGCATTTTCCATTAGGAGAGGAGTTGAATTTAACTATTATTAGACTGTTGGTATAGAAAAGATGACAGACAGTTCATGACCTAGATTCATCGTAACATGATCATGTTTATTCAGATTCCAGGTATTAATGAGTCAGTGGGTTACAGAACTTTACAGTGTTTGTGAATGGCCTCAGCTGAATTAGTGGTAATAATTAGTGGTCTTATTTCAAAAAAGGGCAGCAAAATTCTTGAACCTGCTATGGAGAATTTATACAATTATTTTGATTCTGTTGTAAAATAATTGTCACAACATTACGTAAATCCACTTTTTGGGAGGAGGTAAGTTGTTGTACAGCACAGTCAAGACGATATTGTTGTCCAGTAGAGGTCAGTGTAGTAAGCAAGGTGTTTACTCTTAGTTTGACTCTCCAGTCTGCTAATCCCTGCCTTGTCTGTTGTGTAGTCATCTTTACAGTAGAATCTGCTATTGGTAATGTCTTTAGCTTATACTGGTAAAATCTTTACCACTCTTTAAAAATCCTTTAGGTTTTGCTGCTTTCAGGAGTTACTGAAGTCAAGAGTAGGGGTTATTTTGGTATCAGTTATAAGAAACTTGTATTTTTAGGGTGGAAGTAAAACTTAGCTGACAGCTTCAGACACTTAGATCACACAGTATTTATTTCTTGAGTGAATCCTGGAAACTGATACAGTCCTTTTTCTGATTTTGAAGAAAAACCGTGCTTAAATACAATTAAGATCTGCACAGTGAAAGTCTGGTTTTGGAAAAAGATGAATATTAACAAGAAATACTATAGAAGTTGTTTCCTACGTCACTAATATTGGAATGTTCAATGTAAAAATAAGAAATTCTACTGTTTGTCTAGAAGGTGTCATGTTTTTTCAACCCCCTAACAATATTTGCACATTTCTACACACCTGCGCCCCCCCCCCGAAAAAAAATCTGAGTTCTTTTAGAGGTGTTGAAAACCTAGTATTGTTGCTCTGTGTTTTTCTTGGAATGGCACCTTTGTTAATACATATGTTACTTTTTAAAATAGTCTTTATTCTTCTAAAAGCCTATGAAAACCAATCTGCAAACTCTACCTGTTTCAATGTTTGTTTCATCTTCCTTCATTAGTTTATGATATTCAGTGATTAGGAAATGCAAAAAAAATTACTGTAATTTTTTTCAAGGCTTTTCTACGCTTCCAAAGATGGAACTAATGGGAGGAAAAATACCTTTTTATAGAATGTTCCCATTTGGGACTATTGCTGACTTGCTGTGTCCAGAGTACCAACAGCTCTGTCTTAACAGTTTGGAGAAATATTTCATTCATCTGAGTTTAACAGGTTATATAAATAGTTTAGGAATGTTTTATTAGCAATTAGTTATTTATATAATATTGATTATTTCTGTTTTATTATGTATCTTATGAGAAATTTCTGCAGACAAGAGCCATTGTAACCTGGAACATGCTCACAAGTTAGTCAGCTCTCATTCATTCAGGGAGTTTATTGAATTATTCTGATCTTTTATGATCAAAAATAACAGAGCAAATATTTGCCATATTTATCACCTCCTGTATATTACTACTAATTAGAAAAGAATGCCAGAAATAATTTTAAAAGTAGAGTAGTGGTATTCTGTTTGATGGGTTTTATAGTTTGGGGGGTTGTTTTGGGAATGATTGTTGTGGTTTTGGTTATTTTTTTGTTTGTTTTTAACAGAGGATGTTTTTACTACACCAACTGAGTGAGTTGGGGAAGGTGAAGGAAGTTTTGACATTTACATACACATAAATATATACATGTATAACATACATATAAAAACATTTTCAAGTCTGAGACAGATGTAGTTGTTATTTTTTATTGTTGCCATCCCTTCTCAAAATTGACAGAATTCTCTCTCCTTGTCTTCTGCTCTTTTCAATTACATTTAGGATTTAGCAGAAACCTTTCAGGCTTTCCTTTGTGAACAAGAAACATAGCAAGCTAGGTGAAGCAGTCTGAAGAAGGAAAATACAGTATGCATTTGTGGGGAATATTTAGGGCCATTACAAAATCTTTTTACTGCATATTTGTGGAAACTTTCCATCATTTCATCAGCCATTGTAGTATTAGTATTGTGATGGGTACTTGTGAGTTCTTAGTTGTGTGAATGATGATGAGTTGGTTCACTTGAGAAGTCTCCTGTTGTCCCCGTTCATGGAGTTGTCCTGGTGTTTGGGATTACACCTTCTCTTGTCTGCCTCTGAGACAGCCTACTGCACTACCAGCTCATTGAAACTTAGAATGGTTTGGGTTGGAAGGGACCTTTAAGATGTTTTAGTTCCAACCCCTGCCATGGGCAGGGACACCTTCCACTAGACTGGGTTGACTGACACCCTGTCCAACCAGATCTTCAGCATTTCCAGGGATGGGGCATCCACAGTGTTTCTGGGCAGCCTCTTCCAGTGCCTCACCACCCTCACAGTAAGGCATTTCTTCATAACATCTAATCTAAAACTGTCCCTCTTCAGCTTAAAGTCATTATCCCTTGCCTTGTGATATCACTACTTGCCCTTTTGAAAAGTCCCTGCCCATCTCTGTTGTCCGGCCCCCTTCAGGTACTGGAAGGCTGCTACAAAGTCTCCCCAAAGCCTTCTTTTCTACAGGCTGAACAAGTCCAACTCTTTCAGCTTGGACATTTAGTAGTGGGAACTTCTATCTGAATTTCAAAAATGACACTTTACTGACTTCAGGGACCAGTGTATAAAAAGCATTTGTTTAAAAACATTGTTTTGAGGTTTTGGGTTTGGGGGTTTTTTTCAATAATTTTTTGGAGGCACTCAAATTAGCAAGACTGACAGATTAGCAAAGTAGATGTACAAATACAATACTTTTTAATGGACTTTTTTTATCCTTTTAAGTGAAGGCAGGTAATCGTGTTTTATACTTTTCATAAAATGCTTATTGAATATTTGTTAAGTTACAGTGTTTATCTGGGGTACATTGATTAAATATCACTTGGGTGAGGTCAAGGTTGGAAGAAGATATTACTGGATCAGCAGTGAATTTGTAGCTATCAACTTTTTTTAAAGTTAATGCTTGTTTTGGACCTGGGCACTTACTGTAATGAGGTAGACCTATGGGTGAAAGAAGAACTATCACTAAAATAGTATGTGCAGTATAATATGTATAATGCTAAGTAGATGTATACATAATTTTAAATCAGTGCTGAAAATGTTATATTTTTGGATACTAAAACTTTAGTCATGCTTTCTTTTCAAATGCTGGCTCTTCAGACTACTGCAGCCCTGGAATAACTTTGCCAATTAATTTTTCCTTTTTGTGTGTGTGTGTGTTTACGTGTGCAGGTCTTATCCAGCCAATCCCAAGGAATAGCCAAGTCTTCCAAAATTATTTTAACAGCAATTTTGTGAATAATGCAGAGAGACCATACAAATGTTTTTATTGCCATCGAGCCTATAAAAAATCTTGTCATCTTAAACAACACATCAGGTAAAATAAACAGAATAAAGAAAGGAAATGTATATAATAAGAAGTTTATGGAAAAGCATGAAATTTGTATAGTATTCACTGAAGGGACTTTGGATTTTTGCCATCTCTGAAACAGTGGACCAGTGGTAATTGGGGTTTTTTCTGTTAAAGCTGGAGGAGGCTTTGGACTTACTCATACCTATGTGCAGTCCTAGCAATGCAAGTGTTCAGTGTGCAGTTTGGTTTGTAACACAGGGACTCTTTTTTTTCCTATACTATATAGAAAAGAGCAAGCATTGCTTTTGAATTCTTGTGCTAATTTTGTAATTGCATGCTTCAAACTGTCTGCTTTGTACATAACTCCTATTTTTTGAGAAGGAAATTAACTTTTTGTTCTGTGTACAAAACTAAAGGAGTTTTGAGCTTACATTGTAGTCAAGTAAATATTCTTGGGGACTATCTGTTTGCTTGAAGTTCAATTCAGGTTCCGTGAAGTCAGTGTTTGTTACAACCACAAGTTCATGGAGTTGTAGAAAAATTTAGGTTGGAGGAGAACCAGTAGAGGTAACTAATCCAACCTTGTTTTGAAAAGAAAAGGTAGCTTCAAAATTATATCAAATTGCTGTTTTCCAGACAGTGAGCATTGACGTTTAGTCATGTTGTGAAACAGTGCTTTCTGATTTATAAACTATGAATAACTGGAAGAGGAAAATGTAAAAATGCACCAAAGATGATTACTAGGATGTAAGGAAAGATTCTATACAAGCAGGTGACAGTCTGCTTGTTTCTGCAGTGTAAGCTCAGTACTGCTTTCTCACTTTCTCCAACTCAAATCACAGTGAGTTCCTCATACTCTCCTTGCAAATCAAGTTCTATATTTGTAGGTTCTCAGACAACCTTGAAATTATTTTTGGCTTTTATATGTCTTAACAGGAGGGAGGGAAGCCTTACATCTTTTCTTTTGTAATTGTAGATTTCTCACTGTCTTTTGTAAACAAAGTCAAGCTGTATTGATTTAAATCAAATTAATTTTGAATTATACTGAAAATACAACTATGTGATGGGGGTACCAATCACCTGCTGCTGTACTGCCTTCATTAATCTTTGCAAGAGTACTGAGTGAAGTGTGGGGTTTTGGGGTTATTTGGAGAAATTAGATACTTCTCTTTTTCTGTGTTTGTTCTTTGTAAGTTGACACTGCTGTAACTAAACTGCTAGACTTCATACTTGTCTTCTGGTAAGTGTATCTTCATGGAGTAGTGCTTATCATTGCTTACAAGCAGTATTTCCTTCTCTGAAACAGAAGGAAATTTGTAGTAGGGGTATTTCCAGTAGAGCAGTGACTGAACAGTGTGTCACATTATCCGCAGGTGCACCAAGCAAGGGTGGGGATACCCTACCACTGTATTTTTATAGTGTGTATTGGTAGCAAAAGAGTAACTCCACTCCATTTTTTGAACCTGTCCTTCAGTCTGTTTTCTGGCTCACTGTAATCCTGAAGGGAAGCTCCTCTTGCACCTCTGGAAGGAAGGACATAGTGAGTGCTATATTCTTTGATAGTATAAATGAGAGGCCTTCCCCACCTGAATATTTTTTTCACATAGCATTATGGCAGACCTGCACTGTGCCTTGTGCAGAAGGTATGGTCAGAATGGACATGATTCTTTTTCCCAAAAGTTTTATTATTAAATGTAGTAGTAGTATATAATATGAGGAGAACTGTATCTTTTCTCCAAAATTTTGTGGACAGTTTTTTAACTGAATTGAGGAGAATGCACATGAGTGGTAACATATGAGTCTGAAGTACTATTATGTTATCTGGTATGGAAAAATTAAACCCAAGAGTTTTAATGGAGATGAAGTATGATCAGAAAAGGAGATTGGACTGCAGAACATAATTAAAATAATAAAACAGTATTGCTTCTAGCCCTGACAAGTTGTTTGTAACTTATTATAGTTAATTTCTGGATTTTGTTAACTGAGGCTTCTTCCGTCCATACAGCTGTCACCTTAGTTTGGTTTATTTTGCTCAGTTTGAAATTTAGGGCTTTAATAACTTTGTAAATCAAACTGTTAAATCTAACTTTAACTTCTCCCTTCTCTTAAAAAGGTCTCATACTGGTGAAAAGCCATTTAAGTGCTCTCAGTGTGGAAGAGGTTTTGTGTCAGCTGGAGTTCTGAAAGCACATATTAGAACACACACTGGACTGAAAGCTTTCAAGTGTGTTGTGTGCAATGGGGCCTTCACCACTGGTGGCAGCCTCAGGCGACATATGGGGATCCATAATGACCTTCGACCATATATGTGCCCATATTGTCAAAAAACATTCAAAACATCACTAAACTGTAAAAAACACATGAAGACTCATAGGTATGTTTACAATTTTTACATGAATGCTTCAATGTAGTTCAGTAGCCATTTCTTAAAGATACATGGAAAGGCATCTTTGCTCTGTAGCAAATGCATATATTTGAATATGAATGTTTATTTGTGATAGCAAGCACTTAGGTACCTTGTAAGGTATAGTAAATTATGGCATATAATAAAAATAAAACATAAATAGTTAGGATAAGTGCCTAAGTGAAACCATAAGAAGGCTTTCTTATCTTTGCAGATATGAACTTGCACAGCAACTACAGCAGAATCAGCAGACTTCTTCAATAGATGATTCTACAGTAGGTCAACAGAGCATTCATGTTTCTACACAGATGCAAGTGGAAATTCAAAGTGATGAGCTACAGCAGTCGGAAGGTGTTGCAACAGATCAGCAGGCTATTTTAGAGTTAGATCAGCAGCCAGTAGTAGGCACAGAAGAAACAGCACTAGAACAACAGTTGGCTGATCAGCCTTTAGAGCAAGATGAGGGTGAGTATTTGATATACAGTAAGGTTTATGATGAAATAAGTTTACCAGTTCTCAAGTAATTGTTTCCTGACAGAGTTCAGTGCTTTGGGTTTCAAGACAATGCAAGTAAACAACTAGAAAAACACATGGAGTAAAGGCTAGCTACTTAAAGTATATTGCACAATTTCTTTCATTCATTGCTGTTCAGGTTTACTGTTAAAATACGAAAATATTGATTAAGATTTGCACCCTTTAGTTGTCACAAACAATACTAAACACATATAAAGAAAAATAATACAAAAGTTTACCATATCAGCTCTCTTGTGAATAAAAGGCACTTCCTTATAGTGTACTTAGACAGTAATATCTGTGTTCTGAGGTGAGAGAATGTGAACTATTTCATGTACTTATTCTATTTGTAATAGTGGAACAGAGTATTTTGGTTTTGCTTATTTTCTCTTTTTCATGGTCTGATAAGTTAGCAGGTACAACAGGGGAATATAAATAAAGTGTAGGATAAGCCAAGATTTAAATAGCTGTTCAGCTAATAGTTTTTTAATTAATTTTTAATGCAGTGTAAATTCAGGTGACTGTAAAATACAGGGGCTTGGAAACAACTGAAATACTCATTTAATGGCATCTTCTTTTCTTGATGTTTTTCTCTTTTCCACTCCCACTTCCCCCCTTTCCCTCCCCATTGCAGATAGATTTGTGACATCCCAGCATGCTTTACAGGAAAACATCACTCAGTTTGAACAACAGTCTATAACACAGCAGCCATTTGATCAACAGGGCTTATCACAAGGTTAGTAATGAATAAAGGCTTTAAAAGTATTTTTTATAAATCTGGCTTTGCAGTGTAGTTACGATGAAGCATTTCTAAAGTGAGCATCTGCAGTTAAAGTAACTGCAATGCAGAGGACTTGCAAAAAATTAGTTTTGAAGCTTTACTTGATAGAATATTTTGAATATTTAAAGATAAATAGATTTTCCTTTTACAAGCCAATGTCTAGTCATTACAGTATGAGTTTTATAGTCAGGCATTTCATATTCTTTCTTTGCTTGTGTTTGAAATGGTGGCAGTAGGCAGTTTACACAAGTTACCCCTAAATATCCATGCTCATAACCTGAAATGATGAGAAACACAGTGAGATTTGACTCAGTAGCTGTTGGGATTCATTTTGGAAAGACAGTGCAAAATATATTACCTACCTACAGCAGTTTCCTTTTGTATTTTATAGAACAATGGAAGTAACAAGAGATCGTAAGCATTTGAAAAATTTTTCCCCCTGTAAAATATAAAGAAATGTGCATAAGGCTTATGTAGCCTGCAAATAATGAATAAATTACTGCCTTTCTTTGCTTTTCACAGCTGGATTTCTTGAATTATTGCTTAATATGAAGCTACTAATTTTGTTTGGAGTTGTTTTGGCATTTTTTAGTGGTAGTTTCTTTCTTGTTGGAGAGGAGGAGGGTGCAGTTTCTGACACACAGTATGTTCAAGGGGATTTCATTTGGTTTGGTTGGGAAGCATACCTTGCAGACTGACCAGCTGATCTCCTTCTGCTTGTTTCTGACTCCAGGATATAACTTTATGTAACTGGTGAAGAGTAATTGGTGGTATTCCATCTGCACAAACTTATTTTTCTTAGTTTTCTTACCTTTTGTGATGTATAGCATCTTTTGTAAAAACTTAATTGAGTGTGGTAAGTTGCATGACACTGTGAAAGGTAGTATAATTTGTTGATTTTAATTCTCTAGGTTGTACTTCTTTATGTGTAAAGAAAAAAATTAAAATCTCCACCTTTATTAAACAAGAATGATCCAGGTCCTCCTAAAATCCTGTGATTATTTTGATTGGTCACCTTTTACAGTTTTTCAAATGAATGAAAGAGACTACAGAAAAAAGGTGCAGCCTTTGACTCTGTGTTAGTCTGAAGAGTGGTGTGTTTTGTTTACTTTTTAGTGGCTCCTTTGAATTTGAAAACCCAATATGTAAATCTTGTTTTGGTATCTTATTTAAACTTCAGTTTCTATGAATATGTATCTTCATTAAGTAAATATTGAATGATTACTTGGGGAGGGGAGAGACTCTTCTAGAACTCACAAAAGAATTCTTTCATCATCAGAAATCTAGACTGGCCATCGGTACCTTGTAGAATTGGTACAGAGAATCAGAACATTTGTGGTGTGGGCTTTTTAAAGTCTCATTTGTATAAGATGTCTCCTATTCTACTTGGAATCTCATCCACAGATTCCCTACTCTTTGAAGTTTCCTTGAAGATCCTGGAGCCCTTCAAAATTTTTGAATTTCAGGTAGGTAAGCATTTGCGCGGATGCATGCGTTAAATTGGTCGACCCTCTCCCTATGTCTGCATCTGTGCTTCATGCTCCTAATTTCTTTTTCCTATCAGCTAGGCAGAACATTCAAGCTTAAAACACTGTCTTTTTTATTCTTGATAGTTATAGATTGTATTCTTGTTAAAATATTTTAGTTCAGTGTTTATTAATAAAACAATGTAGGAGTTTTAAAATATCTTTGATAGGTTTTTTGATTTTTCTTTTTCCCTTTTTTAAGAAAAAAAAAATCTTAGCATTTCAGACAGATAAGTCTGGTTTCTAGGTCTGCGCAGACCTGCCAGAACTTTGTTTATTCTTTCAGGTTTGTTTGTAATACTTCTACTGAATCCTGGTTTGTTCAGATAGGTTTTCTTCTTGGTATGTTCAGACTTGTAAAGAAGTGCAGATCCTGCGAGGGTGTTGCTGTATCATAATCTGTGATTCATTTGAGCTAGATTTGAAGACTGAGGAAAAGGACTTCTGTTCTTGGTAGTTTGTGTGTTCAGGCATCTTCATTTGAAGATAGATGTTTTAGTGATGTCAGAACAACCAAGTGTTTCTTTCATATGAAATTGGTTTTAAGTTATTGAATATCATCTGTCACCAAATGTGTTTTCATATAAATTACATCACCTTTTCTTCCTTTAAAGTTTCCCTGTAAGCATGGTTGAATAATAATTCAAATAGTGGTGATAGGTGAGTGATCTTGAAAACCTACAAGAAGTCTAAATGCTGTTATTCTGTAGCCCATAAAAATACACCCTTGCCACCAGACTGCTGTTTGACTTTCCTAACAAGTTGATCTGCACTCTCAGGACTTGGAATTCTGATTTATCAGCAACTATTTACACATTGATTCCAATCAGTACTGTTCAGCTGGTTGCAGAAGTTGCCTAAGAAGCAAACATTTAATTGCTAGGCTCTAATCCGTGCTGAGATGCACATGTGTATGTAGATGACTGTAATGTTAGAATTCAAATAATCTGTCAGTAAAGTCTTGGAAGTTTTGTCTAAATTGAAATACTGTATTTGCTACAAAATATCATACCATTGTTTTTTCATTCTCATGTGCAAGACACATCTTTCCATTAGTAAACTAATTTCTAGAGTATTCTAATTTTCAGCATGTTTCATTAATATAAAGGACAATAGGTTGGATGATGTCCTAAAGCCAAAAAACCCCAAGCAACATAAATGATTACTTGTACTGAAAAATGCAAAATCTAGTTCCAACTTTGGAAAATTTTGCAGTAAAAGACTCCCCTTATTATACAGAGCTTAAGATGTTCTCTTTATTTGAAGATTGGTCAAAAGCTTCTGGGAAACAATGTTTAGTCATGAAAACAGGAGCAGAAAGAAAGGTTCTGAAATTTATTTCTCTCTCAGACCTCATGTCTGATTTTTGGTGTTTGCTGGTGTGGGGATTTTAATGCTGTTCTGTAGAAATAGAGTGGTTGTAGCAAATGCCTTTAGGATTCTCAAAGTTGCCAGATCGTTTTTAGTGGAAATTGACCTTCATGTTACGTACTGGGCAAAATGGGGCTGCATCATATATATTCTTGTTGCAGCTTTGGATTGTATTTATTTCAAAACTACTTTCAGAAGTAGTATTTCTTTCTTCAATTTGTCCTCAAATACCTTTACATTCAGAACTTTTCTTCTGAACATTTTGTTGCATGCTCCTGGGAAATTTTTCAGCATGTCAATAATTGCTTTTATTTAAAGACTATGAAGCAAAACAGGTCAGGGTATAGTAACTTATTTTTTCATTCTTAGCTAGTAAGATTTACCTGACGATAAAAACAAAAAGTTTCTTGGTTTTTTGATAGCTGTTTCTTAGTATATTTAATAGTTATGCCGCTTTTTTATATGTAGGGCATTGAAATTACATCACTTTACTTCTGCTTCTTGAGTCTTGCTTTTTTGTATTCTTATCCAGTATAGTGGAATGCCTTTTTGTAAATGATAAAGATATTTCTAAAATTTATTTCAAAAGTATAAGTTAGCAGCCCTCTTGTCACTGCAAAACTTTTCAGTGCTGTTCTTAAAGCTACTTTTTTTTTGTCATTTCACTAAGAGCAATTGAGGTGCATGGTTCTGCTTGCCCAATCTTTTTTTTCTTGTCAACTGGGTAGTTAGAGAAAATAATATACAAATTGCAGCATTGGGTTTGGTGACAAGTGATGGCCTGACTGATGATGCTTTCAAGATTTGTTTACATTTGTGAGTTTTCCTTCTATGGTGTAAACAATAGCATACAAGTAGGGTTTTTTCCTCTACAGATCACAGTATTCTTCTGCTGTGGAAAGTGGCTTTTAGGAAAATTTCTGCTTAAACTTAACACATCCAGGTTTTAGTTATACTGTAATTCAAAATATTCTTTTAAGCATTGCTTTTTGGCCTTTGATGCTGTGATCATCTGATGTGGGTTTGTTTCTACCCTTTTTTCATAATCTTCACCCTTTTTGTGTCCACTAAAGGCAAACTGCACAGAAGTACTAAAATTGTTGCCCATACCTTAATTACCGATACTTGTGGTTTCATTTTTTTCCACATTACACTGTGGGTTGTTTTTTAATATAAGAAGTATTAGAACTTAGATGGGTTGATAAAAGGACATCTCTAATAGCATTAAAAAAGCACTGCAATTTGAGCTATATTTCCATGGCTTTGAATCATTGATGTTATCATTTCATTCATTCATTTAGAAAAGGAGATTATTAAGATCTGGTGTTTCAGGAGAACAAAAAAAAATTCAGGTCTTTATACTGGAAATATGAATAAAAATATGTTTATTTTTTACTTTGCAGTTTGCCTTTGAGAGGCTCTACTTTACTATTATCTAAAGAGTGGGAATATGTGGAGGAGATCCAAAGTAGGAGAAAATGGGGTTACTTTATCAGAAACTGGAGTTCTCCTATTGGGTCATCTCCTCCACTCACCCGCCATCCTCCCCACTGAGCTTTGCATCCTTGTGATCGGCTTCCAGTGTAGTTAAGGGAGCGTGGTACCAACGTGGATAAAGGGAGATGGGTCAACCTGTTTGACACATGCATGCTTACATACAAGAAATTCAAAATTTCAATGGCTCTAAGGGAATTGTGTCACTCTGAAGAAACTTCAAACAGTGTTTTTCTGTGGAGGAGATATTCCAATAGAATTCCAGCTAATGGTAAGTAACCCTATTATGCATATTATGTAGACTCCAGACACATTTGTGTATTTTAACTCTCAACAGTGAGAAGTATTACTGTTTGGTAATACTACTTAATCTCTTTTGAAGGCAGTCTTCAGAAAAGTGTGGTGTTATTCAAAGTCCATTTCAGTGTATTTTCCAGGTTTATGACTGTTTAATTTCTGGCAGGTTTTACAGTGAATGACAGCTACAATCAACAGACTCAATTTCCAGCTGTACAGCAGCTGCAGGACTCAAGCACACTTGAATCTCAGGCTCTTTCAACAAGTTACCATCCACCAGCCCTTCTTCAGGTTCCAAATACAGACACTATTAATGTAGTAAGTACTGCTACAAGGCAGGATTTGTTGTTCTGTGTTCAGTGGTGTCTTTACACCATTTCATTGATGAATACGTAAAATGAGAAGTCAGAAAAGTTTCAGGATTTCTTTTCTAGATTGCTTATGTTTAACAACTGGAAAATATAAGGGTGGAGAGAGGATAAGTGACCTGACTACATGTTTCTAAAAAGAAATTTTATGTTTCGATGTTCTAGAATTAAAAAAGGATATAATGCTGTACAGTTGGATTGTAATGTTAAAACTAAAGAAAGGACTATCCTCTGTCATAGTTCTGTGATTTCTATAAATGTATAGGATCAAGCAATGAAAAACCATTACAAATGTGCAGCGATCCTTCATGGAGCTGGCATATTGCAGTGTATGTTCTTGTGTGATTCTCGTCTTCATTAAATTTGTAGAAGAGCTCAGTTGCTAAAAACTCAGTGTAAATATAATTTTCTATGATGGTGGCAGCACCTAGTATGAAGACCATCTGTTGTATTGTGTTTACCATGATGATCTGTGTGAGTTATTGTCTCTTCAAGTCAAGCTTGTGTATGAAAAGCATGTTAGAGAACTGAGGTGGGTTTTATGACCTGGGAGAGTCTGAGTAATTTCAGCCTACAGGCTTTGAGTTTCCTTCTCTTCAAATCTAAAACATGCTGTCATTCTTAAAGATTCTTGGATATTCTGTCGTGGCTTTTGCTTACAGGAATATTCAGAAAGTAGTGAAGTCTGTCAGCAACACTTCACTTTGCTACTCAGCATTTCAAATGGCTGCTCTAGTTTTAAGTTTAATTCCTCCAACACTAGAAAATCTGGATAATATAGGTACATTTTTGTGTAGCTTCAGAGAAATGTTAAGTGCACTACATTGTGTATTTATTCCAATACAGTAGGTGAAAATTATGGTGCTTTCCTTCTGACTGTGAAAGAGAAAGGCATCATATAAAACTCTTAATTTCTTGTCAAAATTTATGAAAGCATAAATTTGATTACTTGTATTGACTGTAAATGCTCTAATTTTTTTCTTGCCTATTTGTGTGACTTTATTTTAGTATTGTGTCATTGAAATTTACTTGAGGCTTTGATTTTTAGACTACTCGCTTGATACAGGATCAGTCACCACAAGAAGAACTTGAATTGCATACCCAACGGCCTCATTTTCTTGAGGATAATGAAGATCAAAGTAGGCGTTCATATAGGTATGTTATACTTTTACATTCTCTTACAGAGTTTCCTGAATCTTTTATGGCTAATAATCATATACAATTAATGAAAACAAATTTCTTCTAACAGATGTGAATATTGCAACAAGGGTTTTAAGAAGTCCAGCCATTTGAAACAACATGTACGATCCCATACTGGTGAGAAACCTTATAAATGCCAACTCTGTGGACGTGGTTTTGTTTCCTCAGGAGTTCTTAAGTCACATGAGAAGACTCATACAGGTAACGGAGTGTCCCAGCTCTGTATTAGCTCAGCTCATGTTTGGCTTTTGTAAATGTCTGTGTAAGCAAACTTAAACAAATAGCATGCTACTTATTTGTTTCTGTTACTTTAAGGAGTTAAAGCATTCAGCTGTAGCATTTGCAATACCTCCTTCACAACTAATGGCAGCCTTACCAGGCACATGGCAACTCACATGAGCATGAAGCCTTACAAGTGCCCATTCTGTGATGAAAGCTTTCGAACAACTGTTCACTGCAAAAAACATATGAAAAAACATCAGGCAGTCTCCTCAACTGTAGCAGCAGCTACAGATACAGGAGGGGGAGGTAAATTATTTCATTTTTACTTTTACGTAAGAAATACAGATGTTTGGGTGGATTACATGAGTGCTGTAACAGTAATGTTACAAAGTAGCCTTCCAGGATGGATTATGTCTGATGTCCAGAGCTGCTAACATTGCTGTGTTACATAAATTGTTTAAAGAAATCAGTTTTCCAGGATCTGTCCAGTGTATTCAAGGTATTGTATGTGACGTACTTTAGTATGTCACCAAAGTAGAACCTTTTTTATCCTAAATTGCTTATACCTGTATTAGTATTGTAAAAATAAGAATTAGAAATTCAGCCTTTTTCTAAATGAAGTACAGACACGAGTAGTTAGACCTCTGAAAGAGATTAAAGTCCAAGCATGTAATTTTGTGGCCATGTATTTAATAATAAATCCTTCTATTTTTTTGTAATTTCAGCTGACAGATTAAACTAAACAGACACATGTTTTTGTTTTAGTTTGATTTTTTGTTTTGCATTTTTTTTCTTGAAAGTTGCATGTGTTGAAGATGATGATGAAAACTCTGAGAGAACTTCGAGAAAATCTCGTCCTGGTGTCATAACTTTTACAGAAGAAGAAACAGCAGAACTGGCAAAGATTAGACCTCAAGAAAGTGCCACTGTCTCAGAAAAAGTTCTTGTCCAGTCTGCTGCAGAGAAAGACAGAATTAGTGAGATCAAAGATAAGCAAGCAGAACTGGAAGCAGAACCCAAATATGCCAACTGTTGTAGTTATTGTCCCAAAAGCTTTAAAAAACCCAGTGATTTAGTCAGGTAAGGAATGGAAAAGTTTTGTGTGTTTTTGAACTTGCTCAATTGTTCACCAGAAACTTTAGCAACAACAGTTTCATATAACTCTTTATGCCTAAGTTGAAGTTTGACTCATATTTCCATAAATTTTCTTTTTCACAATGGTTTAAAAATATTTGTCAAAATATAAAATACATGTTCTGACTATGACTAAACCAGCCTTTTCATATTTATTTTTCTGCAGTATTAAATTATAATTACAAAGTTTTCAAATAAATTATCTTTTCTTGCTATAAGACTTGCATATAAAAACATGTAAAAATCATTTGAAAAAAGGCAAATACTTAAAATCTTCTTTATTTGTTCTGCTTAGTGTAATGTCAATGTACATATTTAATTAATTCTAAAATTAGTAAGGTAGAAAATAACTATTTTTGCAAACTGACATAAAAGTAGAAATTCACATGTACATGTATTCTGGAATTATTAGGCATGTTCGTATCCATACTGGGGAAAAGCCGTATAAGTGCGAAGAATGTGGAAAAAGTTTCACTGTAAAATCCACTCTGGATTGTCATGTTAAAACACACACAGGTCAGTAAGATTTTGAATGTGTTTAGAAACTGAGTGCTTTCTTGACCAGCTGTATTAAGTACAGATTTTGCAAGGAATGGTACATGTCACTATGATCTAATGTATGGCACTGTGAATGGCAGCACTGCATGAGATTTGGTACTGATGGCATCATCAAATGATTCATATTAGGACATTTTGAATAAACCATATTATTACAGCCTTCTGTACTGGTAGGCTTCTAAAGCAGTCATAGTCTTAGCTCGTGCAAAAATTATGTGTGTAAGTATCCATAATATTTTCACATCAAATTTTATGTAGCATTTCAATGATAAATGATTTTCCTGAGCAAGAATATGGAGTTGGGGGATTTTATAGCATTAAGCTAGAGAAAAAAAATTATAAATGTTAATATTTGTGCTGCTAAGTAAATTGAAAAATAGGAGTACAAAGAAATGGAGGGTTCAGCTATTTGAATCATGAAAGTTGACTGTAAGCCTAATATCTGTAATATTTAGGTTTTTACAGTGGTTCTTTGTATTCCTGAGAGATGTCTGATTTTAATAGTATTTTTCAACCCCAATTTTGCATTAATTATAAAAAAACCCTCTTAATCTTTCATACTTGTTTTCTTCTTACCATTGAATTTCTGTAATAAACCCAAGCCTGAACTAATTAATTTCTAAAACTGGCTACGGTTTGATTGGGCTTCGTTATTATCTCTTTTCAAAAATACAAAAAATAAGATAGAAAGCTTTAATGCTGTAATACATAATTATGTATTATGTATGGAAGCTCCCTCTCCATTACACTGTATTTGTATTTTCTTCTGTTGCTTAGTAAGAAATACTACTTATGTGTTACATCAGCTTGTCATGTAGGTAAGTATCTTGTCTCAGACAGTAGCAGATATTAACGATAATGAACAAAGCCAGGATTTGGTCATGCACATCCAGCTTCAAGCAATTTGTAAGTTGTGGGACTGAACTAGAGATTGCATCTCTTTGTTCACTACTTTTAATGGAATACTTTACATTAAATTTATCCAGGGGTTTTTTGAAACTGGAAAAACTGGGGAAAAATAAATGGTCTCCAGTACATCCAATAGTAATAGGTTCCTAGAGTCAAACTAGATTTTCAGTGTGCCCTCATAATGGTTTTGTTCCTAAGCCCCCTAGTTTTTTGAGGGGAAATAATGAGAAATTGTTTTTCCTTTTTATTTTTTCAAGCTTTTTGGGTTTGTACAGACTTTGTAATAATATAAAATGGACCTTTGTAAATTATTTCAACATTCCTAACATTTTCTCAACCAGTTGTTCATTCTCCCTGTACATTACATAATAGTACCATTTTGACTAGCTTGTATCCTCAGTCAGGTGCTTAAAGAACTTCTTTGCTGACTTCCAGCCTTGTAAAAATTCTTTATATAAATCTTTTGTTTTCAGTCTTACAACTATTTTTCTTTAGTTCATGAAAAAGGCTGTCCTTTCATCCATTTACAGAATTTTTTCTAAGATCTTTTCATGGAAAACCAATGTAAAAATAAATTAAACAGGTATGGTCTTGTCAGTGAAAATCTAGTCATCATAAAAGAGTGCTCATAAATTTCTGAGGCATAATCATAGAATCATGCAATCATAGAATCAACTGGGTTGGGAAAGACCTCTGAGATCATCCAAGTCCCAACCCTTCATCCATTACTACTGTGGTTACTATAATATCATGGCACCAGGTGCCACATCCACTCTCACCTTAGAAACCTCCAGGGATAGAGAATCCACCACCTCTCTGGACAGCCCATTCCAATGCCTGATCACCCTCTGTGTACAGAATCCCTTCCTAATATCCAACCTAAACCGCCCCTGGCAGAGCTTAAGCCCGTACCCTCTTCTACTGCTGGTTGCCTGGGAGAAGAGACCAAGCCCCACCTGGCTATAACCTCCTTTGAGGTAGTTGTAGAGAGTGATGAGATCTCCCCTGAGCGTCCTCTTTTCCAGGGTAAACGATCCCAGCTCTCTCAGCTTTTCCTCATAGAACTTGTGCTCAAGTCCTTTCTCCTGTCTTGTTGCTCTTCTCTGGACCTGCTTCACCACCTCAACATCCTTCCTGAACTGAGTGGCCCAGAACTGAACACAATACTCAAGGTGTGGCCTCACCAGCGCTGAGTACAGGGAAAGAATCACTGCCCTGGACTTGCTGGCCCCACTGTTCCTTACACAGGCCAGGATGCCACTGGCCTTCTTGACCACATGGGCACACTGCTGGCTCATGTTCAGCCTCCTGTTGATCCAAACTCCCAGGTCCCTTTCCATCTGACTGCTCTCCAGCCACTCTGTCCCCAGCCAATGGCACTGCATGGGGTTGTTGTGGCCGAAGAGCAGGACCCAGCACTTGGCCTTGTTAAACCTTATTCCACTGGAATCAGCCCAACTCTTCAGTCTATCCAGGTCCTTCTGTAGAGCCCTCCTGCCTTCCAGCAGGTTGACACTCCCTCCCAACTTGGTGTCATCTACAAATTTGCTGATGGTGTGCTCAATCCCCTCATCTAAATCAACAATAAAGGTGTTACACAGAACTGGACCCAACACAGATCCCTGGGGGAGACCACTGGTGACCACCTCCCAGCTGGATGCAGCCCCATTCACCAGCACTCTCTGGGCCCTGCCATCCCACCAGCTCCTAACCCAGCAGAGAGTGCCCCTGTCCAAGCTGTGGGCTGCCAGCTTTTCCAGGAGCATGTTGTGGGAGACAGTGTCGAAGGTCTTGCTGAAGTCCAGATAGACCAAATCCACAGTCTTCCCCCTTGTCCACCAGGCGGGTCACCTGATCACAGAACAAGATTAGGTTGATCAGACAAGACTTGCCCCTTCTAAACCCCCACTGGCTGGATCTGATCCCTTATCCACCCTGAAGGTGCTGTGTGATTGCACTCAGAATGATCTGCTCCATAACCCTGCCAGGCACTAAGGTCAGGCTGACAGGCCTGTAGTTTCCTGGGTCCTCCCTCTGGCCCTTTCTGTGGATCAGCGTGACGTTCACCAATTTCCAATCATCTAGGACCTCCCCGGTGAGCCAGAACCTTTGGTAAATGATGGAGAGTGGCTTGGCAAGATCTTCCTGCAGCTCCCTCATCACCCTAGGATGGATCCCATTCGGTCACATAGACTTGTGAGGATCCAAGTGGCTCAGCAGGTCGCTGGATTACAGGGGGGCTATTCAGCTTCTTGTCTCTGTCTGCAAGCTCCAGAAGCCAGTTATCCTCAGGAAAGGTGTTAAACACCTCAGCCTTTTCCTCGTCCTTGCTAAATATGTTCCTCATCATATCCAATAAAGAATGGAGATTTTCCTTGCCCTTCCTCTTGCTATTGATGTATCTGTAGAAAGACTTTCTGTTGTCTTTAACAGAAGTGGCAAGATTGAGTTCAAACTGTGCCTTTGTCTCTCTGATTTTCTTTCTACATGACCTAATTACATTCCTAAACTCTTCATGAGTACCCAGCCCTTTTTCCCATAATCAGTAAGCTCTTTTTTACCCTAATTTCCTTCAAAATCTCCCTGTGCAGCCAGGCTAGTTGTCTTCCCCTCTGCCTTGCCTTTTGACACACTGGGTCAGCCTGTTCTGCACCTTCAAGACTTCCTTCTTGAAGCACATGCATCCCTTCTGGACCCCGTTGTTTGCCAGGGTGCACCCTGGACCAGTCTTCTGAATAGGCCAAAATCTGCCCTCTGGAAGTCCAGTGCAGAGGTTTTATTGGTGGCCCTCCTTGCATCCCTGAGTATTGAAAACTTATTTCATGGTCACTGTACCCTAGATGGCCTCTACACTACAAAACCCACATCACCTTTTCTCTATTACAATTCATTTTATCTTGTGGGATTTTTTTATCCATTTTTTTTAATAATTGGGCCAGCTTGTGCTAGGCAATCATGCAAGTTAATTATGTTCAGTTTCTGATTTGAGCCTGGATCCCTTTGCAGAGAGCGGTTTTAATCTGTGGACTGCACCTAGTAGTTCATTTGGTTTATATTGAGATATACTCATTTTATTTAAATGAACAATAAAAAACTGTTACGTTGTCATTGTCTGGAACTCCTCTAACAATAGTTCAGTTTGAAAAACCATTCTGCTCCTCACCTGTAAATGAAAGTTGCCTGGATAGGAACCTAACTGATTTCATCTGTAATAAACATTGATGGAACAAACTAGTTTGAGGTTTTACTGGAAGTACTGGCCTGACTGGAAGTTTTTCAGTGAGACGTGGTTTTTTGGCTGAGCACTTAGTTCCTACATCCTGATGTAGCATATAGTGGTATAACAGAAATCATACATTACTGCATCTCTTTCCTTGCTTTTCTAGTTTCCTGGTTATGTAGCAGTTCTTGTTAACATGTTGCTTGGGTAGCCAGTAGTATGGTGTAATAGCAGATGCAATAAAACACACTTAATTTTTACTGTATTTGGAAGCAGCGCCAATTTAGTGTTTGCCATTCCTCTATGACATTTCATCTGAATTTGTAATCACCTCCCCTCCAAATTTCTCTTGGGGACACTAACACCAAACTACTGAAAACATAGGTTTAAGTTCTAGTTTACCTACCTTTCTTTTTTCTTTTCAGATTCCTAGTATTTCCCCAAACAGTCCAAGAGTCAGGTCATAATCTCATTGAATGTTTAAATAACAGGACTTCAGATGTTCAGTGTGTTTTCTGCTTATTTTTTATTTTCTTCTCTCTTGCTTCTATTTTTTTCCCTTTCTCCCATTAGGTGGGGTTTTTTATTTAGTGGGAAAGAGTGCTAGATGGCTTCCTTTGTGGCACTCCAAATGTGGTAGACAACTTCACTGCAGCCCAGATTCCCACTGTCTTATTAGCTCATGGTACTGGGCTCTTTCTCCTCCATTACTTGAAACAGAACGTTGTCAGAGGTCTACGTAGCTTCGATGAACAAAAAGTGACAACTGTGCTAGGATTGTGTACTCTAAATCTGTAATTTGAAGTAGGTTGAATTGTAATTCAGGAATTCGATGATTGTTTTGTGTAAATGGAAACCAGAACTCAGTCATAGGCTCACATTGAGTTTATAATTTCTTTACAAAATGCATTGATTTCTTTCTCTGGTTTAGCTGAGAAGCAATATTGTGCTATAAGACTTGGGAATTTCAGGAATTATAGGGAGTTTTCAACTGCAGTGGCATGTTTTCTGCCAGATATTTATTTAATGCTTTTTGTGAATTGTACAGTTGTGGATTTGGTTAATGAAATAAGCTCTGTTGTTTGCTGTAACTTCTTGTACATTTGAGACCACTGATGTTTTTCAGATGTTATGTCATCTGTAAAGAAAGAGGACAAAGAGGACTGTAATATGTGTAGGCCAGATTTCTGAGAATACTTCTAGATTACTTTGAGGGGTTGGTTTTTATTTTGAGGATATTAATCTCACTTCATGTTATTAATTAGCTACTTGTAATCCATTAGTACTAATCAGTATTGAGGCAGTATTGAAACTGAACAATAAAGCTGCTGGAATTAAAAAGGAAATGAATGAGTAAGTAAGTAGAAGCCAAATGCTGAAGAGGTTGAGACAAAACTTTTAATGCTCTGGTTTATGAGCTGTGTAGTTGAAACTACTGAATTAGTTGGGAAGGTGAGATGAGGAGAAGGACAGAGGCATGAAGATGAACAAATGAGATTCTGCATGAAAACTTTCACAGCATATTGAGTTTTAATAATAGGACAAAATTAATATGCCCTTCATTGAGGTCCTTAATTCATTTGAAAAGCAGCCAAAATTGTAAAGAAAAAGTCCTGTTATTTCAAATTTATTCTGTTCAAATTAGTGTAGAATCTGTTGGGTTTTTTGTTCAATGGATGATTTAGAGCTGACAATCTTTTTGTGCAGCTTCATCACTTACATTTCTGGTTTTGAAACTTTTCCAGGTCAGAAGCTCTTCTGTTGTCACGTGTGCAGTAATTCTTTTTCTACAAAAGGGAGTCTGAAAGTCCACATGCGTCTGCATACAGGAGCAAAGCCCTTCAAATGTCCACACTGTGATTTACGGTTTCGTACTTCGGGGCGCAGAAAGACCCACATACAGTGTCATTATAAACCAGAGACAAAGAAAGTTAAGAAGCCTGTTGCTCGTACCTCAGCTGAGGGACTCCAACCAGTCAGTCTCCTTAATTCATCTTCAACAGATCCTAATGTTTTCATCATGAATAACTCCGTTTTGACAAGTCAGTTTGATCAGAATTTACTTCAACAAGGACTTGTGGGCCAGGCTATTCTGCCTGCTTCAGTGTCAGGTAAAAATGGATGATGTGGTAGTGGTGGTGTTGAGATGAAGTTCTGAACTTTCCTTTTTGTTAGAGTTCAGAAAGTTGTGCCAAACACTGCTTGCCAAACAGGTAAGAGCTGTACTGAATTCACGGTTCAATGCACAGTGATGACATAAATAGAAATTTATGTATTTAAGAATGAAGGGGAGAATGTGTACAGTTCGTCTAAAAAGATCTTTTTGTTTCTGCTGGGGTTGTTGCACTTCAGAGAGAAAGAAAATACAGATAACAAGTAGCTGGAGTAATTGTATATTTTTTGATAGCACTCTCTTGCCTTTTTTTAAGAAGAAAAGAAGAAAAACAGTTTTTCTGTTTCTCTGCACTGGTTATTTACATGAATAATGAAGAGTGTGTTTGAAGTGCACATCCTCTGCTGTACGTGTGGTGTTCATAGTCCAAAATAAAAAAAAACAAACCAAACACACCAAAAGAAAGCCTAGCAAAAAAAAACCTAACCCCAAAACAAAACAAGAAAACACTTCAGCAATACAAAAAACTGCTAGTGTGGGCATGTAGGTTAAATAATTAAGTGTTTAGGATATGAAGTCTTACCAAATGGCAGTGACAACAGCTGCATTAGCACATTAAATGTGCTACAGACCATTCTTCATGTTGCAAGAAAATGACCTTTTGATAACGATTGTTGCTAACTTCTAATTTGTTTTCAGGTATTGTTTATGTAAGTGCTCACTGACACACTGTTTGTGTAAGGGCTCAAGTAAGCTTGGGACAGGGACAATTTTAAGAGCAGAATAGTGTTCAGGTGTCTGGAAGTGTGCCATGGGACTGTTGAATGTGCTGCTTAAAGTCAAAATCTTGGACTGTCTGTCATTTCTGAAAGTGAGACTGATTTTTTGTGCTTCTTTAGCACTTTTTTCAATACATGTCTGATTTTGCAGGTGGCCACAAATTCAGAGTATTGTATCAGTCTTGTATTTAACTATAGCCATTCCAGCTTACCTGATTTTACCTAAACTGTTGTCCAAAGCCAACAAATTTTTTGGTTGTTCAGGAGATACTGATGTTATTTGACAGGCAGAATTAGTTACAAATTTGTGATTAAAAACTGACAGGTGATTGCTTGGATTTTTGATTGAACAGTGTAAGGAGGAGCCTTCAGCATGTTCAGATGTCCTTCTTAAAGTGAGATTAGTAATGCGAGTTTTGCCCAGAGCAGTTCTTTTTTGAGTGCATTGTATAGCAGATTTATTATACTAAGGAATTTTGAAGAGGAAAGGATAGATGTTTTTGAAGCATCAACCAAAGGAAACTGGTTGATCACACTCAAGGTGTTTGGAAAAGAAGGTATGTTAAACACAAGATGACTTTTCTTGTATTCATGCAAGATCTTTTGTAGAGGTGGTCATTTCAACTTCTGAAACTAGAACCTTTCAAAGTTCTAATGATTTTTGGGTTTCAAATGCTAATGTACCTTTATTTCCATCCATGTAAGTACATAGGATGAGTTTTGACACTCTGAAATCGAACAACATTTGTGCTGTGCAAAATGTGGCAGTAGCTTTCATATGTGTATTCAGAGTCAGAACATAAATATCATGTGTGAGTGCTGCTTTGTTTAGATGGGGCACACTCTCCAAGGAAATATGCACCAAATTTCTCCACCTTTCCAAAGCTGCTCTGGAGGCATTCTTGTTTTGTAAGATGCTAACTAGTCCTTAAAGAAAAATCCTTAAATCACACAGAATTTATGAAGCTTTAAAACAGGCAATCATCTAATTAAAATTATAAATATATGTGTGTCTATGTAGCTTTTATATTGATTTAA
Source organism: Pithys albifrons albifrons (assembly GCF_047495875.1). Taxonomy (NCBI): domain Eukaryota; kingdom Metazoa; phylum Chordata; class Aves; order Passeriformes; family Thamnophilidae; genus Pithys; species Pithys albifrons. Next base: position 90,236,109 of record NC_092461.1, read on the forward strand.
TTTATAAAAATAAATAAGCTGAAAGAGGTAGTCAGTAATGATAAATAAAAACATTATAATGTAACTGTTTTCTTTGGTAGCTGGAGGTGACTTAACTGTGTCCTTGACAGATGGTAGCTTGGCCACTCTTGAAGGAATACAGCTACAACTTGCTGCTAATCTGGTTGGACAAAATGTTCAAATTTCTGGAATAGATGCCACCAGTATTAACAACATAACATTACAGGTAGGTTGCTTACAGTTCCTTGCTTTTAGTTTTATGGAGTGACTTTGAAGGCTGAATAAAGTTTAATGAACATACATAATTCTGGAAGAGTTCTCTTTAGTGAGGTGCATGACAATACCATGCTGTAGGAGTTGTACAGTGTTAGAAGACTTAAAAATAGCTGTACAGTGGGGTATTTTTCTGCTTTGGTTTCTTTTTTCTTTTTTTTTTTTTCACCCTCTGGTATTTTGGCAGATTACTTTAAAATGTGTATTTTTTCCCTTTGATTACATTTTGTCTTTTCACTTTGGAAGTATTTTAGGCTCCCACCCAGCCCCCAAAAGGCATCATCCCCCCTTCTCCCAAAACAAACACAAATTATTGCACAACGCTCTTTTCTAAACATAAGACACCTGTGTAACTTTGCAAGCTTTTAATAGTTGATTGCAAAATTTGAATTCCTATTGAGCTTGTAAAAGGAACAACAAAAAAAGGTGAGATGATTCCATTTAAAAGTTTGTATTTGGAAGATGTGAAACAATAATTTTCATGAACTTGCTTGTGTTTGGTCAGTTTCACAGAATCATTGCAGTTGGAGGAGACCTTTGGAGGTCACCAGGTACAACCCCAGAGCTAGGGAAGGGACATCTGCAGTGTTGGATTGAGTTCCTCAGAGCCTCACTGCTCAAGGAGTTTTTAGCTTAAAATGAAAACGTTATAATTTTGTTTTGCTCAATCCCTAAACATCTATGAAAAGTAAAATGTGTATCTTTAACTATAGAGAACAGCTGTTGGATTGTGAACTGGAACCTTAATGAGCCCTAGGAGCTGAAAAAATAAATCATTTCTGATATCACTCCTCTCTCCTCCATGCCTTTTCACTTTCAACAGCTTGAAGACGATGATAAGCGTTACATGCAGTAGTAAGACAGTACAGAACACCAACAGTGTGTGCCTTGCATGCTGATATATAACCATGATCATGATTTCTCAAATGTTTGCTAAGGGAAGGAATCTGCAGGTGAATCTGAATAGACTGGATACTTAGTGACTTCAGAGATGGCTATATAGAGACACATAATAAATTTAAGTTTAAAAGGTTAATTATAAAGTTTAAGATCTATATGTACTCTATATACAATGAATATGAATTCTGGATTTATGTTAAGAATACTCATTTAATTTATCTTTTTTAACTTCAGATAGATTGTTGAAAATTTGTTTTTCAGATTGATCCAAGTATTCTGCAGCAGACATTGCAGCAAAGTAATTTACTTACTCAGCAGCTGACTGGAGATCCCAATATGACTCCACAGAATCCCTCTCTCCAGGCAACAGAAAATTCAGTGCCAGCTAATGTGGTTATTCAGCCCATATCAGGTCTGTCTTTGCAGCCCACAGTAACATCATCTGCTAACATGACAATAGGATCCCTGTCTGAGCAGGAGTCTGTGCTGACAAACAGCACGAATGGTGAGCAGTGTCAATTGTGCTTTGAATGTCTTGGTTATACTTAGGGTATTACCCACAGTGTGAAGATGTCAGGCCCTGCCCCTGCCAAATACCTCAGTTAATAAACATGCAGTACTTGCATGAGTATCTTCAGCAAATTTTACAGCTTTCTGTTACTCTTTTTTAATTTATTTTTTTCAGAAGTGGATTGTAAAGTAGGTTTATATTAGATATTAGAAAAAAATTCTTTACTGTGAGTGTGTGAGGAACTGGAACAGATTGCCCAGAAAAATTGTGGAAGTGTTCAAGACCAGGCTGAATAAGGCACTGAGCAACCAGGTCTAGTGGAAGGTGTCCGTGTCCACAGCAGGGGGGTTGGAACTAGGTGAGCTTTAAGATCTGTTCCACTCAGGCCATTCTATGATTCTGTGTTGTTGGGTTCTAGGAATTTAGAGATGAACAAAATCCCATCACTAAGAACAACAAGGCCTGTTGATGTTCAACCATGCTGATTAGCTGCCTCCGGCTCCAAGATAGAGATGGATTTTAAGATGAATGTTATCAATTCATGTTGAAACCCTTTGTTTTTTGGCCCCCCATGTAAATCCTTGTTATAGAAAGTATTAACTAATTGTGCAACCTAGCCAAAACTTGTATAATCCCCTAGTTAACGTGTGTTACCATAATCCATCCTCCTTATTAACATATCCAAGCCCCAAGTCCTTTAAATTGAATTTCGAATGTCCTATAAAGTATTCCAGTTTCGTCCCCATAACTGGGATCGTGTAGTTTTATTGATCTTCACAATATGTAATGAAAATATTTAAGAACTACCATAGTCTTAAGAAAAATACAAAATCTTTATCCTGAAAATCTTAACTGCAGAGGAATAAATTGGATGTGAAAACAATTTAATTTTTAGAATTCAAGTTCTAGCATCTTTCCTTGGCTAAATCATTTATTGTAGTTCAGAAAATAACGTATTAATTGCTTTAAAAAGTTGTTTCTCTTATAATGAAAGGATCTTCATGGAATTTTTTGTCCTCCCACTTGTATTTAGGTGCGCAGGACATATCTCAAGTCATGACTTCACAGGGTATGGTGTCATCTTCAAGTGGACAACATGAGATAATGTTGACCATAAATAATTCCAGTTTGAGTCAAGTTCTAGCTCATGCCTCAGGCTCTACTAATGCAACCTCATCAGGAAGTCCTCAAGAGATCACTCTTACAATATCTGGTTGGTATTTTTAAAAATCTTTGATGGTACCAGATCTCTTTTTTTTTATAAGGTAACATTTGAGGGTATTTTCAGTCTACAGCTTTCGCATGGTGTACTTTTTTGTATTCATCAACATAAAAAGGTATTCCCCAAATCTGCTGATGAAAACCAAACACATTTGCTTTGTGGACGTGTTAGACTGATTCCCTGTTTTATTTATAACATCAGTTAACAGATCTTTATCTTGGTGGTAAAGCCCACAAAACCAGTTCTTACTTCCTTTCTGTGCCTCACTTGGCATAGCACAACTCCGGGGTAGCACTAGGATGGGAACATCTTTATTGATGATTTAGATGAGGGGATTGAGTCCATCATCAGCAAATTTGCTGATAACACCAAGTTGGGAGGGAGTGTTGACCTGCTGGAAGGCAGGAGGGCTCTGCAGAGGGATCTGGATAGACTTGAGAGATGGGCTGATTCCAGTGGGATGAAGTTCAATAAGGCCAAGTGCTGGGTCCTGCACTTTGGCCACAACAACCCCCTGCAGCGCTACAGGCTGGGCACAGAGTGGCTGGAGAGCAGCCAGGTGGAAAGGGACCTTGGAGTACTAATTGACAGGAAGCTCAACATGAGCCAACAGTGTGCTCAGGTGACCAAGAAGGCCAATGGGAGCCTGTCCTGGATCAAAAATAGTGTGGCCAGCAGGACCAGGGAGGTGACCCTTCCCCTGTACTCTGCGTTGGTGAGGCCACACCTTGAGTACTGTGTTCAGTTCTGGGTCCCTCAGTTCAGGAAAGATACTGAGGTGCTGGAGCGAGTCCAGAGAAGAGCAACAAGGCTGGTGAAGGGACTGGAGCACAAGCCCTATGGGGAGAGGCTGAAGGAGCTGGGGTTGTTTAGCCTGGAGAAGAGGAGGCTCAGAGGTGACCTCATCACTGTCTAGAACTACCTGAAGGGAAGTTATAGCCAGGTGGGGGCTGGTCTCTTCTCCCAGGCACTCAGCAATAGGACAAGGGGGCATGGGCTTAAGCTGTGCCAGGGGAAATTTAAGTTGGAGATCAGAAAAAAATTCTTTACAGAGAGAGTAATCAGGCATTGGAATGGGCTGCCCAGAGAGGGGGTGGATTCACCATCCCTGGAGATTTTTAAACTGAGATTGGACATGGCACTGAGTGCCATGATCTGGTAAATGGACTGGAGCTGGACCAAGGGTTGGACTTGATGATCTCGGAGGTCTTTTCCAACCCAACTGATATTATGATTCTATGATTCTAAGCAGGGAAGACATTGCAGATGAGTTTATTTAATCTAGTTTTCTTTAAATGCCTGTGGAACCATGTTCAAATAGGTATTCTGGTCATTCTTTGAGGTATAATACTCAGTCTTTATAATATGTAGTTAATAGTTAAAGTCTTTCTGAATAAATTTAGACCAACTTTCTTTCTGCCTCTAAGAGACTGATCCCTCTACACACTGCAAATGTCTACTTCCCCTAAGACAGTTTGTATTTTGTATAATAACATTTCTTTAACAGATCTAGTATAATACTCAATGCACTTTTCTTACTTTTTCTCTATTTTTTATTTTCTTTCTTTTTTTCCTTTTTTCATGTTCAGTAACATGTTTAGTGTTTTTAAGGATCATGACAATAATGTCTGTGTTCATTCTCTGCTTGGTAATGGATTTTCACTCATCTAAGAAAAATGGTGTATAGGTGTCCAACAAGTGATAGAATTTGTTTTCAGTTTCTGTGTTTCAGTTTTTATGTTCTATGCTTGTAGACCATCAAACAAAATGAACGCCATGTTGAGTGATATTTTTACAAGACATGTTTAATGCAATTTTTAGATTAAAAAAAAATCACATTTTAGCCTTTGGCTTTTAGTTTGCTGGATTTTTATTGTTTCATGACATTGGTGTCTTGAATCTAGATAAGTAAGGTCCATATTTGTCTAAATTATTGATATCTCAGGTATTTCTGTACATGTTAGTGTCTGGATTTGCATAATCACATCTGTTTTAGAAACTTGTTGCACTTCTGCATAAAAATCTGCATTTGTAGAAATTAGTTTTATGTTTTGGTTGTATTTTCTACTTTTGTCATTTTATGATCTATTGTTTATAGTTCTAAGAACAGGAGCAGAATAATATTGAGATATTTCCAGTTATAATAGGATTAATTTCTATTTAGGCCAAGATCTTATTCAGCATAATTCTGGAGGCAGTGATCTGAATACAGGCTTAAGGCTGACAGCACCAACCATCAGCAGCCAGACTACAGGTGCTACATTAACTATAAGCAATGACCAGCTTCTTTCTCAGGGCCCTTCACTAAATGCTCCAGGTATGCATACAATGATTTTTCTAATTAAAAGTAATAGCATTTTGTTAAAAAAATAAATATTAGACTGGGTAACTAAATGTGAAATGGTATAAGCTTGCACATTATGGTTCAGGAACTACAGGACTTTGTGTGTTTCCTCACAGGCTTTAAATTGTTATGTCATTTAAATAAAATTTATTCCACATAGCAAGAAGAAAATGAAAAAAAGAAGACATATCTTAAATTAGTACTTTAAGGCAGTTACGGGAGTATTGAAAGACTATTTCTATAAATTGGAGGACAAAGAAATCTGGTGCATTTGGTGCAGCTGTGATAAAATACCTATATATGTTTATAGGCACACACAAACACCTGTGTGTGCAATAGTATGTCCATTAGGCTACATTTAAATGTAATTTTTCTAATTTAATCATCTGCCTCTTGGCAGTTTTTGATACTTGATTAGCTGTTTAACTGATTTTGTTGATTCCAAAATAGGAAGTCCTAGCAAATGAGAAATACAGTTCACTGAAAATAAGTTTGCAGCTCAGATTTTATGTAGGTAACATTTTTTTTTTACCATTTTGCATGTATTACAGAACTTAATACAACAGGTGGAACAAATCTTCCTTCAACAACACCCATATCTCAATCTGCAGTTTCTGCCCAGAATTTGGTAATGTCTTCATCAGGAGTTGGAGGAGATGGTAGTGTCACTTTGACTCTTGCTGACACTCAGGGAATGTTGTCAGGTGGTCTTGATGCAGTTACACTTAATATCACTTCACAGGTAAGACATGCTTTTCTGAATGGACAGATAAACTGATGCTACTGTCTTACAGGATAAAAATTGGAGATTTTGCTTGAAAATTAATTTTGTCCTGTAAATACATAATATATGAAACCACAGTTAACCCTCCTTCCGTCTGCCAACAGTGTGCATACCGGCATCTAGAAACGTGAACTGTTGAAACAGAAGTGCAGATAAATTTTGCAGGGTTGTTTTTTTTCAATGAACAGATAAGTTTTACTGTTTTGGGAATAAACTGTGTCCTTCATCATCAGTATTCAGTAATACAGCCTAGTACTCCTAGAAATATTAATGACTGTTACTTAATACGGTAATTTTTTCTTTTCTTCCTTGTGAACATGAGAGTTGAAGAGCAGTTGTGACAGTTCCTTTCACAGAAAATAGCGGGACAGAATTTACTTGACTATCTTGAATAACAGGTGGTATTATAAGAAATTTTATAAAAATAGTTCTCTATGGACTATCATCTCCCCAGTAGCTTTACCAGTGCTTTCATTTTTGTAATAATTTAAGATTTTGTGGTGCCATAAAAAGCCAAAGACACATTGGCAAATGCAATCTATAGAGTGGAAAGATGAAAAACCAACATTAAAATACTAGAAAGTGAAAATTTAGAGTCATTGTGTAGTTGAAATTTCAGTGTAGATAAAAATATATGTGACTACATCTAGCTGTTTAAATATATTATTCTACTTCTTTTTGGTTTTATTTCTCCTCTCTTTGACAGGGTCAGCAATTCCCTGCTATACTCACAGATTCCAGCCTTGCTAGCCAAAGTGGATCAGGCTCACAGCAAGTCATATTGGTGAGCCATACACCCCATCCAGCACCTGCAAACTCTGATGAAATAACATACCAGGTATATACTATATATTTCTGTATCTTTTCCAGATAAAGGACATTATTAAATCAAAATACTGTAATAATTCTTTTATAACCTGAGTCATAGAGGCTGATGCCATTCCAAAGTAAGAGTATCAGGAAGAGGGTCTCTGTGACTTCATAGTCACCAGATTCTGTTTCGAGTTAAAAACCACTTGTGTGTATATATATATGTACAAAAAAGAAATCCAGTTAATAGTGTATTTCTTTCTGCAAATGACATAACTATGCTCTCAACACAAACTGCTCCAAAAATTTCTAAGTAAGTTGGTATTTTGATAACAAAAACAAGCAGTTTAGAGCTGTGGGGAAAAAAGTAGCACCTGTTGGTACACTTTTTGCATTCTCTTTTTGTAACCAAACTGTTCTAAAAGTGGTGCAACATAAAGAAATTTCAGCTTCATATGCATTTGAATCTCAATAGAAACTTTGACATTTATAGGATAGAATTAATATTAGAAAAAGTAGTTCAGACTTCTCCTCTTGAAGGCAAACTGAATGTTTTCAACCAACCTGGTAGCGCAAGCTGTTAAAGAGAAGAAATGGGAGAGGCAGGTGTGACCCAAATCAAGTGAAGAAGTGGTAGACTGTACTGGCACTCAGAGGGCAAGATGTGGGCAAGTTGTGACTGATACAGGCACAAGAAACCTCAAAAGTAATAAGGACTGAAGGGTGGGGGCCCTCCTGAAATATATGTGTATGTATAAAGGTGCTGAGAGGATAGCTTTAGAGAAGAAACTTCAATGCTCTTCTTGGAAAAGTGTTCACAACTGGTTATCACCCTGAAGTGCCTGTATGCTGATGCCTGCAGCATGGGATACCAACAGGAGCAGCTAGAGGTCTGCATGTAGTTGCAGGGCTGTGACCTCATTGGAATCAGAGAGTGAAGGTGCTACACCTCACACAATTAAAACACTACTGTGCCTGGATTCAGGATCTTTAGGAAGGATGGACTGGCAAGACAGCAGCAGGAATGGAGCTCTGCCTGGGTGGTGAACCAACTGAGACCTTATAGGTAAAGATTGCCAGGTAGACCAACATGGGTGACACTGCTGTGCGTATTAACCATCTGCTATAGATCACCTTATCAGGAAGAAATAGAAGATGAGGCTTTCATCTTGGTCTTGGATAACCTACCCTGGCTGACTCTTCTTGAGCAGTCTCTTCTTGAGATGACCTCAAGAGATCCTTTCCACCTAAACCAATCTGTGATTTACAGTCCCTGGTCCACATGGGTTAATTCAGCTTATCTAAGATCTGCTGGAAGGGCAACAAGCAGGGCACAAGGAATCTAGAAAATTCATGGTGTGCATTGATAATAACTTCCTGATAATGGTGACTGAGAAGCCAGCAAGTGAGCATGTTCTTCTGGGCCTGATAATTGCAAACATGGAAGAACTGATTGGAAATGTACAGGGGGCATATTTTATTGCAGTGACCATGAGATTGTGATGCTCACAATATTGAGGGAAGGACACAAGACAAATAGCAAGATCACAGCCTGGGCATCAGGAAGGCAGACCATGATCTGTTCAGTGATCTGCTTATGATGTGGGTTTATCTTGACTGAGTGCCAGGTATCCACCAAAGTTTCTCTATCACTAACCTTTCTCAGGGATAGAGAAAGTAAAACAAAACGGGAGAGACAATAAAATGAGAAGTTCATGGGCCAAGATAAGGACAGGGAAAGATCATTTACCAGTTACTGTCACGGGCAAAACAGTCACAACTTGGGGAAAATTAATTTAATTGATTGCCAATCAAATCAAAGTAGAATAATAAGAAATAAAAACTAAAACACCTTTTCTCCACCCCTCCCTTCTTCTTGGGCTTAGCTTTACTCTGATTTTCTCTCTCCTCTGTGGTGCAGAGGGAAGAGGAATGGTGGCTGCGATCAGTTCATCACATGTTGTCTCTGCCACTCCTTCCTCCTCAGGAGCAGGACTCCTCACACTGTTCCCCTGCTCCAGCATGGGGTCCCTCCCATGGGTGGCAGTCATCCATGAACTTCTCCAACTTGAGTCCTTCCCATGGGATGTAGTTCTTCATGAACTGCTCAATGTGGATCTCCTACAGGATCACAAATCCTGCCAACAGACCTGTTTCAGAGTGGTCTCCTCTTTCCATGGGGCTGCTAGTCCTGCCAGGAGTCTACTCCAGTTCAGGCTTCCCACAGGGTCACAGCCTTCTTTGGGCATCTACCTGCTCTGGCATAGGATCCTCCATGGGCTGCAGGTGGATCTCTGCTCCACTGTGTACTTCTGTGGGCTGCACCACAGGCTGAGGAGGAATCTGCCCCAGTGCCCAGAGCACCTCCTCGCCCACCTTCTGCACTGACCTGGGTGTCTGTAGAGGTGTTGCTCTTACATATCCTCAGTCCTCTCTCCGGCTGCAGTTGCTGTTGTGCAGCAGCTTTTTCCCCTTCTTAAACACATTATCCCAGAGGTGCTACTGCTGTCACTAATGGGCTCAGCCCTGGTCATTGGTGGGTTCGTCTTGGAGCCAGCTGGCATTGACTTCAGTGGTCATGGGGGAAGCTTCTGGCAGCTTCTCACAGAAGCCACCCTGTTAGTCCCCCTGCTATCAAAACCTGACCATGCAGACCCAGTGCAGTTTGGAGTAATCATACGGTGAGCAGACCTGGAGAGGAGAACCAGGAGAGCTGTTTGATTTTAGATGTTGCCCTTGTTCAAGCTCAAGAGTTGTCAGTCCCAGTGTGTAGGAAGATAAAGGCAACAGGAGGCAAGCATGGAGGAGCAGGAATCTCCTGACAAAACCTGGACATAAAAAAGAAGCATATGTATGTGGAAGCGGGATCAAGTGACCTTAAAGAAGTACAGAGGCACCATTCAAGAAGACAGGGATGAGTTTGAGAAACCCAAAGCTCACCTGGAGCTGAATCTGAAAGTGGCATGAAATGTAACATTGTGGAATGTTAGAAGGATATCGGTAGCAAATGCAAGATGAGTTGACCTTGTACTGATTTGGGCAGAGGATCTGGTGACAAGAGATTTGGAAAAGGATAATATTCTGATTGTCGCTTTTATCTTCATTTTTACTGGTAAGATCTAAAATCCCACATCACCAAGCTCAGGTCTTGGTAGAGGGTGTTGCAGAATCATACACAAGTCCATTGGTAATGGGATACACTCATGACTGCTAAGGGAGCTTACTGACATTGTAATGAGACCACTGTTATCTTTGAAATGTCATGCTGATTGTGAGAGGTTCCTGAAGACTTGCAGAAAGCAAAAGGTGCTCCTGCCTTCAACAATGGCAGGATGGAGAATCTGGGAAAGTACAGATCAGTCACCCTCATCTCAGTCCTTGGGAAGGCAATAGAGCATTAATCCCGGAAAGTATTTCCAAACACACGAAAGACAAGAAGGTTATTGGAAATAATCAGCAAAGATTTATGAAGGGAAAATCATGCCTAGCTGAATTGAGAACCTTCCACAATGAGATGGATGGTTCAATAGATGGAGAGGAGCAGTAGATACAGTTTTCTTAACTTTAGTGAGGCTTTTGATGTTTTCTCTCATAACTTCCTAGTAGACCAGCTGATGAAGTATGTACCAGTTAAATGAGACAGTGAGATGGATTGAAAATGGGCTGAACTGATGGTCTCAAAAGAATAGTGATCTGTGGAACAAAGTCCATCTCTAAGCCAGTCATTAGTAGTGTTCTCTCAGGTGCAAATACTGGGTCAAGTACTGTTTATTAATGTTCTTCATTTAGTGACCTGCATGGTGGAACTGCATACTCAGTGGGTTTACAGGAATAGAAAACTGGAAGGAATAGTTAACAGACTGAATGGCTGTGCTACCATGCAGAGGAACCTTGGGAGGCTGGAGAACTGAGTCAACAGAACACTCATGGAGGAAGTGTAAGAGGAAGCATGAACTCCTTGTCTCTGAAGAAAGACAATTCTATGCACTAGTACACACCGAGGGCAGCAGGAAAGCAGCTTTTCAAAGATGAACCAGGGGATACTGGTAGGCAAGTAGCTGACCATGAGCCAGCAGTGCAGCAAAGAAGGCAAACAGCATCTGGGATTTAATAAGGGGAATGTTACCACCTGGTCAAGAGAATTGTTCTTCCCCTTTTCTCAGTACCAGTGAGAACAATATCTTCTGAAGCCCTGTGTCCAGTTCTGGGCACACCAGTACAAGAGACAAAGATACAGAGACGTAAGTGCAGTGGAGAGGTGCAAAGATGATTAAGGAATTAAAGCATCTAACACAGAGGGAGACGCTGAGATCTGGGACTGTTTGGCTTAAAAGAGATAGGCTCTGGTTGGGGGTTTCTTATCAATGTACATAAATAACCTGATGGGAGGGATTAAGCAGATAGAGCCAGGCTTGTCTCAGTCATACCCGGTGCAAGGACAAGAGGCAATTGGCAGAATTTAAAACAATTTCATCTGAGCATCTGTTGTACTCTGAGGGTGACTGAACCCTGTAATAGGTTGTCCAGAGACTTTATAATCTTCATCCTTGGTGACGTTCAAAGCATGTCTGGACATGGCTCTAGGGACGTTCAACTAGACGATCTCAGGTCACCCCTTCCAATTTAAGTTATTCTATATTTCTAATAATACCTTGTGCATGTGATTTTTTTTACATTTGCATATGCTTATGAGTTCTTAATTTCAGTATTCAAATACTCTGTGAATATGGATATTTTAAAATTTGGCATGAACAGATGTTTTTTACTCCTCTGAATTTAAAACTAGTTTTTGTGTCTTAGGATATATATGCTTTCATGAATCCGGGTGTCATTTCATAAGGCTTATTATCATATCATTTGTAAAGTGTGACTGTCTGAGTAGCACTGTTGTAACAATAATGTAAAAAAAACATTTCACGCTTTTCCTGAAAGCATCCAACTAGTTGGAAACAAAGAGACACACAGATGTTTTTTTGTCATTTCTTTTAACGCGTTTTAGAGTGCATCTTTGATTTCTAGTATGGGTAATATTCTACAATATTCTGTATCTTTTCAAGTTTAGTTTATCCCGAATAATTATTTAGAGTACTACTTCCTTCATCTTCATTTGTTGCTTTCTATGTTAGTATATTTTAGATTCTTCTGTATAAAGTTGAAGGAAGTTATTTGAAGAAAGTGAGATTTTTCCAAATATTTCTCATGAATTAAAACAAACCAAAAATGCAGGACCACACCATCCAAATTCTGTCCATTTTTTGTTCTATTTCAGTATTTCTGGAGGCAAGACTTTGCTTCCTTATGTAAATAGACTCCCCAGTAAAGAAGTTATCTGTAAAAGTAGAGATACTTTCTTTTCTGTCTGAAACATATTTGGCTTTGAATTTTTTTGATGAGAAATGTGAGAATCATCTGAGATGATGTTCAGGAGTATAAAACAGAATATAGAAAAATACTGTTACAAATAGATTCTATTTGTAGTTAGAAGAATTTGATCATAGCTATTACTGTAGTTTTCTTAGAATGCATATGTGTGTTATGCTTAGGAACAATGAAATAAAAATTCATATTTACATACAAGTTATGTATGTAAATACTTCCTTAGTGTTTGTAAGTTGCTTGTAAGAACTCTCCAAAACTTGGTCATGTGGAGGTAGATTCTGAAAAATAAATCCATGTTGTGGATATGCCTATGAAATTATCTAATAGTGTTTTTTTTTAAATTGTTCTAGGTGACAGAGGTCTCCCCTAATGTAACTAAAAGCAGTCAAGCAGAAAAAGAAAGTCGTGGGCACCAATGTTTTGAGTGTAGTCAAACCTTTTACTCAGTGACCATGTTGACACACCATTGTAAAGAGGTTCATGGCAAGGAACGAATACACATTTGCCACATCTGCAGTAAGGCCTTTAAGCGAGCAACACATCTCAAGGTATTTGGTAATAACAGTTGATTGTTCTGTTAACTCCTTGCTTTGGACTTTTTATGATGTTAACAAAAGGTACCTATTAGCCTTTTGTCTTTGCTTTCCTTTTACAGTGTGAGAGGTGTGCATCTGAGAGAGGGAGTCTAAGTGATAATATATACACAGGTAGAGAACTCTCTTCTGGAGCACGGAGAGGATTTTAATGCATATATTGGCTACAGAATGAAAAATGTGAATGCCTGTCATGCAAGTAGTAGTGCCAGGACTTTATTTGCTTATGAATATCATCATTGCTAATCCTGATTTCCAGATAATCTTTTGGACTCTCAGGAAGCTATCTGCTCTACAGTCTTTTTGATTTGTAGATGCTCTGTCTTGAGAGTATAAGTGACATCTATAGAGGAAGAGTTTGTTTTAAAATGTCCTTATATTATTGCTGTTGTCCAGTGATATTTTCTGTGTTGTTTTCTCTAGATGTTAAACAACCTGATACATTGAAGTCCTTTGAAAAAATTACTGGTCTTTTTAAGTTCTTAATTGGATTATAGAATGTTCCTTTTAGGAATATTGGGCTGTACTAGACAAGTCCTATGCTCAGGCCAGTATCCTGTCTCACAGAAATAACTAAATGGAAGTCTTTTGAAGCTCTTTAGGAAAAGGGCAAACTTACAACTTGCCCAGAATTTTGCCAGCTTCCCAGAATTGATAGCAGAAAATTCCTGGAGCCAGAAGCAATGTCTTTGTATTAAGTAGCTTTTAGGAGAGCTCTTCAATAGATTTGCTTTAATTTCAATATTTTAAGGAAATACACACCCTTTGTGAAGTTCACCCCTTTGGAGTGATCACATCTGTCAACCAGACTATTGGACCTTGGGAAACGATCATAAAATGTGTTGTTGTGAAACTTCTAGTTTAGAAGAAATTTTACAGGGAAAAAACCCAGAATTGATACTTGTTTCCCTTAAGTAATAATACCAAGCCCCAAATATCAGTCTCTGCAATTTGTTTTATTAGAACTGGCTGTTGTTACATTTATTTTTCCTAATTAAAGCTTGATTTCTGTTATATACTGGGTCCAGGTTAAAGATATGACAAGGTAGCTTCCTACCCTGGTATGTCCCTTGAATTACTGCACATCATTGATTTTTCAGAAGGCAGTGATGAAGTTGCCATAAGAAGTTCAAAGGCAGTAACAGGAGACTTCATGGCCTTGGAGCAACTTGTTAAGGGATCAGAAGGACAAGTAGTCTTCTCTTCTATCCTTCCAGTTGCAGAGAACAATGAAGGAAGAGACAGGAAGAGATGACAGATCTGTAACTGTCTCTGAGACTGGCATCACCAGCAAAACGTTGGATTTTTTGTTCATGGATTGGTCTACATGCAGGCCTGCTGTAGATGGGCTACACATGTCTCAAAGGGGTAAAAAGATCTTTGTTGAGGAGTTAGCAGAACTCATTGAAAGAGCTTTAAACTAGATTTTTAGGGCGAAAGGCATACAACCAGACTCCCTAGAGATAAGTTTGTGGACCAGTGTTTGAAGGGTCAAGTGCTAGTGAGGCCCTTTGGTCTGCTCTGCAGTGCACTGAGTACACTGGAATACGTTTGAAACGTCCCTGTACTAGTACACACAGCATGGCAGCCATCTCAGTGGAGGGAGGGGAAATGGTCAGTGACCTGCTATACCACTGAGACACACACAAGTCTGTAGAGCAGGATGGAATCCACCCATGGATACCAAGGGACCCATCAGATGAGCTTTCCAAACCACTTTAAATCATTTGTGAGCAGTTCTGGCTAACCAGAGGTGTATCAATTGATTGGAGTTTAGCAAATATGATGCCCATCTAGAAGAGGAGCTGGAAGTAGGACCCAGGAAACTACAGACCTGCCACCTTGATTTCAGTGCCAAAAGAGGTTATGGATTAACTCATCTTGAGTGCCATCATGTGGCAAATGCAGAACAGCCACGGGATCAGGCACACCTGGCGTGGGTTTATAAAAGGCAGGGCCTGCTTGAGTAACCTGATTTCCCTCTGTGACACGGTGACTCACTCAGTGGAGCAGGGAAAGGCTGTGGATGTTGTCTACCTGGACTTCACTAAAGCATTAGACACCATTTCCCACAGCATTCTTCTGGAGAAACTGGCTTCCCATAGCTTGCATGGGTGCACTGTTTACTGGGGGAAAAAAGGGGCTATATGGGCACTCCTGGAGAGGTGGTGAATGGACTTACATCCATCTGGTTGCCAGTCGCAAGGTGTTTCCCAGGGCTCAGTGCTGGGACAAGGTCTATTTAATATCTTAACCAATGATCTGGACAAGGGGATTGAGTGCACTCTCAGTAAGTGTGCAGAGGACACCAAGTTGTGTGGGAATGTTGATCTGCAGAGGAATCTGGACAGGCTGGATTGATGCACCAAGGCTAGTTGTGTGAGGTTCAGTAAGGCAAAGTGCTGGGCCCTTTACTTGGGTCACAGCAATGCTACAAGCTCAGAGTGGCCATGAAGCAGCCCAGCAGAAAAGGATCTAGGAATACTGGTGAACAACAGTTGAACACAATCCACCAGTGTGCCTAGGTGGCCAAGAAGGCCAATGGCATCCTGGCTTGTATCAGAAGTAGTTTGGCCAGCAGGACCAATGATTGTCCAGTGATTGACCAGTGATTGTCCCTCTGTACTCAGCACTGGTGAGGTCACACCTTGAATCTTGTGTTCAGTTTTGGGTCACTCACTACCCAGACATTAAGGTTGAAGACATTAAGGTGCTGGAGCATATCCAGAGATGGGCAACAGAGCTGGTGAAGAGTCTCAAATACAGGTCTTGTGAGGAGTTGCTGAGGGAGCAGGGGTTGTTTAGCCTGGAGAAAAGGAGGCTCAAGGGAGATTATCATTCTCTACAACTACCTGAAAGGAGGGTATAGGCAGATAGGGGTTGGCCTCTTCTCCCAGGTATCAAGCAATAGGACAAATTATCTCAATTGTGCCAGGGGAGGTTTAGATTGGATATTAGGAAAAACTTAGTACTTGTCAAGCACTGGCACGGGTGATACAGGGAAGTGATTGAGTCACAAGCTTTGAAGGTAGATGTGGCACTGTGGACAGTGGCTTAGCAGGCATAGTTTAGTGGTAGACTTGACAGTACTGGGTAATGGCAGGCTTTGTTTTTAAGGGTCTTAAAGGACAGTTCCATTTACACTGGACTATCCACGTACTAAAGCAAACCCCACACATTATCAGACTCTTTTCTCCATTGAAGTGTTCCAGAGTGTCAACTGTGAGCAGCCTTTGAGGAAATTCAACAAAGATAGATGTAACCATGGGTTTTGGCCTAGCATTTTGGGAAGGGTTCAGTGATCTCATACTCATGGTCTTCATTTTATACTGGTGGTATTCTGGACATCACCAAAAATTTTAAGGGCACTGTCAAACTTTAGACTTTTCAGGAAATACAAGTAAGAGGTAAGGGCATCAGTCTTGAGATGGGAGTACTTAACTCTGTGTGGTTTTTTCCAGAGGTATCAGTACCAGCAGGTTCACAAATATCCACAGGGAAGTCTAATTTAGAGATTATGTATGAACACTCACACCATCCCCAGTGTCAAAGATTTTTGGTCCAGTGACTTCAGTTCCCCTTCTGGTGTGGGTACACTGTCCTGATTTTATAGCTTCAGAGAGGAGAATGTTAAAACATGCATAGTGACTAAACTCTCTAATTCTGTATCAGTATGTAGTGGAAATATCTGAAAGTTGACTGTAGATAGTAAATAAAGCACAAAATAAAGATATTATTCTAGGATGAAAATAAAACAGCATTTTCATCATATTAAAACAATGGAAGGAAACAAACTTTCTATTGCCACACTTTCAAGAGGTGATTATAATTAGTTTTTCAGGATAAGTGGGGCATAAGAGTGTTGTATCAGTACATGTGTGAGGGAACAAGGGCCCTTTCAAAGAAGGTTTCCTGTTATTTTCTAATTAGATAATGCTTGTTTGGAACCCCAAGGTAACTCCTATCTAAAGACTACAAGAATTACATAAACAAACTTGTAAAATGTCATATGGACAATCAATGAAATACTAAAAATGTCTATAGAGTTGCTTGCACTTCAGAGCGTTGTATTCCCATGAACTCTTTTCAGAAGTATATATTACAGGGAAAGCATAAGAGATTGACAGATGAGTGGAACTGAATTGCATCACAAACTGTTCAGAGAAAGTTGACAAAGTTTTATGGTGGCTCTCTGGATGCTATCTTGGTTGCTTTCAAGTAGAAAATGGGATGGGAGGGAGGTTGTTGGGGTTTGGAGGTTGGGATCTTTTGGGGCGTTTGCCTTGGGTGTTCTGTGGTGGAAGAAAGAAGCAGCCAGTTTCAGATAATTTTTCTGGAGTAGGTCATAGTTTGTGTCTACCATTTCAAAGCTTTAGGAGGTAATAAAGATAAAAGCAACAGATTTTCTTTCTTTCCACGTAAGCTGTGGTTTATGAATCTGATTTTTCTAATAAGACCTTTTATTATTTTTTTACAATACTATATTTTTATAATTACTGTGATAATAATATTCTTCCCTATAACAGTCTTGCTGATTTTCCAGTGTAAACAAACTCAGCAGATACAGTTTGCTTCAGCTCATGGAGTGGGGAATAGGACTTCATAGACATCAAGAAGGCTTATTGTTTAGGTATAGTAAAGACTAACTAATAGTTTAGTCTGTAATGAATAGACTAGAAAAGAATTATATACACACACATTTTAGAAAGTAGGCAAGTATTTTCAGTACTATTTCACAAACAGTTATAGATTAGATTTTTTTAAGTTAAATATATTGGTGTTTGTTTTCTTCTACAATTTGAATTCTGTCTTGGTATTAATAAAGATACTTAAATTAAAAAAATGAAAAGCACAAGATACTTAGAAATTTGCAAAACTTCTGGGTCCAGCATTATTTCCAATGAATTAAAAACACTGAAGTTAGAACTGTTACTAATGCTTCTTCATGAAGGTAAAACCATCTCCTCATTCTGCTATATTACCTATAAGGACCTTAGTGTGGTTTTTTTTGTTGGGTTTTTTTAAATTGAGATGTCATTGTAAAGTGGCTGTATTTGCATCTTGACATTGTGTGGCTACGTGTGTGTATGTTGTGATAATCCCCTCTGAGGCCTGTACAGTGGTACTAATTCAAGTGCTGAGGAATACTTATGTGTTAGACAAGAAAGGAGACGGATACTGGAGAGAGAGGGGGGAAAACCTGTATTAGCTTAAAATGCACAGTTAATCAAAATACCTCTTTGGAGGTGAACAAAGCATGTCAGGAGTTCTGGTTTGGTTTATTTTATTTTGCTTCAGATTATTAGTGAAGGGAGTAATGTATGCAAGAAAAGAAAGACATACGGTTATTGAAGGAGTTTTTCAGAAATGTAAAGATACTGATGTGTCAGCCTTACAAACAGCTGATATACAAAAATAATCTCCCATTTAAAGAAAAAAAAATGCAGGCTTCCATTTTCTTCCAGCTTGTCTGCTGATGACTAAGATCCTCCACTTTCGTCTTCTAGATGTGGATATATTTGTATGTTAAATACTGACTTTTTTTTTAAATGGTCTTAAATGTATTTTTTTTCTATACTGGCTTAGGAACACATGCAAACCCATCAGGCTGGACCTTCACTGAGTTCCCAGAAGCCCAGAGTGTTTAAGTGTGATACTTGTGAAAAAGCTTTTGCTAAGCCAAGTCAGCTGGAGAGACATTGTCGCATTCACACAGGTAACACCAGAAATTATTCTATCTCACAAGAATTTCTTGTGAATATATGGGTGTTACATTTGCAGTCCTTGCTTATGCTTTTAGATAACTGCACTTAAATATCAACTTAAGCTAAAAAAAAACTAAATAAATTTTTAACCCAAGATGTTTGGAAGTTAAAAGAAGGAACAGCAGATTTGAAATGTCATCATGCTTCATTAAGCTTATCTGTATTTTGGGACTGGCAGTACTGCAATGGTAATGTGAATGCATGAGCTTGTATGTAAAAGTTTGCCAGTCTTATATTAATTAGTGCATATTTTAAGGCATTGTTTAAAGTGATGTAAAGACACTGGATATGATGACCTTCAAGCACATAAAAGAATCTGCAAATGAGTGGATGTGCTCAGTGATGGCAAACATGGGACAGACTTGACTGCTGATACTGGCTGCTGTATGCAGCTCTTCAAAATGTAAATGGTGTAAAAAGGTGAAGGTTTCCTTAAGTACAGAAATGTCAAACTGGTAAACTGATTTTTTTGCACTTCTATTAAATAATTTCCTTAGATGATAAATTGGATAGGAAAGATAATATCAGTGATTTAGTACTTATGTAAGTGTTCTGACATTTAATTTGTGATTTTTGTTGACAATATGGAGCCATAGCACTGTTTGGACAAGGTCTCAAGGAAAAAGATCCATGTCTGCTTCATTTCTAGGTCATCTTGATGACTTTTACTGAATTCAGTACTGTATTTTAATGTTGAAATGAGAAATTAAATATGTTTTTCTCTTTTATAAGGGGAACGGCCATTTCAGTGTACACTGTGTGAAAAGGCATTTAACCAGAAGAGCGCTCTTAAAGTCCACATGAAAAGACACACGGGAGAGAGACCTTACAAATGTGATTACTGTGCAATGGGATTTACACAGAAAAGCAACATGAAACTGCATATGAAACGGGCTCATGGTTACACTGGTATGTAGCATAATGGTAGTACTGGTGCATGCAGGAAGCCATGTGCTTTATTAGGAAAGCACAAAACACTTCCCTTAAGTTACTGAGGAATTAAGCAGCACTAGTAGCCAAAGACCACAGCTGATGAGCTGATAGTTGCTCATGCAACCCAAAAATCAGGTTAAAATGGCAATTGGTTGCTGTATATGGTTCCTTGTTTTTTATGTGGAGCTCTGTGTATAGAAATACAGAGTTCAAAAACTATTCCATGAGAATAGTCAATGGTATTAGTTGTGTTGTTTGGGTTTTTTTAATTTTTCCGGGACTGTCTAATAAACTTACTGTATCTGAAGTAGTTCTGTAATGTCTTTCCCAGAATGATTCTTTATTCTCAAGTGCTTTTTTTGCATTTTCTTACATTATACATCAAATCATACTCACTTGCCCATTTCTCTTGAACCCTGGTAGGTCCTGTACAAGAGCCTGCTAATCACCAAGAACAAGAAGGAGAAGATATTAGTCGTGCTCTGAATTTAGAAGAAGTGGTACAAGAATCTTCAAATGAATGGCAAAGTATAGGCAATGTTTTTCGATGACCCCTTAAAATTTCGAAGCTAAAAATGTTTCTGGGACTCAAATTTTACACTTAAAGCTTCAAGCATTGAAAATACTAACAATAGAATAATATATTATAGTTTTTCTAATTATTTACAAAAATGACCCAAAAGATGAATTCATTGGTTTTTTTAGCCTTTTAGAAGATTATTGGGAAACATCATTTAAACTGTGCTAAGTTGTCTGTGAATCAGTGAACTCAGGTAATAATGTATACAGTTTCATCTTCGAATTCACAGCCAGTATACCTATTTAAAAATAAACTGGAACTTTTTATCAGAATAGAATGATTCCCATTTTTAATGAAGGTGAAGAATAACTTCATGGGAAAAAAATCATGAAACTGTCGGTCAGCTTTCTTTTTTACATATTTAAAGAAATCATGGAGGTTGGAAACAAAAAGTTGCAGAGTTGATGCATGCATGCAGTGTAAAATAGTGGGGGTTTGCCTTTATTTTTATTTTCTTACATGGTACAGGAAAATGCTGTATTGCTTTTTAAGGATTTTTTTTAAATACATTTTGAAAATTGAAAAAAATAAAATACCATGGCTTTTATTGAGAGGGAGCATGTTCATTTCCATTCCAAATGTAGAGGCAGATAGTTGTTAGTTTTTACAGTAAAAGTCTGAGGTTTTGAACTCAGCAATAATTATTTCAAAAGAATTCAAAAAAGAAGAGGTTCCAATGAAAGCCTCTTCTATCGTTTGCTGTCTTGGATCAGCAGGTACATGTCGCAGTATCTGTGGAAAACACAGCCATATACTAAATCTCTGAAGTAAATGTACACTCTTGTTAGCAGTGAGAAAGCTTGATGCACACTATGTCACCTGTATTACACAGTGTTCCCTAGTGCTGTAAACAGTTACCATTTTGAATCTGTAAATCCCTCATTCTTTGCTTTGTGAATTTTGGAAATATGTTACTTTTATTTGTTAAGTCATTGTTTCAGCAAGACTACCTAGTTAACTATGTAATGCTTTCAAAGGTGCCACTTGTTAAGTATATTCATAACAAAGAAACACTGGAGTAAAAACATAGTTGTCGTTTAGACATTCCAAAGACAGAAGCTTTTTTCTTATTTTTGCCTTGTTCTTTTGAATTTTATTTATATGTTACATATATATAGATATATATATGTGTGCTTGTATATGTATATATATATTTAAAGTTATATGAGCCTCTGTGTGGCTGATCAGTATATTTTGTAAATACTAATCCCAGTTGCAAGAAGTTCATCTGTTTAGTTGCCACAAAGTACTTCTCGCTCAGTGGTGGATATGTTGTAATATAATACAGAGCTGGATTTTAATTCACCTTCTGAAAGATAATTGTTTGCAGATTCAAAAAGCCCTTTTCTGTACATACTGTCTATACTTTGTCTATGATATAAACTAGTTACTTCAGATTGCTGAAGCAAGAAATTGCTGTTGGTTTTGATAGGGCATCTCTTAATTCTTTTGTTAACTGTTTGGCATATGTATATAAGTAATATAGTTGGTGACATGAAAATAACACTTTCGTTATGTGGAATATTTAATTCAAAAACATGCTAAATAATATTACTTTTTACCAATTTCTGTTTTGTGTATTTTTTAAGCATATCATTCTGGATTCTAGGAGACTCTGAAAACTCTGTTTATCAGAAGTGCATGTGTGAATATTAGATATAAAGAAAAGACGTAAAGTTCTTCCAGTCAGCCTATGAGTGTTTCAGCTCTTTAAAAAAAGATAGTATATTTTACAATTGTCTGGCCTTGTGGTATATCTGTTTGTCTGTAATAGTGTAGTAAAATAATACAGTGCTGTATTGCATGTACCATATATAAAACCTTTTCCCTGTTATTTCAGAGAATGCTGTATAAATGCACATCAAAGTTGGTTGGAGTTGATTTTCTGCATAGGGGTTGATGTTTTCCAGAGATTACAAAATCCAGTTTAACAGAAGATGATTTATAACTGTTCATATCCAGATACAAATCCATCCTTCACAGGAAGAATGTTATTCCTCAATGCCTGAAAGCATTTAGTGTGCTCTAGCTGGGCCAGCAAGTAAAAACTGGTAGTGGTTGGTACCTGCCCAGAGCCTATTAAAAAGATGGAGGGGGCCTTTTTACAAGAGCATGTAATGACAGGACGAGGATGAATGGCTTTAAACTGAAAGAGAGTAGGTTTAGATTAGATGTTAGAAAGAAATTCTTTGGTATGAGAGTGATGAGATACTTGAACAGGTAGCCCAGAGAACTTGTAGATACGCCATCCCTGCAAGTGTTCAATGCCAGGTTGGGATGCAGCTCTGAGCAACCTGGTCTAGTGGAAGGTGCCCCTGCCTCTGGCAGGGGCGTTGGAACTAGATGGTCTTTAAGGTCACTCCAACCCAAACCATGCTGTGATTCTGTGATACTTGGTGAGCAAATGCTTAAAGCAGATCTTGTGAGTAAAAAGTTGCCGTTTTTTAATGGTCACTTCTCAGGGTGAACAAAGGTTTGTATAGCCCAAGTTCCTTGCTAAGATTGAGTTGGAGGTTTTCAAAACAGTGTATGTGTTGATGTTCAGTACAAATACAGACATGGTAACCAATCTGTTGATACTTTCAAAAGCAGTGTTGAAGTAGATGCATTATTTAAGGAAGCAAAAGAACTCTTGTTCTGAGGCTTGCTTGAAGAGTCACGTTGTATAGTGGGTAAGTGAACAGTGCTTAGGAATGCTCCTGTTCTTTCTGGTTTGATGTAGTAGTAGGCTTATGCTAGCCTCAGGCTTTTTGGCTTGTGTCTGCTCAGAATTTCTTTTTGTTTATGTACATGAAATTACCTTCAGTACATGAAATTACCCCATCCTAGTACTGGTTATGCAGTCCTGTTTCAGGAAAAATCCTTTGGTTACAAAACAAATCACCATTTAAACTGCTGGTTTTCAGGAAAACTACTAGTGAGTAATTAAAAGAATAAATTTCTGTCTAAGTTTTAATAACTTTCAAGAGGGTCATGTTGGTAAAATAATGCTTTCAAGTACTGTACCTGTTTTTCTACCAGAAGTAAATCCAAAAAAACCACTTTCAGCCTCTGAGAAAGGTGACTCTGGGGAAAATGAGTAGTGAAGGCAAGGAAAAAGCTTTGGATAAATCCTGTAGTTCTACAGCACAGTATTTTGAAAGATGTATTTCTTATGGTTTTTTACCTTAAATATTCTTTCCTATTTTTAAAGCTTACTTGTGCCACACTTGTTTATGAAGGGCAGGATTTCATTGCCTATTCATAGACATTTTATGCTTTGCAATATTCCCCTGGCCTGTAGCTGCCACTCCAAACACTCGCCTCCCATAAGTCTTATGTCCTGTTGCCAGCCTTCTGGGCCAGCTAAGTCATGAGCAATGTCACTTGAAGCCTGTGTGCAGACAACTGGGTCCCAAAGTGTAATTTTGTAGTATCTGAACATTGTTCACAAATTATGGGAGGACAGAAAAATAAACAGACCTTTTCCTTTATAAAAAACAAAACTGGCCCAAGTTTCAAGTTGATTACTTTATTTCAATAATGAATATTTTTTAAAGCTATGTTCCTATAAGAACAATACGTATTCAAATTAAATCAACTATTACGTTGCAGGGTATACATCTGAATGAAGCTACAATAGAAAAATACACATAGCAACCAGTGTAGGTAATAGAAGATGTAATACGTGTGTATGCTTAATGATTCTGGCATTTTTGTTTTCTTTAGTCTCTATGTATTTTCTATCATCTCATCTTCCATTGCTTCATATTAATGGACACTGATTTAAACCTACAATAGACTTAGATGTGAAAAGCAATTAACATACATATTTATAGGTAACTTTTACTGGGCACTTAGTAGGAATGTGGTTTCAACCTAGGAAGCACTCACTGTAGTCTACAATGCACAGGCTAAAACTAAAAAATTAATTAATCAGACACTTAGATGACAGCTTGAAGAAATGGTAAGTTGAAGTAATAAAACAGTGCAATTCAGAAGAGCCTTTTATTTCCCTAAGTGTGGTTGGAAATACGATCGCCACACATTCATCTTAGTAATTTGTGAACAATTAATATCTAAATCTAACTGAACTACAATTTATTTCTACAAGGCAACTATAGTACAACAGTTAAATGTTCACAGTAGTTTACTATGAGTTTGCTTTGGTGCAGTGCCCTTAATAGGCATCCAGGTGTTACTCAGGCAAAAATGAGCCAATCAAATGGCAACACTGCTGCAATACCAAGAGAAAGATTTGAAATTCTAACATGAGATGTGCAGGACTATCTGAGATACCAATACTGAAGGGCTTTCTTTTAGAAATTAGACTTTTTTGTTTATATCTTTAGTTACTTATTTACTGTACTGCAAAATCAGTGCTGTTGCAGCAGATTTTATGTGAAGCACCAGGGACATCCAGTGGTCACTTGTGCAATCTTAGCTGTTTCTCTGGGAATATCCCTTGTTTTGTAACATTAGTCTAACTCAATTTTTAAATCCTCTTTCTCTCCCTCATCTGCTCTTAATTCTAATGGTTTGGATGTGATGAGCAATTCATGGTGTGGAAAGAATTTCCTTATTGCTATTGCTCTGCATCATTGATTCTACAACATCTGCCCCCTCCCACATTTCACATACCTTGAACTCTCAATGTTTGGTAAACCTTTCCATGACTGCCTAATCCTGTTATGAAAATAAATATTCTGTGAGTGAGAGAAGGAAGATTAAAACAAAACAAAACAAAATTAAAAAATACTTGGATAAACAGTCCT
The DNA here is from genome assembly GCF_047495875.1 of Pithys albifrons albifrons. Lineage (NCBI taxonomy): Eukaryota > Metazoa > Chordata > Aves > Passeriformes > Thamnophilidae > Pithys > Pithys albifrons. Next base: position 90,260,957 of record NC_092461.1, read on the forward strand.
TGCAACTTCTGCACATGTTGGGTTTTTTTGCTTCTAACAGCAGTGTCTCAAAAATTCATTAACAGCAGTGCTCAGTGTCCAAGATATTATAGCTCTTTATTTGTAATTCTGATGTTCACTAAAACGAAACCAGAAGATTTGAGCTCAAATTAGGTGCTTGGGAGAAATAATGGAGTCCAGCATACAGTTAGGGCATCCTGAAGAATAACAAGTAAAGTTACTTCACATAAAATAAGGAAAACATCTAGTAAAGCTACTTTTTGTGTTTCTTTCATTCAACTGTTGGTCAGGGATTGCCAATGGAAGTTTGTATAATCTACTGCATGCAGAACTTTATTGGCATTAAGTAATAGATTGCATCTATCTAGGTAACTGTGGCAGCTGTTGTTAATTTTAAGGCAGTTATACTATGAAGCAGAGTACAGGATCCTTGGATGGCATCTTGGAGCTTCAGCGCCTAGCAATTGGTGAACCAGATCGTGATCCAGGTCGGGACCCAGAGCCTCCCTGTCGAGGGAAGAACAGAGTTAGGTTAATTAAAACTTAATGTGTACATTGAAAAACGTCAATCTGTAGTGAGCACAACAAAATTTTACATGCTACCTAATGAAAATGACCTGCAGTTTCCTCTAGTATATCGTTAAATATTACTGGAATTTTCACTTCAAGAAGATGTTTGCTTTTCACATATTGTCACATAGGATTAATTTAGTCTCATTAAATCTTTCATACAGGGCTAGACAGTCTCTCAGTCTCTCAGGAATTACTTCCAAGTGCATGTTCTTATTCAGGCCTTCGTAATGAAAACAATCTGTTTGCTTGTACATCATGGAAAATTCCATTTTTATGGCTACCCCTGAACTGTGTGTATATTTTTAAAGCAAACAATGAAACAAAAAAGTCTGTCTTGCTTATGAGATGTAATAGTCTTACATCTGAAAGAATTGAAATGTAATAATTTCGTTCTGCAATATTTATTAGTGTAAATTCTCAGGGTTATCATATTAACATGAGACTTGTATGGAAAGCTCAGATGCAGATACAGGAAGAAGCTAAGAAAAGATACAAGGGCAGAAACCTGGCCTATTTTTACAAATAATAAAAAACCATTAAACTAGGAGAAAAAATTATAACAATTCATAAATCTGCAATTGAGAAAAGCAATTGTATAACAAAGATGAGCCAAGCTGAAATTTTAGTGTTTCATTTTTTGGAACTTAAGATTAACGTAAGTGGGTATCTTGTCCTTTACCTTTAGCAACTATTTTAGGCAAATCTTGAAAAATGCACTTAAGACCACAAATGTGAGACGGTGTGTCAATTGTTACTGTAATCAGGTGATGACTGAACTTAAAAAAAGTCTGTATATACTTTGGGATTTTGTTTATATTATTCTCATCTTTCAGTGCTGCCTCCTTTGTTTTATAGAACTGTTTCAAGGAAAATTCAGTCTAATTCATTGGGTAATTGGCTTTTTTCTTTCAAAGATAGCTTAGAGAATCGATAACTTTTTTCTTGTAAAGACTGTAAAACTATATAAAGAAATACTTGTTAATGCCTCCTGCTGTAAACAGTGGATCTAAATCAAATGGACCTGAATAGAACTCTGATATGAATTCCAAAAGTTATAATGGCTGGGAAATGGCTACAGAAAAAGTAGAACTGATATATGTATCTCTCAGCTATATATAAATACTAGCTAAAGTAGCTGTAACCACTATGCAAAAAAGAGAGTATTGAATTTCATGGGAGATCATTAATGGGTATTTTCAGATGTTTAAATAGAATTTTACAAATAATGTCAGTATATAGAAATGGAATTGTTGATGTATCCAAACTCCACTAAAAACTACAAATGCACAACATGAAAATTAGACTAAAAAGGTAAGTGTTTAATTTTTACCTGTGCCTCTGAAGAGCTCATTCCTTTTCTTAAATTGCAACAAGAATTCTTACTACCTCCTTGAAGTTTTCAGGCTGTCACTGCTGCATATATTTGAAAAACAACTCTACAATGAAAGATACATAACCTAAACCATGTAAGAGAGAAAAATGTGGCTTTTGCTAGAGGTGAAGGTGCTGTTATGTCTCCTGTTGCAGAGGAATAGTAAGAGTGAGACTGCAATCTCAGACCTTCTGACTTGAAGTTAAGGCAACTCCTGATTGCATTCTTCATGTGCAAATAGTACAGTAGGTGATTTGTTATGAGTGAATGCTTCACTACCTTAGAGGAACAATAGAGTCTTCCTCAACTACCTGTCAGTGGGTATGATGGGCTTTCCATGTGTCTGTTTCCTGACACAGAATATGAAAAATACTCATGACTGACCTTTCTTTCTGTGTTTTCATTTATTAGCTGTGTTGGTGGAGCTGTGCTGTGACTAGAAATGGTGAACTGAACCAGATTAAAGAGAATCTGGCCAAATGTTTATTTTTCATATGACATGGTTTTCCAATTTGCCTGACTTAAGTGGTGTCACAACTTGCTGTACTCATGTGTTGTAGGAGTTCTCCCACATGGGCTGGGAACAAGAAGGGACTGTTCAAGTTGTTACTGCATCTCAGCCATGTCTATTTGTCTAGCACTGCCCTGTACTATCATTCTGCAGTTGATCAGTTCACTTTCATGTTCACTATTCTAGATAATTTAGCAGCAATAAGCTGTGTCACCTCATTTGTCTTCCGTATTCCATGTCATCTGTACGTTCAGTAACAACACAGATCCAGGTGGTTGTGGGACTTTGTGAACTTACCTTCTTTCCTGATGGCAACTAACTGTGTAATTTTACCTTTGTTTCCTATCATGCAAGCAGTTACTAAGCTATGAAGTAACCTTGAGGTTTATCCCTGCAAATCTAGTTCCTTCAGAAGCTTTAAGCAAATGTGGCTGTTTCAAACATGTTAAGTTCTCGAGAGGTTTGGCTTCTCTTTTCCCTGAACTCAATTTTTTTGTGCTTGGAGTAAGTTCAATTGTACTTTACCAGTTTAAAGATTCGGGAAAGAGTGCCCTGGCCCTCATGATAGGATCCCTTATGTCCCTTGTGAGCAGATTTATGCTCATAGAATTTTCCGCTTCCGTATCCTGGCTTGTGTCCTTCACCACCCTGTGAAGAAACATTTTCAGATATATATTACAAATCATCACATTCAAGTTATCATATGTATGTTGCAGTCTTTCTGGACACTGAAATGTAATACTCAAATGAGGAATTTGGAGGTTGTTGAAACAATCTTTTATGTAAAACAAGTGAAGGAAAAAGTTAGGAAATTATCTGAATAGACTGAAATCTGAAGGGAGCATCAATCTGTAAAAAATTAATTAATAACCAAAAAATGAATCCTCGGAAGGTTAACCTGCATGTCAAAACTTAAAATGTTTTAATTTTGGAAGTGCTAAGATGTCAAACGTATCAGCTAATTTGTGATGTTCTGATAATGAAAGAAATGCTTAACAGCTTGAAGACTTTCATACTTTGTCTCAAAATGCCAGTAATTTACATGCCATCTTTTATAAAATCAAACCTGTGGTAGAGAAGTAGAATTTAATTAGTTCTGAGATAACTGTGGGAAGAACTTGTCTGGCAACTGTTTAGGCAGATCACTTCTTAACTGACAGCGGTTGCAAGTAAAGGTCAAACAAAATACTTGGCTTAGTGGCAGCGTTAGTTCTGCAGACTTTGCTGTATAAGAGCAGTTGGAACTGTGGAATAAGCACCTATCTCATCCCACCCTCCCTCCCATTTTTGTCCATCCCAGAAAAAGAAAAATGCAGTAGATGAATCTTCTAGGAGTCTTAAAGGAGAGCTTTGCCATGCAGTGGATTTTGCTCCCATTGTGCTAAAGCAGAAGAAATTAATGCTGCAAGGGCTGTCAAGTTGCTGGATAAGAGCAAGCAACACAATTACCATCTTAAAGTGCTGTGGAAGGAGGGAGGAAAGTGGAACAGGAAAAAGCAAAATAGGAAAATTGAGACAAAACAAAATTATCGCATTGCTGTGGCAGCTTGAGGCAATGGAGCAAGATAGCTTTGGCCTGGTAAATAAAATGGCTATTACTGAAAGCACATTCATCACCTACCCAGCTAAATCTGGTGAGGGATAATCCTCTTCCCTGTACATGCAAGAAATAGAAACAATGACATGATGATCACTATGGAACAGCCATACACGAAGATGAAAAAGCAGCAAAAATTATTAAATAATGGACAGATAATGAGGCAGGAGTTGAAAACAACAGTCTGTACAATCATTTCATGAAGGAAAAAAAGGGCAAAATTAAAAGAACCGACTTTACTAGCCATGGTTTGGCCAGTATTATGTATTTCAAAAGCCAACTGAGCTTAGTAAATATAAGGGACAGTTCCTGATGGGTGAGGCTTGTTGGAAGGCATTACCTATTGTTAGTTTATTACATAAAGCAATCACATCAAGAATTGAATATAAAAATCTCTGAACAGCTTTGCTTTGTCATGCCTCAAGTCAGGAAGTGCATGAGGAAGAGAGCTATGGTTTCTATGTCTTTGGCCCTTGTTTTAAATTATTCCTGATGACACCTGTAAATTTTTACTTAGTGTCATTAAAGACAATGAATCAGGCTCACAGTGGAATTGATGTGAATTAGCCTGTAAATGGTCATTGCTTGAGCCCCTGAAACCACTTACCTTTGCTTGCATTGGGGGAGGTGTACGGGGTGAGACCTAAAAAACAACATAAAAAAGTTGTAAAATGAAGGCAAAAATAAAATGTAGGAAATCATCAAGCATATTATCCATGAGTTAAAAATTGTAATGGCACTGATAAGCTCCTCTACTGTCTTGGGCTTTGCCTAGAACAAATTGAATTTATGTCTATCTTTAAACAGTAATAATTCCTGAATACTGCCAGTGTTGAGGACACAAGGACAAAACCTGTACATGGTGAAGCTGTATAATTAACATAATTACTGAAATTTGACTATGCTAAAGGGGGGTTCACATACTTTTTTGGTAGCATGTCTTCCTAGGTAAAAATTACTTTTGTATTTGAATGGCATAATGAGCTCAAAGGCATGGTATAATGAACAAGGCTCAAAATAAGGGGTAATGATTGGGGAGTGTTTGGTTGCTGATGGATCCTCAAGAAAACATTGCATTTTAGTGCATAACAGGAGTAGGGGAGACTTACAATGTTCTTGAAGAAGTGGACTACAGGGTTGTCATCAACAGGCCTGCCATGCTGAGATCTCTGGGGGATGGACCCCACATGGTGGACCCTGGCTGCATGAATATCCTGAAAAACAGAACAGGCATACCACTGACTCAGCTGGGAAGGACGATTATCAGGGGTGGTATGAAAAGTCGTTTTCACCAGGAATTAAAAGAAGAGAAAAATGCCTTGGAAATCTACAGAGGTTGCACCCCAAAGTTGCCAGTGCTGTGAAATGGTCAATACAGAGTATGTGTATGGACATATGTTGTGCAAACATACAGATGCACATGTGTTTAACATTACAGCCCAGTGTAGAATGAAGCATATTACTGGAAAGTTTAGGTAGCAGTAACTTTGTCATTTTGCTTAAGAAAGAAATTTTTCCTAAGTAGGATCATAGAATGTAATTTTAGAAATTAAACCAAAAATTGAAAGAAACAAAATTATGTTGGGTCATTCTCCATGGCAGAGCAGGAAGACATCAGGTATGATTTCTCAGTTCCCAAAGACTACAGAGCACTGATGAACTGCAAGAGCAATGTTCTTTTAGAATAAGGGAATCAAGTGAAGCTGACAATACTTTCTATTTTCAGTAGGGCTTCCTGAGCAAGAGTCCAAATTAGGTCAGATATATTGTTTATAAGCTTGATTTCCATAGAGAGGAAAAAAAAAAGCGTAGAGAAGTTCAGCTAGTTTTTATCAGGGTTATTTTTTTTTTTGCGTGGTGATGATATGTAGACACTTAACTGTTTTCAAAGCAGGAAATTCTGAAATTCTTTGGATCTATTGGATCTCCGTAGCATCAGACAGTCAGCCCTGTTTATAATTCTGCAGCAATTTCTGCTTTGTTTCTAGTTCCAGTGTTGCCAAAGTACCCTCTGCTGCCATAGTCAGGAAGAGAGAGCCACCAAGTTGCCAACAGGCGTTCAGAGCAAGGTACTTCAGCCATATGTTTGTTTGTCTTGTTAATCTACATTCAAATCACCCATTGCTTTGCCTTTGAATCCAGATGACTGCCTTGTCATTAGGATAAATAACATGATAAATACCATTGTGCTGCAGAGCTGAACATCTATTGTTTGCTGCAGAAACTGGTCACCATCCAACTGCAGAACTATTACAGTATGCGAAGTAGAAGGCTTAAAAATCAGATTTGATTGCATGTGGCCTGCAACTGTGCAGTGGGTTGTGGATTGCCATGGGCATGGAGCGAAGCTGGCATAATAGGATTTTAGAGTTTAGGTTGAGTTTCTTGAACTTTCATTCTGATCAATTATTAGGTGCTAATATCTTGGTTTATTGAAAAGGTTATTGTGCTGGAAATACAAAGTTTCTTCTGCCTGCAATGCCAAATATCATCATAGTCTATGATTGTCCCCCCTTTTAATGTGTATGAAGCAGTACAGTAGCAAATCTGAAGTAATGTTTAATTACTGTTCTGGGTGAGTTTAATACCGTGTGTTTCCTGCTGTTACGAATAAAGTGCCTTTGTTTCACATTGTCATCAGCAAACATCATCTGTCTTTAGAATCTTTGAGATCATTCTCAGTTTGTGACAGGCAATTTGCACATTTCCCTTCAATTCATTTTTGGAATTACTCATTGACCTGTAGTTTGTTCTTCCAATTTTTGGATGCTAGTGGCAGAGAGCAAACTTCCATGGTGTTTTTCTGCAATTGCTCATGTTTATGTAATAATTGGTATCTCTAGGTGTTAAAAGGTAAATTTGGATGGATTCAGAATGAAAAGGGAAAATAGATCTGGTTTATCCTGCTGGGTGGGCTACTGAGATGGCATGATATGAGTGGACTCTTGAATTAACTCATCCAGTAGTCATTGTATATTTTGTTATAATACATTCAGATCATCACCGTGTATCTTTAAATATGCTTTAAGTGCTTGGCCTTAAATAATATTCTTAATAAAACCTAATGGAAATTTTTAGAGCAACCATGTTTTAGGAAGGGATGAAATTTACTTATTTGTGTTACTAGTCTCTATTACCCAGCAACTGTAGTGAGTTTCTCCCCACATTTCTTGCAGTGGTGTTAGGAATTTTCATCTTGAGGATGTTGCTCATCCTTGGCTTCCCTATCCGTATATTTGGAGGTGCACTTTCAAAATATAAGCCTGTATTCAGAGCCCTTGGACACTGTTGGGGAAGTTTAAAATGGAGTTGCCTCTGTTTGTGCCCTTAAGGAAAATTTAAATACATAATAATTCTTCAGTAACTGAGTAGAACACTCAGCTTTGCCTGTTCCCAGCTAAGATTATGTTTGACCTTAATAAAAGATCCCTACTTAGTCAACTCTGCTGTACATTCAAAAAAGTCAAAAAGAACCCTTACGCTGAATTATCTTAATAGAGAAGATTTGCCAGTACTGGAAATTTAAGCAGTAACTGGGAGATCTGATGACACAAACACAGTTTGCAACTTCACTGTAAAGTAATAGTTTTAAGGATTAATAATGTAAATAAGAATTTTAAAAAATATATGTAAAATATATGTAAAATACCCACTTCCTGTCATGGGAAGTGATTCAATATTGCAGTGTTTTGCAGTCTTTCTGGTGCTGACACAAGAGTTGCACTGTTTTACTCTGTCACCTACCTTAGGCCACTAAAACAAAACAAAACAAAAAAAAAAGAGACAAAGATAACTGTGAATGCAGTGCAGACAAAACATGCAGGTATTTTAAGTCTCAACATTAGCTATAACATTGGCATTGGCATGGCATTCCCTGTGTTAGCCATGTACTTTCACATCAGACTAATTACATTTACCGGCACAACCTGTATTAATACTCTGAAAGAGCTATTAGTTGAAAAAAAAAAGGTACAACTTCATTAACAGTATGTGCTCCACTTGGGGTTTTGTGCAAGATTATTACATTTCCAACTGACCTGAATATACCTGAGTATGTGTGTTTATATACACATATACACATATAACTTATATATACATGATTTTCAGTGTTGTGCAACAGCTGTCTCTGGGTATAAAAAGTATAAAAACCGTTGTTAAGCAGTAGCAGGCGTTTTTTTTCCAGTGATGAAATGCTATGAAATCCATCCCTGACTTCTCTTGCTATAAACATGGTATGTCAGATCTTGCAACTCAAGCTCATTAAGGGAGACTTTTAAATGCGTATTTTGAGCTCTCATCCTGCACAAGAGGATTGCTTATAGCTGAAGATCACATATATATGTAGATAGAAACATAAAGCTCTATCTCCTAATCAGTTCATGATATGCATTAGTGACAATAACAGTATTAAGATAGTTTGGATTTGGAGTACTTCAATTTACAGATTTTTTCATTTCCTTTCAGTTATCACTGTTATGTTCTTTTGTTGCCTACTTTGGGATGTGAGATGAAAAATCTAAAGCACATCCCATGTTGTTTCTCTATTGGCAAAATCCAAATACATATGAAATATGGAAATAGCTGATTTAAAATGCAATCAAACCAAGTAAAAAATTTTTATATTTGTAAGAATGAAAAACAATAGATCTTTTCATGAGTCCAGTGGGCTTTGTTCACAAGATGCCTAATGTGTCACAGTACATGAATTTAAAAGAAATTGTAAAAAAAAATCAACATATTTCAAATTCATATTGACATGAAAAGTACATCTAGATTGCCTTAGAAAACCAAACTGTTCCACAATCTACAGGATGTAATGCTTGACCCCACCCCCACCAAGACATTTCCAGCCATACTGGTAGACTAAAATTAGCCTTGAAGCATTCAGTGATGAACTCCTCTAATGCTGGTTTGTGGGAAGAAAAGGCTGAAACAGCAACAGGTAATTGTAAGCTGTGCAGCTGATTTTGTATTAGAAAATGGGACTCTGAATCCAAACTCTAAGGAAATTCCTACCCAGATTTGAATTTGAATTCCTGTGGGTAGTATGGCTTCAAAACTGTATGCCAAACAGGAATTGAGACACATCCTTTCAGTGAGTATGCACACTGGGTTTGGGTGGTGTTTGGTTTTGTTTTTTTTTTTTATTTAATGAGGAAATTTTATTATATAGTTGGACTAGAATAATCTGACAGACACTTGAATATAGAGATTGCTTCATTTTGGGATTGGGAGGGGCTTTGCCTCTGGGGCTTTGTGTTCCTGGGCATAGCTGGCACTGTCAGAGCCTTCCAGTGCTACCACCCAGCCCCTCATCAGGCAGCAACAGAACATACAGCACATGTGTCACATGAGGATGTATTTTTCTGTGCTTATTCTAGTAGTTCTATAATTTCTGTGAACATGCACATGCTAAACCAGAGCTGTGTTATACTGATGTCATTGCTTCCATCTTCATTCATGTGCAACCCAAGTTCCAATTTGCTCTTTGTGAGTGTTTGTTCCGGGCTGTTCACGACTTGATCTGTTACAAAAAGCACTGTGGATGCTGACATCTTCCCCAGTGGTTGGTCTGATGGTGACATTATAGTTAATTACCAAATTCAGTAGGCTTTTCTAATCACTTTAAAATGGATCCTTGTAATGGTATTGTTAATTTTTAGTAATGTGGAAATTAAGACAGAAATTAAATTACTTGCTCAAAGTTATGGAGGTCAATTGGCAGCAAGAGAGATGTAAAGTACAGGAGATTCTGCCTTCCAGTGTTGTACTGAGATCGTTAATATAATCTTTGTCTAGAAACAGGTGATGAACAAGAAGAGGTGTAATTCCTATCAGAGAGATGGGAATAACAAATATGGCACTAAAAACTAGAGATGACTGAAAAGTAAGAAACACAAGGAAGATAAGAAAGGTGGCATGAAGAAGGAAACAATGCAGAATACTGACCATCAACAGAGCTGCCAATTGATAATTCAGAACCACATTTCTGCATAACCCTTTTACTTCTTAATGCTTGGATGATTTGTGTTCACAAATTAGCAGGTGAAAGAAGTACTGGGGAAAAAAAGAAAAATCTCAGGAGATAAATTCTAGTTTGTGATAGGACCAGAGGAAGACACCAGTGCCATCATACCTTCTGAGTTTTTCTCCATGTCCAATTTATTCCATCATCATGATAGTTGGCAAACCCCAATGCTTTAATTTGCTTTTGCTTTTCTGAAGCATTTTTCTGCTCAGCATGAATAATTTTATTCAAATATTCTTCATGATAGAGGTTCTTTATCTGCTTGGTGCATATTCAGTATTGTACTCTGTGTTGTTTTATCAAGTTGATCTTGATAACATAGATTAAACCTTGTTGAAATGATCCATGGTTTATGAGAGGGTTTTTTGGCTGGATTTTTGGTTTTGTTTTGGGTTTTTTGAGAATGATCACTCCAGCAAAAAAGAGACACTGACTAGTAGGTATTCTCAGAGTAGCTTCTGCTACCAAAAAAATCTCACACGCATTAAGGATTTAACAGTACATGGCCAAGACACGGAAGGCATCCTGCATCAGTCTTCACCATGATAAATTTCTACTGTGTATTTGCCTATGTAGTTGTTGCAGGTGCGTGTTTGTTGGTGCTGATACAGTGAAAGAATGTAACATTGTGGGTATGGCTACTGGTAAGGAAGCAGAAATTTCTAAAAAAAGTCTTGTTCCCTAGTATTTTCATACAATCACAAAACTCTTATAATAAATGAGATGGGAATTATTAGGAAAACAAAAATATAAATACCAGATGTACACTATTCTTTTACAGCTGCTAACAAGAAATAAAGAGGAGAAAAATGTTACTACCACCTTGATTTCTGGAAGTAAACATTTCACCTCTCAGACTGCATGCACTCACCCACCCACAATTATCAGTTCTCAACTTTAGCTTATTTCTTTGAAACAAATACTATCACTGGGGTAAATTCTAATAATAGTATAAAATGGGGAAGACAGATCACCTCAGATCTGAGGCTTATACGGCTTCCAAGGCACATTAACTGTATGATGTATCAGAAATGAAAAAGTAAATGCATCATAAGCAAAAGGTTAAAGAAAGCCAAGGCTCATCTTGGGTCTGCAGCAGTAATTCTGTTTTTAAAATATTTTTAGAATTGTTTTGTAAGAAATTCACTAAAATCATCTGAAAATGGCAGTGGAAGACTTTTTGTGCAACTCAGAAATGAAACCAAGTACCTTTTGAGTGAAATGAGTAACAGAACTTGTCTACCTATGGAAACCATTTTAGGAACTAGGTAAGATATTTTGCATCAGTACACGAGAGGAAAGCAGCAACTGTCGCTACTGATATATGTGATGACAGAGGTACAAAACAAAGCTGGAGGGAAAAACCCTCCAACTTGTGTCTCAGTTTTCCATTGGGCAGTGTTTACCATTGTGCAATCTTAAAACAACTGAAGAACAAAATCATTATTTTCAGCATTCTAAGACAGCAATTGGTAAGGATAATGCAGTACTTCATTTGCAAGGAATCGATATATGTGGAAGAAAAAAACCTCAATATAACAGATTTTAATCTAAAACTGTTACTTTTTTATGGTTCATCTGCAGAGAAGCGAACAGATAAGAAAAATTTAACGTTATGTAGAGAAAATTCTCATAGTACATTTTTAATAGATCTATTTGACCTTCTGCCCACCCCTCACACTTTTAAGCAAACACGCCTCCACCCCTGTATACAGTAGCAAAAATGAAATTCAGACCTAACCCTGAGCTAGGCTGTGGTGCCATGCAAGAGAAAAAGAGGAAGTGCTGAGAGCAGCCAAGGCCAGTTTCTGTGCCATCAGGCTGAGACCCAAGCAAAGTGCACCAGCAAGCCTGGAACTTCACCAAATGCTCAAAAGAATCCTTGGAGCTCTTCTTCAGCTCCCACTTAAACTTATTATCACTATTACATCATACTATGGATAGAAGATTCTAGAAAAAATGAGGCAAAGCCTGAACTGAATTATCCTGTTAGAATTTTAATGAAAGAGGGAAACTTTTTGATGTAGAAACAGAAATCTTTAAAATGTTTATTAATTTGTATTTTAGCCTGAATGTGTTGCTAATACATTTCTGAATTTGAGGCAAAAAAGACCATACAAAAGACAGTAACAGTAGTGAAGCACATTGGCTTTTTCTGTCTGCCCAATCATGATTTTCTCTTTAACTTATAATACAAATCAGTGAGCCCCAACTCCTTTACCCCCTTCCTGAACAAACTTTGTGATGCAGCTGCTGTCAGGTTGAGAACAAAGCATCACTAATACTTCACCAAAAGTCAGTGCTTGCACTTCTAAGCATCACTTAGAGAACATTTAACTTGGTCCAACTCCAAAATTCATTTAGTTTGTAATGATTGCTTCAAGCAGTAATTTCCTTGAAAATGCAAATTCCAGTGCATTAAGTAATGTGTTAATTATTAGGCATTAATAACATGTATATGGTCATATATATGTTAAATGAACATGTCAAAGGCAATCCTATGTAATGTTGGCTCCTAAGTGTACTCACCTGTTGATACTTTCTTGTTTTGTACAGCTGACTATTTTTTAACCAGACAGATCTAAAGTGTTCAGAGGTTCCACCACTGAACAAGCTAAATGAGCTTTAGACTGGCAGTTCTGATACATTAATTCATCTTTAGGTATTCATCACTACCTGCTACGAACAAGATTCAGTTCCCATTATCATAAAGCAAGAACATCAGATTTAGGAGCTTCAGTTGTTCAAGGAACTAGCCCTTTCTTTCCAGAAGGCAACAAACCTCTCTTCATTTCTGTCCAATACACTGTTCAATTGAATTTTGCAGAAGGACATACAACCTCTTTTAGTGATCTGAAAACCCATCATGTACAACTAGTAGTTTGGTGCATTTTCTGTTAATGGATTAAAGCATTTAAAACAAATTAAATCATTAGTACACCTACACCGGTTTTTGTGATATAAACAGTTTAATGAATACATAAAGCACATATAAAGCAAAAGATTAAAACAAAATTGTTACAACCACCATAAACTATATAAAAATATTTTTTACAAGAACATTGCTTGCACAGCAGGTTTTACAAAACAATGTATCACAAGCAATACCACTCCCTGAAAACTAGGACTTGGAAATAAAAATCACAGTATTCACTTAAATCACACTGGATACTAGTCAGACTAGCATTGATTTAACTCCTTTTCAAATTCTTGGTGCTGTAGCATACATCAAAGCTTTCACAGAAAATGTAAATAGAGTTCAAGTCCAAAGAAGGAAAAATGATTCTGATTAATTTATCCCTCCATGGCATTATTTAAAACTGTGGTTCCTGAACTTTTTGCCTGTCCATGTTTATTGCAACCATTTTTGTAGATCCCCAACTGGCTAACTCAGGAATGGGTTTGAACTGCTTCAGAAATGCTGATCCCAACCTCTGGTTCTGCTCAAGTTGAGAAGAACTTCAGGCCAGTGCTGCTCATACCTTGTATCTGTCTATAGGATGGGGAAGCTCCATCTCATCCTTCCATATTCCTTGCGCCCAAAAACATAGATATTGGGAAAGAAATACAGGAGCAAGGCTTCATACAAGCAACAGGAGAATGTTACAAGATTGCATACAAAACTGAAGCAAAATGTATAAGAAAAATTAATATAATCTTTCACTAAGTCTGGCCTCAGTCTGTTGTTTACTGTCACTCACAACATTTTGGTCTGTTGCATCTGTGTCACATATTAGTTTAAAGTTTAGTACGTTAATGCACAATGTTAAACCAGGACCAAAAAGTTCTTATTTCACAATCCAAACTTTAGTAGGGAAAAAAAAATCATAAACAGAGGAATTACAAAAGCATAAAAATCTGCATCAAAGAAACAAAACAGTGGTCAGTACATACTGAAGTTGAACACAGGCTAGAATCTCAGAGGCACAAAAAACATTTGATCCTTTTAACAAAATTGCTTAGACGCTTTACAAATGTTTAGATAAATATTCTATGAAGATTAGGAGGGAAATAATTTATTGTTACGCTGTTCTCTCTTGCATGCTTTTTAAAATGTCTGCACCACAGTTTCTTTCCGTTCCAATTTTAAATTCTTCTTTAGTACAATTAAATTTGAGCTGCACACAACAACAGTTTTGTTTCAAATATTGTGCCTTAAAATTTTTTCTTAAAACTACAAAATTTAAGCTGGTATTGATTGAGTTTCGACTATCCAATATCTGGACAGGATCTGGGCAGGAGCTGGAGGAACAATGGCAAATGTGCTTGCTGCACCTTAGAGGAGGAGTATTTCTGTACATTCCAGTATTTCTATTTTTAACAACTCCCATGGGCCTCCCATGCACTCTTAATTTAACTTCAGAATTGCAGGGTAAGGGAGAACCTGCTCCATAGGAGACAAGGAGGCCATGAAACAGTCCCGGCATTGTTCCTACCCCACCTTTCTCTACACAATAGTGAATATTATTCATTAATGTGCTTCTTAGCTATGGATGCAAGAAGAAAATGCCTTCACAAAGAATTTATGTGTTTTGCTTGAATGTCAGCCCTAAATCTGTACAAAGAGCAAGTGTTGTCTTTGCATTCCAGTGCTTGCTGGTGTGGGTAGCTGAGATATACACTCCCACTGGGGCATGGGCTGGCTGAAAAATGAAGACTGCAAGACAGGCAGACACAGAATTGCTTTGAAATACTTCAAAATAAATCAAAACCAACTGCAAGCAAATAAACAGTGCAGCTTTAGGAACTTTTCCATTTCAAGCCTTTGAAATTCATCCTTTAAGGTGCTTTTCATGATATCTTATTTACCAAAGACCTGTTTGTTTATTGGAGTTGGGAAAACTGCCAAGGAACTTCATTCTATTTCAGCTCATCCATGAACATCTTCACCATCTATCCATACTCATACTCTACAAAATCCAGCAAATTATAGCAACTATTTAAGGTTTAAGCACAAGGAAGACTATTAGCCACCTGGATTTCCTCTGTGTACACACATATAAATAAATGACACCACAAGGCTTCCTTGATACAAGAAACCAAAAGGTGTTTTTTGAGGGTAAAAATAAATAATAGTTAAAACAACTCTCTGTGCCACTTGCTCAATACTTTCCACACCAAAGCCTTCCCATGAGACAGCTCTCCAGGCATGTTTCCTAGGACATGCATCGATATTATTATTGTGTGGAAGAGTGCTAGAGATGCTTTGGCACTGGAAGTCCTAATGTGACTGACTTTTGCCAAGATAATAAAACTTCTTTGTGCTTCCAGCTCAGATCTGTAGGTCAGGACTATATATAATTTTTCTTAAGGAAAAAAACCCGAATTACTTCTGGTAGGTAAAAAAAAAAAGTTAAATTTTGCATAATTTACTGTTTTGCAGACATTTAAGTGCTTCAAAATAGCAGTTTACTGAACAGCAACAGAGATAAAAGAAATGACCTCCTGTCCTCTCATACATAATTATATGGAGATTTGTAGAGAATCACAGCAATCATGTTCATGCCAAAGGATAAAACAGATAATCTGTACAACTTGCAGTCATTTTTCAGTCAACACTCCTGAAAAGTGATTTGTTTGGTTTGATTTATTGCCAAGCAGGAACATACATACCTCGTTGTATTCTACATGCAGAATCTAACTTTTTGGTATTGTTTCCTTAGTGTACAAAGAAATTTCAAATGGTATTTTTCATTGAGAACACAATACATGAAAAAAACCAGCAAGAGTTGAGCTAGCCAACCAGGTTCCAGAAAACAGCAGTGTTGGGAACAGTCTGATATTTGCAGAAACAATGAGAAAAGAGGTTTTTTCATGCATACAGCAACTCCTTGTTGCATGTATGAACATTATATATCTACAGAAACAACTGCCTCATTGCTAAGACTGCAAGTAGCATTACAGGCCCCAGTTTGTACATGTGAGAAATAAAAAGAACAAAACACACAGCTTGTTTAGTAGTGGCTACCAAGTGAGAGAAGCTTTGGGTTTTAAGTTTATAGAGAATTTTTTTATCCAGTGGTCTCTACATTACAACAGCACTTCAGGGAAGGGCTATTATACACTGTGGATCTTCTAGGTGTGGAGCTGTGAAGCACAGCAACAGCCAGCAGCTGTTGTACCACCACAAAACAGTTTTACACCACAGGCCAGCGTGTACTGTGTCCCAGCAACAATGTGAGACAGCACATATCACAGGTTAGAACTCCTGAATAGACCTCAAAGGTTATTGCTGGGCCCACCCAGCAATTATAAGCATTGCTTTTTATGACACACAACTTTAGCAACTACAATAAATTCAGCTAAAACAAAGGTTTTACAGCCCTACAGCAGTTCCATTAAAATGCTTACGTGGTGTGTGGGCACACAAACACAAGACTCAGCTTATCATTTACATGGCAGAGGGTACAGGAAAAATATCTTAAACTTGAATATTAGTGGACTAATTATGCCAGCTGCATAATTTATCAGAGGAGACAGGTTAATCCCACAAAAGGAAAGAATTCAATTAATAGCCTTTCATCAATACCTTGTTTTTAAATTCATAATGAAAAAATGCCTTGTTACAAAATTTCTAATATGAAATGCTTGGAATAAATCTTAACTTCTTGCCAGAATAAAGCAGCTGAACTATTCTGTACACCTGGGATTCAGAATAATATCTGTCAAGCCATCCCCTTGGCAATGCTGTGAACTGACCTTAAAACATGCTCTTACACAAGCGGGCTGAGAATTTGGCAATGATTCTTTTTCTAACATCTATTTCCAAGTTTGCCCCTCAGTTAGTGCCAAGCTATGTAGATTGTCTCGTATTTAGTGCTCTCATCCAGCAACCTTTTGCAAGTATTTAAGAACAAGATGCAAAAGCAGACTGAAGTTTCTCTAAATGGCACAGCCGACAAAAGCATACAATGCACCACATTAAGTAGTCATAAAAATTCCTCTCTGAAATGGTTCTAAAGCCACCTGGAATTCTAATACTCCTTGTTACTACACAGAATAACTCCTCTTGTTTCTCACATCTATGCTTTCTTTGTTGTTTTCAGTTTAAAGCCAAGCATTATACTACAAGTACCATCTTGCTGGCTAAGTCAACTCTTGCATTATAGCAGTTAGACTTTTCTTTTAGACCCACCCTTCCTGTTTAATTGTACTGTATTTTGCTGCAGCCTTGCAGTTCTCTATTCCTCAGAGCTCACCTTGCCTGAACCCCGCCGGGGAACGTGTCTTTCACCTCCAAAGAATCTGCCCAGCGAGTCAAGTAGACCCGAGTCTCTGTGCCTTGGAGATCCATGTCTAGCATGGTCTATAGTGCTCGCAGAGGCCAGTTTTGATCCGTGCCGAAAAGAGGAGCGTTTTTGTGAAGCCATCAAATCCGAATTCTCTGAAGCTGCTGCACTGTCCTCTTGGATGGTCTGTAGCTCGTCTGACTCTGAGGGCCGATCTTTGAAGGTGTTGTCTTCTCTTCCTGGGGCATCTCGGGAAAAGAGGCGGATCAAGTGGGGGCGACCAGTCGTGTCAGCTGGGTTGGCCTCAGGCCAGGCATTCTTTGGGTCTGCTGTGCCTTTGGAGTCTGTCACCGCTGGGTTCTTCGTGGAGGTCCCATTGTTCTGGTTCACATCTGCCTCTCCTGCAAACAACAAGGATGAGATATGAATACAGGCCTGTGAAAAACAGCCCTGGAACAATGCTGCTGTCTTTCCCTTGCCTTGAGATGCTTATTTCATACAAAACCCGTAATATGTGCAGTTGTAATGAAACTATGTTCTCAACCAGCCTTTAAGAACATTAAGCTATCTTGGAACTGAAACCAGGATGATGTTCTCACACAAAATTGCAGTAGTGCTAGGTGGTTTTTTTTTTTTAATTTAACACATTTATAACTACATCAATAGAATACTTGAAGGACAACTGAAACTGCCTTATTTACATGGAAGGCTTGCTGACGAGGAGGCTTTCAGTGAACAATCAGAATTCCCACACTTTCCCTCGAGGGCTGCAACATTAAACTATGCCATTTTTTTCCAAAACAGAAGAAAAAAAATAATTAAAGCAACACTGCAAGTCTGTGCCTTTGCAAGTGCACATTCCCTCTCCACGATGTCAGAGATTTTGATCCCACTTGGAAACCCTCACTGTAACTTCAATATGGATCAAACAAGTGTAATGAGGGGAGGAGGCTTTTTTCCCCCTCTCTTTTGAAATTGTCTTCACTTCAGAAAAGGCAGAGAACACTAAATTGCAACTTCTGCTTGGCCTCTTGTGACAGTTTTTCTCCACGTATAATTCTGGCACTCGGCGTACAGTGTCCTAGCACTGATGCTGAAGGCCTAGAGCAAAACTGTACAATTTCCATTTAGTGCTTGTGAGAAGTGACAAAAACAATTATCAGAACCTGACAAGCTTTTAGCCAAGCAAGGTGCCAAGACAGACCACTGTCGTGTAAGTGAAATGCCTGCTGCCTTCTCTGCAGCTGAGTTCTGATGCATGCAGTAAAATACTTGAAAAACATCAGCTGCAGCACACTTTGCCCTTAACCTTTAGTAGCTCCTTCTATCAGTGACAAAAATATTTTTGGAGGTTTTTATAGTCTATACCATGATTCCTACTGTTCTAAAAGGAACTGCCCCCACTGAGAAATATGTTCTAAGGAACAGCAAAAGAGTATTAGTAGGTCATTGCTTGAGGAGCAACCTTCAGCGCAGACACCTCTCACACACTCTGTGTCAGAAACATCTTTTGGAGTTAAGGAGGCTCAGAATTTCAGAAATAAGTTACAGTTAGTCACGTGTTACCTTTAAGGTCTGCTAATCACCTCATTACATCCTCATTGGATTTGGTCCTTGTTGCCATGGAAGGGGCAGGATCTGGTAAATAATGTTATATTTTTGAAGTATGCTGGGCTCAAAAGTACTTAGCAAATTCAACAGAGCAATTTCAGACCTGACTGTTATTCCATATGGTTTTGCTCACCCACAGGGTACTAAACAACATTTTTCTAAGGCTGAGAATAATTCTAAAATAATTTTGTGGATAACCACACAAGACAGTGATGATGGCCTCTGCAAATATATACCTGCGTGAAGGTTTCAGTCGGTTGTAACCAGCCGGCTACTTTCTCATATAAAAACATAAGAGTGCAGTTTTGCTGTGCAAAGTTTGTTTTTTTTTTTCCTTCTGTGAAAACTACCTAGAAAATGTTCGGGAATTTAAAAAAAATTCTTTTGTTAAAACATCTGAAATTATCTCTCAGGAACACAATTACTTAACCAACATTAACCATCACCGAAGACCTCATTAGTGAGGGGAAGTATTTGCCACTAACTCTGGGACTTGGGTTTCCCCGAAAAGATACTCTCAAACTTATGAGAAACTATTCATATACCCAAATTATTTTCTTAATAGAACAAAAGAAAAGTAACTAACTTGGATATATGACACAGTTTAAAACTGCAAAACATTTTAAACAGCAACTCTAAGGTTAGATTCTATACCATAATACAAATCCATTCAAGGACAGAAAAAGAAAAGCAAACAAAGGAGTTATTGTATTTAATTAAATGCATTAACAAAACACCAGAGCATCTGCATACTAATATTTTTTACAACAGTTGTTCTTTGTGTCACTGAATACGGGTATTGGTAAGCAACAAAGAAGGCTAATTGTGCCACCAAAGTAGCTTCTCCCAATGCATACTCAGTGAGCTATAAAGTATAAATCTTTATGCTTTATTTCAGTAATGAAAGCACACATTAAAGTTTTCCTCTAGATTTTCTGCATGCTTTAGTCTTCTCTGATATATAAAAATAAGTAAAAGATATTGTTAGTATTTTTGCTAATTAATCAAAATCTTCCAGTGTATTTGGAGAGATCACTTTAAAAATGTTTTAAGGATATCCAGAATTAATGAATCATGTAAACATATTTGTTCCGTTAAAAACAAATATTTAGACTTCTATTGCAACTCATTACAAATGCTGTGTATATGATACTGATAACATTTTTTAGTTGTTTCTCCCTGCAAGATGAAACTCTTTGTTAAAATAGAGTACCCTTCCTGTACCATATCACTTATACAAGAGAAAGTTGCCCAGGGAGGAAGTCTTAAGCTTTTTTTTTATTCATCCTTGTAACCTGGGATACAGCAGAATGCATCACCATGGGCATTAACCAGAAGGCTATCAAAGGGTCTTCTATTTATGTTTAAGTGAATATAGTCATTGAAAGGTGCACAAATGACATAATGAGAAAAGCACAACCTCATCTTAGCCCAAGAGTAGGAGGAGGGAACTAGACTGCGAGCAGGGATGTGGCACTCCAGGAATGGCGAAGGACTACTCCCAAAGGCAACACCACCTTTCCACTTCCCCTTGCTCCATGGCACTCCGGAGCCTGCTGCTGGCACAATTTTCCCTGTACACAGTGGTCAGAGTGAACAAGGCCATTTGCTCCCTGTATACACAGTGACTCCCAAAGCAAGGAATACAGAGGGACAAAAATTCTGAAAGGTGCTTTCAATGAAACAATACCAAAACCAATCCTTCACAGTCTTTAATAGAAGTTAGGCCCTATATAAGTATTTTTAAAACTACTGTGCCTTGATGCTCAATTGGACATTAATAGCTTATCCCATTTCTTGAGAATCAAAGTAACTGTTCGACATAAATTTCTAATTGGCTGGCACCTCTCAGCCTCATGGTTCAAACAACAACTACTCTGAAGATGATGGAAACCCGTTGTATGCAAACTACACTTTCCAACAGAGAGACCTTGGATACAAATATTCTTCTCATGGGTCACTTGGTAGAGCTGCTCCGTGATAGTCTCTCCTTGTGTACACATAAGTCTGTAGTCTCCTTTCATACAGTGGACAACCTGGAAAGGAGTTGTTAAGCTAAGAGTTTTAAAATCATCTTGTCCCACCCTTTTCCAGTCTTGCTTTCTAGCAGATACTTGTAATTCCTCTCGCATTCCTACTGCTACTCCCTCTACAAATACTGTAAAATAAAGGAGGAAAACAAAGCTAATAAAAGCTAAAGTACATTCCCCTACTTTGGCTTCTCAAGAAAGGCTTAAATCAACAGTCACAGCATATTGCAAATATTGATTGTGATAATACATGACAGCAGTTTAGATACTTGTATGAAATCTTAAGAATTAAGTACTATTTGCTCATTACAAATGTCAGAAAATACATTAATCAACTTTGTAACACCAAGTATTTGATATACTTTTATCTTAACTAGAGACTGGTGTGACGGATTACTGATTTCCTTTTTCTTGGCCTTCTTTTCCCAGGGTATAAAGATGAAAATTATCTCACTGAATTTAAGGGACCTTTTGAATCAACTTTTCTTTGTAGCTTAACTCATATGTATTTATAAAGCAATGTTTTTCAGTACATGAAATATAATGCATATTTGTCCTTTTCTACTTTTTTGCTCTTCTCTCTTCTAGAAGGCAACAACTGGATAGTTAAATGTAATGCAGTATAGTTCTCAATTCTGAGTCAACTCAGTATGTTTACTGAAATGATACCGACAAAATAGGAAGTAAAACATCCGAAATTTTGTACTGATTCACCTGTTTTCAGTCACTTGAACAACAAAGGGTTACACCTAGAAATTTATCAACTTTGTAATAGCTAAGATTTCAAGATCTTCAGTAAGCTGTAGCACTAAGGCATATGCATTAGAAATAGTTTACCTTGCACTATTTAAGAGGCTGAAACCACAATTTTGGAAGATGTCGTTCCTAGCAACATTTGTGGTAATATCAGGCATTTGAAAGAATGAAAGGTCAGAAAAAGCACATCCATCATCACATCACTACATATATGCTGCAGTGGAGGATGTCTGGCTTCCAATGCTGTGCTGAGATAACTGTTTCCCAGTATTCTCCCTTTCCTTTTTATGGAGTTGAGTTCTCCACAAAACTGACCTTAAGGAATTGTTTTTTTGAGAAGTACAGCATTAAGCACCACTGAGAGCCCTAATTCAACTCTGTGCCTTTGGACACTGTTATGAAGCCACATACTTCCATTTCTTCAGCACTATCACATACCTCACTTCAAACTCTGATGTTCTTGAGCAGATGGGACAGTGGAATGTGTAAATGAGGAGTCTGAACATGCAGCAGTTATTACAGACTGTGACCTATTACAATAGCCAAGACCAAATAAAAATCTGGCCAATTTAACCCTTAATGTCGTTGGAAAAATGATCCAAACCATTTGGTGCTCAGACATACCAAGTGTCAAAGGTAAGAGTAGTAAACCCATTTATCCTACAGACCAGTGCAAGTCATCAATCAGAAACAGCAAGGTCAGTCCTGGCTGCACTGAGGAGCATGTGCTTAGCGTGTGGTGGGAGCACCCAGTGATGAGACTAAAAGGAGAAAAGGGGATGACAGAATGGGTGCAAACCAGTAAACTGGTGCAGAGAAAGGTTCAAACAAGGCCACAGATCTCCCAGTCAATTGTTCCATGGCGTTTTAATCCAATCAAAGTTCTTGAGGTGATTCCACTCCCTTGGGCACCATTGAGAGGTCCAATCCATCTCCTGGTTTGGACTTTTACTGCAGTGCAGTCCACAGTAGAATGGAGTGTATACAGCCAAAAAGGCATCACTACAGAAGTATTGGGGACAGAGAGGAAAGAATTATGTCTGCATTGTTAAATCTGAGCTGCAAAGCTTGATTCATCCTCATTATGCTAAGACACTGCAGACAAAAAATGGCTCTCAGCCTAACTTCGTTAATATGGTTAGAAGGCAATATGCCATTAGGCATTTCAATTCACAGATCTAATTACTGTTTTTTTCTGATGTTTGTTAAACAGTTGGAAATCAATTCTGGACAAATATTTCTGTTTGGAATAAATGGCATGCAGCATAATTGTGAAACGAACAGTTGGTCATAGCTCTAAATACAACTAGAACCAATGTGATAGTGCATTTAGCCTTTACACAAATATTTCCCTCATTTGCTAGCAGAATTAATGCAAAGAGAAATGCCACTGTGTCTCATAATACAGATTCATACGAGCTTAACACTCCTACTGCAGTTAGCCAAGTGAACACTTCCATTACAGCTTGCTCTCCTTGCCAAAGTTTATCACTTTTAGGGAAAAAAAATCTACCCAAAGGCAAATTTCCTCTATAGCTTCAGCATGACTCAAAGAAGATTTTTCTGAACAAAGAACTCTGCCTTTCCTACAGGTTAATCAAGCTGTAGCCCAAACCTCCACAAAAACGAGAAGCCACCTGTTAAGCATAACATCCACTCCTTTGACTTTCCTCATAGACGGCTTTCATTAGACATTATTTACTTGTATTGAGTTAAATTGAATAAAAGACCAACTTTAGTTCCATACTATATCTTGGGTCAATAAGGTCACTGGCTGAGCCTGCTGAAAAGGATTGCACTGCTGTTAGTAAAGGCACATCTTTTTAGAGCTGACATTTAGACTAAATTGATGTGGCCGGGTAAATAAAATTTCCACTTAAAACTTTACAAGAGCCTGACAAACACTGCTTTTTCTGTATCTGGAATACCAGTTCTTGGCTGTTCTCTGCAGAAAGTATTATGCCTCCTGAGAGCTAATGCCAGACTGAAAATCAATAGGTCAAATAGGATCTATTACTTGCTAAACCTTTGCTAATACCTAAGGTGTGGCAGAGTTTCTTTCAGACTCATGGAAGACCTCATCTCTCCAAGCCCTCCCTGGTCCCACAGAAGAAGAGCTGCTGAGGTAGCACAGCCTGACCTTACAAAAGAGCTCACATGAAAAAAGTTTGATGGAGAGAAGAGAAATACCAATTCATATTCTGTTATAGAATCAATTGTCTTTGCAGGTGTAACAGGAGAAAGGAGTGCTCATATTTTGAAGAAAATAAATACTGCATTCACTCAGGTAAAATAGGAAAATGTGTGTTTTAGCATAAAATTATGCTGTAGAGAAAAACCTGGAAATTGCATAGGACGATGTAAATTCTTTCAGATACTAATTACTACAGTATGAAAAAAGAAGTGTGATTTCTTTCACTTTATTTCTGATACTAACCTAAAATGTACTCCAGATCGGCTGAAAAAAAAGACATTTTTGAACATTTGACATACTTTGACATCTATTTGCAAGTAGCTATTTTACTAGGTAAGAGACACAGTAAAATCTGCCTTGAAATGACTAGCAACCTTCTTTCCAAAAGGCCAGTAAATGAAAAACTTGCTGGCTGCCAAAGGTGTCTCTAACAGTAGTGCTGTTCTTTTGACACTGGGATAAATAAAACTCCTGACCTGACTTCACAGTTTCTTCTCAGTTCCCTCAGCATACCAGACAGCAGGCCTTGCCATCATCCTGAGATGTACCATTTTCAGCACTTCCTCAGCAATGTGAAAGGTAATTCTGAGAGCTCAGGAAGTAGAAAGATATAGCTGTGAAGTAGTTTGCCTTGAAGCTTGGAGAATTTATCTGCCAGAAGCATACTGTACTACAGTCACGGTTGATCTGCATAAAGACAATCAAAATCATTGAACCTCTGCTTAAGAGTCAAGAAAGGACTTCCAGATTTTAAGTGTATGCATTGTTTGTAGAAGCAGTACAAGTTTGCATGGGTCCCACAGAATCTGGTTAAAATAAAAAAATACACTTCTTTCAATATGGCAGCAATTGTTTAAAGGCAAATTGTAAAATTATATGCAACACAACCAGTAATGATGTCCTTTAACAGCAAATATCATCTGCTTTCCTAAGTTTGCATCTTCCATTGCAGGGGCCCGATGCCTAAAAGCTAAATGACAACAACATGGAAGTCAATACACATTTATTCATCTCCAAATTATGAAGGATTATGCTGGATTATGAAGTGATAAACAATATTAATTTTGCAAGTTCATTAGGTTAATCAACAAGTTGATTTTTTTCACCCTAAATTCTGTCAGACTCCTTCATCCCAGACAAAGTGCTTAATATGAACCATTGTTTGTTTACAAGAGTACCAGTTTCCTGATAAAATGCATCCCTGAAGCATCACTCCATAGTAAAGCAGTTCTAGGAAAAGGATCCCCATAACACGGAGTATGGAGGCTGTGGGGGATTGTTGCTGTCATATCTTTAGCCTCAAGCTGGGCCAGGGAGGTTCAGGTTGGACATCCAGAAGAATTGCTTCTCTGAAAGGGTGATTAAGCATTGTAATGGACTTCCCAGGAAAGTGGTGGAGTCACTATTCCTGAGTGTTCCAGGAATGACTGGATGTGGTACTTAGTCCTGCAGTTTAGTTGACACGATGGTGTTGGGTCAAGGGCAGGACTCAATGATCTTTGAGGTCTTTTCCACCCTTACTGATTCTATGATTCTATGAGAGAAAACAGTTCTGGACTGTTATTAGCCTCATGGGTGTGTGAAAGTGTTCTGTGCTTGTGAGGCATTCAAAAGAGTTAAAAACATGCCCTGAAAGAGAGCAATTTTTGACCTTGAGATGGTAATAAAAAACAATCCACTTGATTGCACAAACTGCCTTGTACTCTGCATGCTTTCACAGAGTTGGTCACTTGGTTATCCATGCCACTGATTTACAATGAAGAGCTGAAACAAAGCCCACACCATTGGCCTACCATTGCAGAGGAATGCAGCAGTGTAGGCCTGGCTCACACCCTCTCTCTCTTGTTTTCCAGAACTTCTGGCATTGCCTCCATTTGCTGAGGGTTACAAAGGAGAGCATAGAAAACAAAAGAGCCTGTGGTTGAAACCAGTGGGACTTGCTATGGCAGAAATTTGGAATCTATGAGAAGCATGTGGCAATTCTCCACACAGCCTGCAGAGAGTTTTTTAAAAACTTAAACAAAGAATTTTATCCACCCACCAGTTTCAAAGAAAAACATTCCTTTGTGTTTAGTACACATAAGTTTGTTTTAATCTTGAGTATCTCACAAAGGATCCACCCACAGCAAAGTGAGAGCATCACTTGTAATAAACAATTTCTTGTACTTAGGAGGAAAAATTAAATTACCTGTCTGACCTATCAGCATTTGTGTTCTTTAAAAACTGTGCAACTGACTATATTAAACAAAAATTGTTTGATTATTCATCTTTTCTGCTTTAGTTGCATTGAGTCTGAATAATTGTTAGGTTGCAAACCTGTACATATCCTGCCCCCTCCAAAGTAATCAAGCAACAAAATGACTCGTGCTTTCATCAGATCTCATAACTTCCACTGTCTCTTATATTTCCATATCAGTTAAGTTTTTCTGAAGAATAGCCTACTCCCATCAGTGCAACTGAATATCCAATATTACAGTTAAATTCCTTTCATAACACCATAGAGAAACAGGACCTGAAAATGAGCAAAGAGATGCTGGTGAAATGACTGAGGTGAGGACAGTGACTGAACAATCTGGTTCAAAGAAGTTGCTCAGAGCATGACAAGCTGCACAAAAAACCCCAGCTGTAGAATATTTTCTGTTAAAATCCATCACGTAGTACCTCCAAAAGAGGGCTTGATAATAGTGCCGTGTTTTTCTTGACCAGGAGTTAAGTGTCTGAGTGGTATTTTATTACTTAGAAAGTATAAACTGCAGAATAAAACACAGTTGCAATAAGTTAACCAAAAATGCTACCTTTAAGAAACATAATTTGATTGTTACCACAGGGCAGGGAAACTGCTTACAGAGAGGCTATAAATCCTGATTTTTATGAGCTGCATTTTAGTCCTACAGAATAAGAGTGTTCATGTATGTAAATTTTTTCTCAGACCAACTAACTAAGCTAACCCCAAAAAATACTTTACAGTAGTGAACATGGCCTGAAGTACTGTACAGGAGTTTTTCATAGATTAAAAAAAAAAAAAGGAGAATATGAATACATTTAGCTCCCCCCAAAATCCTGCACTGATTTGCTGTTTTAAGGACCTAACTTCAAAGTTTGCTTTCCAAGATAGCTTTGTATAGAACAGGCACAGGTAAAAAGCAAATCGTAGGAACGTGGCAGTCCTAGAGAGAAGAGTGCACAACGCAAGATTATTATTTGGCAGCTGTGAATCACCTACAGGATGATGTAATCACGAAGCTTGATATTTTCATGCATCCTTCAGGTATACATTGCTGCACCTCTGGATTTGCCTATTTTGCTCTGTTAATGTATTATGAACTGAAGCTTTTAATAGCTCAAGTGATCTCAGGGAGTCACAGTTACAGAATTCGCAGAGAGATGAATTACTTTGGTAGTTTTTAGAAGAAAATTTTTTCCCAGAAAATTCTAAGATGCACTAGAGTCTTATAAATGCCACATTCTGCATATGATGTACATATTTACTAACATTTAAAAAAAATCTGAAATATCTGGGCACAAATAAGCCTGTAGGCCATTTATCGTTGTGTTGAATTGTTGCACATTTAAAACATAACTGGAGATCTGGCTCTAAAGAAGCTGACAAAAAATACTCAAAAAAAAAAGGGGGGTAGGGATGTTCAAGGCTGCCTAAACTGCACTTCTCTACAATCCAAACAAGTCCACAACTGTTAGACACCGTATCAGTTTGACATTTTCATCCAGTTGCTGACAATTTGTTCACAGAGTTTATCACATCTCAGAAACTGGTGAAATACTCCAAGACAATGCAAACACCTCTGTGCCCTGTGGGAGGCAGAAGCCCCGGTGGTGATCCACACCTCCCATCCACTCTGCCCACAATGCCAGAGGTAAGAGGAGCTCCCTGCCCTGTGAGGATGCAGAAGCCCGTGGTGTGACCCACATATCCATCTGTGTCCTGGAGGTAGAAGATGTGAGCACCTCTGGGGCAATGCAACAACCATGTTGTGACTCACATCTCCAGTTCAACCCAAGACATTAGCAGTGGAAGAAGCTCACACCTCAGTGGGGACAAGAGCCACACCACCAGCTGCGTCCATGAGGTGGAAGACATGAGCACCTCTGTGCCCTTTGGGGACACAGAAGACCAGGTTGTGAGCTTCACCTCCCGTTCAAGACACTGGTATTAAGAGACACCTGTCTCACATGGATATTGTGTCGCAATCATCTGCAGCTCCAGCTCTGTCCTTCCTATGGGTGGTGAGAAAATAATTCTGCCTACAAGATCAGCACCTAGGTGTTAATTTTAAAAACACAGTAAATGTTTCACAAACATGTCATGTCAGGGATGTTCTGCACTCCATTTAGTTTTTGTCTACCTGGGAATGCTTACTCTAAACAGATATTAAAGTGGGATTTTAGAAGGTGACAGGCAAGATGATAACTCTGGACCCAGAACAGACGTAAAATCCAGGTTACTCAAAGGACAAATTCCACATGCCATATCCAAAGCCAGTAGGGAAACCATACCTGAGCATGTTTGTGGCAAGGATGCTGCAGAAGCACAGACTCCCAAGGCTGAGTTTGTTCTGTCTCACAGTTTAAAGTCTCTGCAGGGCCTGGCACAAGGAGCACAGCACTCGAGGATGTTGCATCCTCTTTGCTACTGTGAAAGGAGGGAATGAGATTTTTGCCACTGTGGCCTGTCTTGCTTGTCAAAACAGCTTTGTCTGCAAGCTGCATAATGGAGAAAGTCAGCACTGATGTAGGAGCAGAGCCATGGAATTACTGGGACAGAACCAGTGGAGGGTATAAAAATATTGTAATACACGCAATGAACAGTGTGCAATATGCTAAACCATTAGCAAAAAATATTTCAATGCCTTTATACTTTTATAATCTATATACAATTAAAACTCTAAAACTCTTGCAGGTAGTTTGGATCATACAACAATGATAAACTATGCAGAGCCTTCTTGGTAAAGCAATTTCCTCAGTGAAGAAACTTCATATCTAAAGAAATATTTTTTCAGAAGGGAACTCAAATATATGCCTGAACAACTGATACAAGATTTGATTAAAATGTCTGCCTGCCTGGCAAAAACCCCCAACACATAAGAAGGAAACCTTGGTCAGGAATTTATCACAGCTTTCACAGGAGGCAGTGTTCTTCATAATAGCCTCAAGGGCAGTCCTAAAACCAGAAAAAAAGAATATTTGAAATCAAGCAGGAAGTTCCAGCAAATAAAACAATGAATCCAAAGGATGAAAGCAGTCTGCACTGACTGAACTGGCACAGGGCCTTACAACTGAGAGATTATTCCACAGAAATATTGGCAGAGGGCTAAGAATAAGATGTTTGGTATAAAGATGGGGGGGGAGGGGGGGAGAGAGATGAATGTTTCTTTTGATTATGAAAAAGTTAATGAGAAATGAGAACTCAAGACACGTAGAGCCTGATACCAATCACCTTGTCTGCCTATCTGCAAGCAATGGCCTGTATGTAGCAGGGAATAAAGAAACATTACACACAATCTCATGAAAAGACTGTTCACTCCACAGTATCCACAGCCTTAAATGTCTATATGTAAGACTTCCAGTCCTAAAAGAAAGGACAGTATTTGCATTGGTCACATCATTCTGCTGTTCTGTCATGTCAAGCCCCATCTTTCTCTCTGGCCCCCACAGTTTTCAGTCCTGCCTCTCACCTCCTTTTTACAAGGTTTCGAGACCAAAGCTGCTGTCTGAACCACTCTGCTGTGCTGCCTATCTGACTCCAACAGGCTCCACCTCCTCAGACATTATGCATGATCCCTCACCATACTGCTGCAGGCTTTAGCATACTTCTTGGATAAAATTCCAAACTACCTCTGCCCAGCAATTCACTTCTAAAATTTCTTGTCATAAAGCCTAACTACCCAATACCAGTCAGAGCTGTCAGAAGCCAGTACAAGCTCACAACAAATTCTCACTTCTAAATCAACTAGGAGAGTCACAAGGTTAAAGCATTACCTCTCCTAACCCACCCTGCCAAATGCTTAAAACATACATTCTACGATCCTAGGAGTTTACACAAAACATCTACATTCATAGAGTTCCCACTTATAAACTAAATACTGCACAGCCTTTTGCCCTTTCTCAAATCCTTCTGCTGCTCTGGGTTGCTGACATTTGTCTACATTGTATATGTATGGCCAAACTTCGCCAACGAATATTTGGGAAGGGCTCTGCCCACGTGGGTGTGCCCTTCCAGCCTGCACAGTGGATTTTTTAGGTGAGGCTCTGCGTGCACAGAACTGGCCCCACCGTTTCAGTCCTGAGGTCCATCTGCCACGGCCGAGCAAGCTTGGACAGTGACAGTGAAGTCCTCAGGACTGTCTACAGCACCCAGTACTAACCGGGGCTGACCCTGCTGAGCATCCGAGATCGGATGGCAGGGAGGCATTGAACTGCCCGGTACGGTCTCCAGTGAGACTCGAACTCATGACCTTGTGATCCAGAGTCTGGAGTGTTCACCATTACACCATGGGACCGCCCTCTATTAGCTTTCAAAGTAATTTCACAGTACAGTTCTCAATGATCTTTCCAGCAGTACCCCACGAACCTTCTACAGCTCCACTAATGGAACACTGCTGAACCAGCAGCTGCCCAGAGTTCTCTTAATCCAGTCTTAAATGTTGCTTGATTGGTGCCACCGACTGATCAAGTTTTGGAAGTTTGTTTTTGCTTCACTCAAAGAAGAAATACTTAATATCTCACCCTTCCCAGTGAAATCTAAATGGCTGTGCTAACACAAAGATCATGAACTGCTGCGTCTTCCACATCCGAGTTACAAACAGGATTCTCCCCATTTCATTTTTACAAGCTCATCTATACAGGCAGCACATGAAAGGAAAACAAAACATTTCTATATTGACTGAAGCAAGGGGCAAAATTACAAGATTTTCAAAGTGCCTGGGCCATCGGTACCATTTGTACTGCATGAAATCTCACTTTTCTTCAAGATGTATTTACATGGTGTTTGATATACTAAGAGAAAATTTACTCTGCTGACACATCAATTTCAAGTTATCTAGTACTTCTGTGGGATTTTACCTGACATAAACCATGCTCTTACTCAGAAAAAAACCCCAGAAAATTATTAGGGAATCCCAAAGCTACTAACATAAATCTAGACATACAATAAAAGCCCATTTCTGCCTCTGAGCTAAGCATCTGTTAGAACAGCCTTTTAGATTTCTGATTTAATATTTTAGTATCTAACCTCAGCTATTCTAGGTCTTTAGAAACTCCATTTGACTCTCCACCATAATAAACCATGTCATACACTTCTATATACATTAATAAATCCGTTCTCATCTATACTAGGTCACATCAGGCATATTTCTCATACACTAAAAAAGCCATTGATATCAGATTATAAATAATAAAGAGGTTTTTTACAATTAAAAAAAAAGAACACTTTTTCCCCGTGCTGAACACTTGTGAGCTGTACCATAGTTCTAAATGTGACTCAACGCTATATGAAGAACAATGGTGACAAACTGTATAAAACCGCGGCAGTGATCGATGGTACTTTACACAATATCTGCTTTTCAGTAGCAGCATTCTAAGAGTGAAAAACTGCTTGCACAGTACCAAGCCTTGTACCAGTTCGTGGGAGTTACTGCTATTAAAAAAAGAAAGAAAGAAAAAAAGAATTCACAAACTTTATTTTGCTATTTGAGTATGTATAAAGTCTTTTTTATGTGATCAAGAAAACATGCTCAGCAAAAAGAGCTATTAGTTCTGAAGACTAAAATAGTAGTACAATCAAGCCACGCAACATTTTAACAAGCAAGAAATGCTATGAACATGTTTTTCCAAGTGTACTTTGGGTATGTTTCTCTCAATCCACCCAGCAAGCCTGAGAGTGAGCAAACCCACCAATACTCCAGTAATTTACAAAGAGCCTGAGAACAATTCAATAGATTACACCAGAAGGACTATCATAGGGCAGCACTTGAATACAAAATATGCACATGCCAGACAGTCCTAGTTAACCTAGGTGAAGACGCAACCCCAGGACGGCAGGTGATACAACTGCTTTTTTTCAGGCAGATTGCTCCACTGGCACCCCAGGCCAGCAGAAGTCATGCTGCAGTCCTCAGAAGCATGGTCATCCCAGCCAGCAAAGCTAACTAATGCCTGGGGTGGCCTCATTGCTGCACTGACCTGGAACTGGCGGGCTCCAGCTGGCAGCTCCTCCAGGGCAGCAGACCTGTGCCTGCCAGCAAAAGGCTGAACAATTAGTAGTTCTCTGCCTGTGTGTGCAGGAGCACCATGCGCCAACCACCATGCGTTTCTGAAACACACCAACAACTCTGCCTTGGTTTTCTCACCAGGAAGTTTTCATTTTTCTGTTTCCTAGGAATCTGTGCAGACAACTCACAGAAGGTAAAAAGTGCTGAGTTAATTTCTTCTCTAAAAATAAAAGGTCATTTATTTCCCAGGTAAGAGCTTTAAGAGCATTTCTGTAGCAGCAAGTTGTGATTGTTTGGCAAAATATGAAGTCTTTTGTATTCACATCCTGTGATATCCCAAAATATTATTTAGCATCCCTCTGAAATAAGTAAATAATGCAATCTGTTTACAAAGCCCTTGCAACTTGATTCAGTTCTCAGTTTAGGATGTAGTCCATCACAGGGAATCAAAGACTTTGCTTATCCTGAGCAAACAGGATAATCGGTAGTCTGCCAAAGGGGTACCACAGACTGTAGAAGCCCAGTGTGTTGGAGGAGGTAGCAGGAAAATTGCCTGTGTACCTCCAGATTCGTGTTCATGGCCTGTTAGTGTCTCATTTCTCATCCCCACCCCAGAAAGTCTGAAGTACTGGAATCAGGATAAAAAGAGAAAAACTTAAGTCCATCTCTAGGCCTGTGAAGAACAGTTTGAAAAAACTTTGGTAGGGTCCTGAGTGCACCAGCAGGCTCTGCATCCTCTTCCCACCCATTTATCTGGGAGTTACCTGCCCATGCTCAGGGTCAGCTCTGCTATGGGGCAGTTCCAACCCAGATTCAGACTGCCAGGAAACAGCTTGGTTGAAAGACCTGTGAGGAGCCTCCCGGGTGGCTGGCTGGTCTGGAGATGCATTTCAGCTCCGGCTCTTGGCCAGGCCTGATCTGCCCAACACTGCCCGTGTCCAGCTTCTTGTCTCACCACGATGTGACCTGCCAGGACTCTGGCAGCCACAGCAGCTCCTGCTCCCACTGTTGGGTACCCAAGGTGCCCACCCCTGCCTGCTTCACTGTCAGCCTGGGTCCCACTCACCCCCACACTGAGCTCACCACTCCTGCTGCACCCCAAGAGCCTGAAAGCATCAAACTGTGAAAAGCAAACACATTTATTTTCAGCCTCGTATATTATCTTTCGCTTTCAAAAAAACCCAAAAAAACGCTAAAAGAAGACTAATCTGTTCAATCTGATGAGATTAAGAAAAATAGAGTTCCACCTCCCCAGTATACACTGAATTATCCTAACTACCTAAAAAGAATGAAACTCTTAGAAGAGGGGTTGAACCTCAAGGAGTATTTTCCAGCAGCAGCATATTACTGTGTGAGAAACAGCATAAAAAAAAAGGAAATACTGATTAACGAAGAAAGATGGATTTCATAAAGACAAGAAAATAAGTAGTTCATAATTAGGATAAAAACTGGCAATTGGAAAAGTCTCCAGCTCTGACTCCTTGCCTTTCAGGAAGTATCATAAAAGCCACTTACTGAAAAAAATCCCCTTCTCCCTATCCACATCTCTTCCTGACAGTTCTTTCTGTGACATTATAAAGGACAGGTCTATCATTCACACTATTTCTGAATTCCCAATTTTCTTTTCTGACAAGGAAAATAATTTTCATATGCCTGAAGGAATAAAATTAAGGCCCATTTTCTTTGCAGGTGGCTGGCACAACCTAGTTGAGAACAGCAATTGTAAAAATATCCTACGCTTCTACTGATGGTACAAGCAGTGTGTTGCAATCCCTATAAAAATGAGAAAAAGTATTTGGAGCTATATCGTGACATTATTTGAGCATTTATTCTTTTTCATGCACACCTTATTTATCTTTTGATACAGTTTGATGAGACGATTGCAAGTTGAAGTCATGCTGCTTACATCCCTTTTTCATTGGCAGGTCTGCCACACATAATAAATGACTTCAACCTTCCCAAATACAGTAAAAGTGAACTTACAGAGAAGTTCACATTTAACTAGAGCACACTTTATGCTGTCCTTGGAAGTTGTATGGGGCTAGCCTAAATGATAAGTACCATCATCATCACCACCACTAACCAGCATAATCTTCAGCCATTCTTCTGCTCGCACTGCAGTACAGACTTGCTAATTTCCCCTAAGATTATTTTGACTGAAATTCAAGTAATTGGGAGCCACCTGCACTCATGTGAGTGGCTGAATGCCCAGCCCAGTTCACAGGAACATTACTGGGTGATGTACAACCTTGTATATCCAGGACATATATCCAAGATTATTGCATATAACCACAAATGTCAACTCTGTTGAGCCATGCTGGGGGGAAAAATATGCAACTGTACAGCTCTAAGTCAGCATAGATGTGCAGATAACTGAGACCTATTTCACATAACAAACTACTAAGTTTTGTAAGCAGAATCCTTTTGTCAGCACTATCCTGCATATACATACACACAAATCTGATGTAATAAGTAAATCCCAGCCCAACTGAAGACTGAAAAAGGCAATCCCCTTAATAAACATAAACCCTTAACAAATGGATAAATGCCAGCAGAAGACAAGGGTGGGTGTACTCCAATGTAGAGGCATCACATCCCTGGGGAGTGAACCAGGTTATTTTCTGATAGCAAAGTTTCTCAAGGTGGCCATACAGTTTCTCTACTAACATATTCACAAACATGAGCATTAATTACTCAGGAGTACCAGCAGCATTAAGCCTGCAAAATGGTTAGCTAACTAGATCAAATATCCCTTAAATGGTAGCCAGAAAAGGAACTGAAATGAAACAAGAAATATATTTAAAAGGTGCAGTGATTCTATAAAAAGTTTATTCAAAGAGACTCTCTCTTCATGTTTTGTAACACAAAATAGAGCAAAAGGCTCTGCTTCTGAAAAACGTAACATTCAATGAATACCACTGCACTTGAATGCTGACTGGAGAGATGCTAGTGATGCCAGTGATACCAGAGAAGCAATGTCTTCTCCTTCTCTGCCTGTTTACCCTGCACAGTCTCTAAAAAGTCTTTAAAAAGTGGCTGAATGGAACTTTTTTACCTCTGACTAAGCACTTCTATCAAGACTATGTGCTTCATCTCCCTTACATGAATTACACAGTATCATGATTCAGAACTAATCTGATCCATCCTTGGAAACATCCATTGTATTGTTGAAGCAACCCTTATTCTTTCCTGTATCTATTATACACAAAATGAAAACTGTTCATGGCTAGTAATCACTGCAAATCTCTAAAGAATAAAGGGGCAGCCTTGGCCTTATCTCAGTGGCCTGAAAAACAGTCCGTTCTTTTTCTTTGTTCATAATCAATGCATTCCGGATGCATAGCTGTGCCCATGCTCTGTGTCAGGGTGTGAGATCTGACACCCTCTCTCACCCAACTTGCATATTAAGGTTTTTTTAATGTAGAAACATGGACACAGAGGGGTGGAAGGGGAAAGCAAAAGGGGCTGTATGCGTATGAATATAGGAAGAAGCCAGGACCCAGCCGCAAGAGAGAGATGGAAATTGCTGCTGGGGTCCTGCAATTTAGAGGGCTGCTTTCTGTCTTGTTATTCCTCAGCTTTAAAAGATGGGAGAAACAATTCTTTGCTTTTAATGATGCACATACGAAAGTAAATCACTCACTGAGAACGATGCCAAGGTACAGAAATAAATCTTTAGATTTCAGGATCAGTTATGTGCTTGATCAGCCACCTTTCCAATCCTGCTCACAATGGGAACACTCTGGCACTGTATCTGTACAAAACACACCAACAAGCCAACTACTACTAAGAGCTTTCAACCCATGATAATGGCCAGTGTGACACACATGCCATGAACTTCAGATCAAGTTGCAGGTGCAGAATAAGAAAACATCCTGTTCCCCACCAGCAAAAATGTACTTTCCATATCCATACAACTCTTTTGCTTCCCTTCTCCTCCTGCTCCATGCAGACATAACAAATCAACTTCTAAGTCTCTTCTTTCAGCATCAAATGGAGTGTGTTCCCCCAGAGCAATTTAAAAATGAGTGGTCTTCAGAAGTTAAGTATTTTTATTGTGTGGTTACTGCCCTAAAATGCCTCCCGCTCTGGAGAGAGTTTTTGCATGACTCTTCATAAAACTGCTTTTTAAGGCAAACATTGACAGTTATTAGCAAGCCAACTTTCCGCCTTTTCACTGGTATGGCCAAGTTGTTTTGGCAGTAAAGTCTGATGGAAATTAAAACCAAACCAGTCAAATTTGTAACTACTTTACCCTGGAAATAGGCATTTGAAATGGGTTTTATGGAGGAGCTGGCAATAAAGCAGTGGTTGTCAAATTCTGCTTTTGGACTACTTTTGCTAACTTAACAAAACATTCCAAATAGACTACTATGTACTCAAACAAAAATGAAGAGGTAAAAGCAAAAATCAAATTAGTCCTTAGCCAAGTGAAACAGCTGCTGTTCAAGAATATGTGTCCATTGAGGCATCTTGCTTGGCTGCCCCCAGTATGTTCTTACAAAACACACAGAGCCAAGGGCACTACTGCCAGCCAAACTGGAAAATTTTAGGGTGTTTGCATTTCACCTGTCAGGTTGAAGCTCCCATGCAATCTGACATCAGGGATTTTGACCTTCAACTCTTCAAAAAAAAAAAACTCCTGGAAAAACCCCCAAATGCCAACAGTTATTTTACATTTCTGAGTTCCCAGAATGTGGTATTGACAGTGTTAATTACTAATGCTTGCATGGATCAGATTTTTCTAGTTCTTCTCTTTCATTTACAATTTTACCTTTGAGACTGAGCTGTGAATGTGCTTTAGGACACTCTGCAGAGCTCACAACTGTGCTTAGTGTTCTTTATTACCTAAACACAGGTTACGAACTTTCGGTTAATTTTTTCACAGTATGTAAAGTTCTTCTAGGGTATTTCAGAAACTCTATCTCCAACACAGAAACTGCCTGCTTAACAATTTTATATCTGCTTTTTATTTTCTAACAATTTCATACTCTAACAGAGAGGGTAACATGCTGTCAATGTCTCATGCACTTTCATCTGGTTTTGCGTTTGGTTTAGGTTTGATGTTTGTCTTTTTTTAATCTGAGGCAAGATACTAATCCACAGGACTCAAAATAATTAAGAGAAAGGAAAAGAACTTCAGCAATAGATTCAGACTATAATTGAAATTACTTGTCTCCACTCCATACTAAAAGAAAAATCTCACAGCAGGACCCTGAGAAAACTGGCTGTGCTAAAGAGCCTCCCTAAGACAAAATAAAACCAGAAGAGCTTTCCCACCTCCTCACTCTTCCTTAGGACCATAGTTATGCAACACTTTGTTGCTATCTAAATAACTACTTTCTTTTGGATTCATTGTCATGTTTTCTGCTCCATCAGGAGAAAATAAGACTGAGAAGGGAAAAGTGTGTGCGGCTTTTACGCAGCAGGAATAGCAAAACAAGTATCAAATCTATATGCTCCCATTTCCAGCCTCTGGCACTCCAGTGATGCAAAATCTAACAAACTGGGTGTTTCCTGATTATAAGCAGCTCAAAGCCAACCATCATAGCCTGTTCTACTAGGATGAGCTGAAAGAAGAGCGATGTTACCATCAGCATTAGTGTTGTCATCTGTGTGAATGGTCCCTGTTAAAATGCCTTTGTACGTAATCTACCTTAAAGCAAAGCAGAGTATCACTCTGTCCGACTTTAAAGTTTTGAAGTAATCCAGTCCGAGTAAGAGTATCTTGTAAGATGCTTCCTCTACTGAGAACACAGAGCACAAAGGTGAACATACTAATTATTTGCAAGGAAGTGAAAAGAGAAAAACCAAGTAAAATATCTTAAGCTCAAAGTCACTTCCACCTACTTGATATCGTGTGCTTCTAACATAAAATAGGAAATTCACAACAATTGCTTTTATATGCAGAAAAATCTTAATCTTTATGCAGCTGAACTGGTTCATTAGAGCATAGACCCCTAATGTCTCAAGTCTTCACAGAGCTCAGTTTCAGATCAAGCAAGCTGCAAGCTCCTGTCATCCTGATTTGGTTTGCTTCAATAGCATCAAGGGACTCTGAAGCAGACCAGGACATAATACAGATTACATGCATGTAACAGCTGGTATAGGATTTTTCTGAAATAGTCGAAGGATTGGTGACAAACATGATGCTTTACAACTATTATCAGAGCAAAAAGCTCTCTCAAACTAGTAGCATCAATAGGAATAGCTAGGGAGGACAGATACTAGACACAGTAATAGGTCATATCTGAAATCTAGGGTTAAAACTGAAATTTATACCCTTTCCTAAAAAGTACAGACAAACCTGAAGTATAGATAAATAGTAAAAACACAAAAGTAAAAACATGGTTCTTGATCCTGAAGATGGTACCCTGGCAGCATTAATCTGATTAGCAGTAAGAAAAGGGGAAAAAAGTTTTACCCCAACAAATCGGTAAAACTCTACCATAGGAATATAAATATTAAGTTGAGGCCCATTTCAGTAGCCAAGAATTAGAAATTTTGCTAAAGATCATAACTTTTTTCCCCCAAGATTTTAATAGGGCATGGGCACTGCACTAGCAAAAAGTGTAAACACCTGATCTTAATTGTAAATTAAGGCAATTTGCAATCTTCTATTTTTATTCTTTTCCATCTAGAATGAAAAGATATGAACAACTAAAAAAAAAGTATTTCCATTTATTCTACTGCTGCCTAACTGTGCAAAACTTGTGTGTCACACAAATACATGTTTGTATACACATGTACACAGCATACCAAAATCTTGGCTTTGATACTAGTTTTCAGATTCAAAGAAAAGAATTCTAAAACCGGATTGAACTGATTAACATTTTTAAGTTCTTAGGCTAGCTAATTCCTTTGCCTTTCAAATAAATATATTCAATCATTGTACATTGGCTAAACAGTCTATTATTCGCTTAGGAGACTGACAGCAACTCCACACTGCTTTCCTAAAGCTTCAGCTTTCCAGGGATGCCATGTGTTTGCTACAACCATTTCATAAAAGTTCTGTTAGTAGGCATAAAACAAAAAAAAACTTAGTCCATTTTATTATTAATAGAGGCTGCAGAGGTTCCATCACAAGAGGTTAAGATCTCTGCATTGCAACATACAAGGCATTTGTAGTTTGTACTTGAAGATGCAAATACTTCAGTGGCATTTTAACAGTAGAAGTATCTTTTTTTTTTCTCCCACTGGCATAATTTTACTTTAAAATTGCTGCTATCTAAGCAACTACAAATAAGCCCCCTCGGTCTAGTGAGGAGATTAGAGACTGTAGGTGAGATCCAATTTCAACTGAAATTTAGATTTCTATTATTTGTAAAACAAATAATTTAGTGATGACAGTATTTTAAGTTCTGGAAAGTGTGACCAACTTGTAACAGTAGTAACCTAGACTCATAATTTATTTTGCTATTTGCAAAGATAGCACACTTTTTTGATTCTGAGTCTGTGTATCATAGGCCCAAAATCTGGTTAAAGACTGACTATTAGGAGTTTTTTTCAGAAAAGAGTACAATTTGTTAGAAAACTTTTAAGAGAAACTTCCTTTTTCAAGGTCATCCTGTTGTGAAATATGTTTCAGTCCTAACCAAAATCTGTTGTTACAGCAGAACGGCCACAACAGCCCTGAGCAGTGTTATTAACTCAGGTCATCTCACCAGTATTCATCTGTGCAAAGCTGGAATATTCACTGGCATGTGGATTGCAGTGTCCAGTGTCTCACTTGCAGTTATTTAAAAACAACCAAAAAATTACTTAAATTTTAAATTGACCCTTAACATATGGACTTTTTTCTTTTTCCTTTTTCTGATGCTCAGGGGTGCAAGAAAAAAACATAGAATAGCTAATACTGTGTAGTAACATACTGGTTAATCATCAGAAGTTCACTACAAGGAGAACTGTTGGTAAAGCAGCTGCTAGAAAGCGGCAAAGGTAGATTTGACCACCGGCAGTAAGGGAAAACCTTGAAGAGGAGGAGTGAATAATGAAGAAAAGGAAGGAATCAGTGAGATGGAGGGATGCAAATGCAGCTAAAGAAGGTCTGGCAGAACGATCAGCAGGTGAGACATAACGTGTGGAAGAAAGCACAGGGGGAAAGGACTGGTGGTAAGTGAAAGCAGACAGCAGCCATACAATAGCACGGTCACACACAGTAAACAGGAACAACACTGGGTTGGAGAAATCACCCAAAGCGTAAGAAAAGCATGGTCAGGGGTACAAGTTCTGTTTACCTGGAGAATCTTTAAACTACTTAATGAAAAGCAGGAATGCCAGACAAGGGACTGGGGAGGGGAGGGGAAAAAAAAAAGAGAGGAAAAAAAAAAAGAAGCAACAGGCAGGTGACATCTTTACAAAAATCTATGTGTTAAAATAAAAAAATTTCGAACTCTTATTTATGTCACATCCCATTCCACTAATACAAGGGATCTGGCAACAGATCAGATTGCATTTCTTGGCTGCTGATGAGGTTTAATTTTGAGATAGTAACTACAAGGTGACACAAACTCAGACTTTCCTCCTCCAAAAGAAATCATAGCAACCAGTGATCCCATTGTGCTTTGTTGATGCATAATTGTTAAAGAAATGCTTTCCGATGCCCTGTGAGAGGGGGTACTATCTCGAAAGCTCAAAGGGATTGTTCATTTGATCACTAAGCACAGTGTTATTCCAACCACTCATGCACGCAGAGAATGCCTCTATTCTTATGCTCCCCTGAGAGTTGAGATCATCTGAGATATGTCGGCTATCACATATAAAGACTGAGGTAGAACTGCCAGCAGGACATTTTAAGCAAAGGATTTTCAGAGACCTGGAATTCTTTTCTGCATTTTCTGATGACAGTTCAACTTGCTGGCCACTGGGCTAATTTAAAAGGCGTAACCGTAGAAGCAATCCTTGACTTCAAGATTTCAAGCTTGAGAGCTTGTGTGCTAGATGGTGAAGCAGTTTTAAGAATGACAAAAGAGATACAGATGTGTTCCTAATCCCGGATCCATCTGTCTCTCCTCAAATTCATGGGCAGAAATCAGTAAGGTTCTTAGCACAAGCATATACTAACACAGGAGGAAAAAAACTCCAAAATAAACAAGCAAAAAGAAAACCTCACTCCAAAACATAAGGAAACCCCCTACACTCAAAACCCAAACACTAGGCTGAAAAGCTGCACACAAAGATAATGTAGTTAGCAAAGAACAGGATTACTCTATGCTGCCCTGTCCTAGCGTCTCCTGTGACATTTATTTCTCACCTTTTAAAACCTGTTTTGCAATATTCCATTCAAGTCGTTAAGATATCCTTGTAATGCACTTTAATGATGCTTGAATTGTTTTGTTGAAAAAATGAAGTTGTTTACCAATAATCTCAAAAATGTAATGCCCAGGCTCTTACCCATAGATATATTAATTTAAAAAAAAACCCCAAACAATAAAACAAACCACCTCTGATTCACACCACTTTAGCACAAGCAGCACATAGGCAAGAAATCCAATCAGTACTACGTGCTAAAATCTACAGAAAATTACACACTTTCCAATTTACGCTTCAGAGACAAGGAAATTGCCTATGAATCTCCACTGTGTGCATGTTACTGTTCTCTGAATTACACACACACACCAGCCTAGAAATTAAACAGATGAATGCACAGTGCATGAAAGGGCACAAATATGCTTTATCAAATTCCTCCTCCTAATCCAAGCTGTAATTTTGTTTCCCCCTCTGTGGGAAACATGGCTTACTAGCACAAGCCCTTATTTTTGTGTACAATATTATCTTTAAAATAAATGCATTATTGTAACCACAACATTTTAAGGAGGTCTGAAGTGTTCTAAAAACCTACACTTGATGCAAATAAGCAGCAATTTTCAGAAAGATGTGACCTCATTAAAAGTTCTTCAAAGAAGAAATCTTAGAATATTTCACTCAGATGTAAATGTCACTATTTGCACATTTTGTTTTTCTTTTAACATCATAGATCAAAAAAATGACAACTTTCCAATATTCTTACAGAGGACACCCAAATCTCTTTTTATTCTCTAATTAAAATAGCAAATGAAACACCTAAATAAAATTACCAGAAGAATCAAATATTTATATACTTAATCTGTGAAAATAAATCTGCTAAATTAGAGGGGTTATATTTTTTATTTAAATGAGAATATTTGAATGGTGAATCTGCCCTTTAAAAATACAAGTGTTTATGCTGCAGCATTACATCTCAACTAGGTCAATAAGAGCAGACTAATATAGATGGAGGAAAAAATGCTCTAATTCTAAGTAGCTCTCTATATCCAACTAGCTCATATTCAGCCTTTTTCCACAATTAATTTCTGATTAAGAACACGATGATGATACTTTGAAGGAGTTGACTAGAAAAGTGAGATATTTGTATATGTCAGTAGTGCTTGAGTGTCACAAAGCAGTGTGTGATTTTGAGTAACCTGCTGATTTCAAAACATTCACTTCTGTTTTCTTGAGGAGACAGCTCCACATGCTTTCTTTTCCTTATTTTTTTTTATTTGGAAACTTGAAAATAATTTGCAAGAACATTTCAGACTCAGAAATCCCGTAACAGGTACCTTAACTCCAGGTAGAACTAAGAACAGTAGAAAAGGCCTCATATTTTCACTGCAGAAGGTATTTGTAATCAGCACTTAAGTTAAAAAAAAACAACACGTGGGTGGCAAAAACGTAACTCAAACTGGAAAGACAATTATCATCCCTTATAATTATTTAGAATTGAGAAAAAAAATTACAAGTCAATATAAAAATATTGTTAGGCTGAAGAGAGAAATCATTTAAATGTTTGCCTTTACAGAGCACTCACTAGCAGAGTTTTATTGGTACAAGTTCGACATTGCAGCTGTAATTATGTCCAGAGCAAAAATGGCACATAGAGAGGGTGCTAATGAAGCACACACCCACACAGCATAAATGTGCTCTTGTGATTCTGCCACCCGGTTTACCAAAGTAAACAGGTTTTATTGCGAAACTGCAGTTCATCTGCAAAAACTAGAGCAATTTGATTCCTATCCTGCAGCTAAAGAGCAAAATACTGCGTGGTGCTAAAACACTGACTGGCATCGAAAATACCTACCCTCAGAGACAGGAGTGGGCTGCATCAGGTGCAG
This sequence comes from Pithys albifrons albifrons, assembly GCF_047495875.1. Lineage (NCBI taxonomy): Eukaryota > Metazoa > Chordata > Aves > Passeriformes > Thamnophilidae > Pithys > Pithys albifrons. The sequence continues at coordinate 90,304,218 of NC_092461.1, forward strand.
GGCAACCTTCTTGTGGTCTTCCCATTATATTTACAGATCAATAGGCCTAGTGAGCCAGGTGCTGCTGCAGCAGGAATAGTGACTGAAATAATGCTGGGAGTGAGTCTGCATTTGGCTTAGGGTACTGTAGTAATAGTGGAAAAAAAAGGTCATGTGCATCATGAAAATAATTAGAACACCTGAAAAGGAAAAATTCCAAGCATGCATGCATTTAGAAGTCTCAGCTCCTGGGCTTTTCTCTTTCAGAAAATTCCTTAATTAGGTTAAATCCCACTGATCAATTCCCATCCTGAAAACAGGCCACTAAATACAAATTACTACAATGAGGTGAGCACTGATTTTAAAATAGATGCCAGATTTATTATGGTTGGCATACGGAAACAGAGGTCACATCTCTCTGCTGGAGTCCAGGGGGATTTATCATAGAGGGAAAAGTGACAAAAAGTTATTTTGCCCAATCTTCTGATTCGCACTGTAAGACCAGGTCCACCAAATAGCTAGGTCAAAATCTGGATTGTATCTCAAAGTGTTAAAGCATATTCCTAATTCTGCTGATGTCTAGTGAAGTCCCTCTGTTTATTTTCATCATCTGTGCAGCTCAGATGATGTTGGCCAGCCACTGATCCCTCACAGGAAGGGCAGAGTAATTTAGTGGAAAAAGAACAGGGAAGCTTTCAATTTTTCAGGGGTCTTAAGAGTCTGTGGTTTAAGGTTTTATTTCAAAATGGATCTTGAAACAAATCTGCTTTCAGATCTTTGTACCAGAATTATATGTTTTGAAACAGAGCAGTAAAATTATTTCAAGGAAATCTGGCAAATAAATAAGTAAACTTTCAGAATTTATACCTAGTACTGGCTAGGGAATTCAGACTGAAATAAGGCTTGTTGTATAACTGATATCCCAATATCTATTACCTACAGATTTCCTGTGTTGACAAATGGAGAAGGAACATAATACTACAGCAATAAAATCTAGAGATCAAACAAGAGGGTGTGTGGTCCTTTTAAGGATGGTTCATTTATACACAAGATCGAACATGACACACAAAACAAAGGACAGCCTGAAAGTAAGTAAAAAGTAATAGAATAACAGCACTGCCTGCTCATGTCACAGCCTTATCTTACAAAAATGACATACTGGAAAATCTTAGACCCGATAAAGAGGTGAAGCAGAAGGCAGCAAAACATCACATCTACAACTGATCCTGCCCAAAAAGGTTTTGCAAAGAATTCACTCCACCCCTGGCAAAAGATGTCAAAACTGCAATTAAATCTTGGCCCATTCATTCAAGAAAAAAAAATCTCCTTCTCCTGATTGGCTTTGGGCTGCAAGATTCCTGCAGACAAGAAAATGGAAATGAAGCTACCTCAAGCCTGCTGGCTGAGCAAGGACTTCACGTACCACAGACCTAATTTAGCAACTTCCTTGGCAGGAACTCAGGCATAACCACTGCATGGCTCTGTTAAAATAAGTGAAGTTGCTGTGCTGGAACAGCAGGAGTTCCTGTCAAGGTATATAGAGTCACCCCATCTTGATAAACATCCAGGGAAGCACACTTATTTCAAGCAAGGAATTGTTTGTCAAATGTGAAATATTTATTTTAGAAGCATCAGTATTTTGTTTCCAGTGAGTGCAGTGAAATGGTCTATTTATTGTAAGGTAGCATGGTGCCTTAGTTAGATAACCAAAACGTATCACACTTGTTGCAAGAGCCCATTTGATCACTTTTCCACCAATAAAGGTTAAAAGAAAATCCTATTACAGATCTTTCAGAACAGAAATAAGAACTCTTGTGACTTTCTTTTATCTGTAAACAACTTCAATTGAACTCACTTGAGACAAACAGATTTAGAATTAGTTTTGCACAATCCATACATGTGTTTGTTTAAACAAATGAGTTTAGTCTTTAAAATGCTGATTTCTAATGCAGTCCTCCTGCAGCAGATAAATGATGCGCAGCAGAAACGCTAAGATGCTACAGCAAGAAGGACCAAAAGGGGTGGGAGGGGGGGGAAATCACAATAGATGACAGCTACTAAAAATCACTCAGACTGATTTAAAGTTGCTGTTTTGATTGGGATACTTTGCATCCAGTATACAAATGGTTCCTTCTAAATAAGTGGGAGTATTAAAAGGCCTAGAGATGGCCAAGCTTTTCATTGGCAACAGGGAAGAGAAGCATAGGGAAGGCTCTAATGAGGGAGCCTGCTCTGAACAGCACTGAAAATAAAGAGCAGCATTATCATGGCTGTCCTCTGCTCCTTGCAAGGCTTGTGAGCGACTGCAGTCTTGTCGCCACCAGGATGTTTCTGTACAAGTACCAGTGTGTGCACACCAGTAAATACTAGTCCTTTTCACTTCTATTTTCCTCATCAAAAATAGATTATTTTAGATGTGAATTTCTGCTCTGTTCCTCCTTGCCAGCACTTAAAGAGACACTGTCACACCCATAAAACTGAACTATTGCACCAGTGCTGCCAAGCTATGTATTTGAAGGAGTTAAGCCAAACCACAGCCAGCCTTCTTGAATAAATGCGTAACAGAAAGCCATAGCTTCAAGTATGGGTTGGATTTCCTGCCTGACATGGTACTGGAGCCCTGGAGTTTCACAGAGCTCCAGGCTACAGAGATGGGAGTGCCAAGGGGAAGCTGACAGATGCCAAGTTCTGGAAATTCTCATTCATTCATTCAAATGTTCTTTGTTCCTTCTTGTTTTCACTCTCCACCACCATCAGATTAATTTTCAGTGTTGTGGACACAGTTGCAAACACCATACATAGGGATGAAACACAATTTAGATTAATCTAGCATAGAAATAAAAATATTTCGTTGGGGTCACTACCAAAACAACTTGTGTAGGGTGTTTACAACATTCTGCCATTCTCTACTTTTATAATCCTTCAAGGGGGGGCTTACTGGTGCTTGCCTCTTCCTTCCAGAGCTACACCAATCACACACTACATCTGATGCTTTCACAGAAGAACTGCTGCTGGACAAGAGGATGCAGCTACAATAGCTCTTCTGCTGCCTTTCCATAATCTTTGGGCATCAGCCTGAACATAGGAGAATCCACAGCTCTTTCCACACTCCAGTCCACCTCTTTAGTATCAGAAGAACAAGTTGATGCATTTTGGATTTTAAGCTCAACTCGCTATCTTTATAGTTTTGCCAAAGTCAATGGAGATAATTACAGTATTGCCAGTGAACAAGACTTAAATCGAGGTGTGAGCAGGAAGTATTATTAATTCCTTAGGCCTATCTGATCCTGACAAGGAATTGGAATTTCATCTGATAGACAGCACACTGGATGGGAAGCATCAAGTTTGCAGTGACCTACTGTATTTATGAGGGCAAGATGTATACCTCTGTATCCCCTTTTCACCCTGGTTTCTACTGCATTCAGATCAGAAGGAATCTGTGTTTGGAGATCTCTCTCTTCATGTGTGCTGGGGGCAACGTAATGGAGCCCAGACTCACAGACAGAGGCAATTATGGCTTCTGCCTCTTTTTAACCAGGGTAACTGATCCCCGAAAACCTGAGGAGAATCCACTATTTTTATAGAATTTTTGCAATATTCTGGCTCAAATCAGGTATTATGGACTTTATCCATGAATTATGTAATGAAATTCCATAGTCCGTATCACACAGGAAGCCAAAGTAGATGGCTCTCTCTTTTTTTTTTAAAGACATGAGAGCATTATCAATGCTAGCTGGTGTTTTCATATTCTCCTAATGTATGGTACAAACCCTCACCCCGGTTCTCTTCTACTCATTGCACTGAAAAGTGAGTCATGTTGTAATTAAACTTTGATGACAACATCTGTTTCAGCTAATACGACAGAAGAGTGGCTGGCCATGGAGGACTAATCTGCTTCTTGTTTCACTCAAACCAGAACTGAGCATTCATTCAGCCTCACAAAACTGGAAATGGGACAACAGCAACATTTCAGCTCCTTTCCCCAAAATAAAGATCTTCCAGAAGCACTTTTAATTCATTTGCAGATAAAACCCTGCCTTGCCCAAATGGATGGTACATAAAAGGATCAGTGACAGAGAACACTAAGGACTTCTGTGAAAACAGAATACTCCCTTGGGCTGCAGCCTGTTAACAGGACAAAGATGACAAAATACACTGGGAAAGGAGTAACTTGTTTTCCTGGCTAGCACAGTAGCCAAAGGCCTTATATCACCACTCAGCAACAAGTGGCATTGGACTACCCTTAGCCATCCTCACTTCTACAATCAGCTACAACGTGTGTTCTGGATAACAACAGAATGGTAAGTGCCCATTGTGTTTCCTCCCCATCTCTTATACAGACTCAGTGAATAAACAAGGAGGGGAAAAAAATCACCAGATTCTGCACACTGTATAGCAAGCATTAAAATAATGAATATGTCATTTTTCAGATATTGTACTGATTAATGACAGTGAGCACAGCCCACCACTGCTAAAAATGCAACACGCATCACTGGCTCAGCTCCACATCTGTGTTAACGATCCTAGTAACAAATTCAGTCCCTATTGCTTGCATGTGGTACACGCAAGAAAAAATGAAAAATCATACCAAACCAGAGTGGTTAAAGTGCCCTAAAGTCCTGATGCACTAATTTTGGAGCAAACATCAGTGCCATGAGCTTAAAGGTTTAGATGCTACTGTAGAACACTACATTAATTATAACTGCACATTAACTAGTTAGATATCCAAGAGCTACTGTTACTGTTTAAGAAGCAGATGGCTGCCAGAAAGAAATATGTTTGAATGCTACTGTTAAATAAAGAAAATCCATTAAAATGAGCCATAACCAAACCATCCACATAGTTAACACAGAAGTTGCAAATATCCATAACTCTAGAAAAAGCCTCAAACCTTAAAATAATAACAACTCTATTTCCACCACAGCAGTTCTCTAGTCTTCAGCTTCACTTGTCCATATGTAAACTACACAGAGTTTGCAAAAACCACTTCGTGATACATAGGATACACAAGTTTCAGCCCCTGTCCTGAAAAATCTCTAGGTGGATATAAAAAAAATCACAGCAAAAAGAGAAAACTGTGAGCCACACCTCTGAGATCCAACAACTACACAAAAAATAGCAAGCTTTTTTTTTTAAATTAAAATGTAAATCAATTCTCTCCATCACAGAACGCTAATCCAGGCTTGCTGTTGCAATTTCAATAAACTAGTGGTCTCTGGATGAAAGCAGACAGGTGATGTCTTGCAGGAAACTGGGAAAAGGAACGAGATGGTAAAGGAAAGTGAAAACATGTGGACAGTGGGAAAACCAGAATCATTACTTAGTGTGTAATGAAAAACTACAGGACACTAAATTCCCTAATTTGCCTCTCAGGCAAGAGGAAATAACTGCACCATGGTAATAACACCTATTTGAGGACCATTTGTTGTCTCACCAGATTGATTTTTTTTTGTGTAAGCTTGCCATTATTTTGCATTCAAGTCATAGCTTGTGTTCCACAATTGATTGTGTTTACAAAGAGAGAAGCTTCCCAGTAAGGTCACTGAACTACAGTAACCCTCAGCTTTTAGCCAGCTCCTGACAGGACTGCATCACCTACTGATAAAGGCATTGTGCTTTCCAGTTCCTCCCTTCACATTCTGCTCCCTACCTTTTTTAAACAAGAATCAAAAAGCAAAAATGGATACAAGAAGAGTAAAATCCATACAGATGTAACACACAATCACATATATTTCCATCTTGTAAATATATCCTGTAAAACCAGAATACAAATTCTGTTATTTTCCAAGAGAAACTTCATAAACCATCATTAAATCCTCAGCTGAACAACAACAAAATAAACCAAACCCCAAGCCGGCACAAGATACACAGCATCCAAAAGTCTGGATGAAGTGGGGCCACATTAAGCAGACCAACAGCGAGCACGACCACATCTGTCAAACCACTGCAGACAGAAGTTTCATGGAGACAGAAGTTCTTCAACCTGCGTGGGTTTATACAACTACCCACAGGACATTCTGTGTAGGACGCAGCAGCAGGCATCAGCAGAAGCAATGAATCAGGGACTCAGGGTCTCTGTGAAACTGTGCTGAATGTACACTTTCTTTCTTGTTCCATCTCTGAGCTCTGCATATAAAAAGATACCTCAGGATGTACCCTGTACTGCAATTAGAAACAGCAGAATGGCAGATGGTGCTGGAAAAGCACTAAAATACAATTTTTCCTTTTAGAGGGAAAAAAAGTGTTAATTTCACTGTTTTAAATTAATAAAAACCACAACCCCCACACACCAAACCCAAACAACAACAGAAAAAATACCTCACAGTACAACTCCAATTCCACAGCATGGATCCCTGGAAAGCACTAAGCCAGAAGAATCATGGCCACATCCAGATAAAATTTTAGACCTGATCTACTAGGCAGAAATGAAACTTTCCCATTTCAGAAGGTCAAGTCTTACTCTATCTTTCCAAGGAAGACTTTTTTTTACACTGAGGGTGGTAAAACAGGGGCATAGGTTGCCCACAAAGGTGGTGGATGTCCCATCCCTGGAAACATTGAAGGTGAGGTTGGACAAGGTTCAGAGCAACCTGATCGAGTTGAAGATGTCCCTGCCCATGGTAGGGAGCTGGGACAAGATGACCTTCAAAGATCACCTCCAACTCAAACTATTCTATGACTCTGTCTTGAAAAGTTAGCACACAACTGACTTTCCCTGCCATCAGAAAGGGGAATATGCTGTAAACCTATTACAGTATCCCCATGGAGAGATCTTCCTTACTTGTTATTTTATGCTAGTTCAACTCAATCAAAAAAAAATAAAAGTATAAATAAAAATCAGCATTTGTCATTTTCCAAGGTAATGCAATATGGGGTTGCACCAAAGAAAGAAAGTCCAGTCCTCCCAGACATCAGAATGACTGCAGTGTCCCTCTCACCAGCCTCTGCCTCACAATTGTAGAGTAGCAATGGATTTAATAAACTTCTGAAAATAATCTCTGGAAGTAAGACTAGCAGTCACCTCCTGATCCATGTCCTTAAACACACAGCACCATACCCAGCAATTTTCTTCTCACTCTTGCACTGAGATGTCATTCATGATCCTTTTCTGATTACATACTGGTTGCAACAGACACCATGTTGACTACGTGCAAGTTCAACAGAAGTTTGTAGCAAGCAAGACATTCTAGTTCCCCATCACAGATGCATATTCAGTATATATCAGACAACAGAACTCTGTTGGGTGCCACAAGAAAATCCTTTCAAAGGACAAACAAAACTAACTCTTGTCAATTCAGAATTTCATAGTTACAAATACCATCAACTGTGATGTCTTTTCTCTCCCATACCCTTACCCTTCTGCTCCACTTCTCCATCCTCTTGAATAAAATGTTCATTGCCTTTGAGAAATAGCTCTCTGAGACACAACAGATACATAACCTATTTGTTTCATAAAGCAGCTGGCACAATGTGGCTTCATTGTTGGTGAGGTCACTTCATATATAACCCAGTATAAAAATAAGTATTAATGAGAAATGCAAAAAAGCCTTCCGGAATAGTAATTCCCTAAACAAGAAAACTAAGACACTTATGTTCGCTCTCAAGTGGCCTTCCACAGTAGTGGATAAAACCTTGCTTGTATCTACAAAGAACGCTGTCAAGACTTGTAAGAGATCGCCATGCTTGGTTCTGCACCTCGATGACATTTTCAGTCAGTAATAATGTGTTTGCCTCGAAAACTGCACTCAACTGCTAGGGACTGCAGAAACCACAACTACTCCAGAATGAAGTATTTCCAAAAGAAATACTGCCATATTCAAATAGCACAGCTTCATCAGATACCTTCTATATAATAATCTTTAGCAATTGCCTCTATTCCCTGCTGTCCACAGCAGAGAAATCACCCTTATCCTGAAAAGTCACATTGTCACCTGGTCCAAGCCAATACTAACCTTGGAGAGGCGTCATACAAGCACAAATCAAGAGGTTTTCTGTCTCCTTTGCCAAAGAGCCCTTGACCCGGCAGTCCAGGCGCCCTGGTGACAGCCAGGGACTGGGAGCTGCTGCCACCGGGCGGCATCAGCGAAGAGGGACAGCCAGTGCTGCCGGGGAGGTTCCCCGCTCCTCCCAGCGCCGGCTGAGCACCCACGCACCAAGGCAAAAGGCAGGCAGCACTCAAGGGGGGCTGTTCCCTCCCCTGCAGGGGTCTCAGTGGCTGCATCAGGCAGGAACTGACTTCTCTGCTGCCTATGCTAACCTTTCTGTAGGGGGTAGCATTGTCCAGAAAAAGGTGGGGGAAGAGACCTCTGTGAAAAATAAGTAAGTCGCATGACAGCTATTTGTGTGAAAAGGGAAGGCTGTGCTGCACCAGCTCAAAGAGACTGGAGGCTATTAAAAATTCTTCAGAACAGGGATTCTAGTAAAAGCTGAAGCTATAAAGGAACCAACTACTGGTGCATACTTGATGCTTAGTATAATTAGCATCACTGGGGAAAAAGAAAGAAAGAAATGAAGTAGATCAAGCCAGAGAGAGAATAACTGAGAAGATTCTGTATTAATTTAATTCACAGGACAAAAATAACTCAACTCACTTAGGGAAAACTGTTTCAAGCTTATCCTTCGAACCAAGTATTTTAAGAAATTGTCCAGAACTGCAGGGAAAGGCAGGTGTACACAGCAGTGTCATTCTAAAGACACATAAAACTTGTATCTGCTGAAATATTCTCCCTGATTTTCACTACAGTGGTTTCATTTGCACCTTCAGTCCACTTTGATTTCCTCACTTGACCAGGGTAAAAGAAGATTTCAGACTCCATTTGCAGCATATTTCCTCTTTTTTTTGCCCCAATTTTGACCTAATCTTAAAAACAACAAATAAACCAGACTTTCATGTGCAAAGCGGTAAAAGGGTTGATGCTATAGTCTGACTGGGTTTGGAGTTGGAAAGAAATTTTCCTCATTGCTGTCAGGTATCAGAGGTTGATCAGTGGCCTTTCTTACATTATCATCTCAGTTCACAGATTTGGAACATGGAAATATTTAGCAGTTTGTTAGTAAATCATTAGCTTTAAAGATCATGTAGTACAGTGCACGTTGATATCCTTCAATTAGGAAAACAGCTTGTAGTGAGGATATAGATCACTGGATGTGGATTTTAAGCCTATTTTAAGCCTACCAACAGTGAACTTCATGGTTCTTAATTCCCATCTTTAAACCTACAGTCTCCACATGGACCACAGGCTTGACTAACTAATGGTTTAGCTCACTGCTACATGGGGCTAGTGATCAGAATACAGAGAAGATTTAAAAGCTTGAGATTTTGCTGGTTGAAAGAGGTAGATGGAGATCTTGTTTTGCTGTCTCTGTCATTCTCACAGAAAGAAAACTAGAGAGATGAAATGAGAAAGGACACAGCTTCAGGTGCACACTACACCATGCCATGACACTTTATAACCAGTAATACTGGATGTACTGCAAATAACTCATGGAGAAAATGGAGAGGAAGTGAGGTAATAGCCACAGCACTGACTTGATACAGTTGAAAACTATTTCTAAAGTCGACTTCTGGATTCATCAGACACAGGCACTATATGATCAATGCTGGAAGCATTCATACCAGGAATTCAGGCTCATGTGCCAATCACACAGTATTATCTCACTGAGAAAAGATGATTTTAAGATGAGTTTAAATGGTCACAAGCATTGTTTCCATATATAGCAAGAAAGATTAATTATCCATGCTCCATTCCTTTTGTACCTTAAAAGAAAAAAATTCCTTATTGTACTCAAAAATATTTCACTCATCCAAAAGTTTTCAAGCTATTCAGCCTTAATAACATCCATATGACTGCTGCATATTTTGAGTTTCCACTTCAGAATATAATGGAGCTAAATACTACACCAGCTTTCAGCCTTGCCCTAACATCTCGAGCATTAATGCTAGGCTACTGCTTTTTTATTGGAGTTTTATTAGTAAAAAATCAACATAAAGTTGGAGTAATAATGTTTCCCTTATCAGGAAAAGATTTTTCACCCACAGGGTGATTGAGCACTGGATCACACTCCTCTGGGAAGTAGTCACAGCCTGTCTGAGGTCAAGAAGCATTTGGACAATGCTCTCAGGCACATGGTGTGATTCTTGGGGTGTCTGCATGAGGTCAGGAGTTGGACTCGATGATCCTGATGGGTCCCTTTCAATTACTGTATGAGTCTATGATTCCCTGTCTCATTTCAAAATCTTAATGCAGAGGAAAAGGTCAAATGCAACTTTCAGATCAAGTAATAAAAACTACCAGCAAAACCTATATGGAGAGCAGGGAGGAGATTCAGAGAAAAACATCAAAAGGAGCTCATCAAAAATCTAGGCCTTCATATATTCTCAAAGGTCATCCATCTAGTCTATCCTTGTAGCACAAAATTGATTACATTACATCAATTTAGACACTTAGTTGTCTAATCTATATTTCAAGACCTGCAAAGATGAATCTCCACGCTTTCCAGAGGATGCACTCCAGTGCTTTAGTATTCCTTTTAGGATTCTCTTTCACAACATTTGATCACATCTTTCTGCAATTTTAAGAATTCATTGTTTATACTATCCATTATGGATGGAGAAATGTTTATTTTCCCTCTTACTACATAAATCTTTAATTTTGTTGAACACTTGGATTCACTCATCTTCTCATCAGAGATGTTTTGTTCCAGTCTCTTGATCCCTCTTTGTTTTTTTCTTGGTCCTTTCCTCCCTCTTTCCGAGTCTCTGTGGAACTGTATGGGCTGCACTCCAATGCGGTATCCCAATATTAAGTTGATCACTACCACCTTGTGGGAATTCTCTCTGTACTAACACATTAAATAACATTTTCCACTTGTCCTAGTAACTCACCAAATACTTCATTATCCTCTGAAGACTGCTGTGTTAGTCTGGCTGCTTTTGGACTCTCTTTAGCTGATTCCTCCACTTTGGTTTCAGCACTCTGTAAAACAAGCATTTATTGAGATTAGTTCCTCATTTATAGCTCTCAAACAGAAACACGATTCAGACTTCTTAATTACACACATTACATTCTCAAAGAATACGCAATCATTAGCACAGATAGTTTTGCTATGTTTGCCATATATATATATATATGTGTATATATGTGTGGGTTTGAAAAATATTATGGGAAAATACTCCCAGAAAATCCAGGTGGTGGTTTGGGGTTTTTTTGCATCTGCTTTAATCTGACTAGACCATGTAAGATTGAGGGCTAGAAAAGATATCTAAATAAGAGAGAGATCTTAAACCATAACAGAATCGTAGGTTTCCACCTTTCCTCCTCATATTTGATTTTAGTTCTCCTGACATCTTACACTGTTGACTTAGTGAAACACAATGAGAGATAGTGCACAAATATTTCTCTATATAGAGCAAATGCAAGTGAGGCAGAGAGAGCTTATGAGAGGCCAGCTTCAAGTCTTTAATCAACTCATTAACTGTTTAAAGCACAAGTAATTATCTATCTCTGAAGCAAATCCACCAGTTAACTACTTGGTGCTAGACTGGGTGCAGATAGAAATCAACAGTTTTAGCACTTAAATTGCCAGAAGTTAAAGCATTTCATTCCCTCACTAGAAAAGACTAAAGAAAACATAAGCTGTGAAACACTGAGTTTTAAATATTTATATTGCTACTACAAAAAAAACCCTCATATTTCCAAAATGTTTTACTTTGGTAGTGAAGAGAAAGCCTGCAGTAATGCAGACAGTAAACTGCATAAGCAGTCAACTGCTGAATGATGGATATGGAGTGACTGATGTAATATTAAATCTTACTGGAAAGAGTTGACTAACAGCTGAGAAAGAAATAAAAGATGAATGTAGTATGCCTGTGCTTTTTAAAATACAGATATTGCTCTATTCAAGTGCATGCTCATTTCAAAGGCTTTGTGTGATTTTGGAGAAATAAAATGTTTACATCTTGACATATATTTGAAAATGTTGCTATACAATCTGTACATGAAAAGTACTCTCTCTGCTCTCAGAAACACAGCACACTTCCAAACATCTTATTTCCCCTTATTAAAAACCATAAGGAAGACATAAGAAGACAGGTAGCTTAAGTCTGTCAACTTCCCTATAGAATACAGGAAAGCAAACTTAAGGCACATAAACTGGTGAGACTTTGAAGCAAGACAGCAAGACTTTTCAGAAAAAAATGAAAGATTGATCTAGCAAGACTACTGGTGTCACACAGCAGCAGACAAGAATTAGGGAAAGCCAAGACTGAGAAACTGAGCTTCAGAGGACAACTGCAGGTCCTTCCTGAAGCAGGAAGTTCCTGCAGGAGTGAAAGGATTCTGCACTCCTGCAAGGCTCCAACCTGAGCGCCGCATGCAGAAAATCATTAGATATGTACCTCTCAGAGCTGAGGAGGGAACTCAGTTTTAGCGGATGCTCACCTCAGTTTGGTTTAACTAGCATCCCTCAGGAAGATGGAGGGACCCAGTCAGAAATCAGTAGTGGCTATACTGAGAGACAACTTGTTTTGGGTAAACAACTTCATGGTCAGTACAAAAAACTTAATTCCCTTCCCCACAGATAAAGTTTGTAAGTTGTGGAGACGCTCAGTTTGCAATGTGTTAGGTGCTGCCCACACATACAAGGAACACAAGCCAAAGTCCACAGCATCTGTACTTATTTACAGAACCACCTGCACTTAGAGGCCACTGATTCAGTAAGCTGCATATTGTAATTGGGTTCTCCATCCTATTTTAGTTGCCCTATAGTGAGCAGCAACTCAATTACATCTTTGTCATAGACAGAGATGGAGAACAACCTTCAACTCTGAAAAAAAAACAGAAGAGGACATCTGCTACAGCAGGGTAAGCCAATCCCAAAGGAAAAAAAAACCCCACACTAAAATTGTGTCATCATGGACAAGGCAAAATTAATATATTTAGATGAGCAGACCAAGTTGAGGGCTTTCCCAAATGAAGTGGACAGCTCAACTCCTGATCAAAGCTATTGCTCTAAGCTTTGTAAAGACAGTGCTTGTTAATTCCATCTTCAGATGTATTTCATTATATTTAGTGTATGGTAAAGCTGGGGGTACAGGAGGAGAGGGATTGCTGTTCCTCATGCTCTTGTTCCTCTTGGGAAATAGCTGAAAGTGTGTAACCTGTTGCAAGGCATCAAGAGCAGCAGCAACAAAACACTATCCAACAGATACTCAGCTCTGTCTATGAAATGAGTTGTTACTCCAAGCTCTTACTGGGGAAATGTTTGCATCTCTCACTTTGAAAACATGGCTTTGGCAGTCTCAGAGAAATTAGAAAGACTGAATCCTGAGACATTTTGGGTTAAATCATTGGAAGAACTACACAGCAGCTGTGCTGTCTGCTCCCTACATAAGTCACAATGTTGGTGTTGACAGATACCAGCTCCAGGATGGTGGCAGCAAAGTTGTGTGATGTATCAGCCTAAAACATGACAGTGCACAGCTGGATGTAACTCTGGTTGGCATGTCTTCTTAAACAAAATGCAAATCTTAAAAATATTTCTTTTGTTTTATTATTTGCACAAAATAAAATTACGCAACACATTTTTGCTGGCATATATATCTATATCCATATATCTCTCTATCTATACATATGTAAGCATATGTAATATTTATATTACCAAAATCAATACAAGACAAATCACTACAAAAGAGCAATCAATGATCCAGATGCTCTAAACCAAGCTGTACTGCAAAACAGCATTTGAAAAGTCAAGACTTGGGTCTGTTGCTTGATTTGTTTTTCTGGTATGCTAAAAAAGTTGTTTCCATCCTTCGAATCAATGAACAGAAAAAGTGAAAGGACATTCCCTTACACTGCCTGAGCTGTGTCAGGAGGGATTCTTTACCTATAGTTATAGTGTGCTTATGGCTGGTTATAAAATAAAGTCCTTTTGTAGATAACAGAGTAAACATAATTCTGTCTAGCTCTTTCAAGTTGAGTACTCAATGTAATTTCAGAAGTGATGACGAAAATAGGTTTATTTTACAGTATCAGTTCTCAAGAGAATAGATTATACCTGATTTTAGCACGAAATAAATATTCTATAGGCCTAGACTCAAAAAAACTCTCTTTCCCCCAAAAGCATCTCCTTGATTACCATGAAAATTAACATTAAATTTGAACTCAAGTCAAGTTTCTGGAGATAAGCTAAAGCCTCCTATCTGTACTTCAGATAAGGTGAGGAGGATGTGCCCCATTCTACAGGTGTTCTGACACTGAAAGAGAAACCACAGAGCACCAAAAGCACTACCAAAGCACAATGAAGTTTATTTCTGACATGAATCAGGCCACTCAAGTTCCAAAATACTGTAAGACACCTAAGTAGCAAGCCAGCACCTACTGCATGGTAACAGCTGGTCACAGACTAGAAATACTTCTCTTATTTCATAAAGCAGTTACAAAATAAGACTTGCAGATATACTTGAGGCGTATATATGTGAATATGTACATATACAGCCACTCGATTCAGACCTGATACAAATTAGAAACTGCATTATAATCTCCCTCAGTTTCACAAGACATTTTTGGCCCAGCTTCCCACTGTAGCTGTCTCCTAGTGCCTTGTGAATCAGTTCACCTGTTTTCCTATTATCCACCACGTGAACGCCACGGTTGCCATATTAAAACATTTTTAAATTTTTATAGGTAAATATACAAATAACCAGGAGCTATCAAAATACTTGCAACAAAAGAACAGCAATATGTTTTGATATACACTCATTAGTGCAAGAGGCTACTTGTATTTTTATGCTATCAGTGCCTACTTAGATGATCTTTACCTACCTGGGAAATGTTAAGAAATCCTAAGTTACAATGAGCTGAATTCTGCAGGTATGACAGCACCAGGCCAGGTTAGAAAGTGCGCTTAAGCACATTGCATTTACAGAAGTAGGTACAGGCCTTGGAAATGGAAAGCTGTACTACAGAGTATTCAAGCCAGCTTTTTAACCAGTTTGCCATTTCTGAGTACTAGTTAGGAAAGGCTTGTTTCTTTTCCTTTAACCACAAAGCTATTACTCCATGACTTCATTTGCTGAATGATAAAACCACAAAGAAAAGTTAAAACTTTTCATCAGAAATCAGTTATTCAAGAAGTGTTATATCTAAATGAGAATTAAAGAATTCCACTGTGAAGCAGATTCATGTTGTCTGTGTTCTCATTTCTGCCTTTTACAATCTATTCCTTTTTCTTACTATATACTTAGCTAGTATGTTTAGTTCCATCCTGATGGCACAGATGACAACAGCTAAAATTCCCTTTGTTTTCAGAAAAGTGCCACACGGACATCAAAAGCTCTAACTGCGGCAAGGCAACTGAGACCACCTGTTTGGCAGCACAGACATTTCTCCAGTTCCTTCTCTCATTCATTTCTATCCACAGCACATTACCTTCCCTCCTCAATACCTAGCAGCACTGGGAGCATGGTGAAACACTTGATTCCTCTCATATGCTACATTTATGAAACTAAGATACACAACAGACATTGCTTCAAAAGAAATACAAGACTTTCTCACGGATAAAACCATATTGGACTGTTAATAAACCTTTATTTTGAAATAACAGAAAAAGGGCAAATTGTTGCAGGCAATAACAATCTGGGTAATCTAAACTATCCCACAGCAGTAGATCACACTGCTCCAGACTAAGATGATGGACTCTGCAAAATATTCCTTATTTTCCACTTCTACAATGATATTCACCTAATTTCTTCCATGTAAGCTACCTTTCATTTAATATTCACAAAATATTATGTAGTCTGTTCAGGCTGTGGTATACCTTCAGGACATTCTACACACTGTCTCTTCTCAGAGCTAACTGATGTTCCATGTGAAAAAAAAAAAAGAAAAATCTTTAAAACATGAATATGTGTTCCTTCAAAATTGTTACAGTAACAGAACTGAGACACATGTATCATTAAGTGTGTCAAATGCCAAATACTGCTGTAATCAGCAGGACAGGATTTAAGTCGATCTTAACAATGGTCATTTTCTTCCTAATTTTTGTATTGTGCATCCCGAGATTAAGTCTTAACAATGTTGCTTTCATTAAAGCCAGAGGAATTCCATGTTATTTTCTTATCAGAGACATCAGTCTCAAAGGTTTTAGCTCCTGTTCAATGAGAGGGATTTTTACACGTGCAGCTTTACACAATCAAACAGATGAGATGCTGTGGACAGCACTTATTAGCAGCAAGAATTCACGGAATGGCAGTTGGCCCTCTTCAGGTGAGCAGAGACTGCTTGGACCTGCATCAACAAGTCCGTTCAAACACATGACTGAACTCAACCACTAATTCTTAAATGTGAAGGTCTTCCAAGTCCCTTTCCATTAGTAGAAAAACTCATACACACACTAGCAAGCATCAGGCTTCTTGTACAAAATGTGAATGGTGAATTTGAACATTGCCATACTGCTGATTTGTACTCCTCAAGCAAGATGACTGCTGCCATTCAGAATGGGGTTATGCCAGACTGAAGTTGGGCTCATGCTATCTATACGGCTTAAAGCTCTTGCAAACATACCAGGAACTCCTATATTAGTTTGTTCCTCAGTCCCCATTAGCCAAGAAAAGGATTCAAATCTTATCATTATTTTTCAGTCAAATGAAATCACTGCCTTAATCATCAAGCTAATCACAATCATCTCCAGTTTTCTAGTATATCTCATATTTTCAGCTTAATTTTCATTTCTATAGATTCTTTATGTTCAGTTTCTAAAAAGCAATACTCAGAATATCACTTATTTGATAGTTTCTACAAAATTATGTAATTATTTTTACATTCCTCTCCATGTGACAAAATCTTAATTAAAGTATAAGAAGGAAAAAAAATGACTGGGTGATGTAAAGACAGAGGACTAGAGTTTTCCAAGGGCAATTTTTTGTTGTGCTACAGCCACTGTCAAAAATGGAGAATTTCAAAAGAAGTTGCAAACAAAAGGATCCCATCACTAACCCTCAAGGCAGACTGAGGCACTATGAAAAAGGTCTCAGATGCCTCAAACACATTACCCAGGTCTTTGCAGGAACTAAGTCCGCCTATTTGAAAACCTTAAAATACCAAGGTGGTGCAGTAAAAAACACTGAATTCCAACTCAAAAATTGTTACATTCCCCATTACCAGTTCCACACTATTTTGCTATGTGTTTCCCTTCACTTACGAAAGGGGTTTAAAAACTACTTCTGTTTCTGGAGAAGTTGCTCAGATTTCACAGAATATTCTGAGTTGGAAGGGACCTACAAGGATCTTTGAGTCCAGCTCTCAAGTGAATGGTCCACACAGGGATTGAATGGGGATCAAGCCCATGACTTTGGTTTATTAGCACTATGCTCTAAGTTCTTACAAAGTCGATTAATATATAGGATACCCTTCCTTTAAACGTTCCTGATCACACTGGGGATCTCATACTTTGTAACTGAACTAAAGTCTCTTCAGCTCAGAATGTAACTGGTAAAGACAACTGATGGACCTAGAGCATGCTATTAGTTAGCTTTAGTAGTCTATAGAGTAAATAAAAAACAGGTCAGACAACTCTGTAAGAATCAAGACTTTCATATGAATACTGTGAAAAAAATCAACCTCAGGGTACCCTATACACAAGGGCAGAGGGAGAGGAAAAGCTATGTGAGCAACCTGTTACTTTGTAGGTACTCTAAGATATTGCCAGAATCAGGAATTCTCATAAAACAGCAAAGGAATTTGCAAAACAAGTTAAAATAAGACACAAAAATATGCCCTGGGTCAATATATTCAATTTCAAGCAAGTGTCTTTCACTCAGTGCATATTAACCCTTAAACTATATACACAGGAAACCTGGATGTGAATCACATAAAATTCAGACAAGTACAGACAGGGCTATGCCTTGCTATTTCCTCTGCCAAACCCACCTTGGTCCTACAGAGCAACCACCACCACACCAACTGTACAAGCAGTGAAGTGGCACATGTAATACGATATTGTGAAGAACAGTGTAAGGACCTAAACACACACTTGGGAACACAGCGAAGTCTGACAGCCTCCACAACACACTTGACCTGGAACTAATGTTACTAAAGCACATGCCCTACCTGCTTTGAACCCAGGCAGTTTTTCTACAGTGCCACTGCAAACAGCATCTGGCTGGCACATTGATGGATGCATCCCTTGAACTCATGAATCAGAGGAACCATAACAACAGTCAATGAAAAAAAAATAAAAAATAGAAACTTTGGATATCCAGCAGAAGAGCACATCTTTCACAAAAGATGTTGAGGCAGACTTCCAATATAGTCTGGAAAAGCATCGTTACTGATAGATGTCACTTCACAGTCCACTCATCACCTTTATCTTATCTAGACTGAGTGCTAATTTACTTTTCTTTAAGCACTCATTTTAGCCACATGCTGAACAAATGCAAATATTTCATTATTTTCTTTCAAGAAAAGGATGTGGTTTAAGTTATAAATGCAATGTTGATGTGGCAGCCTCAGCTCGCAAGGTGTCTCCTTAAAAGCTTCATAAATCCACTGAACAATGGCAGTGTGTGACCCCAACAAACTAGTAATTTTCACATGCCACCACCTGAGGTCTTTCTGAAAGGTAATAATTGGTCTTTCTGAAGGGTTATAATAAAACAGTGTACAGGAGCAATCCTGTTTTCTTCACAGGTAATGAAAACACTTCTATAATGTGGCATATTGATAAAATCTGAATTCATATAGATATCCAATACACCATAAAAAGATAGAGGCCATCTAAGCATCTGAATACTCTACTGTAAAAGCACAACAGAGATGCAAAAACTAGCAACTAATTACAGAATGATGCACAATAATTAAGAGGGAAAAAAAACCAAAGCTGTTAAAAAATGTGCAAAATAACAATCCACTAGTCATGGAGAGAGGATTACAAATATATTGGGGGTTTTTTCAGGCAAAAAAAGCGCCTCTGAACCTCATACATGGAACTTCTCATATCACAGGCTTGAGTTTGGCAGTTTGCAATTAATTAAAAGCAAAACGGTTGCTGCTGCCTAAATAATAAGAGATCCACAGCCTTGAATCTTCCTCAGAACCTTACACAGCACTGTCTGTGGCAGTAAACCTGTTGATTTGCCCCTTTTAACCATAGGAAGAGAGAAGAGATGCAGAAGAGATGGCAGATGTCTATGGGGAGCACAACGCAATGGCAGAGCAGGGCACTCAAGCAGCACTACAAACCTGCCTCAAAGCAATGCCAGGATGATTCCCACAGGGTGCTGTGCTGCACAGCTGCCTGAGTGCACTTTACAAAGCAGCACTGAACAGCAAAGAAAGCAAAGGCATTGAGAGCTCTTCTAACACTTCCTTGCAGGTGACCTAGAAATAGCTGGCCACAAAGGAGCTCATCTGGAAGACTTCATCATTCAAGACTATGATCCAGTGCAGAAATTACCTGATGTCACGGTACTCAGAGGGGAGACTACAGCCCTTTCAAAGACTCCCACCAACCACTGGCTGTATGATGCTGCATTGCTGCATTTGCCTGATGCTTATGGATGTTTAAATAAAAGAACAAATTATGCCTGAAACAATGTCCAAATCTGCTTCGTCTGCAGTGACCCAGGAACAAGAAGATACTCAGAGTGTCTTAAATCAGTTAAAAAAAAAACCCTCCCAAAATATTCAGTTAAATATCATTCACCTTCTTCCATTACCTAAAAAATATTTTGAGTGAAATATCTTACAAAATGAAAGCTGTTACAGAGCATCTCAGAAATATGCACTATAAAAGTGTCATGCCTAAGAACAGTACAAGTCTATTAGAAGTAAACCCTCGTGTCACATTATCAGCAACAAAACATCTTTTCTGGGCCCCCAGCAGTGAAAGTCTTCTGGCTTCTGCAGTATTCCAACTGACCAAGGACAGGTATTTTTGGCAAAAACCTAATGCAGTTGATATCCTGACTGAAACTGGCATTACCATTGTTAAGAGAAAACAGGTAAGGTCTCCCTCATCAATATAAATTGTTGACTCCACCAGCCTGCAGAAGTAAAGTGGAACACATGTGGCTTTGTGGGCTACAAAGAGCTGAAGCCCAACTGTGCCAACGAAATATGCACAGAAAGAACTTGGCACATAACAGGAAAGAGCTCTGCCCAGCTCCCCAGCAGCAAACCAGATTGCACAGAGTCCAGAATTTCACTTCTGGCATTTTATTCTTAATTCCATTACGTGCAAGAACCAGTCCCTCACTGTGCAAAATAATTACGCAGAATATATGCCTGGGTCATTTCCTCAATAAGCTTGAAGACTGGATTTCTTGAATAATAAAAGGATCTTTTTTGTGCTTGCTCTGTGTTAAGAGGCTACAAAAAGAAGCTAAAAACACTTCCTCGCTGTTCTACTCACAGTGATACATCACACTAATTCAACTTTTCTTTGAGCTTAATGAGTCAGAAACACTCTGAAACAATTGCCACTGCAGATCAAAAATGAACTTTCAACTTCTTGAATTTAATTTTCACTTCCAAGCTTCTAAGCTCATGAGGAAAGAAAGCTCAAAAGCTGCTATGTAAAAGCACTTTGCATTCAAAATTACATCCCTTCAACTCACTAAAAACTAAGATGTTTTCAGCATTTAAAAAGCAAAATTTACATTTTTTTGCCAAGAATTAAAGGAAGAATTGAATTTAACATCAAGCAGTTAATTTCAGAAGGGAGCTTTTCCAACACACTGGTACTGCTTTAGGTCACTTGGCAGTCTCTAGCCCCATGAAGTGTATTTCTAGGCCAAAGCTCAGAAAAATTTACACCCAGGTTGCCTGATACTGAATTATATTATATTTACCTGCCAGATCTGTGGGTTCAAAGGAAATTCTGACCACAGTACTGACCAAAGCATTTGTTTCTGCACTGTGATTAAAAAAAGTAAACATGTTTTTTTAACTTCTTTTACAAAGAGGGTTTGGGGTTTTGCGGGGGTCATGCATTGTCAAGAAAAAGACACCTTGGCCTTTCCAAAGTGGCATGGTATTTTAACCAAGACATTTCAGCTCTCAGTAGCATGGACTCCCTCCATGGTCCCAACCTTGTCCCATCTCCAAGCTCAGTGTCCTCTGTCTTTGCCATCCCCACAAGCTGAGCTGCTCCCAAGACTTTCTGGGCCCTCAGGAAGCTGGAGAAGGGGTGGAAGGGGGCCTAAAAATACTCCATCCCAGTCATGTGAGGGCAGGGAGAGGGATCCAATCCACCACACAGCCTTTCCCTCACTCCATTTTGTATGGGAAAACAAGGTTTGCTATGTAACAGTTGTTTAAGGGGGAAGCAGCCATGAATGCATCACCAGTCACAGAAAACAAGGCTTTCATATGAATATACCTATCTATCCACCCAAGACAGAAAACTACTTTTCCACTTCCCTGTTTGATTTAAATAGGCCAAAGAAAACTGCTTTTATCACTTTGTGCTCCTAGAACAAGCGTAGGTCCTTTGTGGAGTATAAATAAATGCAGAAACACCACTTAGAAGAAAATATTTCAAATGTCAAGATTTGCAAGGTCAATATTTACAAAATAATCAACACCACTGCCCTTTTCAAAATGTAAATAAAGATTTCTTTTCAGATAAGAGTTTTGAAATACAGTTGGCACGGAAGCAAGTTTTCATCTGTATTTTTTTCTCTTTGTTAAAGGAAACTGATAAAGACACAAAATAGTTTGTATACTTGTAAAACAGTGGTATGACATCTTTTAACTACCACTTCAGTAAATTAAAAAAAAAATCAAGAACATCCAACATATTAAAAACAAAAACCCTAGTCACTTCAAAAGTGTAAGGTTTTGTAGAAGACTTCTGAAATTGAAGCTGAAGTATTCAGCACAGAGTAGTAATCAGGAAAGAGTAAGAATCAAGAGCAGAGACACAATTTCCTGCAGTCGGTCTCATTTCTCTGTTTTATTTGCAAAATAAATGCATCCAGCTAACACCACAGGTAATGATAAGCTCCATGTGCTATAAAGTATAGGCACAAAAGTAAGGACACTTCATTGCTTTTACAAGTTTTAGTTTAGTGCTACCTTTACTATCAACATGTGAAGGTAAGGAAAGACATTGATCGTGCTATCAAGGATCACTTTATCAACATACTACTGCGTCAAAAATTCCTCTCTACAAAACTATACAAAGAAAATCGCTACAAACCAATTCTTACCAAAACTTTGAGTCTAAAGGAGACCTACTAGGCAAAAATGAGTATTTCCTTGATAGTTCATGGAACCAACCTCTGCCTTCAGCCCTGTTAATGTTGTTTCCAAGGTTACTCTTGTCCATATCACCCTGTGCCCTTTGTTTGCCAATCCAGTCCATCACTTCCTCACTTCTCTGTGGGTTGTCATGTCTCTCCCTTGTTCCTAGTTTAAAGTTCTCCTTACCAGCTTGATCAGCCTGTTGATAAAGATGGTTTTGCCTGACTTGGTCAGTCAGATTTAGTCTCTTCTGAGCAGTCCTCAACCTCAAAGAGGGTCTGTATGGCTGTAAAAGCCAAATGCTTGTTGTCAAGATCAGCTGTACAACCAGTTGTGGACCTCCAGAACCCACTACCTCCTTTTCAAGCGCTACACCCTCACTGGGAGGATCAGGGAGAAAACTTTGACTCCTGTGCCCTTGTTCCTCAAACCTAGAGCCATAAGACCATGACTCACAGACTTCAGGTCTCCCCTACGAGGATCAAGGGTGCCCAGGTGGAACAGCAGCAGTAGGGGGCAATAGCCCAAGGATTTCACAAGCCCCACCAGGCTCACCACAACACCACGGACCCAAATCTCTCTCCTAAAAGAAAAAGCACATGGGAAAGCATGCACAGAAATGTAGTTGCACCTTACCTAATGACCTTGGATGTAAAAAGACAGGAAAGAGGGACAATTGCAAAGTACATGTCAGATTTTAGAACCACATTAAAGCTCCTCAAGGAGTCTGTTTCTCAACATGCTTAAAAACTAGAAGTTACCTCCCCTTTCCATACCTCACCAACGACATTGCAAGACTCTTAGAAGTATTAGTCACCTTCATGTGTCTTTTTTATAGATCACTTTAAGAGACAGACCTTGCCAATTAACTCTCAGCAACTCCAATTCTCACACAAGTCAACCATCAGGAGGAAACAGAAACCTAAATTCCAAATTTTGATGTTCAAATCACCTGTCAGGAACAGCTACCTCTTCAGAAAGCCATAGTACTATCTCAGGGTTTTGTTCACCTGATGTCCAACTATGGGCCCAAACCTGGCTGACCTTTCTTTCAGCAGGCCATTGTTAAGTCTTCCAGGTATAAACCAACCGCTAACTAGTAGACAGCTGTCAATGGTACACAGATAAAATTATTTATTAGAACACAGACAGATATTCTAGAGACTATTCAAATAAACCAAAATGTATACAATACTTATCTGAATATCTTTAAGAAAGCAATTTCAGAGCACCTATTATAATCAATTTAAAATTTTGCTTAAGACACTTGAAGACAAGCACAATGAGGATCCCTTTCTCACTTTGCTTAGTTACCTTAACGACCACAAAATGCAAAATCTAGAAAGAAGACTAACTGATTCTGGAAATATTCTAGCTGTCAGTCCTTTTACAAGAAACTGTCTAAACTGAACCAGAGCGTCATAAAATAGACAATAAATAACACAAAACAATGCAGCTAATTAACATTAAACTAATTAACACAAGTCAGCAGAATGTCAAAAAATCTAATCAAAAATAATCCATTCCAACAACAGGGAAAAAATTACAGAGCCATGTCTCCAACACAAATAGAAACTGTCTCCTATTCACTGCTTGTTTTGACTTCCGCATCCGTGACCAGGAGCAGAGGAGCAGACCCTTAGTGGCATGATCATTTCCCTTTCTCAACATTGATGTTTAAACCACATTGATACACTAAACAAGATCATGACTCTACGATTATTTTCAGAGAGCAGGCAATTTGAAAATCAATAGCAAGTTAGTTCTTCTTCAGACATCATACACACTCCAAATCTTCAGCAAGTACCCAGTCAGTACCCACCCAGATCACTCATAGTACAAGAAGAATGATGATACAGGAAAACTGTTATTACATAAAAAATTTGTATTTTCTTCTTTGACAGCTTCTTTGGAAGCAAGTAATTTTGTGATACTGCTAACAGCAAGAATTGCAACTCCAGAGACTCCAAGCAAGAGGCTCTATTAAACTCACCATTAAAGCCTGCTTAGTTTTTCATGAAAGTGAATGCCTTCAAAGCAAAATTTATCAGCCACCTCGCTGGAAATGGCATTATGTCAAAAGTTTGTGTAAAAACAGGTATGTCCTCCCTTGATTTTGCTCCTTATTCTGTTTGTTTTCTGCACTGGATTTGCATGGCTGGGTTTTGGTAGCAGAGGGGCTACAGAGATGGCTTCTGTGAGAAGCTGTTAGAAGCTTCCCCCATGTTCTACGGATCTGATGACAGATGGCTCCAAGATGGACCCACCTCACATCAAGGCTGAGCCCATCAGCTACAGTGGTAGTGCCTCTGGGATAACGAGTTAATAAGGTGGACAAAACAAAGCTGCAGAAGGAGGGAGAAATGAAATACCTGAGAGAAACAACTCTGCACACACTGAGAAGGAGGAGGCACTTCAGGTGCCAGAGCAGAGATTCCCCTGCAGCCTGTGGTGAAGATCACAGTGATGTATGCTGTGCCCCTGCAGCCCATGGAGAACCTCATGCCAGAGCAGGTGGATGCCCGAAGGAGGCTGTGACCCTATCGAAAGTCCATGCTGGAGCAGGCTTCTGGCAGGACCTATGGACCCATGGAGAGAGGAGTCCAGGATGGAGCAGGTTTGCTAGCAGGAATTGTGGCCTCATTGGGGTCTCATGCTAAAGCAGACTGTTCCTGAAGGACTGCACCCTGTGGAAACTGAACCATGTTTGGAGCAGTTTGTGAAGAACTGCAGCCCATGGGAAGGACTCAGGTTCGAGAACTGTCTGGAGGACTGTCTCCAATGGAAGAGACTCCATGCTGGAGCGTGGGAAGACTGTGAGGAGTCCTTCCCTAAGGAGGCAGAAGCTGTAGAGACACAGCATAGTAACTGACCACAACCCCCATTCCCTGTCCCTGTGCACTGCTTGGGGGGAGAAGGTAGTGAAAATCAGGAGTGAAGTTAAGTGTAAGAAGAAGGGAGGGGTGGAGGGAAGGTGTTTCAAGATTTAGTTTTTATTTCTTATCATCATACTCTGAATTGATTGCTAATCATTTAAATAAGCAATTCTCAAGTCAAGACTGTTTTGCCCATGAGAGTAATCAGTGAGTAATTTCTGTCTGTCCTTATCTCAACCCAAGAGCCTTTTGTTATATTTTCTCTCCCCTGTCAAGTTGAGGAGGGGATTGATAGAGCAGCTTTGATGGGCATCAGGCATCCAGCCAGGGTCAACCCACTGCATTTTTTTGAAAACAAACAAGGGAATAATGCTTCCCACCATGCTTTAAGCCAACACAGAGGTGCTCTCACAAAATCTGCTATGCAGAATTACAATTGCACCGATATGATCAGAAGAAAAATAGACCATTGTAACACATGTATGAAGTTGCATGCCAAAATACTAACCTAAGTATTCAAAAGATGAACTTTCTCATCTCAAAAAGGAATAAGGGGCAGGGGCAGAACAAGTCTCAGGGGCAAAATATTTTTTAAAAAAACCACAACAAACCCAATTGTTTACCCAAACAAGACTAGAGCAATGACATTTTGTTTATTTTCAGGCAACTGTTCAGTCTATGTTTAAAATGTCTAAATTAGCATTCAAATTGTACTGACCTCTGTGAGGGGGAAAACAACAAGAACAACAACAAATCCTGAAGAGCTGCCAATGTTAATAAATGGCAGAGGCTAATTTCATTAGTTGCCCCACAACTGGGACATGAAGTTTCTCTAAAGCAAGAATTATGCTACAAGAAATCAGAGGATGCATTGTTTCAGTCAGCAGCAATAATATCAGAATGAGATTACCACTATGCAGTTGTGAGATAACTGGACTTTAGTAAGCATCTGTTTTAAACTCAATCAGAGCAACTGATTACACTAGGCTTCCAGAGATTTTAAGGGCTGTCACTCAGAGGCTGAACTCATTAAGTTCTGGCTACCAGACCATCAATTAGTTTGTTATAACAGTTCCACTAACACCCTCAGATTTTGGTGCTCTCCTCTGGAGCACACTTACACTGTAATGCAGCCCAGACTGTAGATGTGGGTATACAACATTGTATACATATTTATGTGTGTATATGTATATATTTATGTGGGTATTTCAGACATGCAATCCAAGTCATGTTTTCCCAAACTTCCATAGAGAGAGGTGGCTAGTTTCTAACAGGTCTTGGTGATTTCATATGCAAAGAGTATAGCTAAAATGTTACATTTTTTTTCCTATGGTCATCTACAGTTAATGATTGCTGTTTACCACACCAAGCCAAGTGGTAAGACACACGCTGAGAGCCCAAGGAAATGACTCATTGAGATCTCACACTCAGTACTTCTGCAGTCCCAGGTGACACCTGATTCATCAGCAAATACACACTATTACTCACCTGGAAATAAGGGAGCTTTTCCTGTAGAGGTAATTGCTCCCATTAATGTACACCATATCATATGTGACCAGAAAGCACTTATCCAAAGTGTTTTCAGATGGCCAATACGATAAGGTACAAACAATCTATATTATGGAGCATGTAAGGCTGTTCTCATACCTTCTGAAAACCATGAACAGGTAATCTAATTACTGAATAAGAAAGAGGCCACATACACTATACACAACCTTGTTCTTCAGGAGCACTTTTTGATGTGTTGAAGGGACAGCATTGTCTTAAACAGCTGTAGCTACCATTTTTCAAATATATAAAGTCAAACAAAAACTAAACCTGAGAAAGATCAAGCAATGTAAATTTCCTAGTGATTGCAAAAATAAATGTCCATTTTCTTTAATACCAATGGAAATAAGTATCAGAAGTGATGACAATGAAAGACTCATGTGCATGTACAGACAGGAAGAATGGTTATGACAAGAAATACAACCTGTGAGCAGCCAGCTTATCACTCAGTGAGCCAAAAAGCAAACAGAAACTGACATTTAAAAAGATGATTCAGTTTACCAGAGTTTGATTAAATATATGGTTCAAGTAAAAACTCTGCACACCTTCAGGAAGAGTACTGTGTTGAAATTCAAGAGCCATGTGTTTAAAAAAAAAAAAGTGCTACTTTGCACTACCTGTAGTCATTACCTGAGCAAGCCCCAGGCTCTGGGGTGGAGAATGAAATACTAACAGCAAGCAGATTTCCTGCCTGAGGTCTGTCTCAAACTCCAGGCAGGAACACCTGTTCTTCTCTTCTACTTCTACCTTTTCCTCTAGTGCCTAATTTTTAGATCTTTCCTCTTTCATAGCTATTTAAATAAAGAACCCCACCCAAAACCAATAAACAAACAAGAAACCAAACAAACAAGAAACCAGCCATGAGCTCGGCCAGTCAGCACTGCCTTTTTTCTGTGACCACTCACCACTAACTCTATACTGTTACAAAATACAGGCTGGTATCAACCTATTAAAACTTTGTAAATCTGTGACCATTGTCCATCTCTCTGTAAAGGTTTCAAGGAAGCAAGGACCATCATCCAGCTATATGCTTGTCATACCTCTTCTCTCTTTTATGTGGATTTGTCTTGAAAGAAAAAAAGGCCTCAGTATTTTTTTGTCAATTATCCCAAAGTGCAATACTTTACTGAAGAATAAAAGACTGTCAAAGGTAGGGTACACCCTGTACTCAACAGAAACCTCTGTGTTAACATGAAGGAGTGATAACACATTGGTAATGTGAGAGACATACTTAATACACAGTATTTCAAATGCTTAGCTGTTTTCCTCTTTTCAGTAAAAGCAGATGACGTAACAGTTTTAACGGTAATTGTTCTCCACAGATAGAAGGTGCGTGGGAACAGCCTGCTTGGATTTACCAAAGGCAAATGGTATCTGAGCAACCTTATAGCCTCTTGTGATGAAATGGTTCTGCGGAGGAGGGGAAAAGCATGACATCATAACCCTGACTTTAGTGTGGCCTCTGACACAGCCTCCCACGGTCTGCCACTCTACCCTTATACTCAAACCAAGAAGATAAGGTTTGGGTAGGTGGAATACAAGGGCTGGATAACTGGTTGGATCACCAAGCTCAGCAGACTGTAATCAATGGCACAGTGCCCTCCTGGCAGTCAGTCAGCATTCACATCCCTCAGGGATGAACACTAAGGCCAATATTGTTTAATGTCTTTATTGAAGACCAAGGTAATAACAAACCAGGCGACAGATCAGTATACTGAAAGGCAGACCTGCTATCCAGAGGGATCCTGTCAGGCTCCAGAAATAAACCAACAAGAATCTCATTAAGTCCAATAAAGGCACATGCAAAACTCTGCATCTGAAATGGGTTAACTTCATTCACTAGGACCAGGAGGGGCCAACTGGCCTGAAAGTAGCTTTACAGAAAAGGTTCCATTTAGTTTTTGCCTCCATTTTAGTTAAGTGACTATAAGTGATTGAATTACAGGTGTTTGGAACTGATGAGCAGCTCCTGAAGTATGTGGCAAAGGCAAGCAACTATTAGCAAAAGGGATCAAGCCCCATTCTCCTAAACTTGGCCATTTGAGAGAAAAGGCACATGAGTTCCTATAGAGCAGTAAAAAAAGGGTTTGGAAGAACAGATATGTACATAGGGTTGTGCTGACTATTTTTCTGTCCTCATTCTGCTTTGCTTCTTCTATAGACTTTAAAGATACTTTGCTCAGAGTCAATACCATCACCAGTGATGACAGCTTCCTGAGGGAAAAGCTGTTGCTAATACACCAGTCTAAAACCACTTGCACAGCCACAGCTGATCACAGAGGGTTAAAAAAAAAACAACAAACCAACAAAAAACCAGGAGCTTGACTAAACAACGAAGAATTCAGGACCAGTTTCTCCCCAGAGGGAAGGGTTTCTGGCCTCAAAACCAAAATGGGAGGACTGTATGAGAGACTACACAATGTTCAGATACTATGCCTTCTCAAACATAGGCAAAAAATGCAGTCAGATGGTACCTGAGAATCATACACCATCAAAAATGTCAAGAGACTTTACAACACCAGGAACAGAACTCAGCACACAGTTTTATGGAGATGGTATTGGTACACTGGGTTTGTTAGGTTTTTTTAATTGTCCATAGGAAGAATAAGAAATAAATTTAAAAACTATTGTCATGACAGAATAAACAAAGTAAATTTCACACAGTTGACAAGTTATGGCTCTATCAACATGACAGTGGCAACGCTGGTTACTGCAGAGCATAGGGAATTAATGTAAGATCAACTCCTGGCTATAATGCATTTCTCAGTGATAAACTAATAACATAATAAAAATCCAAGAAACTAATGCCTAAATATGCCCGATAGCTA
This sequence comes from Pithys albifrons albifrons, assembly GCF_047495875.1. Classification (NCBI taxonomy): domain Eukaryota; kingdom Metazoa; phylum Chordata; class Aves; order Passeriformes; family Thamnophilidae; genus Pithys; species Pithys albifrons. The sequence continues at coordinate 90,333,696 of NC_092461.1, forward strand.
TTTATGCCACTTTTATAGAAGAACTGTGGAAGTAATTCATTATAAAAATTTATTTTTGCACATCTTGCTTATACTTTGACAAAATTAATAGAAGAACCTCGCTGAAATTAAGTTCTCTGTGATCCACAGTGAGCAAATCATACAGTCTAATAATCTCATGCTACCTTCCACTGCAATAATTATTTATGTACATGCATGATCCCCCCTATCTTCCACGTATTTGCAGAAAAAATACATAGCTTTGTAGCAAAGAAATGAGTTAAAAGCTGTAGGACTTCATGAGAGCTCAAAAACTCATCTTTATCAGCATATAAAGGTCTCCAGCTCAAAGCCAAACTGTAAAATAAATGAGGTGTGATTTAAAGGAAAGTTTAATCACTTTAGCAGCATCTTTTTCAATACAAAAGCTCTCTTCCATGGATAGACACATGACCTTTCCCAAGCAACATTACTTGAAAAAAAATCCATAGAAAAAACAAATGCTCTGCTAAACTGTGCAAAATTAGAAGTAAACACAGTCATTAGAAGAGACAGAGCTCAAGGCAAACTTCTTCTTATATTATCAACATCCAATCAATCCCCAAGTCACACTGGTCTTTTACTTTGTCTGCCACTCAACTCTCCTCCCACTGAATGAAGATACACATGTAAAACACACCAACGACATGTAGAAACCTTTTTACCTATAGGTGGATAGAAATAAAAATACAAATATGAAACAAATATTAAAATACAGCCACAAATATTAAAACTAGGACATTCAGACCCCTGAACCAATGTGGTAGTTTAGGCCTTAATTTTAGTAGGCCTCAGTTTAGCAGGCTCAGACAGTCTGACATAGATTATAGGGGACAAGCATCACCTGACTTAAGCAACCAGAGATATTTCATATCATCTGACATCACAGCAAGTATAAAAACAGGTGTAGGAGGGGCCTCAGTCAGTCACCTTCATGGCTGATGCTGACTGAACATGTTATCACCACTTCACAGTTTGTTTGGAAATTAACCTTTTTTTTTGTCATTGTTTTTTTAACTCCTCTCTTGCCAGGTATCCTTTGGGGGGAGTCTTTTGAAGTGTTTTTGAGGGCTGAGGTGGTGGAAGTCTGTGTTCTTGGGTGGGTGACTTGTGTGGAGTTTACATTTGTACATATGTGTTATACTGTAGTTTGGTTTTGGTATTCTCTCTTCTGTGTAAACATGAAAAGCTTTCTATTTTAAGTGTTAGTTCTAGCTGTTTTTTCCCCTCGGGGTTGGGGAGCGGGTGTGGGTGGGATTCTTTCTCTGTTATGCAGTTGGCATTTTGCCAGCTCAGCCTAACACTACTGGAGGACTGTGACTGTGAGAATAATAAACTTCCAGCAAACCCTGAACCTGTGGTGAGGACTTGCAGCTTCAGCTGGATCCTGGTAAGTGTATATGGTGCATGATGGAATTCATCCCAGGGTACTTCAAGGAGCTGGCTGATGTCATCGTGAGACCTCACTCAGTGATTTTTCAACTGTCTTGGGAATCTAGAAAGGTCCTGGTTGACTGGCAGCTGGCAAATGAAGCAGGCATCATCTCTAGTGACCAGTGACAGGACCTGAGGGAATAGCATGAAGCTGTGCCAAGGGAGGTTTGGATTAGACATTAAGAAAACATGGTTGGGCACTGGAACAGACTCCCTAGAAAAGTGGTCACAGCACCAAGCCTGAGAGTTCAAGAAGCATTTGGACAATGCTCTCAGGCACCCGGTGTGATATTCTTGGGGTTGTCCTGTGAAGGACCAGGAGTTGGACTCAGTGGTTCCCTTCCAACTCAGGATATTCTATGATTCTATGAAATACATCAAGGTCCTTAACTATGGTGTAGTAAGGAAAGGATGAGGTAGAAGGGAAAAAACTGAGTTTATCTCCTGTACAAAAGGCCAGGTTACAGGGAGACTACAACTCATCTAATTACACTGTTGTTGTTTTTCCCAAGGTTTTGCTCACACACTGCCCACAGCAAATCCCATGACATTAATGTGCAAAATCTATGTTAATGCACTACTTGGCTGGCAATTTTAAGTGCACAGACGTCACGCAGTTAAAGACCGCATTTCCCTCAGCAACTGTTACTTAGTAACCCTCTGCACATAAATAGAATTTTACATCACTGCATATGTGTTCTGAAGGCTAAAATCCATGCCTCAATTCTATAGGCAAGCAGGAATTAAAGAGGTCTTACAGGCAATTGTAAAACAAACTTATACTACATTCAATTACTTCTCTAGGTAGGTAATTGAACTGGAGAGAGAAAACCTGTGCCTAAACAAAGAGCTATTTCCACTGCTATTCTCTTGCTAGTAATTTCATCATTAAAAAAGGAGCTGGTATAACTTCAAAAAAGTTAGACCCTGGACCGGCTTTTTTGCTATTATTCATATGCTGAACAGTGGGACTTCAGACATAAGAAAAACAGACATGCAAAGCTCTTTACCTTCTCCCCTATAGGTACTGTAATCCACTGACTACGTAACATCTGTGTAGAATTGGTATTGCCAGAGCCACAGTCAAAGCAATACAAAAAAAAGCTGTGCAAAACAGATGCAGGACTGAAGAAAACAGGTAGAGCATGAGGGATGGGAAAAAAATCTTAAATTCAGATTAGAATCCATTGACTCTAAATACAAAAATTTAAATAGCAGTATTGTATTAACTTATATATTTGATCCATCCCATATACAGACTACTTGTGAATTGACTGACAGTCTAATTCAAGTAGCTTGAATAACTATCAACATGGGACTCCAAAATCACTTTAGATCAAGAGACTGCCTTTTTAGCACAGAACAAGATAGGTGGCCTGCTGGAAATATCTAGACATCTTTTTTAATTCAATCCCCTACCACTGCATGTAACAAATTATCATTACCCTGCTTTGTCCTGTCCTTTGCCTCTAGCATCCCACAGTTTTTTCTTCTAAAATTAATGACTGTAATAGAAGTGGATTATCTTGACATAAAAGCAACTCATTGAGTTACATGTATTGCATTTCACCAACAAATATGTTCCTCTGAAGAGGTTACATGTAAACTACATTTGCAGTTATTAAACCAACTGAATAAGTATAAGCATATAGACAAGCAAACGCACTTCATTTGCAATGCTATTAAGAAAGTTTACAACCCCTACAGTCTAGCACATCTCCCTAAATGCAGCATTCAAATAATCATTTCCTCTTTCTTCCTAACAATGAAAAATATTTATCCTAAAGCAGGATTTGGAAAACTCTTGGCAAACCAAAACACTCTTCCCCTCAAAATTCCTCCCCTCCACTCTTTTCCTGTAATAGGTAACTCAACAGAGACAAAAGTTCTCCTCGCAAAAAAACCCCAATATATGGGTTCCTACCCATATTATAGCTTTTTTTTGCTGTCACAATCACACCTTGATAACTAACAACATTGTAATAAGCAGGATGTCCCAACTCAGACCATAAATCTACTCCAGTTAAGCATCAGGCTATTTTTTCATTTTAAGAAAACAACATTCAGCTAGGAACCATGTCAAGGTTTGAAAATAAACAATAAATTGTGACTAAAAGAAGTCCAGATGTTTATAGTTGTCCCTGAAGTCCTCATTTTCATGAAGCCATAAGACCAAATTTGGCAGCATAGTAGCAGAATTGAGAACTGAGCAGGAGACTTGGCCAAGTCTTACTCAGTGATTGGGACAATTAACTGGCCATCTGGCTCTCTGCAGGAAGAAAGCAGCTCTGCACCTGCTCCACCAGCCCACAGTTTGCAGCCTAATTGGTTAAAGCAAGCCCATCAGGGCAAAAACCAGAACAACCTGTCAGCTGCTGAGACCAGAGCTCAGACGCTGGGATCAAAAGCAAGGGCTCCCAGTGGAGCCATCTCCCTCATGGGCTACATTGTAAGTCATGTTCAGAGGGTCTCCTGTTCCTTACATATAGCAGAAGAAGACAAAATCAGGAGTGATCAAAGACATGCAACTTAGTTGATACAGTCTATGTGTCAACCAAACGTGAAAAATGCCTCAAACTTTTTACTCTTCTATAATCAGACGACTCTACAGCTACAACACAGTGTTATTACGGCATTAACTGCGTTATGCCCTACCATTATAAACTGCAAAATCCTAGAGTAGAATCTGATGCCTGAAAGATCTCAGCATCCTGTATGAAAGGCTGACATAGGACTTGCTCCATTAGTTGTTTGTGTACTTGGAGTTAAAGATCACTGATCAGGACATCTGTACAATCTGTGGTGTTGGAAGCCAGAGCTCCCCATCTCACCTGAATGCAACCACTGATAGGGATCTTTAGGCCTCCTTTTCCCCAAGCTCCATAGAAAGTTCAGTTTTTAGATGGTTTTATCGACCCTTATAAGGCCTATATAGGATAGCATAATAGAATAATAATAAAATAATAGACAAGATTCCAGTGGAAAGAAAAAAGAGGCAACAGACAGAAGACATATATTGAAGAAATTCCAAAAGGCAGTTATGTCCCCCCTCACCCTGAGAGGACTGCAGGGAAGCACAATGCAAAGCACAAAGGTCAAAATAAGAGCAAAAAGTGTCAAAGCTTAATTTTTAATAGGTATTTCACCTACTTTTTTCTACTTACCTTACTTAGAAGGCAAGAAATCAACATAAGGAAATATTTAAAAAATCCTTTTATTAGGATTTTTTTTTAATATTGAATTGTAGAATCAAAATAACAACATTAAAAGTAATTTGTCAAGTAAATGAATCCAGAATTGTCAGGCTGAATGTTCAGGTCCACATTGCCAGAACATGCTTCATTTAAGCCAGTCTGAATGTAGTGGATTACAGTGGTTCAGATCCATCTCAAATAAAATATATAACATAAGTTACTCCAAACACAGATTTAATTCTGAAAGAAACTGAAGATTAGCACCACACCACAGGAAAGGATCTCTTTCTCTCGGGAAGTAGAGTGCAGCACATGACATAGTATTTCTTTTAGGAGGAAAAAAGTAAGTTTTCATCTTTACCATGTACTGTCTTGACCTAAAATTTCATCTCATGTGACTGAGCTCCAGAAGTAACATCAATTGTCCCAAATACACTGAGTTTTCTGTGTAGACGTATTAAAAACAGGATAGTTGTTACTTTAGGCAGTGGGTCTCACCCTACTGTAACCTCTGAAGCCTATCCTAGAACACAGATATATTTATCTGTACTAGTACTATATATTTGTTAAATATACTAAAGATATATAATTATAAAACCAATAAATAGTATCAAAATATTTTGAATGTATTTTATGACACATAAACATTTCTCAACTGTTATAGGCACTGCTTTGAGATTCTGATTCTCACATTCACCAATCTTTCCACTGCCAAGTCTCAAAAAAACATGATTGCTTGGAATTTCAGACATGAGTTTAAAAAAGAAAAAAGTACTGATTATGCAGGCTTTATCAGATTATTCAGGCTTTATCACTGTGCACCATAAGGCAAGTTTCATCTGCAGTAGAAAGCTCTGGCTCAGTGTTAAGAAAACGTTTGGCTTGTAGTTCACAGCGAACACCAGAATGGACAGTCAGAGTCCTCAGGGTGGGAGGCTACTGGTCTTTCCTTTTGAAACTAATATAGATAGGGAGCACTTTTGCAGCCACGCAGGGATATAAGCAGAGTATCAATACTTGAATATACACTTGCATTTATAGCTAAATATTTTTATATACACTTGTACCTTTTTCTGTATGGATGTGCGCATATATGTGTGCACAACAGAACAGAAGTGGGACAAAGTTTTTCCACACAGTTCCACTTCACGTTGATAAATTTTATTCACCTTTCCCCAAAAGAACTACACAGCAATTCTTACATTTTCTGCATAAAACAAATTCTTTAACAGGTGTAAGGTACAAACACAAAAATTCAACACAACTTGATGACAAAGGAGTATATAACTGACAATGAGAGTTGGTCATAAAAACAATAGAAGACAGTTTTGATTTTCAGCTTTCAAATATTGAAAATGACACCACTGGATTGCCTTGGAAAACAGTGTACTGTGGTAGGCTGGGACAGTGGCAGAAAGTTGTAGGCCAACATGAAGAAAGAGAGCTGGCTTGAAGAGAAAATAACTTTTCCAGTGGACATGTATTGTCACAAAAGTGCAAATTTTCTATTTTCTTCTATGATATTCACATCTTCCTGATCAGACAGGCTATTAACTGGCCACCTCCTCACTGTTTCTGAGCATGCAACAGCACTGTTAGCAATTAAGTACTGTTTCTAAATGCCTCAGAAAAATCAAAGCAATGTATTTTGACTGCATCAGAGGTGCTGGCAGAAAATAGCGTGCAGAAAGAAACTGGGTGTAAGCAGAAGGAAGGAGCTAGACATGCAAGTCAGTTATTATGACCACAAAACCAAAACAAACAAAAAAAATATAAAAAAGAAACCAAATCACTCAGATTGCAACATCACTGTCTCAAACTGTTTTTAATCAAAATGCCTCCGGTATACCGGGATTTCTGTAACTCATCTGAAAACCTCAGCACCACCAAACACTGAATTAATTCCTGAAGGTCTTACACAGAACAGGAGTAACTGAGGACCCAAAAATGGTTACTATTGTTTTGATAAGTGTCTTGTTTGAAGATGGATCTCAGGGATGATAGATACTAAGATTTCTGGCTCTTGGATCTTTTTATGTTTTTTGAGCTGCCTAGAGTTCACGAGCAAGCTGAGTGCCCTCATACCTCCCCAAATCAACTTTCAGTTTTAGCTAAATCGAGTCACATCAACGTGTGTTGGCAATGCAACAAAAAAAAGTAAGATTTCCATTATTGCCTCTTCTTGATTACAGCTGATGCTCAGAAGTGCCCCTAATTATCCAGAGTAACTGGCCTGTGTATCTTTTGATTCTATGCAAATTTTGATATTTTTATGGCCACATTCACTGGTTGCTGCACTGAAAGATCAGATTGTTTTGAAGAGCAAACTTTATCTCAGCAATCAAAAAAAAAGTCATATTATTCTGCTTAAAAGTTTTTCAGTTTCCTTTGAAAAAAAAACTTCCCCCAGCAAATGCTTCTAAAGTATTTCTACCAACTTAAAGCAGAGGGCATGAAAAAGTTAAAGAAAAAGGAAAAACATTCTGTAATGTTTCAGCTCAAAGTGGAAAAATGAACTGTAGCAACAGACAAGTTAAATTTGGTCAGTGTACAAATACTTGCAGTTACTCAAGAAATTCAGCATCTGAAGTGCAAGAAGAAGCTACAGTCAGTGATACTTAGTATGGGAAAGCCCTGTATCTTTTTCCTTCTGATGTCCATCGTACCTTTGCTGAATTTACAAACGAGAGGGAGATTCAACTCAGCGTAACAATGTGGAACTCCTCTTTCTTCATGGCAGAATATTTAGAATCAGATCTGAGCAGAGACAATGTTTTGACTTTGTACTGATGGATAGTGTAAAACCATGACTTAAAACTAGTTATGCTGCCAGAAGAACAACTGTGTGAATCTGAGAATTAAAATAAAACATGGCTCCAGGACTCTTCCTCGCAGCTGCTGTCCAAGAGCCTCAAAGACAACAGAACTAGCATTAGGAGAAAAAGATCAGAACAAACTTTAAAATGCACTTTTAACAGGGTTTAATGTTTTAGCAAGTGCTACAGGGCAGTTTTGTCTTACACTGGAGATTCCACTGTGGTTTGACTCTTAGTACAGAATCACAGACTATTCTGATATGGAAGGGACCCACAAGGATAATCGAGTCCAACTCTTAAGTGAATGGCCCACATAGGGGATTGAACCCATTACTGGCGTTATTACAACCAAGTTTTAACCAACCCATAGATAAAGCTTGGCAATTTCTGTAATAGGGAGAATACATTTCACTGCAACTGATTTTACATACATAACTGCATTCTAAGGTAGTAAGATTGCTGCAAAAGTGTTTTTAGGCTCTTCTCAAATACGACTAAGGTCTAAGTAACAAACAAAAATTGTCATCATGCCCAAATTCAGAGCAAATGATACATGTTCTGGTCAATGGCAAGTTGAATAGGAGTCAGCCGTGCCCTGGCAGCCAGGAGGGCCAACCGTGTCCGGCGGGACATCAGGTAAAGCTTTGCCAGCCTGTCAAGGGAGGGGATTGTCCTGCTCTGCTCTGCACTGGCATGGCCTCACCTTGAATATTGTGTGCACTTTTGGGTACCACAATACAGAAAAGTCATTAAGCTGTTGGAGAGTGTCCAAAAGAGGGCAACAAAGATGGGGAAGGGGCTTGAGGGGAAGCCATATGAGGAGTGGCTGAGGGCACTTGGTCTGTTCAGTCTGAAGATGAGGAGAATGAGGGGAGACCTCATTGCAGTTACAACTTCCTTGAGAGGGGAAGAGGAGGAGCAGGCACTGATCTCTTCTGCCTGGTGACTAGTAACAGGACCTGAAGGAATGGCTTGTGTTAAGGGAGGTTTAGGTTGGATATTAGAAAAAAGTTCTTCACCCAGAGGGTGGTTGGGCACTGAACCGTTTGCCCATGGTAGTGGTCACATCACCAAGCCTGACAGAGTTCAAGAAGCATTTGGACAATACTGTCAGGCACGTGGTGTGACTCTTGGTGATGGTCCTGTGCAGGGCTAAGGGGTGGACTCGATAAGCCTTGTGGGTCCCTTCCAACTGAGAATATTCTCTGATACTGTGAACATATTGTTCAGCATGCTGAGTCATAACCACTATAACAGTCAAAGCACAAACGGTTATATGAGGAAGGAAAATACTGCTCCATTTCAGGATCTCCATGTCACTTACTGCTTCCTCAAGATTAAAAATATGAACAACTTTGCCTTCATTTTTCTAGTGTGAAGATGCTAAAGCACTGAACAAAATGTTCGCAGGCTGAAGTATCAGCTGACTCATTAGAAAAGTCATCTCAGCAACTAAAACAGTTGACAGAGAGTTCACAACACAAAGAATTCCCAGTGCTTATACTCCTGTTCTTCCAGCTCCTTGTTAATTTAAGTGATACTGGCATTAAATTCATTTGACAGGACATTTATCTAGTTCTGTATCAAAGCTAACAAGGAGGGACCTATAGGAACTACCACAACAACAACATGGCAACTGAAGCACAAGACCTCAAAAAGCACAGAATGAACTTCCCTCTTCTAGTCAATTCTGCAGGCTGAGGGTGCAGGAACAAAGCCCAAGACCCTACCTCTTCCCCAGCCAAAACCACAACAAGTGCACCTCTTCCTTTTACACCCATGCAAGTTCAACCAGCTAGAGACCTAAATCAAGAAACACCAGTACTTAGCTGCTGTGTGAACACTAGAAAAACATGTTCTCATTTTATGCAACCACTGCTTACACATTTACTCACATTTTCACTGAAACACTTGCTGAAATCAAAATATGAGCCTGTCATATTTTAGACATTAGAAAGATCAAACGTTGTAACTATAACCAACTACATTAAATTCATCATCCAAAATGTGTAAAAGAACGGTCAAATATTGAAACGCATCACCTGGATTTAGACATAAATTTTTCCTTTTAACTTTGTAGTAGAGCAATTTGCCTCTTGAAACACTAAAAGAGTGTTCCAATACCACAGTGAGTGATGGTCTTAAGGTTAATTTTTGAGGACAGATGTCATATCTGCTTCATGCTTAGCAGTCTCGGACGTTTCAAATGGTACAGTAATTTCTGTATTGCTATGGTATCATCTCACTAGCTGAAGCATGTTAGTGCCTGAAGGCTCCACTCAAGGTCTTCAAGCATTACTGTTAATACAGAATGACACTGCATCAGTCCCACCAAACAATCCAGTTAGAAAGTATGAAGGTTAAGAAGTGAAATAAGAAGACAGAGAGAGCACACAAGGACTTGCTCAAGGCCAAAGCTAGGTCGATGGTAGAAATTGAAGAAAACAGACATCCATCAAATTCAACTGGTAAAGCTTAACCTGACTGCTCAGAACTTCCCTCCACACCCTTGAAGAGGAATTTCCTCTTGCAAAAGCAGCAATTCCTTTTACCAGTCACTGGCTTAACCAGACACTGGTTGGTCACAAGAATTTCTACAGTGTATGTGTAACCTTTAAAACTGGCTGGTGAAAACGCTTATCGAATCTATCACAGAAAACAACAGTGCTCTCAGCATTTTTAAAGTTTTTCACTCTTTGTCTTCAGAATAACGCTGGCTCAAAAGGGAGTGTTTTAATCAAAAACATCAAATTGCAACAAATACACCATAGAAGGGCCCATGGTTTTTTACTGTTTTATAACAAAAGGTAAACTCCAAGAAAACACACAATTACACTAGGAAATAAAAATAGTGCTATACAAGTTTGTTAGGGGAAAAAAGTGAAAAGCCTGCATGATTCATTTATGTATGGTAATCAGACTATATAAATGTAATAAAATTGAAAGTCACATTTGTTGTTTTTTTCCTTTCTTGATAATTTACGATACATACCAAGAGGAAGCACCTGGTAAAAACCACACATGGCTCAGGTCTGTAAGCAGTCTCAACCATGAGATCGGGTATGACTGTGAAAACTTTTTTGCTTGCAGATCATTGAGCATTTAAGAGATAATCAATACAACTACCATCATGTGGCACACATCTCCAGAATTTCAACTCTCTTTCACAAGGGAGAGACAGAAAACTTTCTGTCAGTGTTATCAGGACCACTACTGCAGTTTTAGACACGGAGCAAATTTCTGAACATTAGCGAGACAAGGGGGAAAAAAAGAGGAAAGTAAGGTAAGAAATGTCGGTTTTTTGAGCTCCCCAGGTTCCGGCGCGAGAATCACGATGTAACCTCCATAGGAGTATGATCAGCATTTTAATTTATTGTTTACATTACACACACACATATCGCATATTCTCTCAGTCTATGAATAGTACAGGAATATCATTGGTCTATGGCTAGGGCGTGCTACCAGCTGGATTGGTGCTTTTCTCAAAACTATGCCTTTCTGTATCAATGTGTTTACCTGCTTCTCCTGGCAGCTGCCGCATTCTTTCTATTGTTTACTGCTCTTCTTGAAGCAGGCTCAAGGATACAGAGGCCCCGTTTCCCTCTCCATGGCCTGGGCTGTGCACAAAAACTTCTAAGTTCAAATTTCTTCCAACAGGAAAGAAAATAGAATGTCCTCAAAAGCAATGTAGAAACCATCTGATTTATTGATATGTGTTCACTGTACCAATTAACTTGAACTAGTGATGCTGAGTTCTCCTTAAATACTGAGGACCAGTCAGTTTATTATGGAATCAACCACTGGAAAATACATTATAGAATCGAGGTACCTAACACAATGAAATTAAAGGCATGATTTTTTATAAGTTTACTACACAGCAAGACTCAGTCATTATTAACAAATTATTTTTAGTTCACACAGAACATTAAATTGTAGACCAAGTGCCTTATCACCACTACGTCTGTTTTCAGTTTTGGCCTGCAACTACATTTCCCAAGGTTTTTCAGAGCTGGGTATCAGAGAGTTTGGTTCCTTGGTGTTTATTTACAGCACACACCAATTACATCAAGGATATGAACTGGGTAGACAACCCAATATTTCCAATAATCTAGCCATGTTCCAGGCCCATATAAGTTTCTTGAGCAACCCCTTGACATGGCAGGGCAGTGGGTTTTGATCTTTCATTATAGGTCACAAGCTTGGTTTCCAGCTCACCACAGTACTGTGTGACCATGGAAACCAGGCTCCTTAGACTAGGTGCATTTGGTAGTTGCTGTGGAATAAATGGGACAATGCTGGAAACCTTCCTTCTAAACCCCTCTTCCTGAACAATCAATCGAGTTAAGGGCCAGTTTTGACAAGTGCCAAGAAGACTCAAAGATTTTGGGATGGCAATAATGTGCTGTGCAGAATTCTCTGAGGGAGACAATCAAGATGAGGAGTAGCAGAGAACTGCACTGTTGAAACATAGTAGTGTTTGTAAATTTGACATCAAATGTTCCAAGAAGCTGCCTAAAATTATGTTGTTTTCTTTGGTACTACAGTTTTGGGAAAGGAGGTATAGTAAACAGCCTGAAGTGTGAAAATAATGAAGTTTTGAAAGAATCTTGATGAGATGTTTGCCTCTTTCATTGCAGTTCTACTGCTATGGGTGAGGAGAGGCAGTTCAGCATTTCCACTGTAGTCTCAATAAGCCTTCAGCAGTTGTCTCCCATACCACACCAGAAGACTGGTGGGAAGACAGTTCTAATTTACAGCTATATTGGACAAGAACAAAAAAGCTAGTTCAACTTAGGAAAAAAAAAAAAAAAGAAAAGGAATGAAAAAGTATGACATTTAGCTAATACTGCAGGCAAGAAGAACTTGAATGCTCCCTGTAAGAAGTGAGACTGAGTAGCTATAGGGAATACATAGTAGCACCTTAACCATATATTTCCTGATTTTAGATCTGTGGCCTTAAGATTTTTTTACTACATGAATATTGTCTTAGATAAAGGGAGATTATGCACATTACTGTGCATAAAGGGAGGATATGACCAGGCATTGCCAATTATAAAGTTTAGGGAGTTGTTGTTTTGGTTTTTTGCCCCTCTACAAGGATGAGTATGGGACAGAACATATTACTACAGCAGTAAGTTTCCCCTTCAAAAATGAATTTTGGTAACTGAATATCATTTTGATTGTAGAACCATGTATTCTCCATTAACTAATTAGGAAAAAGGAGTAATTTTAAAGAGCCGTAGTAATCCCCTTCCTTGTAGATCTGTCCCATGCACCAAGTGCGAGACTCATGGCCACCTGACTTGCTCATCGCTGCAGACCTTGTACCAACTGCATAGGCTGCTACAATTTGAAGAATTTTTTGAAGCTCCAGGTGCCCAAGAACTCACCCACCTGCCACCCAGATACATCAAACACATGTGAACCCACAGCAGTAGACAAGATACAATGTCTTTTTCTAACGAAATCTTAAGTACCAAAGGAGAGAATATGCAGTGCACTACAGCCCATCAAACTCAGTAAACTTACTATATCCACCTGCAGGACCTCACAGTCAGAAAGGATCAAAATATTTGGCTAAATACATCAGTTTGGTACATTTGACCTTGCTGCACAACAGAAGTGATTCTACAAGACCAGTCACCACAAAACAACAACTCGAGACTCATACTATTGTTTGTACTAAAACTGAAACTTTAGGCCACAAAGCCGTTTTACAAAATACTGCACCAACACAAAACACATGTAGTCAGCTGTCCTTTCCTCCTACTGCTTTATTCCTATTCCTTCCAATGTGCTTATGTATTTTCCTAAAGGAGATGGCAAAGAACTAATAACTATACAAATTCTATTTTGTTTTCCTTTTAGGGATAGCTGTTTATCTGCCACACCAATGCAAAATACTCACATTCCTCCAGAAAAAGCCCAGAACTATCTGTTTACATAATCTGTCCAATGCAAAGGGCAATAGCTTTACACAGTGTGGGCTTAGAATGTAAACTTTTATTTTTGGCTGAGGATGGGTGGAAGACAGCAATAGCTAGCAACTTTGAGATATATATAGATATATATGTATATGTGTGTGTGTGAGTGTGTGTGTATATATGGAAAGATGTCCTGTTTGTAAGATATGTGTGAAGGTTCTTCCTGTACAACATAGAAAAACAAATAAACAAGATATTATCACAAGGCAAACAGAATACCACATTACATGCAGAAAACACAACAGTGACAGCAAAGGCTCAGAAAGCAAATTTTCTACACTTACCTTGGTTGACTTCTCACCAGTGTGTTCTCGTTTTCCTACATGGTTCCCCATGCTGGATCACCCAAACTTCAAATTCTGCAAAGATAAAACCAAAGCAGCATTTTTGAAACCAATACATTTGTACAGAAATAAAAATTAATTTTTCATCTGACACATAACAAAGAAATTGTTCTTATACAATAAGCACTTTTATCAGTCCACAGTAAGACCTATGAAAGATCCTAAGGAAAAACCCCCATGCTTATCTTGGTTTTTTTTTAATAAAAGTAAGCAATACCAGAAAGCTTTCCTTCTTCTCCTTCTTCTTAAAAAAAAAAAAAAGAGAAAAAAGAAAGAAAATAAAAAAAAGAAAAGAAAGAAAAGAAAAAGAAAAGAAAAGAAAAGAAAAGAAAAGAAAAGAAAAGAAAAGAAAAGAAAAGAAAAGAAAAGAAAAGAGAAAAAGGAAAGAAAAAAGAAAAAAAGAAAAAGCTAAAAGAAGAAAAGCGAAAAGAAGAAAAGCGAAAAGAAAAAAGAAAAGAAAAAAAGAAAAGAAAAAAAGAAAAGAAAAAAAGAAAAGAAAAAAAGAAAAGAAAAAAAGAAAAGAAAAAAGAAAAGAAAAAAAGAAAAGAAAAAAAGAAAAGAAAGAGACACTAACAGAGGAAGAAAAATAAAATATTCATTGTGAAACTTGTACATAAAACAAGACTAGACCTGGCTTTTGATATTATGTTTAAAATAACAAAATGTGCAATATGTATCAAATAATCTGAAACAACAAGCTTCCATAAAAGATCAACTAAGTTCACAGTTACCATTATATAAACAAAAATTACTGAAAAAAGCACCACACTAAACTGCCAACAACTTGCTGCGGAGGTTAGAACATGTAAGTTCTTTACAGCTCCCACTTTCATGACAAGCATGTAAAAAAGGAATGCCAACTCTTTCTTTGTATTTTCTGCCTCATGATGTTGTATCTCAGCTTTTAGCAGAGCTTATGTAGGTTAAACCACAACACTCAGATGTCAGGTTTTAGAGCACACTTGTGGTTATGCCACATATTTCTTCTCACAGAAGCATGTGCTTATATAGGATTTTACACACAGTTGCTGCCTTCAGCTGATGTGAATGCAGTGCATTGTAGCATTTAAAGTCACAAAACTTAAAAACTACATGCAAAAGAAGTTTCAAGTGGACCTTTTCCTCTCAGAATCAAGAACTGAACTTTCAGTAATAAAGTTCAGCTTCTTGGGCTAACAGTAACACTTTGTTACTCTGTAAGAAACAGAAGTATATACTATCAAACCTTAGCATCAGAAATCCTGGTATAATTCTCTCACTGCCAGAGTGATAAATTATTTCCTTAAGCATAATCTTATGACTGGAAGAAAAGAAAATCAGGTCTTTGCTATGACAGAAAATGCATGAAGTATAACAGTAGGCTATTAACCTATTCAGAACAATAGTTATAACCCCAGCTACATGCACTGATTTGTGTAGGAAAGCATTCTAAAGATAGAAACGTTGATTACTTATGGCTTTCCATCACAGAAAAGTGTACTTTGTCAAAACCAACCTTTTACTTTATCTCTACTGCACTTTCTGGAGAGACTGATAGATTTATTTACACACACACTCCTCTCCCCCACCCAGCACCCCAAAGATAAATTTCAAATTTTGAGGGTCTGCTGTGCTTATTTGACTATTCACTGAATTCAATTTGCTCTAAAATCAAAGTGCCATACATCACTGTATTCAATTAAATAATTCCTCACAAATATGCACCTCTAAAGTGTCACAAAAGAAAAATAAAAAACCACTCAAATTTGGTAAATGTACCCAAGGTAGAATTTATTGGCAAATTGGAAAAATTTTTTAAACAGTACTCTCTGTTGCATAATTCACACATTTTGAGGTTCTGAAAATTTTCAAAGAAAAATACAAATAAATTCATATGCACTGGATTTCAGAGCTGAAATTCTTCAAACTGGCCTTTCCTCTACAAATTGTGAGCAGCACCTCATCTCTCATCAACTGCTTCCCAACATAAGGAAAACAGAGTGGAATACAAAATTACAAAAAATGTCTACAGCTGAACATAAAGGCATGTTCCATGTGTTATTCTTTCACTCATTTATAAAAAAATTACCAAATTTGATCCATACAATACATATGTCTAAGTAGACAGATTATGAAGCCACTTGCACACCAGAACTGTGGTCAGTGTCCTCCTGTCTCCTGTTAGTCTGCCTCGTGTCTCTGGAGTAATGCTCTAGGAACAACCACTTGCACCACAATACTCAGCACAGCAGGATCCCAGTCTTGCAATGCCAAGGTAGACAAAGACACCAGACATAGAAAAGCCAGGCTGTGAAACTAAGCCAGATGAATATTTAAAAATAATTTGTTGCCCAGTGAAAGGAAAAGCAATGAAAACCTCTATGCTGCCATGCTGCAGATACCTGAAAATAGTAAGGCCAGTTTTCCACACACAAGTCTGAATAAAACAAGAAACAAAACAAAACCCAAGCAAGCAGAGAAGCTGAAACTAGATGATCTTTAAGGTCCCTTCCAACTCAAGCCATTCTGTGATTCTGTGAAACAGAGAAGCATATGAAATGGCTAATCAACAGACTCCTGATTCTCATGTGCATAATTCCTTCAGCAAGATGCTAAAAATTACACAGAGAGGGGAATAAAAAAGAAAAAAAAGGCTTGGAGAAATGTAAATGCACATTATTCAAAGTTTAGGAGTGTGGTTTGAGGGTACACTTACATCTGAGCCAAGTGGATTCTCTACAGGAACAAACATAAAGCTGGAAACTAATGGCACCAATTAAGTCTGTAAATCTGCAGTTCTGTTTGGTTCAGTGTTTTTGAATGTATCCGAGGGACAGTATGTGGTCTAAATTCACATGATCAACACCTTCTTACTCTCACCTCATATCCAGACACTAACAGTAATGCAACTATATTTTACTTCATCTTTTTTCATGCTTAAGTGAATGCAGATGCTTAAACTGAAGGTAAGTTAGCTACAAGTACCTGCTATGAATTCCTTATGTACCAATAAAACTACTTTTTAACCAAAGGGAGAAAAGTAACCAGTCACTAGCAAGAATATCCTAAATGTCAAAGAATTTTTTGTGCTACCTATTAAATGGAGAAAACTGTAAGTATTCCTTTGGGGGAAAAAAAAGGCTGCCAAGAATCTGACATGAATGATGAAAGGAATTGTATAGTGCCAACTGTTCTATAGATATCTGACTAGAAAGCAAAACTATACATACATACAAGCCTGTAAACATTAAAAACATTTACAGCAACAAAAAGACTGAATTTTTGACTTTAGCCTCAAGCAGAAGTCTGCCTTACTTGATTAAAAACTGAGTATACAAGTCGTTTTCACTTCAGCATGCAAGTACATCCTGAAACACCAAGACTCAAACACTGATTTGGGTTATTACTCTGCTGAGGGAGATCACAGTTTCTACCTGTGCCAATCTTTATGCAATGAGTTGAGTCACTGACTTGAACAGGATTACTCATTTTACAATCTTTGTAGGAACTTGCAGCCAACTATTCACACTATCTGAGCTGGAAAAATACTCATATTTTCTTTTTAGTCACCTTCACAATGTGCAGGTTGCCAGACTAAGCAACTCTGCATAAAGCTAAGAAAGAGCTTCCTGCTCTTACTAACAAATGTCCATTGACTGATCAACACTCTTGTTGGCAGAGGAATCCATGCATGCTTTAGCACTGATGAACAAGAACAGTCAGAATGCTTCAAACAATGAAAAAACAGAAGCACTGCAGAAATGCAGGAAGCTTTTTCGAATCTAACGTGAATCACATCTAACAATAAGCTAACAAAATAGGCTTGCACATGAGACTGAGTTTATGACCGCAACAGCATTTATCCAAAACCTTCTTGGTGAAACTGTGTTAAGTTTTGTAAATCCTGTGAGATGAAAAAATTTGCACATGAACCTGAGTCACAAAATGAGAGGGGGACACTCTGCATGCCTGCAGTGATCAGTTACATCACCAGCTCCCCTATGGAACTCCCCATCAAGACTTGTCAGTGTCATATTAAAACCATCTGAGAGGCTCAGAAAATAACAAGCCACACAAGAAAACTGATTTAACAGGACTAAAAGTTGAAAACAATTGTACTACCTAAAACCTCTTTTGGGTGAATTGAGAGAATTTGGGCAGGAAAGCTGTGAACTGCCACTGCGGGTGCTGCCAGCAGTCATCCAGCCACCTCAGCACTACAGTACAACCACGTACCTGGATGAATCAGCACTGCTGCCACGATCTGGAACTTCCCAATCCATGACTGATACAGCAGTAACTCCAGCTATGTCAGCTGCTTTACGTAATTTCAAAAACAGCCCAGAGATTTTGCCCCAGGGAGATGAAACCAAGTGTCTTCTCCCTCCAAGCTACCCTCTTACAGAGTCAATCTAAAAGGTAACCTGATAGAAGCTTAGACGAGCTTTCCTGCTTTTTCACAATAGGAACCCATATTCCAACTAGTAACACCTACAGAAATGCCACTGCCTTACCCAAGGAGAAAAACTTCTCTTTGTTGTTGCCAAACCCAAAATAAAAAAAAATTAAAGAAAGAAAAAATGCGAAGATGGATGGAAAAACTCAGTCCTACACATCACATACCTATAAAAACACACTTATGTTGGGATCATGTAACTTATCTTCATCTGAACAATTGATTAAAAATAAGGGTTTAGAAACATGTATCATTGTACCATTTTTTTAGCCCATTCTTTGCCTATTGAAATCGAATGGATATTTATGGTTAAAAAAGAGGTTCTAGTCATCTTTCCATACACACACACTCTACTATAAAGAAGTTTATGATTTAGAATTTTCACTGAAAGACAGAAAAATGCTTTTCTATACCTTCTGAATATATCAACAAGTGCAATGGTATCACTTTCTGCAGGTTACACTGTTTTAAATGCAAAATAGCATTTTCTTACTCACTCATGGGAGCTTGATAAAAGTTCATCCATGTAGTCATCAGACTTTCAATAAGTGATATTGTAATTCAGGAGTCAAAACAGTCTGTAAGCCAATCCACAGTGAGCACTTTTATTGAACATTAATGGTTAATTCATATTAAAATGCATCAACTACTGAATGTCTATCATAGGATGCTGCAAATGGATTGCTCAATGCGATCTTACCTCTTCCCACACGTTATGACTCAAAAAACCTACACATAATTATAAAGGTATGCAAGGACTTACATATTTACAAGTATCAGAACATAATTACTACCTTGTCTAGGAATATGTATTCATCACAGACTGATGTTGTTGGATAATAGTGCAGAGCTACAATATTAGACACTTTTAGCAAGTGCTCCTAATCTTACTCACGCACAGGAAGGGTAACCATAGAATATAAAAATATTTGAAGAATTTCCTTAAAACTTCTTGCTAAATTAATGACTATTATTAGGCATGTACACATTACATATTACTGCTATATCTAGGTCTTATTTGAAAATAATAACAACTGTAATTTCTTTTAAGAAATGTGTAAGTTCTCTCTACTTTTGGTAGCCTTCTAATGTAAATACTTAGTGACAAAGTTACCCAGCAAAATGACAAGGGGTTGGTTTTCATTGGGGTTTTTTTGGTAGACTCAGGTCCAGGTTACACAGTTCCTGGGAAGCAAGCTGACACATTGCACAGCACTGACTGCCAGCTAGATGGAAATCTCTGAGTGGCTTTTTTAGGCTCTCAGTGTGATACCCAGTTTTGCAAGCAAGCCTTTCACTTCAGTCTTCTGTCAAAACAGATTGAGACACTGGGCACACCTCATCTATTTCTTCAGAATTCCCTCATCATGGTAACCTAATGCTCCAATGCACCGAGAATGAAAATCAGCAGGCACGAATGAGTGACCTGCAGTTAATTCCATCAGCAGCCACAGCCAGACACTTCAGAGACAGATGTGAGCAACCACATAACAAAAGTAACCTGCCTCATAGACAAACTTCTCCCTATGAAAACTGACCTCTTAATTCAAATGTTAAATTATTTCAAGAAATACCATGCCTTATATCCCTTCAAATTATTTCAAGAAATACCATGCCTTATATCCCTTCAAAGTTTCACTGTTATTTTTCATTATTGTTAAAGTGTGCAATCCTTGCTATATCAAACTTTTTTCCACTTTTGACTTCCACAATTATACTTCTCTGAGGAATCCTTCATGAAAGAAAAATACATTATTCCAGACACATGTCCATCACAAATTATCAAAACTAAGATTTCAGTGGTGACCATAACCTATAAATCAGAGAAGTCAATAGGAGTTTAGTACTTCTATTTAATCATGCTTGTACAGTGCCCTGCATATCAGTCCTGCCTTTCCTGATCTATCTAGAATTACAGCAACTTCCATATTTATAGACAACAGCATGCGCATTAGGAAGGAACTTAGACCTCGAAAATCACCCTGCTGAGAGATGGGCCAAGTTCTGAAACACTATTTATCTGAAAAAGTAGTCCCCAGTGCTAGCACAGTTGCTCAATAATTTACTTATACCTCATGTATCATTACAAAGACTCTAAAATTACTTAATTTTCTCTGCTATTTTCTGCAACAGTACTGCACATCAGAAAGGCTGCAATACCGAGAGAGAATATATTCTGTGAAATAAATGTTGTTGCAAGCTATTTTCTAAAATTGCTATGGGGTAAGCAGAGCACATAGGACCCAAGGTTTAAGATGTTTTCTGACTGCTTTGATAACAATTTTCCTCTATTGCCAACAAGAAGGTCATTGCATATTATTTTTTGCAAAAGCATGTGATTTCCAGGAATCTCATCTCAGCATAGCTGAGCATAGTCCAAACTTGATTACAAACAACAGTGAAATTACAATGAAATTGCTAAACCACATATATATTTACTTTCTATAGCTTAGGCTTAGGCTTTTCTTCTTTCTTCCTTCAACCCACCTCATTCTCCTTGCTAGAACACCATCAGTCTTATCTCACACATTAAGAAAAAGAAAACATACAATATTAAAACAGATTTCACAACAGGGCTCTTCTACTTCCCTTCCCAAACAGAAAAATATCGTCCTAATGTCACATAGCACATGCTGATATCTACAATCCCTTATACAAACAAAATCATCAATGATTTTAATCATTTGCCATTAGCCACATGTTCACTGTTTGTCTTCAAAACACTAAGATTAGCAGAGCCCTGTGAACTCTGTGTCACTCCACCTACAGGGTCATAAGGAAATTTCCTTAATCACCTCGAGTGCATCTAATGGGAGAGCTGGGTATGACCCCAAAGGCCTGAGAGAAAGTATAGATGCACCCACCACATCCAAGAACCATTCCTTGTGCTTGCTGCAGTTCTACCAGAACTTCAACTCAGGGTCTCAACTAAACATGGATTTCCTTGTATGTCCTCTCTGACTTTGCTGAGATGCTTGTGCCTCACACCTATTCCCAGTCTACGGAACAGAGAGGGGCACACATACGACTAACATACACGTCCCTTGACCATATACCAGAAGGGAAATGTTGCCTTTCTACAAAATTAAGACTGATTTGTCTACTTTTATCTCAGTCACTAATATCAAAAGGTTTGTTAAATTTGTTACATACTGTCATTTAGACACAACACCACAACAAAACAGGTGGGGCGTAATTTTTTTTTCATCTTAGAGAACTGCTTAGGTCTGCATGGCATAAAAAACCTTGGAACAAGGTCCAATTTTTCCCAACCCCCTGAAAAGCATCAGACACACAAACATTGCCTATTTTTTCAGCACCTATGTGCTCCAGAGACAAAATAATTTGATACTATAGTAAAATAAATTCTCTAATGAAAAAAGTAATTAAAAATAAAGGACAGAGAAAGATACATATAGAAAGTGTAAGAACAGAGACATGTCCTAATCTCATTCTTTGTAAAGATATGCAGAAGACTCCTAAGACCATCACTTTCCAACATCATGGCTTCTAAGGTATCGTTTTTCCTTTAGCAGTACACCTCCCACAGCTGTGAACTTCAATTTTTGGCCTCAATTAGCTAACAACTTAAAGTTAGAAATTTTTCCTAAATGCTAAAATAATTTTTAAAAATATGAACCAGCACACAAGTGCAGTATTAGCCAGAAAAATAAAAAAAGGATGAAATTCAAATCACAGAGAATTTCAGGCCAAAGTAATAGTACCAGAGAGGAATAAAAGTAGGGAGCAATCTAGAAACTATAGACAAGTATTGTTATTTGTTACTTAGAAACTTTTAGTTTCTGAGATTAAGGTATTCTGAAAACAGACAAGACCTAGTATGTGTTTTCAACATAAAAATTAAAAAATACTAAGAGAATAAACCAAGATATATTTGAAGACTCACATTTTTCCCCCTTCTCTTCTTAGAAAAACACGCTCTCTCTCCAAATGGTAAATGGTATATCCTCCCTTTTGAAGTGAGGTAGGTCACCTAAGCTCCCTAGTGAACACAACCGCTTTGACGATCAGTGTTTCATTAACAGACTGCAGAGACTGATGACAAAATACACACCTGCAGTTCTAAACACACATGAATCAAAGGCACTGTATGCGAGCTCTTCTCATATTCAACAGACTGACAGATGGGACAAGAAGATGATTCACCCTCTTCAGACAGAATTAACTGTGCTATGAGATAACACTGAACTACTATATCCTTCTCAATTAAAAAAAAAAAAGAGAGGAAAAAAAATCTTTTTCTCTGCCTAACCTTTGCCTCTCTCTGTTCTGACTTCATATACAAGTTATCTATACTGTAAACATATCATCCAAGAGTAGGGATTTCCTGTAAATTCTCCTCTATTTGGCATAAATATTAATACTATAAAAGGGTCCAATTTTCATGCTAGTCTAAGTCAACTCCCTCTTGGCGCCATCTACTACTGTACAGTCATGTCTCTCCCTTCCCATAAACATATCACCAAAGAGGCACAAAATCCAGTCTTACTTTCCCAACATGAAAAAAACGCATCCTTACCTATTTGCTTGTATTTCTCACTTCTTCTGCACTTTGTTTCTCAGTTCTTTTTGCCTTTTCTTTTACTAGCCTGATTGTCTGAGGGTTCATGCATGAGATTATGCTCTTAAAGTACTTTTTAAAGTAATCTGATGGAGACCCAATCCTCAAGATTTTAATTTGTAAGTGTGTTTAAGACATGAAACAAGGTTCAAAGTTCATGTGACAGCCTCCTACAAGATTACCATTATCCGCAGTCCACTCATACAAACACAAACAAGTGTGAAATGGTTTGCAATGCAAGTGACACTTCATAAAGTTTATGTAAGGATTTGTAAATTCCTCTGCTCCTAAATCATTAAATAAATTTAAGAACAAAGTAACTTAGAAAGCTGTAGAGATGCAATTTTTCTGTGCTCATGAATGCCTGTCTGGAAACACAGAGACTCTGACAGCAATTTGGGATTTTCTCTGGCAATGATATACTGATTTGCTTTCACTTCAGAGGACAGAAAGCAAAATTATTTTTGCTAAGGATATTTCTGTATCTGAGGAATAAATAAATCAATTTATCTTTTTTTCAAATAAAATTTTGGTCCAGGGGCTTTAGTTGTTTAGGTCAGAGGCTGAGCAGGTTACAGTCACTAAGCTGTGAGTTGTTGCACTTGGCATTCTAAATAATTAATGAGTAACAGCAGCTGAAATCCACATGAGAAACATCATCATGACACAATTATTTTACTTGTGTGCTTCTTCAAATATGCTTTCAAGTACTTGTGCCTTGTACTTGAATATTGTTTCATTTTATCTAAATCTTAAATTTTATGTAATGATGTTGTTTTCCTAACCTTTATCCAGGGTACGTACAAAGCCAACACAGAAACAGTCATTACTGAGTAACTATTGAAGAGAAGAATTACAGGCTCAGGGAAACATTTCCATTTGAACATGAGAATGTAGGAAATGTACACAAGACCATTATCTCCCCTTCTTCCATTAAAAAGAAAACCAGATTGTTTATTTCATATTAAAAGGATAATACAGAATGTGACATGCCAAACACTCATTTCTTCAGCAGAGGTTTCCGATGCAGTTCACCATTTACATCAGATTCAGTGTACAAAAGAAAAGATAATAAAATCTGGAAACATCCCAAAATAATGGAGTAAGAAAATACATGTTTCAATATGGTGACTATTCACTTTCAAAGATGATTATGAAAATATACCTCAAATCCACTATATTATTAAAAGTTAAATAAGGTTGCATGTAATATTTACAGCACCCATCAAAAGACCATCTTCTTCTTGAACAAGCTGCACTTGTAAATTATTTTACTTTTATTGTTAAGTAAATATTTTTAAAAGAAGAAAATGTTTCAAATATCATTACTTGTGACAGGGTCAACAGCCTTCAACCAAGAGTGGCTTTCCAGACAGCACGCAAAGACAGCAAGGAAGTTCCTTCCCTAAAGATCTTGCAACATAAGCAGACAAAAACATGACCAGGAGGTAAACCTTTCTCCCATATTACAGATAGAATACAAAGGCAGAGATAAGGATAATACGTAAAGAACTACTTACGGCCCACTGGGAAGCTTTGGCAGACATTAAAAAAATTAAATCCAGAGCTGTAATTCTGAAAGCCCGTTCTCAGCTAATACATAATGCTGGGGTTTATAATCACAACACACATCTCCTTTCTTATTTTAGGAGTGCTTCATGAACTTCAAGCTCTGCTCTCAGTCATACAAAATAACACTCCAGCTATGATGACACAGCCAAGCAGCTTCACATGATTTTACCCCAGAACCTCATCAATATACAATGAAGTTTTTACTCTAACATCCTAGGTCTTCATTCAGCTGACTTTGTCTCAGACATGGAAAATGCTAACTATCAGGCTGAAGCTTATCACAAGACAGAGTGGAAACCACTGCAACAACCCACTCCCTGCCTTTTTTTTTCTTCTTTTTAAACAGCTATAGGAGAAGGTCATTCATACCATGAGATAATAAGCTTGTGATTAGCACCCTCACACAGGATGTGGGAAACCAGGGATCATTTTAGAAGATACTGAAGGGAAAGATCAGTCTGGCTTGATCACAGGATAACTGTGAGTCACAAATGGGATCTGGCAGGGGGAAATAGATATATTAAAAAAAAAAAAAAGATAGACACTGTATCATGAGGGGATATTTCCAGTTAAGATAGAGAAGAATTAATTTCATCACACAAGCCACTAGTATAACATCAGCCAAATTCAAGGTACAATTTTGGTCAGCTGTATTTAACAACATGAATTTTTTATTGGAACAGATGAACAGATGAGGAGAGCAATAGGAACATATTATACAGGGATAAGGCTGAAAGCCTGTGACCTGTCAAGCCTAAGTAAAGCAAAGCTAAATGAGTGTTAGAAGAGAAGAAAATACATGCTGCCCACATATAAATCCAAAGTGAAAGTCAGAGTGCTTCTTAATATCAGAAGAGAGGTGCTTGGGAAGAAGCAGAGAGTAGAAAACCCGAGTTCAAGACAGAAAGCAAGAGTCTGACCACTGTATTTCAGAGACTTCATGAGTGGTGTGGTTCTTACTATAGCAGAACAGCCTCAAACGACACCGGCCACTCCTTCTGCCTGGGGTATTTCAATCCAGATTCTAAGCAGTGTACCTGAACACCAACAAGGTGCAAGGAGCAGAGAGGGACTACCATTTGCTTAACTTATTCATACACTGACAACTGACATAATAAAATGGTAAAATAATCAAACTCCCAGACAAAACTGGAAACACCCTGGAAAGAGAGAGCAAAAATTAAATCTGATAGCTTTTAGTCAGCTGGGTTTTACTGTGGTGTAGGACACTGGACAAACAAACTTTAATCCCCACTCTGAATTCATTGATGAATTCCTGCTCACCCATTTTGTCCTGTAAGGGATCAGTATAAAGCACGGGAAAACTGTATCTCTCTCTGCACAAAGACACACTTACTGAAGAAAGGGACCATCACTCCTGCTCAACAGCCTGCTCCTTGCAGCAGGAAATACAGGCCTGAACCCCTTGGGGAAGAAATGGAGCTGTTGAGCAGGAGTGATAGGTACTGACTTTCAGAAGCCTTGGTTCACTTGCGACGTTGGATGGTAATCTGAGACATCTAGTTCTTGGTACTAGATAGACTAGGGGCTTCATACAAGGCTCTTTCAAGTCTCTTTAACCTTTATTTCCCAAATCATTTACAAACCAACTGGCCTTTTTACAAAACTCCTCTAAGACTGTATTTCAAAACAGTTCTTAAAATCCCCGCCTCAAACACTCTGCAATAAACGCTCCACCACAGAAATGCAATAATGAATAACATTTCCACAGTCTATGACTGAAATTTGTATCACACATACATGTAACAAACTATATAACACACTCTTCCAGCAACTTGAGTGTGCGTCACATCACTGATTCAATCAATCAAGGTGCTTCTCATCCCACTCCTTATCAGGGTTAAAACCTTTCACAAAATAGGTACTGAGCTGCTGGTTTGGCTGAATTCCTTATTTCTCACCTCAAACAATACCTCTACCCAACCTGCTACCATCCAATTCTTAATTAACCTATAGCACTTTCAAACAACAACTCACAGCACAAGTGCAGTCATTAATACAAGATACTTTCTGAAGTACAAATTACACTACACGTGAATTAAAACCTGTCATTTAACATTTGCATGAGTTATCCATGACTGAAAACAATGGGTCTTTTATTTAATGTGGCATTGTACATTAACCAGCTTTTACTGAATTGTAGGCAATTAAGTTACACTGCTAGGTTTTAACCAGTTTATGACAACTTTTTTTAGTGGAAATCCAGGTATTCTAAGTTAGTGGTTTTGATTAGTTTGAGATATTGCAGCTGGATACAAATACATTGGTGATGACCCATGAACAGTCTCTTTTTTATTTCAACACTGCCCAGCTGTGCTCCCTAATGTTTCATCTGTGGCATTTGAAAACCTTAATTCTGAATGACCAAGTTTGCCCTTTCTAAGCTAATGCTACTGAAGACAACTGCATTGATTTGTATCAGGGAAACACTGCAAAACCAGTTTTTGTGCTTGTGTGTGCCAGTATTATTGCTGTAATGCATGAGCGGTTATGAAATTACTTAATTGCTCTCTTTCCAAAGCCCTGGTTATTTCTCTCAGGTTAAAGTACAGAACTGGCTGATTTTGAAATACCTTTAATCATTTGTCTTCAAATGTAATATTCCACCAATGTCATATTTGATGTTAATCTTTTATTTGCAAAAATAAAACATTTACTAAACTGAACAAAAGGAAAATGGGATTTTGCACTTCACAAGTAAAGCATAAAAAGAGATTCCTAAAAGGTGAGAGATACAGGCATTAGAAATAAAAGAACGGATGTATCTAAAATTTACCACAGAGTAAGTTTTTGTAAATTTACCATATTTACTATTTATCTTTTAGCATCTGACTTTTCCCCCTACAAGCATTTTTCAGCCTCAGTTTAGAAAACACTAATATGATTTTTGGGTACATGTAAGATTGAGTTAAAATAGTGACAATGACTTTCCAACTACTACAATTTTTTTTCCAAAGTACTACAGTCTTACTGCAATTAAACACTGTTGGAAGCATTAAAATAATCAGTTAATTACACATACCATTCAAAGCATTTTATGGAAGCTGTATTTCTGATTAATTCACCGCTGATAGAATTGTTACTGGAACATTTCTAAGCTGTAGAATGTAACTTACAATCAGTTCAGTTACCAGTCCTTTCAAAATGTTTCATTAAATTTATTTAT
Organism: Pithys albifrons albifrons; assembly: GCF_047495875.1. Lineage (NCBI taxonomy): Eukaryota > Metazoa > Chordata > Aves > Passeriformes > Thamnophilidae > Pithys > Pithys albifrons. The sequence goes on from NC_092461.1 coordinate 90,361,262, forward strand.
AACCTTACTCACAAGAGACTTTTCAGATCCTAAATAATAATGAAGTTAACAAAAATTAATATCTCAATGTACAGTTCTGCACAGGACAAAATAAAGAACAACTACTATCACATGACAAAATTATTTTGATACATGACAAAGTAGACAGAGTAATCATTGTTTATCAGTAACAGGAGTTGGAAAATCAAACAACTGAACCAGTGAAGTATGTGGTGCCAGTGATAAGATCTGAGAAACACTGAATTCCCCAATAAGTCATTGTGAACTCAGGGTTCAGCATCATACATCAGATGCATTTGTTTGCTTCCTACCCTGTGCAAATCAAGCAAGTTTCAGTTTTAACGTGGGTCTCGCTGCATTTGGCGGTTGCTGGTGTTTTCCAAAGACCACCTAAAAATTATGAGTAATAAGGGAATATCAAAACTGTGATTACCAGAAAAAAAGCCACAACATGATTGGAGAAGTTGTAAAAGCAGATTAGGAGTAGCAATAAAACAAACACAAAAAGCAAGTAACTACAAAAAAAAAAGAAACTTTAAACGTGTATTAGAATACAAATATACATTTTTCACACACTCTGTCACTGACACCTGAATATGTGTTTCTTGTTACCATCAAGCTATAATCTTGACCTAAATAAATACAAAAGAGAATCAAGGGCAAGACCCATTGGCTATAAGCAGATCATCAATACAATGATCACACCAATATAATTATTAAATTTATTCTCACTTTTGCTGTCACCCTCTTGTGTTGTAAATTTCACAAACATGCTAAGGGAGCAAGAACCACTCTGGAAGCAACATCCTGTTCCTAACCAGCTTGTTCCCCTAGGTCACATGAAGTCCCAACTTACTCATCACCACATTGCCAAGAGGCATATGCTTCAACCTGTGACCAGCATGCACTCAACCATCTACAGGTGGTTGGAGAGCATGCTGGAAGCAATTGGACATCCAGGAAAGGGATTATGCACAGGTTACCAAATCTGAGGGATCACTGGGAAAGCAAGCATCACAGTCCTTTCATTGTTTGCTAGTCTACTCCCATGGTACATTCAGCAATATGTCTACCTGGATGTCATTTCTTGGCATATGAAGATGGGGATTTGGAATCACCAGGATGGATTTACAGAGCTTGAATCATGTCTGACCAATAGGATTGCCCTCTGCCATAAAATGACAGGATTTGTGGGTGAGAGATCATTGGAATCACCTACCTTAATTTTAGGATGACTCAACAATGTCTCCTGCGGCACCTTTGCACCTAACCTGATCTAAGTTAAAATGTACGTTGGTAAAGTACTAAATGATAAAAAAAACAACACCTCATCTCTGTCATTAGGCTCAAACATGAGCTATTAAGGGCTCACAATCTGGTCACAGCCAAGCAGACAGGTTAGGGGCCCTAGCCTGTTTGCTATCTCTACCAGTAACCTAGCAAAGTGTACAGTGCACCCAGTAAATCTGCAAACACCAGACTTGCAGGTGTAGAAGACACGCTGGGGGGCAGGGTTGCCATTCAGAATAACTTATATAGGGCCAACAGAAATGTCATGAGAGCATAGGCTGAAGACTCACTTACTGGTGAGCAGCTCCACCAAAAGCAAGTTGGAGGTCCTGGTAAGACAGAAACCAGCAGTCCATCTGGCAAAAAAAAGCACAGCCAGCACCTGAGGGAAGCAATTTTTCTGCTTCATGCACAGTCCATTACTCTGTGCTCCTGGGTCTGCTTTTGGATCCACATGATGAAGTGTAAGTGAAGCAAGTTCAGTGAAAGGCCACAAAGACATCTACCAGATGGAACACATGTCCTGTGAGGAGAGGCTGAAAACACAGATTTTTAATATCTAAAGGTAAATTCTAAAAATTATGAGGCCAGGCTTTTCGACAAGGTGCATGAGGGCAGAACAATGTCAACTGTAACCTGGGAAGTTGTAAATATTTATTAGATAACAGGGAAAAAATTACTATAAGGATAAGGAAGCAATGGAGCAGGTGCTCTGAAACATAGTCAAATCTCTGTCTTGAAGCTTTTAAAGATGAAACGGCTGAGGAATACATTTGGTGCAGTTTGAAGCTGCAGTGAGAGCTGCAGATTGAGCTCTGGCCTGAGACAAGTGTCCAGGTGACTGGATACTCAAAGACACAGCAGCAGCCAACGGCTTTAGGAGAAAGAGCAAGAGTTTAAGGTGCTTGGACTGTGAGGGTATAAAAGCCTAACTGACCCTTGTACCAGGTCCCTTCTCGAAGGCACCAGCATGACCTGTTTCTGTCTTACTTCACGGCGAATAAATTGCTTTATGGAACAAGACACCTGAGAGACTGCTAGATGAAACCTAGGGTTGAACTGGGAAGGAAACCCGGTCTGACTGCATGTAAGTGGGGTGTGTGGGGACCCAAGCAGAGCACCCACCAGCTCACTGGAGCTGCCCGTTGTGGAGGAGCTTTGGTCCCAGAAGTGAGTCTCTGGCATTGGGAGTGTGACTGCCACAGAGACTCATGAATGGTCAGGCTGGAAAGTTTTCTTAAGTTTGGAGATCCAGATGGGAGACCTGAGACAAATGCCTTCAAGCCTCCCTTCTCCAAACATCCAACTGCTGGCACCAGGTGAGTTCACCTGGGATCTTGGGAACAGGGAGGAGCTGAAGGGTGAGTGTTAAAATTCACTGAGCAGATTCTGCATAAATTAGAATTTTGTGCAGATTTGCTGAAATAGAAGAATAGGACAAGAATAGGTGCACAGCCTGATCAGCATAAGGCACATAGAGAGGAAGTGCAGAGTCCCTCATCAGGGATGAAGTGTGGGGGCTCGAGTCTCATCTATGATGCAGAAGGGTTTGAAGATCCCTAACACAACTAAACAAAGCACTATGTTGCTTGGTCTGATCTTATGGGGGATGCTGCTTTGTGCAGAAGGACGGACTGGAGAACTGTTTTCTAACCCAAATGAATTTACAAATTTATGTTGTAATTCTATACTTATGCTATGCAGAGCATGCACATTTAAGCTTAATGCCACCAGAAAAACAAGAGAAGCTTCAGGCACACTCAAAACATTCTGTACAAATAATCTGTGTATGTGCAGTAAACTGATTGTCTTCACTAGTCTGTGGATTGTATGCACTTATGCCGATCAAAAGAATTGTGCCAACAAGCGCCCCACAGAACACATCCTTCAGAAGCCTCTACAAGGCTCCTTGACTCACTGGATCAGGGAGACTTCACAACCTTAACCACAATTAATACTAATTCACTTAGCAGCACTGCAGCTATGGGGGGAGCCACAAAAGCCAGAAGCTAATTATAAATAAGACGAGACCACAGGTACAGCATATACCTCATGGCAGATACAACAGTCCCTAATGGTGGAATAAACTCCAGTAAGGAATACTGAATATGCTGCTACTCAACATTTTACCACGTCACTCCACTAAGACAAGGAACGTGCTTTTGTTGTTGCCATATGTTGCTTGTTTGCCTAATGGTTAGACAAAATATTACAGGGATTAGACACACAAACCATTTACAATAAAAGGTCAATTAGGTTGCAAAGTAGTTTTCATTACTTCTTTCTCACTCTTTCCAGGAGCACAAAAAATTATTACTTGTGGCTATAATTTCAACCTTCAGTTGGAACCAATTATCTTCCTATGATGCTTTCACTAATAAAGAAGGTTGTGGCATTCAGGAGTTAGAATTAAGTGGGAAAAAACCCCAAACCAACCAATCAACCAAAAAACCCCTAAACCCAGTAACCACACCACATACAAGGCCTTTTTACCATAGGAGGAGGAGAAAAATAGAGTATTTCACAACACACTCAACTAATCAGCCAAAACTTAAGATTAACTTTTCAACATCAACAGTCCTGCATTTAGTTAAAAAACACCTACTAAAATTTCCATTAAAGCAATAACTTTTCTTTGTGATTCTGTTATGGGTTAATTCCCAATTGACAATTTGAAAAACAAAACCAAAGCCAAATTATTGCGTACCCTCCAGGTGAACAGTGCTGAGTCAGACTATGCTGATGAAAGCTATGCAAAACCTTACACTCATCTCTTTTCCATGAGCAAGTAAGGGCAAAGTAACAGTACAGATAAAAGGTAACAAAAAAACCTAAACCAGGGAGTTTCTTTATGTAGAAACTATGCACTTTAGTAACAAGTACCTCAATGAAGTACCTTCCACCATCTAAGGAAAGGGTCTAAGAGTAAAAAACCCAGCAAGAGCCAAAGCACAAAATAATTGCAACTGTTGTGCTTTAGGTATGTCCCAATTATTTAAGCAGGTAAATTAAGCTAAAAAACAAGCATGGAAAAAAATATCCCTGTTTTCTTTCTCCTTTCACAAAAATAAAACAAGAGTTAACATCAAGGCTGATTTAAGAACCGTGAAAAGGTTCTACCCACGTTTGCTATCACCAGTTTTGTTAATACATGAGGCACACCAGGCAATCATTTTCAAAACAGTTCACCATTGTATTTTGGTCAGCCTTTTAGGCATTGTAGTTTTTTTTTTCTTTAAAGTAAGTAATGTAGAGATGAAAATGCCTGGAATCAAACTGCTGACTATTTTTCAAGACACAAATTAAAATGGGATCACTGTGTAACTTTACAGTGATTTTAGTAATTTTTGGGATTATGGGGTTTACTCCTATTTTAGCTCTCTAGAAAGGTGTGAGCTGTCAAAATATTGTAGCACAATAAGGGTCAAAAAGTTTCCTATTATAATGATTATATCATTCCTTATGGATAAAGCTCTGAGGCACCTGTCAATCTCTAAAATGACCACTTTGTATTGTTTCATCAGTATTTTATCCCAAACCACAGAACTACTAAAAACATCAGACAATTATTTTCCCTTCATTTGGCTTTAGCTTTTGCTGTCATAATTTCACTGTAACAGGTCCTTTCTGGACACAAACTTTTACAGACATCCTTCACACAACAGAAGAAAACCCAGTAAATGCACAAATCCACACTAATTTCTTGGGTATCTTCTTAACACCCATAGGGACAAGGATATTGTTTTATTTTAATCACTGTGAATTCTGTAAGGGAATATTCCAACACTACTTTTCATCTAGAGAACTAACAAGATCTGACAAGAGAGTTTAACTAAGGACTCATGTTTTTAGAGTTAGAAGAGTGACGCTGACATCTGGGAAATAACAATGATGGAGAAAGATAACTGAAAAGCACTACAATACATGACACAACATCATAAAGCAATGTTTTGCTATTAACCATGAGATGCTGTGGCTTTAACTGCCATCCCAGAAGCTGATGAGTCTCTTCCAAGATCAACTAAGTCTAGGTTACTCAAGGAATTTGTCACAAATTCCAGGAACACTTACTGGGAGTGGGTACTATAGGAAGCCAGTAGAAGTTCTAAATATATGCATATATTATTAAATATGTTAGTCAGAAGAAAATGGCAATGACATAGGAATATGTTGATGACACTCAGGTTTGGAGGACAGTAACAACTGTCACTGGAATCTGCAGAGTTGCTGCATTAAAAAAAAAAAAAAGAAAGGCTACTCTGTACCTTCTAGGTACTAACGCAGCCTGAGGAATGAGTGAGATTTGACCAGCTGTGGTGGACAAAGTGAAAGTGACACTGTGAGGCTGATGAGGAATAAAAGATTTGAATAGACAGCAAAAACCACCTCTACCACTTAATGCACCCAACTACCATTACCAACCTGAACCACACTACCACACTTCAGTTTGTCCATCTGAACTCTATCAGGGAAAACTAGGAATACGAATACTAAGCAGAAAGTACAGGACAACTGTCCTTAGGGCTCTAATTCTATGGCTATATTGGAAACTATGATTTTACTGTGGCAGTTTTACCAATGAAACTTATGTTCAAAGATGAACATACCTCATGATTGGCTTAACACCATACCACACTTTGGCCAGACCATGCCCAGAAAGGGCTGACAGTAGATCCTGAGACACCACAGATGAAGCAACTATACACTGTCACCCGAAAGACCCTTCAATACTCAGGTACCCAGAATACACCTCTGCTCTCTACTCTGAAAACTACCATAGCCAAATTTATAACTGAAAAAAAAAAACCCAAAACCAAACCTGGCAGAGCACTTACAGGTACAGAAGAGCTGTATTTCAGGACTTTTCCAATCTTTGGGGGACAAACATATCCTCACTCAGATGACAGGTTGTTTTTGTGTTATGTGAGTCCTTCACCTAACCTTATCCATTACATAGAACCATTATTTTTCATGGTCTTGCATGTATGCAGAAGACCAATCAGAAGAACTGAGTCAAAAATGCAGCCAGAGCAGCTTTATATGTCTGGCAGCACTGATCTCTCACACTGCCAAACCTCTTTAACTGTCTGAATTCCAAAGATAGCTATAAATTGTCCAGCTGCACTGTTTTACCTGAATTTTGTGACTTCCAAGTAAGAATTAGGCTAAAAACAAACGTACTTTCATTTCTGATCTACAGATTTCAACTCTTCAGCAGAACCCAAAGATAATGCACCAGGTAAACATACAGAAAAACATATTACATGCCTGAATTAATTTTAAGAATAGATGTTGGTGTGTATTTGCTTTGTTTTTCCTCTCACTTTCAAATAATAGACACTAGATTTCTTCGGTTGTTAACTTCACCAATCTGGAAAGACCTGAATTTAAACATTAACAAATGTTAAAGCATCGCTAAGTGTTTCAAAAAATAAATACTAAGAATTGCAATTATACAGTAAAAAAATTTACAAGTGTTGGAAGAAAACACAAAAAAGTTAAATTTTAAAAACATTTTTCTTTGCAATGTGCAAAACAAACCTAGTATAGCTGATAAATTGATAAATGTTGAAAACTAAAAAAAAAAATATATAAAACCAGCTATTATACCTTCAGTCATTGTGTATTTTAAAGGAAAAAAAAAAACAAAACAACTTCTGATTTGACTAGTCTTTTCAGATTTTTTACTTTCCTTGTTTCTCCCCTTTGAAAGGCCTTCCAAAAGCTCCAGTGGGAAGCGGGGGTGGGGGGTGGTGGGGGGAGGTGGGGGGGGTGGTAGTAAAATAAAAAGCAATAGTTAAGTAAATATTTAGAAAACTATCTTCCCCACCAAGTTATTTCAAAATCACTACAGAAACAAAAAATACTGGCTGGAAATTTCCATGTTATTTCTTGTTTTTCTCTCACGTGCTTTTTGTGTGGGCTTTCCTGGGTTATGTCCAAGATTTACAGCTATTCCAAGCAACAGTGCTGGGATTTCACAGTTACTGCAACTGATGCAAGAAGCCTCATAGGAATGATCTCACTCCACATTAACCAAAGAGTTCTCTACTTATTTTTAACAGAGCATTTCAAGAAACATAAAGCTTCTTTCAGAATATGAAAACCCCAGAACATTAAAATCCAAATACTGTTGTCAGGAACTGCTTAAGTATCTGCAAGGCAAAAATTCTTTAGCCACCTAATAAATGTTCATAATAGATTCTGAATCCTTTAAAAAAACAGTAGTAAGATGTATGTCAATCTCTACAAAAAAAAGTTAAACTCAGGATAATCAACCTTTTACAGAAGGGTCAGTCTTTGCAAACATCTCAAGTAAGAAGTTAAGGTGTAGAAAATTTGTCAGAGTTTGCCCAATATCTCCTGGATGCCAAGAAAAAGTCTTCTGAAAAAATCCAAAGACCAAACTCTGAAAACAGATGGCAAAGCAAGGAAACATGAGTACTACTTGTTATTTAGAGAAGTTAATGAGATTTTTAATCATAAACATAACTAACATGAAAATTATTTACTCCTCTCCCCAAAAGCCCATGTGACACAAAGATTCAAACAGGATTACATTTGATATGTGTGGTGACTAGACGCAAGCAGACATTTCTTCATGTGCTACCAAGACAAGAAAACAACCAAATGAACATAGAAAATACACAGTGATCTGAATTAAGTTATTAAGTAAAGAAAATCTAAAACTGATTGTGACACAGCCTTTATTTAATGCCACTGAATATGTAAGATTGGACACTATCATTGTCTCCCTGGGTGCGAGATGTCAATGGAGTTTTGCGCAGCTCTTTCCAGCCACAGCCAATTCTACAGTGCTTAGCCTAACAACGAGTATTTTGTCTCAATTCTCAGGTTGGCAAACCCTTAGAGAACTAGGTTTCAAATGTAGTATCTAAATTTGCAGCCTTGTCAGTATCACCATATTGTGCTCCTTTAGCTCCAATGCAACACTCACAGGTAGTCTCATCAGAGTGAGAACAATCCGCCCACAGAATGATTACTAGAGAGAGAGCGCCAGAACTATGACTGAAAGCTACTGTAATACAGCCCTAATGTAATATCCACTGAAGCCAATTTGGCAACTGGATCAGTCTATCACAGACCAACTAGTTAATTTCATAGCAATCATCTAATTAGGTCCAAATCTTTGTGCAGAAGTCTGAGTGCCCCACAAAATGGGTACTAACACACAGAAATATGCAAATAAAGCACTGGAGCCTAGAGTTACCTGCCTGAAACTCCAGCTGTACAATTGATTCGAGAAGCTGAGCTTTCAAGCATATATCCTTTTTCTGATCTGTCTTCACTTGGGTGCTAACTTTTTTAAAAATAGATATAAATTCAGGCTTCTTCAGAAATGACAGTGTCCTGCAGATTTTCTCTTTGAAGTACCTAACAAGTGTGGACACCTTTCCACCTTGAACAGCGTATTTTAAAGAAACCAGACAAATTCCCATTTTATAAAAGACTATCAAATGGCTGTATCCAAACCGGACATAAAAGGTCCTAACCTTCTGCTCTTCATCACTGCTTTCCTTTATTTAAGAGTCTTGCCGCAGAAAACGTGGCTAACAGTTTCAACCTGATATCTTGCCTGAGAGAAAAATTATTCAGGTAATTAAACACAACAGGACAAAACACTTCACCAATGATCCAGAAGACTCTGCTGGTCCTTTAATCCATGACAGAGTTTACACTTTAAACCTGCACACAAGATGAGAGTCTTAGACTACAAACTTTCCAGCCTTCTTCCCACTAAACATCAGTTATCCCTTCAGCATTTTAGACAGAAAATATTAAACTTCATCCACAATTAATGTTGACTTCATTGATATTTGATAGTGTTAGCTGTAAAAAATTATGTTCTCACATAAATAAAATCAATTCAGTTTGGTAAGTAAAAATTTGAACAGAATGGCCCAGGTTCTAATATATGAGCGCCAGTCTGCTTTCACGGCTCTCCCTTTTGGCAGGTAAGAAGAGAAAACAGGTAGCGTATCAGTTTCAACAATGAACAACTTTTGCTACTTATGCTTCAAGTAAAGTATGGGATGTCTATTTCAGTTTATTTGGCCTTCTCTCACAGTGTTACTTTAGTCGTAACAATCATGTAGCAGAGTAATTAGAGCCTAAACTGTAACTATACATTCTAATTGATGGAATAAATAACTGAAGTTGCTATTTTAACCACATGGGTAGTTTATATCAAGTACTGAATAAAACCATCACAAAAGAACAAACAAGAAATTTATGCATACACAGTAGTATTGAGACTCAGATGGGTTGCTCTCTTGCCTCATCCTACCATTACTATTTCACCATATATTCATTTGTAATCCCACACATCACTAACACTCATCTTCTCAAACTCTCAGAACCAGAAAGAACTTGATGCATGTCCCAACTATGCTATCAGTTAGTGGGGTGACCAATATCAAATTCTGATTGTTGCCATGCCTGGAAAACAGGTAAAATCCTCTCTGCATGTGCACAGTGCTTTGGGTCAATGATTTCTAGAATTCTGACAGGCTTGTCTTTAAAGAGGATGTAAGGCCTTAGCTAACGAGAAACCTAGGTATTGCATGGGAGCTGACATTATAAGAAATAAATCTCAATGCAAGAACACTTTTGCCATAATTATTTTCACAAACACATAGAATTAAGCAATTAAAAATATGAAACTATTTTTAAGTAATGGGTTGCAATTTCTATCACCTAGGATCTGAGATAAAATTTATCTCCACATTAGTGACAATAGTGACTGTAACATTCACTACCTTATTCATATTAACTACCATGATAGAATAGGGACTTTGAAAGTCTGTGAATATTCTTCAGCTGCACAGCATAACATAAAATCAATTTCTGTTCTTAGTTCTGCATTTATTATAAATCCAGTGAAACTGACAATACATTTTATTCATGGCTTTCTCCCAAAGTAGTGAAAATGAATTTGAATCCATTTTATTAGAATACATTAGAAAAGCTCTATGCCTTTTTCTTTACATTATAAATATTAAGCTTTATTTTAAATGTGTTAGAGTCTAATGTATGAATGCTGCTTGGAAAAGTAGTATCTATCAATGTAACTCCTATTCATGGGCCTTTGTAAACAAGAAATTGCCCTCTGACCATCTTATCAGTGATAAATAATGTCTGCAGAATGCTTCATCTGGCTACGTATTTCCCAGGGACTAAAAGTCTACATGGCTTCAAAAACTACTGTATAAGATCAAAGAAAAAAAAAAAAACAAAAAAATTTTGTGTCTGTCAAGCACAAAGGCAACATTTCTACCCAAGGGAATTCTTGAGCCACAGATGCCTGGAGAGAATATTCTAGGGAAGGATCACTGCAAGCTTTCCCTATCCTAGTCCTCTCTAGGCACTTCCCTATCCTGGTTCTCTCTAGGCACTTACCAGTAGAAACTTTGGTATAGCTTGGTAAGGCATTTATAATGTTCTCATAGGTGTTCTTCAGAGTGATTCAGAATTCACTCTGCAACAGACAGAGCTGATGTAAAACAAAAATATATATTTCATGAGACTCGACAGCTTTGCCACACACTCATACCAGTTATTACTAACTGCTCTAACACCATTTAAAGATTTTAGAAAACTGTTTCCTACTTGACTGCCAACAGTAATCAAATCATTAACATAAATCACAACTGTTCTCTTACTCTGTTGTTATTATTTACCTTGACTGACAGGGTAATCATCCTTCCAGCCAGGTATGTCAAGCCTTTATACACAATCACCCACCATCTACAGGTTGACTTGTTTCTATCTCTGAACTAGCAGCACTCCATAGCCACAGAACTATATTAGCCTCAGCACTTTAAAAGTAATTCGTGGATATAATAGAAATAAAACAGCTCAATATATATGCTGTCACTCTCGATGATCCAAGACTCAGTTCTGGTTCCACTGAAAAGGCAGAAAACTTTGGTCCCAGTTTTTTCATATTATTTTAAACAACTTTCCTCCAAATGTAGCATCTGGTAATACTGAAGGATAAAGGTGATGCACACAGGAAATACTATCACGATGGACCTACTTAAAATTACAAAAAAATTTATGTTTACATTCTTCCCAGGACAAATCGTGCAGCGATTTTTTTAAAAGTCCCCACAAGCGTATGAAGACACTAAAACTGCAGCCTTTGCTATCGCCACAGCTCATCACACACACAGTTATTTTAAACCCCGTCAAACCCTCTACGCAACCGCGCAGCCCTTGCACAGCCGGTGACACGCATCACAAGCACGGCAGCTCCGAGCGAGTCGAGCCGCGGAGGACGGAGGAGGTGGCTGGCCCCGAGGGCACTGACAGGAGCGTCCCGGCGGCTCCTCTCAGCCGCAGCAGCCCGGTCCGAGCCTTCCTCACAGAAACTTCAGGGAAATCCCTGCAAGAGCCGGCGAGTGCCCAGCCGCGGAGGGGGCAGCCGGTGGCATCGCGGCAGGGGCTGCACCTGCCCCGCTCCTCAGTTCTCCGCCGGCGCCTGTCGTGAGGTTTGGCCCCGTGAGATGATAAAATTAAAAAAAAAATAAATAAAAGAGAGAAGTTGTTGACGTTTCTGTTCACTGCCACGATGTGAAACCGGAAGCCCAAGGTACCGACTTCGGGCCTCCCGCCCGGTTATGCAAGGCAAAGCCGCCCCGACGGAGGGCGAGCCCCGCGGCCCCCGCGGCGACGGCGAGGACGAGACACCTCCGCGGGGCCGGGCAGCTGCCCAGTCCTGCCCTCCCCAGCCGTCTCGCCCCGAGCGCTGCTTTCCCTGTGCGCAGGTACCTGATCCCTGCCCGGAGGGAGCCCAGGGGACCCCTAAGCGCTGCCCGCCCGTGCCGCCGCCACCTGCTCCAGGTGTTGCGCAGCGCCCGCCCTCCGCCGAGCCCCCGCGGCTGCCCCGCCGAGGAGGGTGGGACGCGGCGCTTGCACGGCGAAGAGGAAGAGAAACAAGTCCAAACGCTGCCTCCCCCCCGCCCCGGGCGCTCGCTCTGCCGCCTCCTCCGGAGCACAACAACAACACACGGCGGGTCGGACACGGCCCCGGGGCCGGCGGCGGCGGTGGGGAGGCCCCGGCGGCCCCTCTCCCTTCCCCTCCACGGAGCCGCCCGGAGGAAAGAAAACCGTACAAACCAAACAAAAGAAAACCCCACAAAATAAGAGAGAAATTAGTAAATCACAACGCACCCGGCACGTCCTCCTGGGCTGCGGCGTTCCGGGGGCTGCATGCAGCGGGCCGGGACAGCCGAGGTGCGAGAGGGAAGCGCGCACACACCTCCTGCCCCGCCAGGTGCGGGGAGAGGCAGGGATGGAGCCGGGAGAGGGAGGGGGGAACCTCCGCGCCGCGTTCCGCCGCCGCCGCACAGCCGCGCCTCCTCGCCGGCGAGGAGCTGCCCGCGCTCGGTGTCGGCGCTGTGTGGTTTATTCCCCTGCTTCTTGCTGACCCCGGCCCTCCCCTTGGAAGCCGGGCGGCTGGCCCCGGGTACCTGCGCGGGAGGTGTGCCCGGCAGCTGCCGGCGCCCGCCCGCCCCTTGGCAGCCGCCGGCAACCAGGAAGGAGCAGAGGCCGAGGGCGGCCGCCGTGCCCGGGGGCGGAGGCAGGGCAGGGACCCCCGGGAGCGATGGAGGGTCACAGACCCGTTAATTTGCACGGGGCAGGCACCGCTCTCCTGATGAGTAAGAGACGCGAGTGGGTCTGGGCCACTCGGAGCTGGGTTTGGCCATGGCAAGGCGAGCGGTGGCAACTTGGCTGCCGTGCCCGCCCGGGGCTCGCCGCTCTCTCGGGTCGGGCTGCCGTGGGCAGGTAACTGCCGGACGTAGCTGGGCATATACTGGGATCCTTATAAAGCCGACTCCAGGGGAGGAAAAGGTGTCTGCAGTTTTAGGCTCAAAGTCACACACGAGCCACAGAGAGAGAGAGTAACGCCGTGCTCTGCCTGGCCCGAGTCCCGTCATGTATATCTCCATTTTGACGGGAACCGCACACAGTCCAGTGGGCTTTCCTGCAGCCCATGCCTGTCACTTCAGCGTGAGGCACAGGCAAACATCGGCCACCTTCGTGAAATGAAGTTTCATAGCACGAGCCCGGAGGGTCGGGCTGTTTGGGGTTTACAGGGACTAGAAATGGCTTTTGCATTTCACTTGAGGTCTAGAGGTCAGCTCACTTGAATGAATACTTTAGGCAAATGCTCTTTCCATCCAGTGTGAAAATGCAAAAGTACCAAGTAAATTTATAACTAATTTATAACTTTTTTAAAAGAAGTCCCTTTATTTGGAAAGTTCATTGGTGATTACTGTTATCTTTTGCACTTGTGTCATGTTTAAACTACAAGATGGAGAGTTACTAAGCCACACTAGTTCTCATTATATATACCTTTTTCTTTTGTCTTGCTATTCATCTTTGAAGATGGAGAAGGTCTTGGAAAAGTATTTGGGGCCAGATTAGGAACTCTGTGTTCTTATCGATAAACAGGTATTTGGGTAAATATTTCCATTGTAAGAAAGGAACATCTACCATCCTAATTCCTTACAGCACAAAGTGAGAAGTTTCCAATGTTAGTCTTCATTATATATATGAAGACTACCATGCAGCATACTAAAGCATGAAGATAAAATGCTGGACTGTGAGTTAGAAAGCATTGCAGAAGAAAGGAAGGTTTGCAGAGGAAAAGAATGGTTGAACCATTATAAGCAATTCAAAGTCTGGGAATTTTATATTAAGAATCCATAAAACCTCTTTCCTCACTCTCCTTCACTGGCAAAAAGGTATCACTTTCTTTTGTTGGAAATTTCAGGTGCTCATTAAATGATTTTGTTACGTTAGCTTTATGTGTGGGTTTTTTTGACTTTTAAATGGTAACTTTGTTTAAAAATATCAGAAAAAGAAACCAATGTTTAACAACTTTGAAAGATAACACTCAATTTCAGTTTTCAGGTGGTCATCTCTACCTTTTTCACATAAAAATCTCAGGGGAAAATTAGATCCAAAAATCACATCTGATCATACTCTCTCAGAAGGCAGATTAATAAAATATGATAATGAGATTAGAACCCCAATCTTGCATTCTGCCATATTTAATGTAGATTTGAGCTACGATAATTATACTGCACAGCAGTGAGTCATGTATTTACACATGTGAACTTCTTTACATAGAAATGTGCATGCAGAAATTATACATATATATATACATCTATACATATAGACATATAGATACACACACACACACACACGCACACATATATATACACGTGTGTGTCTCCATACAATTATGCATGGTTACTCTGTTGAGGCCTAAAGGTATATAAAGGTGTGAAGAGACACACAATTACGGAATCTGGACAGAATGCAAAGGATAAAAACCTGGAAAAATTATTGCCTTTGTACATCTGTGTTACCTGGCATAGCTGCAACAGCTCTCTCTTCATGTGTTGAACATCTCCCTCCTGTTCAATTTGTAGTTTCCCTTATTGTTCCAGGATCTTTGTATGTAAGCAGATGTCAGTATGCTCACTTACATATACTCTTCTTTTTAAATACTCCACCCACTATTTCACCCCTGGTCTTTGGGACACTGTGAAGAGTTCTATCTGAATAAATGAAAGCATGAAAACAAGTGATACAGGAAAATTAATCTTGATTTTTTATTTAAATTAACTGTCCAGTAAAAATTGCTTGAGTCAAGTAGGAAGTGCTCCTTTATGCAAGTGAGAGAAAGGGAATGAAAGGAGAGCAGAATTTGCACAATATTTCATATGTACTTTTATATCACATGTGGCCATTTGTTATTCTTCATGAGAAACAGTTGACCTTACTGGCCAATAGGTTAGACTTATTAAGAAAACTAAAGTTTAGGTGTGAAAGCCTCATAATGTGTGACCAGAACAATGTCATATAAACTCAAAGAATTAATTAAAATGTACTGAATGCTATTGAATTAAGATGAAAGAAGAGCTATTCACTTTCAAGAACTGCAAATGGCGAATGGCAAAATATTGTAATGAGGAACCATCATTGAGACAGTGGAGATTGCCATTGTAAGATTAACGATATCAGGCCCTACATGCAGAGGAAACATAATCTAGACCTAATTAGGAACCATTTGAAATTTTTTATGAGTGGACCTTCACTGAACTTCAGATGATAACACTTTCATTTAAGTCTTAGAATCAAGTCTTAAATTTAAAGACTTCTGATGTTGCTGTATTTTCACCAAAAAATTTATTATGTGTGAGTCCTTGAAAAAACAACACAATGCTTACCCTGTTTTATAAGCAGAATCAGACAAGTTGTTGATACCATCTTTTTCCAAGAAGACTCTGATACAAGAGCATTGTCTCAGCAAGTATTTGTTTGAGTAATGTCAGACTGTCTATTTAGGCAAATGGGACACCATTATCTGCAGATGCTGAGATCTATCACAAACAGGGAGGTATGTGTTAGTAATAAATGTATCCCAAAGTTAGACTTCATTGCTAAGAAATTTCTATATAGTCACTGTTTCTATAAGCCACCATTTCTGAAGACTTTGAACCTTAATAAAAGTGGATTTTTAACTTCTCAATGAACCTTGAGAATCAGGGAGGTGTTCTGCAGCCACAAGGGGACTGACACTCTTCAGAAATCTTGTCAGAACTGATTGTTTCTTACTAGCTATGGATATTAAGGCATTTGACCGTATTGTAAACATGCATTGTAAAGAAAATCTTTCTCCTGCTGCATGATAGTTCCCTACGGGGGGGATACAACAGTGGATGAATGACAATATAATAGGTATTGAAAGTCCTTGAAAATATATCTTTGCCTGAATGAGAAAATAAAGCAATTGTTTACAGAAATGCATATGATGATCCATCTTAGAACAGAAATAACCTGTCAGTGATCAAAAATTTTTGTTGGGAATTGTTTACCTAAATATTTCATCTTCAATTTCTAAAGCATTTTTCAAGAGGTGAGCATTATTTTTATGGCACCACCAATATCCTGTTTGCCAAGAGATCAAAAGGTAGTTGTAGTAGCTGCAGCAGACCATGAAGATGAACGTAGCAGGCTTCATCTCATGTACTGCTGCAATATAGGTCAAAGAAGTCCTATGATAAAAGGTTTTTACTCTTCTGCTTCTTCTAACAGGAAGTCTGGCTAATGGAAAAAGTTGGTCAAAAATATTTGATGTGTTCAAGTGCTATTAAGCACATTTCCGGGCTTCTACTTTTCACTTGCACTTAATCAGTAGAGAAAACATGCCTGATGTGTGCAGTTCATTTACAAATGAACAAATGGAAAATAAGCCTGTATATAAATACCTCTTATACAAATTAAAATGTCTGAATTCTTACTAATTACTTGGTGCTAATAAAGCCAAGATCATGAGTTCAATCCTCTGTATGGATTCACTTAAGAGCTGGACTCGATGATCCTTGTCGGTCCTTTCCAACTCAGAATATTCTGTGATTCTGTGAATCCACATACAGATGTGTGCACACACAGAGATAGACTTGAATATAATATATTTATATTCATCTTTTCTTAAGCCATGATAGAGTGTGTTAAAGGTGTCTGTGGGCAGACAAAAAGCTAACTTGAAGTGAGACAGAAATTGATATATACAGGACTCTAACTACTTTGAATCTCTGTTCTCCTTATCTTCCTCTTTTTACTTATTTTGCCTTGGGTCTTATATTGCATGTTTTCAGAAGTGGAACTCCTTGTTGCATTGACCAGAATAACAATTCCTGTTTCAGTGTAGATGCTTTTAAAATAACAGTCCTTGCTCAGCTCATTGTCAAAGGAAGTTCTGTCCAGTTGTGCCTCCATTTGCAATATCCATTTTCTCAATGCAACACCCACAGAATGCTGAAGTGCTGTTTTATTTCTAAGGCCAGTTGATGGCAGTCATTTGGAGAAATCATCTTTATTCCAGAGATGTAAAATAACTAACATCTATCACATTGAACTTGGAAACAAGTGTAACATCCAGGGGTGTCCAGTTGGAAGTCCTTTTACTTTTCTTCATGAAAAAAAAACCCAAAGAATGCTTTTGTTCAGCTTTAAAAAATGAAGATTTACAAGTTCCAAAGTGCTAAAAAGGGTAATTGGAAAAAAATGAACAAATTTAGAACATAAAGACAGATTTATTGTATTTCTCAAGAAGAATGCCTGACATACACAATCAAATAACTTTTTTGTTATTCTTTATATAATCATAAAATGCTGACATTTGAACTTCCAAGTTCATTTTTATGTGGGTAATAAAAGAGGTATTAAAATATGTGATATAAGATAATGACAATATTTTTTTTCACCATAGCATAATCCTTGAAATGAAAATTCGAAAACACTAGGATCTGTATTACACGCAATTTGTGATCACCTAGCTCTTGAATTCAGTGCAATTTGGGACTAAATCACAGAAAGTGATATGTCTCTGCAACAGAATCTAATGTGTGCTCACATCAGTTTTACACTAAGTAAAACATTCTTTAAATCTCAAACCTGATAGCCATCATTATAGTTTCTCTTATTCCAAAACAGAGAAGCTGTAGTCACTGTGTGGGCAGACATCTACAAAGCTCTTCTTTATTGCTATTCAATGTGTTTCCAACAAGAGGAAGTCAACCAGTCTCACACATAAAACTTACTCCAGAGTGCCTGAACACAGCTGCGGCAGTACCAGCACAGAAAAAACAGAAAACATTTTTAATAACTGAACCAAGGCCTTCCCCTTCACACTACAAAACCCAATCTCCTACTACAAAAAACAGTCCCATTTTGCAGCTGGGGTTCAGCTTCATAGGATATCATGCAAATTTTCTGATTTGCTAATACATAATCTAGAGGGTTCTGAAAACAACAGCAGTTTTCAGAACAAATCTATGCGCAGTGCACAATTATAAGGCATGTATTTGCTTGCACTGCCTTTTCTTTTTCCCCCACTGGGAAATACTTTTCTCTTTCATACATGGTAGCCTGCACACCACTCCCTTATCTTTTCTTTATGTTGGAGTAGATTAAATAGCGAGTGCAATATAAATAAGAAGGAATTTTATCAACTATGCTTACAATACTTGTTAATGGATTTCACATAACTTTGATCTGCTACCAACTTTAGTTCAAGTTGTCATTCTGCCCCCTAAACTCTACATTTACAAAGTGTTTAATTTATGAAATTGAAGGTGAACAACAAAAGGAAATAACTTGCACTTGTAAAGTTAGATTTTAGAAAGGAGGGCACAGTATCCTTGCAGGGTGTTGTGTCAGAAGGGTGTTGAGCTCCAGAAAACATGAATGTCAGTAGTATTTTAAAATGAGCTCAAAAGTATTGCAATTTATGACCACTTCTGACCAGAAGGTATGTATTGACTTATGCTATGGAGTAAGCAAATAGTCAAGTAGAAAGAGAGAGGCTTTCAGTAGCAGTTCATTGCTTTACAGTATGTGCTGTCCTGCATTTCTTAATGTTGGAGTTTAGCCTAAATTCAGAGATAGCGGACAGAAGGATGATTCAAACGTCAATCAGAAAGTGCTTCAGGTTTATGCACCTAATCAAGATAACCATAGTAAAAGATTGTTATTTGGACTGGCCACGAAAAAAATGGTGAAAATAAGAATGGTGGAGAAGTCTGAATCTATTAAAACAGATACAATATTCAGTAACTACTGTCAATAAAGCTCTGATCTTGTGTTCATGAACAATGATAGATTGAATATTATTTTCTTCAATTACCATCTTTACAGTCACAATTCAACAAGACTCAACTAAGAAAAGCTACAGCCTCCAAACATTCAGATAATACATGACTATCCTGCATGTTTCAAATGGTCTTGAGCAAGTTTATTGCTATCCCATGCCTCCACAGCCAATATTGAAAAATTCAGCTTTGATAATTTCTGAAGCTGACTATGCCAAGCTCTCTATTTCTTGGCTAAAACAAATGTAAGGTATGATAGAACAATGCAACCTAATATTCATTTTAACCTGTATGGTAGATCTAAACTCTAAATAGTAACAACCCATGCAGATTTTTAGACATACACTGCAAACCCTAAGCTTGCTTTCTTGTTTTTACACAAAGAAAGCAACTTTCTGTACAATCCTAGTATATGAAATAGCTTAAACA
This sequence comes from Pithys albifrons albifrons, assembly GCF_047495875.1. Classification (NCBI taxonomy): domain Eukaryota; kingdom Metazoa; phylum Chordata; class Aves; order Passeriformes; family Thamnophilidae; genus Pithys; species Pithys albifrons. The sequence continues at coordinate 90,380,674 of NC_092461.1, forward strand.
ATGTTTTGGAGGTGAGTATAACCCAAATAAACTGTTTCCCTAAGCAACTGAAATTTGACAAAATTTTAGGTGGGCAAAGCTGAGTCTTCCAGTGGGTGCTATTAACCAAGTAGCAATACTTCCAGGTGTATCTATGATCTAGCTTGTTGCTACTTACTTGGTATTTTATAATGTATTTGATACAAATCTCTTGTAAAAATTATATGCAGTTAAAAAACAGGAGTAAATTGATCCAGCTCCCCAAAATATACTACTGTATAGATTTTAAGTGATTCTCTGATCTCTGTCACAATGACAACAATACAGCTTCTTTGTGTTTAGTTGCTTTAAGTATTAAAGCTGCCTCTTGAAAGTGAAAGAACAAGCTGCTCAGAGACAGTAACAGTCTACAACATTCCTGGTAAATTTTTCCATTTGTAGTAAGTTCTAGTTACTAGTATGAAACTTTAGTTTCATTAACAGGGAAAAAAATAATAAATGTGAAATGAACAAATAGCTAGGTAGTATGATAGATGGTGCCAGTAAGAGGAGGTACACTTAAAAATAAAAATACATAACACAAAAAACCCCTCCAAACAATATGACATTTTATTAAAAACCCTATAGTTCAGAGGGAACTCAGGCTTGACAAGATAGAGCACTTAGTGTGTATTCCATGAATAGAAGATTTGCTTGAGCATAATTTCCAATGAAAACGGTTCATAGCTCAGAATTTGCTGATTCTATGGGAGAAATAATTGGCAGCAATTAACTGGATTTATCTGTCAGATAAGCTCTATCTGATTCTTAGCTACTGATCATTAGCAAACAGACTAACTGAAAATTCACTTAATACTAGCTAGTTTTACTGCTTATGTAAAGAATACTTAAATATTATGAGACGAATGAACAGTTAGGATTTGGTCAAGCAAAGAGTGATTGTACTTGTTAACACAAGTTTGTTTTGAGAAAAAAGTTCTAAACTTATATGAAGGCTCACTTTTTACACAATCCAGTTATATAAGATGTTTTCTTCTATGTACAAGCTACTACCATGCATCCATGTCCACTACTTCATGTAATGATCACTGGTACAAGTATATGGATAGCGATTTTTGAGAAGAGGAGCCTAAAATGGGCTTTTTAGTCCATATTAAAACACTTAAATAAATGACCTGATTTGCAGTAGCAGCATACTTCCACAACAGCCAGTGTGATATCAGTGGGGGTTCTTGAATGCTTAGAAACTAAAGGAAAATTTGGGATTCAGATGCATTTCAACAGGGACCCCCCCCCACTGTCTGTTCATATTCCTTTTTGTTTAATATAAGCTACATAAAAAGGATGTCCATAAAATGGGTGGAAGATGCCAATTGAGAAAGGATGCAAGTTGATAGGAGAAGATGAAAATATTGAAGAAATGAAACTCTAACTCTTTCCTGGGTAGTGCCTTTATGAAAGGGAAAACAAAGGCACTAAAACAAATAGGGAGTAGGCAGCAGTACTGCAGGAAATGTCTGGGGTTTACATGTATATCATTAACTTCCTTAGACAAGGGGTGAATCTGTAAATCTTTCAGTGTATAAAGACTTTTATAAGCAGGAAAAATAACAGCAAAAAGAAGGTAGCTCCATTTGTAGCAAAAATGTTTAGAGATGGGGGCACTAAATAAATGCATGGGCTGAAGAACTAGGATGAGGTCCACCTCCCAAGGCCTCAGACATGTTCTGTCTTCTGCAGTGCTCAGGTACAATCAGTGATCTAAGGGTGATCTGTGGGGATCAAAACTCAACCTCTTGAATTTGCTTATTGATGTCTCTGTAGTTCTCAAACTCTGACATCTGCACTACTTGTGGCCTGTATGCCATAAAAGCCACACACAAGATCTTTTTGGTAGTCCAAAATATCCTGATAAGGACTAAGAAGAGGCATGATGGTTTTTGCTGAGTTAAGGAAGGCAACCATAATGCCAGACCACAACTGATGTTACTTGCAGCTGTGACAGTTTTTAGTTGCAACACTGAGGGGTCCAAATAGCTGGCAAAGCTTTTCATAAGATTAAATATTGAGAAGAAATTTTTGTGTTCAATTTCTTATACAAGTCCAGTGCAGGGGCTCAGTGATGGAGCTGAAAGAGCTATTTGTCAGACTAAGTATCTTCTTTCTGTTATTTTTTCCTAATTAGAACTGATTTTTGAAGATTAGTTTTCCTAAAACTGGTAATCAAAATACTGCGTACAGTTGGGCTATCTGTGCTCCAGTACTACTTAGCTGAAACAAGAGTGTTTGTGCATGTAAATGACTGCCACTAAGAGGAGGGGTGGCAGCAACGCTGAAGGGGAAAAACTATCATTTTGAATATTGCATAAATGACTGAATATGTACATATTTAGTGGGATGGAACGTCCAGTGTTCAGTGTTTTAGAAGTATGTCCTTTTACTAAAATAAAGAAAATGACAACTATACTCAATTGTTGTACAGCTTACACAGCTGCAGAAAGACAGAAATCTGATGCATCATAGAGAGAAGTGCTGTAAACTGGAAACTTGACGTTTGAAGGGAAGTGTCGTAGTTCAGCAGGAGGGACCAGTTAACCCTGTGTAGGGGTGATCAAAGCTGTGTATTCTACCCCCTCTATTCATTCCCCAAGGACAATGGACCATTAGCAGCAGCTGCCCAGGGAGCCATTATCACCTTCACACCCAGCCTGAGGGGGCGTGGCTGAAAATGGGCCATCAACAGTTCAACAATACCCCAAGACTACCAGAGTTAATCACCCATTGTGTGAGTTCCCGCCCTGGGGGAGGGACTGGGTGCTCCCTGAGGGTACATAAGTGGTGGGTAAGAAGACCTTGGGAACTTCTCGTTGGATCCAGAGGAGCAGCAGGACCTCAACAGGAGGAGATCACCGCTCTTGACCAGACTACAGCCATCACCTGCACCAACAGGTTTCTCACTTCTTTTTTTGCTTTGGACTTGGGGGAACCCTTTGGGTTTGTGTCCCAGGACACCGAGTTATACTGCTAGGTTTTATGAGTTGAAAGGAATTTCTCTTTGTGTCAGTGTATTTATTGTAATATTATTATTAAATTTTAGCCTCTGACTTATAATCTCTCTCATGGTGAGTTCATTTACCCTTCTGGTTCACCTTTAAACCAGCACAGGAAGAAATACTTAAAATAGAGAACAAGAGAATAAAAGTGCTAGTTACTTACCTGCACTAAGCTGAAGAAGAAACAAAGGAAACCAAACAGATCAAGATGTTTTTTATAAATGCTTTTTAAACTTACAGGCAGCACCTCCACTGGGAAACATACAAATTCAACAAGTCAATGAGTTTAGAATTCAAGTGAGTATACTTAAAAATTGTAGTATATTTTAGTAATTTCATAAAAATAGTTGAATCTTAAATTTTCAGCCCAAAGGGTTCAGTCCTGTGTACATGTTTGGAAAAGTCTTTATAAATTAATAAATCTGTGAAGGCCAAAATCTATAGTTATAAGTTGTAATTATTTAGTAATACATGTAAGTTATTGGAAAAACTAATCAGACCTGAACAGCTGCCAGTGGCTGAAACTATCCCAGTAAAAATGCCAGTGTGAGAAATTTTTTGACCAGGCATATCTATGTCTCAGCTTTAGCCCAAGGAAGTCTTTGAAAATACCTCTGGTTTAGTTGTCCCTATTGTGCTAATAGTGCATGTTGTCTTTGGCCTTGTGTAAGCTTTTCTTCACGTGCCATAAACTATTGTATCTCTGTCATTAAATTTTGGGTTTGGTACAAGAGTGATTGATGGCTAGGTTTCTCTTCCACAATTTTCCATCAAGCCCATTGAAAACTTGCAAGTTCATGAAGAGTGGTTTTCTAAATATATCTGAAACACTTTTCAAATTAAACACTTAATAATAAACTGCTAAAATAATTTTAAAATAGCAATTTTAATATTATAAGTAAAAATATTCATTTTACTTGGAAATCAACATGAATTTTGTTCAAAGATAAGTTTTGTGAAAGTATTACTGTAAATTAGCCTAGGATGTAGCCACTAGCCTGTACAAAATAGCAGAAGACACTTGTGGTTTTTTATTAGTAATATAGATGGTGCACTATTTTTACATCAAGTATCAACATCTCACAGCATGAAAAACCATTGTATTCAAAAAGGACGCATGACAAGAATATTAGAGTGCTCTACTGTAAAAAGACTGTTAAGGGAAAATGTGACTTTTACAACAGTAATGTCTCATCAATCCATGTTAAATCACTTTGTATTTAATGCCACAAGACCCTCAGGCTGAACACTCTTTACATTACAACATTTAGTTTTCCAGGTAACATACACTTCACTGCCATTACCAAATTCTCGTGGAATAAAATTCTCAGAGAGCTGAACTTCACCAAAATAAAGGTAGACTGAAAGTATGAAGTGAAGAAATCTGAAGACAGTTATTTTCCTGTTGACTATATAACCCACTAGGGCGGTCCCATGGTGTAATGGTGAGCACTCTGGACTCTGATCACAAGGTCGTGAGTTCGAGTCTAAGCGGAGACCATACCGGGCAGTTCAATGCCTCCCTGCCATCTGATCCGGTCAGATCTCAGATGCTCAGCAGGGTCAGCCCCGGTTAGTACCGGGTGCTGTAGACAGTCCTGAGGACTTCCCTGTCACTGTCCAAGCTCGCTCGGCCGTGGCAGATGGACCTTGGTACTTAAACGGTGGGGCCAGTTCTGCGCACGCTGAGCCTCACCTAAAAATCCACTGCGCAGGCTCGAAGGGCACACCCCCACTCGGGGAGAGCCCTTCCCCAAATCTTCGTTCGTGAAGTTTGGTCATACAGACATACATACACATATAACACACTAAAACCAACACGAATCTTTAGTGGGGAAGGTAGAGATGACATTGCCAGATAATCTGCGCCCTAAATTCTCCCTGTAAGCATCGTAGAGCTATCTCCTTATCCTTCTCCAGTTGCTTTAATACCTTCAATTGCAATAATGCTTAGGTTAAAGAAACCACAGCAAGAAAAGTATTCCTACCCCAAATGAAAACACCCACCTGCAGCATGACTGCAATTAAGCTTTCAGGGGGCTGAGACAACTGCCAGGCAAGCTGACCAACAGTGTTGGTGACCAATAGTTTATGCTTCTTTACACTCCTTCCCATCTGCCTGTGTCCATGTGCTGTCTTATTCTACTACTTAAGGTCTTCATAGTAGTCACCATCTTTTACTTTCACTTTGGAAACAGCATTTAGCACAAAAAGGCCTTGGGTTCTCCATGATGTTAATAAACTTTTTTTACAGTGTGCATTTTTTTCCCATTTGGCTACATCAGTTTCTCACGCTGTGCACTTGCAGTGCATGATGATCTTTGAAGAATTATGTACTACCTACTTTTTTAACGAAAATACCTACCTCCTCCTGGTTTGGCACAAACTAAGAGCTCCAATACGATCTAATTTGCAGCCAGATGAGGAAAAACTATATGTCTTAACAGAAGCAAACAAGTTTAGTTCATAACTGTTAGCTCCTGGTTTTTCCCTCAAATGGGAAAAAAATTAGTTAAATCAGTATTAGCAAATGTTATGCAGGTCTTTAAAAACTGTCAATACATGTGAAAAGGAATATACTTCTAGATTTAGTATTGGTTTGTTGAAACTAAGCTGCAAAAATTAAAGCATCCTTTTCAGCATAAGGCCTCTTGCTGATCCTGAAGGCTGAACAAGCTGAGCAGAATCTCTCCAGCCTCACTGGAAATCTTGTGTTTTGCTCTGCTTGTGCTGAGTGCTGAGAGTGGCACTGAAAAGCATCCCACTTTTTCAGTGGAAAGCATCTTTGAGTAGGGAGAAAAAAGTGCTTTCAATGAGTGTTCCACTTGCAAAGAACAGCTTGCTGAATGTCATCTTGCACTTAGATTCATTGAAGCTGCCTATTCAAAGCACTACCCGTCTGCTATCCTTAACTCCATATCTGTGACGATGCAATCAGTCCCTTTCCTTTAACTTAATGGGCAGATCTACGTCGACTTTAATGTCAGCTTAATCAGACTCTAAGCTCTGCAGGGAGAGGAATTGAATTTTCTGTGATATGTGGCATCTAGCTCGCTGCCAGAGATTTAATTCAGAGTGATAACAGTAGATAAAAAAAATCCCCTGGAATTCATTTTATTAAGTAAAGAGTATTTTAATTATAACTTCTGTCATAGGGCCACTGTTTAAGTGAAATAGCAGATTAAAATAAAATGCTTCAAGCATCTGTTGGTATTTGTGGATACTTTACATGTCTGTCACTCAACACTGTGTATAAATGAAGTCTTCTGTTTCTTCAATAAAATAATATTACTTACCAATTTCACATTTTCTGGTTTTTCCCTTCCCAAGTACTAAATTTAGAAGAAAATTATTTTTGTGTTCCAAATTTCTCTCTGCACCCATGTCTTGAATATTAGATAACAGACTAAATAAATAAATAATTCTGTTTTATCCAGTAGTATTGAGAATTAGTGACACAGTGCACCTGTATTTACATGCCTGTATTTGGAAAAAAATCTCACTTTTGGATTAGAACTTGCAAATTCTTTATATGGTGTGGAGTACTGTCTTTTTTTTCTACAAGCACTCCTATTAAAGAACAATTACATGAGTTGCCAAGTTTTTTACTTTATGAAGTGTCAGAATAGGTGAATTTGCCTTTTATACAATGATCTGTTTTAACAAGAGTCTTTAACACATGTGGATGTACTGCTCAAGAGAGGTTCTGTGCTAAAAGGTCTATGAAGGTGTCTTGTCTGTAAGCATCATTGGAAAAGTATCTAATATAGATGTGCTGCCACCTGTCTTTTTCCACAGAAACTGTCATAGTCATTCCATTTCCAGGCTGCGAGTTAAGTCCTCAGCTACTGTGGCCCAGTTCAATGTCTAGTTTCTGGTGAGACTGATAATTAACTTTTCAATTGTCATAACAAGCTTCAGATTGAACTACTCCAAGAAGAGGTAAAAATAGCATATGTTACACTTTTCTGAGGCAAACAGTAGAAGATTTTGTTTTCCTTTGACTTATCATAGAATGATTTTGTTTGGAAAGGACCTTGAAGATAATCTATTTGTTCTAGGCTTTTTCTTTATTTGAGAAAAAGTGTAATTTGCCTTTTTGTCTTGAAAAATTAGTCTGAGGGAAAGCTTCAGCTATATTTCTTCATTTTTCATACAAAGTTCATGCTCAACTATTAGCACCTAATGTGCCCATTAGCTATATTGATGCAGAAGTTCAGTTTTATCTATTATGAAACTGTTCTCTTTCTTCCAGATCCATGAAATTGTTTAATTTGATCTCTGTACAGAACAGGATGAAAAGATAGCTGTAGAACTGTGTAAATATGGCCAATGGTTTCTGAGTGCATTCTCTCAAGTTAAAAAAAAAAAAAAAAAACAAAAAAACCAACAAACCAACACATTAATTTTTTCCATATTTCTCTCCCATGAAGACAAAGAAGTTATTGGTTGAAGCTTCCTGTCAAGTGTTTGGGAAAAGTATCTCAAGGAATCAAGAAGCCTGAAGTGAAACTACTCACTTTTGAGGTAGCATATATATTAGGTGGATACCTTTCAGCATGGAGAAACAGTGAAGAGGGTTCTTTAAGCCTTGTCAGAGCCCTGGCACAGAGTTCAATTAACAAATCCAGCACTCATCAAACCTCTCACTTCATTACTGGGAAAGCTCATGTATATACAGTGGATTGCCCAGCAATGACAGGAGAAAATGAAAAATTTGCATTCAGACACTTACACCGTCAGTAGCTTAATTCTTCTAGAAATTATACTTCAGGTAGAGAACTTATATTCCCCCAAAAAGGCAAGTAATATCTAGAAGACAGAATCTTCTGGAACTCACTAACCCTTTTCAGGGCTGAAACAGCCATAGGGATTGTAACTTTTGCAGGATGGAAAGAAGGCATAAAATCTGAAACACGGATCTACAATAAAAGACATTCAAGCACATGCTTACAGCAACTCTAGGGGGATTCAGTCATGTGTTTTAAGCTGGATATCAGTAGTGTTTTGAATCAAGGTCAATAAGCATTTATACTCATTGATCACATAGTGACTAGTTCTTCTAGCTCATCAAAAAGCTTGAATTTTGAGATGCTTCTAATTAGCTAGAAAAATGCCTTTGCAATTTAGAAAAAAATAAAATTACGTTTATAGCTTTATTGTCCTAAGACTGTCAATATGTACAATTGAATGCTTTGGAGTAGAAGGTTACCAAAATGCATTGTCAGTCCAGGCAGTACTCAGCCAACAGTGAGATGCAGACAAGCACCTAAGTGTAATTATCTTGGTTATGGTTTTAGTGTACAGATTGATGTAGAATATAAAGTGCAGTGAAAGCTACATCCCACACTGAAACATGGAAAGCAGTCATTACAGAGAGGAGGAAATAATTTTACACACCGAAGGAAAGATTTATCTACTAGCTGGTTATATATAGGAAGCAATGCCTTGGCAAAAGCGTTGCTGTAAGCAATGTATACGTATTGAAGGAGGGGAAACAATTTTGGTTTTCATTAAGAAGGGCCTGTTTATCTCCCATGCAAGCATGGATAACCATGAGTTCTGGAGCAAAAGAGCAGGTCCATCTGGATGCCCCTGAAGGACAGAAGGGGAGGAGAGCTAATATTCCAACAAAGGGTAAGAAGAGGAGCAAGTGGAGAAGTAAGCATAGCTGAAGATGCACTGTGAAGGTGCTTTCCCACTGGAAACTAAAAGAAGCTGTGGGGGGCAAGATTTCAGGTGGAGATTACTGAGCAGAGGCAGTCTCAGGAGGGAAAGAACCAGGCTGCAGACATAGTATTATATGAATAAGGGAGAAAGACTTTTCTTACATAACCTTGCCTTAGGTATGCTAGGCAAGGGGTTTTTTTCCCTTCTGCATAATTATCCTTTTTGGTAATAATTTGTAACTGTGCTGCTTTGGGATGTTGTGAATAAATGCTTGTATTTGCATTCTATTGTAACTGAGCTTGAGTAGGATTTAATTTCACTGGAAGTGCATGACATTGGTCACCTAAAAAAAAAATCTATATACTGGGTTATCTCTTTAAACCTTGTGTCCTTAGTATATACTCCATACTCAGAGGGTGCCAGAACAGGCTAAATTTCAGCAACACTAGTCAGATGGAGAGCTCACACCAGAGATATCGGGAAGAAGTTATGGTTAAATGTGAGGTTTGCAGGGAAAATATCAGTATCATTATTGGTTTCCACCGCATTAAAGGCTGAAAAAAGCTTTTAGAAAAGAGAATAAAGCCACATGCTCCAACTGCTCATAACTTTGGCATGAAAACAATGTAGAAGATAAGGTATAAATATTTCATGAACCTGTAGAACTATGATATGATCTTCTAATGCAGCAAAAGCTTTGCAATGCATTGCCCTTAAGGCCCCCGGGGGTATTCTCCTCTTTGAACAGTGAAATGACATGAATTCCAAAAGCAGGAACTTATGTAAAAGGAAGAGAGAAGATGTTTCATTCAAAACCAAAATGGGAAAACCAATGTATTTAGCTCTCATTTAGACTTCATATTTATCTGTAACATGACAATACATATTCTGGAATTGCTCTTTCATCCTCTTACTCTGCCTTTACTTCTGTACCTCTCTGGAAGTGTAGGTTTTAGTGTAGGTCTGATGCTCAGAAAGAAAAGACTCTTTGTTTAACAATTCTGTGTTATGCAATCATTTATGAAGACAAAAAAACCTGTTATTCAGATTAATGTTTTGTCTCCAGGTATGTATTGGTTATTAAATTTTTAATTTTTGTTATTGCAATATTGCTTTTAAGATTCTGCCAATATTATATTTGCCCATCATAACAGCAGAAGCAAAAAACACAGTAAGAGCTATTGTGCTGAATTAAAACTAGCCAAAATAAGGGACAAACGGGTCCAAAGACAGAGGAAATTGCCTGCTTAAATACAGAAAGTTTGTTTGTGACAGTGACTGCAGAAAATATGGATCTTCCTGAAACAAAACTGTCAGATCTAGCAGTCTAACAAGTTTTGAAGGTCTGGTCACATATCTGATATACACAGTTAATCTCACCCAAATTTCACAAATCAAAGTCCTACACAAATGTTTTATCTGGGGAAAAATTAAAACCATGAAACAACACATGTCCATGTGTTTTGTTTTATTAAACTGCTTTTTCATTCCTCACTAATTCCTTTCAATCTTCAGATATCTGTCCCCAGATCTTGAAATAAGTAATATTCTGCACAGAAGTGAGTTTGCAGACAGAATCATCTGTGAATCAGATGATTCTCTACAAACAGCTTGTCCCTGAGGGAGATGGTCTGTGTTGAAGAGAAAGCATCATGTGTTACATCATTCCTAAGTGTTGGTTGATGCCTCAAGTCATGAGGAAGGCACTGTGGCACACTCTTGCTAAAATGTACTAAGAAACTTGAGCAAATCTGTGTGGGTAGGGAACATGATTCACTCTTGATAAATATAGAAAAATTAACCAAGACAATTGCTTTGCATGAACAAAGAGATAATGAAATTCAACAAAGTTTCAAAAATTTTTTTCCTCACTTAATTTTGAGTCCTGTGCAAGATGGATAGAGCAAAGATGCATTGCACAAACAAGTAGTCAAAACCTAGTCTCTTTGTCTTGGTACGCGGCTTTCGCACCTCTGAAGATGTAAGAATAATAGGCATGAAGTTGTCAGCAGCAGCAGAATAGTTTACTCCATTCTTTACACTTTTTGAGCAGGAAAATACAATATACTGCGCTCCTGCATGCTTATTCTATGATAAACTAGTCTGTTAGTAGAGAGCAGTTTTAGGGAAATCTGGTGCAATTTCTTTCTTTAAATTCCAGTACTATTGTTAGAAAAGTGGGGGGAAAGGTAAAGTAGTAAATGACAAGGTCTGTTACAGGTTTTGTGTTTTTTTAAAAGAAATTTACCCCACATAAATTGTACACTTCATTTTCTGGCATACATCTGGTTTTAGTCTTCAATGCAGATCAACAGGAAAAAAGTGTTGAAATTTTCTTTTTTGTTATTAAGTGGACATGCATAATCTATGGGGTTTTTCCTGTCTGTAATTAACATACTATGGTTACTACATCTGGTGGCATCCAACTAAGGCAGGTTACCAAAGCTCTAGCCTAACAACTCTAGCTGAACAAATCTCTTGACAAGATGTGGGAACAAATTGGCACTCTGATACTTTCACTTTAGGAAGGTTTTCCAATATGTTGTCTTGAAGCATGTAATGACCACACTGAGAATCATGGTCTGCTCTGATAACTTTAGAATTCCTCTTTAGATGTGTGGTAAGTTCAGATTTCACCTCTCGGGAAAATAGCTAACAGTGAAATGTTGGTAATGCAAAAAGTTACCTCATACATCAACCTGAAATGAATATAGAATATGCATATAATGGACCACATAAGAGGCAAAATCAAAGAATGCTACCTTGTCTCAATTATTTGCACTTTAGTGCTGTTGCCTTTAACATAGCGTGACTGCTACATAAGCAAGCATGGACAGGCTACCTGTGCCAACAGAAGTGTTATGTGCTAGCCAAATCTCTTCTTCCTGTGGAAATTTACCCATGTTTTAATACATTCCTTGCACTCTAACACAGTATTCTTTTAGAAATAGGTTCTTCTGCGATGTTAAAGGAGATAATTTTATTCCACCACAGGTCCTACCTTTGTGTGATCTGCAACTGGCAGATGGCAGTGTGCACTCCCATCTCATCTGCAGCAAGGCAAATGGTTTCTTGGTCTTATTTACACCCATTGTGTTTTCCTCTTGGTGGGGAAAAAGCTGTAATACTACATTTGTTGTTAACAACAGAGTCATGGGCCAGTGCTGTGAGACACTGTAAGCCTCGCTGTCCCTGTCCCTGGAAAATAGAAGTCAAGCTGTTCTTGCTGAACAGAGGGATGGGTATTTATTTTCTGAGGCTCTTGGTAGAGCTTAGACACAGAAAGTGGGTCAATGTGAAACCCAGTGCATCCACAACAATTTAGACTGCTAGTTTATTTGTGTCTGTTTTCTACACCAAGGACCTTACTTGCTTGTGATACTCTGAAATGTTGAATTATAATAACGGAGAGAAAACACTGACTGTAATGGGCAGTAGGTAAAGAAAGAACCCTGAAAAAAATTATCAGAGCACAAAGCATTCTGCCTCTCCTGTCGCAAACAAAAAAAGCAAAATCTCTTCCAAATACAAGGAATTAAATGATGTTAAAGAGAACACTGTCAAGGTCCATCAGCTATCCTTTCCTTGGATAGAAGACTATTAATCACCAAAGGACATTTCATTCTTCCTATAATGTTTATTTGTTAACCAAGCATAATCTTGGTTCTCATTAATTATATGTGTCCCAATATACTTGCTGGGATTTGCAGTCACTCTGAGATGAGCAATGAGAAAAGAATATGAATAACTGTGTCATAAGCAGTACTTGCCAAAGTACATTTAAATTAATGGATCTAAGAAATGATTTCTTTTCTAATGAGAATCATTAAACATGAGATTGAATTTTAGCAACATCTGAAAGGCATAACACACTGTTAGTCATTTCAAAGCCTAAGCAGCTGTTTGAGCAGTTATTCTCTAAGGTGAAAAATAGAAATGCACAGGGAAAAAATGTTAAGTATTCTGCAAACAAGTTAAAACTATAGGTATAAATTATAAAAAATTCTTGTCTTGTGATTACCAAGCAAAATACATTTAAATTTTAAAATACCTTTAGATTAGGGAACTTTGTGATGTGGAATGGTATTCCATTGAAGGTTGTACTTGAGGGTCTTGGAAGTTTTTTCCAGCCTAAATTATTCTTTGATTCTAAAGTGTAGCTGGAGAAAATGAACCAAGTGAATATATGGAAAAATAGAATGTGTTTGCCTGGAAGAGTGTATGATCTGAATAGATCATAAAAAGGCAAGAAATTGATGATAAAAGCAAGCAAACAAAAACAAGTGAAAGGCAATTGTATTTCCCATGTTCCATGGGCTCTAATCATTTGTTATCAAGCCAAAAAGGTGAACCCCATGCATTAAAATAATATTTTACCATTATAGAAAAATGGAAACAGAAAGCCTGGGGGAGAAGGAGTAGGGTTGAACGAAACAATGCCTGAAATACAGCAAAGTCTCTAGCTAGTTTCTAATAGTCTTGCTTGATCCTTTAGTTCATAGCTTTAATTTGACCCCCTCAAAAATGACATAATGTACAATAAATAGCAGGAAATAAGCTTAGCATTTCAGAATGTGCTGAATAACTATCATCATCTCTATTTTATTCTATTTTCTGTTAGTCATTTCCAAATATTTTGGCGGGAGATGCAAACATTTTTTCAGTACAATACAAATCTTTACAAATAGTAGGGTAGCTCATTTTGATAAAGATCTTGTTGCAACACTGATAATGACCTGACACAGGAGTTTAGATGCAGCAGGCTCTAAATATAGTAACTTTCTGTGCCCTTACTGCCTGTGTAAACTACCCTTTGCTAAACACAAAATCCAAACACAATCCTCAGTACATTCAGTATTTATCGTCTGTGAGGAAGTGTCACAGTTCATAAAAGCAGCATCTTTGTTGATATAAGATCTTGAAGTTTTGAAAATTAGTAATAAAAAAGCAGCTTTTGTCTAACTACAGAACTATAAACTACCTTTCCTTTTTATTTACCAAGATATAGAGAGCCAAAAAAGATGATAGTGAATCTTTTCTGGACAAAGACAGTCACTATAAATTTCATACTTCAATTTTTCACTATTTTTACTTTAGTACTACAAAAATATGGGGAATATTTCTGTCTGGGTTTCACCTTCAATTTTGCAGAGATTTAACTAAAACCATGGCAATGATATAGAGCAATGAATAGATAAAAGTTGTGTTTCTTAAGAGAAACACAGACCTTAATGTTGATAGTTAACCATGGAAAATCCTACTTAAATTTGTGAGTATGAACAGCCTTCTAATGGAAAAATTTCTGACTAAATCTAGAGGAAATGTCATGAGATATTGCAGCTAGAACACGGTCTGAAATCAGATTCAGGGATCTTGCCTGTCATTTTCTAGTGCACTAATCAGTATATTGATCTTTCCTTCTGAACTCTTAACAAGGCCCAGCTTCCTCTGCCCACATGGAGGGAGAATCTTTAATATGACTTAATTGTTAACAGAAGTGTGAGTCAGTACATTCATTATCCTTAATGTCAGTCCTTTCCCCAGAGCAGGAAACTAAGAGAATGATAGCTAAAAGGAGCACCTTCTGGACCAAAGAGCCTGGAAACATGTTCATCTTCCCCGTAACAGGTGATTTAGGAATGAATTATGAAGACAATACCATTTTGCTACAATAGACTTTAGCAACTGTTTTGTATCAGAGTTACACATTACAGAAACTGTTGCTTTTCTCCTAGGCATCTGTTCCATCAGCAAAAGGTTCAGGTAATTCCTATGAAAGGCTGAGAAAGCACAGTTTGAGCAGAAAGGAAGAGAAATACAAGAGGAAATCTCACAAGTCCCTGTGGCCTGCCAAGAAAGTAATTTGGTTTCATTAATCCTCCCTTTCAATATTAAAAGTGATGGGCAATATTTTTCTGCTACATCACTACAGCAATTTTAAATGTCTGCAATGGAAAATTGCTTAAATAGGATTACTTTATATTGCTTATAAGCACTGCTGTTTTATTAAGTCTGTGACTTCCCCTACCATTCTCTACACTGCCCTAACTAACCATCTCTGTTCCACTTAGTGCCAGCTTGCCTTTCCTGGATCTGGTCTTCCATCTTACAGCCACTGAAACCTTTCTCCAAAGGTTTAAACAGTCCTGTGACATTTAGTGGCACATGACAACAAAGGAAACATCAGTTCTGCAAAGCATTTATATGCTATTATGCTCTTACTCTCCTGGAATATGCATCTAAACCTAATGCTGATGTTGGTACTGTCCTTCCTGAGTAACAGAAAGAAAAGTAGCAGCCCATATAGGTATTACAAATTAGCTTCCTCCTAACATTTCCATCTTGCAGTGATGCTCAGGCACTATCCTTGGCATGCCACTGCAAGGCCAGGAAAACTGACATTGCTGTGGCAGTTTGCCAGTGTCATGCAGATGGCATGGATTCAAATGTAAACTGTGCAATTCATGGGAACTTTCCATGCATTGCTAATACATTAGCCTTCCAGGATAGTTTAAATACATGTTAGATGGTGATCTTTTGCCGATATGGCATACGTTTGTCCAAAGTCAGGCAATTATTTATTAGCTTTAAAAAAATTCATGTATCTGAATATTTATACAACTTTACACCTTTTTCCTTTACCTTTGCATTGAATGAGCCTACTTAATTTATAGCAACTAGGACAATGTACAAATAAGAGGAATTTTCCCTGCAGTCTGAGGACTAACATATTGTTGTCATATCGACTGTCACAAGCTTTTTAGTTTAGATCTATGAGAAGTTTAGAAAAGTTATTGCTGCCACATTTGAATGGTAGAGTATTGAAATTTACTTTAGGGAATGGCTTGAAAACATAACAAAAATGAATCAGGGAGAAATTACTGAATTTTTAGGTCTAAACAATTTTACAAAATTGTTTTACATAGATTTGTTTCAAAATTCAGCTAACAATTCAATCCTGAATACTTGCAGCCATTTCTGAATTTGAATAGGAAAAATATCAGAATCTTCTCCCTACAAATAACAGTTTCTTTTATATATATGGTTGCATATCTATTACTACCTTTACCTTAGCAGTTCATACTGCTATTGATTTACAGTGTCTTTTCTTTTATTGCAGAGATGAAATTAACTGCCCAGAAATTAATGCATGATTTTAGCACAGAACTTGAAAAAAAGTGAAATTTTAGAATGAAAAACCTCCCAATAAATGTTAGTATACTATAAATTTTCCACACTTCTAGTTTTCATTATTTTATTTTTTAACTTACCTGTGAAGTTTTGGCACTTTTGAGCACATTTTATATAGTGAATTCAGAGTTCTGATGTTGTAAGTCACTCACTGCAGGCTCATTGTACTTTTATTATAGTATCTAAATATAAAAGGGATTTGGAAATGGTCATTCTCATCCGTATTCTCAGCAGTTACTGTGCTGAAATGCAGGTGACAGCACAGAATAGAGAAGGAGAAAAGACCTAAGTCGGAAGAAATGTTGGCAGGAAGAAGGAAAAGATAAAAAAAGTGGAAAAAAATCATATAAAATTGCAAAGTTATTAAACTTTCCTGTAACATTTACAAACCTTTCTCTGCCTTTTCTGTCTTACTTTACGAGTGTTGTTAGATGACATGAAAGAAGTCATTATTTTATGACTGCTGAGTAAGGAAATATGAACTCTCTTGATTGATGTTTACCACATTACAAGAACTTCAATATTCCTTTAATACATAATACTTACAAAACAAACAAGCTAAAGACAGAAAGGGTATTAAGTCAAGGTTTCTAAAGTTAAGAAATGCAAGCATAAGGGCCACCACTCCTAACCACACAGCCAAGTGATGTTCTCCTCTGGGACTCCTGCCTCATTTAGTACACAGCTGGTATCTCTGCAGATAGAGAGCTATTAGATATTTTGGCTGTTTTGCCCCATAACGTGCAGGTAGTGCATTATTATGCCTTATTTATCATATTTACCTGAAAATGCAGAAATGTCATTCTAAAAGACAGAATTGTTTATTTGCTCCTGAGTCTCTGCTGCTTGTAAACACAGAACCAGGATGTTTCATAACTCACTTGATACATGAAGAGAAGAATACACTGAGAAATTAAAGACAGATGTTTCAATTCATTAATATAACTAGTCTGAAATGGCTACAGCTTTGTTTAGAAGTATCTAATCAGTACTGGAATATCACATTTTGAATGCAGAAAGCCAAGGTCTCCTTAGTTTATCTTGTACTTGTAGAACAGTTGCATAAGTGAATTCAATGTAGCCCATAGCATTTAATGGTCTCACTTAGTAAAACTACACTTCAGTGAACAAATAGAGTGTGATTATGTAAACTATCATACTATGTAACTAGCACACTATGTGCCCACAAGAAAAGCAGTCAAGATTGGTGTGAGCTCCTGCCAAAACTGCATGAGTGACAATGACAGCTGCAAGAGCCTTTCATGGCCACAGGTAGTAGCTTCCCGAAAAAAATCTGAGGTTGCTACTACTTTTTCTGTCACTCACTCCCACAGAGTAAAGTGCAGCACCTGCATTGTGTTATACTTCAGGGCAGATATGGTTGGAGATTACCCTCATAGAACTTTTTTCCCCCTGGCTTTATTTGTTAATATTAGTAAGAAAGCTCCACATTTTCCTTATTTCAGTCTCAGCACAACTGGTCTAACTGAAGCCCTCTGGTTACTAAAACAAGAAATGGAAATTTGTAGCCCAAAATGCCTTGCATTATTAAAAGTGAGAAAGAACTACAGTAAGATAGATAGGCCTAAAAGGACCAGTTGCAGGCCTTTTCCATTTGCTTTTTGGAAATTTCTATTTCCATTTGATTATTAGTTTGAATGCATGCAACCACAGCACAAAAAATGGACTAAGAATTGTCCTTCTCATTTTTCTTACATAAATTTTAAGTTTCGAGATACATACATATGATTTATTTTCATACTTGTATTTTCTGCATTAAGATTTAAGCAGCTCTGTTGTATTTTGTTTACATTTAAGCAAACTCTTTCTTCTGCATGACAGTCTCTTAGAGGTTTGATTCTGCACTCATAGTAATTTATTCTTCAGAATTGGCATTTACACAGATCTGAGATCTGGAAGGATCTGAGAAAAGAAGCTGTCAAGAAGAAAAGGGGTAAGGTCACCAAAGACATTCCAGCATCAGCTGTATGAATGAGTTCCACCCAGGGGTTTAGATAGTGAAGGTGAAAAATTCAGACTACCTGTTGGTACGGATGGTGTGCCCATTGCTGTGCAGCCCCAGGTTGGGTCACGGTTTTCTCTTACCCTGTAACCTATGTTAAATTTAGGTTATTCTTATCCATGATGTAGGGTAAAACTACAACCCCCAGTGTAAGTGCATTGCCTGCATGTTGATGTGCTCTCAGGTTTTCTAAATCTGAAATGCAGTTCTGCTTAATGTTTGATTACAAAAATTAACAACTCTCTTTATTCCACAAGACTGTTTATACCGCTGAAATAGAAGGCAAGATTACTGTAACTGCAGCCATGCCTATTCAGGGGTGGCAGCTAAAAATCAGCTTTACAACAGCTACGAGTATGAATTATATTAACTCTACAGCACAAAATTTGCAACATTTTTGGGATCTGAAATAAAACACAACACAAAATCAAATGAATATAATTCACTTCATCAGACAAGAGAACTTTTTGTTCACCAGATGTGTCATGTGCTAGAGTGGGCTAACACATGCAGTTCAAATGACATTGCCTTGAAGTAGTACATTCACATTTTGTAACAAGTACTGGACTATTTCATGTTTATCATCTGCAGCTGGCAGCTTCCAAGTTTAGAAGAAAGACCTGTCTACACTTGAAGTATGGGTGTGAATATACAAAATAGGATTTGTAGATTGAATCTAACCAAACATCCAGGCCTGGTATAATCTATAATTGCATCTCAAATAAGCCAACAGCTTCTTCCACCAATCCTTTTATGCTACTTGCATAGCATATAAATACCATTTAAATCAGCAGAACTAAAGCATGTTGAGACTTCTTCACTGCTATATTGTATCTGCTTCTTGTGTTTTCAAGTTTTAGCTATTATATTGCATTAGGAAAGCATATTATCTCTGATAAATAGGTTAAAACAACCTAATCAAAGAAATGGAAAAAAACAGTTTAGCTTTATTACTCAGCTTCCCATTGAGTGTAGAAGAACTCTTTCACTGTTAAAATGTAAGACACAAACCTCTGAAATTCTCATTTCTTTCCCTATAACCTGGAAAATCCATGGCCTGGTCAGTATCCATTTTTCTCATAAAGGAATGTTTAGAGAATTTAATGATAACCCTTTCAAAGTATCAGAAAGGGCCCTTCTTTATACTACAGAGGATGATTGCAGCTGTGCTACCAAACTTCAGAGCATTTGAGCTGCTTACAAGGAGCTTGAACTACTTACTGTGAAACTGGCTTTTAATATGCAATACTCAGCAGTTTTAACCTCCTTCAGTTTTCCTTTGATCTGCTGGATGCCCAATCCACATTATTTTTTAAAGTTTAGTTGATGAATTTTCAAATTCCAGTCCAGTTCATTTCTTACCTTGCCTTGGCACAATTTCACATATAACTGTACATCTGTCTCACTATGAATGAAAGACTAATTTCCAAGACTAGGACTGAAAAGGACTATTTTAATAATCTGGTTTTGCCTACTACATAAGATTCAGTCCCAGGCATTAGTTCCAGCACTTAAAACAAGTTAAAACCCACTGTACATCTTTCTAGAAGCTTGACTTGGATGGATAAGGTTTTAATATAACGACAATATTTCTTCTTAGCTTTAATTAAACCAATCTTTAGGTAACAAATATTATAATGGTTAACCCAACTGAATTAATCAAGCTAGAAATTAAGTCTATTCTAATTTAAGTTTCTGAAATTGTTGTAAGTTTCAAAAAGTCTGACTTGACAGTCTTTATTAAGTCACACAGAAGATGATGTGCTGAGAGATGAGACTCTGAACTAGCACCGTAAGGCAGAAACAACAGAGATGCTGGCAAAATAGGAAGACTTGATTTTCTATATGTAACACCTTATATTAAAAGCAGTGAATTAACATTCAGGAAAGTAACAGACCTGTATACAAACTTCTCTTCATTCTGCCACACGTCTCACAAACCTGAGGTACATAGTTTCACCAGACTGGAACAGCCTGGCCCTTCAGCAGTCTTTGGCATGACATGTGACACTTTAAACCTTTTTGTTCTGTGAGTAGATAGGAACATTTCAAAGGGCAGACTAACCACGAAGCAGTGCAATCTCCTTCAACCTTTCTGTTTGCCAACTGACACAACAATTTTATGAAGCAGAAACTGCTCATCTCACTGTATCATGTCTGAAATCAAATGTCACTTCTGATAAAAGGAGGCAAGAAAGAGGGATTGTCATAAAACACAAACATAACACAAGTGATGTTAGATAATGCTGACTAACAGAAAGGATGAGGATTTTAAATTATGTATTGTGAATACCTGTGAAAACTTAATCTCACCAGCAGGTAATACTTACCAAAATTTTCTTTCTCATCATAGTTCTTGCAACTGGTTCTTGCAACTTGCAGTTCTTGCAACTGGTTCAAGTCATTAGCAGCCATTCCAAACCATGTGCAAACATACAACTTCATACTGATTAGAGGCTAGCAGGCTATCCCACAGCATTTGCAGCTGCTTTCTAATTATGAGAGTATTGCAAGTCCAAATATTCTGACAAGAACAAATTTGACCAGTCTAACACCTAAACCCAAGAAACTGATAGTTAAAATAGCAGATGCCTTTTACTTGCATTCTGACTTTTGAGAGGCAACAATAATTCTGCAGAGGTTGCAGTCAAGTGACATGAACTATTGAAGACTTTAAGGAAAAAACCCACATGAGTATCTGAAGGGTCACAGTAAAGGTTGAAACCTTGGGACTTGAACAGGAATCGTGACTGATTTCTAGTCCCTCTTGAGCACAGTACCACAGCAAACCCTACCTTACTGCTGCTCTTGTCACTGGACTGTTTCTCTGGCAGAGGAATTCTATTTGGTGAGAAAAAAACCTTTTTGCCCACACTAAATGTTATATTTTGAAGCATCAATTTATAGCATCAGGAAAATAAGATTAGAGGGAGTTGAAGATCTGCAGATGTTTCGGGTAACATTATGCAGATCCAAAGACTGTACTGTATGGTATTTACTTTATTAAAAAAATATACAACAGGACCCAAGATATGCTTATTCTCAAAAGCACAGCACATCACTCAAAAGGCATGTAGTAAAAAGAATTAAGATCCAGAAATTAGTGTGAGACTTGTCAGTACATCTACTTGCTATGGAAAAGTTTAAAATATGAACCCCTTAATAACCTTGATTTCATCTTCTGTGGTAGGGGTGCTAGCCCTCTTTACCAGATCTTATGAAATTCTGTATATATACCATTTTGTAGTTTTGAATGATAATGTAAATTCTCTCCCTACCACTAACTCCCCATGTCATTAGTTAACAAAAGAAGTGGTTAACTGCTACCAATTCTTTCTTGATTGTTTTGGGTGGGGGGCAGACTGGGGGAAGGTGTGGCAAGCAACGGGTTTGTACTGTCTCCTTTGGTTTTGGGGGCATCGCACAGCTCTGGGTGAAGGTTGCAGCTATGTGTGCTATCTGTCGGAGAGAAACCGTTCTCCTGCTCCTCGCTGCTCCTTGGGAGGAAGCTAGTTTCTTCTTGCCACTGCTGTTTCTCCTGGTTTGGCATCTGGGGCCCCGGCTGCCACTCCGGCTTCACTGTTGCCTGCAGCGTCATGGCCACCCACCCCACGGCGGCAGCGACCCTAGAGAGAGGAGTCACAAGCTGCTTTTGAGACATGGTGCAGCTCTTCACTCCCAGCTTTCCTTCTTCGTTTGGTACAAAGGACAAAGAGAGAGAGAGAGAGAATTCATCTGAGTGCTCACCGCTTGTCTCTGCCTTGCTGGGAAAAGACTGAGAATTCATCTCGCAGCCAGTCGAGGTGGGACACTGACACTGTCCATAAATACAACTTCTCCAGGAGGAACCTACTATTCTGGGGGGTTGTTCTCTTTTGTTTTAACTTGTGGTGTTGGGTGAGTAGTTTGCTCTGGTTTGTTTACAGTTATATCTGTATCTACATATATATGTGTCTATATAGTACTTAAGAACAGTTATCCTTCTTATATCCATTTTCTAATTAAAGTTCCTTTTCTTAAATTTAATAAAGAGTGATGTGATTATTGTGGAGGAATCCTCCCCTCTGCTTTTTGGTGAACATTTTGGTTTTTTCCCTCAAACCAAGACAACCAAGATAATACTAACTAGATTTAGGAAAAAAAAAAAAAAAACAACAAAGCTGTTTCTTTGTAAAAGACTACCTTGTAATTTTCTTCAACATGTCCCTTTTCCTCATCAGCCCTTGTTGCAGGCCTGCCTTCTGCAAGCTTGAGGGTAGTCAGAAAAATCCCCAATGAAAGTTACTATGCGAATGTTCAAATGCATGAGAACTCTATGATACAACTGTTAGGAAAAAAAAAATTATATATGTAGGTATGCACACACACATGTGAAAACAATTGCTACCAGTTATCTCCAGAATTACACATTGCCTCCACTGCACTATCATCGCATATCAACATTTATTAGCACAGAATGAAAAAAAAGAGATTTTAGTGAGTTTTCTGAAGTTCTGGTTGGAATGGAGGCCACATTCCCCAGTGCAGGAGCCTTGTCAATCTCACAAGAAAACAGAGGAATATACAGAGCAACAAGCATTACCTTGGAACACAGAATGCAGCTCCACTGGAGCACATGAAGTTATCAGATGCATGGTCAACCATGAAATGTGGTATTAGTGAAGAAGTCAGGCTGCTGGAGTTGCAGGCTGGAGCAGGTGTAATGTTTTCTGTGCTAGATGCTTCATCCTGCAAAAAGCATTTGTTCTATTGGATCCCAGATATGGAATTTGGTGCAATGTTGTCAGGGAATGAAGCTGTACTGCAAGTCAGGAATTTTTCCATTGGTTTGTCTTTCTGCAGAATATTTTGGTTTTCATTTTGCATCTTGCAAGTGTTTGGGCAAGGGAAAAGGGGAAGCAAGTTAGATTAGGAGAAGGAACAACCACTGAATGAGGGGAAGGTTTCTGTCCTTTGAGCACCTGATCCTGGAGGGAAGATTGTCCTACCAGCCAAAGCAAATTGAATTTGGCTTTTGGCTGAAATATAAAATGACAGTCCTGTCCACCTATCCCCAGTAAACAGCATAATTCTTTATCTAGCAGGTTAAAGAAGGAGTTAAGCAACCATGACATGGCTTTACACAGAACATGTAAGGGAAGGACTTTTTCAGAAACTGCTGTGTGCAGCTGGCACAGAATGACCCATGCTTGCTCCCTGGCATGCTGCAGTGGGAAAGTAAAGAGGGATCTGGTGGCACCCACATGGTCACAGGGATCTGCTCTCTAGCAAAGCTGTCCCACTGCATGGATGAAGATACTCGAAAAAAAGCACAGTTCTGCACCATTTGCTTTTGATGTTTTTGCAAAGTTGAAACATGGATGAACCACATGCACCAAACATATCTAGTGCTTCAGGCTTTTTAACATATTGGCTTGTTTGCTTAGTCTACTGTGAAGTAATACAGGAGTCTAGCACCAGGCATTCAGGGGATACCCAAAAGACGGATTTCAGATTCAAAAAAGATCATACTTTGAATTTATCGTAGTCATACCTTTTTTTATCAAACATATTATCTGCTCTAGGGACTGTATGTGTATAGTGTACAAACTGTAATCTCTCCATTTTCCCTGAGAAGTCACCCCTTTGAATCATTGAGACAGTATTTCTGCACCATAATTCTATCTGGGAGCACAGATCTTGGCCATCTCATGATAGGTATTCTGTCACTAGAAGCACCTCTTCCTCCTCAGTTTAAGAGGCTGAGCTTAGTCAGGTGACAGCTGAAAGCTGTGTCTTTATCATTGTTTTCTCTAAGTAAAGGAATCAAGAAAATTGTTTCTTCTATTTCCCAATCTTACCAATGTGGCTAAGTGACCATTTGCACCTCCAATAGCAAAGTCTATTCAAGTAACTTATAAAATACTGTGTACAGCAATTCTGTAAGAACAATTGCCCATGATGTACAGACATCAGCCAAGACAGAATTTTCCAAATAGTTTTTATTATTAACCTCTGGGTACTGTGACCTAGCAGGATGTAGCAATAGAATTACACTGTGCAGAATGCCAAAATACCTGTTAATTAACTTTATTTAACTTCCTCCTGTAACAGTCTATGAGCAGGATACAATTTCAAATAATAAGGCATATGAGACCTTTAAAACTTCATTAATTGTTTAATTTTCTAACTGCTCCGCATTAGTTGAATGATTTCTCAACACTTCAAATTTGTTTGTATATTGTTAGGGTCGATGATAGTGAAGAGGTGCTCTGTGGCTTCCTTTCTGCAGGCAAGAAGAATCTAACGTTAGCATGACATTCCTAGTTCAGTTTAAAAGGAGGAATGCTGAGCTTTAGAGAGGAACTGCACAAAATAATTCTACATGGTAGAACTGTAAACCAAGAGATTGGGCAGATTTCTTTCAACTCAGGGAATGCAGGTTGATCTATGTACAAGCCCAGACTAAAAAGAAAAAGTAAAAACCTTTTCATACTAAGTTAGGAAAGGAGCATGGCCAGCAATACTCCCTCTCTGCTACTTAGTGAACCATCTGCCTATTTATGATATTGCTGATTCTGCCAAGAACTGTCCCATAACTCCACAGAAATCCAGAAAAATCTTAATGGTTTTTATGGATCATTGCACAGGTTGAACTTCTGTTTTTGCTGGGGGAGTTTTGCAATTCAAGACAGCTGTACTGTGACTATAGAGCTGCAGTCATTTCCCTTCCCAGAGAGAGAAATTTTGTCTAGGTCCAATAATTGCTGTTCAGCAAAAGCATATGGAAAAGAAAACCATAGCCAAGGCTCTTACAAGGTCTGGTAGTTTTCATAAAGGGTGATAATACCAGGCCAGCACTTAAGCACTTTATGAATAGATGACATTTTCTCTCTTTGTATATCCTGATGGCTTAGAGGCAGACAGATGAGGGAGAGGATAGGCAAGAAGTAATTAGTGCCTATGAGGGAAAAATGAGGGAAGTCCTTGTATGCATTTTTTAAGGAGAGAGAGAGAATGGTGGGCAACTTCATGGCTCGCATTCAAGTGTTTCCTCCTCTCCTCTTCAAGGTTTGTTGCATTTTTTCTTTCATACTGCAATCTGCCATTAAGGCTACATTGCTGAATTGCAGTCTCCCATTGAGAGGACACCATATAAGCCAGTCTAAATAATCCATTAATGGTTTAAGGGTAATGACCAGAGCCCAGACAAATGATACATGTGTAACATTTGCCAAGTGAAATGCCACTGGTTCTATCCCCTTTCCTCGGAGTTTCAGACATTTTCATTGTTCCTTGTAGTTTCATTGTAAGTGCATTGGTTGATCTTCACCACTGTAATGTTGAAGCTGGACAAACTCCATTATATTTGGCTTGGTTTCTCCATTAGATCATGGCCAAAATAAGGCTTCCTGCTCTTGCTCTTATATACTGTGAATGATGGCAATGAAAGGATGTATGCAATTACTAAGCACACTACTGAAAGGAACTGGATGTAGGTACCAGCCCTTAAGTTCTTGCTCTTGTTTTGTTTCCTTCTTAGGTGTAAATAGTATACAGCTTTTCACTAAGGATATAAAAAACCATACCCACCACTCTAACAGAAGAAAAGAATGTTTCACTAGTAGCTAGTTAGAATGAAGCACCCTCAGTAGCAACTCTTAACACACTTTGAGCGGTGAAGTTCTCAGTGGAAAACTCAAGAGTAGGTTTATGCACAAGCTCAAATCCATACATGTCTAACACAAATATTTCAGTGAGCAGCACAGCACAAAACAAGGATAGTTTATGCTGTTTCTGACAGTAATGCAGTAAATACTAAGAAGACAAGATGACTTTGATGTTACACTCTTCTGGTTTGGAAACCAGAGAAAATAGCCATTACGTTGTAAAAGACCTTGTGATCTTCTGCTATAACCTTTTTGCACTTACTGAATTGCCACAGGCTCTTTTTTGAAAGCCTGAAGATAGACAGAAAACTTCCTAATGAGGGATATTGAGCAGGTAGAAAAAGGCATGAAAACTTTATGACACATTTAAGCATTAATAAAAAATACATACATATACATATATATGTATGTATGTGTGTGTGTGTGTGTGTGTGTGTGTATAGATGTGTATATATATATATTTATATATATATATGTAAAGTACATGCTGTAACTTCTGACATCTTCAATTTGCTGTGGCATGTTTCCTCCTACTTACAACTTGTGTTGTGCTGTGTACATGTTACCATTAAGGTAGAATGAGAAAGAAGGGGTTTAGTGAGATGTATGTTTTGATGGGATGCACCCCACTATTCCCAAGGCAAGAGCTATGCCTGTGCTTTTTGTCTGGGTCAGCTTTTGTCTGGCCCAGCATCACTCTTCCACTCTACATCAGCTCCCTTTAACAATAATAGCTCATCTGGCCATATGAGCAAAACAAAATTCTGGGACTGCACTGAGGCAGCCTAATGACTGATGAACATGCTGCAGTTCTTTCCTGGCCTGAGCAAGCCCTTATGATTGCCATAAAGAAAAACTCACCAGAATTTAGAACTAATATATGTTTGTGGATATCCACACATAAATACTTATGATGATTTGGCACCGAGTTAGCATATGAATCAAAAATAGTTGTGGGTCCATCAGTTTAGATATGAACTTCACACTTTCATGCATGTTCTTCTTGACTGTATAATGCCCCTATGTGCTCTTTAAAGAATAAATGAACCAGGGAATTTTTTGTTAGAAAACACTAGAATATCAGAAACCTTTCTACTGACTGGTACTATTATCACCCTTCACATATTCATGGGCTATTGCATTTCTCAGGTAGAAGAAATAGTGAAGTTACACTGCACATGGGGTTTATTAGAGAAGAAGTGCAGGGACTGTAGCAGCAGTAGGAGCAATAATGGGAAGTTCATATTGTACCAATTCTTTTATTCTCCATTATTAAAGAAGACATACTAAAGAGACGTTGTTTGTATCACCCTGTGAATGAGGATAATTTTGCAGCTGTCAGGAAAAATTTGCCCTTTCATTAACAACAGACCAGAATTTCTCAGTATGTGGGCCTTACTGGGGTTGTTAGCTGTAGCTACAGAGTACCCAGGAATATTCAGAGGATAAAACCTCAATGTAGCTAGAGGAGATTTGGTTTCACTGGATAAAGTTCTGGATGGGAGTAAAATAGATCTATGATACAAGGCCTGCAAATAAACTCTCTTTCAAACATTCTAGGAAAATCACTTGACAATGATTTTTTTATTGAAAGAGTAATTAGTCATCACCATTCATCTTTGTCTCTGGTACATGCACATGAGTATTCTGCAGAATACACCTGCATGCATTTGTCATGTCAGCTGCTGAGTGTTTATCTCACCTCTTTGTTGTTTTTCCTCTCATGTGATATAGACCTGGGGTTTGACTCACCTTCTGTGACATCCATGGAGCTACATAGGAGTCTTACAAGCCTCATTTGCAATTGCTATAGGATATTTTAAACAATATAAAAGTAATCTTCATCACAGCATAGCTTAAAGGATTTTTGTTAGGCATCAAGTACTTGATAACAAATAAAATTATGTGGGCCACCTACATGATACTTTCAACAGAGCTTCCCCTCCAGAGACATTCTTCGTTTATTATGTTCTAGTACAAGCAATAAGAGTCACACTAAGCAGAGAACACGTCGTTCTCTGTGATGATGTACTCTGAACATAGATGCTAGCCTTTGTGCTTAGAGAACACGTGAATTTATTTGATTTCTTTCAAACAAAGCTCAGTATGTGGAAAAACCTTGGCATCTTTGCTTGGAAACGGGTTAAATTGCAATGGCAACCTTTACTTAGCCTTGCACCATGGTTCCAACATATTAAACAAAAAGAAATACAATGTAGCAAAAGATGCAAAAAGAAAAGGGGCAGTTTATCATTATAAATTATAGCATTTGCTGTGTGCTTGACAAATAAGAGGGGTAACAGCCCTGCTGTCAGCAGGTTTCCAGCGTCCTGCCATGGTCTGTACTCACTGTGCTCTACCAGGTATTTACTCCGGCAGTTGACGGGAAAGCATCCAGCAGTGCTCTGCTGTAGATTGTGCACAGCAATTGAGCCGTTCAGCAAGGCTGCTCCAAGCAGATTTTGGCTGAACTCACCATTTCAAGTAAGTCTTTTTCTGCAAAAAGTGACATCGATTTCAGCAAAATTTCCCATGAACAACAGAGAAAAAAAAAGGACAAACAGTGGTTTCATTGAATGAAAGTGTATTTGTATTATAGAATTTTAGAAATTAATTCACGTCATGTAGAATTGCATGATTGGTGTAATTTTTATGAAGATGTTTGGAACAGCATTAATATGGAATGGTATGAAATATGATAAAAGTAGCACATCAAAAGTGAAATGCTTCTTTTTAATTCATTTTTTTAAATTAACTACTCGGTGAAAGTATGTTATCCTTTCTGTGAGAAAGATATTTTTTAAATTGGCTTTACTTCCATTTACAAAAAAAAGACAACTTCAAAAACTTTAATGAAATAAAAAGATCTGTGTTTTAACTGATTATATTACCAGTAATCCTTAAAAAGATAGCAATCTTAAGTAACTGTATAGAAAATTCAAATTAAGCCCTACAATATTTTGTTAAAAATATCACCTTGATTTGAAAGCAAATAAAAGTAAGGAAAGTGAAATCTTATTTTATCAAGCAAGCCTAAGAAATCTCTGATTACACCTGAAAAACAAGAAGAAATTTGGTGCAAATAGCTCAGGAAAAATAAAATTCCCAATTAATACAGTGATATGACATGTTACTGGCTCTCAAATTTATAGTAATCACACTAAATGATGCTTGCTTTAACTGTAAGAGTTTATGCCTAGCATTAAGTATTATTCTTGGAGAAAAATTACTCTTCTTAAAGGAAAGACAGTCCACATTTATATATGTATCCAGAAGACATTCATGGACTGCTAGTTTGTGTGAAAATTATTACTTCTGTTAGAACGCTTTTTAAAAATCATGTCAGTGTGAAGAATGGTTTTTATTATCCCAGGATTTGTAACATTTCTTTTAAATGGCCCCTATTGTATATGATTGATTTTCTTATAATACCTCTGAAACTAAAGAAAGATTTCTTCTACTGCAATTCCCATCAGGACTTCAGAGGAAATATTTTTGTTATAGGCACTTTGAATGAATGTGTAGTATTCTAATGTACTTGAGAGTTTGACAAACTGTCTATTTTCAAAATGTTACCTTCAATAAACACGGGAAAACAAGAGACAAAGGTTTAAAGCTCTGTGGGAGCAAGACAAGTGGTTGTAGGTATTTCAAGTTATAAACAACACTAAATTAAGAGCTGTAAACCATATGATATTACTCCAATTTTGAATTAGAACTGTGCTGTTCCTTAGAAAACCAGTTCCTCTACAAAAGCCAATTTCTTTCCTTGAACCTCTGTAGAAGACAATATCATCCTTGCATTTCAACTTACCTACTGCTGCAATTAATGAATTGCATGTTAATTACTTACATATTGTAACTTTTTTACAAAGTATTCTTTTTACACAAAAATTGCAAATGTTAAAGACAAGAGTCAGCCAATGCTATCAGAGAACCAACTACTATGTGCACCCTGTTAAATAGTATATGGTAGGACTACTTTTCTTGTTGATTTGATCTGTAGTAGATGGAACACACCAAGAGAAATAATGAAAAATTTATCAGGGGTATGATTTAGCAACCTTGGTTTCATGGTGACAAGCATGCAGAGCAAGGGAAAAGAATCCAATATGAAGTAAATTGGCACCAAGCAGCAAAACCACAAAATCCTCTCTTTATGCCTGTGAATAAGTTTTAGTGCAAGGACCTTTAAGTAAAAGATCTTGGTTATATATCTATATATAGATATTAAAGTGCATCCTAAGATAGATTTTCCTGCAACAGAATTCCTCTATAAAATTGCCACATTTCTATATCATTACCATCTAGTCTTCATTCATATTTGCTGCTCAGTAGAATGCAAGCAGTGAAGATCCCATCTGTCTTTGAAGGTGATAACAAAATGTTCACTGCTAAAACATAGCAGGAATACTTTCCCAGAAAGAAATGTTTTGTCTGTGAGCATTGACAATGTTTGTCTTGACTCACATAATGCATATTGAAGAATGTTTAAAGAATCCCACACAGATAAAAAAAATGAGTCAGGTTTCAAAGTGAGACAGACAAAACTGCAGAAGGAAGTACAGCTTTACATCACTATGTGCCTCAGTGATATAAAATTGGTTTGGGGACCTTTTCTGACATATTGAGTGTTCAGACTGATGCTGCCAACTTCCTCTTGTCATTAAATAAGGATCAAAAAATCCCATGGCATATATAATTGTATGCTTCATCTTTTGTTTCAAAGGCCTGGAGAATAGTTTAGTATAGACAGAAAGCACACTTTTCATGTGAACGTCTGAAGAAGGAAACTACAGCTGGTTAAAATGAAGCACCTTTGGAATAGTTCTACCAATTAAACACTATCCATAATAGATTATTTTCCTGAATTTCTAGAAATTAATCTGGCTAAAACTCCTGAAGGTCACTGTCTCTTCCGTTTAAGCTGTCTTGCTCTCATGCTTTAAAAGTGGTCATCACTACAGCTCCTGCCAGGACTTCCTTCTGCCTCTTCTACTCACTAGGAATGTTTCTGCTAGTCCTGGAGTACATCACAGAAAGTGTCACATGGAAAACTGATAGCAGCTGCTCCTCTGTCTGTAGAAGCTAGGCTACTTCTATCCATGCAGAGATATAATTTTTTTTCTTCATACATACCCCTCTTTTGCAAGATGCCAAGGATTCCAAACATTTGCAGTATCCATTAACAACAGGCCAAATATTCAGGTGTGGACGAAAGTAGTTATGCTAACTTTATAGATTAGCCTCTCCCTTTCCTTTACGCAAGCCCCAGGGAGACCAAATGTTGGACTGTCAAATACCAGAAAATATCTTTGTTCTGCTCTCACGTGTAACAGTGGAACTTCACTGGGACTTGTCACATTAGTAAACCAGATACTTTTCAAAATAAATTGAGTCAGTATGCAGTATCAAACACATTTTTCAGTCAGAGTGGGGGATGAGATTTGCTCAATATGTCTTTTTAAACTGAATAATATGAAAGTCATGAAGGTTTAAAAGAAATGGATAATTAGTAAAGAAATGTACTATCACTTTTTTTCAGGTGTCTGTAAAGATAGTGATCTCCTATGAAGAACTTGTACAGAACTCCTTCAAAATAGCTAAAGTGCTGCACAATTTTTAATATATGCAAGGGCATTCAACTAGGTAAATAAAAAAATAATGTTTAAATGCCTTTTCCTTATCTGCAGCAGATGACTAAAATGTGCAGAATTCTAAAAAAATGTGGTAACAGGATATATGAGCTGTGTTTTTGAACTCTCTGTCATCTTTATATAAAAGAAATTTAGTTAAATGAATCACTATAGAAAGCATGACATTTTGAAAAGCATAGGCATAACAGGAGATTTCTGGAACCTCATACGACCCAGAGTAGAAATAACTCATATAATGAGCATTGCTTAAACAATATTAGTTTATTATATGGTTACAGAATTTACAGACTGGCCACGATATGTTCTCTCCATAGGTAGTGAGATTAAAGAGAGGGCTCAGTGACCAACTTTAAATGCAACAAACTGATTCTTACAAGCTCTTTCTCCATCCTTCCTTTCCCATTCCCCTCTCCCATTCCCCTTCTGCTTTCCCATTCGCTTTCTTTTACCCCTTTCTCCTTCCCCTTCCCTTTCCTTTCTCCTTCCCTTTTCCCCTGCTCCTTTCCCCATCCACTTTTCCCTTTCCCTCCTCCTTCCCCATCTCCCTGATCTATAAAGAACCATTTTAGAAAAGGCTCAGTAAAAATGTTTTAATTATAGCTCCCATGCTCCCCTGCCACAGTTCACCAAAGAACTCAAGAGATTAAGAAACCCAGGGCAAAAGAATTCTAGCAAATCAAAGTACACCTAGTTGGAATCTATTGCCAATAGTTCCCTGTTTCATAAACTGTCTCTGTGTGGGCAGCTCTCTGGGAGCAGGTCTGCCAATTTCTGGATTGTGACACCAAGAGGTAAGACTCTCACTTAGATAGCTGATTCAAGATCCCACTACAGTCAGTGTAATCACTTACTTGGAGATCAGCAGAATTTGAAAGAAACCCAGATTCTGAAGTACTTAGACATTCATACGTGTAAATTTATATTTTCTACACTGTTATGGGTTTTTCTTAAGTGCCCTCTTCAAAGATTATAGAAGAAAGTCAAGTACTTTTTCAGAAAATATTCTTTCCAATTGCCTGGTCCTCAAATCACTCACTACCACACAAGCATATCAAGAGCTGTCTTGACAGATCAGGTCTAGCAGGAAGGCAGCCACAAGTGTTTCAGCTACAACAGATTGATAAAATTTCAGGTGTTGTAGTTTAGTTGTGTTCTCATTACTTTTGAATTTACCATTGGAATTAACAAGCATTTTTAGGTTCAGTTGCCAGAATCTACAATCCTATGCTGGACTGAGCAACCAATGCATGCAAACTCTTCAAGCCCATTTATTTGCAACATATTTGCACCTCGAAAAAAAAAATAAAAGTCATCACAACAAAGACGTTGAGAAGAACGAATAAGTTGCCTTGCCTGCATACTGTTTTAGGAGAACAATTCCTCCTGCTTATGCAGCTTCTCTGGGGAGCTAACTCCCCAGTACCAGAGTTTTCTGAAGTGAACCTAAAATATTAGGTGTGTTAGCATGATCATCATACTTGGATTTTAAATAAGAAATTTCTCTCTTTCAGGATGAGGGCAATATATTGATTTTAAAATATGTCTGTCTGAGGAGAGAATGCAGCCCACTAAGCAACATCAGAGATCAGTATTGACATATTAATGATGCAATTATTATAAAACTCAACAAATAAGATAGAGTGAGTAAAATAATTCTCACGATGAGATCAAGCTGAAATTCATATGTTGCAGGCAGAACTTCTGCTGCTATACTTCATGTTCATGAAAAATTCATTGAACTGGAAACTGCAGATGAAAATTAGGTATGAATCCTACAACCTGAAAAGATGACATGATGAGGAAGAATGTCATCAAAATATCACCTTTGGTCTAATTTTGCTTTCAGTTTGGTAGGTGAAAGCCAACTAGACCAGTGGTGCCAGAAGGCAGCACCAATAAGAAGTAGAAATAAGTCCAATGACTTCTGCAAACTGATATTGAAACCACTGAACTCACGAGCAGTAACCACACACCTGTTCACAGGACTCCAGTTGGTGAATTGGTACCAGAAGCAAACATCAGGATTAGAAAAATGTGTAGCAGTGTTTACACACAAAAAAAATTTTACTTGATTACAATAGAAAATGCATAATAATAATTTTTGAATTATTTTCATATTACTGCTGACAGTTGTCAAACAAGACACTAAGAAGATGTAGATCCTTTTTCAACAGCTTTCCACTCTCTGCAAGGTGAAGGCTGGGACAAATTAAGGAAGTCTTCCAATTATACACTTCCTGACTCAGGAAATCTCACAACTTAATTCCTTTAAAGCATGAGTACTCATCACTAGCTGCAAGTCTTGGCTTCAGAACAGCTCAGAGTTAAAAGCAAATTGAGAATATAAAGCCTCATCTGAGATTTTCAACATCTCTCAAATACAGCAATTTTAAAGTTTGTAACAAGATTCACTGTCACTTTTGTGGGCAGTCAGAAAATTACTGGCAATACATTCTTCCCTGCTTTTGAAAGTAGAGAAAGTAGGAAAAGGGAAGACCTGGCACCAAAGTAGTCTCCTTTTGTACATCAACCTCCTCTTCAGTTTAAAGAACTTTCTCCCAGATATTTTTTCAGAAACAAATAATGATATTTGCTTATTTTTGATGAGACTCCAGCTGCAAGCAAACAAGGTTCCAGTAGTTTTTCAGTGATAGGAATAAAGATAATTATCTTTATTCTTGTGCATGAAAACAACAGTACTATTATGACATTTTACCACTTTGGCTCTGAGATATAATCCAGTGCTTTTACTGAGTATTTATGAAGACCATTGCTACTAAGTTATCATCTATGATAAAAACAGTTAATGTGGAATTCCAGAAGCTTATCTTGTCTCTATAAACCAAACATAATGGACT
Source organism: Pithys albifrons albifrons (assembly GCF_047495875.1). Taxonomy (NCBI): domain Eukaryota; kingdom Metazoa; phylum Chordata; class Aves; order Passeriformes; family Thamnophilidae; genus Pithys; species Pithys albifrons. Next base: position 90,414,754 of record NC_092461.1, read on the forward strand.
AACAATTCTTTAAATATGTCTTGGAAAAAAAAACATGTAATGTATCACAGAAACAGAAAGTGAAATTGTGCTACTGCTGTTTGTCAGATGGATTTTATTAAATACAAAGTCCTTGGCTTTAAACAGTGAAGTGTTGACTCTTCAATGGATTCTTTCCTCATCTCTCAAAGAACTGACCACATTTAGGCTGGAAGTAAGTTTATAAAGTACTTTATAATCAAAGTACTTCATATCTATTTAAGAAATAGTTTATAGCCTTCATTGCTGAGGTCACCTAGTTGGTATGGAAATATTTTGTTGATAAGAAGATCATCAGCATGGCTCAGCCTTGCTAACTAAACCATGCCAGGGTTGACCACGAGGCTGCCTTTTCCTACCAGAAAGATTCCATAGTTCTGCACAGTTCTGCAGTCTCCAGGCCAAGCTTTCCCTCACTCATTTCTCAGTTGTCTTTCCAAGGAAATGTACTTGATGAGAAGGGCAACTTCAGGTTACCCATTGCTCTTTTGTGGGATATGGGCCAATGTAGCCAAACCAGAGAGAGAGAGGCATTCATTTGACACTTAGGAGGCCGTGGCTGAATTTAATCTGATATCTATCAGAAAGCATGCAATTACCTGAACACTACTTTTTAGAAAGCATGAAAATGAAAATGTTGTGTATAAAAGACAAGGTGTTTATCAGCAAAGAGATCAAATTCCTTCAGATACTTTAGAAGTAAAATGTTATGTCAAAGGAAAAGGAAAATAATAAGGAAGAGAAAAAGAAAAAAAAAAGAAAAAGAAAAGGAAGAGAAAGAGAAAGAGAAAAAGGGAAACATACGAGTTAATAACAAATTTTTTGAGGAATTTTTACTTGTTTTTTTCCATGCTTCAAAGACTTTACTGGAACCTTCAGGAAATTTCTTCCAGATGTCTTGATATAGCTCTACTAAACAAGACTGAAAAAATACAAAGATCATTCTTTTCATATATACATTGACAGGAAACTCAGTTCTGAGTTATAAAAATGAATCATTCTGGAGTTACCCTCCACAAATATATTTTGCTGGTAAAAAAAGCAAAAAGATCCATCATAAAGATAGCTCTGTTAATTTTCAGACATCACATTACAGGAGGCAAGCACACAGTAGGGAAATAGTCTTGAATCTATGCATGTAATACACTCTAATTATAAGTTGTGTATCATCTTCCCAATAGACTGTGTGTTTACAAGAAACTGTCACTGACTTTTGACTTATGTGAGAGCAATTGGATTGAACAGTGGTTTTAACCTGTGGGAACTTGAGAGGGTCTTATTTCTATTTATGTTTTTACTTCCCAGTATGGTGCATACCGTCATTTGCTGTAGAGCTCTTCCATGGGTGAGCAGTGTAGTTTTCCTTGGCAGTCAAAAGAGAGAAGTGACCTCTGGAGGCCATTTGAGAGGACTTAAATTCATCATTGTTGTTTACTTATGGAGACTAGATTCAGGAGTGAAGACTTACATTAGGTCATTTCCAAGCATTAAAAAAATGCTGCATCATTAAAATTTCAATAGTATGTATTGATTTCATAAGTAAGTGCAGATCTTGGTCAGAACTTGCTTTTAATCTTTTTCTGTCAATGTGAGCAAGTCAGCAAGATCTTTGAAGCAGTTTTACCTGGTCACCTTAATTTTAATGGCCAATTGTTATAAAATTGATAGAATGAGCAGCAGAACATAGCCTTGTACATGTGAGTGAAGTTTAACAGAGAACCCACATTCATACAAATTACTGTGAAACTTTCAAATATGTCTCCTGAAAGTGCTTGTTTTTCTAAGCCATTTTACCTGTTATTGGATTCATATGAGTAATGAGGTGATATATAAAGAACAACATCCTTTGCTGCTGATGTGTGCACTTTTGTGCAGATCCAAAGAATGCCTATAATGGGTCAGTATTTAAATTCTTTGAGAAGGAAAGTCAATATGATGTGAGAATTTGGAAGAATCATACGAAAGAGAACCTTGCAAATATCAAATGGGTGCTGGAACTGATCAAAACTTGATTCCCAAGTCTCAGACTTTTCAAACAAAAGTTACAAAAATCCAGAATTGCTTCATATAATTAATAGGGAAATTACATAAGTGATATCTAGCCTGGCAAGCAGCTGCCAAGTAGGGTAAGTACTCAGTGAACTTTTCACTCCAGGATTGAGTTCTGGATAGGAATCTTGGCAAACCAGCCAGACCTCTGTGGCTGTTGGTTACTCAGATTTATTTTTAAAAGTTTTATTACATGAATTTGATTTTATACTGTCCAGCAACATATTAAGATCTTTTTGTCTTTGTGCCTAATATGATCTTCTCAAACATTTCTGTTTCCTGGACTGAAGAATAGGGGCATACATGTGTGCCCTCACACACAAATATACAGAAACAACTCTCCACCCCCAAAACAATAGCAAGGAAAATAACCATTTGAAAGCAGAAATGTCAAAGTTTTGGTAGGGAATCACAGAGCTGACTTAACACAACATATTTAGTTTCTTTAAATGTTCTCTAAGATTAAAAGTGTCAGTTGGTTGTTTTTTGTTTTGTTTTGTTTGGTTGTCACCATTATCAGATTCTCAGAGAACCATGGACTAATAATGAAACTCTTGCTGCTCCATGCCACTGACAGGACTGTACCTTATCTCTCTGTACTTATCTCTATGCCTGCAATACACTGACTTATAAAGTCCTTTCTAGATCTGAATTTCTTTATGTAGCTGACAAAGAAATTAATATGGACATATGTTTCAATCCTGTTCATCATTTCTCAGCATTTTTACAGCATTTGTGGGATTCACGTGAAGGAAAGAGGGAAAATAGTGAGCATTTTCTGATAAGCAAATCCACAGCTGCAGCTGATTATTAATTTTCAGACAAGAACTAAGATTATTGCAAGCCATTACGAGTTTAAAGTAAATAATATTGTGGTTTAACCCCAGCCAGCAACTAAATACTACCCCACTCCTGATGGGGAGAAGAATTAGGGAAAAAAGTAAACCTCATGGGATAAGAACAGCTTAATGACTGAAACAAAATAAAATATAAAAATAATACTAATTATAACAATAGCAACACTATTTTAAATTAAAAGGAGAGAGAGAGAGTAATAAAACCCAAGCAAAACAAATGATGCACAACTGAATTGCTCAACACTCAGTGACCACTGCCCAGCCTACTCTTGAGCAGCAATCAGCAGGTCCCAGCCAACTTCCCCCATTTTGTCGACTGAAAAGGACATTCTGTGGTTCTTTGGTCACCTCAGGTCAGGAGTCCTGGCTGTGCTCCCCCACAGCTTCTTGTGCACCTGCTCCCTGACAGAGCATGGGAAACTGAAAAGTCCTTGACTTAGGGTAAGGACTACTTAGCAACAACCAAAACATGAGTGTGTTATCAACATTGTTATCATACTAAACCCAAAACACAGCACTGTACCATTGACTAAGAAGAAAATTAACTATATCCCAGACAACACCAAAACAAGTGTCTGAGTTTATTACTCTGTTTAATGTAATTAATAAAGCCCTGACTTTCAATAGCTTTTTAACAAAAGCAAATCTAGCAATGCAAGGGATGTATTTCTTTAACACAGACTCTTAAGTGAACTTTGGGGATGATTAGTAGAGGGAATCAACCAAGCACTGTTTAAAACTGTTGTCTTATGAAATCCCTTCTAAACACCACTTCAAATCTTGAATATTACTATTATGATACTGCATTTATTATGAAAGACTAGAATGGGCCAAGTTATTATTTACATGTCAAATCATAGTGTCATCAACTGAATAAGGAAGTTACAAATTATTTGTGCAAACGCTTCTTTATTTTTCAAAGGTGATTTCACTATTTATCATCACTCTCAGTAATACTCTTGGCAGATCTGCTGCCAAGTGCAATGCTCCTCAGCCCGAACAAACTCATTCAGAAAGGACACTCAGGCTACTGAAAATGTCAGCTGTGAATAACTACTGCTTAAGTAACTGACTTAATACTTGTTCACAACAAGCACAGCAACAAAACCTGTTGCAGTTATTCTAGCTAGTATAAAACATCCCCACACTTACTGTAAGGGATCTATCTTCAGCCCAGATTCTATAAGTTATTTAACCTGTGATTACTGTTCTAAAAAGATGATTTTCATCCTGCCTTCAGGCAAGAGCTGCATTTTTGCTGGGTTACTGGATCAAGTAAGACTGCATTAGGGCAACTGGTTGGTCAAACCAAACAGTGTTGGGCATTCAAAGTCCACAACACACACATTTCCAGCAGTCTTACCCTAACCCCACTCAGTCTGATTGAGGCACTAGATATCTACCAGCTGTTGCAGCACATGATACTTACTCTGAAGCATATCATATCCCCAGCTCAGCTTCAGCTGCTCTAAAGCAGCCCCAAGGCTCAGCCTAAATGGGGAGAACTGAAGCACAGAAACAAGATTCAGCTGGGGATTTGCTTCAAAAACACACTCTTGCACAAAATTAATATGCCAATGTAGATACAGTGTAAGTGAACACCTGAGTTTCCTTGCATTCAGCCTTACTTTATGTGTTTCCTATGTCCTTCACTTCTGTTCTTAATAAGAATTTTGGCAATTTATTGGCAGTAAATCTCCAGAGCCTAATTTATGCAGGCTTAAATCTGTGGCTGAACTGCACCAGTAATGTAAGGACAAATAACCTTATCCAAAGCTACTTGGATGCAGCACATTCCACTAACACAGGGATTGTTCTTTGCCCTTAAGTCTTTATCCAGTTTCTTATTCCATTTAAACTCATTATTTTGCCCATCCAGCAGATTAGTTCCTCACTGACATTCAAGGAAATACAAGCCATTAAAAGAAATACGAAAACCCAGTCTACTTTCAGGATTTTAACATTTATATGGATCTGTACTTCTAATTCTGTTCAAGTTAATGATTTCAAGGCCCAGTAGAGTTGAAAATTATTCTTTCTTGGTGTGTGTGAAAAAAATTTGAAATTTGAATCTAGACCACAAATTTGAATATAGACATCTCAGAGCAAATTATGTTCTATAGTATGGTTATCGTGGAAAGAATGGAATACTTAGTGCCTAAAAATACATTTTAAAACAGGAGAAACCGTTCAGTGATCATCTGTCTTTGAATTTATGGTGGAAAAAAACAGACCTTCCCCCAGTGTCAGCTAATGACAATTAATCAAGCAATGTCATTTTATCCTTCAACTATTTCTATATTGACCTGAATTTGACTGAGTTTAGTATCAATTAGCTTAGCTTTATTCAAAAATTTAATCAAGTTTTTAAATGAAAATGCACAGAATCAGGAGATGGCCAAAGTAAGTCATATGAACTGTGGGATATTTCTCATGCTAATAATGTTAAATCTAATAAAATTTGTGAATAAAAAAGTTTTTAAAACTTTGCATAGTTTGTGATAAGAATGAATGTTTCTAACACAAATTTTAATTACAAGTTTGGCATTTATTTCAGTAGGTTGGCATTGCTCTGAAAGTAGATCCTGACTCGTTACCTACAGCTATTTGAGATGCTGTCAAGATTTGCATTAACTACGATGTGGTGCATTTCTGTGCATTTTGTGTATAGTCTTGATGAGATACACAATGTTAAGGGGGAATGAAGGCATAAGGATGCTACCCTTGAAATGAACTAACTCATGGGCCAGGGCTAGTCCTGAGACCTTGGCATGAATGGCTACTTATACAGCCCACAGGCAAAGTTCAGTTTAGATCTTTAGGAACCAGTATTATATCTCAGCCAGTCACTGATGTGGAAGGTGGGTTCTTCAAGTGGAAAGGATCTTGTTCTGAAAGCACATGGATTTGATCCTGATCATGATGGTTTAAGCATTGTATAGAATCTGAAACATGGATGACACCATGACTGCTGTTACACCTTTGTAACAGGGTGAGTTCTACAGTTGATGGAAAAGTGAGGCTGAGCACCATAGAAAGTTCAGAAAACAATACCTTTATTAACAGAAGTGACCAAATAGTGGGAACTCAAAGAGAAGAGAGAGAGAAGGAGGGAGACTAAAGCAATAAGCCCAAATGTGTAAGCACCCCACACACCAAAGAGTTACGTAAGGTTGTCTTACCAACTCAGGACACTCCCCTGAAGGCAGGGGCTACATCTTCTAGGCATTGGCAGACAGCAGGCATCCCTGATGTCTTTTTGGGGGGAAAGAACCACCAACACCAAGAGCACGCACCTTTTATTGTGCCTGCTGGAGATGTCTGCCTGAGGAGGCAAGGCCAGCACCCCCCAAGAAGAAGGTCGCAGACCCTGCTGCTCTCTCTCTCTTTCCTCCTTGCTCTCCCCCCTTCAGCTCTCCTCCAAGGCTGTCAACCAATAGAAGAGACTCAAGTAACTTTAGTTTATGCAAAGTCTGTCTTTTAGGATGAAACTTTCACTGTATCAGATTTTGTTCCCTAGAACTTGGCAGGAAAAGGATAAATCTTTTCACAGATGGCATTGGCAAAAACACAGACCAAAATGTCAACAGTTTTAGCTCCCAATGCAACCTCTGATCTTAGCTTCTCATGCCTCCAGCGTTGCAACTCACACCCTGATTTCATCTGCTGCTGTTACAGATACTGTGCCTGCCCTGCATTACACAAAATAATTAATTCCACTAAAGTGTTAGATATCATTATATGACAAATAATTTCAAGCAATTTCCCTCATCTTTTTAGAGTTCATGCTGCTTTTTTGTAAGGTTTAATGTTGTTTTTGAAACTGTCATCATCGATAGTTCTTTTCCAAAATAAGCATAAAACTCCTTTGAGTAATAAGTGATTAGAAAAACTATCCCAGAGAAGCAGTGTAGCAATGTAATTTACCAGTGAAGGAAATCCCTGAAGAAACAGATATTTACAGAAATATTACCCTAAAATTAGAATTATATAGGAAATGACATCTCATTACCCTATGTGTTTCTTGATCAGCATATCATGAGTTTGAGCATAAAAATGGCAGCTCAAGTATTAAAATCAGTCCCCACAAATCTATCAGTTTTACCACTTCTACAAAACATCATGACTACTTAGTATCATAGGCTTATTTGCAGAAAATGTAGAATCCATGATAAACTCAATTTGGAATTTGATTTTTTTTCCGGGACACTTGATGGTAAATTTTTCCTTTGTCTTCAATACTGTAAAATCAAATTACTTTTCTTTTTTGCAATAAAAATGGCTTATTTATACAGGCAATATTCCCTGTGAGTACCTTACAAAAAGGTTCAAGATAACTGACAAACTGGAGATCACTCCATTAAGTGAAGTTTTGCCCTATTTCCTTGAAAATTACTTTTTGGGTGCTATTTCTTCCTTTACGAGTTTATTTTCTATGGTTTGTATGGTCGTTAAGTTCAAATTTAACTGAAATTTATTTTATTGTGATTTCATATCAGTGTTTGAAGACCTTACTAAAATTTTACAAGACAGCCTTATTAAAGGGATTTACATTGAACTGGATTTCTAAATCAACCCCAAAGTTTCACTATGCTGAAAGATTTTCAGGCAGTAGGAGCACAGCCATTATCAGTGAGTTGTTCACTGGTTTTTTCCCAGTTCTAATCACATTTCTATGCTCTACTTTATCCTTTTTTTTCCTCTCTGACAGGTCATAATGTCACATGCAACACAGACAACTAATGCCTTTTGGTGTAAGAATTGACCTCAGCCCAATCTTCATCTGTGAAGTAGGATGTAATGCTCTTGCTTTTGCAATCATGAAAAGTAGCAAGTACTCTTATAAATCTTCCCAAGCAGGCAAGAACTCCAGTACCAGTGGTTTAACTGTCATTAGTGATAGAAGTGTACTGACTGAAAGGAATTTTTTTTTTTTTAAATATAGTAGCAGTAACATCCTCTTTATAGTAAATTCTTAGACAGGAAAGAAAAAAGAGAAGTAAAACATTTTGACCTCTAGAATTGCTTATCTGGCTTTAGACCTGGGAATGCTTTAATAAAATGTCTCTCAACATTCTGTGGGTACTACCACTTAAGAATGTGATTAGCTATTCTACTAGTTCTAAAAAAATCAGTAAGATATCCTATGATAATCCTATGTATAGGAGCTATATAGCTCACTACAAGTATTTTCCACATAGCTATCTGAGTAGCAACTGAGCCTTTACATTTCCTTTAATCATATGAAATTATTAGATATTATGTGATCATAAACATTTGTCAAAATGTTAGAAATATTAAGAGTAATTTAAAGTTGAAGGATTTTTTTTCTGGTTTAGTTGAAATAAAATGCAGAAGACTTTTTAGAATTGCTGATAAGAGGTAATTGTTTAGGAAAATCAAACAGCTACATGTTGGAATTGGAGAACAGAGTTTCTATTCTTACCATTAATTGACTTACTTTCAGTTTGAGGGAACAGATGAGAAAACCAGTCTTTGTACTTGGTTGTTTTTAGAGAAATGGTAACTCACAAGCATGAGCAAAGGGATACACAGTTCACTTCACCTGTTGTTATTAGGTCCAGAAAGGAAAACTATATTGAGACTGCTTTCTGCCTTAGTTATTTATTCGTATGTCTTTGGCCAGAAATGTATGTGAGCAACTGAAAAACTCCCTGTGAATTTATTAATGGTAAGGGAGGGTAAAACAATAAGTGATTACTACCATCAAAAATGGCCACGGAAAGCTCAGTCTAGAGCTGTCAGTCCTACTCTTCCAGCTGTAAGCCTTTGCCAGAGGTAGCTAATTTCTCTTTTGGTTTTACAAATATACCTAATCAAGGCTGAAGAATCAATCCAATCTGCCCTGTTTTAGAATACAATAACATATATGATAGGGGATAGTACTAATATGTAAAATAAATAAGCTGGTTTTTTCTCTTCTTTCCCATTTGAAAGTCTAGTCACAAACAGCAACTGCAAACAAAGGGTATTTCTACCATTTCCTCCTATTTTTTAGTGAAAGTGCAGGAAATGAAAATGAAAAAACACTTATTCCCTTCTGCTGACAATCTGCCATCCTTCACGACTGAATCTTGTCACATTGTGAAACAACTGGTGAGTCAGAGAGGCTGTACCATAACAATGACAGCAGGAGGATTAGCAGACAGAAGTTGGGTTTCTGCCTGCGATTTTTGAGGCTTGTTTTGGCACGTTACTCTTTATTCAGTACCTACTATCACTCACAGAAATTGCCAAAGAGACACTATCACACAGGTAACACTGTACAGCATACCTTTAGAGTACATTTCAGAACATAAGGTATAAAAATTCAATCACATGTTCGGAACTGAGGACATGGTAGCACAAAAAAAAAAAAAAAACAGTAAGTACAATTCTGCTCATAAATTGCATTCATATTTCCCATAACATGACATCACGGTGAGTTTTATGAAGTTCAGGTATTGTGTACAGTCAAAATGTCCACTCATGAATCACTGAGTGCTCTTGTGGGATATTTCCACTAATTTAGCTACAACTACAATTAAAACAGTACTTTGACCTTATGTTAAAACAAGTTATATTCAAATTCTTAAAGCAATTTTCTTAAATACCAATTTTATTGCATAAGTTATCACGTAATTAAAAGATTATTTAATATCACATCCACACTGCAATTCTAATTTCCCAAGAAAAATGAAAATATTTTGTATGACTTCCACAAATAATGATAATACAGTTAAGACAGTTAAAGAATTCTCTTTTTCCTTACAAGTATTTGAAGTTGATGAAGTAGAAAAACTTGATTAATTTTATACTGTATAAAAATACAGAAAAGGCCACTTTTATGAAGCAGTGTTAAAATTGAACTTGCTGGACAGTGAATCTCTGCCCACTGCTGCCAGTGACATTGATGAATTCTGTAGACCATCACCTTAAGCAATCATCTCTTAAAAGGAATATTCGTTCCAATTCTAATTCCATATTTCTTTTATTACTATGAGAAAAAGGCTATGAAAAATATAGTGTTTCACCACCTTTTACACTTAGAAATGTAAATCTATTAAACACATTCAGATCCTAATTTTTTTGAAAATACAGATGACCACATACATTGAGGAAAACTTAGGAGTTCAGATTCCAAATTTAGTATAAGTGTTTGGTTTAAGTGCTTTCAAAAGCCAAATTATTTTTCTCTTTGTTCTGGTAAACATTTCACTATTAGAAGTAATTTAAAATTGGCTACCCAAACTATATTTTAAATGCACGTGACCCCAGCAATATAAAGCAGCTTCTGTTTCCCATTACAGCTAAAGAAGTTGATAAATCAGTAGGCTTCCAGTAATTAATTTCTATTAATTTATTTTCAGTAATTCACAAGGTGCACTGTAAAACCAAATAATATCTTGCTTTATTTTCACTCAGTTCTTTAGGAGACTTTTATTTATATTTTCCAGTATGCATTTGCCATTTTTGTAATAACATCATGTTGTTCAGTCATCATCCAGACTAAAATCCACTATGATCCTGAGATTGTTTTCTGCAGCACCTCTGCCTTGCCTGTTGCTCCTCACCCTGATGTGTGTAAATGCGCTTATCCCATTCAATATGTTAGTTGGTTTTGACATTGAACAATTGTTAACCTAGAAAACTGTATTCATAAAGAAGCTTTCACTTATGTTTGTTGTAGTTGCATTTATACAGCTATACTGCCTTGGTTTTTTCAGTTACCACGGTGATATCAAAGAGTTATTACCAGTACCAGAAGAAGAAAACACATTTTTGAATCTTCAAATCTAATGCCTTTACTTTGTTCAGTTTGTTGAATTAAAGGCAGCCCTTAGGAGAGGTTAGGGCAATTTATCAGTTTTTAAAAGGAAGCACTTTAGCTACTGTGTACGCAAAGCACCAATACCTACTTAATTAATAATCTCTAGATGTGATTTAAAGAAATACAGATACATCATTTAGTCTTTATTGTCCTGTTGCAGGATTTCAGTCAGGAAACTGTTCAGCCATACAGATTTCATTACTGACAAAAAAAAAAAAAGGAAAAATCAGTTTGAGTAACAGCTTCTGGCATAGGAACAAAAAGTCAAGATTATTTTGTCAGATTTTTTTCAAACGCTATTTTTGCGTTGTCATTTTTCTACATTGTCTATGCAGCCTCACAGGCTCCCTCTGGTGGTTATCGAGCAAAAGTGTTGCCTCGCTCGGGGCCGAATACGAACAGCAAGCTAAAGACTGATTTCAATAGCATTACTTGCTCTAATAATAATTAAGAAACTATACATGTGTTAAAGTATAAGGTCTGGTGTAACCTAGTTGTGTAATCTAGATCATAATATGCTTTCTGAGCTAAACCAATTGAAAAATCTATAAGGGTTTGTTGGTTTGTTTTCTCAAATCCTTTTGGGGCTTGGAAAGTAAGAGAGTTCAACTAATCAGTAAGCTATTATCGCATAATATCCATGCTAATGATCCAAATAAAACACCTAAACCCATAGTTTCAGGTAACTTTTAATATTTACCTTTTCTTTGGCAAAATTCTCTGATAATCTGGATATGTCATAGTCTTTCTTAGGTGACAGTCTTTTCTCCTATCTCAGGTGTGGCTGTGGATTTTCTCTTGATCCCTGGGATACGGCAAACTAGCATAGGGGAATTTCTGGATCAAATCACAATAGATACAGCCCTCTGGATACAGCAGATATCCAGCCAATTTTAACATTACTATATATCTTAAATATTTTAAAAAATATTTCCATAATCAGTATGATGAAAAATCTCCTCTAAAGGCACACACACAAAAAGCTATTTTTTTAATTAGAGTATCAGTATTAATGATTTTATATGGCAATTCTTTTTATTAAAACAGAATTATTTGAAATATAAAGAAACACAAAAATTTGCAGAAGGCATCTCCAGATCACAGGTCATATGCTCAACAAGTCTATTTTACCTGTATTGCTTTTGCAGAGTAACAGAATTGACTAAATAATTTTTCACAATTATTACCTTTGCAGTACTTTTTATGCTTTATCCAGCTCACTAAGAAAAAAACCTCTGAAGCGTCTCATAGTCATGTGCTGGGCTGTATATATATAATCTTTTAATTAAACTATATTTATACATACATAGATAGAATAGTAAACAGATAATTGACACATTCACCTATATATTCTTGGTACCTACTTCATGGCAGCTGCTACATATAGAGGCTGGGAAGCACAGTACTTCCTGATGACTGTTTGTTTATAGGAAATGCCAACATCCCTGAATAGATCAAGTACTTATAACATGATGTTTTCCAGACTCAAACATGGATGCAGTTTTAGAAAAGAATTCTTGAGGCTATAAGTGGTCTTGAAGAGTGGCTGCTGGTGATAGGGGATTAAAAAAGTAGGTGCTATTAATAAGAACAAATTTCTTCACAATCTGTAAGTCAAGTGAGTTCTTGAAGTACACACATTCATTTTAAGCCCTCTTCATACATTTCACAGTAGTTTGTCTTCAACACGAAGAAGCTACCTCCTTTTTGATGTTTCCATAAAAAAATGGCCTCAGGTAAATTATGACTGCTAGAACAAACCTGTGGAACATCTGTGGGCAGCTCAATATATCACTCCTAACAATGCATCACTGTGCAGGTATATGATCTGCTGATGTGCTGCCCCCCTTTCTGATGTTTATGATGTCAAGGTTGTGTGTATGGGCATAAAATTGTGTTTTCCTGATGGAAACCTATGAATATAATTTCTCTGACTTAATGACTATATAGAATGTGTTGAGAGAATTTCAGCTTCATTGTAAGTCCTTGACAATAGTACATTGTTCTCTACATTGCCTAAATATAGCCAAATTCTTGAAAAAAGATGGAATTTATGACACAATTTTTGACATGAAGCCTTTATCTTTTAAAGATGACTAATAAATACAAAAATTAACTATTTATATGACTGTTAAATCAATGTAAATGACCATGAGTTAGTTTGGTATTGGTTGATTCAACTGTGCCTACATTAGGTTTTCCACAGTGTTTTGAATAATGTTCATTAAGCAGCTGAGAAAAATGTGCATTTCTTGGTTTCTTTTCAATAACCTGCAAAAATTTCAAGCATTTAAATTTTCCTTCAGAATTTTACAAGGAAACGTATACTATAAGAGCCCGGGATAGATTTATCCCAAAACAATATAAATACAAACAGAGTCTCCTCAATCATTACTGTATAATATTATGTCTCTCCTTGAGACATACAGGAAGAAATGCAGTAAGGTCACGAAACCAAATCCCTGAAGTACTTCAGTTTCATTAATGTCAATTTGGATAAGCTCTGCTGAGGATTTAAACAACTACTCCAGGTTCTCCACACCTCAGAAGAAATATATTTTACCTATTGATTATTTTTCCTACATGGAAAAAAATCTGAAGAGTTAATTCTATCCCTAAAAAACTGATAGATACAACTGATGGTCTTGACTATTACATGATATTTTTTATAAGATTAGCAAAAGAGAATGTTTCATGAATAAAGTCATTCACAACTGATACAGTTTATTGAAAATCAGTATGTTCTCATATAGGTAAAAAGGGCTGTCGATTCACTCTGTATGCATCTTTTATATATTTTTTCCTTTTAAAGTCTTTAATATAAATGTACTAAAAAATCATATGATAAATATGCCTGAAGCAATTAGAAAGTGGGTTTACTCCTTAGTTCCTGTAGCTGTACTTTTTCCTTTCAGTGTTTTAGTTTTTCTTTTATAAAATTAAATAAAAAATGGGTTACCATAACAAAAGTAGAATTCTTGTATTTTAACTTATCACATCAAATTCTTAAATGAATATGTAAAAAAGTCTGAGGATTTCTTTAGTAAGTGGCTTTTTATAAAAAGTCAAAACCCAGACACAAAACTGATTTAAACTGGCAAGGTTTCAGCCAAGCCAAATTTTGTCAGTGATGGACTTCAGACTCAGAACCTAAAGGTCAAATATTGTAAAAAAATAGAAACGGATTCACAAAGTTATGCAAATTTTACAATTTACTAACCTGATTCTGTGATTGACTTGTTCCTGGACAAGCACTTGTGGGATATCAGTGGAAACTAAACATAATTAAAAATAAAAAATGTAGATTTTATTAAAAAATAGAAGTTTCAGAGGCTCGCTTCTGGAGTGTTTTTAAAAGCAGAAAAAAGAACAGAAATAGCAAGAATCCAGCCAAATCAAAATGAGTTACTTCATCTTGGTCTTCATATCAAAACCAAACTAAATCTCAAAAGAAAATCCATTTATTATAAGCACCAAAGAAAACACAGGAATAATATCTCTTCCGCCAGACACACAGAGTTTGTCACAGTGGTTAGTTAAACATAAAGCTGCTTCCCTTGCATGTTGACTTTCACAGGTCATGATTCCTTGGGATGAAATACCTCAAAAATAATGTCATGAGGGGGTTTGATGACCAAAGGCAGACACAGCTTCTTGAACTGGGTTGGTGATGCAAAGAACTGGGCTGCACACAGGACTCACAGGAAGAGTGGGATGCACAAAAGCATAAAATATGGTTGCTTCACAATTGAGTCTACTTGCAACGTTTCTTTAAAATAGGTTGTATAATCCTTTGGATTAACTAAAGTGGTCATTGCATGCCAAGACACATTGCTGTTTTCCTTCCAGGAGGACAAGTACAGACAATCTTTGTATATTGATGAATACCTGTGAATCTGAACAGCGTCCAGCATGGGCTGCCTATCTACAAATATCGTAAAGTGTCTGCAGAAGGGGAGATAATATATTGTTTTCCGTATCGACAGACAAGAGAGGAGCATGCTTAAATTGCTGCACCAGAAATGTAAGCAAACAATAGCAAAGAGCTTTCTGGTTGTAAATGATAGCTGATCACTAAAAGAGAGTGTCTACAAAGGTGATTGGGGTTCCATCAGGATAAATAGGTATTTGTGAAAATTGGTTAGACATAATTAATTGTTCTTCTTTCTGATTTCTGTTTGCCTGCTGAGATGCAAGGCAGTTAGATTAGGAACTGCTCCAGCAGAACCTTCCTTCATGGTGATCAGTCGGTCTTGGGAGATGAGGGAAGGGAAGACAACCTCATCTATATTTCTGGTAAACTTCAAATAAAGTCTGAGTAATAACATCTCCCATGAAATCTCAGAACAATGAAAAATAGAATCAGTTTAATACAATGTAGACTCTGAATGAAGCCCTGTCCCAGTGCAAATTAAAACACCACACAGCTGCGCTTGAATCAATAAGCACCAACTCAGGCAGTTACTAAAACCAATAAAGAAAAGTCTGGCTCAAACAAAACCAAGCTCAAGCTACCTCCATCCACTGCAATAAAATGTTTCACTAATTACCTGAAAGTAGACCAGATCTCTATTGTGTCAATAAAAAAACAGGAAGAGCTGGAAAAAGGATTCACTAAAACCCAGAGAACTCACAGCAACACTGAAAACTGGCTTCTGCAAGACCTTAAGTAAGATGTATGACAACTTTGGAATGAATTTTCTGCGTTGAATTTGTCATTTTGATCTCTATATTTTAATGTTCTTTCCTTGAATTCTGACACAGCCAAAGTCCTAGCAGTATTAAAGTGGTGGTCAGCATACAAACCCATAAAAGAAAATAATTTTCTAGTCATCCCCAGAACTTTATAACTGAAATTCATTTTGTCAGGGTATTTAACTAGAAGGTAGGAGACATTTTTGTGAATCTGACAGGATCTGTTCGTAATTCTGACAGTAATTCTAATGAAGAATATTATTTCTGCCTTAGGATTTTTGTTTTCTGACTTAAAATTTATATGATGACAATCTGCCAAACAAAATTAAATGTTGATCTAGCAGTTTTTGTCTACAAAAATTCAGTTCTTCTTTACTATATATTTACAAGACCTTTGCACAGCTATAGAGCTATCATTTTACCATTTTCCTAGATACTATAAATCTCTTCTTAGATAGGCATCCATATAACAAATTTTCAATATTCCAAGAAAAAGGAAAATCATTATTTACACACCTTTTTGGACATGATATCTGCAGAAAGAGGGCAATCCCTCACTTTTTTTTTTCTTGCTTAGCTGTATGTGGAGCCATCTCCGGGCTCCTTGGCAGTGTGTACAAACCAGATTTTGCTTTTGTTGAACAAGGAAGACTGGGATCAAGCCAAGGCCAAGATGCTGCTGACACATAAGCCCTTTCTGAGCAGCTGTGGAGAGCCTGAAGAAGCTGAGGTTGTTGCTACTGCTGCTGCCAGGATGGAGGAGAGGGTAGAGACAGCAGTAAGTGCTGGGAAGGGTGTCCATCCAGTGTCCACCGCACACTGGTTTTCTCTCTTTGCCCAAAGAACTGCACTGGTGACCAAGATCTCCAGGGCTGGACAGTGAGGCCCTGGCCCTTCTACTTATGTCAGCCTGTTCACTGCCTTTGACAACTGCTTTCTTGGCCCGTGCCCCGAGCTGACCTCAGACAAAGCAACCTGCAAACTCCTGGTTATTTTACCAGCAGCACACAGCTGCTCCAGCAGCAGTCATGTTTTCCAAGTTACTTCTTTCTACTGTGATCTCTTTCAGCCTTGATAACTTTGATGTTTCCCATGTGGCTGAGGTAACTTCTCTAGCTTGTATTTCTATTTTTCCCATATAGAAACATGAGGTTCATTTCACAGAACTTAATCCTTCTTGTCCTACTACCTCAAAACAGTCAGTTGTACCTTTTATAAGCTATTTGAAGGTATAATAAGTGTTCTTTTAAATGACTTCTGTGCCCATGATGTGGATACCTGAGTTTTGTAAGACCTGCTCTGTTGTGCTATATTGTATTACAAGTGTTCATCAAAATACTCTTGATTCTGTTTTGTCAAGGAAAAGCAGATATTGATTCTCTCAGCTTTGGACAAAATACAGCTGTGTTTTTATGCACAGGAAAGTTCCTTCTGCAGTCAATATTAAAAAGCATTCCATGGGGCAATCCTCACAAATTAAAGAAAATGAAACAAGCAACCTTTTTCAACAACTATGAAGCAAGTTCATGTTGCTAGACCACGGTGATTAGCTTTTGGCATTTTTATGGAGAAGATTGTTGGGCATTGAATAAAGTATGGGTTCATGTTTAAGTATACAATTTTTAAGTCTAAATATATTACTTTAAAGGACTAAATAGTAATACTAAGTATGAATGGGATTTTGGGAACAACAGGTTCAAACTTAATTTGCTTCTTCTGATTGTCTGTATTTTAAAGGGTTTTTTAAAACTGATTTTTAAGAACTGCAATAGAGAGCTAGGAGGAAAAAAAATCAGCACAAACTCTGGGATGGAATGATAATAAATCTCAAATGTATATGAGCACAAGTTTACTTCTTTCTAAATGTCAGCAAGAAGCAATAAACTTCAGTTTATTGGTGACACCTCTCCACTAATGGAAATCTGAATGTAGAGACAACTATGACCTGAGGATTACATTATTCCCAAGAATACAGATAGAAGGGGAGTCAATGCTTATACATACTTGACTTTTACATAATAATAACTTTATAGAAGGTGACTCAAAGGTTGGTTATGGATCATGAGTTGTTTTATTTAACTTTTGAACTATATTTAAAGTTCACATCTGCCTTTATAATGCAAACTTCTACTCCAGGAACTTGTCATTAAGAAAAATAATGGGGTAAAAATTATATGACTATTGTGCCTGATCTTGTTTCACAAATAAACAAAAAAGAGGCAGTCTTCAAAATAAGCCTGTTTTCAGTCTTGTGTTCTGTAAACAAAACATGACCAAATCTGGAGGATAATTTTTGTGGCAAGGAAAACTGGTCAATCAGCTAAGGGCTGAGTTGTCAAAAGATTTCTTAAATTTAGGGCTACTCATATGTTTTAACATACGTACACTTTAGATTGTTTCCCTGGGGTGCAGTTTAGAGCCTTGAACCTCAACTCCCTCTTCAACTTCAGTACAGAAAAAAAAAACCAAGAAAAAAACCCAAAGGAATTTATACAGGATTTTACTGAAACACTTCTCTGGAGAAGATGTATGCCCTATTGGGCATTGTATTTTTACATGATTTCTCATTCCTGAAAAAAAAAAGTACCAAAGTAAGTAAAATATTTTTATTATTGGAACCATACAAAAGTAAGATACCCAATCATTGGAGTATGCAAAAGGAAGGACATCCTTGTATGTTTTTTCTGTAACATCTTCCTGATTAAGCTATTGAGGAGTAAATATGTAGGCCTTATACTTAACAGGTTCCCATGTCTGTTATAGGTATCGCCTACTATTTTCTCCATTGACTGCTATGGAAAATTTTGGAGCCAAACAACATTTTGGAGGTGAGCTATCATCTGATAAAGGTAACTGTGGATTCTAGTTACAGGCAGAAGAACACTCCATTCAGATTCTTGCTCTTTCAGAAGGACATAGTCTCTGAGTTTTACTAGATCTTTTCACATCAAAGGGTGTTTGGGAGTAGATTCAATAAAACTAGATTTAGGGAAATGCTCAAGGCAGATACTTTAAAGATCTCTTTCGCAAAGATATGAAATTTGTTTTTCTAAAGTGCAATGCAAATTTTATATGGCTTTTTTCACCTACTTTTTTTGACTACTTCATGTGTAATGAATATATAATTATTTGTACAGAATTAATAACTTTCCCATCTGAACTTTCTATTGCATGAAAATTTTAGTCAGTCTGGATAAGAACAGTGGATTAAAATGTCAACACCTGTTCAGTTATGACAATCTTAACAGCTACCATGAGTGCTGTCAGTGTGGGAACTTCAAAAAGTTGAAGCCTGAAGGTCTGACAGAACAGCTACAACACAGTTGTGTTCTCTTGGTTTTTTCCACCTAATGCTCAAGGCAGTCTTATAGAAACTATGTACTTTGCAGTAGATGTGTAGCAAAAAAGCAAAGTTCAAACTACGAAACTGTCACATATCTGAAGGAATCAATAGAGTCAACATTCCCACCCAAAACACTAACGTGATTTTCAGGTTGCTTTCCCCTAGAACTGATTTTGTTTCTGTACCCACTTTTCCTGCTTACTTGTCTGTAACGTCTAATATTCTTTGGTCACCTTTCAGGCTATACTGTTCAAAAGACACTATTTCTCAAGAAAACAGAAGTGATGAGGACTAACTCAGCATTTCAGATGGAAAGTTGTGATCAAGATAATTGTTAGTATTAACTTCATCAAAGCCAGGGTTGCACTTCTGACATCCTAGAAAAAGAGTGATGTCTGGCAACAAGACATGATTCAAAAGAAAAACATCAGTTGTATTCAAAATGTTTCCTGTATCTCACTCACCACATGATGGAATTCATAGTCAAACACAGGTGTCACAACACTAGGAAAATCTATAGACACTTATGTTCATTTTCACAATACTCAGAGAACTTCCAAAAAGTGCGTGACATCTAATATATCCTAGAAATGCTTAACAATGTTCTTTCTCAAATTCCTTGTTCTTGCAGAAGTAAAGACTGGTAGATTTTAATGATAATCAAACACGTCAACAAAATAATAAAGAATGTACATAAGAAAAAAGAAACAAGCCCTAAGTCTTTTAGGAATCTTTAATAGTTTATTTTTGCTTGCTATGTTTGTAACTTCTTAATTGATTTACAACAGATGTAGAAAACAGCTCAATCCACATAAACGTTTCTCAGATCTATACAAACTGAACTGTGCTCTCCCATGATATTCCTTTGGACATAATAACAGCATAAGTTTAATTAAAATCTAGATCTGCAGAAGTCGATTGCTTTTCAGTCAGCTGATGTGCAGCTGCTGAAAAGTTTCAATATAAGTACCAAAAGAAAAGGTCGAAAGACCCTCTTCAAACTGTGGACTGAAAAATGCGCAAACAACAGCTCGCTGCCTTAAACAGCACATCTGGGCAGTTCTGTTGGTTACTGCTGCTGCCAGCTGTAGCTCCCCCACTGGTAATTGGAAAACAAATGGATTAAGAACCCTTAGGCAAATCCGTTTCATTCACAACGCATATGCGCCGATGAGAATATTCGCATCCATATTCTGGAGGAATTTTTGTATTTCACCCCTTTCTGAAAAGACTGGCTTTTCAGAAGCTCCGATTTCGGTAGGGTTTAGCGCTGCCAGCAGCTGCTCTGGTCCAAGGAGCCCGCTGGCACTCAGCAGGGATGCGGTGGCCGCGGCAGAGCTCTCAAGCACAGGCGTCTTGAGTTGGCAGTGACAACCTCCTAGATTTCCTTTTTTTTTCCCCTCCCCAGAACAAAAGGAGTGACAACGTCTGCCACCCTTTGTCTTTGAGATACTGCATACTACGGACTGATTAATGGACACCTGTGAAGGAGGTGAAAACAGTGAGCACAGGAGATGTTGTTTAGTCCAGACTAACTTGCTGCCGACTACTTGTTGAGGTGGGTTCACGAAGGCGCTTCATTATATCTGTCTTTCCAAGAGAGCTCATTTAAGCCTGGCCGGACCTGCCGAGCGCCGCCCAGCCTTGCTGGGAGACGCGTCTCTTGAGCCTCCCCTAGGAGTGGAGGCACCAACCAGAGAGAAGTTTTCTGCAAAGAGGACCGGGGTTCCGTTCCTGCCCGGGGACCACACCGCGCTCCGACTGCCGCCCTGCGTGGGCAATTGCAAGCTGAAGGGAGGGAAGAAAAGGGTGGGGGGGGATAAGGAGCGCGGGAAAAAAAACCCACCCCTCCTTTTCCCAAGGAGACGTTCCTGGGGAGCTGTCTCCCGAATCAGGAGACAGCCACCAGCGCAGAGGCCGCGGACACTCCGTGGCTCCGCGGGGCGGACACGGGCGCGGCCGCGGCACCTCCCCCGGCGGGGGCGGTTCGGGGCCGGGGGCGGTGCGGGGTCCCGGCGGCCGGGGCGCTGCCTGCGGGGGGCGGCGAGGCTGCTGCACCCGCTCCGCGCCCCTGCGAGCGGTGGGGTGCCCTGCACGGCAGCACCCTCCGCCTGCCGCTCCCCGCCGCCTCCCGGCGCTGGTTGAAGGCGACCGCCCCTGACTCGTCGCGGCCAGCGGTGCCGGGGAGCGGCGGCTCCGCGTTCCGCCCGCGGAAACTTTGCCCGGCGCGCACGGGTAAGGATGGAGCCGGGGGAGCCCGCGACGGCGCCTCTCAACCGTTCCCGAGCTGTGGCAGAACAGCCCCCCGGGGAGTTCAACCTCTCTGGGCTGCCGGAGGAGAAGGGGGAGCCCCTCTTCGGCATCGGCATCGAGAACTTCATCACCTTGATCGTCTTCGGCTTGATCTTCACCCTGGGGGTGCTGGGCAACACCCTGGTGATCACGGTGCTGTCGAGGAGCAAGCCAGGGAAGCGCCGAAGCACCACCAACATTTTCATCCTCAACCTGAGCATTGCTGACCTGGCCTACCTGCTCTTCTGTATCCCCTTCCAGTCCACGGTCTATGTGCTCCCCACCTGGGTGCTGGGCGCCTTCATCTGCAAGTTCATCCACTACTTCTTCACCATTTCCATGCTGGTGAGCATCTTCACACTCTCAGCCATGTCCGTGGACCGCTATGTGGCCATTGTGCACTCCCGACGCTCCTCAGCCCTGCGTGTGCCCCGCAACGCCCTGGTGGGTGTGGGGCTCATCTGGGCGCTCTCCTTTGCCATGGCCTCACCTGTGGCTCACCACCAGCGCATCTTCCATGGTGAGACTAACAACCAGACATTTTGCTGGGAGCACTGGCCCAACCCACGCCACAAGAAGGTCTACGTGGTTTGCACCTTCGTCTTTGGATATCTGCTCCCACTGCTTCTCATCTCCTTCTGCTATGCCAAGGTGAGGCAAATGTAAAAGGAACAAGAGGGTATGATGGTGGTAGGTGGCCATGGGCTGTAGCACCATTCCTGGGCATGTGGAGGGACACAGCACTGTTGGGAGAAAAAGGAGCAAGGGTGAGATTGTGGCACAAAAGGAGAGAGCAGGTTCTATAGCTAGAAGTGGATGACATGTGTGCAGTGGCACAGACAGGTCACAACAGCAATTGCATGGGATGAGTGGGGAAGGAAGTGTTGTTTTGACAATTACTGGTGTCTCTCTGCCAGATTTCCTTGTTACAGAATGCTGAGAAGTCCCAGTGCTCTGCTGCTTTCTCTGTCACCGTAACTTATTTTCTTGCAGTGTTGTATGAGGAGTTTAACTCAATAAAGTACAACAAAGCAACAAGTTGTTCGGGCTTCAGATGAAGCATTGTGGTTCTTTAAAATGTAGTATGCTTAAAAATGACACAACCAACCAGTTTGGTCTGAGCTGGTTAACATGTTAAGAGCAAAATGTGCATCATGGAGCCTGGTCCTGTGTGCCCTGTCTTGCTCCACTTGATGGGAGATTTGCTTCTGACTTCAGCAAGGGTAGGTAGTTCTAGGGAGTGGGGCATGAGGACCCAGGTGGGTAAAGTGGTGAGTAAAGGTGCCTGAATACAGGTATTTAAGGACTTTTCTGCTTAGGAAAACTGTCACATTTTTCTGTAATAATTGCAGCCTTCCGTGTGGGGACCTCTGTTTGCTGCTGAACAGGATCTGGAGCACCAGTTGCTACCTGCTGAGTTAGGCAGAGATCCTGGTTTTCTGTGCCAGCAGTCTTCAGTTGCAGGATTTCTCCTTGGGCAGTGATTTACATTTGAGAGGATAGGACTGCTCCTGCAAATAAGGACTGCTTAGGTGTTGAGAAGTCAGTTCTTTAATCGGCAAGTTCAATAGATGTAGCTGAAGTAGTTAATTTGATCAAATAATTTTATTTTATGTTCTGTTCTGTATTACATCAGCTTAATTGTGATGTGCAAATTGAGGCTAGAATGGCATCTGACTTTACTAAAATCAAGGCATACAGAACTCAAAGGACATTTCTAAATTACTGCTTGTAGTGAAAGAAGTCCAAATGAAGAAGAAATACATGTTTTTATACATAAACCAAATCCTGCTTTGCCTGTGTGAATACAGTGGTATTTCACCTACAGTGGTGAATATGACTGAGCTGTAGCCATAGATCATTGGCTTGAGAAAGATATGACAAATTGCAGGGAGAATGTTACAGAATGAGTGCAGGGGGAACTTTTCATCTACTAATTCTTTCCCCTTTTCAAAGCCAAACCATCTTCAGTTTCAGTAGAAAATTTATATGAGAGAAGACTGAAAACAAGACTTTCAAAATTATGATAGTCCTGCAGAGTATAGGGAGGACAAAAGGATATATGCTTAATCAAGATCATCATCATGGCTCGGCTTCGTGAACCAAGATTTGGGAAGTGCTCTGCCCATGTGGGTGTGCCCTTCCAGCCTGCACAGTGGATTTTTTAAGTGAGGCACAACGTGTGCAGAACTGGCCCTACCCTTTAATTCCTCAGGTTCATCTGCCACGGCCGAGCGAGCTTGGACAGTGACAGTCAAGTCCTCAGGACTAGAACCTACAGCCCCTGGTATTCCCAGGAGGTCTCTCATCCAAGTACTAACCAGGCCTGACCCTGCTCAGCTTCCGAGATCTGGCGTGATTGCATGTCAGGGTGACATTTAATTGCCTTCTTAATCAAAACATGCGCACAGTAAATATAACACACTATGTTGTTACAAAGCACCTCCACAGAAGTGGATATCTCAATATTGGTATAAATATGCAGTTAAAAAAAACCCAAACAAACAAACAAACAACAAACCCCCCAAAAAAAAGAAAAACAACAAAAACCCCAAGCCCACAAAAGCAACCCTATGTAAAAACATGCCCAAATAAAGTTCATAAAATCAAGGCCATTTGAAGTTACAATAAAATCATGTGCTTAAATTATTGCCAAGGTAGGATGTCATGCTTTCTTGGTGATGAGTTTTGAGCCTGTATGTATGATCCTGCTTGCCATGGTGTCAGGCTGGAAGATCTAACATGAAGGCATAAATTTTAGAAGATAGCTAAGAGATACCTGGTATTCCCATCAGTGTCAGTGAAGCCATGACTTGTACACAGCTATTGAAGGTATTTGCAACCTGCAGCTAAAGACTCATTCCTGCCCTCATTAGGAAACACTTCCAAATCTCCAACTGCAGTATTTCAGTGCATGTGGCAGGGTGAAGGAGAAATTAAGGATGATTTCTCGAAGCCGTTGCTATTCTGATCAATCTTGAGCAAATTGGTCACTGCAAGCTTTTATTGATGTTACTAAAATATCATGAATTATAACAAGTATTTGGCTTCTGTATGAGCACAGCATTAAGAGGATTGCTGTTGTGCCTCAGAAGTACTATAAAGATCATAGAATCATAGAACAGTTTGGGTTGGATGGGACCCTGAAGATCATCTTGTTCCAGCCCTCCTGCCGTGGGCAGGGACACCTCCATCCAACCTGGCCTTGAACACTTTGGGGAATGTGACATCTACAGCTTCCCTGGGCAACTTGTTCCAGTGCCTCACCACCCTCATAGTAAAGAATTTCTTCCTAATATCTAATTAAATCTACATTCCTTCAGTTTAAAGCTGTGACCCCTTATACTATCACTACATGCACTTGTAAAAAGTCCCTATCCAGCTCTCTCATAGGGCCCCCTTTAGGTACTGGAAGACTGGCATACGGTCTCCACAGAGCCTTCTCTTCTCCAGGCTGAGCAACCCCAGCTCTCAGCCTGTTTTCATAGCAGAGGTTAGTCTCTGCATTACTTTCTTTTGGACTTCACTGCTTTTCATGACTGTAGGTCACTGAAATAGCACAATCTTCTGATACAGTGGATTAAGACAAAGGAGACTAATTTCTCTATTTGAATATATTGCCTTTTCCAGACTCCTTTAAGGCAGTTTTGTTTCTTTCATAAGCAAATTGCAATTGAACTTTCAGGTTTTGAAAGTCTCATTCTTTAGGCACTCTAATAGGGAGCCAAGTTGTTTCTCTCTCTCTCCATCACTCTCACTTAAATTGTATTAGGAGAGATTTGTATTTTCCCCATTGGATAACTTGCAGAAGTGCTGAAGTAGTGCCAGGTATTTGGAACCAGTGTCCTCCCAAAATACCTCACATGGTGTGTTCTTCAGGCAGAGATGCATGAGATCATGCACTGTGTCTTGTGTGTACCCTTAGCCCTCTTCTCTCTTCAACAAATAACTTTGCTTCTGTTTCAGACAATTTTTTGATAGAGGAGTGAAAATATCAGAAGGAATGATATTTCTCTTGTTTTGTGAAAACAGCAGATAATGGAGAAGGTGGAAAGTCTCCATCATCCTCTCTTAAGTAGAGTCAGTTTGCACTCAGCTGTTAAACGTTAGACAAGCCACAGAGGAAGAGGTTTGATGTAGTATCAGCTTATGGAGAAGAACACATCTTTTTAGGAATACAGTCAAGAAGTCACAAATCCACAGGAAAACAGCTTTGCTGCCTCACAGAGCTACTCCTGAGAGAAGCTTACTACTTCAGAGAGAGGAGTAGTGATTATGTAGTTATTATTTGAGTAATAGCACTGCATACTTGTAGACAGTCTGTATTCTGGCTTTTTTATTGCTTGTCATACTACTTGCCATATTTTTTAATACTGACTTTTTGTGTTGTTTTGTAACACTGCTACATTTACTCACTGATGTGTTCTTAAAGGGCAAAAAGTGATATATGATTCCAGATCAGCTTCTTACATTTGGCATCTATGAGGGTCATGCAATGTGATGACTAATTTCAGGTACCACAGCTTTTGAGGATTCAGTCCTTGAAAGTCAAGCCTCCTTTAATCAAATCTTTAGGTTGGACACATGTAATTATTAGCAAACTTTTCCTTTTATAGATTTGTGATGTTAAAAGCTTTTTATAAAACAAATATGTCTTGCCTTGAGAATGTTGCCATTATTATCTATCATTCTGAGCGTTTTGATTTCATGGAAGTCATGTATGATTTATAGACTTGGTTAAAACTAGGCCATAAAAAGTAAGAGCCTCAACATAAAATACAAGCTTATATGATCTTTTGCTTCAAATATATGTTAAATTTTGCTGTGCAGGAAGGGGAAAACTTTATTAAACTGCACTGAAAAGAAAAAATAAAAGATGTGGCACGTTGGTGACACACTCTTAATTGAAAGGGTGAAGGATCTATTGTGACAATAGAAGTAGCAGCATTTCTTTAAAACATGGATTGCAGGCAGTGGCACTTGAATTTAAATCAAGTTCATACTACAAAGATGGTTCAGAATGTAATGCTTACATTATGTCTCTGTTAAACAAGCAGTTCATTTTTATTAGATAATGACCTTGTGCAGGCTTTCCTTCTGCATGATTTTCAATGGCTGATAATGTAGGTGTAGTCCTTGGAATTACTGTACACATGCAGAGGGGAAATACTGTTTGTAGCAGTGTAGACATCAAAATTTTACAATATATAGTAGACTTACAAGAATAGGCACAGGAAGTTTAAACTATTTTCTTTTCTCTCCCGTACTAGAAAAATCCCTTTCTCAACTTGATTTGGTCATAGTCCTCAATCTAGGCTCTCAAACCATCTTGAATATGGTTTCTGAAAACAACTGGGGGAAAAATAAAAAGAAAACAAATTTTTAAAAAAGGGGGTACTCCGTAGGCAGAACCCTGGGCCTTCCTAATGCCATCAGTTGTAGTTGTGGTTGTGCAGTCTGGACCATGCTAGAACTTCTTATAATTCCATGATCCTACACGTCTCCTTACACCCTCTTCCACAGCATTGTAATTTCCTTCCCGCAGTACCCCACCCTCATCCCCAGAAAACAGGAAAGCTGTTCCTTCCCTCAGAGCCAAATAGGAAGAAGTACCTGAGCTAAATTTATTTTTAAATGTTAACATCTTGTGAGAACAGGTTGGGACCTACTTTTTTGCAGCATGGGTATTCTGTAGGTTAAAAACGCACATTCAAATGTGTTAGTGGATATTTTTAAATACTTTCTGAAGAAAAATAGCCTGAGACAAATTAAGAAGCACAGGTAGAGTTACCGTTCTTTCAGGTGAACACAGTAGCTGTTTTAGATGAACAATGAACTATTCATGGGCTCAGAGAAGAGATAATTTGAACAGGGCAGTGAGGAGAGTGTCTTTAATTTGCCTTGTAGTGTTTGTGCATAAACATGGCTCTTTTTATCCCTCCATGGCATTCTGTGTAGGTCTTTGAGTGTTGTTCCACTGATGTTGATAGGTAATTGCATTTTGCCTATTTCTCTTGTTGTAGTTTGCATACCATCTGGTACACCACTATGCAGAGCCAGCATATTTTCACTGCAGATACTTAGTTTATGAAATATGTATATAATCTGAAAGAGGGGAGGTTGAGAAGGATTCATTTAAAAGTTATCATCTAAACTGGCACCAAAACTCTCCACTACACCACCTCCCGTCCCCCCAGGTATCCAAATTGTTTTGTTTACTGCATCTTTCTTTGCATTGGAGAGAGGTGCAATGCAAAAATTTGTGCTAAAAGTTTCAGAACAGAAGAAAAACATACTTGCAACTTTAAAAAAAGATTTTGCAGTTTTGATTTCTGGGTTGTTTCTCTGACTTTAGTTTTGGGCTGTGAGGGAAAATCGCCGAACAGTGCAGTCACTGGGTGATAGGTGATCACATTTGCAAAGGTCCAGTAAAAACAGCCCATTGCTGTAAATTATGTGAAGGTATGATAGATGAAGCAGCAGTGATGGGATGTGAATTTCATTGTATTCTTCCTATGCCCTTTTTACATTTTTCACCGATGGACTCAGCAATTCAACTGGTTTGTACAGGGTGATGGTAAATTAAAAAGAAGACTGTGATCCAGATGGTCATTTCACTGGTCCACTGATGGACCTCAGGAGTTCTTCTGTCTTTTTCTGGTCTAATTCATCCTGAAGAAGAAAGAAGGAATAAAGCCAAAATGCAACCTTCTCAAGGAAAGCCCATTTATTTTTTCCCTGCCTTTCCTGAGCTCAGTTTAGCCTTGGTGGCAACTTGGATAGTGTTTCAGAATAGAAAGTGCATGCAAGACGAGTCTTTCACATGTTAGTGCATAGGTAACCACAAATGAACTGCACTTAAAATATTAAGGGATTGCAATTAATTTTTATTTTTATTGTTGTTTGTGGTTCACCGTTGGCTAAGAGTAGATATTTAAGAAATGCTATCAGCTGATGAGTTATGGTTATTCACAAATACCATCTTATTTCTTTTAATTTAGTGTGTATGTCTCTAAGACTCACATGCCAAAGTGGGATCAAGTCTCTAGGTTACCTTGATGGATGTCTGTCCTGGCAGTGGTTAGCAGTGCACCCCAAAGAAAACAAAGAAAATGTCCACAGATGATATAAAAGAATTTGAACTTGCACCCTTTTCCCCACCTCAAGAAGTCTCCTTAAGGGCCCTAAAATTTAACTTTATAGTCCTTAAAAAAAATTCTTTTAATGCTGGTTTATTTTACCTATTAAATCTGAATGCTTTTATCTATTATATCCTCCTTGTTTCATCTTAGAGCTATGTAAAGTGCAACCTAATAGCATCATCTAACTGAGCTCTATGTTCTGACACTCTCTAAAAAATTCCTCTTACCATATCTTAATCAAATCCTCCAGTTTAATTAAAAATTTATCTTTTTTTCATTATTCTGTGTGGTTTCTAATATGCTAAACACATTCAGCTGAAGAGCATTTTCTCTTCCCTCCGTGCCTACAAATCATTCCGTAAGAATATACTGGGTTCAGTTAATAATGGCTGCAGACAAAGTAGAGCATGTATCTCTATGCATCCACTATCCAAAATCTTATCTGTAAAGCATTACGTTAAAATTGGACTCCGTTCTTGGATGATGAACCTTTTTGTGGCATATTTTTCAAAATTACTTGTGAAAGATGCATGGTAAGTATCATCAAATGGTTGATAAAGGTCACGCTTCATATGTCATGTCTGATTTTAGTATGAATTATTTTTGAAAGCCTAAGCTTCTTTCAAAGACCAAGTAGTGCCAGCATCCTGATTGTATTAGTCAAACATCCATCTGAAGAAAGGAAATTATACAGGTGGCTCAGAAAAGCTCTGACTCAAAACATACATTTTTCTTATGTTACAGGCAGTAAAGGTCATTCTAAATTAACAGGCAGTGACTTTTTATGGAAGAGGAGTGATTGCTAATTCTTGATGCATGATAGATTTCCATATGTTGCCCATGTTAAATTGTAATATGTATTTATAATGTAATACATCTGAATTTTTATGTAAGAATTCAGTTGTGGTCTGCTTAGTATTTGTTGATTTCCACAGATGCAAATGCATAATTCCTTTGGTTTTCATAATACGCACTTTTGAAATGTGTAAACTGTATCAGCAATGTATGTAAGCAACTCATGCAGTATGGGAGAGCATTCTCTAAAATTAATAGTTATGAATTTTATTTGAATAAGAAACAGTGAAACACAATACAAGATGCAAATTAATCTTTTCAGGTTCTTAACCACCTGCATAAGAAGTTGAGAAACATGTCAAAGAAGTCAGAAGCATCCAAGAAAAAGGTATATTGCATTCATTACTAATACTTACTTGTTTATAGTTTAGTTTTATGGCTAAGCTAATTTGGTGTTATAATGCTTGTTTCTAAAGAGGTAACAGAAAGAAGAAATTGAAATTAAGTATTTAATGGAGTATTCAATGTCCCTCTGAACTTAGCAGGATTGGAATCTTTTCTGATCCAAATTTTCCACCACATTGCACCAAGCCATTACCTGAGATCACCATATTTTGAACTTCAGAGCATCTGAAATTCAGATCTGAAACAGAGACAACCTGTATTTTGTATTAAATGGTTTTGGTTTTTGTTTGTTTGTTTGTTTCCCTGGCATTTCCTGTGTTAAATCGTGGGATTTTTTTTGTAACTAGCTGATTTTTTTAATATTTTATTAAAGAATTCCTATGTTATGTGATAAGGCTTTAAAATTAAGATTTTTGTGTTTCCTGATAGGAATCTAATAAGAGAGTTTCAATGATTTTCCAATTCTTCTGTTGATTTTCCACACAGTGTTTTCTTCTCCTATGTTCAAGTCTTAAGTTACATACTGGTTACCAGTAGAATCAGGAAAGGTCTTTAAAGCAGAATATAAGGTTTCTGTTTTAGAACAATATTTGAAAGATGTGTTTATACAGAGAATTTGTCAGTTAATATAATATGGTTCTGATTTTTGAGCAGATTTGGCCTCAGTAATCATTGACTAACTTCTCTGTTTATGAATTTGGAGTCAGAAAAACCCCTTAGGCTGTAGCTCTTCATTTCATCTGATCACTATCTCCATATGGGCATGCAGACTGTCTGCAATGTAAATGAGATATACATGGGCTTGACAGGGAATAAGTAAGCTATTATTTATGCATTCTCTATTTTTTTGAAAAATACCCTAGTCGATAGATTTTGATTCCTAGAATTAAAAGCATTATGGCCCTGATTCTGTAAAATACTTAATTTATATATATAGTTTTACACTTAATGTTGTCAAGGCCAGAGGTGTAGTTTTCAAAAACATTCTACATATTGCTATCTGTAATCTAAATTATTCTCAAACTGAAAATACCTGTGCATTTCTTCTAAACAGTAACCTCTTGAAAATTGCAGATCTGGTTAGGAACTAGCATTCATAGCTTCTGGGGAAAATATTACAGACATGATCAAGACTGCTTGGATGAATCAGGATTCAGTAACGCAAGGGGAAAGAAAAAAAAAGTAGCCCAAAACTTCTTTTTTTGCCTTAGAAAATAGGTTTCTGAATCTGAGGCCTAACTCATGTTTTTCAAAGCAACTGTTTTCATTAGTATGCTAATGCTCTCTCTGGTTACCATATCTTTTTATTTCCTTCTACTGATTTGTTAAGAATCCATTTCAAGTGTAGTTAGACTTTTTTAGCCTTACTGAAACCTTTATGAACATTTTGGTAGCAGAATGTTAAAATACATTTGCTGTTTGTGTGAAAAAAAGTTAATGAAAACATCAGTTTGCCTAAATTATATTTTTCATGCTTTTTGGTCACCCAGGATCAATATTATCATCATACATTTCAGGTGGGTTTCATTTGCTAACAAGAAACCCTGTGCAAGCTCCCATTAGGAAAACAAGAGCTGTTATTTAGTGATACCTTGTTTGCAAGACATAATGATGATTTTGAAATGCTAAGATCTGAAGTTAGGCTGAGGAGAAACAGTGAGGTAAAACAAATTGCTTATTCTGCAGATAGGAAGTAAGTAAAAGAATAGTCAATGGTCAATGTCTGCTTTCAGGTGTGTCTGTAGTCTGTTGAAAGTTGGTGATCTTCCTGGTTAATTTTGTTTTAGAATTTTGAACAAAGTGAAATAATATGCCTCTTCTGAAGTAATTTTACATGTGGTATCCTGAAAATCTGTTTTCTCTTGGAATATTAACACTTCTAACACAGCAATGAGAGGATTAAGTTCTCTTAATTTATACACTCTTGTTAGCATACAATTTCCTGATGAGTCCTGTAAAAGAAAATACTTCTTTGGCTATTTTAGTGGCAACTGACTTAAACTCCACAGGGCTAAGAGAGGCTTGTGAAAACAGATGTTTGCATCAGACTATACAAATTATATTAACTGCAGATATAATGTTCTTTCATTTCTGTTGTGAGATTATACTGACCAACCACAGTATTTGTCATAAGTTATTTTGGCCTGTGCCACAGAAGTCAGAATATTTTTCCTGTAAATTTCTCTCTGTTAACTCAGGTTTGTTTAGGTAGATTGATCCGTGTTATCACTGAGCATTAATCCATTCAAGAAGTATAGACCAAGGTTAGTAAACTAGTGAAAAGTCTACACATCTATGATGCAATATTTATCACTCTGTGGCAGTGGGTCAGTTTTGGCTGAGAAGAACAGCTTAGTTATCTGAAAACCTGTTTTATAAAGTGTTAATATAGTAATTATATTGGCCCATAATATAATACACTTTTGAATTATTATTAAGTTTTTATTGGGAGGATAATTTAATTGAAAGAGGTACTTTTTAGTTAGGCAACTGCAAAGTGCTAACTTACTGTTTCTGAAGTAAGTGAAAGCTAAAATAAAAACATTAACAGTCAAATTCCACTGTGTCCTGGCAGAATTCCTTCAGCACCTGGAGGGTTGTACTAACTGATTGATTCTGTAGCTGTCAAAAAAGGTCTAATGAACTTGATGGCCCTTCATCTCAGGAACATTGAAAGTGGAATATTGAGGCAGCACTGAGCATATTTTGTGTTCATTTTTTGAATTCAGTGTTTGGTGGTGAACTTTAATTTTCAGATTGGTTTTGGCAATTCAAAATCACCAGAAATATCAAGCTCCTTACTTTTTCTCTCTTTTTTTCCCCCTAGTTGTATTGCAGAATGTTGTACGACCTTCCCTGTGGAAATTCTATGTTTAAAGGACAGACTTTCAAAAAAGACCCTGAGTATTTAGCAAGCACTTGAGCAAAGTGACTGCTCTCCATCTCTCGAAATTTTCATCAGAAATCCTTGTTCACTGTACTAAAATACAGATCATTAAATCTGGATGAGATTTCCCAAAGGCCCCCGTTACCATTATTTTACATCAGGCTTAAGTCTGCCTCAGAAAAAGCTGGGACCATCATTCTTTACCTTTGAGGGAAGTTGTACTTTTGCCTTTTACTATGGCATTTTTCAAGGCTGAGGTTCTCCTTTGCAGTAGTTCACTATGCAAAATGAAGCCCATAGAGATAACGGGGTACAATGAGTAACAAATATTGCAGTGTGTTCCCTCTCAGTATATTTCCCGCCCACCCCCAAATAATGGTTTTGAAGCAGATTTAAAGCTGATTCTTCAATTGCTCATCAGACATCTGTGTTTTCCTTTCCTTGTCTCAGACAGCACAGACTGTGTTGGTGGTGGTAGTGGTTTTTGGCATCTCCTGGCTGCCGCATCACGTGATCCATCTCTGGGCTGAATTTGGAGTTTTCCCACTGACTCAGGCCTCCTTTCTCTTCAGGGTAACTGCACACTGCCTGGCTTACAGCAATTCTTCTGTGAACCCAATTATATATGCATTTCTATCTGAAAATTTTAGGAAGGCCTACAAACAAGTCTTCAAATGCCAGACAGGTAACAAGGCACCTGTGAATGATGCTAAGGAAAATAAAAGTCGGATAGATACACCACCATCCACCAATTGTACCCATGTGTGAATGTTGAGAAGTCCTGTATGTGGGCTCTTCCTTTTTGTCAACTAGCACCAAGAAAACAAAGCACAATGAGCTTTATCCTGGGTTTACCTTGATAAAATGAATTGGTATTTAATATACTGAAGTTGCACTTGTAGCAAAAGTTGGTCAAACTGGTATGAAAGAGGCCTGGGCTGATCCTTTGCATCTTAGATAGCTTTGCCAAGTGAAGCTCTCGGACTTTTAAAAGTTATTTGAAATAAAAGTGTTGGGATGATATGTCTGTATTCTTATTCACTAAGCATACAAATATACAAGAAGAAGATGCTGATATGGACAGGTAACTTTCTGATGTCTTACTCCATCAGAGTAAAAACATGGATAAATTTTGTGTCTTGCAGATAAATACTGGAGTACTACAATTTCAGAGAGGAAAACTTCTGTTCTCTCTTCAGATTGTTTTGACAATGCCTTTTTTAAAGTAAAGATGGACTCTGATTTGGAGTTGAAATAAGTGTGTACAACTTGAAAGAATTGGTTTGGAGAGGAAACGCTAATTTTATCTGTTTAGCTGTTTTTAATGTATCTTAATGAGCAAGAATGGATGGTTTTTCCACTTTATATGGCTGCCTTACTGTAGACACAGAACTTTTTGTGTATGCTACAGAAGTTTGTTTTTTTTTACAGTCTGTGTGTAGTTGTACCAAAATGAGAATTTGTGTCTAACTTAGGGAACCTTTTCTTCGTGTGTTGCATGTCCATGTGTACGTATGTTTTCTTAACTTTGTAGACTTTGAGATGGAAATACAGTTTCAAATGTGCAATATGGACATATGTTTTAAAATATTATGTTCCACAAAGCAACTCTAGGAAATGCTTAAGTGTTTAAAAACAGCATTCCCTTAAAAGTTGAAGGTGGGGCTTGATATCATATAGTTCTTAATTGGAAATATACTGAAGGTTGCATTTAAATGAATGCCAAATATATAAGGTAAATGGTGCAATTCTGTAAATTCTTAAATAAAATGAGTGGTTTCAGCAATTTTAAAAATGTATTTAGTAGGTCTTTGAGTGGTAAACCACTAAAGAAATAGTGGAAGGGCACTTACTACTGTGAGAACATTCTTTTAGCTGGAGTAAGACATGATATTTTTTTTAATGACCCCTATACTCATAGAGTAAATCAAATTAAAGGAATCTCCAGATACCATCTCAAGGCAGAGATACCCTCACAGTTGTGTCACTTCCTTGTCTAGGTGATTTCTAAAAATTTTTAAGGATGGCAATTCACCGTATTTTGGGGGAAACCTGTGCCAGTGCCTAATTACCCTCACTAAAATATTTTTTTTATCTGCAGTTGGGATTTCCCTTGATGTATCTTGTGACCTTTGCTTTCTGTCCTTTTGTTCTGTACTTAAGTCTTCTCTCTAACTTGTTAATACTCAATTTAAGATGGCAATTAAATTTTCCCCCAACTTTGTCTTCGGAAACGATGTGTTGCTTTTAGTCTCTCCTCAGCTGTTGTGCCCTGGGTCTCTGAACAGAATAGTGGCCTTCCACTGCCCTTCCTCCAGCTTATCCACCTGTCTCGTGAACTGAGGTGTTCAAACTGAAGAGTGTGTTCCGATGTGGCCTCACAAGCACTGAATAGACTAAATGCTTTTCTTGACCCTTTGGCTGATTGTTGCTAATACAGCCCAGTATTATCATAATTTATTACAGCAAGGTTATGCTGCTGACTCATGTTTAATTTCTGCTTTATAAGCACTTGAGTTGTTTTCTGCAAAATAGCATTGAGTGCCAATCCAAGTTTCAGAACTTCACTTTTGTCTTTGTTGAACTTCATGCATTTGATAATGGTTACATCCATTCTTCTAGCAGATCAACAGCCCTTAGAAAGGTAGCCTTGTTCTCCAGAATATCCACCACTCCCCCAGGTTTGGTATCATGTAAAATTGCTGAGAGAGTCCTGCACCCATGTCCTGGTCCTTGAAGATGCTAAGTGGTGTTGGCCAGATGCTCTTTCAGATTTATTTTTCTCCACACAATTGCTTTACAAAAAAGTAATTCAGAGTGGTGGAGCATCAGCTGTGGAGGGTTATTGCACATAAAAATATTTACGTGTATGTGTCAGTATTGTCTGCTTGGAATCAGTAAAACAATATCGAAGACATGGTCTTGTGTGCATGGTGTTTGTGTCCATTCTTTTGTGGGAAGAGAGCGTTTGATGATATTGCTAGGAACACAAAATATATGGGGGAAAAAAAATCTCAGCTGGAGAAGAAGAGTTTATCTATGCAGGAAACCATTTCCTGGGTTAGGATTGAGGTTCACAAACAGGCTAGAAGGGAGTTTCTTTGAGAGTTCAGATCATCATCATCTCAATCACTCAAATTATTAGAGCACTATTACACTTCAGCTGAATTTATAACATATTAGGAAATTCTACAATTTGGAAAACTATATTTTTTCTTTTTAAAATTGTGATTTTTATTATTTTGGAAAAAAATTACTGTGTAAATCTATAATTTTATAGAGCTAAGTTTATTGTTTCATCTGAAAAAGGCTTTTATTTCTTAATTGAACATAGTTTTAAACCTAGGAGCTGCATCTGTTTGAAATTTTAAGGATGAGAGGGTGAGGGATGGGCACTGCATTAACAGCTACTTAGAAAGGTCACACCTGGGTCCTGGAGAGTATCAGTAAAATTTCCACTTCACTTTTCAGAGAAATCTTAGGAAGCAGCTCAGACTCCAAGGCTCAGTTTCCTGATTAAAACATGCTTTTGCTGGTCTGTGTCTCTAGTGTGTGACTTCGTCATACTCAGGGGTGACACAAAGGTTGTGAATGTAAGAGCAGTGTTAATGAGTGCCATGATCTGTGTCCAACCCTTGAGCAGCTGGACAGTTGCTCGAGAAGGTATCATGCTACAAAAATGGATTATTTTGGTAGAAAATCTTGGAATGGATGCTAAGATTCCCTTAAAACTATCTTCTTCCGTGTTCTGAGCTTGTTGGCAGGGATTGTTATTTCTGGTGGAAAGCAAAGCAAAAGTTTCACCTCATTGACTGGCCTAATAGGGTTTTTTTACATTTTTTTCAACCAAAACGTTCATTTCAGTGCACACGAAGTGAAGAGAGAAAAGAGAAGGATTTCTCTGGCTAGGGATGAATTTTCCACTCATAGGCATAAACCTGCTGAATTCCACCCTATTGTGTGAATTTTAAAATATAATGCTGTACAAAACACAATAGGCAACAGAAATAATTACTCAAATTCCTCTCAGACTAAAACAAGATATGTATTTGTAACTAAGTAAAAAAATTCCTACATTTCCCTTAAAAGTCCTTAAAATTGTATTTCTCATACATTACAAAAACTGAAAACTGCTACTCACAAGTTTTTTTAATGAAATTCCTAAAATTTTCTTGTATGTATACTGCCATAGTCCTACATCACTGCGCTGCTTCACAAGCATCTCCAGAAGTATAAAGCCTAGAGTGGACTTTCAGTGCTGGGATGTATCCAAACAGATCAATTAGCGGGAGTTGTTCAGTCCAGCTTACAACTGTGTGTTAGTGGAAAAACGGAGAAGTCTTTTGGAGTTTTCTCTGCAGAGTGGATGAAAGACCTGTGGAGAGGTAGCTTCTCTTCAACACTTCAGGCAAATATGTGAGGGGCTCCTTTCTTTCAGGGTCTGGAAAGGAGCTCTGTTCTGTCCATTTTCTGAGGTTGTACTAAGTTATTGCAGCAGGTTTGTAGCCAAGTTTGCATTTTATACATTAGATTTTCTGTTTTGTACCACTTTTGCCTTAAAAAGATGCAGAAGTCTCGTTAAAAGAGGTAAAGAAATTACTCCATCAGGGTTCTTAGTCCATGTTTGTCCTGCTTGATTGTGTGTAGCTGTTTGAAGTATAATAAAAAAGGTTACAGCAGTGACCTTTTTCAACTAATAAAAGCTAAAATACATTTTCAAGATATGTGTCGAGCCCAGTGCACACTGTGCATTGCTATATATAAATCAGATTTAGAATCTGAAAAAAAGGCACTTAGCCAACATACTGTTCATCATGTGCGAACACCCTGAAGAAAAAAGGAATTTGCTTAACTATATGTTCAGACATGCTACCTTCACAGGTAATTTTGTCACCCACTTAACATTTTGAAGCAGGAAATTGTTTTAGTTTCAATTGAAGCTGACACTTAATTGCTGCTTCTAAGAGAGTTATTGACACCGTTTTCAGCCAGAAGTGTGTACTAAACATGATATATAGTAATGTAAACATTCATAATTGTCTAAAATTTTTATCTTGTATCAAAAAATGTAGAATTTCTTAATAATTTTCAAAGGCCTAAGATAGGTAAGAAACTCATGTGCTGTAACAGCTTACAAAAATATGCCCAAACTGGCTGAAATTGTAAGTAAAAATCATTATGACTGTTTAAGGAGTAAGCTTAAATTTTGTAGTTGAGTGTTCCCATATACAATATTAATAGTCTTTCAATATTCTGTATGAGGAAATTAGTTGGATCTTTGATTGTTTACAAATACTTCTAAAATATTTTTCTAAATTTAAACATCGGAAAAAACATATTTTTAAAATCGTTTAATGTTTGGGAAGGTAGGGCATTTTAATGACATTTTAAGTTATGGTCTTTTGTAGCCCCTTTTAGTTTGTATGCATGCACCTCTTTCATTAAACCTTAACTGTATTATTTTCATAAACTATTATATCTTCATTTTCAAAAAATAATGTCCCTGTCTCCAAGAGATAAACATTAAGCTCTATATATTTAACACTGTAGTGAAATAAATTTTACTTTAATTCCCAAATTGTAAGGAAAGAGAAGGATCTCTTTATAAGATAGTTTTGCGAATGCAATTTTTTTGGACATTGTGATCTGCATGATTGCTTCATAGGATGATATGACACAATGAGCCTAATGAATCTGTGGTATTTTGAGAAAGGATAAAAGCAGAGAAAAGAACAGCTTCTAGCTTGTGGCACTTGTGTTTGTATGTATGTATGGCCAAACTTCGCGAACGAAGATTTGGGAAGGGCTCTCCTCCCCACGTGGGGGTGTGCCCTTCGAGCCTGCGCAGTGAATTTTTCAGGTGAGGCTCAGCATGCGCAGAATTGGCCCCACCGTTTAAGTACCAAGGTCCATCTGCCACGGCCGAGCGAGCTTGGACAGTGACAGGGAAGTCCTCAGGACTGTCTACAGCACCCGGTACTAACCGGGGCTGACCCTGCTGAGCATCCGAGATCTTACAGGATCGGATGGGCAGGGAGGCATTGAACTGCCCGGTACGGTCTCCACTGAGTCTTGAACTCAAGACTTTGTGATCAGAGTCCGGAGTGCTCACCATTACACCACGGGACCGCCCGGCACTTGTGTTAGTGTTCTGTATTCAGTATATGTGCAAACATCAAAGACGAAAAAATTAAAAATCTGTTTATTTCAATGTACAATATGTGTAAAGTAGAATGCAGTTGTTCTAAGATGTACTGCACTTTGCATGAATTTTCAAGTGTTAGTTCCAATGGTCACTTCCTTTTCTCACAAAATGTTTATATAATACGTAAAAATAAGCAGTACCCTCAGGAAAACTTCCAGAAAAAATAGTGTATGCAAAACTGAATAGTTTGATGTCTAGATATCACTACGGGTTGAAAAATTAACTGATATGAAAAATACTCATTTTCAAGTACTTAAGTGCAGGATACATGGTCCTCCATTCAGGCTGATAAAAAGTCAATTTAAATTTATGTAAATGATATATCTTATTCAAATGCAGTTTAAATCTCTGTAACTTATGTAGAGTTTAAGAGGCATACAAACAGAGCCAGATTCATGTATTTGAATATGAGGAAAACCAGTGTTCTCCAATGGTGTGAAGTCCAAATCTATTCTATGAAAGCCTTTATGTGGCTCCACTTTTGGAAGAAGGCAGTCAAATCAGTGCATATTTTGTGTATATTTGCATTAATAATGATCAAGGGCTATTTTAATACAGTAGAAATAGCTGGTTGAGCATGAAACCAGAATACAATCAGTTTTATACCTAATAGAAATCTTTTAAAAACAAAAGTAAATGCTACAGCATGGATTTAAAATTATGTGCACTTTATCAATTTTACTGTGCAGTACTAAAAGAATTCTTTTTATATGCATGTGTATATTACATTTGTAGATACACTGGTGCACCTTGGCAAGCTGCATTTACGGGATGAAAACTGATGTCTCATTTTATAGAATTACTTCCTTTGTGCAACATTCTCCTCTTGGAAAACTTCATACAATTTCCATTGTGTGGTCATTCCATTCCCCCATAATTATCTAACCCCATTTAAATTCGCTGAGAAAAATAAAACCTCTCCTCCAGTATTAAATCACCTGAGCTACATATATATCTGTAGCCATACTTGTAGAGACTTTATCAAATTAGTGAAGTTTAATATTAAGAGTTTGAAAAAAATACAAAATTCTTGCTGATGTCTCGTAGATGTGACATTTGCAGATGAGGTGATGGTATGTGGACTCAATTTCACAATTTACAAGCGAATTGCTAGTTTTAATACAGTAAAATGAAAAGTCATACATTTAGGAATGAAGAAAATAAGGCAAATGTTAAGAGTTTATTATTGTACTAGAAAATGATGGGTCTGAAATTGCCAGTTAACTGAACATGAGCTCCAGCTCTGTGTAACTGAAATGAACTGCAAAACCCCTGAAATCCTAAATTCAGAACGTGGTAGTACTTGGGATTGAGCCATTGGAAGCACTACTCAAACAGGGGGGCTTTCACGTAGACATTTCCTAGAAGTCCTTAAAAAACCCAAACAATCCAGCCAAAAACTGCTAGCAGTTCAGCACACTCACCTCCTAACTGGTCACAGGAGAGAAAATATAACAACAGACTCATTGATCAAGATAAGGACAAGGAGAGATCACTCGGTATTTACCGCCCACAGGCAAAATAGACTCCACTCAGTGAAATTAGTTTAATTCATTAGCAGTCAAATCAGAATAGGATAATGATAAATAAAGCCAAATCTTAAAAACACCTTTGCCTCACTATTTCCTTTTCCTGGACTCAACTTCATTCTTGATTTTCTTTACCTCCCCACCCTGACCAGCACAGGGGGATGGAATGGTGGCCGCAGTCAGTTTATCACACCTTGGTGATGAAATTTCCTTCAGCTTTTGCTGACCAAGGTTTACTGTTTAAGGTTATCCATTTTTTGCTGTTGGAAGCTATATTTTTAGTATCCAACATCTTGTCTCTGCCACTCCTTCCTCCTCAGAGGGAGGACTCCTCACACTCTTCCCCTACGCCAGTGTGAGGTCCCTCCCATGGGAGACAGTCCTTCACCAAGTTCTCCAATATGAGTCCTTCCCATGGGCTGCAATTTTTCACTAACTGCTCCATCATGTGTACCTTCCATAGGATTCAGTCCTTCAGGAACAGACTACTCCATCCTGGGTACCCCTTGGGGTCACAGCCTTCTTCAGGTATCCACCTGCTCCAGCATGGGCTTCAGGTGGATCTCTGTTCCACCATGATCTGCAGGGCGAAAGCTGCCTCATCATGGGCTGCACCATGGGCTGCAGAGGAATCTCAGCTCTGGCACCTGGAGTGCCTCCTCCCGCTCCATCTCCACCGACATTGCTGTCTGCAGAGCTTTCTTTTACATATTCTCACTCCTTTCTCTCTCTGCAGTTTCCACACTCCATCCCACCCTCCCTTAGCTAAGTTATCCTAAAGGGGCTACCACCATCACTTATGGACTCAGCCTCACCTAGCAGCAAGACATCATGGACGTGGCTGGCACTAGTTCTGTGGAATGTGGGGGAAGCTTCTGACAGCTTCTCACAAAAGCCAGTCCTTTAGCCTCCCTACTACCAAAACCTTTCAATGCAAACCCAATACAGAGGGCTGTTGTTAAGAAGTGGCCTAATGACATCATGTAGCTCTGTACACATACCTGACGCTCTGACGCTCTGAATCAAGAGGATGAGTTCACAAAGTCACATACTGTGAAATTAGGCTGTAACAGTTAAAACTGTGAATTAAGAGGAAGTCTTTAAGCAATGGATATAAATAAGCCTAGAATGCTTAATGAGCAAATGCAATGTATTCATCTTGCTTCAATTCACATGTAGGTATTTCTCAAAAACAAATGTGGACTAGGTGGTAGCACTGCTATGAGGAAAAAATGCAGCTTACGTTATGGAGTATTTAGACATGATGATCACAGTGGCCCCTTCTGGCCTTAGCCTGTTTACATTCTTATTTTTGTAATTAATAGTATGAGAGCTGTGCCAGTAAGATGAAAAACATGACAAAACTGAGCTATTATTCAGTCAATAAGTGATTGTCTGAATACAATGACTCCACAAGTGGGCTACATCCTGAAAAGATCTTACAATGATTAAGAAATCCAATTGAAATCTCAGGCATATGGGTGGCCATTGGTAGAGGAAGAAGGCAAATGATGCTGTACGCTCTTCTCATTTTGCTTAATTATTTTTTGCCGTAATTAAATATAATCACACTGCATTACTTCTGCATAGCAATTTATTGTTTTCAT
The DNA here is from genome assembly GCF_047495875.1 of Pithys albifrons albifrons. NCBI lineage: Eukaryota > Metazoa > Chordata > Aves > Passeriformes > Thamnophilidae > Pithys > Pithys albifrons. Next base: position 90,456,409 of record NC_092461.1, read on the forward strand.
GAGAACTGTGAGCTGATGATTGCCAGCCCATTTAAAACACCTGCACTTCACTCCATAAATTGCTGTCAAAGGTATTTACCAACCTTTTGTGAAACTAGTGGAAATCTTTACAAGCTAGAGCCTCTGATGGTAATGTTTTCAATTCAACTTTGCTTAAATGAAACCTTAAAAGAGCTAATTCTGTATTGAACACACATGATTGCCATGGTGTTTCTGATAGAGCAGTCAACATTTTGAGTAGATTTGTACAGGTTGTATGGCAGATACACCTGAATAATTATGGGTCCTATGTGAGTTTTAGGAATAACAGTTACAAAATTTCTCCTGTCTTGAATTCTACTCACTTCCAGGAGTTGTACAGTGCTCTGACCATGGCATCCTGTCCCCTTGGAAAGGTGTGCTCCTAACCTGCTGTCAGCAGGTGGGCTTTGCTGAGCATGCTACTTACTAGGCCAGCATCTCATCCCACACACAGCTGCTTCACAGTTTGCCTACCTGCCATGCAAGGCTTCTGATAGAGCTGTGGGTGGGAAGGCTGATGTGAATGTGGGCTTTGCTGTTTTCAGGAATTCTGGGTTCTTCTTAACTGAAGTATATACACAGCAGTTTTGTGTTGTGGTTTGTTTTTTATCTTTTCTCCTACCCTTAGTGCTACAAGAGAACAAAGAGACTTGTTTGTCCTTCATATGTAAGCCTAACCAGGATCTTGAGCACCAACAAAAACTGTTCTGAGCTTTCAACCTTGAATCTGTGATCATGCCACAAGGAACATCTTTGCTTCCTTCTCCTTACCTTCTGCCATTTGTTACCTTAAGTGAAATTCATCTTGTTCTAGTTACACAAACAAACTAATCCCACAATTCTACGTCCATAAAGACAAAATGTATCGCTAGAGATTTAAGGATAACCTGATAATATGGCCTGATGCACTAACTGAAAAGTGGTAGCTAATTATTAACATCACAAGAGGAGAAGGAAGGTTAGGAAGAGTGGGAGTAAATGTTGAAGACAGCAAATAATTGGAATTATTTAGGGTTTGAACTTTCAACCTCTACTTAAAAATTACTATTTTGTAGGCAATTTGTCACTATAAGGACAGAGCAGAATCTTCAGAACTTGAGACTTCATTTTTTTATATGTATTCTCTGTATGTCTATAATAAACCTTATGTATTTCTATTAGGTTGTCCCTTGTTGCTCTACAGTACTGTCCTGATACGTGTTTTCAGCTGTTCTTGCACATATGGAGGAAGATTTAAATATTTTTAACTCTTGTGATGATCTTAAATAAAAGGGTTCATTTTTGCCTCCAACTCTGCAGACACCTGACTTCAAGGCATAGTTTATGTATAAATCACTACTAAACATCCAGGGAAACAACCAAGTACCACTTGAAATTGGGGCAAAATGAGGCACAGCAAGAATATTCAAATATGGATTTAGTTTTCACTGCAGCATTACAGCTGAAGATAATGTGTACAACATGCTTGGAAAGAGTACTTGTACTATGATACCATCCTGGAAAAATTCTTAGTGTAAAAGTGATGCCTAACTGGATCATGATATGACAGGAAATATTGTTCAAATAAAGGGCTCATGAATATTTTGCTGTGGATGAAATAATAGGTTGATGTTTAGGATGCTTTTAATCACAGAAACCTCATTAAAATTGTCTGTGTGTGTGTGTGTGTGTGTGTGTGTGTGTGCGCGCGTGCTTTGTTAATTTTTCCACATCCAGAAGCTTTCTATAATGTCAATTGAAATAGAATCTTTTATTTAAATTATTTATTAAATACTTTTGATTACGTTAGAAAGGCAAGAGTTTACTTCTCTTTATATAAAATGGCACCATTATCAATGGTTTATTTGAGTACAATTGGAAGTAAATGGTCTTTCCTACTTCTAATATGTATCTTACAGTATTTCCCACTCTTAAATATGCTACTCAGAGACTTTTCCTACTTTTTGTTGTGGAATACTGATTTTCTTGTGATTTTAAGTGAAATCATTTTCATCAGTGTAAAAGGACTTGGTAATAAAATGCTGATAAAAGGCAAGTTATTATAGGAAGAACTATATTGTAAACATTTTGTTTATAAAATTTGACTTACACCTTGTAATTGAAATCCTTTTCTTCTTATGCATGAATGATATTTGTTGTATTTCATTCTGTCTAGCTAAAAAATGGAAACAACATATTATTTGTTTGGTGACTCTGATTTTTAAAAAAGTGTGTGTACTGATCAAATTAAAGCTCATGGCACTGAATCTTTGTTCATGTCCTGCTTTTTTTATCTATAAAACTTCCTCACTGTTACTGAAAAATACACTGCTTTTAAACTACTTTTATCCTTCCAACAATTAGTGCACAAGAGAGAAAGAATTGGGAGAATATTTGTAAGACTGTATTTCTGCAGCCAAGAACTGTATTACACATTCTTCTAAGAGGCAACAGTGTAAATTAACAAAGTGCAAATAAGGGTGAAACTGGTGTATTACTGCTGCATATTTATGTAGATAATGAGTCGAGTGCATCCCTTGTTCTCATTAGAAGAAACAAGGAAAACTGTTCTTATTTCCCAAATTTCATTCTGTTACCATTCTTGTTCTATTGTAACTCCCTTTCTACTTCCCCTGAGCAAAATCAAAGTGGTTGCTAAATTAATCATCTGGGCTTCACTGAAGGAAAGTAAAAGATAAACCAATTAATATGCAACAGTATGAGATAGTGAAAGAAATGACTGGGATATTGGGGATGGCAGCTATCACTGGTCATTTGGAAAGTTCTCCAGCATGCAGTTTGGGGGGATGGATTGCTATATGACTTAGCAGGTCAGTAAATTTTCCTACCAGACGTAGTTATGTCACTTATTTTACTTTTATTTTTTTAATCTGATTAAGCTTCCCAGGAAGTTAGGGAGTCTTTCTAATTATTTTGTTGAAAATCAGATCTGACTCTCCTATGAAATAGTGTTCAAATTGCTGCTTTTGCAATCTTTTTCCATGTTACAAAACAGTGTTCTTTTGAAAACAGAAAATTAAGTATTCTCTAAGGAAGAAGAAAATCTCTTGATAAGCCTTCGATGTCATGAAATCTGACCTTTATGTCAGGAAAGCTGCAGTATCTATTAGCATGAGACTTGACCCCATTTACTCTCTCTTTAACAATATAAAATTGAGAGTTTAAATTCATTCCTGAAACTACCTGGAATTCCTCGTGCTGCAAAAAAAGAGAAAGGAAAAGGCTGATCTCATTTTTTATGCACCATGGATTTGTGGAACAATGATACATGCATTCAGAAGGATCTAGATGATGCATAAACATTTTATTTCACTTTTTAATACACGCTACATATAGAGTAGCTATTTCTATAAAACAGATAAAATGATTGTTCAAAAAAACCCCACCCTTGGAATTAATTAGACAAAAATCTCTTATAGTGGCAGCTAATACATATTAATCACACTTTTTGGTCGAGTTGCAGAAAGTGGAAGACATACATTCTCTCCTCCCTATTTTCTGTATTCTGTCTTAGTATTGCTTCATATTTTATTTTGTACTTTCTGCTTATTTTTCTTTACCTGTACGAATCATATTTTTATTTAAAAATTCAAAATCACAGTTCTACAAAACTGGTCATTTACATGCCTGATATATTTATTTTGTATTAGAAGTATACTTTTGCAGGTAGCATTGGTAGCAATATCCAGAATTGCTTACCTTTACCCCTAAATTCTGCCGAAGTGGTCATGAGCTCTAACACAATGTAAGCAAGAGAAAGTATCAGTTTATCCTAATGGAAGTGACCAAAGTAAGTCAAATAAAGTTTCCCCTGAGACATCAAACATGTCACCAGAACATCTCATTGTACAAGCATCATGATCTCATTAGGAACTCTGTTCCATTAAATCAGGAGCAGGCAGGCTGGACTAGGTGTCTAAAACATTATGTAACTCTGTGTGTCTGTTTACTGTACTTGGTCATGCTTAATCCTCATGGCTGCTAATGAGGTTTTCAGGAAAGTTAATTGTATTATAAGGTTTTGCCTCTAAGAGTTCTGTGACTGCAGTTGCAAGATTGCTTTGGTTAAATCACTGGAAGCAAGTATCTGCTGCATTCTGAAAGCTTATTTTGGTATAGCTTTCTTCAGAGGTTTTTTTTTTGTTATTGTTTTCCGTTTCAACTGCATATTGTTTGTCAAAATCTGATTTCATTGATGTTAAAGAGAGTATTCTTTCTAGGGGTGGATGCACCATCCCTGGAAATATTCAAGGTTGGGCTGGGTGGGACTTTGTGCAACCTGATGAAGTTGAAGATGTCCCTGCTGATTGCAGGGATGTCCAGCTAGATGACCTTTCCAATCCAAACCATTCTATGATTCCTATTACTTTTAGTAAGAGAAAAACAGTAAGAAAATGGGGGTGTAATTAATGGAATGGACCAGAATCATTGGACCAGTATTGGGGTCACCAAGTATTGGGGTAGGCCCCTTAGTCCTGGGCAGGGGGGCACCATGGATGATGGTCAGAAGAGTTCAGGCACAGCAGACTTCAGAAGGCTTACAACTTAGAGAGTTTATTCAAGATAAATAACTGACAATTCCTCACACCTCATAGTAGTAGTAGTAGAAGTAGTACATAGTTCTAGAAGTTCCTATTAGATCATCTATTCCTCACGCAGTAACATCCACACCTTTTATGTTCTCTCACATCCAACATGCCACTACATTATTGATTAACCAATTCGCCTTACATACACCACAGCCTCTCATTGGCTACAAGCCACCACACACATTGCAGGTAGCTCTCGTCTCTTTAAGGTAGAATTCTAATGCACTTACACTCACCCCTACAGACCAGGACCTGCATGCCCTTGGACGTCGCATGTCGCCTGACATCATCTGACACTTTTAACTGGGACATGGTGTTGCTTTCCTCTAAGGGACCCATGAGGTATGTCTAACTTGGCCTTCTTCCCAGGTTTGTGGTGACAGAGCTCTGACAATCCAGATTGTTATTGAGGTCCTGGAAATCTTGTGTACCAGGTGCTGAAACGGTATCTTCTATTGCAGCAGCTTTGGGGACTTTTGTTAGTGACTGATCACAATTACCTAATACAGGCCAGTTCTTCATTACTCCCATTTTTTTGACATACCTTGAAAATATCTGGGTGCCTTGGTTTTATTTTTTCTGTAAATGTTCACCTCACAGCACATAAACAGTGTGCCTAGTATATTTTGTTAATTTTATTGGAGTGGTCCTCCTAAAACCCAGAAGGAGGTTCCCATAGTCCTTAATGCTCTCCTTTCAGGGGAAAAAAATGTGTTCCCCCATACACTTCTTAAATCAGTGCCATCAAAGCCATGAAAGTTGGATAAGAAATAATGGAAAGAATTAGCAGTTCAACTGTTATTTCATCCTTCAACAAGTCATTTGATATTTTCAACAAATGCAAAGTTATTTATTGGCTTGCTAGGCTAAGTGCTAACATTTGTGAGCTCATCATCTAAGTGAGAGGGTCAGATGACTGAAAATATGTTTTAGAGGCAAATACTTTGAGGACTACTAGAGAGAAAACACAAAATGAGATCAGGATTGATTAGGCTAGGGTAGAGAGGAAAATGCTTGAAGAAAAAGGTATCTCTGTGGTGAAAGTATCAGCTGAGTGTGGAAAAGATGTCTGTGACATTCTAATAATTCTGCACCCCAAAAATTTATTTCCTGATATTTTGTCTGAAACCCTTCAACATTAAATTAAACAGATACATTCCTTCTTAAATCTTTCTGACATGTATGTTTTGCTTTCCCAGCTATTGCATGTTTAATCTTGACTCACTGCTCCTTTTCCTCTGTCAAATACAGAAGACCAAAGGTTCCTGTGCTCTAATTGTAATAGGTCTAAAATCAGATAAGACAAATAAAATGATAACCTAGTAATCAAGGAAAGTATTGGAGCAGTACCAAACAATACTGGGTTCAGATATATTTCAAAATGTCATTTTGTTCACTTTTTCCTTTTACTAGGAGTTTTTCCTTTAGATGGGTGACATGAGAGAGCTGCTAGCCCTTTCACTAGCACTGGAGTACAACTAATAAAGATGAATGCCGTGTTATGACCATGAATACTTAGATTTTTTGTTGACTGGAGAGCAGAAAAGTCTAAAAAAGGGCTCAAAGAGAAAGCTGTTCAGTGTCTTGTACTAAAGCCATGAACAATTACCACAAAGAATTAATCTGCAAGGATTGGTGAGCACATCATTCTCATTAACATGCCAAGTCACAATCATAAAAGATTTAGTAGAAATTTCTGCTTATTTTCCTCCTACCAGACCTTAGTGTGGACAGATTTGGGCTTCTCTGTTTGGTTTGGTTTGGTGTAGGTTTTGACCCAAGACTAAGCCATCTCCTGAAGTGAATCACTGAGTAAAGACATGGGACACAGGGCCAAAACTGAGACATCCCCATGGGTAGTAATGGCAGAGAGCAGTTGTTCCTTACAGATCCTCCTTGACACATTTGGTTGCCCTGCCCACTGCACTGTAGCTGTGCCTATGTCATTGTGGAGGGTTTCTTCTTCAGCTGTGAGTTTATCTCAGGCTTGTCACACTAGGCATGACCAAACAAACCAGGGTGCAGCTCAAGGTGTTTCCTCCCTGACAGATGTCCTCAGAAGCCACACCCTGGGGCACCTCCAAAGGCACCTTCTTCCTCCCATCGGGAGCCCTGGACAGGTGGGGGAAGTCCCAGGGGGTGGACAGGGCAGGTAGGGCTGTGGATGCTCTGGGACCCTGGGACAAATAATCAGTATTTTTATTTACAAACTCATCAACACTTCAACCAGAAGATGGAACTTGTACTAAGGATACAGGCTGACTGGAAAACTTTGAAGGAATGCCATATAAACCCCATGCAGTGGTGACAGAGCAGGTAAGTCCAATGTATCCAGACTGTTAGATATTACGTGTATTTATTCCATGAGAAATTTATGAATTTTCATTTTTTATTAGTAGGGAGTTGATTATATAAGACAAGAATATTTTCATTGCTGTTGCATATAACACACAAATAAAATATGCTATATCATGCAAGGTAGTATTTTCTGTGTAGTCCATAAATGTAGGGATACTGCAAAATTATGTCTGTTTTTGCAAAATGTACCAGACTATATCACTACCCATTAGATCAGCCTCAGGACATGTTTCTGAAGAAAGTATTTGCCTAATCATCTTTGCAATGGTTTTGTTTGTTTCTTAGCAGGAGCATAGGAAGCAATAAAAGGTAGATAAGGTTAGTATGAGAGTATTATGGATTATTCAGATTTTATTAGTCTGGGTGAGAAATAATAAAATTATTAATAGTGCTAGAGCTCTAAAGAGCCAATAGGTTGCTATGCATCTACTTTTTCTACTATGGTAAAGATAATAATAAGCATTTGGGTTTCATATTTTTATATTTATCTGCAATGGCCACTTACACATCTTGTGAAAGCATGTTTTCAGCTGTGTTTTAGAAAAGAAGTAAGAAAGAACGTAAGAAAGCTGGTATAAAGCTGTCTACATGTTGAAGCAGAGATCCCAGAACAGAGCCAAGAACCGCAATTAAGCTGCCCTGCCACCAGCCGAGAGGAGGAGGAGAACGACCAAGTCTACTGGACATTGCTGAACCATAAAATGTTTGTTCTTAGCTTTTCTCTCTGCTTAAGTCTGTCTCTGAAGAACCAACTTCTCTAGAATGATTTGTAGTTAAAATGGTAGAATTTGTGTTTACTGGGAAGTGGGAAGTTATTTCTTGTTATACATAACTTGTATAACAAACTTGTTATACATAACTTGTATAACCTTGCTCTTTTTGATGGCAAAACCAGCTTTGAGGAGAATCTGAATAATCTCTTGCCCTTTTTCAAAGACTTCTTCTGATGTATTTCCCCATACAATGACATCATCAATATACTGGATGTGTTCTGGGGCCTCACCCTTCTCCAATGTGGCCTGGATCAGCCCATGACAAATGGTTGGACTGTGTTTCCACCCCTGGGGCAGTCGGTTCCAGGTGTACTGCACGCCCCTCCAGGTGAAAGCAAACTGTGGCCTGCACTCTGCTGCCAAGGGAATGGAGAAGAACGCATTAGCAATGTCAATAGTGGCATACCACTTTGCTGCTTTGGACTCCAGCTCATACTGGAGCTCCAACATATCTGGCACAGCAGCACTCAACGGTGGCATAACTTCATTCAAGCCACGATAGTCCACAGTCAGTCTCCATTCTCCATCTGACTTATGTACAGGCCAGATAGGGCTATTGAAGGGGGAGTGTGTTCTGCTGACCACCCCTTGGCTCTCCAGCTTCCTGATCATCTTGTGGATGGGGATCACAGCATCTCGGTTCGTACGATACTGTCGCCTATGTACAGTTGCAGTGGCCATCGGTACTTCTTGATCTTTGACTCGGAGTAATCCCACAGCAGAAGGGTCTTCTGAGAGGCCAGGAAGAGCAGACAACTGTTAATTACTCTACTTGTACACCGACTTGAGGGATAGAATTTTGGTTGCAATTGGAATGAGCTATTTGGAATATTGCATGTTATTGTAAGCATAAAATAGATATAAATAAGGCCAGCTGATGAGGTAGCTGTAGGATGCAATTACAAAATCTGGTGTTAGGCTCATAGTCCCAAAATTAGAAAGTCCAGAGGTTCATTGTACAAAGCACTGATCTTGTTTTTCAGCTCTGCTTCAGAAAAAGTCAACTGTCAGCTTGTTATCAGAAAGCTTTGTGCTGGATAAAATTCTGCAAACTACGTAGAAAACACATAAAAGTATAAGCTGACATAAACTTCATATTGTGTACCCTTAACAGATACACAGTTGTATATTCACATTTAACAGGGATCAAAGCTGTGTCGCTGAGTGGTGCCCAGAGGTAAATGCTAACAGTCAAGTATCCAAGGAGTGCCCTAATAGACAGCATAAAGTAGAAATATTGCCTCTTTGAACTAGAAAAGCCCACAGCAACAAAGACCTTTGCAAATCCTACTGTTGACAATGGCAACTTACGATAACATGATCTAATAAAGAAAACTTAACAAAGTCAAATAGTGGCTGAAGCTCGTATGCTTCGCACACTAAAACTATTGAAACTTTGTTGTCCTAGTTGATGGATGTGGCATTTCACAAGGAATATTCCAAATGATGTGGGAGTTAAGTCTTCTTAAGTTAGATACTCAAGGCCTGATGATGCTGTAAGCTTTTATGGTATTTTATATTTGCTTAATATTAATGCTAGTTTTAGTGACTTCAAATGCTGTGTGGGCATCTATGAAGGGACAAAATGATGCATGCTTCATTAGGCAACTGGCTTGAATACTGTGCTTTTTTTGCATTGAATGTTTGCATGCCTCTCTCCAATACTACAGATATTACCTTGAAAAACAAAGAAAAAAAAAGAAAAGAAAAAAGCACCACTACAGATCTGATTTTAAAAATAAATAATAGCAAATTCTAGCTAGCTAAGTCAGGTTTTTAAATCTGTTTACTGAAAAAATATGAGTATGTGGTTCATTCTCTAGCTGTTGATATCGAAAACTTTGGTATTTCAAACTGTGTTTGTTTTGACAAAGCTCTTTGTTTTCCCTCTTCCCTTGCTGGGATCCTATTAGAACCAAACATTCTTTATTATTCTGTTGTGTGGGAGTGAGAGGTTCTTGCAAGCAAATGAGCAGCTTTGTTTACTACTAGACTGTTAATATCAGTGTACACATATTAATAGGAATAAGGAAAGTACCAACATTTTACTAATTACTACAATTGTGCATTTGTTATTAGATTCAGTTTTGTTAGATAACATTGTTGTGATTGACTACCATATTTTTAGTTGTGTACAGTTTAAAAAGCTAATGCTAGTTATAGTTAGATACATTTTGAGCTCAGAGGGAAACTATCACTATCTTCTGACAGATTGCTTTTATGATACCACTCATAAACTTTCATCCACATCAGCTACAGGTTTGTCAAGGATAGGGCAGGAATGGGAGAAAGGCAGCTATTTTGCATGTTAGCAGTGTAGCAGCATGGGTGTAGTTATGCTCCCAGCTGATATGAGGTGGTGACTGATAGCTTAAACTGGGATTGCATCCACATGCTCTTCTTTTGAGGTCAATAATTTTGTATTTGAGTGAAACCAGTCTTTGAGAAAGGGCATCCAACCCTGATTTGAAGAAATCAAATCAAAAGACCAACCTTTGAAGAAATCAAAGGATGTAATATCCTCCTCCTCTTTGCTGGTTTGTTTATGTCTGGTTTAAATTTGTTTGGCTGTCTCTTCTGCTTTTGACTTCTTTTTGCCCTTCTCATCCAGTTTAAGAACCACTGAGAAAATTCCAGTGACTTGCTCTGAAGCAAGCATGGGGACACTGTTGACTGTGACCAAGTGATCTTGAAATCTCAGACAGATCATGGGGGAAAAGCAACTACTGCTGTTTAGAAAATTACTTGTTTTCAAAGATTTAAAGTAGAAGAATTTTCCATTTCATATTCTACTTCAAATACATGTAGTGATAATGAAACAGGCTCACAGCTGCTGCAAATCTGCCTGCTACTATTGATGTTGATAACATCTCTGGAGTTTATGCCTCTTGTGAATCTTCTCCAGGGATTATTTGTTTCAAAAAAGACAATGAGAAACTAACTGAGCAGCCTCTACCAAGAACATATGTGAAATAGAAAAAGAGGATGTACAGTAGAGAAAATCTTGTGCTTTCTATAAGTTTCAAACCTTTTTCAAAAAAGCTTTTCTTAGATTTTTTCTTCATTTTTAGAATGGCAAGTGTTGGCAATTACAGAAAAGTGTGTGATAAGAGAATATAGAAATATACCAGATGCACAAGAGATTAAAAATGAGCCTTTTGGAAAGGAAAATGTGGATCTACAGACATATTAAAAAAACTACAGATATGCATTTTTTCTATCACTACCAGCATATGATAGAGCAAGAGGATTTACTTCTCACAGCTTGTTACAGACATATATATTTTATTTTAGTATTTGCTGTCTGGCTTCTCTCTCAGTCAAAACTGCAATGGGAGTTTCATGGCCACCTTCAACTAGAATATCCTTAATCAGATCCTATGAGAGCTTAACCTGAATGCTACTTATGTCTTCGTGTGTAGAAGCATGGAGTGATAGAGAGTGAGCACTTGCAGGCAGGAGACACAGACTGCTTTTTTTGACAGCTGTGTCTGCTTTATAGCATTGTAAAGCAGTTGTGACATTACAGCTTGTCATTAGGTTTCAGAGGTGTCTTAGAAATGTCCAGTAGCAAAGGCAATGATTAACATTAAATCTTCCTAGGACATTATAATATTTTTCTTACCTTGTTTGTCTGCATTAGATAGGAAATATATCTCTCCCTTATTTAACCTGAGAGATTGCTTTGCTTCTGTCCTCAGACCTTAAAATTCTAAAAGAAAATAGCCCATCACATTCCCATTCAACTCCAGCAACAATCAGTTCTATGCTATCTCACTGCCCTCACCTCTGTGCTGTAAAAAGAGCACTTTCCATCCATTTCCAATCCATTTCCCTCTAGACATTTCATGTATTCAGACGAAGGGTTTCTTACACTTCAACAAGAGCATCTGCAGCCTATTTTTGCATTTATTTATCTCTGTAAAATGATGTGATAGTGTAACACAATATTTCTTCTTACCTGTGAGTGAGCCATCAGCATAGCAATGAGTGCAGTCCATAGTTTGGTTTATCAGGTTTCTCTGACAGACTGTAAATACTCATACCTTGCTCCTAGATCAGATGAGGAGAAAGTACTGGCATGAGGTGTACTGCAAAAGCAATAACTAGTGTGCTGCTTATGTGGATATTTGAAGTTCATCATAGCTGATGGAGAGTGCTTCACACAGGTATGTTTTCTGATGGGCATGTTGTATTTCTTCATTATTTCTTATTTTGTTGGAAAATGCTTTAATTTCTCTCCCCTTTCCATCTGCTTTTTAGTTGACCTTGGAAAAACGAAGTAGCCTAGCCATTGAGTTATTTGAGTACCAGAAGTGCTAATTTTGACAAATATGGACAAGCCCATGGTAAAGAATTTTCTTAATGTTGTCTTCAAAGGGGCAAATCTGTAGCATCTAGAACATACTGAAAATATGGGCAGATGTGTCGGGGCTGGGAGTGGAAGGCCTAGACAAAATTTATTAAAATAGCCCTGCTGTTGAGTCATGAGGTGCGGAAAGGACTCCCTTGCTTTCTAAACCCCTTTTCAGAGACAAGTCTCGGTGCAGCTGAATCCAATCTTAGCCTTGAACTATGTCAATGGTTTGAATTTACGGAATGACAGAGGTGTGACAGAACTACTTTTGTCCTGCAGGTTTTAATGATTAGCAAAATGAGAATATTTATATAAAATTAATGATTTATTATTACAAATGATGAGACATATATTAATCAGAATTATTTACTATACAGTATAAAAAGCTAAAAATCTACTAGTAGAGTATAATATAGCATAAAGTAGTATAGTATAAGATAGGATAGTGCACTATATTGAAACAAGTATTAGAGCAGTTATATTAAAGCTAGCAAAAAGGAAATAATTATTAAGTAGAGATTTGATGTAACTCATGGGGAGATCTCTTTCTCTCAGTGTTGAGGAGTATCCCTGGAGGGCATCCCCAGCCAAGGGAGGAGTCTCCACACATATGCCCAAGAAGGGTTGTGTCAGAAGAACCTGTCTGTATGAAAGGGGACTAGATTTTTACAGTATTAAGGGATTGACTTGTAGTCACACATCTATAGGCTGGCTTACTAGCTTGTCTGTCAAATCCTGTTTCAAAAGCAGGACATGTATTCAAAAGCTGCTGAACTAGGATGGTTTTAGAATGATTTAACACCAAGACAGCCCTCTGGCAGCAGCATCTGAGCTTGTCTGATAGCCTGCATGATGGCTTGCATACTAGGTATTCTCTGATTGGATTTTAGATCTTAGCAGGGTAGGCCTATCCTGCAACAAGGTGTAAAGATGGATTACAGGTAGGGGATGGAGTTGTTGCAGAGGCTTGCTAGGGGTAGCTGCTTGGCACACAGTGAGAATGAAGTTTGCCTTCTGCAAAGTCTTGTCTTAGAGGGCATCATGAGGGTTCCATCACCTTTTTGCTTATCATGGAAAATCTAGGTTATAAACCCAAACAAAAATGTAGGTACAATCTATATACTAACTAGTCTTCCAACTTCAGACACCTTCTAGAGTGTATTACAAAAGCACCTTACTCAAATACAATGACTTTACTTGACCATATTTTCAAAGACACAACACCAGGACATTTCACCTCTCCATCCCTTGCCAGTAACAGTCTTAATTTTGAGCAATATACATAAATTGAAATACAGAAATTATTTTCATTTACACTGAAACTTAAGTGGTTCCAGAGCTTATTTAAAGGTAAAACAGAAATTATGATTTTGCGGTTAAGTTAAAAGAAGATAAACTTCCTGGTAATGTTAAAGGTATTTCTTAATGATTAACATGAAAGTTTTAAAGAAAGTATAACCTCTGAACTAGAGCCTGTCTCTGTTTAGATTGCTGAAACCAAACTGTAATAAAATTTTGCAGTATTTTGGAGTAGCAACTAGGACTAGATTTAAAAATCCCTAACTCGTAGTCATTGCATCTAATTGAATTAATGTGTTTAGGTTAAAATACATACTATTAATGGAGTTTTTTTCTGGTGTGTGTTATATATTACATAATTTTATGTTACTAATGAAGAATTTTGAATTATTAATATGAACTTAACTGGACTTCTAATTTTTATAAACATTCAACATTTTGTAAGTATTAAAGGATGGTATCAACTCTGTAAAGAAAACATGTTAATATTAACTTAATTTAAATTTGCATTATGAATTCATGCCTTTAAATAATTAATATTTTAATACAAGTGTAGCATGGTCCTTAGGTTGTTCAAAACACAGTTTTGTATAACCTTATGATGTGCAACAAGGCCAAGTGCAAGGTACTCCCTCTGGGTCAGGAAATTTTCCAGTATCAGTACAGACTGGGGGATGATGGATTGAGAGCAGCACTGCCACAAAAAGAGGATAGATTTAGATCAGATGAAAGGAAGATATTTTTTACAATGCATGTAGTGAGACACTGGGATGGGTTGTGCAGAGAAGTTGTACATCACTCCATGACTGGAAGTGTTCCAGGCCGGGCTGGACAGGCTCCAAGCAAGCTGGTCTGGTGCAAAGTGTTCTGCTTATGGTGAGAGGGTTGGACTAGATGATATTTAGATGTCCTTTCCAATCCAAGTCTTTCTATAAATCTATATTATGCAAAATTGTATTTTTAGAGAGTTTCATATAGAAATATAAGATCACAGAACAATAATTTTTTTAATTCCTTTTCTATTCATAGATTTAAATAACAATCTGAATTTACCCTTTAGTGTTTATTTTGTGTACCTTATTGCTTTTCATCTTCTACTGACAGAAGCTAAGATATTATTATGCCACTGTTGGATTCTGAGGTTGCCAAACTTTTCTGTTTTCAGAGAGGAAATGGGTTAATATCACCCCACTGTTATAGGTAGCTTGTCTGCATATTTTCTACTAGAAAAGGAGATCTGCATTGCCTTTTTATCTGCTTGTAGCCTGCAGGCTTTTAACTTGAAATCTTTTTCCCCGATTCTGATTTTTGGTTCACTCACTCACTCACTCACTCACTCACTCACTCACTCACTCACTCACTCACTCTCACTCTCTCTTTCCTTCTTTTCCCTTCTCCAACTCCTCTCACACTCTTTTTCTTTGCATAATCTGGAAAGATTTTTTTTCTCATCCACTGGAATGTTTGCATCTGAAAGATTTTCCTGTGACTGACATTGCATTTGGGTAGTTGAATTTTTTTTGTGTTTTAAAATTTCATGTTTAATGTGATTGTATTTTGCTGCAAGCATCTTGGAGCATATTAGAGATGTACTAAATAAATAGACATATTTAAATTCTTGATGTATTTTATACATACAGACAGTTTATTTTTTTATCTATCTTTCTATTTATTTCAGCTCACTGAAGGCATATTAAAGGTTATTAAGCATTCGGGTATGGCTGAAGTGCCATAGTAGTAGCAGGAGTGGCTTAAGAAGCAGAGGGATACTCAAAGCAGTTAACAAACACTCAAGGCAAGTATCTTGTAATGATCAGTCTCTGCCTTTATCTGGGTTTCAAAAACAACTGGGGATAAATAAATTACAAAAATGTATTCAGAAGCACAAATCTTCTAGAGTAAATGTCAAAGAAATTGTAAACCACAGCACCTTTAAAATTAACTAGTACAAAAAAGCATCTGTCAGATGCTTGGAAGACCAGTTGATTGCTTTTCAGACATAGATCTGGGGGGAGGAGGGTGAATCTTTAAATGTCACTTGAGGAGAGGCAGAATGGGAAGGAGGAACTGAGGAAAGACACACATGAAGCAGAAGAGGCCACAGTGCATTTGGAGAAAAATATAGATATAATTGTTGTATTACTAGTATGAAACAACATAATGTCATTAATTTATAAGTTACTACAATTCTTATAAGACAGTGAAGAGGATAACATAATTTTGCCTAGTTCCACTAGTAATTATATGTGTAAAGGTAGCACTTTTAACTTGCTTCTATGGAATAAAGCTGAAGTTTAATCCTGTAAATTTACTGTCACTAAATACCTGTTCGTAAAACATTTATTAGTATTTAAGTTTGTTTTTAAATAGTGGGTTGCACAGAGAAAGAACTGTCTAAACTATGAATTGCAAAGCTCTGGAAAACATCAGAATGAGTGTCAAATGAGATAGTCCTACAAAATGGAGGCAGCATAGCCATATGGAACAGTTGATATGGCTTGACCAAGGCTCAGGACTGCACTGTGCTATATAGGCATATAATGTAAAGCTAGGAATCTAAAATAATGCTTTATTGTGTAGTACGGGTATAAACCACTCCTTTTAAGTGTTAACCCTGATCACTGGATGTTTCCATTAATTCAGTAAATACTGAAGATATAGTAATAGTTGTCTGCAAACTCAGTGTTTCCAGAAAGGAGGAAAAGTATTTATGTAACAGTATATATTGCCTATTACTATAAACATGCTAATATATCTAGAGTACCTGAATAACAATAAAGGAGTAGTATTGTGCAGAGATAATTTGGAACATGTCAGTCTCCTGCTTTCCTATGAAATAATTAAATAAGATGGATTTGAAGAAGATCTTGTCACAGAGATAAATGCTGCCTTTATGGTAGCAGAGGGGGTGGAAAAGTTATTGAGTTTGTCAGCTTGTGTGACATCCATGATAAAGAAAACCTAGAAAATACAAGATGGAAATCAAATATATGCTAGTAGTTCTTTCATACTTCACAGCTAAGGAAAAAAATCTACTTTTAAGAAATGTAAGTACTTAGATTTTGACTTGTGATTAAATAAAGCAAAAGTTCTAGCCAATGATCAATTTTGCATGTGAAGAATCTGAGACTTTAAAAGAAGACACTTAGTTTAATTTCCAGCTGCAAAATTTTTCCCTGTAGCGTGCAGTGGAAACCAGAGTAAGTAGCAACTCTGGGAGCTGGGGGAACACGTACAAAATTTTCTGAGTTCTACCTGACCATCCATAAGCTTTTTAATTAGCCAGAGCAACTGTCAAAGTATTGCCTGCCAAAACAGTTGAAAGATTTCCTTAGTAGTGTCTTTATCAGTACAAATGTGCTGGTTTTGAAGAGATATTTGCCATTGTGGGCTGGCCTGACAAACAGCAGCACCAGCAGCTAGGATGGGGATGAAACTGTTCTGTGCGAGACCCATTAATGGCAACGTTAATCCAGGACCCTATTTTCAAGTGACCAAAAGTGAATGCTCAATAAATAATGTAACAATCAGGACAGGTTATGTGGCAATTCCTTTTGATAGTCTTGCATCTTTGTCATGTTTTCAATTAAGGGATTCAAGAGTTGGGTGGGGTTTGTAAAGTGCAATTGCTTCGTCTTCAGTGTACTTGTCTGACTGCAAAGGCTACTGAATCTTCACCCTTTGGCCTTCTGGAGAGTCCTAAATTGCAGATTAGCCAAAACAGGGACTGTAAAAAAGAGATGTGCTGCTATCTTATTCTCCAAAACACTAGGGAAAGTGCAAACCTCAATGTTCCATAGCAGTTCTGACTTGACAAAGTTCAAGTGGTGCTCCAAAGCTGCAAGGGTGGTCCAGTGTTATAGAGCTGTGTACTGCCACAGGCTTTCTTCATCTTCAACTTATACCAGGGATGACTGGGAATGACAGATAAATCAGAAAGCCCTTGGTTTAATTTACTTTAGAGAAGCAATCCCAGAAACCACTGTCAGCAAATGCTGTCAGCCGAGGAGTGTCCATAGGAAAAATCTGCCCTGTTCCTATTATTTCAGAAACTGTGTGGATAGTATTGTACTGTGCCAAAGAAAAAGACAGTGACTTTTACTGAAAAACACTTTACAGAAAAGGTTGTTGCTGTTATGTAAACCCCACAATGTTTCAGCTTGCTGGTCTTTCAAAGTCCCTGTGAGTCCACCTTCTATCCTGAGTTGTTTGCCCTGCTTTTTCTGACTGCTGCTCTCTACTTCCCAAATAACTTATTTTCTGTACTGTACTTTAATATCTACTCCACCCCACTGCTACTTAAGTCACAGAAAGGTTTTTAACAATTTTCTTCTACAAGACTGACTCAAGTGCCAGCTGAAGTAAAAAAAAAAAAAAAAAAAAAAAAGGTACATTTGTTAATTTTTCAGTTTCCATGGAACTGAAGAATTCAGACTTTTTCTCTCATGTTTTGACAAGCTGTCTTTGTACTGAGAGACCACAGAGACTGCACGTGAGTTTTATGCTGAAACCTTTTGTGTTATCGAAATGGCAAATACTCAGATAGCAGGGTTGCCAGACATAAAGGTCTAGTAGTCTGTCACTCTTCTTCATACCACAGAGTTACAATAAGAGGAATTTTGACTGTATGAATGACAGGAAGATGTAGAGGTGAAGGCAAGTTGGTAATTTCTCCGTATGAATTTTTTTCCTATTGAACAAACTGCTTATCTGTGTGACCTGGAAGCAAGCACTTGGCTAAGAATGATGAAAGAAGTGCTGTAAAGTAATAATTTCTGTCATTCTTTAGAAAGTGTCTTCTTGAATCTTTGTTGAGTACATAGGTGCCTGTGCCAGGTGGACCAAGACAGCTCTATTACATATGAATTATTTTACATCTCCTGCCAAGGTGCAGAAAAAGTGACCATGTATTTCACATAGGCTGCAGAGCTCTGGCCTAGCACTGCCCTCTCTCTACCCCACCTTATTTGCAGTCTATCTGCACTGCATATCCAAAATGTTCTATTGACTCCTAAAAACTGAAGATTTGGATAGGAAAAAAAATGCTGGATTCATTTCTATTTTTTTTCATTCGGTTATTAAATACTACAGAATATACATTCAGCAATGAATCTGCCTCAGAGAGTACAATAGTACAATAAAACCTCTTTCGGACTCTGAGACAGATAATTGAGATGATACGTATTACTACAGCTGGGAGGTTTTGAGTCTTGTACATGGCAAAGTAATGGAAGTTAGTTATTTTGAAGAGATGGTGGCCAGGGTGAGTCATCATAATGAAACTGGCAAATGGGAATAAAGGAAGAAACCCTTGTAGTAAGTGCTAAATGCATGAGCTGTTAGTCTATCAAGCTTCACGTATATCATCATCCCTCTTGGGAAGGTATAACACAACCAGGTAGTAGCTGTCTGAAGACAAAGACATGGCTTTTCATAGTAACAGTGAGGCAGCCTCCCTTTTCCCAATCCCTTTGTACTGCTGGTTTCAAGAGGAGTCTGGATAGGATCCTTATATCTAACCAATACAGAAGCACTTAATCAGTCTGAAAACAAGGAGCTCTGTGGTACTGTATGTAGTAGAGCATATGGTAAAAGCAAAAGTATTCCAAAACAGATCCTTCTCAGTCATGTATTCTCCATATTGCAGCTTGTCAGGTGAATGGTAATCACTTATCTTCTGCCTTTGGGAACAATCTTACAGTTTGCCTCAGTGATGTGTCTGCCTCTGTCTCTTTGGGAAATTTCACTATGGAGAAAGTCAGATTTATCAGCATTCATTTTTCAGTCAGAACCACGAGCATTTTTCAGGACGTATTTAAAAGCAGTACTTCAAAGGGTGGACAACCATAGTTTTATTTCTACTTCTTTTTCTAATCAGATTTTGAGAAGGAAAACACTGCTATCAATTTAATGGAATGCTTGCTTTTCTGAAACTGATCTTTGCCACAGTAAATGACCAAAGGATACTATTACCTTGGATAGTTATGGATCTATTTCCTCAGCTGGAAATATGCTTTCTTATAAATTAGACAATAAGGTATTTTATCAGGGAAACAGACTTCCTGTCTGTTTCTATATTGCTGCACACACTGGCATTGCATTGTATTTCTTAGGGTGATTACATAAAGTCTGAAAAGAAAGAAGTGACTGCCTTACTTCACCAAGGGTGTTACTGTTTAATTTTGCACTGGTTTGATTTTTTTTTTCAGGTGTTGCAGGTGACCTTCCCTTTCCATTTCCCTTTTCCTTTCCCTTTCCTTTCCCCTTTCCCTTGACACAATTGCTATAAAAACCTTTTTTTTTTTTTTTTTGCATGGTACCACAGTTTCTTCTGAAATAGGTGGGAATGGATTCTTTCAGTCACTTTTTACAGACAAGAACTGAAAGTCTCAAAGGAAGAAGGGGAACAAGGAGAGAAGAAAAAGGGTGAGGAAATTCCTATGATTAGTTCCAAGGGGAAGAATTTGCTACTTTTCCAGCTCAGCATGCTCATCAATACTGGTGGAGAATGTGCAGTACATGTTAAAGAGTTCCTTTCTGCTCTGTAAAAATAGGCATGATTCCCTGCAGTGCACAAGGGAAACAATTCAATAATATAGAAACACTTTACCAGATACCTCTGTTTTTATAAAAAAAATCCATATGTCTAACACTTCTGACTTTCAGGGAGTTGATACATCTTT
This sequence comes from Pithys albifrons albifrons, assembly GCF_047495875.1. Lineage (NCBI taxonomy): Eukaryota > Metazoa > Chordata > Aves > Passeriformes > Thamnophilidae > Pithys > Pithys albifrons. Next base: position 90,476,489 of record NC_092461.1, read on the forward strand.
TTTGTCAGTTTCTTTTTGAGAAATTAATTGAGATCCCTACACTGAGAAATACTCAGGCTTTCTCAGAAGGCTAATCTGCGTTGTTTATTTAGCAACAAAAAGAGTTTTGTGCCCATTGCTTATTTTTAAAAAGCATGGAAACACTGAAATGTTTGCCCTTACCCCTCTTTCTAGGCTGTGGATGGTTTCTTTGATGAAAAAGAATACCAAATCAAGACAGGTGGCTGTGCTAAACATTAATATTTGTGGCTTTCTTCAGAGTCTGTTGAAATCATCAGAAGTGATACAAATGGCCCCTTTATCCCTAAGTAAGTTAAAGTATGATAGTATTTGAGGCAATTTCCTCTTCCCCATTAACACTGCTGTTGCAGTCAACAAGCATTCAGCCTCCATTAGAGTTATTTAGTCAGACTGGAGCATGTTTCTTAGGTAGTGACCCCTTCTTCAGTGCTCCTCAAAGAGAAGGTGCATGGCATCTGTTCAAAACTGCAAGGTTATTAGGCTTATGAAAGCCCTACTCTGCCCAAATGTCTTGCAGCAAGTACCACATTTGAACACAGAGTTCTCCACTTCAGGGTCTAGGCTACATCATCACACAAGTAAGAAAATACACAATGAATATGCATTTACCCTTCCATTTATCCTGGCTGAGCAGTATGTTGCAATTATCTAATTTTTCTCCCCAGAGTGAAAGTTACTGTTTATCAAATGAAGGATTTCTTCATAATCTTTAAGCTTTACCATCTAGTTTTTATCTGAGTTATATCAGTGGAAAAGATGAAAACTGTATTTTTATGATTAAGAGCATTTTGCTATCTGAGATATATATTGCTCCCTCTTTTCTTCTGTACAAGAAAAGTAGGAATAGAGGGAGCAACATTGCTGAGCCTCACCCTGAAAAAGGAACAGAGAACTAAGATCATGCCCCCATACATGGAATTCAAATCACGAATAAAGGTTTAAGCACCTTCTCTGTAGTCTGGGACTTAGTTATTGATGTATTTCTCTTCAGAAGGAAAATACGTTTGATGTAAATAATTTGTCCTATCTGTAAGTACTGATCTCTTTGGGTACTTTCACTCAAAACGCATGACTTTTGTATCAGCTGCAAGTATTAATGTTTTATTTATTTTATTTTGCAATAGCACAAAGCATATTTCCAGGTAGTTTTGTTTGTTGTACTGCTTAAGATAACTTGATTTTGATGACTGGAAAACCATTTCTAAAACCTAGGAATAAAAAATTCATATAGATTTTTCAGGCATGAAATTTCGATAAAGTGACCTTTACAATATTATTTGAATGGCAAGAACACAAAAACCTTATTGGAAATGTGGCATTTACTTTCAAATATTTTCATTTATCCAGCCAGTAGGGGTTTTTAAATGGGATTAGTCTTCAAAGCTTGGTTTTCTATTAGATTTTCTTTACAATTCTGGGTAAATTTCTGCCTTTATTTGAGTTTGTTGTAGGCAAATGGAGTTTCTAATGAAAGCCAGTCCATAAGGCTGATATGCCTGCACAAGCTGAAAAACTGAGCTTTTGACATTTTGTTTTTCTTCACAGCAAAGTTGACACCACTTCCTTCCCCCCCACTCCCTCCCCAGCCCCCCCCCCGCCATTTTTCAAAAGCAAAAGCTGTGATGGATTTTGAACACTAGACTAAAATTAATTATATCATAGCTTAGATGAATGTTATCACAATTCTCAGTACCTGGAGTACTATTGGCTACTTTAAATTCTATTTTGTGAGTACAAAACTTCTGCAGCCTCAATATTAATACCTTTGAAAATCTGTAACACATTGTACTAAACTACTTTGCTAACCTTATTCTTAAAAAGAATGAATTGTTGGCACAATTAAGGTATGATGTTCTCCCATGTACTGATAAAAAGGGCATTCTCATCAGCAAGCACAATCCTTTCATGTATAGTGTGAAATAGAAAAAAACCTCCTATAATTTTCCTCTGACATAATAAATATGCAAATATTTTAAAATTTAAATTTTATAGTATTGGAAGTCTAAGTTATTAATGAGTTGTATTACCTTTATTTTACAATGTGAGTATCCTGTTCACTGATATATATTCCCTTGTCAGGTATTTTGAGAAACTAATTTGAATGCAACCTTTTCAATATGAAAATGCATTAGAACATTTTGTTCTATTACATGATTATCCTATCCTACTTTATCGATTATTCTGTTTCAGTCTCATCTTCACATTAGTTTGCTTTTTCCAGCTTTTGTTAAAATTTAATTAATTATAATTTTCTACTCTCTTTTCCACCTTACTTTCTACTTTTGTTCAATATGATTAGTACAAAACAAAAATTTTCCAAACCACTGAGATAAAATTGTTCTTCTTATCTATAGTGCCTGAGGACTAGCCCTGACATACCTCTTTCCAGTCTAACATTCTAAGTGTGTTTGTCTTAATAATAACCTTTTTCGTTTAAAAAGTTTTACTTTTAGACAAATTCTTCTTAGCTGAAGGTTCTGATGCCAAAGGGGTTTTCGATTTTTGATTTTTTCATTTTTATAGATTTTTAAAGTATTTGTAGCTGTAGCAAAGTAGATTTTTAGTATGCTAATATTCCTAACAGCCTAAGTTCACTGTTTATGTACCCTAACCCCTAGCATTTATCAGTAGCTCAAATTCCTTTAGTTATTTAGACCCTCTCTAAGGTAAGAGCTAAATGCTATCAGAAGGCCTACAGAACAAAACATAAACACAGGGCAGAGTGACCCAGAAGTCAGAACTGGAAGAACTCCAAGAGACCTTTGTATGCTGAGGAAGAGGAGCTGATGAAGACAGAGGGTCTCATCGACCCCCCAGACCCAGTTCCTGGGGTTGGAACAAGGGTGGGACTGGGGCTGGACAGAGAAATGTGTAAAGTAATGATTGGTGGGATTATATTATAAAAGCCATGGAAACTAGAACTGGAGCACGTGCATGTCATCATGTATTCCTGTGGGCCGTAGGCTTGATATTAAAAGACTTTATTTCTCATCTTATCCTACACTACCTTGGCTCAGAGTCCTGCTCTGTTGGGGGGGCTCTCACGGCACCAGTTCATTACTCATAAGAGTGTCAATATGGCATATAAAGCAGCAGTACAAAATTTATTAATTACTATGCGCTCTGTATAATTTCATTATACAGAGAAATTTCAAGCCATTGATGGAAATTGTATTTGACTGGAACTAAGTTTTTGTCCCAGGTATTTTGTCTTTCATTGGACATGGGAAAAATACTACAAGATAGAGACAAGAAGAATCTAGTCCAAATCTCTTTCTATCGCCAAGAAATGAGAAGTTTTAATGTCACTGGTGTTATAATTGTTAAATATTATTGGAATCAATTAAGTGAAAATTTTAAAATATGAAAAATTACCATTTTTTTCAGAATAATTGACATATTTAAGAAAGAGGCTACTCAGATTTATGGGTTTATTTCAAACAAAACAAAATAGTTCACACTATTTGGAACAGTGTATTAATTTTAATTTTATTTTGTTCATGTCTTTTCAAGACTATGCTGTAAAGTATTACTGAAAAGAGTTTCTTCAGACTGAAGAAGTCAATGAGTTTTGTTCCAAAAATCAATTAAGGATGTGGCTTAAATTTTCTTTCCTCCAGTTTACACAGAAACTTAGAGTAATTGCAAGTACCAAGCACATGCAAATAGATTCCATACATATTTTCCCCCAGTAAATTAGAATGACAAATAGTGGTAGATTCTCACAGGATTTTTAGAAATTTCGTATTTCTTTCCTAGTCCCACATGACTCATTTCAAGAGATTCAAAAGAAATTTAATAATTGGACAGGAACATATGGGAACTACTTTAATATTTGCAAAATGTAAGGAATGTATGTATTTCAGATGGCACCATTACAGCACAAACTGCTACAAACAGTTCTAAAGCATTCTTTGAAACGTTATCTTTTGACAAATTGACTGATACAATTTAACCTCTTGAAAACTTTTCTTTCTGCTGCTGAGCTAATGTGGCAGAATTCTAAACTTCTGCTATAGCTACTGAAAACATGTTTTGGATTATTAGTCTTTCTGAATACTACCTTCATTAATTAATTGTGTATTTTTGCCTGAAAGGTCTTTTAAAAAATAGCATTACACGTTTCCACTTACTGACATTTGAGCATCCTAGTCAGTGGTTCAGAAAAAATAGATTAATTAGATTTGTTTCCCCTTTCCACGTTCAGCAAATGACCAATAATGATCCTAATAATGTTGTCTGGATCTGCCATATGAAAAAATGCTTACTTTTAAAATTACAGTATCAAATATAGATAACAGCAGAAGCAGAACCTCTAAAAAAACTTTTGGTTTTACTTATTACATTGAATTATAGAATCATAGAACCATAGAAGGGTTTGGGTTGAAATGGACCTTAAAGATCATCCAGTTCCAGCCACCCAACCATGGGAAGGGACATCTTTCACTAAAACAGGTTACTCAAAGCCCCATCTAACCTGGCCTTGAACACTTCCAGGGATGGGGCATCCACAACTTCTCTGGGAAACCTGTTTCAGTGCCTCACCCCCCTCACAGTAAAGAATTTCTTCCTGATACCTAATCTAAACATACCCTCTCAGTTTGAAGCTATTTTCTCTTGTTCTGTCATGACAAGCACTTGTAAAATGTCCTAATCCATCTTTCTTGTAGGCTCCCTTCAGGTACTGGACAGTCACAATTGGGTCACCTTGAAACCCTCTCCTTTCCAGGCTGAACAATCTCAAAGCAAATGCTGGTGTTGCACTTGTAAGATTGTAACATTCACTAGTTCATCCAGAAACAACTTCCTTGCATGTGGGGTTCAATACAGTTAATCTTTCTCTGGTCTTTTTCAGTCTGCATAGGGTTAGGGCTAGGACTAGGGTTAGGGTTCAAAATTAAAAATCTATTTTCACATTTTCTTCTCTGTCCTGGTAAAGTGTCAGAATTTTTTTTCACAGTCAAGATATGACATGATATAAATATAGTTTCAGAGGCACTCCATAAGATTTGAGGCAGCTAAACTTCACCCTGAGTATGAAGAAATATGTTGCAATATGTAGTTTTGAACTACCCCTGGTGCTCCTTTGAATTATATACTGGAAAACTTTCTGTACACTATATCTGAATACATGTAAATACCTAAGCTTCTTGGCTGCTGTTGCAAACAAATATTGTGTCTAACCAGAAGTATATTTATATTTAGAAAGATAATATTGAAGGTTAGCCAGGTGATAGAAATATGTGTAAACAAAAGCAGGAGATAAAGAGAAAAAAATAAGAGATTCACAATGATTCTGGAATTCTTTGTCCACTGAATAGGTACCCAATGCCATTAGAGCCTTGAGAACAAAGGGAACTGTCTCTGACATAGTATTGCAGTACCAGGTTTCTTTAACACCAGACACATTCATGCAAAAATGCAACACAGCACACAGCAGTGAAGTATTGGAAGCCTTTATTAGATTCAGCACTCCCTCACTCTGTCTTCCTGGGCAACTGTATGTAATTCATTTGTGTTAATAGCATTAGACTGCAAATGTTAGATTAATGTGTACCGGAAAGTTCTTGCCTTTTCTTACAGGGCAGTCAGTGTTTACAGCCAAAAATAATAGATGCCCTTTGCAACATACAGGATACTAATCATTTTTTGTAGGTAAATACAGGACATGTGGTTAATTTACTGTATTTTGCCACCAACACAAAACTAAATTATAAAAATGTTCAGCATCCAGTCTTATCACATTCAAATGAATGTGACCACTTAAAGAAGAGTAGGACTTCTTGTTGGATGGACACATTGCATACTTATTTAGAAATTAGGTATGAGAAAAGTCTAGTTTAGCCTCCAAGCAGGTAGTTATGTTATATAGCATAACTATACAGCAGCTGTGAGCATGGAAAATTGGTGTGGTGTCTCAGATCACAGCCACAGGCATAGGCGGAGAGGTATTCAAGCTGCTTGTAACTCCAAAATCTAACCACTAATGGAATGTCAAAACAGATAGCCTTTCTCTGTCACAATATCTGAGACAGCAGAATGATCACTATTAAATCATTAGTGGCCATTGGTGAATACTGACAAATGTCTGTGTCAGATCCAGCCATTGGTACTGTACATTATTATGGTGATTTTTATTGGAAAACAAAATGCTACTACAGATTCAGTAAGATATTTTGGATTGCTCAATATTTTCTAACCATATACGCAAAAATGCACATACTCATTCACATATGCAGAGGTGATGGGCTATAATAAAAATGAAAGAAAGTGTACTTTTCCTTATAAGTTTATTGTGCCATGAAAAGGCAGATTTGAAACTGTTCTGGAAGTAAAGAATTAAGAAACATACATTGCAAAAAAGTAGCTATGAAGACAGTGATTTCTTTTGTAGTAGGCTATGAAATAACTATTAATGTAAAATAATTGATTTGCAAAGTACAAGGGTATTTTGGTATGTAAATATGTTCTCAATTTCTTCTGTTGAACTCTGTATAACACTTGCTATGAAAGAATCTGTTCTCAGCCCCCTTGTCTTCTTATGAACATCAGGAAAAGGTAGAGAAACTATCAGGGAATGGAGGTTTGCTTAACAAAGTAGAAATATTATCTTCTCCACAGAATTTCAGAATAACTTTTCAAATAGCCTATTTATAGTTGAAATGGTTTGGAGCATATTTGATAAGGAAAGGAGCACATAAACAGCCAATAATAAAATCACTTGTAATCGTTGTTCTGTGCACTCATAGTAATTCCAAGTTGCAACCTACTTACAGTGTCCCACACCAAAATAATTTCAAACTTGTATAGAGGCATGAATACTTTTTTTAACTTAATGTAATGATCATGAGTCTCAAAGAAGTGAAACTTGTATGTTTGCAGAACCCAAAGAAAAAAAATAGGAGTGTTTTATCTATTCAGAAGCTTGTCCCTTGAAGAGACAGAACCATCAAGCAATGTCCAGCAAAATTTGTTATTCCTCTGACTGTAGGAAATCCTGTCTCCCTGAGACAAACACAAGGCTTGAGACAAACTGCTTGGCTTGAAACAAGATGATAGAAGGCCTTAAACAAATATTAAATTATTTCTTGATTTTGAACATATATGGAAAGAAAAAGAGGAAAATGGCATTAAATCTTTTTACAAACTGTGAAAGATTATAGAACTTGTAATACATGAGTAAAATGCTCTTATCCTGAAAGCTTGCAGCTTTCAGACACATAGGATATCAGTTTGTGTCTTTATCAAGTAAGGGAAAGCATTGCAGACACTCAGCTGGCTTTAGAAGCTGAAGGTGTGTTGTCCTGGCAGTGTCCCCACCTTGCACTCTCTGTGCAAGAACATCTAACCAAGGCTAAGCCCTACTATGTAGGTAAGACCCTGGTGTTTTTTGCTGCTGATTTTTCATCTGCTCTATAAAGATGTTAATGGACTAAACAAACAATATGGGTTTAATGACTAAAGCTGGTGTTCTAATTGTTTGCTTTTCATGAAATATATGTTTGACATGTCAATATGGTATCTTTTGCAATTAAATCACTGTTTGTCTGTCTATTGGAGCAGCAGCATTTTGCAAACATTACTGAATTGAGACATGGCAAACATTTGCTTAAGTAGTTAATCATTTTAACTGTACAGAGCTCATAATAATGGAAAAAAGTCAGACACAGCATAATTTTGTTAGGAGGCAAAGGGAAAATTAAAAAAAAAATTATGTTGTATTTGGTTTAGATTGAGATATGAAGTCAACACCTTGTCAGGACTTTAAATTAAATAGGAGTCTGCACATTGCTACTTTGTTTAATTTGCATAGATAAAACTAATCCAAGCCTTCTCATTTTTTAAATTTCTGCACTTTGAGAAGAAATAGTAAAAGGAATGTGTCTCCAGATCTTGAACTTACACTCTTACCTGAATTCTGTTGATGCAAACGTGATTTTCCAACATCAGAAGGGTTTCTACTTAATTTTGCAGCAAATTGATAATCTGAATCTCAACACTCCTAAACTTGGGTAAATAGGGTCAGTTTTGGCACATCTAGTTTATTTTTAGGATGATTTTTACAAAGTCAATGTCTGTTAGATGCTGAAATAAAATAAAGGAAACATTATTGTTTCCACAGGATTCAGTGCAATAAGCTTAACATTTAAATGTTCCAAATCACTTTAAATGGGAGTGTAGGGGAGAAATAATTGGATTTAACATCAGATTCACATCCTGTAAAAACATGCAGAGGTCAAGGGTGCATTTCCTGCTAATACTCAGTGTGATCCACCATGTAAAATACCAGCATATTTAAAACAAACAAACAAAAACCCAAAGAAACAAAAAAGAAACCCAAACAAACAAAAAAAGGCTGTATGGCACAGTGGGAAACTATGGGAGAGGTTAAACCTACTTTTTTTCTGCTCCCTTTTCATCGTTGTTTGTATTATAAGTCAAGGAAACAGAAAAACTCTTCAAAATTTAAAAAAAAACCCCAAACCACACACACACACAAACAAACAAACAAACGAACAAAAAACCAAAAAAAACCTAACCACCCCAAATTTTCTCTCTTCTGCTGGTATGCTTTCCATAAAAAGCAATATGTATCTTAGGATTTCATGAGCTTTACTTAGGAACATAACTGAATAAATCAAGTGGTAAGTCTTCTGGCTTAGCCTTCATGAAGCTTCACATGGATGTTTCTAAGCCCAGCATTACTGCTGAGGAGCTTTCTGGGCATGCTGACAATAGTTCCTTCGAAATATTATAGCAATGTTTTAAGATGCTGTCATATCATGGTGGCCCTTCAAACAGCCAAAAATAATGAAGAGCTATGTTCAAATACAATTTTCTTTATGCTCAGCTGCTTGTTGAGGCCAGGAGGGAAGAAGGGTGCCTGATCTAAGAGCAGAAGTTGCTTCACTTTGACTAACCTTCTCCTAGATCCAAATGTTGCCATCTCATTGTCACTTGCACGTCACAACCAGCAGAGGTGCACGGCAGCCCCTTGACCTGCCCCATACCTCCTTCCCCACTGACTCACCATGCCCGTGATGACTTAGTGCATTGCTCAGCCAGGCTCAGACCTGCAATAGTTAATTCCCAACACATTAAAGTCCTTAAAAACAAGTCATAAAAAAGTCAGCTCTGAAAAAAGAGAAATAAAACACATCATTATGTTTTACACATATTTAACTATAGTGAAATGATAGGGCCCCCCCTCAGCCCTTCTGCTTTCTCAGCTGGCTGGGTGAGCACCAGCCTAGGAGGCAGGCAGATGTGCTCTCTCAGAAATCATCCTGCTAGGCCACCACTGCATAAAGAAAGCAGACAACTGGGATGGGGTCATTAAAGTGCGTAGAGGTTTTTGAAAGAAGAAGCAATGTTGCTATGGTCTGTTTTTATAACCATATCACAGTACTGTTTGTAGTCATAGGAAGTGACGGAGGACTCAGAAAGAAAAGCTATCTGCATTTAACTAGGCAGTTTCAGGTGGTTTTGTATCTCACAATATAAATTTATCTTGAGCAGAATCTTTCATGTAAAACTCATTCCTACACTCTAATGTTGGAGAGCTCCTTATTAAAATTAAATTTCATATATTTCTTACATAAGTGCAGTCAAAACAAAAGTTTAGCTGATGCAGTATCCTGTCCCATATCATTGCCAAAAGCAACAGATGGCTAGGGAAAATTATGTGTTATAGCCTTATTATTCTCCTGGCATTAAGACATGTTTGGCCCAGGATTCATGAGTTGATTGTGCTGTCTATGTATTTATAGTCTCTGAATGCATAGGTTCCTTTGGAGCTGGTGTTGGGTCTGTTTCCATACCATCCATTGGTAAGAAGGTACAAAGCTTTATAGCTGCAAACTCACACAACTTGGTAGCTGATAGAGAGCATAGTGAGATTAAATTTTCAAAGAAATAGCTCAAGAAAGGCATCAGAAAAGTCTGATTTCTTAAATGACACCATGAACTGTGCAGATTTTTCCTGCTTTGTACCATTCTCCACAATGTTGCTGAATTTTTGCAGTTCATGATTTTACAGTATTATGTATGCATCTGTTTTCTGAACACATTTCATGAAACAGAGCACAACTCTTTTAAAAAGCTGGTTCCAGACAACTCTTGAATTACAGGCCACAACAAAATTCTGGTCTTAAAAGCAGTCTAGTATAGACCCAACACAGTTAAACATCTAGTTTTGTTTTTCGTGTTCTGGACAGTCCTAAAGATAGTAAACATTTACCTCTACCCTTTACATTAAAACTAGGGGGTTGCCAGAACATTTTCTGTTTGGCTCATGGTCAATTGTGGACCAGCTTCCACATAAACATTGCAATTTTTTAATTAATTCCAAGTGTTGTTTTTGATGGCTTAGGTTTAAAGGCTACACTGGTAGCTTAAGAAGTAAGTCCCCAGCTACAGTTAATATAACTGTTGCATGAATTTCAACTGAAAGTGAATTCAGCCCCAAATACAGTGTTATAGTTATAAATTTGCAAACCTTTCAATGCAGTTGTTTAGTCAACTGGCTACTGGCATTTTTAATTGACTAATGAACTGAAAATGCAAACTCGTATTTAAATAAACTACCTTATAAAGGACATAAAGAGATATCCATTGACAAGCACAGTTCAAAAGTATTTAAAGACAGAACAAAAGAAGTTCAGGATTTTATTTTAGATACTTGATATTCAGATTTTCTAGGACTTCTTGTAATGGAAAAAAAATAACTACTCATTAATTTTTTTTTCTTTCATAGTAGGCAAACTAGTCTGATTATTCAAAGTTTTATTATTTCTGAGAAATGTGATATTGTTTTGGACAACAATTATGTTCTTGCCAATTAGACATATAGTCTGTAATTATATTTTCCTTTTTCATTTCAAAAATAAATATTATAGGTGCTAAGGCTGAATCATATGTTATAGCACATTGCAACATTTGTTCAGTTTTTACAAAGTATGAAATTATTTCAGCAAATTGTTTGGAAGTTGTATTGGTTTTTCAATGCCTGAAACATAGAGCTATTCTTCTATTTCACTTTTAAATAAGTTAAAAATGGATACTTTAGGCATCACTTGTTCTAACGAGAAGACAGGATTTTATTTTTTAATATATTGAAGTGAAAAATTAGAAACAATTGGAATCTATTTTTTATGTACAATCTGATACAGATACATAAGGGTTCCATTTCAGAACACAGTCCAGTCATAGCAACCTTGAAAAAGAGGCCTGTGAGAGATTTGGAGAGGAACTTTTCACAAGGGTATGCAGTGACAGGACAAGGGGTAATGGCTTTAAACTGAAAGATGATGGGTTTAGATCAGATATTAGGAGTAAATTCTTTACTATGAGGGTGGTGAGATCCTGGAACAGCTTGTCCAGAGGAGCTGTGGATGCCCCAGCCCTGAAAATGCTCACGGCCAGGCTGAAGGGGGCCCTGAGCAGCCTGGTCTAGTGGAAGGTGTCCCTGCCCATGGCCAGGAGGCTGGAACTGGATGGTCTTTAATGTCCATTCCAACCGAAACCATTCTATGTATAAATGATTCTATGATTTTTGCTTTTTATATCAGTCTTAGCATCTTGCTTAACCCAAAGAAGAATGCTGGTGAGAATGCCTTCTGGACTCAAATGCTGCATCAAGTGAGATTTCTGACATGCAATTACTGAATGCAGGACTACACCCCTGCAATCTAGACTTGTAACTGCTGTGTTTTCTAACAACTTGTAGTCTTGGCAACCAACAGTGTGGAAGAAAAATACTGGCATTCACTGAGTAACCATGGACACCAAAACAATGCTTATGGGTAATTGGATAAACTGACCTATGTACATGGCATAAGAGATGCTTTATATTTAATACCCAGAGATACTCTCATGGTGATAATAATTTGTAACAAGTGATGTCTTATCACTATAAAGCATGAAGCAAAAAGCTACATAGAAAGAATATAGCAAAGAATAATGGGATGTCTCTTCTCTGTAATAAACAAATTTAACGGAATTTTTATGAGCAAGAGCACAGGGGGATTTTTTAAACTATTTATTGGTAACCAGAGATACTTTGAGTAATACAGTGAGTTGAATTATCCTTACTATTTTGTGATATCAGTATTTGGTCATAATATTGAGCATCAGGTATTAAAATTAGGGTGCTCCTGTTCTAAATAAAACTACTCACAATACCAATATTTTCTTCTCTTTGAAATTAACTGTTCCTTCTCATGGCATCCAAGAAAAAGGTTCCTGAAGGACCAAGAGTAATCAGATCACATAAAGTATTTCCAAAATGAAAAATGGTTATTTGTTGGGGTTTTGAGCAAGAAACTCAGATCCAGAGTTTTCTTGAGAAATGGGCGAGGAGAATCTGAGACCAGAAACCTGAATATTTCCTGGCCCTTCCAGTCTCAATTGCTTGCTCTTGCCAGCAGCAATCCTTCTCCATTGCTCCATTGCAGCAGTGTCCCTATAGATCACACAGCCGAGAACTGTCTCAGGCTTAATAAATGCTCCTTCAGAGTGCAAAGGGAGAATCAGTAAATATGTTTGGTTTTGTTAAAGTTGTCCTACAGTATGCTCTGGAGAAAATATTTTGCCTTTGTTGGGCAGTGAGACGCTGTGCATCTCTTCAATGTTACATAACTCATCCCATGCTCATATTTTCCTCTCTCTGGAGTCTGGACATGCTGCTTGTCTGCCTGGGGAGATTCTGTATGCAGATGGGAAAGGGCAGTTCTGGGATGTAATTTAATACACTATCAGGGATAAATAATTTGTGAAAACAGGCAATCTTTTAGAAAAACAGATGCAGTTTTCTGTCTCGATATCTACTATGAAGGCTGAAACAAACAGGGTTCTCCATATCATTAATTTTTTTTTACTTTTTTAGTATTAACTTACTTCTTTGTACTTTGGTTAGTCTTGCACCTGTGAATTACAGCCAAGAAGAGAAGATGCAAGTACCAGATCTCCTGCTTTGTCTTCTGTCTTGGAAATGTTTTAATAGATCTTGAAAGAGCCATGTTAAATATTAAACAAAATTTATTTAAATTAATGTTACATTGTATTATCTAAGCAAAGGCTCATGGGTTGAGATAAGGGCAGGGAAAGATCCCTCACCAGTTACCATCACAGACAAAACGGACTTGACTTGGGAAAATTAGTTTCATTTATTGCCAATGAAATCAGAGTAGGATAATGAGAAATAAACACAAATCTTAGGTGCACCTTCCCCTCCATCTCTCTCTTCTTTCTGGGTTCAACTTCACTCCTGATTTTCACTATAGCCTCACCTCCAGCAGCACAGGATGGACAAGGAATGGTGGCTGCAGTCCGTTCATCATGTGTTGTCTCTGTCCCTCCTTCCTCCTCAGGGGAAGGACTCATCACATTCTTCCCCTACTCCAGTGTGGGGTCCCTCACATGGGAGACAGTCCACCATGAAGTGCTCTAGTGAGGGTTCCTTCACACTCCATCAGGAACAGACTGCTCCAGCACAGATCCCCCACAGGGTCACAGGTCATGAAAATAACCCTGATCCAGCATGGGGCCCTCTCTCCATAGGTCCACAGGGGCTGCCAGGAGTCTGTTCCAGTGTGGTTTTCCCATGGGAACAAAGCCTACTTCCCTTTGGGAATCCACTTATGCCAACATGGGTCTCCTCCCTGGACTGCAGGTGGTTGTCTGTGCTCCTGTGACCGTCCATGAGCTGCAGAGGGACAGCCTGTCTCACCATGGGCTGCACTATGGGCTGTAGGGGAACCTCTGGCACCTGGAGCACCTTCTCCACTGATGCTGGTGACTGCAGGGCTGTTTCTTTCACATATTCACACTCCTCTCTCCAGCTGCAGTTGCTGTTGTGGAGTAGAATCCCCTTTTTTTAACTATGTTATCCCAGAAGCCCTATGACCATTGCTGATGGGCTTGGCCTTGGCTAGTGATGGGTCTGTCTTGGAGCTGACTGGCATTGGTTCCATGGGACATGGGGAAACTTGTAGCCTCTTCTCACAGAAGCCACCCCTGTAGCCCATCCACTACCAAAACTTTGCCATGCAAACCAAATAAAAGGACTGCTATTGAGTTGAAAGAAATGTCTATATATGGAAAGATAAGAGAGAAATAGAGTTTGTCTAAATTGTAATTCACAGGAGTCAAAGAACTGTTTCATTCTCCTGAGGATGAAGGTGAGTTTTATAGGATGTCTCAGAAAATAAATCCAGGAACAAGGAATAAATCAATGGCATTTGTAAACTGGACAACCTTAGTCATGTGAAAGGATGGTTCTTGAAAATTGAATTGATTGGTAGGAGAAATAATATATGTTAGTAGTGAAAAGAACAGAGGAAATAATGCAAGGATGAAGATCTAATGGAATTACTATATCACAAAATATTGAAATCTGACCTGCAAATTGTTTAGAACATATTCACTGAGGCTGACATGAGCAAAATTACAGTACATAAACTAATTACTATTAGAAAAGCATGACCATAAACAGCTGCTGTGCAGAAAAGGTTTGTATGCAATATTGTAAGTTGAGGAAAAGGTAAGGTGTGCAACCTGTCCTTTCTTGGAACCATCTTTCATTTACTTATATGATAAATTGCACCAAAAGTTATTTTGTGAAACCTTCAATTGCTATTTCACAAGTGATGTTATGAGAGATTTTCTAATTTAATACTCTGGGTCACTGAGAGACCCATTTTTTTTAATACATTGCAGAAGCTGCTATGGATTTATGGACTATTTTCTTTTCTGTAGCTTTTGCATAATTACAGGTAGATGGAAAAACTTATTTTTAAAGCTGGCAGTCACTCTCCCTGATAAAGCTTTGTGATTTTGGGAAACTTTGAACATTTGAACTGGGTTTTTTTCTGAGTTCTTTCAAAGATAAGTTACTTTGTAAAACAACTTTTAAGTTGTGTCAACTGTTACTAAGACCCTCTGGTTTCCTCTTGTTTTACTTGAATTTAATGAAATCTGGAAGATAAATCTAACTAAACTCTAGCTTCTTCAATTAAACCCTCCCACATACTGTTAGCTTTAAAACTTTAGGAAAAAAATTAATAACTTACTGTTTAGAAGTCACCTTCTCTGGTGTGTTAATTCTGTATACTTTCATAGACTTTTCCTCTGTGTTTCCAGTGGCATCCTTGAACTGCCACGGGCTGTTCCATATTAAATACCTTGTTTGAGAATGAGTTGGCTTTAATTAAAATCACAGAATCATAAAATAATTTTGGTTGGAAGGGATCTTAAAGATCATCTAGTTCTAACCCCCCTGCCATGGGCAGTTACATACCCTACCAAATCAGATTTCTGGTCTTGAACACTGCCTGGGATGGGGCATCCCCAGCTTTTCTGGACAACGTGTTCCAGTACCTCACCACCCTCACAGTGAAGAGTTTCTTTCTCATATCTACTCTAAATTTCCCCTCTTTGAACCCATTACTCCTTGTCCTATTACTTTAGTTCCTGAGGAAGGGTCCGTCTCCAAATTCCTTATAGGACCCCTTCAGATACTGGAAAGTTGCTATGAGGCCTCCATACACCCTTCTCTTCTCCAGGCTGAATAACCCCAACTTTCTCAGCCTGTCTTCTCGGGGAAGTGGCTTTAGTGTCCTTTGTGACCCTCCTTTAGACTTGCTCCAACAGTCCTATGTCCTTCTTATGCTGGGGCCACCTGAACTATGTACTCAGTATTCCAGGCTGGGTCTCACAAGAGCAGTTTAAAGGAGTAGAATCACTTCTTAACCTGGTCATGTTTCTTATGATGCAGCCTAGGATATGGTTGGTTTGCTGGCCTGGGAGTGCACACTGCTGGCTCATGTTGAGTCATTTGTGAGTGTATCATTTGTGTCCTGTGGTCCCTGATGTAGGGTGCTGACCAGTTCAAAGTAAAGGAAAAAGAGACTGGGAAAAACCAAGGAAACTTAGAGAAAATGAATACTGGACATAACTATTGGCCATCCCTGTACCTGTATGCTACCTATATAAAGACCTTCTGAATCCATGTGAGCTTGCAATGCGTCTGTAAAAATGCTGGCACTGTGTAACCATTAAAAATTAACAGTAGCTGAAGCAGCATCAGCTCCTACGTAATGGTAACTGAGCGAAGGGAAACAGCTCCCCAGTGAACACTCCACACTCAGAGTGGGGGTGAACCAAAAAGTAGTTTATTAATGTAATGGTTTGACCCATGGCTTCCTCAGTAACCATTGTATCTAAGGAGGTTACAAGTATTCCACAGGTGTCTTACACGTAGCAGGGAGGGGGTGTGGTTGTTGTTCCAGTCTTCCCTTCCTTGGCTGAGGAGCTGGTGGGAGGTGGTTGGAGTCTGGTCCTTCCGGTCCCTGGTGGTTCTCCTGTCCTGGGTGAGATTGTTTCATTCTTGTTCCCCTTCCTTGAGTTTTTTAATTGTGTTTGTTTTGATTCATTCAGTTTCTTTAGATTGGGTTGGTGTCTTCCCTATTTTCCGGCTAATCAATCCCCTTTTCTCCCTTCCCCTCTCCCCTGGGGGGTGGGATCCTACGTACTGTGTATACAGTGTGGTTTGTAAATGTTAGTAAATATAATTTATTCTTTTTATTCAGTTCAGTTTCTTTAGAGTGCGTGTCTTTTCTGTTTTTTTCCCCTTTTCTTTGCTGGGAAGGTTCTGGGAAGGGGAAGGGGGGCAGTCCAGGGTTGGCAACAGCCAGGCCAAACCTGTGACACCGACCTATAAACGGTCAGTTAGGGGAGGTACTCAGAGCTGGGTGGAAACTTAAAAGAGATTGGGTAAAAAGGGTGTCAGCAACTATTAACATCCAATAAGAACAGAGTCCTGGAAAGAGGAATGAAATCTGAGGGGAGGGCTTTGGAACTTGGATGTAATAGGGTGAGGGGAGGAGCAAAGTGGTTAATTGACAAACCAAATAGCCAATGGGGAAACACTTATCAAGTGAAACAGAATTAACCAATAGGGACTCAGGGATTGGGGCAGGATGGGCGGAAGGGGCAGGCTGTTACGGGTTTAGCTTGGTGTAGGCCTAAATTTAGGCTTTAGATTTCAGAGTAGGCCTGAGACTATCAGCTGACTTGAGCTGGGCTGGGCTAGCTGACAGATGACTACTACTAGCCAATAGTATTCCATACCACATTCTGACATCATCTCAAAATATAAAAGCCAGAGTTGGAGATGTTTCTCCGTTCTCATCACGGCTACAGTCCTGAGAAGATGTGCTGCTGCTGTGGTGCCTGTGCTGTCCCTTGGCTGCTTCCCACTGCCACATTGCATTTTGTTTTAGTTCAGGGAAGTAGAAACATATCATTGTTATTCTTTCTTTCCGTTCCTGGCTAAGTGTCTTTTGGAGTGCTTTACAGATGCAGAGTAATGGGATCTGTCTTCAGTGAGAAATAGAAAATTGTTGTTATATCTAACTTGTGTAAGTGTGTGTCACCTTGTAGTTTTCTTTCAATTTTCTTTTTTCTGTATAAATATATATAACTAGTTTTAAGTTTAAACCTGTTTTGAGTTTCCAGGGTTTGTTTCTTCCCTTTTCTTGGCAGAGGAAGGGAGGCTTCTGCCACTGTATTGGGCAGTTGGCATTTTGCCAGCTCAATCCAAGACACAGGTGCATTTCTGGTGGCTTTCCAGCAGCAGCATAGGGACAATTCCCTCGGGACAGGCCGACCCCTGCCAGGGGGTCCCAGACACTGCTGCGTGGCAGCAACACTCACAGTGGCAGCTGCATTGGCAGCGCGGGCAGGGACTGTGCTCAGGCATGGCCAGCCCGGCCGAGAGATTCATTAGGGAAAAACTACAGGGGGAACACATGAGAGGGGAATGAACATGGGGTGTGGAGCCATGCAGGGGAGGGGGGGGGGGGGGGAGGAGGGGTTGTACAGAACTTTTCTGAACTCAAACCTGTATAGAGAAAATGCATTAACTTTAAACTCCAACAAGTCTCTCATTCATGTGGCTTGTACAATTCAGGGTGTCTTTCAGTGCTGTCTTTTTCTGGGGTCCATTTCACAGCATCTTCCCACACCTATGGAATACGATTGCTTTGCCAGAGCAAGCAGGGAAAGCCAGCCAACTGCTTAGAGAGGTGTATAGCTGTAAGGTAGCTGTGTTTGTGTGGTCATAATTATGATTGATCAAGCAGAATACTCTGAAACACTCGTGAAAATACTTGCATGGCTAAAAACAAGGGGCTTAATGACAATAGGGTTGAATGTTATTTACTATTCTTTCACCAAAAGTCATTAGTTCCCCATTCCCTTATATCATCGAAAAAGAAAATATTGAGTGTTGTATGTGACAAAGACCTACCTTTCCTCCCACAATTGTGCATCAACAGATAGTGTAAACAAATAATTTGAAAACAGTAGATGGAATGCATTAACTTCTCTAAATTAGTACATCACTATGTGCAAGTTAATAATTTATTTCAAAATCAGGATCAGATCAGGATCAAAGGTGAGAAAAATAATGTAGAATAAATCAGTCATCAATAGCAAATGCTCTGGGAAATTAGAAGAGGGGTGTGAAGTACTCCTTTCCTGCAACTTCCAGATTATCATAATAAATTTATTCATAAACTTTTGAGAAATGTCCTGAAAACTGAACTATTGTAGAGGAGAAATAGATAATAAATACATCTGGTTCTGACTGAGACATCTCACTGCACTTGTACATTCAAAGCAAAGAATAGGTACTTTCTTGCCCTCTTTTTTTCCTCAGATATCTCCTCTATTAGTCACAGTGTCTTTATCATCCTGAGCATCTTTGTCAGTTGCACTCTAAGAGAACTGCAGAGGACAGGAAACGATTTAGCAGAGGGAGAGAAATGTTAAAGAAAAACTATCAAATATGAATGCAGAGTGAAAGGAACAGAAAATAATGACCTTTTTGTATAGAACTGTACATCAATGTGTTTTTAAGCGTTAGGTGGTGAGATTTTAAGTAGATAGGTAAGATTCTTGAAAGTACTAAATGTATAGCAATTTCACACAGGTACATATTCCACATAAGGGCATTTATGATTGAATTCAGAGCATGAAAAGAACAAAAATCTGCTTCATTTTGAATTATTCATGCATTTGCTTTGCATTTTTTGCTACTTTTAAATAGACAAAGAATGTCAAAAGAAAAAATGTTCTGTCTGAAATCATCTTTTTTTTTCATTTTCTATAAGGAAAGTTTGAATTTTGAATGTACTATTGCCCAAAACTTTACTCCTAGGTATTTACTTGTTGAGAATATGAAGAAAAAAATATATTGTTTTGTTTAACATATGCTAAACAATATAGCAAACTAGATCTTTCTATAACCAACCTAAAAATAAAACTTTTGTACTATGATTCTTAAGTCTGATGTATTAAAAATTCATTAAATATGGTGCTTTTCTTCTAGTAATTGTATGAGAGTAATAAGCACCCCCAAAATGCTGAAGGAAACAGTTCAAACTTCAAAACAATTTCTATCATCCGCAATTTCAGTGAAAGAAAATCAAGTTTATGTATTTATTTATTTAACCAGGTACCATGAAAAGCTCTGCCTTGCATGACAGTGTGTGATTAGTAATTGTGCCATACACTTCTGAACAGAGGTCAAATATGCAAATATTGATACTTTCTCAGAGACATATATCTATTGCTAAATATGTTAGCCTGAACCATGGTTCTCCCAGAACAGACAAATCTTGTCCTTTCCTTCTATTGACCTGAAGTTAAAAAAAAAAAAAGGCTTGTGCTATTGTGTGGATTAAGGAAGCATTCTGCAGAAGCTTAGAAAAGCTGTATGTTCACTTAACTATTAACTTAGAAAGCTATTAATAATCCATGTATTAATAATTTATTGCATGCTACAAGGTAATAATAAACCACCATCTTATCTAATGTCATGTTTACATGGGAAATTACCCCAACTGATCACATGGAATTCTGCTTCCCTGGTCCCCTCTCCCAGCACACACGGACCATCTGAGGTGGCTTCTCACTGATGGGAAAGTTGTTTGGATTCCTCAAATTCCTCTGTCCTTTCTCAGCATCAAGGCATGTGGCAGAGGTTTTCTTTATCCAGTGTCCAAGCCTGAGCTGCCGCACAAGCCCCTTCCTCTCCAACTACCTTCATGGCAAAAACACATGAAGCACAGTCTAAATAGCTACCATTATTACCACTTCTAGATGGACCCCACAAAATGGTGGGTTTTAGCAAGATATTAGGCGACATTTTCCAGTGATGAATTCATGTTCCTGGAAGGCAATTGAATGTTTGGGTTTTTATCCCAAAAGAAATTGAAAAAAATATGTTAAATGAAATATGGCTGTCATTTCTATTGTCAAAATTATTCTTTATTCTTTTTGCTGGAGATGCTGCAAATGGCAGAAAGCTAGATGATCACTAGGCTGTAATTTATAAAATATTTAGGGATATTTCAGTATAAAAAAGTATATAAAAATGCAAGATATGAATAATGAATTTAACAGTTCTAGGCTGCTTATATTTAAGAACACATTTCCATTAGAGACAAAAACGAATTTCAGATCTGCTCTATTTTTCATGCCAGCACAATTCAAACAACTGATCTTTAAACAAAATTATGCTCTATCTCTTTTCAAGGTCAAAGCAGACTAAACTTGGGGATTTTAACTTAATTTCTTGACAATAAATTTAGCTACTGATTTGGATGTTGATAAAGAGAGAAGATGAATAGTTAAGAGCTTGAGGAAATCATCTTCAGGACCACCATCTCCCCTCAGCTTCTCCTGCAGTGGGTCTCTTGGAGCCAGCTGGAATCAGCACCTCAACACCTGCATCCAGTATATCTATTTGTTCTATTTTCCTGGTTTTCATATTCAGAGTTCATTTTTCTACTGAATATATAGGCCAGCACTAATTTCTTTTTTTTTTCCTGATCATTTGTGATTTCCTGGCCTAACTAACACCTTCAGACCTCTGGAATTTCCCTCTGAAGTATTTGTATTGTATCTAAACAGAATGCATATTACATGGGATGAAATTTTTATCTAAAACAAAATGACGCAATTTTTTTTGCTGATTGGTATCTTTAAGTCCTCAAGCTATTTGTTTTGAGATACGTTTGCAAAATTTTGAGGGTCTTGCCTTGTTTTTGCTCTCTAGTGCTTTTGCAACGCTGGCAGTGCAAGTGCAAAACCCTTTTACTTCAGGAGGTCTGCAGCTTTTCTAGTTCCCATTACTTGCAAAAAATCTTTAATTTGACAACTGTGACCTTTCTTTTGATTTGATATGTTAGAAAGTTTCCTAATGTAGTCTGTACTAGTCACATCAGGGGAATCTATTTAAATTATAATTACACAATCACAGAACTGCCCAGGTTGGAAGAAATTGCAAAAGATTATCTGGTCCAGCCTTTCATGTGAGTGGGAGCCTGGGGGAGATCATTTAGCACTCTGTCCAATTGCATCTAGAAAACCTCCAGCATGAAAACTCTACCATATCCCAGGGGAGGTTGTTCCAGGGAATGGCTATACGCGCCATAAAAAAATTATTTCTTATGTCAAGATGAAACCACTCCTGGTGCAACTTTACCTGTTGCCCCCTTGTCTTCTCCATGTGGATCTTTACTAAAAAAGAGGTTCCATCCTCTTTGTAGTCATGCTTTAAGTACTGGAATTCTGGGATAAGATTCCCTCTGAGCTATCTTTTCTTAGATTGAAAGATCTAACTCCTAAAGTCTTTCCTCCTAGGGCAGGTTCTCCAGCCTTTTCTTTGTGGCCTTTCTTTGGACCCTCTCCCATCAGTCCATGTCTTTTTTGAATTATGGAGACCAGAGCTGGACACAGTACTCCAGGTGTGGTCTGACAAGCACTATGTAGAGTGAGATGATTGCATCTCTACCTCTCTGCTAGTAATATACCTGTAGATGCAGCCCAGAACAAAAACAAATACCCTGCTTAGAGTCAGGCACAAAATGAAAGAAGCAAACTGAAGTTTTCCAGAAAGTAAACAGCAGAAAAAGAAAATCAGTATTTCTCAATAACTTTGCAAAACAAATAGTGTTAACAGGATTTCACATTCTGATTGTAATTATGTGAGTCGTCTACTGAAGTATACAATTTCCAAACATTATATCCAACATTAACGTGTAGAAAATATTATATAAAATTGTTTAATGAAACAACCAAAATATATGCAAAGGCAATTGCAGTATCTGAAGAAGCATCTAAGTACTTTTGCCTAACTTATGATTTTCCTAATTTCATATATAAATATGAAAAATCACATCATTTTTGTGCTATTTTACAGAAAAAATGTTATTTTGAAAGATTGGCTTTTATTGTCCAAAGATTAAATCTGGAAGTGAATTTAAATATGCCCAGGAAACTGCTTCTGGTAAAATTTAAATAAACTTCTGGCTTTGACAGTAAATAAATTAATCATCTTGGATTAAACCAGAGTGGGATTTTTTGAGGAAAGTACATATCCCTCCCAGTAACATCCAGTACTGGATTTGTAACTGAAATATTTGAAAGTGCAAACCAAAATATGAAAAAAAGAATTCTGTCAAATCTTGTCGTTGCCTTATTCTGTGGATGAGAAAGGAAATGCTTCAGTTTACATTTCTCACATTTTCTTAAGGGACTTGCTTTATGTGTGATTTCATTTGTTGGACCATTATGCTTCTTCCTTACTGTTCCTCCTCTACCTGACAAAGTGCAGAAGAGTTTGAGTCATCAGTACCTTGTGTCAAAGATCTAGTAGAGACAGATGCCATGTCAAGAGAAGATGATACATTTGCTGTGCATGGATACTGAACAGCTTGCACAGAATATGGGTTTGTTCCAGGAGCACTGCACTTAATCTCTGTTCCATTTCTAGTGCAGTGCTCCTGGCCTGGGATGTTTTTCTCCTCTACCTTTAAATCAATGTTTTAAGATCTGACAATCATACCATTTGTGTTGCAGACAGAGGAGTATTTTCTGAGAGTTTCTGACAGCTCATTGCTTTATGGAATGTTGAATGGCATTTTCCCCAGAAGAGTGCTATTTCTCTCTGAGATTTAAATTTTCTGAGTCTTTTCTTCAAGCTCTTTGAGCACTTAAATAATTACTATAATTTTTATAATGGCATTAGTATTTTGTTGCTAGGTCCCCTTTCAGTAAAATGCCTGAAATGACTGTGTCAAGACTTGTCAGAGACCTTTTCTGAGCGCAGATACCAAGGCTGGTGTCTTCAAAGGCTAGGAGATGAAGCACGAGAAAATTCTAAACATAAGACACTTAAGCAAAACTAAATACTGCAGAGAGCACTAAATATCTCTGCTGGTTTGGGCTGGAGTAGAGTTCATTTTCCTCACAGTTGATTTTCTTCTCCTGGAGATGGCTGAACACCTGCCTGCCCATGGGAAACAGTGAATGAATTCCCCGTTTTGCTTCTCTTGTGTACGTGGCTTTTGCTCTTCCTATTAAACTTTTATCTCAACCCATGAATTTTCCAGCCTTTTCTCCTGGATTCTCTCCCCGATACCACTGGTGGGCGAGTGAGTGAGTGGCTGTGTGGGGCTTGTCTACTGACTGGGGTTAAACCACAAGAGCATCTGACTATAACCAGTGTACAAAATGTTTAAAAGCTGCCCTTGTTTTACCTTTTAGAAATTCTCAGTAGTACTCGCATTTGTGTGGATATGTATGTGTAACCCAATTGACATCTAGTCTTAGACAACTCTTTCAACATAATCAGTCTCTTTGGGGCCAGTTGTAGGGATTCCTACATTTTATTTTAAAGAACCTTGCTTAAACTTTAAGAATTTAGTATGAAGAAGATTTTGCTTCAAATTCAACCTATTTAAAACTTACATGAGAGTACTAGCTTGGGGTGGCTCTTCTCAAAGGATGTGTATTAACATTTAGCTGGCATTATATTGCTCTTTATGCCTTGCTATAAGTGTAAGCCAAGCTCTTTGCTACAGAAGCTATTTCATTTGCTCAAATTGTAAAGGATTATGTTATAGGAGGTTCTGGGCCAAACACCGTGCACATGGTAATTTTGCATCCAAGTTTTTAACTTCCTAACAATATGATTAAACCCATTTTGTATGGACATGCTTTTTTGTCTGAAATCATGAGTAATGATGATAATTTAGCAAGAGAAAATTGTTGAACTCTTTTAGTGAAATATAATAGAAAATAATTTCTTGCAGAATTATCTAAGTCACCATCCTCTGTATCCAATTCAGTTGAGTATGATTTTTTTGTCATTGTAACAGTAAAACATTATCATTTTATTTCATAAGGAGGGGTTAAATAGAGACAGATCATGTTTTATTTATAACTTTCAAATTGCTAGGAGCTTAGTCAATGATGGAAAAAGTATTAAGTGGAGTTTTTTCTTTCCCTTTGAAACTGGCTGGTATAGGTAATGGTACCACTTCCATGAAAAGGGGAGCTGCTCAGACCTCTATCAGAATTTAGCTCTTCTCTCCCCCAGTGCATACCATCCTCACTCCATAGATACTTCAGTGTCTCAAGTACTTTCCTCTGTAAAGTGTATTCCAGAATTAGGCATATTAATCTAGATAAAAGGAATTCAGTCTTCATAAGTATATTTTTCTTTCCTGCTCTCCTATTTTTTTTTAATTCTTTAACCATTTATTTACTCTTACCACATTGCAAAATTCACTCTTAGCTTTGTTTTGGGTTTTTTTTTCAAGATGTATACAGTGAGGAAATCTTTAAAACTCCATAGATGGAAAATTTCCGAACTTTTTCAGACCATGAATATTTAAATAGAGTGAAACCAACCTATTAAAATCTATGTACACAAATTAATTTTTTACAGTGGCCTTAAGTAACAAAAAGGAATGATGAAATTCCAGCTCACAAAATGGATTTGATGAGAATGTATTTTCTACTATTGCAAATTAGATCATTTTTCTCTCTCCCTCTCCCATTCATCTCATAGAATAATACCGTATTACATGTAGCCATGTATGTACCTTGTGATATATTATAAGTTCCAGAATAGTATTGCAATCATTTTTATAGCTAGTGGCATTTTGTATAAATACAGGCAAAAAGCTGAAGAATTTTTAATTAATTGCTTATTCGTATTTCTTGATTTTTTAAAAGAGAAACAATTAAAATATAAACATAATTATTCCTTTTCCTTACAGTTGAAAAGAAAACTAGAAAGAACAAAACGAATTTCCATGCCAGTCCTTTCTATTGGAACCAGTAAGTGTTTGCTGCCCATGGAGTTTTTCTTTAATGTTTTAAAAGTGGCACATGTTTTAGTTTTCTCTGTGTCATAGTACATGAAGAGTAAATCAACTTCTTGTAAAGCAAAGATATTGATTATGCACAGAAGTAATACTAAATCATAATTGCTAGTGTAAAAATGTTATGCTGGAGGTAAGATAATGATTGTAATTTTCTTATTCAATCTTGTAGCAATGGAGAGTGTTAAAAATAAATCATTATACTTCTTTCTGGTGTTATGCATTCACCATCAGATTCCTTTTCTTGTGCCTTCATTTTTAGGTGCATGAAACTGTCAGTGACTGTGTTTAGGAGAACTATGATATGTATAATGTGGACCATGAACCCCAGCAAGAATTTTAATCAGAAATTTATAGGCATATAACAATAACAACAAAAAGATCAAATTATCAATTTGCTAGAAAATTTAATGCATGTTAACACCATTCAACATTGCTGTTCAAATTGAAGAAGAAAAATTATAGAGAATATCAATAAAAGATAATCCAATCTGACATTGATGAACTACGAATTGGTGTGAAATAAGTATGTATCTTCTTTTATCAGTCTCTTTTATCCACTCAAGGAGTTATTTGTGTATCTCTCATGCTTCCATAAGCATTTTCTACTTTCCTATAATATCCCTTCTGCATGGAGTGATTTACATACTCAAAAGCAGGCAAACCCTTACTGGTGTTTCCCAAACACTGAAGTAGGTTTTCCATTTGATAGAAACAATACAGTCTATTAGAGCAGTTGAGAAAACTTCACTATAAATCCATCTGCACCTTTAAGCATTAAGAAGAATAATAAATCTGGCCCCATAAGCCTATTTATCATATAAGAAAATATTTTCTAAACCAGATGGTACTTAGAAATATTTCTTGATATTGCTGCCCTTTAAAGAGAGCTGTCATCCATCTAAATGTCCTGTGGTCTCAGTTTGTGGTCTATTCTGCCTGAAGTTGTACAGCAGAGTGTAATGGCTGATACTCCATCACAGCTGACCTCAATAGGGAGCTGCCATCAGGCTGTACTTGTGGGAGGCCCTTTCAGCCTGGGGGAGGACATGGCCATAGTGTCAATAACACCTCAGTATTTCCCTGTGACCGTGATGATGTCATATCACATAGTCCCCTTCCCATGCTTGGTCTCTTGGAGACATGTTCACAGAAGGTCACTGGAAATAGCCATCATGCTTTTAACTACTTGCATAACGAGATTAGGGACGGGACCAGGGTGGCAGCTGTCCAGGCAAACACACTGTCTAGCTTTAATCCTGCTTGAAAAGGACTGTAAGCTCTAGTGCATCACCAACCATAGTGTGCTACCAGAAATAAAAAGAGGAAAAGCAAAACCCTGGCAGTGACTAGAAGGGATTTTAAATTTTCCTAGAGAATAATTTCTCCATGAAGCAAGATTTCATCTGGAAGACATTCAAATTTCTCTGTATGCTGTATCTAAAACCAAAGTGCCAATAAAAAAAAGGAAGATGGGTTACTGTATTCTCTTGATTTCTGTTAACCTGAGTGGATGAGGCTTACTATGAAGCACTGCTTCACAAGCTAAAGGACACATAAAGGTAGGAACTAAAGGAAGCTGAGATGAAATGAATTCGTACCCGTCTTCTCTAAATCATGGTATTACACTTTAATGTTTCCATCTTTTCTCATTCTGGCATCAGTAAAAATGTATTCACTGAGACATTTGACTTATGGTTATTTTTATTTTCTCAGAGATAAAATGAATAATGTAACACAATTATATTTCAATTCAGCAACATAGCTGTGTGCATTTTTAAGCCTAATAACAAATTGAGCCTTATTGACTTTTTGAAACTTAATAAGTTATGCTAAACTGAGGTAATATTTTTTGAATTAAATATTGATTTTTACATTAGCCCATACTATATTATATATTAATAAATCATTATTACATCCATCATTATTATTTTTCTCCAAAAGTGATACTCCAGAGAAGCATAAAGAAAACAAATATTAGAAGTAAATATGAGCAAAACCTCTGGTATTAAATAGTTCATTTATGCAACATATAATTGTAGATATTGTAAAAAGAGCATAGCCTTTGGTAGGCTTGTGACACTACAAGTTATACCACCTAATTTTATCACCTCATATATTTTTACCTTTAAGAAGAGTTCTGAAACATAAAGAATATTTGTACAAATTCATTACTTAATTTTTTAGCATGAAATTTTGACAATAAAATGTCTCACAGCATTTATAGTTCTCCCTGCTATTAATTTTCCCACAGGCTGGACAGTGCACAGAGGAAATTGTTTTGTCACAGCATAATAAAAGGTCTGTGAAGAAACAATACAAATCCCTTTCTTTGTGTGTATTTCCCTGGAAACATTCAAAGTCACCTTGGATGTGGCTCTGAGCAGCCTGACCTAGCTGAAGATGTTCCTGCCCACTGCTGGGGGATTAGACTGAATGACCTTTAAAGATCTCTTTCCAACCCAAATCACTCTATGATTCTGTGATTCTATTTGTGCCTACAAATTTGATTTTCCCCTTTGCCATTCTGTATAAAACCTGTATAGAATGAGAAGAATCTGGGTAATTGGTTGCTTCCAGACTTCTGTCCTATTCAAAACCAAAAAGAGAGGGATGCCTCTGAAAGGATAGAAAACTATAAACTGCAAACAATCTTGTGGGAAATTAATAGAAAGGACTTAAGTTTAGGATGGAGGGGTTCGCTGCTTATTTCTTATCCGAATTTATTTTGCTGTCCTATTCCTATCTCTGTAAGGTTTTTCACTTTGCAAGTTTATGTTAGATAATTCATAGATATAAAGAAACAATACCCTGTCACTTTGTACAGCTTTCAGTCTCATTTTTGCATGCAGGCAGTGTTCATTACTTGTCAAAGATTGAATGTTGAGAGTTGTTGGCTAATAACTGCTCAGTCTGGATAGGCAACCATTTGTGATACTCACTTAGCTGGTCCTTTCACAGTTTTGGTAGAAGGGTTAGGGCCAGCTGTGATGTTACATTTACATGGGTGTTTA
This sequence comes from Pithys albifrons albifrons, assembly GCF_047495875.1. Classification (NCBI taxonomy): domain Eukaryota; kingdom Metazoa; phylum Chordata; class Aves; order Passeriformes; family Thamnophilidae; genus Pithys; species Pithys albifrons. The sequence goes on from NC_092461.1 coordinate 90,504,765, forward strand.
TGGAGAGATCAACCATTCAGGAAAAAATTTATTAGGCTTAGCAATTGCCTCGTGCTTTTTATAAGTTTGTTAGCATGTAGGATTCTCATCACACATTTCAGAGCAGGTGTTTCTTGTATAAATTTTATTCTTCAGTATGAAAATACTGCATTGTCACACACGTTTTATTACCTTCTAAAAATAATAGAATGAAGAAGTAATGAGAAAGATGGTTATGAGGAAGATGCTATGGACGGGGCTTGGACTGAAACCCAGTTTTTGCTCTAACAGCTCATGAACATGAACTGGCAAAGTTTTCCAATCTCATCTAAGCTTGCTGCAAAGAAACAGTGGCAGAGCCTCTTTCTTCAAAGTTCACCTTCTGCAACTCCTTCCCTGGCAGGTGACAAGAATTATCGCCTGGATTCAGCGCTGTTTATCTACACAAGTGTAATAGTATCTCTCTCATTTCCCAGAATCCAAAAAAAAAAAATCCTGATCCACGAGTGCATGCCTTCAAAGCAATGCATTGCAGCTGTAGACCTGTTAATACTTGAGAAGCCCTTGAGGGAACGATACAGGACAAAGGCTGGTTGAGTTGCTATGGTAAGCCAGCAACAGTTCAATTTTTATTATTTGTTTCTTTAGACAGCAAAGATTTATACCAATGGTAGTTCCGGGTTTTTTTAATTAGCACAACAGTGATTGTAAGATTGGGCTCTGGATCTCTTTTGTGGCCTTAAAGAATCCTTTTAAGGATCTCTGTTTTCTTAGAAACCTAAACAATGCCCTATTTTACAGGGTGCTCTTAACTAAGTGCAGTCTATAGCTCCGAAGAATCCTCTGTTAATGATTTTCGAACTACTTATCCAACAGCACATTAATGCATTCTCTCTGATAGTACAGACTTATCCTTTCCCATTAGTGGCACTGGACCATTCATCACAATAGTTAAAGTACAGACAAACATATAAAAGTTTGTGTAAGAGGGATCTAACATAATGCCTGATTGCCAAAAGCACTGAACCAAGTCTCACAACTTTTTCACAAAGCGCTATGTAGACAAAAAAATTATGTGCTGCAATTCTAAACATCATCACACAGGAATTTTAGGTGCACAGGACTGAAAATGAGGATCTTTGCATTCTAAAAAAACTGAAGGATCAGAAGATTTCTGTCCGGCTGTTCCTGCATGGCTACAGCCATCAGTAAATATCTGTTTGGTCAGATGTGTCACCGGAGCCCTCTTCTCTCTGACTCAACCCTCTTGCTAGCTGAGCTGCTATGCCAGAATCCACTCAGAGCTAGCTGCCCAGAGGCACTGTATTTTGATATGATTTGGACACAGAGATTTAGTCTTGTCTAGGACTTCATTATAAGCTGTAACAAACTAGAGTTGGCAAGGTTTTCCACAGTCAAAGAAGTCCACATGACTTTAGACATAATAAACACAAGCAGACAAATCTGATTTATGGTGGGTTTAGAATAAAGTTAGCTTATATTTCCTGACCTGAAAATAAATACCTATTGACCTTTCATTTTATTTACTTAGATTTTCTGCTCCTTCATCTATATCACAAAAGACAGGTCTGTGTAGTAGGCCTAGATAGAGAGTTGCTTGTAAGCAGTGCTAGATAATTGTGTTCTACCTCTATTCACATGGTGGTAAAAGCAGGTTACTTATTTTTTCCCCAAGGCATTCAGTAGTTCAGCTGCATTGCAATGGTTAGATTAGCTTATTGCTTCTTACTTTATAATGCCTACTACATGTTATTTCTCTTTGTTTGTCATGGTTGTCTGTTTGTCTTCTAATTTTTCGTCAGTCATTAGTTTCAGATCTTCATACACTAGTGCTCTGGGAAAAATTAAATTATATCCTATACTGAAACTCTAAAAACTTTAATATAAAATAAGGATATACCATTACACATGGGTCATCTTCCATTTTTGCTTCATAATATCTTTCAAAACTTATTTCTCAGTTCAGTAGTAGATATGAATTGGTAGAAACAATAGTTATTTCATATATATCACTTGAAAGACAAATTAAATAAATAACAAAAATTATGCTAGTAATAATTTTGACATGTGAGTCTCTTTTTTCATATGATAACATCTACTAAAATGTGTTAAAACTTAAAGCTGTGAATTCCTATATTATTTATACACAGCAGCAAAAAAAAAAAAAACCTAAGTTCCTATGCAAGCCTTTGTAATTCTATCCCTGTGCAAATTGAAGAGGTTTCTTTGTATCTAAATTGAACATGAATGTAAAGGAAGAATGCAGGAAATCAACTACAGAGCTGACAAAGGAGACAAAGATGGCCTGTGGACAGTTCTGAGAAGAGCCTGTCACAGACTGGAGTTGTATCTCACTGACTGAAGGATCAAATCAGCCATGGGAGAGGGGGGGGAGGGGGGACAGGCATGCCCTCAGAAAGCACATGGCAAAGCCTGAGGCCAGCATGGCCTCCTGGGTCAGAAGGCACATGGCATGGGCCACATGGATCTCCTGTCCATCAAAGAAGGCCCACCTAGTAGGTCACCTGCAGAGCCCCCTGAAGCCTCTGACTGGCTGTGGCACCCTCACTTGGGCTGGGAGTGCACGGAGGGGTCAGTGAGCCCAGTGCCCTGCCTGGGGGCAGTGGCCACAGCAACAAAACCATATAAAAGAGGCACACATGGGCTCTATCTTTGCCCTGGCCTGCTTACCTGGAAGTTGCCAACATGTGACCTGTTGGCAGTAACTATTTTGCTCTCCTCTCTTTCTCTCCTACTTCTTTCTTCTCTTAATCTCTCTTCCTTTACTCTTTTCTTCCTTTTGTGGGTGACTCAAAACCAATTGAGTGGTATTTTGCTTAAGTTATAAACTGGTGTTTGCTGAGTTCCATGAAGGTTCCCCACTCCACAGCAATGCCTGCTGGCTTGTAAAACCCTTGGAAGGGTATAGAAGCAGAGCTTAGAATGCTGTTTGGAGGGAGGCAGGTAAGACCTGTTCCTAGAAGCCTGCTATCAAGTGTAATGCTTTTGTGGAATATTTTCCTTGGTTGTATGTTCCTCCTGTAAACCCTTTGACCAAAACACCTATCTTATCACTAAATTGAAAGAAATTCTTAGAGAAAAGTGTGCATCTTCTTCTCCAGATATGAAATCAAGGTATCAAAGAACCAAAACTCTGCAAAAGTTTCATGTAGAAACTGGTGAGAGTCTAAATTAAGGTGAAACCCCAGTAAAAATTGACGCTTCTGGACTAGGGTGTAACAGAGCCCAGAAGTGCTACCCTATCATTTTCAGAACTATAATTATTTCCAAGAGATTGATGGCACATTCAAAAAAGAAAATTTCATCATTTATGATACAATACTTTATATTACTGAGTTATTGTAAGAAGGTGGGTTCTGCAGTTGCTGAAAAAGTGAGGCTGAGCACCATAGAGGGTTCAGAAAACAGTATCTTTATTAACAGGATTGACCGAATAGCAGGAACCCAAAGATAAGGGAGAGAGAAGGAGGGAGACTAAAGCAATAAGCCCAAACGTGTAAGCACCCCACTCACCAAAGAGTTACTCACGTAAGGTTGTCTTACCAACTCGGGACACTCCCCCGAAGGCAGGGGCTACATCTTCTAGGCATTGGCAGACAGCAGGCATCCCTGATGTCTTTTTTGGGTCGAAAGAACCACCAACACCAAGAGAATGAGCCCTCTCACCCTTTTCTGAGCCTGGAAGAGACGTCTACCTAGGGAGGTGTCACCACCACCACCTCAGGAAAAAGGTTGCAGACCCTGCTGCTCTCTCTCTCTTTCCTCCTTGCTCTCCTCCCTTCAGCTCTCCTCCAAGGCTGGCAACCAATAGAAGAGCCTCAAGTAACTTTAGTTTATGCAAAGTCTGTCTTCAAGGACAAAGCCTTCACTCTATCAGATTTTGTTTTCTAGAACTTGACAGGAAAAGGATAAATCTTTTCACGGGTGGCATAAGCAAAAACACAGACCAAAATGTCAACACTCAGTTCCTGATACAGTCATCTTTGTGCATAAACTTTTTTCTTTACTATATTACAAGCATGGTGCAATTTGGCTGCTTTCAATGAAACAGTTTAACTGCAAGACTGCCTGCTAACACTGCCACAACTCTTTCCTAGGTCTGCATGGATATTTTGTAGGCAGAAGTCAACAAAATAGAATAAAACTTCATGAAGGGACACTGCTCACTGTAATTACAGTTCTGGATCTCAAGCTTTGCAATCCCCTAAAGATAAATATTATAGCAAATTCAGTGGGTTTGTTGTAATATTTTATTATTGTTATTCCCTTTCATTCTTATGTGTTTAAAACAGTTGTAGGTTATAATTCCTGGGACATGTCCTAGTTGCATTAGGAGAAACAATGAAGATAAAAGGATATTGAATCATTGAGGTAACTGCATCTTACCTCCCCGAATTGATGGCAGTAATTATTAGGCAGTAATTGAGACTGGTATTTTTTCATTCTTCCATCCAGACAACTGATTTTTTGGGGACTCAACTGAAATCTGATCTGGTGAACCTCAGTGTGGCAGAAACTGCTGTACAAAGTTGTGGCCTTCTCTACTGGTCCTCTAGAGTGCAAGACTTCCTACACCCTACATATGGAAAGTGTGGGGATAACCATGTCCCTTACCACTCACATGTGATTGTACCCTGTGATGACTAAGACCACCAGACTCAGCTGTGGTTAGAACAAACTGACATGTTTATTTGTTACAAATTCTGCAGTACACAGGGAGGGGGCAAAGGCATGGGTACTTTTCCATCACACGGGTGAGCCAGTAGCCTTCTGCCACGCCCACAGCCTCTGAACTGGTGGGCTAAACAGAACAATAACAAGGACTATCTAACACCATTCTGAGCTCACCGGTTTATCCTGCTTAACACAGATATAACAAAACTTCAGGGCTTGAATGTAAGCAGCTCCTCTCTGCTCTTAGTCAGGTCCCAGATTCTCTTGCTGACTTCTCCTGTCATTTCTATATCATCATGCTGCACCTGCATCCCAACAGTACCCTTTTTTTTTTTCCTGGCACCAGAAGAGAAAGAGTCCTGCTTGCAGAGAAAGGAGGAATCACGGCTCGTTTTAAACACATCTTGTCACACTGTGGACAATAGTAGCTATACAGGTTATGGATAGACCCTGCTTTGGGAAGAGAGATGTAGAGGTAGAAGCAGGGCTGGTGCAAAGCAGCAGCATGCAGGACTATTTGTAAACAGGCACAGGACTCATGTTGCCCTTATGATGAGATGTTGGTAGCATGAGCATCCCACCACTTTTGTACTGTCTGCATTTACATGTCTAATACTGCCTTAGGTCTATTGATTGTATTGACTGGGATAGTACATAAACAGTAAGAGGGACTGGAATATGTCTGCCAAGACTTTTTCACAGTGACCATTTTGTAACTTTAATACTGAATTTTAATGCAACAGATATAACCAGCAAAATTAAATAAAAATATCAAAGAATGGTTTACAATTTACTCAAATTACTCCATGAACATTTCCATTTGAATCTTGTTATACAGGTGCCAACAAAATATCACAATGTCCTTAAGTACTGAAATAACAATGACATTTTAGGCAAGTCATGAATGATGCTTTAGAGAGCACTTTGACAAGGCAGGGAAGCAGCTACTTGCATGTATCATTATCTTCTATTAGTAATGGACTGATTTCAAAAGAGTAATATTCATTGCCATAGCAATAAGTGGATGATGGTTTTCAAAAACATCCCACTAGGAAAGAAGGTGATAGAGGACTGGCCTGATATCACCTATGTACCTTTAAAACTACACTTCTCTAAGTTAAAATAATGTAACACAGCAGGTAACAACCACAAGTGTAGCTTTTCACTTTTGAATGTATCTTGTCAGTGTGACTTTGTTTTGCTTTTATCACAGCGGCTCAGGATGAGACAGGAAACGACGAGGAGGAAATTATATTCAAATTGGACAGCAGAAACCTATACAGAAGTCTGAGAAGACAGGAAAATGGAGAGGAGGTTGCTTATCTCAGAGAAAGAAGGACCCAAATATAAAGGCTGTTGTGGATAAAAGGGGAAGAATGTGACAGGGTGATGAGCAGTGCACACACCTGTGAAAGCAAAGCTGTGATGAGGCAATGAAGAGGCCAAACAGTAGCAGTACAGATGAGGATTATAAATTGATTGAGGGATGGGGTGTGGCACTTATAGGGAAGCAGTCTTGTTTTTCATCTTGACAATATCTGCAGTCTGCCCTGATGCCAAATTTACACTTGTACTTGACATATGATAAGGTCTCAGGCACATCAAGTATATCATAAATGGAATTGTATTTTCAATGAAAGGCAGTTCCTACCGGCAAAAAGGCATCAGCCTCTCCATCACTAACAGCAGAAGTGCTCTTATACCCCTTCACACAGAATGCAGTTGGTGATAAACTAACCTTTTGTGGAAATGTCTTAACTGTAACCTTACGCATTCCACTGATGCCAGGAAATCTCACAAACAAAGGACTCAATAGTCAAGGGACTTCAGCAAGGCCTTTGACACTGTCTCCCATAACATACTCCTGGAAAAGCTGCAGCCCATGGCTTGGACAGGGGCACTCTCTGCTGGATTAGGACCTGGCTGGATGGCAGGGCCCAGAGAGTGCTGGTGAACGGGGCTGCATCCAGCTAGAGGGTGGTCACCAGTGGTGTATCCCAGTGGTCAGTGTTGGGTCCAGTTCCGTTCAACATCTTTATTGTTGTTTTAGATGAGGGGATTGAGTTCATCATTAGCAAATTTGCAGAAGACACCAAGCTGGGAGAGAGTGTTGGCCTGCTGGAAGGCAGGAGGGCTCTGCAGAGAGATCTGGATAGACTGGAGAGATGGGCTGATTCTAACAGAATGAAGTTCAACAAGGCCAAGTGCCGGGTCCTGCACTTTGGTCACAACAACCCCATGCAGTGCCACAGGCTGGGCACAGAGTGGCTGGAGAGCAGCCAGACAGAAAGGGACCTGGGTGTTTGGATTGACAGGAGGCTGAACATGAGCCAGCAGTGTGCTCATGTGGCCAAGAAGGCCAGTGGCATTCTGGCCTGTATCAGGAACAGTATGACCAGCAGGATGAGGGCAGTGATCCTTCCCCTGTACTCTGTGTTGGTGAGGCCACACCTCAAGTACTGTGTTCAGTTCTGGGCCCCTCAGTACAGGAAAGATATTGAGGTGCTGGAGTGGGTCTAGAGAAGAGCAACAAGGCTGGTGAAGGGACTTGAACACAAGTCCTGTGAGGAGAGGCTGAGGGAGCTGGAGTTGTTTAGTATGGAAAAGAGGAAACTCAGGGTGACCTCGTCACTCTCTACAACTACCTGAAAGGAGGATGTAGCCAGGTGGGGCTTGGTCTCTTCTCTCAGGCAACCAACAGCAGAACAAGATGACATGGGCTTAAGCTCTGCCAGGGGAGGTTATTAGAAAGAAATTCTTTACAGAGAGAGTAATCAGACATTGGAATGGCCTCAAGTGGTAGATTCTCCATCCCTGGAGGTTTTTAAGATGAGACTGGATGTGGCACTAAACAAAAATGTAGAGGAAAAAAAAATAAAAAAGCTCATGCTGGATTTTCTTTTTGCCCAAGTCTAAGCTGTGATCTGAAGCTGAGAGTTTGACTCCACACTGAAAGCATTGAAAAGCCCTCATAGTCCAAATATTATCACCCAGACACATACCTGAAGTGGAGGGAAGTAACATGTTTTACAAAATTAATTCTTTCTGACTTTTCATTCCTGCTTTGGTTACTGAAATTAAAAGGTCTTTCCTGATTTTTTTTTCCCGATTCTGTGACTACTTTGAATGCTGGAGCCAAAGCTTTCATTTCAGTGCTACCAGCAGAATCAGCAATAGTTGAACTAGGGAAACAACATATTTGCTGAATGTAGCTGCTTTTGTTCCCTTCCCTTCGGGTTCATCACATAAAAGGTCTTTTCTTTTTCATCAGATGTGATTTCTGTTATACTTGTGAAGGGAATGCAAAGTGCAATCTTGTCTGACAATCTTAAAGATACATCAGTTATATAGAATATAATGAATTATATACGTTGTATATGTTCAGGCATCATAGTTTATTTGCCCAAATCATCTATAAATTAAACCAGAAAAAAATCAGTGCAACAACCTTTCACAAACATCTTCAGTGAGGATTCTTAAATTCTGCCATAGAGTCTTTTCCCACATGTAGATTTACAGTAAAACCAAAACAAAGCCAAACAAACAAAAAAAAATAACAACCAAGCAAAACCTCTCTTTTTTTTTTTCACCAGGTCATATTAGTAACTATCATTTCACCAAGGTAAAAAATATGCTTTATAACATGTTTTTATTATTAGAGCAGAAAGTTCAAGTATATATTGTCAACATTAGGGATTGCTACTACTCACAAAGTTAGGCAAATTAAAAACTAATAGCCTGAATTGGAGTAGGAATGACTCTGTAGTCATGTAGTGTGCTAGAACACAATGGTTATATCCACAGTAAGCAAAGAGCCAATCCAGTTCTGAAAATTTGCTGTACTAGAAATTATTTTCTATAGTTCTCTTCCAGAATGTCAGTGAAATTTAGGAATTTCCAAGTATGGGCTAATTAGCACTGCAGTTTAGATGCTGAACAAGGCTATTAAGCTGTTAAGGTGGGAAATTAGTGTAAGACAAACTTAGAAGCTCACATGACTAAATTTTATGAGTGTGTCCTAGTTAGAGCAGTCTGGGCCAGCTTATTAATATGTGGATCTAACCAAACCTGTATATTCTACACCCTCTATATAATTTCTAACTGTTAACAATGAATCATTTGCAGCAGCCGCCTGAGGCGCACCTGACCCCTCAGGCTACAAGCTGCATGTTAGAGAGCCCTGTGAGACAGGGTCTTCACACCAATGACTCAGCTGTGATAATTCCCCTCTGGGAAGGCAATAGCACCTTCACACCCAGCCTGAGGGGTCATATCTGCTAATGGGCCATCAAGGAGTCCAGAAATACCCCGTGACTCACAGAATAAATCACTCATTTTCAAACTCCTTGCCCTGTGGGAGGTACTGGGCATTCCCACCTGAACCTAAGCATATATAATCTTGGGGTTTGGGGGGCTTCTGGTACCACTTGTCAGATCCAGAGAAGGACCAGAACCTCAGCAGGACTGTGGCTGCTACTCTTGACCACTCTTCAACCACCATCTTCACCAACAGGTTTTTTCTTTCCTTTTGCTTTGTACTCAAGGTGACCATGTGTGCCTCAGCACTGGGGGTGATGAACACCACTGTGTTTGTGCCCCAGGGTGCTGGGTTATACATTTGGGTTTTTGGGTAAAAACTAATTTCTCTTTCTATTACTGCATTTATTGTAACAGTTTTATTAAATTGTAACTCTGACTTATAATCTCTTTTGAATTGGGTTCATTTCTCCTGCTAGTTTACCTTTTAACCAGCACAAAGTGTCAATTTTATTTTTATCAATCATCCTTTATCACTCTGTGCATGAAATGTTACAATATCTACTGCCTTTCCAGGCAAAATATTTCAAAACATATCCCAAAATATAAAACTGATACAAATGTGAAGAGCTAGATATCTTTTCTGTGAAATTTGAGTAATCTTAACAATTTTTTCAAACTCAGTGTCCTATTTTTCATCTTGATCTCTGCTCTATGAATTTTTTGTAATGTATTCTTGTAATTTTTACATTTATCTTTATTTACTTACCTTTCATTTTTTTAGCCATCTTTATTTGTCTTACCACTGAGCTAATGCATTGTTACTTCTCATACTATTGGAATAAGAGTGAACTAAAGTCTTGCACCAATACAGCATTTTTAGTGTAAATTAATGTTATTACCTTCTGTATAGTCTACTACCACCTGCAGCTTTACTGCTGCTAGCCATTGTATCCTGTTTATGACAAGGGTTCCAAAACCTGTTTGTGACCAGCACCTTCAACTACATATTTGATTTAGATGGAGGATGAGAGAAAGAATGTAGATGTGTCTATGATTCTGCAAGGTAGTCCATTTGTCCTCATAAACAACTGTTTCTTTATATCTTTTAATCAGACATATTTATTCTATTTAAATGTTCAATTAAAAAAAAAAAGGCAAACCCACCCCACCCCCAGCCAAAGTCTCACAGTGTGGTTTCACCTGTCAGCAAGTTCAAGTTGCTGCTTGCAGCAAAATTGACCACAGGTGTGTCTCCTGCACTGGAGCTCCAGGTTAACACTTCGACTTGTTTTAAATGTGAGGGTGGAATCCTCCAACCTTGCTGTAAATCTGTACCTAACTGCATATTTAGGCTGTTCACTGGTAAGTGTGCTAAATAAAATACAAATCTGCAGGTACTCCATACCTTTGAAAATCTGTAGGTAGGAAACTACTGGTCAGCCCAGGGGACTAGCTTTAGATGCCCAAATTCTCTGATATTTTCTGTTCCATGAACATTTTGGTCTTAAATGAAACTGCACCTTTCACCATCCATGCTCTTGCATTGACCTCCATCTATACAACACTCAACTCTGAAAGCCTGAGAAAGATGGCCATGAAATTACTGCCATTCCTTCCATTTGCCCAGTAGCACTGACTTTCTTTGGATATTTTCGTGAAGGCTGTGAAATCTATCACATTTTCCACAGTGTTCTTCAATCCAGGATGAGCTGAGAATGTACTTTACCCTGCTCTATCCCTCTGAGTATGTTCAGCAACATCTTGCAACATCTGGACCCTTGGAGAGTTTTCCTCTCCGACAACCTTTGCTTTATCCTCTAACAGGATGTTGCTGTGGGAACAGCGAGGCACATATGATAACCCCTTACAGCATCAACCAATTGTTTTTAGGTCTAATAACTTGAGAAGGACTTCAAAGGGTTGTTTGGGGATTTCTTTTGGTTAAAAAATAAAAAACCTGTATGTATCAAGTACCAGACGCAGTAATTTATATATATCTGTTAACACAACCTGTGTGAGGGACTTTAGCAAAGGAGAATTTAATGAAATATTTATCTGTCAGAAAGCTCACTTTGTTCAAATTGTGCTCAGGAAGGACACACTTAAAAAAGGAAGTTCAGCTTCATGAAAACTGATCAGTAGCATCACTGTAAATGACCAGTCCAGTCACTCCTTAGCACAGACAGGGCTCTAATGCTCTGTAAGACAGATGGCTTTTGTAGCCTCAAAAAAAATTATATACACGCAAGATAAAGAGTTTGTCAGGCATTTTTGTTCGGTTTTTGCTGCAGGGAGGGGGCAGAGATATCTTATGTGGAACACATTTGTTAGCTAGATTTGACAATTTTCTTCTCAGTGAGGCTTTTGACCGTATTGGCGTAACTAAAGGTAGCACAATTAAACCCGGACTTTTTGCTTATTATGATAGGATAAGTCCATTATATAAAGTCTTGTTGATATCTCTAAATGAAACCTTTTTTAATTGTCTTGATTTTCTGTATTTTTAGTGGAATAAAAATATTTTTATATTCAAAAGACACACACAGAGTAACTGTGAGTTCTCTTACAGTGTACCCCGTTCCAACCTCCTCTGAAAACAGATGCAACATTAAGCACTGACAACATGTTGTAGTTTGGAATTATTATGTAAATTCTCTCCCCTGCCACTAACTGCCCATGCCAGCAGTTAACAAAAAGAAGTAGTTAACTGCTGATCGCTTAGGTGGGGGCAGGTTGTCTCTTTTGTTTTTGGGGACAGTTCTTTTCTTTGCTTAGCTCGGCGGAACTCGGGAGTAGTGTGTGTGCTGCCAAGGAGGAAGCTGTTTGTTGGTTTTTTTCCTCCTGCTCCTGCTGCTGGCACTGCTGGGGCTTCTTGCTGAGCCGCTGCTTTTTCTCCTCGTCACGGCTGTTTCTCCTGGTTCTTGCATCTGGGGTCCCGGCCTCTGCTCCAGTCTCACCACCTGCAGCGTCACACCCCGCCCGCCCCGGCTGGGGCAGTGACCCAGGAGTGAGAGATGTGCAGCTGCTTTCCAGGACATGTGGCGGTTCCCCACTTTCAACTTCCTTTCTTCATTTGGGACAAGAGACACAGAGTTCATCTGGGAACTCACCCTGCTGCCAGCCAGGCTGTGATACTGATACTGCCATAAGTATAACTCTTCCGAAGGAAACTTGTTGTTGTGAGGGGTTGTTGTTTGTGGAGGTTGTTGTTTTGTTTGGTTTTCCTCTGTGGTGTTGGGGAAGTGGTTTGCTCTGGTCTGTTTATAGTTATATCTATACCTACATATATATATATATATATATATATATATATATATATATATATCAGTTAGGGACAGTTATCCTTCTTGTATTAAAATTCCTTTTCTTAAATTTAATAAAGAGTGGCGTGATTATTGTGGCGAAGGCCCCTCCCCCGCTTGTGGGTAAACATTTTAGTTTTTCCCCTCAAATCAGGACACAACATATAGAGTTTCTGTTCAAATAAATATATAAACTCTATTAAACAGACAAGAAAAATACAATCAAAACCAATTTGCTATAAGGCAGCAAAGTAAGATTGCTAATTAAGGATGTATTTTTTTAATACTATTACTGTGGGTACAGTTCACATCCTTGTAGTTTTATTGCATCAGTTTAGGGGTTTGTTGTTGTTGTCACATAAAATTAGTCACTCAAATTTGCTCTGGCATGAAACATGGCTTATGCATCACCACTTAGTGCCAACTGCTTTTTTTTTCCCTATGTCAATAGCAAACTCTTCTTTTTCTCCAGGGTACTGTGTTGTGTGATTGGGGAATACGTAGAAAATAATAGTTTAATTTAAAGCTGATGTTGATAGAACCGGCCATTCCAGAATTTTAAATTACAGTGTAATGGTGAAATAGTAATCTAAATGTGCCAGGATTGTATGCAGCAACCCTTTGAAAGTGATTCTATGCATCCAGAGTCTAGGCACTTAATGCTAATGACAAAAAAATAAATGTTTGATATTTGTTTGCTCCACCTAACTCTTCTTCACAAGCATAGGTAAAGACACTTCTGTAAGTGAGCAAGAAATAGTCATAGGAATCAGCTCCTTTACCCCACTGTTGTGGGCAGAGGCAGTGACAAGATGGATATAGAAGCAGCAGCCAATATTTCAGTGTGCATTAATATCAAGTGTGCTGCTGGAACCTCAGAAAATTTGTGCATTGTGCTGAAATCCCATCCATCTGAGTGTTTGCCTGGCTACCCAGGCTTGGCAGAGATGTGGTGAGGGGGTGAGCAATATGCTCACATCTGCAGTAATCATATGCAAACCAGATTCAAATAACAGCCCAGGCTCCAGTAAAACTGTCCCTGGAAGGTCCCCAACTACAGAGGCAGCCAGCAGTGCCCAGAGGGAGTGAAGTGGCCAGCAATGTGGCATGATGAAAGAAATGTCCTACAGCGCCTCAGCGCCATGACCCATGGAAGCCCAGTAGGCAGGGCTACTACAGGATTTGGGCTGGCTTATAGGAAGCCAAAAGGTGATGTGGTGAAATTCCTTTCTGCAAAAGGCAAATATTTTTGCCTTAAGATTTTATTTTCTGTGGTCAGTTGTAAGGATTCATAGCACATAATGACACTACATTGACAAGAACATGTATGGAGCAAATATGCCTAGAAGCATCTTCAGCCCACTCCAAACTGTGGAGACCACAAACCCCTCCACACTCAGGTGCTCCCATAAATCTTCGAGAAATATCTTAAATAGTACAACATGTTCTCAGAGGTGCTTTGCTCCATGTTAAACTTGTGTTACTAACCCGTCTCTCTCTCAAGCAAGCACTCTTTCCATCCTTTGAAATACTTATTTTTCAAGTCTGATGTATAATGTGATCTTAATTTTGGTTAAGAAAGGGTAAGCATTGACATCCGAGTGTGCTCCAGGGTTTGTTTCTCAGTGACTGATTCATTAAGAACCCTTGGTATTCCCTATGCAAGCCTTTCCTCTGCCATTATTCTGTTACTCATTTCATTTTCCTTATTATTCTCTCAGAGCTTAATACTTGCAATGCTTGTAATATCATAGGTAAGGAGATGTGCATATCATGCAAAATAATAAAATCTAGTTTTCCCAAAAAATATTAGAAAAACCTTCTCTAACTGTAGCTTATTCCACATTTACCTACCACTGATTCTATCTAAACATTTTTCTCTAAAGCATCTGTTACTGGCTTCAGGATATTGTGCTCTGTCCATTATCCTGATTTCATATGGCAATTTCTATGTCCCTGATTGTGCTGATGACAGTACCCTTGAGCTGAAGTCAGGCTATAGTTATGTGAATTCATCCCTGGCAGGGTGGCCTCAAATGTGGTCTCCAAGTTGCAGCGAATGCTGGGAAAAGGCTGGAGTACAGCCCAGTCCTGCTGCTTTCCATTTATTTTCCATTAAGGAAATGTTAACGAGGGGGATGTTGCAAAGGAATGTAAATTGGAATGGACTAGGGTTCCCCTCATTCCTCTGATAAGAGCCAGAGTTGTATCTGTAACCTAGGAGGCATACAGCTTTCAAAAAATCAGCTTTGTTCCTTCCCGTGCCTGTTGATGAACACATTTTGGAGGCAAGGAGGTATAGCACGAAGTACTGAATAACCATCAGACATAACTGTTCAGATGACTGCTTCCAGGTGATTGTCTATGCAATTGTCACAGCATTTCCCATGGCCAACTACTGCTCCATGCAATCAACACTAGGTTGAATTAAAAGCGTTTTTCTAAAAATATGTTACCTTCCTTCAGTCTTAGTGTTTAGGAAATACTCTAGGTTTAATCAGGATATTTATCAGAGGGCTCTTGAAACTACAGAGGTTAATCCAACCAATTCTGCTTCTGTTACAAAATCATCTGCTCATTTTTAGTAATTCAGTAATTTCTCCTTCTCCTATAAGTGTCTGTGAGATCAAGTTCAAAGTCTGTTGAGTCAAGAGCAAAGAAACAAGTAAGCTAAGCCAGTAATAACTTATTTCCTCTGATTTTAAAAGAGAAATACGTCTTTATGGTATTGCTTTTTTCAATGGAGGAATCATTCACAGCAAAGTAACAAAAACCCAGGCTCATTAAGCATGACCCTTCTCCAGAGTTATCCTTAAGCTTTCTCTCTGGAGAAAGGATGATGCCATCTGCACATAATAAGGTATTGCAGGTAAATAGAGATCCTGGTAAATCAGCTTTCAGCAAGGCTTTTCTATGAATAGCTTTGGTAATGGTAGCTTTCATACTACTAATACAAAAAAGTGCCTGAAAAAAAATTGATGACTTCTTCAGCAAAGCTCCTTACAAAAGAAAAATTGTGAATGGACTTCTATGCCTAGAGCTT
This sequence comes from Pithys albifrons albifrons, assembly GCF_047495875.1. Lineage (NCBI taxonomy): Eukaryota > Metazoa > Chordata > Aves > Passeriformes > Thamnophilidae > Pithys > Pithys albifrons. The sequence goes on from NC_092461.1 coordinate 90,520,065, forward strand.
GTGAATTGGGAGGGATATGGAACAGTGTGCAGTATAAAGGCTTCTACAGAAAAAAGAGGGACCATGACAAAGGAGATCCGAACAAGGGTGCTATCTAATTTTATGTCATATGCTTTTTCTCTCACAATTTATAATCCATATATGGAATTCACACAGATGGATTTTTGGCCAAAAACCCCAAAATAATTTGACTACACCCCAGTCAACAGATTCATTTGCATAGACAGGATGTTAAGGACTGCAACATGTTTTCTTATACAGTTAAAGAGCTCTTTCAAAGGTGAAGGATATATTCACAATGACAGGGTGATGGAGATATCAGTAAACAATTTGTAAGTCTGAGGACACATTTTTAAATTAGTTGGGGAAAAAAAGAAAGGATGTTAAGGGACAGGATCTGGCATTGCTGTGGTGTGTTGGAGTGACCAGGCAGCTGACAAAGGCAGGAGTGGAGTGAGGCTCAGTGTTCAGCTGGCTACTTCTATGTGCAGCAGTGGGAATCTCACTATCCCATGGTTGTGCCCATCTTTGGTGATTTAGAAACCTCTTGGAGACTTTTCTGGAAAAAAAATCAACTGAAAAACAACCTATCAAACAAAAATAAGATAAACAGAAAAAAGTAGTACTTTTTTTCTGAGGATTCTTGAACCAATCTGTCTCTTCTCAGGCTCAGAAACTGTTTTGTACATGTCCAGAGCTCTCTGTGCCTTCAAATTTTCTTTCTGTGAAATGATTTCTACAGATTCTAATAGTCTTTGGCAAGAGTATATGAAGTATATACAAAGCACATAGATTTGGTGTACACTGAGCCCAGCTGTGGGACTGATGTCTATTCTTTAGTCTCAAAATCTTTCTTTGAATTATTTTACCTTAGAAATCAGTTGCATTCTGAACACCTTATTATGTAAATAATGAGTCAGAAACTATTTTTGCAGATGCCAATTTTCTGATAATGTTACCACCGTGAAGACTTAAGTATTTCTAGTATTTTGAGCATAGTCACCATAGAATCATTTTCATTTTAATAACTAGCAGAAGTTGCAACAGGATAAGAGAGTGCTTTTGTATTGATTTGTGGCAGTGAAGAAATGCAAGTAAGGACAGGACTTGCCTGCAGGTATCAGAGTATAGAGATCTGGAGGTATCAGAAGTCTCACAGAACAGGGATTTGTAGGAATGAAAAAGTCAGAAATGTTGATGTGGGAAAAGATATGATCACAGCAAAATCTAGACACTGATAGGAACAATAATACAGAGAGACAGGTTAGTGCATAAGAAAGGAAATGTGCAAAGTGAAAGACAAATATAAACTCTGAAAGAAGTGTAAAAAGAAAGAAGAGCAGAAGCTTTAATGGTATATATACGGGTATTGCATCTGATCTGTGAAAACTAAAGATATAATTCCTATAATTTCAGGAGCTATATTATCCATATACTCCTATACTCATAAACTGCATTAATAGTATCTTAGGGCCAAATGGAAACACTCAAAAAATGATAGTGGAAGAAGAAAATGTTTTTGTTGGATGCTTATAGTTGGAGTTTATTGAGTAGAGTTCACCTACTTACTGAAGTGAAAGGAAAAAGTTTTTTTATAAGTAAATTATACACATGGCAAGGAAATTGGTATGTTAATCCTTTATCTTATAGCATAAATACACAGTGGTGGATTTTGAGTAAGTGGAAGGGGAGAAAAGGAGATAGAAAGTAAAGAAAGGAAGGAAGGGTGGAAGGGAGGGAGGAAGGAAGAAAGGAAGGAAGAAAGTAAAGAAGGAAGAAAGAAAGGAAGATAGATCACCAGTCCTGGCTCTGATGGTGTCCAGAGTTCTGGAGGCGCTACCTGTGCTCTACGGAGGTACTTTATAGGTAGGTTTTCCCTGCCCTGGAGCTAAGTTTCTCAGTTTCTATGCAAATTAGTTATCATGTACAGTTTTTTCTTCTAGACCTTTCTGGAAATGGGTCAGAAGACTTTGAGGTGCTTTTGTGGTCTTGATCCGCCTCTATTAGGTCATCCTTTGTTTGACAGCCCATGCCCACTTCTTGACCTCATTCCTGAGCTTGCACTGTACTGTATTGTGCTTATTTCCAGGAGCCAGAACAAGCGGTTTGTCCCAGAAAGTTCTGCCTTACTCCATATGGCCCCCTTCTCCAGCCACATCCTGTGCTTTCTCACAGCAGGTTCTTACAAATAATTCTTGGTTGGTTTCACAGTTATCTGGCTATCTATGTTTGAGACATACACATTAGCACCTTACCTTCTGGGCTTCTACATAAACCAATGTCTTTGAAGGCAGTATTACTAAAAACCCCTAGTGCCTCTCGTGGTGTTCATTGCTCACTCATTTGGGGATTACCAAGCTCACAGTAAAATATAATTATTTCCTTTTTCAGATAATGTGCTGCAGTGTTCCATACTCATGCAGCATAGAGTCTCAATGCTGAAATTGCTTCTTGGACAAGATATACAGGTGGGAAGTGGGATAAACACTGTGATTAAAATCACGGATCCAACCTGCCTGAGATCAACAGGGCACCACATAGCACAGTCAAACTATACTCCCACTATCAGGATTGCTTCCTGAAATTTCACCTTGTTTCTTGGAAATCACTTTCACAGAAAAAAAAAACCACCAGAACTCAACATTAATACATTTTTCCCTTGTGAGGGTAAGCTGGCCTTTCCTGCACTTTGCGACTCTGTAACTCGAGTTACCTCTGTGTAACATCTTTTCACTGCCTTAATTTGTTATTCTTACTTTTTTACAGGAAGTCCACAAGTGAAGGATGTTTAAAAACATTGATGGTTGTCACACCAATTCAGCTGTAGCCAAGTGTCCTAGTTCAGCAGGAGGGACCAGCTAACCCTGTGTGGGGGTGATCAAAGCTGTGTATTCTACCCCCTCTATTCATTCCCCAAGGACAATGGGCCATTAGCAGCAGCTGCCCAGGGAGCCATTATCACCTTCACACCCAGCCTGAGGGGGGCGGAGCTGCTAATGGGCCATCAACAGCTCAACACCCCCTGGCTCCCAGAGTCAATCACCCATTGTGTGAGTCCCCGCCCAGGGGGAGGGACTGAGTGCTCCCTGAGGGTACATAAGTGGTGGGTAAGAAGACCTTGGGTACTTCTCGTCGGATCCAGAGCAGCAGCAGGACCTCGACAGCAGGAGATCACCGCTCTCGCCCAGACCACAGCCCTCGCCTGCAACAACAGGTTTTTCTTTCCCTTTTGCTCTGGACTTGGGGGAGCCACAGGGGTCTCAGCACAAGGGCAAACAAACCCCCTTGGGTTTGTGCCCCAGGACACTGGGTTATACTGCTGGGGTATTGTGAGTTGAAAGCAATTTCCCTTGTGTGTCAGTGTTGTTATAATAATATTATTATTAAATTTTAGGTCTGACTTATAATCTCTCTCGTGGTGAGTTCATTTTCCCTTGCTGGTTCACCTTCAAACCAGCACATCTTTTGGCGCCCAACGTGGGGCACGAGAGAGAAGTCAGAACTACAATTTCATTTTGTGTATTTGGGTACAGAAACTCCCTGACTACCATGTTGCTTGATGTATCCATGTGGATGGTGTATCTGGGCCTGTTCATATTTCGACACATGGGGAACCATGTGCCTGTTTTGATGCTCTCTTTAATACCAGGGAGAAGGATCAAAATTGCTTTATTAATATACTATGTTTATGTTGTCATAACATCAGAAGCAATGAATTTCGTTGTGAATGTATATTCAGTCTGGTGTGCCTGTCCTGGTTTGGGTTGTTACCTCTGGGGTCTCATTAAAAATAGCACCCAGACTGTGGGGAAAACAGGTGGAGATGGTTACTTCCACCTTTTCACCTCTGCTACAACAATCATTGAAAATATTGAGCTTCCTTTTGATGTTAGGGACAGCATAATCTTGCTGTTAGTGTTGCTTTGTCTCCTCTGTACTGTATACACCATGTTTAGGGTCAGAACTGGGCTCTCTAAGGAGACTTGCTGGAGGCCTGCCCTGGGAGTGGATGATGTTGAGTGGCACGGGAAGTGGGAAGATATGGGCCAGTATTTGGAGACCTTCTCTCCTCAAATGATCTGGAAATTCACCCCGGAACAACTGCAGGACCCTGCCAAAATGCTAAGCTATGTGAAATGAAGATGCTCTGGTAGTCCCAGAGATGTGCAGCTCACAGCAACCTGCTGGGCCCTGGCCACTGCCTACCACACACTGCTTGGTGTGGTACAGCATCATCAGGAGGAGGAGAAAAGGAGCAAATCAACTAGCGCCATGTCCACCCAGACCATGACTGAGCCAGAGAGGAAGAGAGATACATCAACTAGCGCCATGTCCACCCAGACCATGACTGAGCCAGAGAAGAAGAGAGATACATCAACTAGCGCCATGTCCACCCAGACCATGACTGAGCCAGAGAGGAAGAGAGATACATCAACTAGCGCCATGTCCACCCAGACCATGACTGAGCCAGAGAGGAAGAGAGATACATCAACTAGCGCCATGTCCACCCAGACCATGACTGAGCCAGAGAGGAAGAGAGATACATCAACTAGCGCCATGTCCACCCAGACCATGACTGAGCCAGAGAGGAAGAGAGATACATCAACTAGCGCCATGTCCACCCAGACCATGACTGAGCCAGAGAGGAAGAGAGATACATCAACTAGCGCCATGTCCACCCAGACCATGACTGAGCCAGAGAGGAAGAGAGATACATCAACCAGCACCATGCCCACCCAGACCACGGCTGATTCAGAGAGAAGACACACATCAACCAGCGCCATGTCCACACAAACCATGGAGGAGCCAGAAGGACAACAGAAACCGATAGCAGTTGCCCCTGTCCAGAAAAGAAAATCAAAGACCAAATCAGTTCGTATAGTGCATGACGAGGAAGAGTCAGGACCTTCATCTCAAGCAGAAGAAATGGAGCCAGAAATAATCACCCGGTCCCTATCCCTGGGAGAGCTGTGTGAGCTCCGGAGAGAGTTCACACGACAGGCAAATGAGTCCATCTTGACCTGGCTACTTCGAATCTGGGATGCTGCAGCCAATGATACAATTCTAGATGGGAGTGAGGCAAGGCAGCTGGGATCCCTGTCTCGAGATGTTGTCATTGATCAGGGCATTGGAAAGAGACAGGAAACTCTCAGCCTCTGGCGGCGACTGTTGTCAAGCGTGAGGGAGAGATATCTTTGTAAGGAGGACCTCCACGTACAGCAAGGACAGTGGAACACGATGGAACAAGGTATCCGGTGCTTAAGGGAATTAGCCGTACTGGAGATAATCTTTTCAGAGGATGAGAGATTCCCTAAAAGTCCAGATGGTGTCCAGTGCACATCCCAGATGTGGTTAAAATTTGCACGACTTGGGCCAGAAATGTATTCTCGCTACCTTGCAACATTGCAGTGGAGAGAGGGAGAAGACAAGGTGGGCGCACTGGTCAGCAAACTCAGGATTTATGAAGACACTGTCACTGCTCCATTACGAGCCCATGTCTCAGCTGTGGAAACAAAACTGGCTGAACTGGAAGAGAAGATTAAGGAAGGACTCTTCCATATCTCTCCAGAACAAACAAGAGTCTCCGCCATCAGAAGCAGGCGTCTTCCAGCTAAGGAGAAAGGGTACACTCCACGCGGCAATCTGTGGTTTTACCTCCATGAGCATGGAGAAGATATGAGAAAGTGGGATGGGAAACCCACCTCTTCCTTAGCAGCTCGGGTACGTGAATTGCAAAGAGGCACAACTAACACAGGGAATTCTTCAAGGTTGAAGGCTGCTCCGGTCTCTCGTGGGCAAGGCTCCAGACAGTATAGGAATGATGATGTTATGCCCGATCCTCTTGAAGGAACCTCCCGGTCATATTCACAGGGAGAGCGCAGTGAATACCATGACCAGAACTAGGGGGGCCCTGCCTCTAGCCAGGTAGAGGAGAGGGACAATCGGGTTTATTGGACTGTGTGGATTCGGTGGCCTGGCTCATCAGACCCACAGAAATACAAAGCTTTAGTGGACACTGGCGCACAATGCACGTTGATGCCATCAGGATACATCGGGGCAGAATCCATCTCTATTTCTGGGGTAACAGGGGGATCCCAACAGCTGACTGTACTGGAAGCTGAAGTCAGCTTGACTGGCAAGGAATGGCATAGACACCCCATTGTGACTGGTCCAGAAGCCCCGTGTATCCTTGGCATAGACTACCTGAGGAATGGATATTTCAAAGACCCAAAGGGACTGCGTTGGGCCTTTGGCATAGCTGCTGTGGAGACAGAGGAAATCAGACAGCTGAGCACCTTGCCTGGCCTCTCAGAGGACCCTTCTGCTGTAGGACTGCTGAAGGTTGAAGAACAATTGGTACCGCTGGCCACAGCCACAGTGCACCGTCGGCAATACCGCACTGACCGAGACTCTGTGACCCCCATACACAAGATGATTCATGAGCTGGAGAGCCAAGGGGTGGTCAGCAAGACTCACTCACCCTTTAATAGCCCCATATGGCCAGTACGAAAGTCCAGTGGAGAGTGGAGGCTGACGGTGGATTACCGTGGTCTCAATGAGGTCACACCCCCCCTGAGTGCCGCTGTGCCGGATATGCTGGAGCTTCAGTATGAGCTGGAGTCCAAGGCAGCCAAGTGGTATGCCACCATCGACATTGCCAATGCCTTTTTCTCCATTCCGTTGGCAGCAGAGTGCAGGCCGCAGTTCGCTTTCACCTGGAAGGGGGTGCAGTACACCTGGAATCGACTGCCCCAGGGGTGGAAACACAGTCCCACCATTTGCCATGGACTGATCCAGACTGCATTGGAAAAGGGTGAGGCTCCAGAACATCTACAGTACATCGATGACATCATTGTATGGGGGAACACAGCAGGGGAGGTTTTTGAGAAAGGAAAGAAGATAATCCAGATTCTCCTAAGAGCTGGTTTTGCCATTAAACGAAGTAAGGTCAAGGGACCTGCTCAGGAAATTCAGTTCCTAGGAGTGAAGTGGCAAGACGGGCGTCGTCAGATTCCAACAGAGGTGATCAACAAAATAGCAGCTATGTCCCCACCGACCAGCAAGAAGGAAACTCAGGCTTTCCTAGGCGCCGTGGGCTTTTGGAGGATGCATATCCCTGAGTACAGTCAGATTGTAAGCCCTCTCTACCTTGTGACACGGAAGAAAAATGATTTCCAGTGGGGCCCTGAACAACAACAAGCCTTTGAGCAGATTAAACAGGAGATTACCCATGCAGTAGCCCTTGGGCCAGTCAGGACAGGACAGGATGTGAAGAATGCTCTACACTGCAGCCGGGGAGAATGGCCCATCCTGGAGCCTCTGGCAGAAAGTACCTGGGGAGACTCGAGGACGACCGCTGGGATTCTGGAGTCGGGGATACAAAGGATCTGAGGCCAGCTACACCCCAACTGAGAAAGAGATCCTGGCAGCTTATGAAGGAGTTCGAGCTGCCTCAGAAGTGATTGGCACTGAGGCACAGCTCATTCTGGCACCCTGACTACCAGTGTTGGGCTGGATGTTCAAAGGAAAAGCTCCTTCTACCCATCACGCCACTGATGCCACATGGAGTAAGTGGATCGCTCTGATCACGCAGCGAACCCGGATAGGGAATCCTAATCGCCCTGGGATTTTGGAAATCATCACCAACTGGCCAGAAGGTGAGAGTTTCGGATTGTCCTCTGAAGAAGAAGAGGAGCAGGTGACACGAGCTGAGGAGGCCCCACCATATAACCAGCTACCAGAAGAGGAGAAGCGATATGCTCTCTTCACAGATGGCTCTTGCCGCATTGTAGGGACAAGCCGGAAATGGAAAGCAGCTGTATGGAGTCCTACACGTCGAGTTGCAGAAGCGACTGAAGGACAAGGTGGATCAAGTCAGGTTGCAGAGCTGAAAGCTGTTCAGCTGGCTTTGGATATCGCTGAACGAGAGAAGTGGCCAAGACTCTACCTTTACACTGACTCGTGGATGGTGGCCAATGCTCTGTGGGGATGGCTGGAGCGCTGGAGAAAGGCCGGCTGGCAGCGCAAAGGGAAACCCATCTGGGCGGCTGAGATGTGGCAGGACATAGCTGCCCGGGTAGAGAAGCTGAGTGTGAAGGTCCGTCACGTAGATGCTCATGTACCCAAGAGCCGGGCTAATGAGGAGCATCGTAACAACGAGCAGGTGGATCGAGCTGCCAAGATTGAAGTCTCTCAGGTAGATCTGGATTGGCAGCATAAAGGTGAATTGTTTCTAGCCCGATGGGCCCATGATGCCTCTGGTCATCAAGGCAGAGATGCGACATACAGATGGGCTCGTGACCGAGGGGTGGATCTAACCATGGACAGTGTCTCACAGGTTATCCACGACTGTGACACATGTGCTGCCATCAAGCAGGCCAAGCGGGTGAAGCCTCTATGGTATGGTGGACGGTGGTCGAAATACAGGTATGGGGAAGCCTGGCAAGTTGATTACATCACACTTCCCCAAACACGCCAAGGCAAGCGCTATGTGCTGACCATGGTAGAGGCAACCACTGGATGGCTGGAAACATACCCCGTATCTCACGCCACTGCCCGGAATACCATCCTGGGCCTTGAGAAACAAGTCCTGTGGAGACACGGCACCCCAGAGAGAATAGAGTCTGACAACGGCACCCACTTCAAGAACAGCCTCATAGACACCTGGGCCAGAGAGCACGGCATTGAGTGGGTGTATCATATCCCCTACCATGCTCCAGCTGCCGGGAAAGTTGAGCGATGTAATGGACTGCTGAAAACAACCTTGAAGGCGTTGGGTGGGGGAACTTTCAAACACTGGGAGCTGCATTTGGCAAAGGCCACCTGGTTGGTCAACACTCGGGGCTCCATCAATCGAGCTGGCCCTGCCCAATCAGAACTCTTGAATACTGTAGATGGAGATAAAGTCCCTGTGGTCCATATGAGAGGTATGTTAGGAAAGACTGTTTGGGTTAGTCCCACCTCAAACAAAGGCAAACCCATCCGAGGGATTGTGTTTGCTCAAGGACCTGGTTGCACTTGGTGGGTAATGCAAAAAGATGGAGAAACACGTTGTGTACCACAAGGGGACCTAATCTTGAGCGAGAAGAGTTTGTAATGTTTCATTGCACATATGTATATATATATATGTATAGGTAAAAAGGGGATTAATTTGGGAATGACTAGATGGAGTAGAATAAGGGGTGGATAATGTCCTAGTTCAGCAGGAGGGACCAGCTAACCCTGTGTGGGGGTGATCAAAGCTGTGTATTCTACCCCCTCTATTCATTCCCCAAGGACAATGGGCCATTAGCAGCAGCTGCCCAGGGAGCCATTATCACCTTCACACCCAGCCTGAGGGGGGCGGAGCTGCTAATGGGCCATCAACAGCTCAACACCCCCTGGCTCCCAGAGTCAATCACCCATTGTGTGAGTCCCCACCCAGGGGGAGGGACTGAGTGCTCCCTGAGGGTACATAAGTGGTGGGTAAGAAGACCTTGGGTACTTCTCGTCGGATCCAGAGCAGCAGCAGGACCTCGACAGCAGGAGATCACCGCTCTCGCCCAGACCACAGCCCTCGCCTGCAACAACAGGTTTTTCTTTCCCTTTTGCTCTGGACTTGGGGGAGCCACAGGGGTCTCAGCACAAGGGCAAACAAACCCCCTTGGGTTTGTGCCCCAGGACACTGGGTTATACTGCTGGGGTATTGTGAGTTGAAAGCAATTTCCCTTGTGTGTCAGTGTTGTTATAATAATATTATTATTAAATTTTAGGTCTGACTTATAATCTCTCTCGTGGTGAGTTCATTTTCCCTTGCTGGTTCACCTTCAAACCAGCACACCAAGCTGTCATGATACTTCAGCATCTATGGAAGGAAAACAACTCCGTGTTCTCCTTCTGAATGCAGGGGAACCTTTGCAGCCTGCCAGCTGGTTTGCTCACTGTAGGATGAGATATTGATATTTCCTAAATTTAGCCTAACTTCATAGTAGCCTGGTATAGCAGGAGAGTTTTCAACAATTGTAAATGACTTTTGATTGGGATAAAAACATATATAATGGGTTATATATATTATATCAAGCATTCAATTCAAAGATAAATGAGGAAGTTATTTCCTTAATGTTGCTACGTGAACACTAGTCACCTTTGTGATGATGTATTCTTATTTATTAAATACTACTCTCTGTCCCTGTGGAACTATAAGTAACTTTCTGTCAAAGTAAAACAAAGACTTACATTAATTTGTAGTGGCAATACAAAACACCCCAAGGATTTTAGCTTCATTTCTCAAAAAGTGCAAATGTCTGTGTGTGTATATGTCTGAAGTCTGGGCTCTTTCCATCTATTTTGTCTTTCTCTTCAGATTCCAAGATGTCAAATTGTTATTTTCCTTGAATAAAAACCCATGACTTGAGTAACAACATTTGCAATCAAAGCACTTGAAATTAATTAATTCTGTATGAATTTTGCATTATGTTCTGTGGCTAAAAAAACCTTAGATTAGAAAAAACTAATATAGACATAAATCTAAATATTTAAATATTTCCCATGCACTTATAAATGCACTGTGTATATAGAATATGACATCATTACAACCAAAAGGTGACTTTCAATAATATACTCTAAACCACTAATGCAGGAAAACAGAGTGAGGAAAATCTGCCTAGAATTGCACAGCAACACCATCAGTCCCTCTTGAGGACCAGATTCAGTACCAATAAAATCCCATAATATTTTCCTGCAGAGTGATATCAAGTACCTTACAGAAGGCATCATTGGTGCTGGTAATAGCAAGCATGTGGCAAGGAACATTTTTCAGGAACAGGTTCCTACTTCTGCCCAGTGAGGTGTAGCTGTTTCCTGAAATTCTAAAATTAAGAGAGTGTATAGGCTACTTTCTGCACCGAGTCAGCATGAATTGGCATGCTGGTTCTACTTCCATTTTCTTAGAAAAAGTGACAAATTTACTTTATTCTTTAGGAAACTAGATCTGGTAACTCCCAGGACTGTTAGAATCTCAATAATGTGGCATTATATGAACAGGCAGAAAAAAACCCTAGTAACAGGAAAGGACTTCTGCTACTTTTCATTGAGGAAAATCACCTTTTCCCATCTGCACTGTAGGAGTAAAATTATGAAGCAGAAAAAAGAAAATTATATGGTAACTGCTGTCAGAGCGGAAAGGGATGAGAAAGAGTAATAGTCTCAAGAAAGAATGTGCTTTGTCTTCTTTGGCTTTTTGGAAGGCCTGGCGTTGGTTTCCCAGGCAGGAGCTACTCAAGTAACACTGGTAGTGTTGAGGGAGGCAGTAACAGCTTTCAGGCCCTTTGCCATAAGAAATCATTTTTTTCACTTACTTCATCCTCCCACCTTACCACCATGAGCCCACTGGTCACCTGTATGATCCCTATTTGTTCTACCTTTATTGAATGAGAACTCCACACCAGAGCTTCTTGGTCCTGTCTTCAGGTGTGTTTACTCTTTGATTATCCACCCAAACGCTGCAAGACATTTGGCTTTGTCTGCCAAATAAGCCAGTTGTAGTGGTAAATAGCTCTTTTCCGGAAGACATTTCTACTGAGGAGGCAGCTGGTTTTGGTTCAGGAAGCTTTCCTGCCTGGAACGAGGTGTCTTTTCCAGGCTGCAGTTTTGGATGTTTCTCTGCAGGCATTGCACAGAAGTTGGTCCCCTCCGGGTACAAGAGAGGTAACACTCACAGGTGTTGGCAGCCAATGGGGGAGCCAAGGCAGGGAAGTGATGATAAAGCCGAGGAGCAAACGAAAGCCTTGACTTTGCCTTTTGCTCTAAGGCTGGTGCTGCCTGTAAAGCACCATCAGGATCTATAAGATCCTGAAATAAACCCATACTCGCCTCTGAAATAGACCTTTTGAATCCTTTCCACTGCTTTGCTGTTCTTTTGGGGGAGTATCTGCATTTATTATGCTTTACACCAGTACTTTTTTTTGTTATCTTTATATAAATGCAACACAAAAAATCCTTGCTTCCTTTGACTTACTCTTTCAGGAAATTGACAGGATACAAGTTAAAAGTGTCTCTTTTCTTGAATAGCTTCAAAACTTCTATATGTTTTTCATCAATGGAGCATTTACCAGGTTCTGGGTTTTATGGTTTTATTATTATTATTTTATGGAAAGTCATAATCTTTGTTTTTCTTATAAACAAAACACAGTTCACTTGCTGTTATAGGACTAAGATTTGCGTGCCTGGAAGCAGTTCAGATTTCTCTTAATTCAGTGTTTTCATTTGTCCTGTTTCAAATTACACTTTGAACTATTTTATTGACTAAAGTGTAATTCCTTTGAAGCGTTTTCTTCTAATTAATATAAATAGAAGCTAAGTAATTCAATAAATAATTCAATTCTTTAGTTGTTTTTTTTTCTTAATTTCTCTTGTGGCTGTAAACTGAGCACTCATGGTAACAGATTCTAATTTTGAAAACCAAGGGCAATAAAACCCCTATTCAGATTTTACTTTTTAATCTAACTACACTAATCTGCACTAATTACCTTTTAATGTAACTGGAATCATAGCTATTACAAAATCTTGGTTGATTAACAGTCACTGTCTATTTTTGTCTTTATTGCCTTTTTTAGGGGTTTAAGATTGATTCAATTAACTCTGACCCTCTCTGGTGGTTTGTATTTTTTTAGGCAGCCTAAACTCATCCAAGGGTAACTTAATGATTGAAAGGGGGTTATAACAGAGATTATTGCAGTTCAGTACCTCTCACATGAAATTATCTTTTTAGAGTTTACAGATTTTCAATAAGCTCTTGAATATCAGATTTTCTTGCCTTCAGAAAAATCTTCAACTTGCCTTCTGATGCTATACAGACTGTTTTTCTTAGACAGTGAGACCAAGCCTGATTGCTTGATGGATATTGTCAGCTGCATTGAAGAATGGTCCTGCTGCCTCACTGCTAAATGTATTCCCTTGGGCACTAAAAGATGTGGGAATAGTGACTTCTTACAGTGTGCTAATTTGTTTTTGTGACATTCTTCACATCAAATCTGTCTTTCCTCGTTAGTCAACCATGCACACACAATAATTTCTGCAATATTTTGAGGGCGAGATCTCCATAAGTGTTCCTGATATTTAAACATGACAATCACATAATTGGTACTTTTTGAAGTCACAAAGCAAGTTACATTCAGTGGGATTTAGGCAGCATGTTTTGTCCTCAATGGGATTTAGGGTTCTAACTTTCTGAGAAGAATTTACAAATCCAGACAGATGCAGAGGGTTTTTTGAACCCTAATTCCCTGGGTGTTTGATCAATGATCAATGGAATAGTTATAAATTATATATTCTTTAGTCTGACTAAATAATTCCCTAGTAAGGAATAGCTAATAACCAGCTTGGTAGTCAGAATCTGTGTGGGTGTCTCCTAATACGTAACACAAATATGATGTTTTTCATAAGCATTTTGATTCTCGAAGTCTGAAAACAAACAAACAAAAAAAGATTTATTTAACATGAGAAATACAAGAGGAATGTTGAAATAGAAGCTACATGCAAACTAGTCAGAAATATGAAGGTATGTGTGGGTGGCTCTGCCAAAAAAATCTGCTCCTATCTCTGGATTCACATTCCTTCTACAAAAAGTAAGAATTACAAGCTGGATAGGCTACTGGATTTGATGACATCCCATATCTTATTAATGCTTTCACCTATGACAGTGATTTTAAAGTTTAAACAGAAATGTAAGTAGAATGGATTTTTGTACTTGGCCAAAAGTTCTCTCTTGCATGACATATCTGAGAAGTTTTCCTTTTTTCTTTCCTGAGATATATATAGACCTGGTGAATCTTAAGCTATGCTTATACATGAAGTAGAAATTGTTGTTGTCTCATTAAAATATTTTGAAATGCTAGATTTTTTTAAATTTATATTCACAGTAGAATACGAGCATCTCAGATGTTTATATTATGTTCAACAAGTGATACTAAATGCAAGCATTTTATTTAAATAGCCTTACTTTCAAGAATAAAGAGGTTTTCTTCTGTGTCCATTATTCTCTGTAGTATTTTGTTTTATATGTAAAGTCTTAATGAGTGAGGCTGAAATTGTAAGGTATCACTGGGAAAGGAAATTCAAAAATTCTTGCCCGCTTTCCTGCCAGTATTCTAAACTTTTCAGAATGCATTTTTCCTTTTTTTTTTAGAATTCTATGTCAGTAAATTAAAAATTATTTTTAAAATTTAAAAGTAATTTTAAAAATACACTAAAGTACATCCTTTTATGATTGAGATACGTTTAACTCCTTAGAAAATGAAAAATCTATGTGGTCTATTATTCTTCCTGTCCAAAAGGAGTTGCTTTACATGAATGGCCTAATTATATTATATGTACCAGTAAATAGCTACTAATAACAGGGTAATTATTATGTTATTGCCAGAGAAGTTGTTAGGTAACATCAGTAATGGTGATAAGTAATGAGGGAAAACAGTTCATTTTTTCAGTAGACATTAAGCAATCCTACTGCAAGGGAAACTTAATGTATAAAATGCATTTTAGAGAAGTGAAATATAAATGAAGGGTACTGTAGCTCACTGTAGAAAACGTTTAACTAATGGCAACTCCTGAATTATTAGATTTAAACTGGAATGTATGGTTAGTTATTAACACAAATAATAGTATGTTTATACTTGGCCCCCCACTAACTTGTGTACTGTGATAAAACTGCAATGATGTGTTCTGTAAATTGTGCCAACACAAATGAAAGCTGTAAGAAAGCAATTTTAAATCTGTCTGGAACTAGTCCTGTGTGTAGTTCCCCAGTTGCTCGGTGACAGCTCAGAGGTACATTCCAACTCTTCTGGTGGAGAAAACCCAAACGCAGAGAAATGGCTGCTGAGAAGTTGTATTCTGCCATCTGATTTATGTTTATCCACATCAGACCCCCTCTCATAGTCCTCTGAAACAAACCCACCAACCCAGTACTTTTGTAGCTTCCCCTGAAACCAAAACACAAGCAAACCCTGCTATGCCATCTCTTATCTATAAGACATTAAAGAACCCTACCCATTATTTGTATAAATACTCTACAGCTTTGTATGCTGGTGGTCCAGCTGGGTCTCTTCTAAGGAAATATTATCACCATATTGAAGGGAAACTTCAGGGGTAATTTTGTGGTAATACATGATTATCTCACTAGATATGGCTGGATGGTAGTTTTACTGGCATTAGCAAAAAAGTTCAATTTATAGTCAAAAAACATGATAGTGGCCCACTAGAGTTGCAAAATGCCTGATTAATATAAAGCTTGCAAAGACTGTAATGCAAAGATTGCAATAAGATTTACGGAGGCCCTCACCCATGTTCTGGTAAGCCATGATAGTTTCTTGCCAGAATTAGCACTCTGTTCCCACCCTTTGATATTGTTATGTCAAGTCTCATCATCCACAGTCCCAGTTTAGGAAAGCTGAGAAAATAAGGGAAGGACTTTTCTCACAGGTCACCCCGCTTACCAGTGGTCTGAAGGACCCTATGCTATTGTACAGCTGCCAGCATCTCAGGACCCACTGGAGGGACTTTTTCTATCTGCTCAGCCACTAGCAACTGCAGGAACAGAAGTCTGTTGTGAACCTGGGAGTCATGTTAGTGACTGAGACCACACAAGTTCTGGTTGAGAGGCACATGAGGAAGGGTAGAGGTGTGTAGAAAGTCCCAGCTACACCCTCTTTCCCTCCTCCTGTTCTGTCCTTCTCAGAGAGGCATGGGAATCTTATCCTGTCACAAAAGTAGTCAGATCTGCTGCGTAGGCACAGCAACAGCCAGGGTTGTCAGGCTAGAAAGTCAGACAGCAAAGCATATCCCAGACTGCCCCGGTGTGTTCCAAGCACAGTATGTATGACCTTCTCGCTGTGCAGCCTACCTGTCTCTGAAAATGACACTCAACAGATCTCTGACACAAGACACCATCCCCAGTCAGAGCCTCACAGACCAGCTGTTGAGGTGGTTTTGGTATAATAAGAGCAACATTTTAGAATAAATGGAAAAGGTACTGAGTTGCAAATTGGCTGGTAAAGTATGACTGGGAATGAGATAAATCCCTCTTTCTCTGGGACTTTTGGAATCATAAGGGGAATCTATGTGTTTATACAGGAGTTGGGTTGGAGCTTTTTTAATTTGTGGGTTTGGGTCTTGTTTGTGTTACAGGAATGCAGTAGGGATCAAGGAAATGCATGGTCTAGTTGGCCTAATCACATAATGGAGGAAGTATCTAGAGCCTGGTGTCTCGGTTTGAGGGGAAAAACCAAAATGTTTTACCCACAAGCAGGGGAGGGGCCTCCTCCTCAATAATCACACCACTCTTTATCAAATTTAAGAAAAGGAATTTTAATACAAGAAGGATAACTGCTATATATATATATATATATATGTAAACAGACTAGTGCAACCCACTTCCCCAACACCATAAGAGGAAAAAAAGAAAACAACAACAACAAAACCCAGCAGGTTTTCCTCCGGGAGAAAAGGTTATACTTAAGTGTCCTTGTCACAGCCCGCTGGCTGCAGAGTGAGTTTCAGTCCCTCTCCAGCGAAACAGACGAGCAGTGGGCTTTCAGATGGACTCAGTCTCTTTCCCCTGTGTTCCCCGTCCAAGAAGCAGACAGGTACGAGCAACCAGCAGCAAATCCAAGGCAGGTAGCAGCACGGCAGGAAAAAGTAATCCGAAGTAGGCAGCGGCAAGACAGCCAGGGAAAACCCCAGCAGTAACCAGCAGGGCAGCCTGCCTCCTTGGAGCCCCCACTCCCCCGTTCCGCCGAGCCAAGACTGAGGAGAATATCCAAAAAAAACCAAAAGAGACAAACCTGCCCCCACCCCAGCGATCACAGTTAACTACTTCTTTTGTTAACCGCTGGCCTGGGCAGTTAAGTGGCAGGGGAGAGAATTTACATAATAATCCCAAACTACAACATTATCCCCCCCTAAATTCTCTTCCATGCCGATACTCTACATTAAACTTAAATTTTCTTTCAAATAATTAAGTGTTTACAAATACAGTAATATGAGTCGTTTACCCAGAGATAAGTTCCCCTTGAGGTACACATCGTGTCTCTCCATCTTCCTGCATCACCCACCAGGTGGAACCAGATCCTTGAGCAAAGACAACCCCACGAATGGGTTTGCCTTTGCCTGAGGCAGGGTTGATCCAGACTGTTTTCCCTAGCATACCTCTCAGGTGTATTACAGGGACTTTGTCTCCATCTACAGTGTGAAGGGGTTCTGATTGGGCAGGGCCGGCTCGATTGACAGAGCCTCTAGTGTTGACTAGCCATGTAGCCTTTGCTAAGTGTTGATCCCAGTGTTTGAAAGTCCCTCCACCCAACGCCTTCAAAGTGGTTTTCAACAGTCCATTACACCGCTCAACTTTCCCGGCAGCTGGTGCATGGTAGGGGATATGATACACCCACTCAATGCCATGTTCTCTCACCCAGGTAGCAACTAAGCTGTTTTTGAAATGAGTTCCATTATCTGACTCAATTCGTTCTGGGGTGCCATGTCGCCACAGCACTTGTTTTTCCAGGCCTAGGATGGTGTTCCGAGCAGTGGCGTGAGGCACTGGGTGTGTCTCCAGCCACCCTGTGGTTGCTTCCACCATGGTGAGCACATAGCGCTTGCCTTGGCGGGTCTGTGGCAGTGTGATGTAGTCAACCTGCCAGGCCTCCCCGTACTTATACTTATCCCAGCGTCCACCATACCACAGGGGCTTCACTCTCTTAGCCTGCTTAATGGCAGCACATGTCTCACAGTCGTGGATAACCTGAGAGATAATGTCCATGGGTAAATCCACCCCTCGGTCTCGTGCCCATTTATAAGTGGCATCTCTGCCCTGATGGCCCGAGGCATCATGGGCCCATCGAGCCAAGAACAGCTCTCCCTTGTGCTGCCAGTCCAGATCTGTCTGTGATACTTTCACTTGCGCAGCTCGGTCTGCCTGTTGGTTGTTGAGATGTTCCTCATTGGCCCGATTTTTGGGCACGTGTGCGTCTACGTGGCGGACTCTCACAATCAGCTTCTCTACTCGGGTGGCAATATCTTGCCATATATCGGCAGCCCAGATGGGTTTCCCTCTGCGTTTCCAATTGGTTTTCTTCCATCGGTCTAACCATCCCCAGAGAGCATTGGCCACCATCCATGAGTCGGTGTAGAGGTAAAGCTTTGGCCATTTCTCTCGTTCAGCAATGTCCAGGGCCAACTGCACGGCTTTAAGCTCTGCAAACTGACTCGACCCACCTTCTCCTTCAGTAGCTTCTGCAACTTGTCGTGTGGGACTCCATACAGCTGCTTTCATTTGCGATTAGTCCCTACAATGCGACAGGAGCCATCGGTGAAGAGGGCGTAGCGTATTTCCTCTTTTGGCAATTGATTGTATGGTGGAGCTTCTTTCGCACGTGTCACCTGCTCTTCCTCTTCATCTGCTAGACCAAAATTTTCACCTTCAGGCCAGTTTGTGATGATTTCCAGGATCCCAGGGCGATTTGATTTTCCTATACGGGCGCGCTGCGTAATCAGGGCAATCCACTTGCTCCAGGTAGCATCAGTGGCGTGATGTGTAGAGGCAGCCTGTCCTGACAACATCCACTTCAGCACTGGTAGTCGAGGTGCCAGAAACAGCTGTGCTTCTGTGCCAATCACCTCTGAGGCGGCTTGGACTCCTTCATAGGCGGCTAGGATCTCTTTCTCTGTGGGGGTATAGTTGGCTTCAGATCCTCTGTAGCCTCGGCTCCAGAATCCAAGTGGTCGGCCTCGAGTCTCACCAGGCACCTTCTGCCAAAGGCTCCAAGACAGGCCATTATTCCCGGCGGCGGAGTAGAGCATGTTCTGTACGTCTGGTCCTGTCCTGACTGGTCCAAGGGCTACAGCCTGAGCAATCTCATGCTTGATCTGGTCAAAGGCTTGTTGCTGCTCAGGGCCCCAGTGGAAATCATTCTTCTTACGGGTTACCAAGTAGAGAGGGCTTACGATCTGACTGTATGCTGGGATATGCATCCTCCAGAACCCTATGGCACCCAGGAAGGCTTGTGTTTCCTTTTTGCTGGTAGGTGGAGACATTGCTGTGATCTTATTGATGACTTCTGTTGGAATCTGACGGCGTCCATCCTGCCACTTCACTCCCAGGAACTGGATCTCTTGGGCTGGTCCCTTAACCTTACTCCGTTTGATGGCAAAGCCAGCTCCCAAAAGGATCTGGATGATTTTCTCTCCTTTCTGAAAAACCTCTTCTGCTGTGTCCCCCCACACAATGATGTCATCAATGTATTGCAGGTGTTCTGGAGCCTCACCCTTCTCCAGTGCAGTCTGGATCAGTCCATGACAGATGGTGGGACTGTGTTTCCACCCCTGGGGTAGTCGGTTCCAGGTGTACTGCACGCCCCTCCAGGTGAAAGCAAACTGTGGCCTGCACTCTGGTGCCAGAGGAATGGAGAAGAACGCATTAGCAATGTCAATAGTGGCATACCACTTTGCTGCCCTGGACTCCAGTTCATACTGGAGCTCCAGCATGTCCGGCACAGCGGCACTCAGCGGTGGGGTAACTTCATTCAAGCCACGATAGTCCACAGTCAATCTCCATTCTCCATCAGACTTATGCACAGGCCAGATGGGGCTGTTGAAGGGTGAGTGGGTTTTGCTGACCACCCCTTGGCTCTCCAGTTCACGGATCATCTTATGGATGGGGATCACAGCATCACGGTTCGTTCGGTATTGCCGACGGTGCACTGTCGTGGTGGCAATTGGCACTTGCTGTTCCTCAACTTTCAACAGTCCAACAGCAGAAGGACTTTCTGAGAGACCTGGCAATGAGTTCAATTGTTCAATCCCTTCTGTCTGTACAGTGGCTATTCCAAAAGCCCATCTATGCCCCTTTGGGTCCTTAAAATATCCATTCCTGAGGTAGTCAATGCCCAGGATACATGGGGCGGCTGGACCAGTCACAATGGGGTGTTTCTGCCAATCTCTCCCTGTCAAGCTCACTTCAGCTTCTAGCACAGTCAACTCTTGAGATCCCCCTGTCACCCCAGAAATAGAAAGAGTTTCTGAGCCCACATGTCCTGATGGCATTAATGTGCATTGAGTGCCAGTATCAACCAAAGCCTTATACTTTTGTGGGTCTGATGTACCAGGCCATCGAATCCACACAGTCCAATAGACACGGTTGTCCCGTGCCTCTACCTGGCTAGAGGCAGGGCCCGTCTAACACTGATCCTGGTCATAGCGGTCAGAACCTTTTCTCGATGAGTACACCTGGGAGGTGCCCTCCTGTGGGTCAGATTCTTGCCCGTGGGAAACTGGGACTGCATTTACTCTCACTGACCTTCTTCCATTCTCCTTCAGTTCTTGTACTCGGGCTGCAAGGGCACGGGTGGGTTTCCCATCCCACCGTCCCATGTCTTCTCCATGTTTGGCCAGGAAGTACCACATCTCAGTTCGTGAGGTCTGTCCACTTCCTCTGGCTGGGGGGCGTCTGGCTCTGACTTCAGAGGTTCTCATTCGCACTGGTGCCACTTGGAGACTTTCCCTAATTTCCTCTCTGATCGCTTTTACCTCTGCAGGCAGCGTCTTGAGACTCTCAACCAATGTCTCTACAGCAGAAATACGGGCCTGCATTGGGCTGTGGGTCATGCTTTCATATATCCGGAGCTTATTTGCTACTGCGCCCACTGTTTCATGGTTCTCTTCCCTATACATGGATGCCAGGAAATCGGTGTATTCAGCTGGCCCCGAGCGTGAAAGGTCCCACCACATATGTGGTGTGCATCTGACCTTGTCAGGGTCATTATTGGCTTGCCCACCTCTTCCAAAAAGCACGTCCATCATTGCCATCTCCCTCAGACGTAAAATTCCTTCTTCCATCGTCTTCCAAGTCTTCCTAATATGATGTTCCTGCAGGATTTCTCTATAAACAAACTTCTCTCTTACACTCGTTAGAAGTCGTGCCCAGAGTGAAAGGGGCTTTGATTCCCTCACGAACACCTGTTCAATAGCCACGTCCTGGGCCAGAGCCCCCAAAAACCTGGCTTCAGCACCATCCAGTTGTAAGGTTTCACCCATAAGGTCCCAAACTCGGATCAACCAAGTCAGGATGGGCTCACCCGGGTGTCGAGCAATGTCTTTCCGCAAACTACGGAGATTATCAAATGACAATGACTCAGTGATGATCTCAGGCTCTGGGTCTGCTTGCTGTGGAGGTGCAGCAGCCCCCTCATCGTCTGCTGGATGGTCTAATTTGGTCTTATATTTCCTTTTCTGAATAGGGGCAACTTCCATAGGCTTGGCCTGTCCTCCTGGTTTAGCCTCATCCTTTTCTCCCTTCACTGTGGCATCAGGGGTTTTATTCTCTCGCTTTTCCCCCTTCACTGGGCTAGGTTTCTGAATGCATTCTGGAAAAACCCTGGCCCTACCTTCAAACATTCTGTAAGCTGCAGGGATACAACCCTGCAGAAAAACCATAAAGAGCAAGATGTCTCTGGCATCCAGGGAGAATTTAAACATCTCAAAAGCTGTTGTAGCAGACTTGAATGGGGAATGGACAAAGGGTTGGGAGAAGAGATTCCCCTTTGTTCCTTCCCAAGGGTCCGTACTATTATCACTGAATCCCCAGAGGTAGCAGCTTAGGTTGCGGCAGGAAAACAGCCTGGAGAGCACCACCCACATGACATCCAAAGGCATCGAATTCATGGCACCATAAATCCAGAGTAAGAACTCAATAATAATTGCGGCTATTTGAGTTTTGCTCATTGATTTGTTGATAAGACTTAAACCTGCCGCTCCTTTTGGCATGAATTTGTACCAACAAAAAGCCAATATATTATACAGGATGGTCCTGATGAACTCTAAGCTCAAGACCCACATGGTGCCACAAAATAGCAGTTATCCTTCTTTGTTTACAAGCCCCACACGTTGGGCGCCAAGAAATGTCTCGGTTTGAGGGGAAAAACCAAAATGTTTTACCCACAAGCAGGGGAGGGGCCTCCTCCTCAATAATCACACCACTCTTTATCAAATTTAAGAAAAGGAATTTTAATACAAGAAGGATAACTGCTATATATATATATATATATATGTAAACAGACTAGTGCAACCCACTTCCCCAACACCATAAGAGGAAAAAAAGAAAACAACAACAACAAAACCCAGCAGGTTTTCCTCCGGGAGAAAAGGTTATACTTAAGTGTCCTTGTCACAGCCCGCTGGCTGCAGAGTGAGTTTCAGTCCCTCTCCAGCGAAACAGACGAGCAGTGGGCTTTCAGATGGACTCAGTCTCTTTCCCCTGTGTTCCCCGTCCAAGAAGCAGACAGGTACGAGCAACCAGCAGCAAATCCAAGGCAGGTAGCAGCACGGCAGGAAAAAGTAATCCGAAGTAGGCAGCGGCAAGACAGCCAGGGAAAACCCCAGCAGTAACCAGCAGGGCAGCCTGCCTCCTTGGAGCCCCCACTCCCCCGTTCCGCCGAGCCAAGACTGAGGAGAATATCCAAAAAAAACCAAAAGAGACAAACCTGCCCCCACCCCAGCGATCACAGTTAACTACTTCTTTTGTTAACCGCTGGCCTGGGCAGTTAAGTGGCAGGGGAGAGAATTTACATAATAATCCCAAACTACAACACCTGGGCATCTCAGTATTTGTAGTCATCACCTCTGAACTTCTCTGATCTGTTTTACCTCTTTTACTTCATTGCTATTCTTGTGCTGACATAAAGAGGGTTCCAGCCTGTGCTTAAAGCAACAACAATAAAAATGACATAAAATATAATTGAAAGAAAAGCTGTGTTAAATGAGAAACTGCTGTCGAGGCATTCTCACATGACTCAAGAAGTTGCACACACAGCATCACAGACTTTAGCTGCCAGGACCAGAGTCCCTTCACAGTGGGCAGCTCCAGTGAGCTGATAGGTGCCCCTTTTGCCTCCTTGCTCACACATACTCTCATGTGCTTCTTCAGACCCAACTCCTAGATTTCCCACAGCAGAGCCTCAGACACTGGATATAGAAAAATAAACAATTTGATACAGTGGTACAGCAGCAGGTCAGCTTAAGTTGAGTCCCTTCACATAGGGACCCAGAACAACAAAATGCCCAGATTTTTGTACTCTTACAGGATATGCACCCATTCTCCCTCCACATGCTCTTCATGAGCCTTGCACTTGTCTTTTGGTCCAGTGGTGATTTTTGGTCTGGTGTCTTATAACACCTTGTTGAATTCTTTCTCTGTGTCTACACAGACAGGCTGTTACCTGCTCTTATCTTGCCAAGTTGTCACTTCTGCTTGCAGCTGTAGCCTCCTCATCTTCTGGTTTGTACTTCTTGTGCACTAGCTCAGTCATCAGAGCATGGGAAACTAAGAATTCCTTGATTTAGAGTAAGGACTACATAGCAACAACTAAAACATCAGTGTGTTGGCAACATTATTCTCATACAAAATTCAAAACACGGCACTGCATCAGCAACTAGGAAAATTACTAATATAATTAACTATTCCAGAGGAAATCATGTCTAGGTGAAAGTTCACAGCTTGCAGCCAAAGGCTTCAGCAAACCTAGCTACTTATGCTAAGCAAACAGCATACGTAAAACCACACAATATTATAACTCTAAGTGACCATTTCTTATTTAAAACTTACTTATTAGGGGAAATAACTAATATCTCTCAACAATATATTCTAAGGAATTTACTGCTCAGCCTGTGCAGACAATTTCCTATCGACTTGATCTTCAGCAACTCAACCGCCATTCATTATGCTTAAAACACAAGTCAACATATGATGAACTTTGATACAAAGACAGTGTCTTAATATAAAAATTTAAGACTATGAACAATTTGTTAGATTTTTAAGGTCAGAATTGAAATTACACTGCAATAATTTTATTACTCAAAGGTAATCTTTTAGGCCCACTTCTAATTATGTTTTAGTCTATGTGACTCATGAACTATGAGCATGCTAGAACACTGAAAAAAATATGCCATACACTGTAAGAGGAAGCAAATTAAATTTTTGAAAACTATTTGAAAGTAAATGATGTGTGGGTGTGTAAAAGTAACTCATTACTCTGATAACCTTGTATCCATTATTCTTATCACATAGAAAATGTTTTACAGTTATGGAAAGTAAGATATTTTATTTCTGAATATATATTAAAAAATAACCTTTGTATTGTGCTACATGTTTTTTCTAGTTGGATATTGGTTTTGCCCCTTTGGTTCTTTTTCCCCCTCTACTTTCTAAATTTACTCCTACTTACAACTTTATAAGTGTTGTTGCTCTATTTGGTTTCTCCTTTACTTTACTAGTGTGAATTTCATACCTTCTGTTCTGAGATCAGGAAAGATTCAAAACAACGAAAATGATTCAAAGAAAGACTTTCCATATGAAGTCTAGACCTTTATATGTAAAGACAGTTACATTCACATGAAAGGAGCTGCAGTTTCATGATCAGCTGTTACTAGAATGGGTAAAACCTCTCATTCCTTCCATTTCTTGAAAGTTTATAACTGAAAACTAATCGAGCAGACTGCCTGCACATCGTGCCCCAAACAGAAACATCTTCACCTGTCAGCAAACTGATCTGAACCAGTACTAAAGGACTTCACTTGTTAATGAAAAAAGAAAAGCATTAACTGAGCTCATTACAAAACAGGAGCCTCATTAAGCTCACAAGCATGCAGGAAGTTTTTGGATTGCACAGTCCTTTGAGTGAGTGTGCTGGTTTTGCCTGGGGTTTTAGTTAATTTTCTTCATAGTGGCTGGAATGGGGCTGTGTTTTGAATTTGTGCTGGGAACAGTGTTGGTAACATAGGGATGCTTTTGCTGTTGCTGAGCAGTGCTAGCACAGAATTGAGGCCCCTCCTGCTCCTCGCCCAACCCAACTAGCAAGGAGTCAGGGGTTGCACAAGAAGTTGAGAGGGGAGACTGCCGGGACACCTGGTCCCAACTGACCAAGGGGACATTCCATACCGTATGGCATCATGCTCAGCATATTGAGCTGGGACAAAAAGAAGGAAGGAGGGAAAATCCAGAGTGATGGCATTTGTTATCCCAAGTCACTGTCATGTGTGATGGGGCCCTGCTTTCCTAGAGATGGCTGAACACCCGCCTGCCCATGGGAAGTGGTGAATCTTTTGTTCTGCTTGTGTGTGTCATAGTTCCAAAGTCTTCTATGGAATTCTTTTTTCCCCCCCCCTTACCAATACAGTGGTTTGGGAGTTGGAAGCCAGAACAAGACGGCTTGTTGAAGCCCAGCCCTCTCACTACCTTCTCCCAGAGCCAGCTCACTGTCTAAAGCCTGAACAAAGGGATGGCTGATAGCTCTGCATTCCCACATAATGGCTAGGGAGGGGATTGGGTGCCCAGCCATCGCTTGCTGGGCTGGTGGCAGCACTGTGGGGAGTGGGGGCTTGGCTTGCCCCTCCAACTCTGCACATTTTGTGCCATTCTCCTGAGAGGAAAAAAACACCACTGTCCTGGATTCATTGAGGGGCTGGCACAGTTTGCAGAGGAGTTGATAACCACCCCCCAGTGCTTTCGGATAAGATGGTGAGAGAGTCTTTGCACTGCCCATGGAAAAGGTTTCAGCCCATCCCTGTGGCCGCCAATCCCATGTGAGCTCTGGAAACAGCACCCCTCCCTACCCATGTGTTTGCCTCACTGGAGCCAGTGAGTCACCACAGCTACTGCCTCCCGAGGCATGGCATCGCCTCCTGCTGTCTGTAAATAGAACTGCACTGGAGGGAAAGGATCTGTTTGAAAGTTTTAGTTATGGTGTTGCTGTTTATTATGTTCTGGTTTTGGTTATACGTATATGTATTCGTAGTAAAGAACAGTTATGCTCTTCTCTACATTTTCAGATAGAAGTCACTTAATTTCAAAGGTTGTGGTAGTTCTGAGGAGAGGGATCCCCTTCCTAGTCCAGGATTCCTCACTTTCTTTGATAGACATCTTGGTTTCTTTTTTAAACTGAGACAGTGTGCATGACTTTTGCTTTACATATTGAACTGTCTTTTTCTCAACTCATGAGTTTTCACACTTACTCTTCCAGTTCTCTCTCTCATACTACCAGAGGGCAGCGAGCATGAGGCTGCATGAA
Organism: Pithys albifrons albifrons; assembly: GCF_047495875.1. Lineage (NCBI taxonomy): Eukaryota > Metazoa > Chordata > Aves > Passeriformes > Thamnophilidae > Pithys > Pithys albifrons. Next base: position 90,546,152 of record NC_092461.1, read on the forward strand.
GCTGAGTTTCCATCTGGGGTTACAGCACAATAGCAATGAGAGTAGGACTTCTCAACAAGATCCTGAAAAGAAATCAAAATCTTAATCCCCTCAAAACTGCTTTTTTACTGAATTACATGACTGAAGCCACATAGAGCAGGCAGGAAAAAATTGCTTAATGTAATGACAAAAACATTTTTATAGTTATCCAAAAAATTTTTATGACAGATAATATCTTCAATCAAAGCACTCCTTTTTAAAAATAAATTAATTTATAATTAATATATTTTACCCTATCATTGTCTGATCTTCTGAATTAATCTTCACAGAAGCAAATTAAGATATTTTATTCTGATGTGTGGTCTTCCTCTGGAATTACCGCTCTGTATCATTTTTTAAGATATTTTTTATAATCTATTTTTTGAGAGACATTTTATGAAAATCAAGAAATTAGTTTTGGAGAAAAATTGATTTAGTCTTCTTTGACAACAGTCTAGATTGAAGCCAGGTGTATCCCATGATCTTACTCAGTGCCCCAGGAGATTTCATATCATTATTCTGTTACTCACTTTGAAGCTAACTTAATAATGTAATATAAGGACACTCCAGAGATATTACAAATCCACAATGTATGATTTCTAATTTATTAAAGTTAATCCACTATGGAGATATTCTGCTGAATCTCTCAGTGATTTTTGTCAAGGAGATCATTGAGGTTTCTAGGTCTGTAAGTATGCCAGTAAATAATTTTCCCATATGACTATTCAGCCCTTCTTATCCTGGACTAATAGAATCCTCATTTCTGTGGATGAGACCATGTGGCTAATGTCAGAAGTTCCATAATCCTATCAAATTAAATGCATCTCTTCTGGTCCTTTCAGTAGATGTCACTCTGTGCAAGAAAGATACTACTGGTTTCACACAAAGCAATTATGTCTTTTAAAGGCCCTTAGCACTGTTTTGCTTTTTGTTTACCTTTTTCACAAAGTGACATTTGATTACTTTGGCTGTAATTATGAAAAACTAAATGAACACAAATTTAAGGATTTTGGAATAGTAGAAAAGTTGTACCAATATCTAAATTTTGCCTCTTTTGCATTTTCCAAACCGGTCTGATCAATCATATTCCAAGTTTGAAAGTGCTTTTATAAGGCCTATAATATAATAAGTTTTCATATTACTCAAGAAAGGAAAATTGATTTTGTTCCTTTAGATAAGATTTACTGGATTTACTTTATTATCAGTTCCAAAAGTTACCTAGAAAATCACATCACCATTGTTTCAAACTTGTGGGCAGTGATTTTCAGGCACCATGGCAATTATTACTTGGAACACTTAAAATGTTTTATGCCAGACTAACTAATTTTCCCTTCAGTAGTGATTGTTATCAAGGATTTGAATTTTCCCCATATTTTCTTCAGGCTATTTCTATGAATCTATTGCGTAGTAATATCCCAAATAGATTTGTCTTTCATTGAGTGAGCAAAGCACACTGCTAATCTTTTTTGTTTTAATAGGCAATAGGCAACATTTTTTTCCATATGGGAATTCATCCTCTACCTAAAAAACAATTTTTAATCATCTATTTATACAGCTATTTTAACCTTCAGTAACGATGTGATCTAATGTGACCTGCTTTGACAAAACATTAACTACCCAAATCCTGTACTCCTTGCTTTTCTAAAATTGTAGCTCAGTGTATACAAAAGAGAGACTATATAGTTAATGTTATTAGAGAAGATATAGGCACGCTTTTAATGCAGAGAAAGGTAACTTTACATAGTTATGGACGGATAAAGGAGTATCCATTATCATAGTGAATTGGGGATTTATTCTTTTTCTGTTTTGCAGTGAAAAGCCCTAACCTGAACTTTAACATGGAGTGTAATAATAGTTACACAGCTACAGGTGCCAGACTTAGATGATACAATAATCTTTAGTTCTGGTGTTGAAATGTTGTTTGACAATTGAAGCCAAAAGTCACCTAACTGAGGAAGTGTGACAATGTACTTGGGTCTAACAGCTCTTCTCTACAAATAGTTAGTAGCACATAGGAGACTTTGCACAACATGAGAACAGTGAGGTTTAGGAAGATTTTCTATCTTATTTTTGTCTTACCTAAGAACAGCTACATAAATAATGGCATTGTTGGGTTTGTATTTTATTCAGGCAATATGCTGTTTCAAGGGATTATTGCTTTTCTGGAATGTGATTCATTTAAAAAAAAAACCTGATTAATTTTTATGCCATAGTATTTACTCACATACTGAAGTGATTATTAAAAAGTTATTCTAAAGTGATAAATTAATAGTGTTTATATTTGCTGTAAGAGGAAAATATGTCTTTAGAAGTATATCAGTCTACATTTCTTGAATATATATCATGAGAAAATAGTAATTTACAGTGAAGTTTGCTGTAGAAAATAATTTGGTCTTTCCAAACTCACTTCAGTTTCTATAAGATGGTATTGAAAGTAAACAGGAATACTGGCTGTAATGTCCTCTGTGGTTTGGTTAAGCCAGTCAACAGGAGGCCAATATATTTGGGGTGGCAGAGGGCATGTGTTTGCATATCATTAGACTTAATGTTCTGAAACTTTTTACATATTCATATTCATTTGCTTTTGAAACCATGGTGCAACAGAATGAAAGATTCTACCTTCTTTGGTGGTGCTTTTATGTTTTAAATTTGACTTGTAAACTTTTTAAATCATCCACAAAATAATATAAAAACAGTTTTACCTTTTTTTTTTTTTGTTTTACTTCTCTCCTAGGAAAGTTGGTTAAGTACTTTTTTGTTAAATGATACAAAAAAAAAGTTTTAGATGAATCACAAGACTGACCTATTGCATCACCAAGTTATTAGCACATGCATTGCCAGGAAGAAAAACTGAGTATTAGAAATATGCTATGCAAGTTTTTCTTAGATATAAACAAAATATTTGAAATATTTTTGATAGCACAGATATGTGAAAGATTTCCAAAATTCTTCCCCTTCATCAGCTTCTCACTGTAGTTAAAGTATACTCTAAATACCATTATCTCCAATGGTACTCAGTGGAGTTATCAAAGACTAGATACCTATAAGTAATGACCATTGTAACTTAATTTCATGTTCTTAATTGTTAAGCTACATTTGCAGCCTGTATCAGCACACTTAGCAAAAATGGTAAGTCCATTTCCTACAAAAAGAGCTAGAAAACTTTCCCTTAGTTTTCTCAGAAACTTAAGACTCACAGAAGCTGATTGCTGTACAAAATTGTTGCTCTGATGGACTAAAGCCATGTAAGTCATCATTTGGAAGAATTATTTTTGAGCAAGGTTTATATGCATTAAAATTGATGGAAACTAAATGGGTGTAGCAGAATGTAGCTTGTCCTAAGTAAAAGTACTGTGCAATAATAGCAGTTACTAAAGACTTGAATACAAATGATAGTGAGGCTTCAAATTACTTGAAATTTGCCAAAGTTACAGAATCCAGCTATGACAGATGAGACTACTGAGCAAATACATAGTCTTTTTAATCATCAGACAGCAATTTGATAACAATTTATGTGGTTCTTTTAAATTTAAGGTATTAAGCTGTTAAAGTAACTAATTGCAAATAAATAGCCATGGTTGGACAACAGTTTACAACACTTGCTAACAATTCGCTGTTTTCACAGTAGAAGAATATACCTTAGATAAGAATAATAATTTTCTCAGAAAATTCAGGTGAAAAGCTTTCCATTTCCTTGATGACTCATAAGAAACAGTCATAGATTAAATAAAAATTATTTTATTGTTTCTTGACTTCACCTTTTCATTTTAGGGCAAAATAAGCTTTTAGTTTCTCTTGCTAGCGTTAAATCCCTTCATTTTGTGTCTTAGTTTTGCACTTGAATTTTTCAACACATAGTAAACCTTTCCAGTGTAAAGAAGTTAATTAATTACCAAACTAGTCTATTCAGCTAAGAAATTCTCTTGACTTGGGTAAAGGTAGAATGGTTATGCCAAGCCCATTGCAGTTGTGGCAGAGAATAAGATAATATCATACAGTAATAAAATAGCAAAATCAGAAAGCAAGGTAAGCTAAAGCAAGAGAAACCAAAATAGCAGAAATATATTTTCAGAAAAGAAATCCTATTCTGTAGTCTGGCATCTTGGTTACATGTAAGAAAACCCCTTGAAAATTGTCTGTGAGTGAAGCCTCACAGAAGAAACTGTATACAACTACAGTTTGTAATGGCTAGACAATAAGTTAATTACACACTAATTTGAAAACTACACACAACAACTAATTTAATAAGGGTTGAATAAAATGAAGTTTTACATCTATTACTTTTTAATGGAAACACTGTGTGTTCTATCAGTTAATACTCTTACGGTGCCCAAGCAATCACGGAAGCAATGACAGTGATGTTATTCTAAACTAAAAACACTGATGCCCCAAACATATTTTCACATGATCTTGAAAACTTGGAATTAGTTTCCTTTCTGGAGGATATGGCAACTTTGTAGTTGCAGCTTTTATGTTCTACTCACTGGTACTTGCTTAACCTTCTACCGGATTCAAATATTGGTTTTCCACACTTGGGTGATTTATTTTCAGGGTTGTTGTTTTTAGACAGGGAAAACAGCAGGGAGTTGGAATTTAATGGAGTCATCAAATATTACAATGAGAGCAGGTATCCAGATTGAAAGACCTTGACATTTAACAGCTGTGTGAGTAATGAGAGTAATTTTATGAGTTTTTTTCCACCTAAGCTAGAGTACTTTTTCCTTTTTTTTCCCCCCCTGCACAGTGCACCTTGATGCAGACCCAGTCTGTAGGTTTCCAAGAGCAGCACAGTTGAGAGACCTGTTCTGGAAGTGCTTCTTTGTCTCTGAGTGAACAGTCTTCACACATTTCACATTTTATTAAAGCCTGGCAATAATTTAACATGCCATCATCTTCTTCCTGTAAATTGTATTGATAAAGAGAGTTAGGTGGAGTATGCAGTAACTTTATGTGTCTATCCATTAGTTTCATAAAGGAATAGTCTGTGGTTTTTATTTACTGTGCTCTTGATATATTTTAGCACCAATAGTACAGTTTTAATTCCACAAATTCTGAGTAGTTGAGTTTTGAAATAAAAATTATTCCTTCCAACAGCTCTGGTGAACTATGGATAGTATGTACAGTATAAATGTTGTTGGATTGTCTTGGTACAGGTCAACAGAAGCAAAAAGCTTGTGCCTTCTCTTCAGTGAAATAGGACTATCCTACTTCTGCAGAAAAGTATGCAGAGGACATTTTAATGCATATCAGCTTTGCACCTCTAGATGATTTGATGTTTATAACTTTGAGTTCTAAATGCAGTGCTCTGTACACTTCTAAGAAACACAGAATCACGGAATGAGTAAAGTTGGAAGGGACCACAGTGGGTCTTCTGAAAAGCCTGAAAAATATAATTTCTGGTAAATCTGTTGGCATGATTAACAAAATGTTAAATAACATAAAGGATTTTTTGGATGACCCTAGAACAAAGATCTTGAGATTTTGAAATTGTGAAGCAATAGAAACTGACACAATGTTACAAATGTACAAATATCTGGGCTTTTTTAAAAGTGCACTGTTTTCTGCTTTGAAATTAGAAAGAAGAACTGTTTACTTCTGAAAAGAAACAGAATGTCAAGTAGTTTTGATGGGCTAATGCTTACTAGAAAAACGGGGAGACAATCAGAGGTCCAAGATAAAAATGGTATTGCAGTCTGTGAAAGGAAGTGCTAGAGGCAACACCAAAATGTGAGGCAAGGTGAGTGCATGATGTAACAGTATCTGGAGTACTTTTGGTTTTCCTTAAAAATAGCACCACAAACTCGGCAACAAACCAACTCTGTGGCACTTCTAGAAAGCCCTTCAAGCTGTCCCACTTCCTTCAACCAAAACTTCCTGCAAAAAAATATGTTTAGGTTCCAAATTATCAAAATTATGATGTCTGTTATTTGTGAGTTTGCAATTTGTGAGTTCACCTCCATCTCCAGTGTCTTTTGATAGCTTTTCAAGTTTTAGCCTTGCTTATTTTGTTGTCTTTTTATGTATCACTGACTTATTTTGTACACCATCCAGACTCTGTGTCATGGGATTCTTGCATTGATTGAAAATAGATAAAAAATAGAGTCAGAATATAAAATAGAATGAATATATTTTATCAAGCATATCTGCAATGTGTTCTGTTGGTGAATACAGTTTCACCTGATTTATCTTTGCAAGATCTTGCTAGAGGTTATTGTCAGTGGGAAAAACACACAAAAAATATGTTATAGATGAATATGTTTACGTCCCTATTTCATTGTGACATAAGCGATGTTCAGAGTACAAGGATAAAGAGATGCTAGCATGTAGTGTTCTTATTTTTATTTTTTGAAGGCAGATCTGATACTTAAAATGCCGTGCGGTTCTGTTAGAGTACAGCTGATGTTTCTGAGAAGTGGAAATTTTCACTGCTGTTATTCAACTCCATCAAACTTTCAGAGTGCATAAGGCAATGTGATTCATTTCACTTGTTCTGTTTCCTCTATCTGAGGACTGAACTACTTGTAATTCTCGTGGTAACTCATCCTACCACCTGTGGATAAGAGGTTCAGAGAAAACTAGTTTTTTATTCTGTAGCTTTATTTATTCAGTAACAGCAGTTTCAGGCAGTGTCAGTAGGTCTTGCCTCTTCACTGAGAAACTAAGAGTTTCAAATGCAACAACCTGCACAATTAGAATGAATGCTCTCTGAATTACTAGTTTTAAAGTAAAATTAATTGAAATTTCTTGCCTCTTTCTCATCACTATGCTATGCCAGCAGAGTATACTCCAGTCATTTAAGGTGTCAGAGCACTGGTAGGTTTGTAGTTTACCTCTCAATGAATATTTGCTAAGACTTTGTTGTTTCCCAATTAATATTGTGGTTTACTTTCTGATATTTTGTATAAGATTGTATTTACTGATGATTTTTTTAAGTAAAAATATGTGATCTTTATTTATCTACCGTATTTATGTGTTCTACCAATGTCATTTTACATACGTTTTCAATTAAAGAATGTTTTTGACTGTCTACTGAAATTCTTAGTTTTGGTTCTGAAAAAGTAGATGAGTTTTTAAGTATCTCTGTTACCTTAACCAGCTCTGCCAAGCATTCAGTACTTGAAGAATGAAGAACCCTAAGAATCAAAACCAAAGTTTATTTATATTTGCCTTCAAATGCATAAATTTTGCTCATAAATTTTGGAAACTTACATCTTAGTAATACAATGAAGTAAGGCCTCAAAGATATTTAAATTGTAGTACAAATTAAATGAATGGCTGATTTGTAGCACTCATATGTACAAGTTTATTGCACTTAAAAATAATATAAAAATTGACTGAGTTTTTGCTGTAAAGATTAGTACTGATAGAGTTTGAAAGTGGGGAAATATATTAAGTTGGTGAAAAAATTGAATAATAGTTTTCTTTGTATCATTATTACTCTTAAATCACATAATTCAGTTTAAGAGAATACACTTCCAAATATATCTGGAAGAGAGCCATTTGCTTGTTGGAGCATACTTGTATTTATCCAGTAATTCAGCCTTAGCATATCTGTTTTCACTTAATAATGCAGTATCAATATGTTTTTTTAAAAATCTGAAATCCAGCTGGTTCAGACCAATAATTATAAAATTCACATTCATGGCTTACGAAGAATGATATGGCATTGATGCTGATAATAAACTAAGAGTGAGGCCATGTAGGATTTTGGAATAAATTTATTTCAAAAACCTGAAACTTATACACTCTGTAATAATGTTCTTTTTTAGCAGAGCCCATCACTTCTTCTGTGGCACACACAGAAGTTCTGTGCAAAAGATTTGCCTGTGAGTGGTATCCTAAAAATCACTGAGCAGCAGGAGTTGGAGTGACAATGATGTCAGAGGGTGTATAAAGTGACGTTTCTGTGTGCAGACTCGTGTATCTCACACCTTGCTTAACCCTGTCCCTGATACCTCCTGGATACACACTTTGGAAAAACCAAAGAAAAAATATACAAAAAATAATCCTACTGACAGTGCAATTGTCTGGTACAATAAGATTCATAACTTAATGGAATTGGCTTTAAGAATAAGGAGGAAATGTGTTTTCTCCTACTGGGAAAGTGTTTTAGAACCTCACTGTGTGGTGATTGGAAAGTATTATTCAATCTCTGGCCAAAATTTAGTCACAGTCAGATTTTGCCCATTGTTTTGCTGCTAGCATCATCTTTTAGTTTAAGCATCCTTTTTCTATCTCTGGAAAATATAATGATAAAAAAGCCCAGCAGGATAAAAAAAGCAAAACTTTTCCCTGTTTTTGGAAGGGCATCACGAAAAACGTCATTTTGGGTCTTTAGCCTGTGAGAGGAGAAATCTCCTTAAAACCCTGTTGTGAAAGTGCAGTTTAGAAGGGAAATGAATTTTGGAGTGACTGAAGAGTAAGGTACTTTAATATCTCATTTTGCTGGGGTGGGAGCTTGATGAATCTGGTTATTCTTCCTTCTGTATAAGCGTCTCAATTTCTATAAACCTGCACTGCCTTACCAGAGTTGCAGACATAGTTCTTCTGACCAAATATTTTACTGCAGCTGAGTTCAGCACTGCAGAAGCAGATGGAATTTAGAAGCAGGGAAGAAATTTTTACTTATGATGTACTACTTAGAAAATTCAAATATTTGTATTTTCTATAGAATTCAGTTAAAAAAAAAGAAACTTCAAATCCTTGCAGTGAGGCTCAAAATTGAGAGGTTTGCAATCAACTGGCAAAAAATGCTCATGAGATTATGGAAAGCTCAAATAGGCAGAGCTGATTAGATTACAAGTGGGCATGGGAGAAGGCTGGCATCCTTTGGGAATAGTCGCCTCTACCTGTGCACCTGCATCAACAGTTCAGGGCACAGACAGGTTTGCTCCAGCTGCGCAGCCTTCACGTGTCTGTACTGTGCACATCTTTGCTCCACTGATGCTCAGGTAATGGTTTTCATAATTTCTCATTACAGCAAATGCTGGTCAGTGTGTTCCTAGAGATAGCTAAAGAGAGGGAATGTTTCTAGGTTATAAAATCTTGATTCAAACAAACTCAGATTAATGATGTCCTTCTGTACAAGTTCTCCAAACAAGGCAATTAGACTGAAAAATTTCTTAACTAAAACTCATTAGCCTGCCCAGTCTGCTTTGGCAAGCAGCTAAGCCATGTACCCACTGCTCCAAAACTCTGTATAGCTGGAGGGGGAAAGGAGGGCATTGTCTAGTGTTTCAAAATCACCTCACAAGTGTTTAACTAATTGCAGCATGTTATCTGCAATTTTAGGCTGTGTAAGCTAAACTGGTGTTGCATTGGAGAAGGAAAACACGCTCATGAAAATAGTATGTGGTGTTGAACTAAGCTTTTTTCTAAATCATTAAATATACCCATGTCATTTTTACATATGCATATGTGTATATATATATATATATATGTGTGTGTATATGTATGTATATATGTGTGTGTGTGTGTGTGTGTATGTATATGTCAAAGTAGATTTGAAGTTACTATTAACCTGTGTTATTGTAACACAACATTCAGTTATAGTCAAGCAATTTCAGGTCTTTTTGTCTACCTTGCTATTAGGAAGTGCTTGACATCCCAGTCTATGCAGTCAGCACTGGTACTGAAAAATATCAGCATTACAAAACTTTTCATAGTGTCTAACCTAAGTATCTGTTCTCCAAATGTAAATCCATCACTTCTTCCCTTTTCCCTTTGGACATGGGGGTGACATTTTAACAAACATGGAATATCCTTCAGTTTTTCACCTCTAAAGTCTCAACTGTGTTTTTGCCTTCTTTTGGGGAATCTTATGGACTTGTAATTATTCTTTTTTGCTGTCATTTTGAAATTCTTTTGCTACCAGTTATTTGAAATGTGGTACTTGTGGCTGGATATAATACACCATCTTCTTGGTGAGATTTGCTTTAGAGCAAGAGTCCATTGGATGGCCTAAAGCTCTACTACTTTTTCTGCTTGGCAGTGTGATCATGGAGGGACATGATGATGCTGATACATGTTCAGCTTGCAAGATACTAGAGTCTTCCACTGCTCTTCCACAAAACAGTTGTCCTTTGTGGAGATAATTGCTCCTGCTTAAATGCTGAAGACTGTACATAATAATTTCTTCAGTTCATAAATATCCACTTGATCCTGTTCATCAGTGGGATTGCAGCACTTCCCAGTTATGAGTTTTGCACTCACCTTTTTGATATCTTTTTGATATTAGTCTTTATTTTTTTTCTTCCATGTCTTTACAAATAGTTCATTGGATTATTTTTTGCAGATAGTGTGGCACTATATATAGCATTTTCTGGTTCTTTTTTATTCTCATTTAAAGATAGACATTATTTTAACCTTCATAAACCTTATGCTTCCCAAGTTCTCTTCGTCCAATTTTTTAAGCTTACTAGAATCAGCTTTATATCTTTTTTTCTTTAATTTCTTACTGTTTTCCCTTTCTCTAACAAATTTTGGTGGTTTTCATTCATCTAACTCTCTGTTTATTGCATTTAGTGATGAACAAAATAAAATAAGTGCTGCAGTTTTCATAGTTATTTCTCATGACCTGTCACATCTCGCTTCACTTTGTAGCAGATTTTTGCAAAGTATGATTTTCCTTGGTATTTTCCCTATCCTACCATGTAGAGAGGAAAAATTGTGCTTCCTGGAGTCTGTTGAGAAGAACAGGCAACGAATCAGTAGTAGCTGGACAATTGGAATATTTTACAGGGTGAAAATTTTATTATCTGCATTATAGGGATTTCATTGCTGTCTCATCAAGGAACAGCAGTGCTAACCAACAATGATGGAAGAAAAAAGCTTTTTTTTTTATATTAGGAATTTTTTTTAATTCCATCATGTGAAAGCTAAACAAAACAGTTTTCAAAATTACTACAATCACTACTAAAGTGATTAATTGCTATTCTACATGGTGGAACTGATGAAACCTACTATTCATGTAAAAGAGTAGAAGAAAAAGCGGGTGGCTAATAGTTCTAACCAGTAACACATATTTGAGAAAAACAAACCAAACCCCAAACGCACAACATTGCAGTAGAATATGAGTGCAATTCACACTGAAACTTATGCAGTAAAAACACCCTGAATTACAAAAATAAGGCATAGAATGTGAATGACAGAACACAGTTACCCAAGAGCCCTCTTGGTCCACAGTCAAGAGAACACTAACTGACCTCTCAGTGTAGTGCATGTTCATGGGAACATGTGAACTTTGCAACATAATCTCACACAACCATTATAACTGATGCCGTGAGTGCCCCCCTCAAAGCAGGACTCTGAGCTCCGTTAGTGTAGGGTAAGATAAAAAGTAAAGGTCCTTTAATAACACAGGCCTATGGCCCACAGGAATACATGATGACATGCATGTGCCCCAGTTCTTGTTTCCATGGCTTTTATAATAAGATCCCTCCAATCATTGCTTTACACATTTCTCAGTCCAGCCCTGGTTTGACCCCTGGTCCAACACCCCTGGAATTGAGGCTGGGGTTGTCAAGACCCTCTGTCTTCATCAGCTCCTCTTCTTCAGCACATAAAGGTCTTTTGGAGTTTTTCTAATGTTCTGAGTTCTGGGTCACTCCGACCTGTGTTTATGTCTTGTTCTGTAGGCCTTTCTGATAGTTGTCCAATCTTGTACCTTGAAAAAGAGACTAAGCAACTAAAAGAATTTGAGCTACTGATAAATCCTAAGGTTTAGGATGTATAAAAATGAACTTAGGCTGCCATAGTATTAGCACATTACATCTACATTTGCTACAGTTACTGTGTTCCTAAAATCTACAAAATGTGAAAGTCAAAAGTCAAAAACCCCTTTGGCATCATAACCAGTCATTTATTGATGGGGGAAACCCACTCTGCATGGCAATGGCCACTATATGATGCAGAATAAATAAAGAGTAGCTTTTTATATAATAGAAGAGTATGTGGGAGCAAAGTACTTCTTATGTTTCTCTTCCTCTTTTGTTTACTCAGCTGTTTCGTGGAGAGTAAATTTTTCTATGACAAAATTTCCTTATTGCCTCAGAGTTAGGCTATTTTTCTTGGAAGTTCTGCATGGTTTTGTTGTTATTACTAAACTTGGCGGAAAATGAATCCAAAATCTCACTTCATGTGAATTCATTCTTCACAACTCCGACCAATCTGTAAATTCATAATCAATAACATACTTCCTCCATTTCTCATCTTTCCTACTTTTTGGATTATTTTAGTGTTCATCTTATCTCCTTTCTTCAGCCTTATATTCCATTAAGTAGTTTCTAGTGTGTCCTAAGATTGGTTTTGTAACTAGAACTGAAGCAGGAATTTAAATTCTTTCCTGAATTTTGCATTTAGCAGAACCACCCACTGATTATATCTGCTAGAGAACTTGGACCTATCAGAATATTATTCATAAAGTTTCATGAAATAAGAACTTGCATTTTTATACCATTTCTTACTGATTCTTATATTCTGTTCTATGAATCCTTATAAATAAGGATAATATAAATTTTCACACAAAACAACATGATTTAATTAGGTTGTCAGTGAACCTATGCATATCCAGATTTCAAATATAGCTCTTGGGTAATTATATGTTTTGAGCTGCAATGTAATTCATATCTATATTTTTCAGAACAATGAAGGCTTATTTCAAGCCATTTATGTGTTGTATAATATATATACATCGACAATGTGCATGTTAGAATAAGATAAATATGCCTAAAATATGTGTTGCATATTTTTATTTATGATTGTGTTTGGTTTTTATGTTTAAGTTTCTATTTATGTTTAAATTTATTTATGAATGTTATTATAAAATTCCTTCCCACCACAGCATAGTTTCTATATTTATACTGTGCAACAATTTCTTACACTATTTTTGTTGCTGCCAATGCAGATTCAGGGTAGAATTAGTGAATATAACATCTGCATGTATTATTGTGCCTAACAGTGAATAAAATAAATTACTTTAGCTATGATTTTAGAGAGGAAAAAAGGGCTTTATCTTCAAACCAGTGTAGTTTCTTATGATATGATTATTGTATTCTTTTATTAATTCTTATGTTAAATAAATTATAATGTTCATAATAAACATTTTGAATTATTTGTAGAATATGAGATGGTTTTCATGAGCAGTTAATTTTCTGTCTTTTGACTTCACAGAAATCTGAAGGGGACTGGTTTTAATTGTTGTATTCTCAAAAGATATAGAACAACATCTCTTTTATGTTTAAATACAACAACACTGTTAAAATAATGACTGTTTTTCAGGTACCACTCAGGGACTTGGTGAAACATTTGCAAAGTGCTGTGTTACATGTGGGGCATTTTGTGAAAAAAGCATGAAACTTCAGTGTTTCTTGTCTCCTATGAAATACAACTGCACTTGGTAGAACACAATCCAAAATATATGCAGTGTTTTTGACCTTATAATTATACTTGGATTGTCCTCCTATTTGCTGTTTCATGCTGGGCAATTAAAATCCTCTCGCAAAGGGAACAGTGGCATGAGCCTGAGAGTGTGGTCAGATATCTCTCAGGCCATCACTCTGAACAATACTGTGAGCAGTTACAGCTTCATTAAAAAAACCCAGAGAATTAGCAGCATTTTTTTAAAAGCAAGAATTGCATTTTTAAGCCTAGATGTGATTGTTTTATGTTGCAAAGCAATAAAAAGCATATGGCCAGCAACTTACACATTTGGTTTGTTTATCCCTGTCTTATTGAGGCCAATTGCATGATTTAAATCATCCTGTATTTAAAAAATACTGGTTTGCAGCACAGGCAGGCCAAGCAGGCAAGTTTTCCCTCAGTCTGATTTGTTAGAATTCTACTAAAATTCTATGACCGATTTGCAGTTTGTGGAGAAATACATGAAAAGACATGAGGGAAGAATATATAATGTTTTAAATGCTTTACAGTCTCTTTACATGAGCCCCACATGGGCCACATCCTAATAGAGACTCTCAAAAAATTCCACACCAATTCAAAAACTATGGCACTCTGTGTGATACCTCAGGGTATTTGCCTTCATATGCAACCATGATACAAATTTTGGTAGAAGCAGGTACATGATTTCAGGAGTCTCTTTCTCAGCATCATAAAATGCAATAATGCTGCTATTCACTATGGGGTTATACATGTGCTCTACTTGCGAAGATTTTTAGCATTACAGAACTTCCATTTTGTGTGTTCACATCTTTGCTGACAAAACACAGATTGCAATATATGGAAAAAAAGCTTGTTAAAGTCAAAATTGTATTCATATTCAAGTATAAACCAGTTTTTGCTTTTAAAATGAACTCCTGAAGGAAACAACCAGCCATGCTACTTGTTCTTATAATAAAATTATCCACTGCTAAACAGTCCAGAAAAATAAATAAAAAATATAAGGGAAAACAACTCTTTTTCCAAAGTAGGAAAAAATGAGAACAATGATAAGAAGTTGCAAACAAACATCAAATTGCAGAAATGTAAAAGGAATAAGCTAAAATTTAGAGCTACATGAAAAAGAGGAAGAACAGCAAACAGGAGAGCTACAGGTTCAAGAATAATCTTATAAGTACATCCAAGATCTGCAGAGAGAGAATGAAAATCATTTTATAAATCCTTTCCCTGGTTAGAGAAAATTGTTCAGACATGCAAATCTCTCCAATAATTTTTAGTTCTTACTATGTTTTCATACAGCCAAGAAGATGTTACATTTTGTTCATGTCTTATTGCATATTTCAAATGTTTTTTCATCTTTATTTAAAAAAAATATTTTAAACAATATAAATCTCAACATTCTCTATAATCATTTAAGTGTTTGATTAAATTTCCTGTTTCTCCAGTGCTTTGCCTATCTAGAGGAGTACAGCAAAGGATGACACTTCCTCAGCTCGTGGTGCCACAGCTGTTGAGAACCAGGATGTACAGGGCAGGAATATTTCACTGGACAAGTCACTGTAAGGAATTGGCAGTTTTATTCATAAATGATATAGCCAGTACATTCTTCTGTAGAAAGCACAGGTAACAGAGTGAAGTGGGATTCTGAGAGATCACCTATTTTATTCCACCTCATCTAATACAACCATCTTTTCTCATAGCATTCTTACCTCTGGGAACAGCCCTTATCCTTCTCTGTCACTGAAACATGCCACATCAGATTGTGATACAGTATGTCCTTCAGATTCATTTTGTAGAGATACCATCTGCGTGATCGTTCCCCTGTTCATAACTGTGCTGCTGTTTATTTCTACTTATTTGTTGAAATCATGCCAGTTCCTGTTGAATGATATTCAGGTGGTTCCAACTGCAATCATATTCTCAAAAATACTAATCTGTCAACATTTTTCTGACATCTGCAGGTTTATAAGAGGACCTTTTATCATCCAATTTTGCCTCAGAGAAAGTACTAGGGAAGAAAAAATACAGTACAATTGAGGAAAGAAT
This sequence comes from Pithys albifrons albifrons, assembly GCF_047495875.1. Classification (NCBI taxonomy): domain Eukaryota; kingdom Metazoa; phylum Chordata; class Aves; order Passeriformes; family Thamnophilidae; genus Pithys; species Pithys albifrons. Next base: position 90,561,611 of record NC_092461.1, read on the forward strand.
CAAAACCCAAACTCAACAATCATTATCATATTCTGCCTTGCTAAGAGCATGTCAAACTAGAAATACTTTTTGTTTTTAGTATTTTAATTAAGGAGAAGATCTATTTTTTATTGAGGGAAACAAATAACTTGTTTGAATGACACAGTGATATGTAGACCTGCATAACTCAAGATGGACCTCGGTTTATCAAATCCTACTAAATTTCTCTTCCTTTAGAGACTGGATGCTAGAGGGCCTCAGATAAACACTGCACTTGCAAAATATTAGTTTCTTTAAATCTCCAACACAACCAAACTTCCTTTTCTGTGTCTTTGAAACAGAATAGCAGAATCTTTAGGCATCATTAAGCTTTGCAAGAGTACGTTTAATACAAAGGATTTCTCAGCTTTATTCTTCTATAGGTATTTCAGACAGTGAAGCACAAGAAATAATCTACTTGTATTACAGTATACTTTATTTTTCCAGTGGTGCAACATAAACTTTTCACTACACCTCTGACCTAGAAAATGAAGTGTTAAAAGTTATGTCACCTTTTCATCAAAGTGAAATACAGTTTTAGATAAGGTTCATTTCTAAAACAATTGATACAAGGAAAAGACAGTAGAGCTGTTTCTCTCTGTCTTCTTCCATTAATTCCATTGTATCTGATTTCACTTAAATTCTTTATCAATGGTTTATATCAATAGATTTTAAACCCTCTCTTTCTGATTTATCAGCATTAGAGCTTTGGAAACTCCATTATTCTCTCAGTAAAGATGTGAATATGCTCATATATGTGTAGTGTCACTCAGCTTTAAGGAAAATAAGAAAATTATTTCCCTTATTACAGTCAGCAGTGTGTGACTACACAGAATGGCAAGTCACATGAAGAAGACCACAGTTTTCACATAGTCATTGAAGTAAAATTGCTCTCTATAGATCCAACCCAAAGCTCACCACAGTTCTTATTCACTTCACAAAGTTTCTGATCTGTCCTAAAATCCCAAATGAGACTCTCTTCACTTTTTTTCTTTATGAAAAGGAAATTGTATAACTACCTTTTTTTAATACATTTTATGCGAACGAACTTTTCTGAACTACATTCCTTAACAGATTCAACAATAGGACTTTCATTAATGATGAACTCCACAGCTTTTATAATACAGCTTTTCATAACCTGGTTCACTTTATGGTATCTTTTGAAATCTTTTAAAAATGCCAAAGATCAAGCTTTTGTAATGGATACCTTTTATGACACATAGCAAAAACAGACTCCCAATTTTCAGAGTTTAATTATGCAAGTTTCTCTTAAAATTCAAAAGATAAAAGGGTATTAAAACTAGCATACCCATCAGGTTCTTGCTTTTCAAAACCTCTGTTTTTAGGAGTAAGCTCTGCCTTAGACAGATAACAGGAAATTTCTTTGGTGTCTTTGTTCCCAAAAAAATGATCATTACGTTTAGAAACCTGACAGACATAATTAATGCTAAAGAATAAGATTTCATGTGGTGGTGTTTTTTGTGATACAGAGAAAACTCTTTGCTTTTGAATGGGTGAGGATCTGGGGCCAAACAAAAATCAGTTAAAATGCCAGCAGACCTCAAGAGGAGAGGATAACAGGTTCTCAAATTAGAAACCATGAAAATGGTCTATTGAGTTTCTGGGTATTGCTACGTATTTTTTTAGTACTACATATTTTTTTAGTACTTTTTTCCATTTTCAAAAGGAAGGATGATACCCCAAAGTTTTTGTAGTAGCAAAGTTGGACAAGCTTGGGATTTCATAAGATTCATTTTGTATCTACTATCCAGAGCTTTTGGCCGAATAACCCTCCATTGCTGGGGGTTGAAGTTGGGAAGCTTTGGAGAAGCATGCCAGCTCCCCAGAGAAAGATGTTTTCTAAGAAAAACAAGTTTTTATTTCCACAAATATTGTGACATCTTTGCCCCTACTTCCAGCAAACCTTCCCAGAGCAAATTAACTACGGATGAACAAAAATAAGCATGTTTCTCTGACAGCTGCTGATAGTTCTCTACAACCTTACATTTGGGTTTTCACACTATGCTGAAAAATAACACTTGCAATGTGATTTTAAGAACCTCACAAAAGTAAGAAGACTTGCATGGATGTGTTTTTGAAGCAAGATTTTTCCAAGTCATTAACCCTATGCATCTTCTATTCCACTCATGTTTGAAGACAGTAATTTCCTGAATGAGGGAGGGTCTTTCTTTGGTCCTTGCACATTGCTGAGTATTTCACCAGGCACATGCATTCTCTTCAGTGCAAGAAAAATGTTTTTGATGTTAAAACTAAGCTGCATTTGCTGTCATCAGGTAATTTATAGAACAAATGGACAACTCTTTTTATCTCTTGATGGGTAAAAAGTGAAACATTTCAGTTACTTCAAGGGAAAAAGCTAAAATGGTTTTGCAGTAAAGAAGAGCTACACTCCTTATAAGGGACAAATTACTAGATACTTACACATAAGCAAAAATTTGATGCAAACTTTAGTATTTCTGTGACTGTTTTATCATGATCTCTGTGCTATTGGCATGTAGTTTATAATTCTGTAAAATCTGTTGCGTAGAGACCTCATTGCCAATAATTATGGAAACACCAGTGAAAAATGCTTTTCATTTTATGATGGTAAGATTGTGCTATTGCTCTTTTGGAATCCTTATCAGAGAACACTGAGAGTAAGGCATCTGAGAGGGATGAGAAACTTCCCTTTTTTCCTCCTAAACACACTCTAAAATACATTTTTATTTGCTAGGTGCAATAGTAAGATACTGAATTTACATAAAGTTATTTTGAGGTTCTTAACTCTTGATAGTTAATTTGTAGTGAATAATTGTGGAGAACAAAGTTATGCATAAAAGTCTGAAAATCTAGAAGTACAAATTCTGGCAGAGAAGGTGATGTATCAGATCTTTGATGAACTTGGCAACAGGAAAACAATAATGAATCTTCTACTGATTGGCACAGCACCAAGATGACTGTGAGGTTCAACGTTAAAAATATGGAGCCAGGACAAGTCCTCTCCCTTAGTTACACTGCCAGTAGAAGAAAATAGAAAGAAATAAGCCTTGACTTAGTGGAGCTGGGCTTAGGATCAGAGCCTGACATGAATATTGCTTCAGATGTGCCAGGAGACTCCATGACTTCCAGAGGAGAGTGCAAGGCAAGCCAGACCCTGGGGACCTCTCAGGATTTCTTGTGCCGAGCCTGGCAGCTGTGAGCCCTGAACTGTGCAACCTCACTCTTTCTAAAGATAGATTAAACTGAGGCTTATTTCCTGTCAGTTGAGGCTGGTTTTCCTTGGTATTTGGGATTATTAAAAACATTCCAACTGCGTGGGCTCCTCTTGTTGTTTTAATTTCCTTTTATTTTCTTTTGTTCCTGAAACCAGTACTTTGAAGTGTTTGTTTTAATCTCACTTATCTGAAACTCATTCTTGGATGAAATAGAGCACATTTTAGATTTAGGATTAGGTTAGAAAACATACTTTTAGAAAATTTCTATGTTAGTCACAGTACTGATTTCACTGCCTAAATGCTTGTCAGTGCAGCTTACAAGGGCAGGTGTCTCTCTCTAGAGTTAACTTGGGTTTGATTTGACTTGGGTACAGACTTCTTTCCTGCCAGGACTTTACACTAGTCTTCACAACAGTGAAGACCAGATCACTGAACATTCAGTGCCTGCCCAGCCAAAAGCACATGGCAGATAGGTGCTTGAAATGGAGCCTGATCATTAGTGTGTGTAAGCAAATAACCCTGGCACTTAAAGGCTGTAGTAGCTGCTGGTTAAAATTTAAAATAAAGCTGGTGGAACACTGTTGCCATTTGATTCAAACAAAACATAGAGATTTCAACCATTGCTTATCAGTTCTGTTACTTAATTGTTCATGTTCATTTTAAATAAATACATCTGTGTTTTGGATACTATAAAAACAGCTTATCATGTAAAGAATGTGGTTGTGTTCCTGCTATAATTAATAGGAGTGGAGCAGCCTCAGTTAAACTTACTAAACAGAAGCAAGAAAACTCTAATACACCCAACTTAAACCTAAGGTATATATCTAGAATGTGCTAGCAGTTCCTTGAAAATGTATATTATGGTCTCCTCCATTATGTTACTTCTTAATATCATCCTTTTGCTTTTACTTTCTCTCTTCTCTTTTGCCCTTCAGTTCAAAGTATTTCAGAGCATCAGAGGATTGTCTTGTTTCTCACTAGTAGAAATTTTATAGCTGCCTGTGCACTGCATGTGCTGTGGCTAAAGGGCACCTGCCTGTGCCTGGAGGTGCATGGGCTGCTAGGATAGCAGTGAGGGCTCTATGTAAGAGCTTGTTGCAGTAAACTGTATCTCCAAATCTCCTTCTAAGATTTTCTCTCTGGAATATTACAATGCAGAGCCAGGAAGCAAGTGGCATATGTAACCAGAATCTAGTCCTAACATTTGTTCCCTGACTCTCCAATAAGTGTAGCACACCCACTACGACCTACTACATTAGCAAGTTCAATGGCAGTCTGAAGACTCTAAGACTAAAAGATCACCTTCAAACTTAATTCAGCACAATGTCTGCACATGTGTGCATGTATGCAATCTGATCTGAAGCCAAAAGAAAACATTAACATCTTGCAACAGGTTCATAAAATGCCCAGAAATGGAATAATTTATTCCCGTTTTGATACACAAGAAAACACTAGAAAAATTAGTGATTGAGTCCACAGGGTGAATTCAAGCTGTAACATCTCAATTCTTTCTTTTAATTAGTTGTGTTTGTCTCATAACAAACCAGTAGGACTTTCAGTTACAAGAAGCGAATCTGTATTTTCTTTTGGGTAGCCTGTTTTGAAACAGTGTTACAGAAATATCTACTGATGTTTGAGAATTGCTGTCAGGTTTTCTTTTTTCCTTATTATACTGCTCCTCGAACACTGATGAATATCAGAAAGATGAATTATCTTATCTCCAATTTTGTATAACAGGTAAAGGAAATTACTTAAAATGAACCCCAGGCTGGTATACATCAGCAGACCAGCAAGTATACATCAGTGTGAGCAGCTGTTGTGGTTTAGAAATGGTATTCTCCAATTTAGTGTTCCCACTGAAACCACTCCAAGCCATGCATCACTTGTTCATTTTCCCCTGTCCCTCTCTCTCCTGTTGCAGGCTGGAGAGGGGAACTGGAGGCAGAAAAGGTAAGGATCTCAGGCTGAGATAAGAACAATTTACTGGAAACAGCAATGAGATAAGAACAGTGATAGCACCAATATGAATAACAAAAGTGTACAAGAGGGGCGAGCAATTCATATGCCAATATACTAACCTGACCAACCTGGATGGGACTCCTTTCCCCTCCCCAGAAAATGAAGGGATGTGGTATAGAATAACTTCTGGGTCCTAGCCATGCCCCTTCCTGGCTACTGCAAAAATTAACTCTGTCCTGGCCAGAACTGGGAGAGTAGTGCAGTCCACAGGCAACTGAGGGGCTATGCACCCAAACCTGTGTTTCCTGTGTGTAAACAGAATCCAAAGCATTCAGAGCCCTACAGGTTTGCCATCTGCATTAGAAAAGGTATCAAAACCGATTTTTCGTATCCCAAAGAGTGCTTTGTGGTATGAGAATTTCCTCCCATGCATTGTTTTCCTTACATGATACATGTGCATTCAATGAGTAAGCTGGGAGGACAAGAACTTTCTGAAGCATTGCCAGGTATATCTATTCTGGGCTCCTTTTTCTCTGGATGTGGTAAGTGGCCCTGCTATGAAACACTAGGAAAGGAATAAAAGAAAAAAATTAAATGTTTCCATTTGACAAGACTACTAGAGATGTATTTATACCATGGCAACAAAGAGCACGGCTTAGTCAACATCTGGAAGTTAAAATAAAAATTGCCTTGAGGCAACAGCATAACTTTTACTACTCTTGGAACTAAATGCGTAATTTAATTTTCACTTACTGAATCCTTTTGATTATCTCCTGGTTTCTCTTCATCTTCCAGTAGTCAATACTTTAAAGTAGTGTTTCTCAACTTCTTGAGTCAGCTTACTTAACTTGTTGCCTTGTACAAAATTCCAAAAGTGTTACATTTCATGGCTACATTTGAAATAGAAACATTATTCTTAACTACTTTTGCTTCTATTTATTTGTTGACTCATTTGTATATTTTCCTATATTTCTTTGTTTCAGATCAACAGGATGTGTGCAAAGGCATTAAGAATAAAAGGGCAACTTTAGGAAAATCAATCTTGCATAATTTGAGAATCTGAGAATTCCCTTTTATTTAGAATTTTCTTTTTTTTAATTTATAAACTTCTAAGAGAAAAATTTATATTATTAAATTGATTCCTTTTTGGTTTACAATATATCTGCTTTTCTGCTAGCTAATTAAGTTCTCCCTTTCTTCTATTAGAGCCTGAGGCTTCTTCAATTGAAATTTTCATTTCAGCTCTTACTCCTCTTTCTTGCCCTCCATGAATCAAGATAATTACTATTAATGATAGTATGTCTGGGGGAGGGGGAAGTAAACCCATTTCTTGGTTACAGTTTTTTATGACTGATACTAAATGAAAAATCATTAAAATACTGTTCCTGTTACAGCAGAAAGACTTTTAAATTTTTCATTTATATGATCAAGCTAAGTTTTATATGGAAATACAGCCAGAAAAATAACCAAATAAAATGGCAGCTGATGTATTTTGAAAAATACACAACACAAAGACAAGCCAGTCATCACTGCACACTAATTTGGAAAAAAAATTCTAACAAGTTTACATTTGTTGCCATTGTTGTCCAAGATAGTTACACATGACAATTCTTTGAGGTCTTCTGAATTTCTAGATATATTACTTTGTATGCCAAGGAAAAGACATAACAGATCTTCCCTAAGAGGAGACTCCATGCTAACAATAGGATGCTATAAATATGGAAAATGGGTAGTAAACATTGAAAATTCAGTCACAGCCAAATGAAATTGACATGTGTTCCAGAGAGGTGGATTTCACTCACTTTTTAGAAATAAATGTTTTTAGATTCAAAAGTGGCAATGTTGGGTTTTAATCTGACCATGCAGTTATGTGATAAATATTTACTTGCTTTTATCAGAGTACCACAAATGTTCAGAAATCAAGACAGAGCTGTGAGAATAAATAACACATTATATAAACTCAGCAGAGATGAAAAAATCAGAGATCTTCAGAGCATGTAAAATGTTTTTCAAGCTTAAATCTCACAAACATTGAAATTTAAAATGTTTTCTCTGGGAAAGGTGATCTCCATGTCAATAAAGGCAAACATTTTTTGCTCAGAATCTTGCATAAAATTAAATGGTAACTATGCAACTTTTACTTGCTGCTGAAATCCATCTTTTTCTTCCCTTTATTACACAGCGATTTTGTACTTAAGTGATGCGTGTTTCACATACAGCCTGATTGCTCAGTTTCCATACCATGGAAAGCAAATGACAGGAGGGCTGCTCTGTGACTGACTCTTTCTTCAAGATATTGATCACACTGGGCATATATTCCAGATATTTCTGGGTTGTTTTTTTTTACTCTAAATGATTAGAAAGTAACAGGGAGTTCTGCATAAGTCTATAAAGCCAGAAGCACTCCCACACTCATCAGTGTTAATTGTGTAATATGCAAGAAGTCTTACATGGATCAATAGCCCTTGGATTCCGTTATGTAACATTTCACTACAGAAAGCTAATGCAATTCTAATGCTTCTGATCCTGGTGTTGCCTGCCTGGGCATCACCTTTCTTGTGTTGGTTGTGTCATCAAAAGAGAGAACTGAGGTTGTTCTCCTACCTTACTGAAGCAGGCATAACTCCTCTTGACTTAAATAACCATACCATGATGATGGATGCTAAAATACAGTGAAATTCATTTAAATCCTATTTAAAATATTAGAACCTCAGAGTCACTATGAACTCTTATACACCATTCATTGTGGATAAATGAGAAGTACATGAGAAAGAAAAATCAACCATCCCAAATCCAAAGGCTAATCAATGGGGTTTGAGTTGACTACTGTTTTTTGGAGTAAGGATTAGTGTGTATGATAAATCCACGAAAAGGTCTGCTCAGTGTTTGAGAGGGAACAGAGAGGCAAATCAAGTGTTAGTAATTCTCAGGCAGAGAAGATATAACAAATCAAAGGTTGAAATGACATTGTTTGGATCAATGGTTTGCCCTTATCTTGAGGGTGCTGCTTTGGTCCCCTTGATCAGTGCAGTGAAGTGAGAGAGTAGAAAGGAAAGCAACCTGAAATAATCTGCTTCCACAGATGCTCACACTTGTGTGACTGCTGAGGGAGTCCACTCAACTTGCCAACGCTGTGGAAAAACAAGCCAGCAAAACTAAATGAATGTCATTGAGTCACATTGGTGGGAAGGGGCAGAAGGCTCAACCTTTTCAAACAATGAATATGGCCTATGTAGAATTTAAATAATAAAATAGACATTCCTTTTTTTTTTATGAAGATATTCAAGAGTAATAAAAACATATGAAATTTTAAAATAACACTACTTACCTTCAGTACTCTTTCCTACAAGATAGCTGAGAAAAGGTATCACCAAATTTTCATATCTATTAGATCATTTTATACCACTAGAGCAGGGTAAAAGAGATTGTAAAGCAGATGTTAATCATATTGGCACACACATTAAGGTACTGTTGGGATAATGTCAAACGCCTTCAGTGCTAATGAAATAGTGGTTTCAGCTATGGCTAATGAGAGTATTAAATTTCTTTAGTCAACACCATATTAAAAGGATGAGGACTTTCAGACATCATTGAATAAACCAATTGCTAATTAAGGAGACAGGAAAAAAGTAGTTTGAACAATTGAATGTTGGCTGAGTTGCATGCTATACATTTCTTCTAATTTGTATTTTTTGTTACTCTTTTTGACAAAATATTATTCGTTCCTCCTGGGATACTGGACTAGATGCAAGTTCTGTGTAGCAGATTTGGGTGAACAAACATTAAGCAGAGAAATATTTTTAAATTTTGGAAAAGATCATTAACTCATTTTTCCACTTTAGGAAGCCTTTCATCGAATCCTGTCTTGGTCATGTTAGAAAACTCTTATCAAACTACATATTGAGTAGGAATTTAATGGTTTCAAATTATTTTATTTAATTGGGAACTACAATATGTAGTCTTCTGGGGTTACAGAAAGAAATACTTTTTGTTGTTGTTGGTTTTGTTGTTGACTTTTGGACCTAATACAGATGTCTCAGTATCACTACAGACCAAATTCTGAGTGACTGCTCTCCTACACACACACATCTATATATATTCATGTATTTATGTATAAGTGGTTTTTCTATGTCTATCTGGACATATATATGTACAAAGATGCCAGCACTACATTCCATGAATCATGCTATTAGGTTCTAGCCAAAGGTTAACAACTATCAAACTAGTAAACTGAATGTTCGTAGAGTGGGGAAAGGACCACAGATAAGACATTGCCCTCTCTTAGGGCTCTGACAGTTTTGTCATTAAGCTGAAATATGCAGACTTATGCAATGGATGTTGCAGTGACCCAGACAAGGCCTTTTTCCCAGATTAGCCTTATAAATTTTAGTTGTCTAAAAGTTAGGTACTGATCTAAGCCAGCTTTCTAAGTGTCCTTAGTATTCAGCAGAGAGAAAGACACTTCTTGAGGGTGATTCAACTGATTTATTTTACAGAAGTGTTTATTGCGTGCATGTGTTGGTTTAGCTTTATAACTGAGTTGCTAGGGTTTAAATATGCAAATTTGTAGTAAAAATGGCAGGGAGTCATACAAATTCTCATTGTTTTTCATGGCAAATTCACATTTTCATCAAGCAATTATGATCAAGTAGAAGAAGTAATTTTTGAACAAACTATGTAGATTTCATGCATGATGGCAAGAAATGAAGAAGTCTGGTTATTCAAAGATCTCTGCTTGGAAATGTACAAATACCGGCTGCAGCACTTCTCACATCTGTGGCAGGTATAATGCTGTATCGATCTTCTGGGACAGGTGATTATGTTGGCAGTCAGCCCTGCAGTTACATATTCCACTTTACCCTGGCTGTTGAATTTTTATTAATTAATTGCCAATTTGAGGTTATTTCACCCCATGCAAACTGAAGAGAAGCTGAGATATATGTTCATATTAGTGGGGATATGGAATAAGAAAAAGTATGTGCACGCACACAAAGGAATACTTGTCACGATCACAGACACCTGACTTTCATAACAGCCCATGCTTAGAGGGTTGGAACATCTCTCCTGTGAGGAAAGGCTGAGAGAATTGGGTTTATTCAGCCTGGAAGAGAGACCTAAATGCATCTTTCCAGTACGTGAAAGGAGGCTGCAAGAAAGGAGAGGGATTATTTACAAGGGCGTCTAGTGATGGGAAAAGGGGAATGGCTTGAAAATGAAAGAGAGTAGGTTTAGATTAGACATTAGGAAGAAATCCTTTACTGGTGATGGTGAGGCACTGGAGCAGGTTGCACAGAGAAATTGTGGATGCCTCATCCCTTCAGGTGTTTAAGGCCAGGCTAGATGGGGGCCTAAGTGACCTGATTTAGTGAAAGGTGTCTCTGCTCATGGAGGGGTGGGAGGGAGGAGGATTGGAAACTAGATGATTTTTAAGGTTACTTCCAACCCAGGCCATTCTGTGATTCTATGATTCTAAAAAAGGCAAACAATAGTTCTTCAAGAAAAATAAGATGCTCTAATCCATACTTTCAACTTCACATAAGGCTGATGTTAAATGGAAGTTATCATAATCTTAACCACAGGAACAGCAACACTGTTCAAATGGAAAAACTTGTATACTGATACTAAATGGTGTGAGTTATATTCAGAGAATGAAGGAAAATAAGTAAATGAAGCATAAAATAAATATGAAGGATTAAGGACAGTACAAAGAGTGTTTGAGTGATTAAAAAACATAAGTGACTAGTAGCATTGACACATCATTAGGTAGATATAGTGGATGATTCAGTGAAGTTTATGTTCTGAATTTAGGAAAAAAACCCCCAAACTATTTCTGTTGAAGAATACCAATTAATAAATATGTGTTAATTAAACTGTCACTCAGAACAGGGTGATCAATAGAGGCAGAGGTTTCTAAAGCAGCAGCTCCAGAGAGCTTCATCCAGCAGCTATCCAGGAAGTTCCCCGAGATGACAGAGGACCAGTATTGCACCACTAGTCAACAAATAGAGTAAGATAAGGGAAAAGGCAATTAGTCCATCACCATGTCATCAATCCTGAACAAAGTGATGAAATTACTGCTGAAGGAGTTAGGAAAGATGAGGCTCAGAGGACTGAGGATGTAAAGACATGTATGTATGTGTGTAAAGACAGATTTTCAGACTCAGACCTCCCTGAGAGGTTCCCCAGTGGTAACCTTTCAAGGAAAAGAATATTTTCCATATTATTTCTATGATCAATTTAGTATTGCAAAGTTGTCGTACCTGGCAGTAGAGTTTAGGATTCCACAAAGGTCATGTAACACAAAAAATATTAAATCAAAATACCTGAAAGTGGCCACTGTTCCTTAGGCAAAATCTCAAAGCTAAATAAGTCTGTGTTGTTACCTAGACAAAACTGGAAAGGTTTAAGAAATTAACCATATTTGCAGCTCAGCATCAAAATAGTACAAAACATTTGAGCAAAAATGTAGGAATAAATATGACATAAACTCCAGTTACTCCTGGGACCTTCATTCACTTTACAGATCATATCAACTCCTCTTCAATAGCAACTTCATGAACTGATTTTGCTGACAAAAGAAACATGCTATAAGAACAGCCTCTATGTGCATTCACAGTTTTATTCTTTTCTCTGCTACCAATAGAGTCACTTCTTGATGAGATTGCAAGTTTGGTTGATAATATTCTTGATGTAGCAGACTTGTTCCTGTAAGGCATTTGACTTTGTGTTGCATGACATCTTGATTAGTTCTGCAGGGCAGTACAGTATCAACACGACACTAATTAAGTTAGGACAGATTAAATTACAAGTCACAATAGTAATTATAAATAAGATAATCATTACTGAGTGCTTGTGTTTCTTGTGATACCCTGCAGGGATCTCTGGCCTCTAATGCTTAATGATTTTATCCATGTGCTGAAACACATGATGAAGTTTTCACTTATCAGTATCAGTGATGAAGTTTTCACTTAAACTGGAAAATTAAGTATTGAATGATAGGGTGTTTGATTATGAAGGGAATATGTATTTACAACAGCTGTTTCTGCAGGTGCTGTGAAATGCAGTCTGTCAACAACTGAAACGGTTGAGGCGAAACTGTGACTATCATACTTGAAGCTCTGAAGCTCTTTTTAAGCATCGTAAATATAGCTACAAAAAAATAATAAATTGTTTTATGCTTGGTTAATGCACACTGCAGGCTGATGAATGCTGGGGCCAGCATGAAGAGGGCAGAGTGAAATCATGGCAGAGGAAAGGGTTGCTGGGTAGGGCAGGACCATGGTGACCAAAAATCACAGCATCTCCTGTGGAACTGTCTTGTCCCAGAAAGGTTGTCAAACATATATCCACAATATGAACTATATAACCTCATAATTGGATTTTATTTACTTGTGGGAATAAATGTCCTACAACCCAGTCTATTAGCGGGTAGTAGTAATGTTTTTCAAGAGATGTCTTCAGAGCCAGGCTCTGTGCACAGCATTACTGCATTTGTTCCTTTGTTTGCAGCTGTGCAGCTCTGTTGGGTGGCCTTGGCAGTGGGCAGAGAGATGTCACCTTGAATCACAGGCACACAAGGTCACAACATGCTTACATGACAACCTTCATGGGGCTTGTTTTTAAGATTGTTTTTAGGATGCAGCCTGATATAATTAATCTAAAGAAGCTTGATTATGATTCCATTTTAAAGGTAAGCTCACTTGATTTTTTTTAAAATGTTCTGTTTTCACACCTTTTCAACTCTGTTGGTTTCACTGGAGCTATTTCCTTTAAAAAGAGACTGTGTGGGATGTGGTTCTGGTTAGTTCTGTCCCTCATTGACAATGTAATATAATCTGCTAGTAGATCTACATGGCTTGCTTTTTTATGGGAAAAAAAAAACCAAAACATTTTTAGATATTCCTAATTTTTCTTTTTAAGCTGCTCCTATACAGTCTTTTGTTGTCCCTCATTTGCATCATTTCACTGGGTTTCTTGGTAAAGATTGCTGGAAAGCCCACAAGAAAATCACTCTTCCTTTTGAAGAGTGATTCTTTTAAAGAATAATGTCACAAGGCAAACTGTTGCACAAAATGTTGTACTGGCATGTCTGAAAAAGAAAGAGCTTCAGAAGGAGGTGGGAAAGATGAGGCTGAGAGGACTGAAGAGAAGAAACTTCATAAGCTGACTTTAAAGCTAAAGGAAACACAATAAATAGGCAGTCTCAATGTGCTTTCACAGTTTTGAAGATTTTATCCATTACTTTCCTGATATTTTAGCTTATCAATAGTACTATGGGGTTTGTGTGTTAAAATATTTTATCTGTTATAAATTAACAGCATCCTTATTCTATCCTGCTTTAAAGTAAAAATATTGCCCACCTCAAAGCAGAAACATTACCATACTCTTCCAGATAAATCACTTGCAAGGCATTATCAGTATAGAATTCATTTCAGACTGGATATGTACAGAATAAATCCTTCTGTGTGACTTTCAATCTGAGAATACACAATTAATTTAGCTCACAAACACATTTAAAATTAAGGCCTCTCACTGTGATATTTTAATTATAGCAGTTACTGAAGCAAAACTTTAATGTATCAGGTTGTCAACATTTCTAAGGGATAAGTAAGATTCTGTTTTCTAAGTTGCAAATATTTCTCTGTGTTGTAAAAAGTGTTTGAAAATTTATCTAATGTTAGGTGATTTCACTGAGGTATGGAAATTTTGCTGACTGCAAAATGGCAAAATATTTACACTTTCTGAATGAGAAAGGACTGAAGATAAATGGCATCTAGTTTCTTCAAAGATAAATAACTTTTATTAATAAACATCAACTTCTCTCAGCAACCAATATAGGAGATGATAATTTCTCGTTTTTATTCTTGCCAGTTGTCCTTTAGACTTGCTTTAGTAACTCCACGGTGAGTGTGGAGATAAGGAAGAATTGTTAGAATCAATATTTAATGTGTTCAAGAAGGAAAAAGTTGCACAGCACAGCAACAACTTGCCTTAGAGCAATTTTCACTACATAGTGCCTGTTTTCTGTGCTGCCTTATACAGAGATTTTATTATTATTATTATTCACAGAGAAACCACAATATGGTTACTCCATTATCTAGGTTTCAAAAGAAGTGAATTTGTCCTGTCCTCATTACTCCCCCGTGTAGGGTTCCATCCCTCCCCAAAAGGTGCCTGATGAGCATGGAGCAGATCACACTTGCTATCCTGGCATGTGTATTTATTTTCCGGCTTACTTGAACTAAGGACAAAACTTCTTGCTCACAGTTTACTCTTGAGCTGTAGACAGTGCAAGATGGCAAGTGTTCAGCCATGCTTTACAATGTTTTTCTTGTCTGGTGTGAATAATCCTCTGATACCTATTGAGCTGCTTTGAAAGAAAGTAAAAAAAGTAGATATTCTTATTCTCATAATGTTTACAGAATCCTGTGACCCTAAATCTGTACCAGAAAAAGTCTGTGATTCTTTGATATTAAAAATGAAAGAAGAGAACTTAAAATGGGAACATGCTGGTTATACAAGCAATAAACACATCCCACTGGGATTACAGATCCCCAGCTCTGCTAGTTTGGTCTTTGGCAGTGACAAAAAGAGAACTAAAGCTTTAGAATTTATTTCAAATAACAACAATTTATGATGACTATTATGTCAAAAATAATTAAATATTATTTCCAATCTCAAGTATGTGTAGTTATTAATATAAAAAGAGTGAAAAATTGTAATAATTTTTATAAAAACATTAATCAACATTACTACAGAAAGTATTAATTGATTATTTTTTCTTGTCCCTGCAACAGTAGAATTTCTCAGTGGTAACCTGGTATTTGTCTATTAGGTACTTACTTGGCTACAAATGTAACTTCTTGCATCCATGTCTCCTTCTCTACAATTATGCCTCAGGAAATAAAGATTCAACTAATAGAAAGCTGGTTTAATTCAAGTTATAGCAATGCATTAACCCTGAAAGAGAAAATGCTGAATCTGATCTTGTATTGCTTTCTTTTCTCTCTCTGTGTGCTTGCACAGATATAGCTAGATGTCCTCAAAGCTATAAAAATGGCTACACAGAAGACAGGACTCTCCTGACTATATCTAGTGGCTTCAGACAGACAGGGCAAGTTTTCCTTGATGCTGTTTATCCTCTTTATTTTTTGTCTGGCACATAATTGAAAGAATGGCTGATTTCCAAATGTTCCACAGGTAACTATAAGAATGATACTATAATTTCTTGCAGATAAATATACAATTACCTACTCTTCCTATACATTAACCATACCAATGCTTATGGATGTTTCTATGTAAGAGACATCTGGTATGTTTGTTTTGTCCCCAATGTAATTTCTTAAATTCTGCAAATAAAAAATAACACATCAAAAATGACATAGAAGAAACAAACATAATTCTGTTTTTATGACTCATCTGTAGATATAAATCTCCTGTCCCACTACTTCCCATTTCTGGCAACAACAGACCATGCTGGAGAAATCAACATCTATAATACACAACATAGCTTTGTGATAACTGCACGGTTAAGATATGTTTTTATGAATCAAGTGGATGTCCAGACTTGGTACCTAGGCTGCCTGTACTGAGTGGTAATGGGATATCTGATCATTTAAACTGCAGCCAAAGGCAACTGGAGTTTCTCTTCAGCAATTAGCTACAAAAGCAACCTTCAATGTCATCAAACCAGTAACTGGCCTGGACTTGGGAAAGGTGGTTTCCGCAAAAAGGGAAAATGGCAAATTTGAAACTTGCTTCTGGACTTTTCAGCTAACAAATTATTCATTTTGCATGCAGGAGAATAACACACTGTGCCATTACAGCTCTCCTAGTGCTTTCACGCTTCCCATTTTGAATAGCGTACTCTTAGGAGCTTGACACATGAAGGAAAAACCCATAGAAGGAATCCAAATAAAAAGGTTGGGAAGCAAATTAAAAAGTCCCAGCCACTAAACACCTTAAAACAAAATTACAGAGAACTACAGCGTGTGGCCAAGAGAAAGGCAAGGACTGTTACCCTGGCCCAGGGGTAGCTGGCAGGGAGCAGAAATAAAGGGCTGCACTCAGGCTGCCTCATTATCAAGAGCTGGGGCAATACAAGAGAATAATACCAGCTGCTAATTTTGTTCACTTCTCTTCGCTGTGGTAGGAAAAATGATGTGTATGGGGCCATGTCAGTCCTTACCATCAGCCAAATGCTCTCCCACTAATGAGGAGAAATAACTGGAGAGGTCAGCCAGGAGTCCTGTTGCAACTCTCATGGCTCACACTACTTGTCTCAAAGAGCCTCCTGCCCTTAAACTGTGGCAACCTTCCTTGCTTACCTTCCGTCCTTTACCCAGTAACACTGTTACCATCATGTAACTGTTCATCCAGAATAAACCACCTGCCATGTCCACAAGTGGTCTGTCAGGGACAGACTTTTTCCAATTCTTTTTGATCCCTCTTAAGAGAGCAAACAGAGGAGTCTCTTTCCCAGCTATTTTTCATCTCCTTTAAGACATCTTCCTGAGGGGTTCAATGGGTCTGAGCACAGACATGCATAGAGCTTTCAGCTGTTTTTCTCTGGTTCACAAAAAGTAGGTGGTCACTCTCTTCAGAAGGCTATCTGTTTCTCACATGGAGTGGATGGGAATGAACAACACCCATGTCAGGAACAGTCTAGGGGAGAATTTACTGACTTTACAGCAGCAGTAACGTCATTTGCCCTCCAAAGTTCTGACAAATAATGTTCTGCCATGTGGCATGGATGGCCTGTACGATGGATTAGTTCTTTATTTTCAGCTTGGTTGTATGCTTACTCCATACATTATCGTGACATTACTGAGCACAGATTCTTCTAACAACTGCCTTTGATTTACAGTTTCTGTAGTTTTCTGCCACATTTTTCAAGATAATTTATGCTGTAAAACCAGAACCATGTAGAGACATAAATTTCAATCCACAGTCTGTTAAAAGCTACTAATTTATTTTAGGGTAAACCTAATGTGATTTCATTGATGAAATCCGGGAAAGAAGGAATTTGAAGGGTGGAAGAGATGAAAAGACAGTTTTGCATGACAAGAAGAAAAGGAATAAATTGGATGCAGCAAACTGCTGTGAGGAAGGGCATATCTGCAAAAGTGAAATGTTTTAAATTAACATCATGCTTTGAGTCTCATTTTACATAATTTAAATCTTAGATGCAGTTGCAAAGCCTCAGGTACTAAGAAAACTTTGGTACCTTTTGCTGAACAAACCATAACTGGAGGTAACAGGCTTGTTCATTAACATCCAATCTAATGATATGGTACCACCAAAAGGGGGGAAGGAGATACTGGTGTTACCAGCCGCATTGTGGTCTTGTATTCCCTCATTTGCTCTTATTTCAATTAAAGAACTTGATGTAGCTGTGCAATGACTGGAAGTAAATTTTATACACACAAAAAAAAAGGATTTCTGTCCAGTCAGATGAATTAACTGATCAAACTTAGAAGACTATGCCATCATTTGGGAATATAGAGTCATGGCCAGGGAAAGCGTGAGATCATTGGTAGCAGCATGGGTTTAGACTGTCTGAAAAACATGTCTCTCATGTTCATACCCAGAATGTGGTACACAGAGGACATAGAAAGAAACTTAAATTTCACAGCAAGGGGAATTTTCATCTGAAAATAAATATTGCATTTATTTCCAAAGCACATGAGTGATTTGGTGTTTAGCAATGCCTTCACTGAGTCACTGACCATTACTGCATCATTCTTGTGAACTGCAGTCTGAGAGGGCTGGTTTCATTACTGAGCCTTGGAGAATAAGTCTCCTAATCCAAAATCTCACTGGGTACACCAGAAGAAGAGAAATATGTTGGAAATTAAAACTAGGGGTTTTTGCTGGAGCAGGAAACCAGTATTTCCATGAGCTTATAGGAATAGATAGCAGTGCAAGGCATAAGCCTTTGGCATATTTGTTTGTTTGTTTGTTTGTTTGTTTGTTTGTTTGTTCAAAACTTTATGCAAATAGCTAACCTTTATTTGTCTCCATGTCTGTGTTCCACATGAATAAATCTGGGTCCCTGGGACAACAAACAAATATGGGCAAATTTATCATCTTCAGTGTGTATTTTAAAAAATAGTGGTGGGAATAATAAATTCAGTAACTAAAAATACAGAATCTTATTTTCCTTTCTATATTCACCGTTGAAATGCAATAGCAAAAACGACTTTAACAATGTGACAGATTAACAGTTCCTATTCCCAGATGCATGTCTCCAAATTTTTCAAAAATTAATTACAACCTGGAACAGGATAGACTGAACATGAGGAAAACCCCAGCCAATGGCTTCATTTTTATTAAAACAAACTCATTGTGACAATTAACTCACTGTGTCTTATGCATCTCATCAATTAACTTTATGACTAATTTTTAATTTCATTCTTGTCAGTCCTTACTATTAGTTTTGTTGTGTTTTGGGCTTGGATATGCTCAGATTCAGTTTCTCTGTTCATTTCTGACTTGTTTAGACAGAGATTGAAATCTTTAGAAAATAATTTTCCTCCCTGTTCCTTTTGTGGGTTTGTCATTACTTTTTAACTTACCTTTTAGAGCTCTTTAACATTTTATGTATATTTTATTTGTACAAAATATATTTTCCTAGGGCTAATAGCATCTTGTGTTAACTTTTATTGATTTTTGTCCTTGCTTTTGGAATAACTATATATAAACTTGGTATTTAAGACCTATGAGGAGAAACTCTCCATGATAGCCCAGGAAAGGAGGAGCATTGTGCTGATATCCAGAGGTGGGAAAAGTGGTGCTGCACTCTGTGCTTTTTCAACTAGGGTGGTGTTTCTGTTGAAAGGTAGTGAGTGTGCTATATGGAGAAGTGTATGAGGAGTTAAGATGGTGTGAGGAAAGTCCAGGTAGACAGAGGTGAACGTTTGAAGCAAATAGTTGACCTAACCTAAGACAAGAGCTTACAATCTTGAGCAAATCAGGAGCATAGGACAAAACAAGGGCAAGAGAGTTTGTTTAAAATGTTTCACGTAGGCAGCAAGAAATTTTCATGGTTCTCTGTATTGCAGTTTCCTTCTAAATAGTGGAAATCAGCAGCACAAAAGAAGAGGTATCTACTTGTGAGATAGCATAGTGGTTATTGCTTAAAATAGTTTGTAGGAGTAGATGGTGGTAGCTCATTCTTCTCTGATAGATGAAAGTCTTTAGGAACTTGATCCCTTTGTTTGATTCTTGACTGTAGACATCTAAATGAGTATTTTCAAACTCTGTAAGAAGTGCATAGAAAGTACTAAAATTTCAGAGACACTGAGAAAGAGAAGGGATTTTCAGAAGACCTGGTTCCCACCACTACTGGTTATTTTTTAAGCGTTGAATTTTGAAAAGAAACAAGTCTTTAGACATTCCTTGTTTGACTTCAAAAAAAAGACCTCTCTTCTGTTAGTTTGTCTTAGGTTTACTCATCCCCAATTCCCTTTTGTGCACACTATTACTGAGTTTGAATTTGAGTAAAATAACCTCAGGAGGAATAAAGTCTCTAGAGGCCCAGGCTTTATAATAGATTGTGGAAATTATTTTAATCTCTGTCTGAGCAGTAGCTGTGTTTGGCTTGCTGTCATTCATGAAACTAGAAAAAAAGCTTGGCTTTTGTCTCCATCGTTGTCAGCTTGTTTCTGCCAGAGGACTCAAAAGTTTGAAATTATAAACAGAGTTCAGGGAAGTGAGCTGAAAATGTCTCGAGAGTGTGCAACTAGTTATAAATACCATACTTACCACCTGTGGCATTTATATGAGATGTGAGTTTTTTGACTCAGAGATCTACCAGCAGCAGCTTTGTAAAATCAACTCATCTGTGTTTTGATCCAACTGTGGATTATCTGTCATTTTAGGAGAGATACTGGAATTGAATTTTTTTGACTCGCCATCATAATTTACTGGCTAAGAAAGATCCAAATTCAATGTTTGTTCTGACATTGCATAACCTTGTTGACAAAATCTATAAATGGAGGTTCAGGAAAGTCAAACAACCACCAGTTATATCCCCTGTGTTTTTTACCAGACTCAGTAAGAGGAGCCTCAGAGAATGAGCAACAGCAACCACCACCATGAGAACCACTTCAAGTTTCTCTGGATTGTCACAGGATGTTGAAGACAACAGTGAACCATGAAGGCATTTTGAGACTTCAGTTCAATGTCAGCTGTATCCAGCCAGCAGAAGTGCTCTTACCGCAGTTAATCGTTGTGAGGTGCCTGACAACCGACTGCATGTGAAATTATTATGGAGAGAAGCCTTTCTTTGCTAAAGAGTGGAGAGCATCCAAAGGCAAGGTTAGCCTGCCAAAGGTATTTCCCTGTGATGCTGCTGCAGCTGCCAGTGCAAAGACATGGAGGTGACAGCAGCAGATGCAGCAGCACCACCATTGCACTGCTAGCCCTGTACAGCTTCCTTCTTGGGGAATACTCAACACTAAAAGAACAACTGGTAATCTATGGAGCCCAGATGGATCAATGGACACCTGCTGTGGCTGCTGTGGAGCCAGCTGCTATAACTGTGACAAGTGCTGCTGTGTATGTGTGTTAGAGGTATAATTCTTTTCTTTCCCCTTGCATTGGCACATTTGCAGATAGCAAAGTGCAAGGCTATGTTTGAAAATCACATTCCCACAGTGACTGCTGCTACACTGATGATGTGGTCCCAGAGCAATCAACTGGATTAGTGATCTGCATATTTTTATTTCCCAAGAAATGCTCAGCACACTGCAAGCTGAGTAGTGAAATGATGGTCCTTTTCCCTCAACAGTTTATATTGACTTTGGACTGCTTAAGGGCTGTAAATTCCTGCTGAGGGTAACATCTATTCAGGAGTTTTCAAGGCTCTCAGGCATTGCCATAAGTCACACATGCCTGTCTCTCTTGACTAGCCAACTGGACTTTCCTCTGCTCTTACAGTGTTTCCTCCTACCCTGATTACTGCTACTGTCAAATTCAATCAGTTGTCCTAAGTAAGGGGGATTCTTTGTCCCTATATTCATCTGCAACTTGGCTAAAATATTTGTTCTCAAGCATGTATTAATAAAGGGAATTATCCATATCATGGAGGATATAAAGATTATGATGCAGTGCTTTGCTAATGCCTGAAGTCTTAATATAATTAGAGTAATACCCAGAACAAGAATCCCAATTTTTGGTATAGTGGGCACACTAAGTAGGGTCACTTCTATTACATGTTTTGGTGGTTCTTTATTACCTTTCAATAGCTACAACTAATTCATTGGATCCTACTGCTTGTTTTAGCAATAAAAATTATGAAAATGAGAAGTTTATTTGTCCTTCATGTTCCTGGACATTTTTACTCCCAGATGACAGCAACTAACCACTAACAATGTAGTTATATGGATATTTCACAGAAGCACCTGCTACAGACTCAAATGCCAAATTTTGTTACCATACCAGCTGATTAAGCAATTGCAGGCTGTTTATCAGATAGCTGGAGGATGACAGAGCTAAACTGTCAGCCACTCAACCATCAGCAATGATCCTGAATATAGCCTATCATGCTGCTCAATGGCTATAAAATCTGGAAATTTCCCCCTGTTATCAATTTTACATACACAATATAATCACCTTCATTGTCCATAAAAAAAAATCCAAAGTTAATTTCCTGGAACCAGGAAATAAAAATTTGGGTGAGGTCCTGATTTACCTTAGATCTTTGGTGTTTGGCTCTATAAATCTAAATTGAGTCAGACTGGTCTCTGAGTTTCCTATCCAGGGTCTTATCCAGTCCCACAGGTCAGCATTCAGACCTTTTAGGAGTTCCTCCTGTGGTAGCAAATATATAATTATGTGTTAACAAGAGAAAGCTACAACTAAAATATTTTTCTTTCACTCCCCTCATGGTTTCCAGGCTCAAAGGAAGCAATGGAAAACACCCAAAATTCTGAATCACTTTGGATACAGTTTTCTGTCCATGTGTTACTATTTACACTTTCTCCTCTGTGGCTTGCTGCATCTGCAATGCTGCATCACACCCTGACGTGCTGCATCATGCCTGAAGTGACTGTCTGTGCAATGTGATTGATCTAACAACAGTTGTTTTACCAGGAAAACAACCATGACATATTAAGGGATCTCATTAGGGTTGTTTTTATATACTGAGCGTGTCTGCTTGCGTTTGTTGTAGTTGTGATTGCTTCCTCCCCTCTCAAAATGATGCTTATTTTTCATTCTTTTCTGTCAGACAGGTATTCCAGCTCCCTTCCCTATGCAGCTCCAACACTTAAACCAATGCCCATATGGCCACCCGGCACTCTTAGGTGGCAGCATTCTCGTCTCACCTTTCCAATTATGAAATATCTCCATTCCACCTTTGCTTAACAATATTATCTCTACAATCATTTAGTCAACTAGCCCTACTTACCAAAGGCATTTAAACAGCAGTAATACAGGCATGGTATGCTTGTCATTTGAAATATTAGATACTAATGCTCTTTAATACAAATACATTTATTTTTCTTCTGCACAGAACTCTAAAGTTACACAACAGGTTAAAATTACCTGGTTTGTATTTCAAAAAGAACCAATGTCTACATGGAATGGCAAATTATGGCTGATGGTTCATTACTAAATTGACTATCTGATATATATTTGTTTTTCCAAAATCTTCTGACTGTAATGCTATCCTGATGCTTTCGGGTGTCATAGACATTCACTTAAATAACTGGAACCCCACTAACCCAAAAAGAATAGCCTGATGGCTAAAAAATACATTGAAAATGCCTAGAACCTTTTCAATATCTTTGAATCTTGAGGTACATCTTTTTCACTTGTACCTCAGAAAAATTTGGCTAAAACATGTTGAGAATCATTACTTTGTAGCAGGTAAGTAAGGCATGCAAAATGCGTAGGAATTATAGATCCCTGCATTTTGCAGTGCTTCCTCATGTTTAAAGAACACAACAGGAGGAAGGGGAGGGAGGAGACTTCTAGAAGAGAGAAAAGATTTTAACAGAAGCAAACATGCTTCATATGTTTTTAATAATTCATTTTGTTCTCTGAAAATCCATTGTCCAGCCAATAACCACTGAACTAAAGCAAGCTGCCCCTTTTCCCAAACAGCATTTCTGCTTTAGGCCTAAAAAATAAGATAGCAATTACTTGCAGATTTGTTATAAAGCAAGAAGAGAAGGCGTGACTGGGTACACTTTAGCAGTGCTTAGGGCTTTTTCTCTAACTGAGGGATGATAATGGCATGTGAAGTGCAGCAAGAGCATTCCAAAAGGCCTGTGTCACACAGGTGATGCTGAAATTACCCTGCACTGACTACTGCTGAGGCCACACCTCAAATCCTGTGTTCAGTTTTGGGCCCCTCACTACAAGCAAGTCACTGAGGTGCCGGAGTGTGTCCAGAGGAGGGCAACAAAGCTGATGAAGGGTGTGGAGCACAAGTCTTGTGATGAGAGGCT
Source organism: Pithys albifrons albifrons (assembly GCF_047495875.1). NCBI lineage: Eukaryota > Metazoa > Chordata > Aves > Passeriformes > Thamnophilidae > Pithys > Pithys albifrons. Next base: position 90,585,261 of record NC_092461.1, read on the forward strand.
GAGAGAGCTGGTACTTAAGGACATGGTTTAGTGATGAACATGTCAGTGCTGGGTTAATGGTTGGATCAGATGATCTTAGAGATCTTTTCCAACCTAAATGATTCTATAATTATATTTTTTCTGCAAGGTGTATGCAGAGCTTCTAGCACTCCTGAAAGCCTCTGAGTTCATCTTGACAATAGAGTTGAGGGAGGTGAACGTAACCTCAGGAAAGCTTCAATGAGTGACTGTACTCCAATCGACAAAAAGTGTGTCTCATTGCAGTGGTTATTACGAGTCATCCAGTGATGACACACAGGAAATGATTTACAGCCTTCACTCTGTTATCTCACAGGGTAGGCTTTGAAGCAGAACTAGAAGCATATTTGTTGTTTGATGTGAAAACACTATCTGTTTTCCAATGGAGAAAACAGACTGTCACGCAGGAACCATGCTGCAGCTCTGCCTTCAGCACTGACTCACTAACCACTACCATCGGCCCTCACGCTGCTCCTGCTTCACTACTGCTTCTTGTCAGTATGACATGCACTCCATTAGCACCATGGCTACAGATTAATTTACTGAGAAAAATTGCTTTAAAATACTGCCTCCACTCTGATGCGTGCACCAGAGCCTTCTACACCTTCACTTGTAGCTGGGTTATTGTGACAATATGTCTCAGAGAATAAGATCCTTTACAGTTCCATATGCTATACCCCACAAATGGGTCTTGTTCTAAGAGGTTGCACAGTGGTGCTTTCACAACACCTGTGATCTCAGCCTGGTCAGGTCAAGTTAGCCCTGGAGAGGGAGTTCCCAAAGAATGTGCTGGGACATTTCTGAAGTACAAGCCTGTACTGGGATGGCAGGGCAAGGTTTAGGTAGCATGAGAGTTACAGGAATGGCTTCTACAAGAAACTGCTAGAAGCTTCTCCAAGTCCAACAGAGCCAATGCCAGTCAACACCAAGGCAGAGCCACTGCTGTCTAAGACTGAGTGGTGGCACCTTTGGGATAACACATTTAAGAAGGGGAAAATGGTTGCTTCCAAACCACTGCAACCAGAGAGAGAAATGAGAACATGTGAGAGAAACAGCTCTACAGACACCAAGGTCAGTGATGAAGGAGGCGCAGGAGATGCTCCAGGTGCTGGAGCAGAGATTCCTGTGGAGCCCATGGTGAAGACCATGGTGAGGCAGGCTGTCCCTCTGATGCCAGCAGAGCACCCCAGGTGGAGGAAGTGGATGCCTGAAGGAGGCTGTGACCTCATGGTATGATCTGGTTATTAAAATTATTACAGGTGTCTCTGTCTAAATAAAGGTGCAAATGAGACCATATACCAAAGCCAATGGTATGAATTTCATTTAACAGTAAATGTGAGGCACAGACTGAGAGAGAGAGAAATCAGGAAAAGGGTGGAGGGAAGAAAGAGACTGACAGAGAGAGATTAAATAGAAAATGTATCACCACTCTGTGGAACCCATGGGCATTCCATGGGTTTTCTTCTTCTGGTCTTGGTTGTGAGGGTCCCCCCATGGATTAATATAAGTGCAGGAGATGCCAGGCATGTCCTTTGCAGGGAAAGCTTTGCAGTCTTTTGCAATAGCCTCTGGATTTGTTGCCTTACTTGGATCACGTGCAGTCCTCTGGTGGTAGAAGGCATCAGGAATGGGTCTGAGGGGTGCTTTGGGCGTTTTTGATGATTTATGACCCCTTCTCAGCTGCCTCTCACAAGAATGTCTCATGTGCGTATGGTCCTGCTGGACAGTGGGAGGGGCGAGGTTTACTCCTGTTTGGTGTGAAAAGATTTCACCATCACACACTCAAAGCCCTTCTCCTCTGCCACCTGTTGATCCCAGTTAGGGCTGACTCCTAACACAGATGCATTCTTCTTCCTTGAGCCTTCTCCTCAGACCTGAAATAATTGCACTGTAAGCTTACCTCAAGTTTTGTCACAGTCCACATTCCAGTAAGAAGCATATTAGGGAGAGGGGGCGCTTCGGTGGTTCCAGACAGGTTTCTTTGCAGTTTGACAGAATGACTTTCTATGATTTTGACAATGTTTAAAACATTAACAACATTTCAGTCTATCACACTCTGTGTGTGAAGTAAGATAACACAGAGGTACCCCCAAAATGTCAGGCAGTGGGAGGATTGCAGGAAAATTTATTTCCAAAGCTGAGAACAATAGACTTACAAGAATAGTACTCCTAATGGCTGCAAGCACAGGGCCTGAGAAAGACACTGTTCTTCTCAGGGCTTTTATAATTTCTGGCCCCCTCTCTGAGGAGGCCCTTCATCATGTCTGTAGATTTACCTTTTTCTCATGTCAAGGACCGTTTCCCTGGAATGCAGGAGGAGAAAACACCTAAAACTGTCTCTGGGGAAAGATGCCTCTCCTAGACAAGAAAGCTTTCTTAAGCAAAACAAACTCTGATCTCCTCACCATAATTCTCCCAGAAGGTCATCTACTCTTACACCATGGGAAGCCCATGCTGTAGCAGTGTCCTGGCAGGACCTGTGGCTCCATGGAGAGAGAAGCCCACACTGTAGCAGGTTTTCTGGCAGGACTTGTGACCCCACAAGGCACCCAGGCTGGAGCAGCCTGCTCCTGAAGGGCTTTGTCCTGTGGAAAGGGACATATACTGGAGGAGCTGGTGAAGAACTGCAGCCCATGGAGAGCTTGGTGGAGCACTGTCTCCAATGGGAGGTACCCCAAGCTGGAGCAAAGGAAGACTGTGAGAAGTCCCATCCCTGAGGAAGAAAGGGGGGCAGAGACGAGGTGTGATGAATTGACCACAGCCCCCATTCCCTGTTCCCCTATGCCACTGACAGGAAGGAGGGATAGAACTCAGGAGTGGTTGCCAATGGAAAGAAGGGAGGTGTAGGATGAAGGGGTTTTAAGATTTGGTTTTGTTTGTCATTATGTTACTCTGATTTGATTGGTAATATATAAAACTAATTTGTCCAAATCGAGGCTGTTTTGCCTGTGACAGTAACTGGTGAGTGATCTCTCCCTGTCCTTATCTCGACCCATGAGCCTTTGATTGTATTTTTCCCCATTTGTCTGCCTGAGGAGGGGAGTGGTAGAGTGTCTTTGATGAGAACCTGGAGTCCAGCCAGGATCAACCCCTCCTAGCGTTGATTGCCAGGAAAGATGGGGAAGGATGCTCCTTCTAGCTACAAGTTACGTCAGCTGTTTAATCAGCTACTCCTTATTTAGGTTCATCTTTTGAAGCAGTCACATGAAACTGGGCAAAATCATTTCTGAAATTACTGTACAGTAAAAATAGCAAGATATATTTTAACATTCCTTCTTCCAACATTGCAATTATCATTTTGTTACAACATTATGATAACGTTATCCTAACAGTTTGTTACTATGCTTAGAGTCTATCTGGATATGTGGAGAATGGAGCAAATGAGCCATTCCTTCATCAGAATGAAAAAATCAAAATTGCAGTTTTTAATCCACAATACATCTAATCACTTGTTCATGGGTTTTACCTAACGAATCACAGACTATATCTTTTTATTTTGACAAAAATTACACTTAAACCTTTATTGTAATGTCATCAAGACTACTATTGTCATCAAATAGTAACTTTGAAGGTGCCTTAAATACGTATAAGGATCTTTGGTGTTGAAATAGATTCATTACCTGGTTTGCATCAGTCTCAAACCTAACAAGAATACCTAGTAATGTGATGTTGCTGTTATGCATTATCATGAGTCATATAACCTTTCTTTGCATGTATATTATTTATATATGTAATACATTGATAAGGACTTTCCCAACTCTTACATCCAAGACTCCAAACAATTCTTAAATCCGTTGTTACAAACCATAAAGCTAATCCTCTCAAATCCTATTTCCAGATGCATTGTGACAAAAGGCTTTGAAAACAACAAATATCACAGTACTGACATCTGCATTGTTTTAACTTTCATGTTCTCTGCACTTTACTAGTTGATATTAGACAACTTCAGGAAGTAGAAAAGCCACAGCTTCTTTCCCAATCATATGTTAATAAAATTTCTGGCTGCCATTTAAATCCATTCCCATGCTTATCTTCATGCCCCAGTGTAATCAGTCTCTATGCAGGCTGAAGCAGGGTTAGTCAACATGCTGCTGGCTGCTGTTATGGCATGGTTAGATATTCAGGCTGGAGGACATATTGTAGCAGCAGGCAGTAAGCATCTGCTTGCATCTGTAGAGTCTTTTTATGAAATAGATTCTAAGCAAAAAGCATATTAACATCTATTTTAAACAGTGGTCTTTTCTATTAAAATAAACGTTAGGAGGAATCTCCCCTTCTCTTCCTCCCTCTCCCTCCCCTTCCCTCCCTCTCCCTCCCCTTCTTTCACTCTTTCTCCTTCTTTCTCTCCCTACACATGCATATGGTGAACTGCAAAATGCAGATGGAGGAGGGACATAAGTTTTAAACAAATATTGTCAGAGGCTAAAGACAGCACACTTTGTGCTGCAAGAGAAACAGAGAAGACTGTAGTCCTTCTTCATGATGGGAAGACCCACCTATCTTGGTGCAGTATGTTTTTTAAACTGTAGTTCAGTGGGAAGATTCAGTGTCTTCTTTATAGTTTTTCAAATGGAAGACTGAAACTGAAATTAAAATTCCTCAGTGAAAAAAAATTAAAATGGAACAGATATGGCAGCTGAAAGTAGCTGCTGTGAAGTGTACTTGGAAGAAAAGGTGATTTCTCATCTGACTTTCACAATCTGAATCCACAAAATTGAGCAATCAGAGGATTGAGTTTCAGAGCATTTGCTAATGGACCATGATGTGTCCATCACAAAACACAACCCTGTACACACATGAGCAGAAACATTTTTTTTTTTACTGAAATGGAAGATCAGATTCACAGAGTTATGGCACTGAAAAATGTGCAGCTACACAATCTAATGCTATTAACCAGAGAATCCCTAGTCTGCACAGAGGGTCAGACAGTAATGAAAGGGAGAAGTCAAGGTCAGATTAAACCAAATGAACAGTACCAGAAGACCAGAAAGGATGGTTTGTTTGATGAGTTCTCCAAAGTATGGCAGCACTCTGGAAAGACTCCTAGAAAAGTAATGATCTACTGAGCAGGAATGAGAAATCCAGCAAGAGTTTATGTGAACAGGGGGAGTGCATTATTGCTCCTTTGCTGCACTGAAAGTTTCCTGAGGAGCTCCCACAAAATTTTGACTCATAAAACCAGATAATTGCAAATGAGAAAATATTACTAGTGAGATCTGGGATTAACATCCGAAAATGAGAAAAAAATCTGTAACTATTTTATATGCAGAGGGGAAATATATTTTGAACTCTTTCTCATGGAGTGTGTGCTTACAAAACTACCTAACATGATCAAATGTTCACGTTTGCCCTGTGCAATATCATACAGTCCTAGGAATCACAAAAAAAAATGATAACTTTACTACTACTAAAAACATCACACTAAAAAGAATTAGTTCCTAGTAAGTCTTAATAATTTGAAATCCACCAGAGACAAAAAAGAGCAGTGTCAGATTTGGGGTTTTGATAACATTTCTTTTGTAGTTTTATTCATATTGTAAAAATCTATTTGCAAATGCCACTGTATTGTAATATATCATAATAAAGCATAAACAAAATTGGTACTTAGAGAGCACATATCATATTCCATTTATTTAGATTCAGAAAAATTCAATGTAATGTGGTATGTACTTTTTCAAGATATAGTGTATCATAAAATTCTCTCACATTTGCTCTTGGCAATATATGTTGAAGTTGCTTATCAAAGCCATGGGTTATTTACATATAGAATATTATTTGGGATTTTCAAGAGACATTGATCTTTCCTGGTACTCTGGGGTTTAAATAATTAGTTAATGCTGCCCTCTGCAGTTATTCTGGATTCAAAACTGCCTTCTACTACTCTTACAGCATTGGTAATAATAATTATTATAATGCTGTGAGGATACAGGAAAAGCATTCTTTAAATTAAATTATTGTAGGTTGGGGAAAAAACTCCAAACCTTAGATGGTGTCTGAGGATGGGACACAAGTTGTTCTTCCAGTCTAAAACAGAAGAAGGAAACATTTTTTTCATGCTGAGAGAAAGGCTGATATGCTGAAAGCTCCTCCATTTCTTCCAACTTCTATGACTAAAATTAATTGAAGATATCACTACGCCCTATGAACTTTATCCACCTGAGTAATTGAGAGCAAAGACAAATGGTGTATTGGGTAAATGTGCCAGGATATCCAGCTCTGCTGTGTAGATTTCTGAGAGACCTCTGAGACGGACTAAATGTCTAAAATCATAGAATCATTGAATATCCTGATATAGGAAGGGACTCACAAGTCTCACTGAGTCCAGCTGCTGATCCTGCACAGGACAATCCCAAGAATCACACCATGAGCTTCTCTCCTTAATGTGAAAGCTAGAAGTGGAGCACATACCATATCCACATGATCATTTACCCTCATTGCACAGACACACATCTTCTTACCTACAGCTGGACACAGGACAAATGCTTCTAGGTTTATCTAATTTCTGTTTTGTCTTACCTGCCAGTCTCCTCTAACTTCAGGGCCATGGACTTCACCTACAGAATAAGAAAGCCAGTTGTAGGACATAAGTTCAAATCCTGCTTGCTGCTAGCAAAAAGCCTTTGGCATGTTTGCTGTCCAGTCTGCATCATGTAATTTGACTGTTTTCAATGAGGAGTCCTCATCCCTTGCTTTCCTACTTTCTCACAACATTTAATTTTAATATTTGACCTAGATTGTTACTAATTCACAGTCATGGCAGTGTTTAAAGATCTAGTGAAAGTTTATTACTTTGCAAAATGCACCTGTTAGCTTGGAGCAGTTGGCAGTTTCCACTTGTTGGGTAGGAAGCACTGCAAGGATAAAGACTGACTGAGACATGGAAGACTGAACAGTCTTCTTCTTAAAAAAAAGATTAAAACTAGGGGTAAACCACAAGCTTTAAGATAATTTTACAAAAGAGATGCACACTTTACAACGTGGAGGAAAAAATAGAAAAGGACAGGCATGTTGATGTTAATGTCATCACAGAAGCAGCTATTGCTCCTCATTTCTATCATTAAGATCTGCAGCCTTCTAGAATATGGATTTATAACCATACCTCTGCTGATAGAAATTAAATCTTACACAGTATTTGAAGGAAAAATCATATTTTCAGCTGGTCTACTAAGACATGTTGCTACAAAAAATTTCTGGACACCTCATTGCCTATGATTGAAGTGACTGCTTTTTGAGTCTCCTTTATTTTCCAGGCCAGATTTCCTGCACTTCTCAAATGCAGCCAAACTAAATCTCCTTTTAGCTCCTTGCTATTACCATTTTCTTTCCATCTTGCTTTTCCTAACTCATTACAATGACTGGGAACAATGAATTCAAATATCATTTCATTACATTTCTGTTTCCAGAACCCAGGTTTATATTTTGTTATTCATGATGCATTAAAATCCTGTTAATAATTTACTTCCACTATTCCAAAGACTGGAGCTATATAGGAACATGCAAAAGAAAACATTAAAAATGGTAAATGCAGACATTGTTCAAAACAGCATGGAGCTATTAAGCCAAATTCTACTGTGATTAACACTGATAAATCCCTAATAATTCTACTGAAATTCCACTATTTACATCCTCATGTCCTGGTTACTGAAAGGCAAATGTAATTCTATTGGTTTTAAAACACAATGGGAACTTTGCCATTGAATGAGCGCAGGATTTTACCCAATTTCCATTTTATTTCCAACATAATAGGTAGGCTCAACTTCTGGTATCAGACTCACTTGATTTATACCTTAATGAATCCAGTAATTAATTTTAATATTCATTTTACTCTTTATCTTTCTTAGAAACAAATGCAAACAATATTATGATGAAGCATTTGATAAAAATTTCATGAAACCCCCAGTGAATCACAGAATATTTAAGACAAAAGTAATCTAGACTATGTTACATCATTCCAATGCACTGCAGCAATGATATATCTTTCCAGTAAAGGATTTGCATCCTTCTTTTTTAAGATGTGACTTTTCTCGTCCAGCTAGTTGGAACACTTTCTATTTGATACCATGTTCATCCCATGATTACTAAAGTCTATTACATTAAGGGCAATATTGCTAACTAAGTTAAACAGAATCATTACAATTTCTAAAATCAATATTAGTGAAATTAAAAAAATGTAACAACATGATTCAATAACTTTTGAATTATTTGTAAGGTACAATACCCAAAAATACTCTGCAAACTTAATTGATATGAAATATATCCATTCTCCCAATGAGACTACAAAAGAATGCTTCTTTTGTGCACTGTCTTATTAAAATGTCCAGAACACTAAATCATATCCTGCCTCTTCCAAAAACTGATTCTCAGATTTCTGTGCAGTTTATGGCTTCAGGACATCTCTAGACCATTTCTGTGATCTTTTTTTCATTACTCTGGTTTTATTTCTAAGCTGTGAGAATGAAATACTGGTATACCTGTAGCACATCTCATTCTTAAAGTAAAGACTAGGGTCATCATTTGCTTTACACAATCCTGAATGCAGGCCCACTAGGGAACACTTAAGAACACATCTGTTCTGTGTAAAGTCTCTTGAAATTAAGTCCTTTTTCTACACAGCAGAAATAATGTAAAACAGTGGTTAAATGAATTTGTCATAAACTTTTTCTAAATTAGCTACATTCACATCTATAATGCCATACTGGATAATAAGTTTTAACAGTGAATATTTGGTATCCAAATAATATATTGGCCTGTTATGCAAAAGTACATCATATGGAGAGAACTGCCTATTATGAAGCAGATGCAAATTTACAGATATATAACATACCAGGTACCTGCTTTTTTTTTTTTAATCCATGTATTATTATGGATGTATCTGTTAATGGTGCAGGTTTAAAACAGACAAATTAAAGAGTCTTTATTTGGATGTGCAATGAATCACAGGTTCTTGGGAGGTTATATCCTTCTCAATAAAATGCAGTAGAATCGAGAGAGATGTTACTAGGCATAATTTAAGACTATATGATGAATAGCTGCTATTCAATTTTTTTGAGTGACTATCACTTAGAAAATCAAACAAAAAAGAGGCCACACAGCAGTACATGCGTAAAAATGCTTAAGTAGAAAAGTCCCACAGATGCTTTGTCAACATCATGAAAGCCAACAGACCCCTGAATTCAAGTAACGGTACATGCATTAGTCTAGACTAGGCAGAAATCTCACATCTGAGGAAAAGTAATCTTTGAAAGAAAAACTTCTGATCTGAAAGCAAAGTATACAACATTGCTAAGATGTCTCCTGCCTCTCCTTGGCCTCTTACTTTTCAAGTACATTTCTTTCTTTGTCCAGAAAGCTCTTACCACAGGCAGAAATGCCTGCTCAATGAATATTATTTGACCTGTGTCATAACCCTCCAAACCCACTGATTCACATCCTACTTTGTTGCTTTTAAATGTGGATGTCAACTTCAGTTTACATCCTGAATCAAAATAAAACTGATTTCTGTTGCACAAAGTATCCCCTAATACTGACAATCTTTTCAAGATATTAAAATCTACAGACCTACAATGATAAACTTTTACCAAGCCTGAGGACACAGGAGCTTTTTGTGAGTAATAATAAATTATTATTCACTAAAGGCAGAGCTTAAGCCTTGCCTTCCACTTTTGAGGGAAGCTGCAACCACTGAGCTGGGACTGGAACTCAGAAGAGGACTTGGAGTCTGAGCTCTGCCCAGAGTCTCAGCCATCACCTGTCTTTTTCAGGTACATGCCACCAAGCTTCAAACTCCCTGGATAGCTACTGGATGCGTGTGGAATCAGCCTTGTGGGCATTGGCCACAGAATTGGAGGGCCCAGAAGGGGTGGTTCACTGCTTGAACTGAGGTTTGACATGTTTGAGATGTGTTTGATGTGTGGTGCATGGTGGAAGAACTGGACTTGAAGCACACACCTAACTCAGCTTGAGCTAACTCAGGAGCTGATGTGCAGAGATGCTGAAGGCACCTGTGTGAGAGACTGAAATGTTGAGGGGTAATGACTCAAACCATCAGGCATTTTCAAAAGCAGCAGGGTGCTTTGCTGGGGCCGGGTTGGCCAGGTTTGCACTCTGCAACAAGAGGGGAGAAGGAGAGGTTTTGGTTGTGTGGTGGTGAAGCCTCTAGTCTGCGTAAGAACAGCCCATGTGCAGAGGAGGTGAGTCCCCAGCACCAGAGGATGATCACAACAAATGCACTTTTGTTCAGCAACAAGGCAGTTTTGAGCCAGGTCAGGGAAAAGGCCAATAATAAGCAAATCCTGCAAGGTGGGATAATGCTTTTTCTCCTGCCTATGTACTCCTTTACACAACTGGCTCTGGTGAGAAACTATCCCCAAGGAAGATATTGGGACATTCACATGTAGGCTTGAGGCTATTCATTCCTTCTGATGGGACATAACTGGCTCAGGTATACTGATGTAGATGTAAGAAGCATCTTGCATGTCTTAGAAGGTGTCATAAACTATCAAAGACCCTCAAAAATGCCCCCAGATTAATTTCTGGGCCTTCCACCAGAGGACTGCACGTGATCCACAGTACCACATCAGACAGAGTAAACCTCCCTCCCAGAGGAGGTACCTTGGTCTTTCTGTGAGAAGTTGCCAGAAGCTTCCCTTCTATCCAGAAAAGCCAATGACAGCCAGCTCCAGGGCAGAGCCCTCGCTGGCCACAGCTGAGCCATTCAGGAATGATAGCAATGCCTCTGGGATAATATATTTAAAAAGCTAGAAAAATCCAGTCTCTTTAACTGATTAGCATCCTATTTTATTCTCATACCCTCTCCCCTTGACAAAGTCTAGCTTTTAGTGTATTAAATATAAATTGCTAGGTGCACAAAACACTACTCAGATTTTGCAACCATGTCCCAGTCTTTTATCATCTTTTCATACAGTTGATCTATTTTGCTTTAGTTTGTCTTCAGAACTGAAAATAGAAACAGCTGTTGGATTGTGTCATAGAATTGCATTTTTTGTATTTTGTTCTTTTAACATTCAGGAGTAATTATGACAATGGAACATAATACTACCTTAAGTATCTTCTATTTTTGCCATTTGATAATAAACTTCAGCTATCATTTTCCTTTTACTTAAGCTTATACCAGGTATTTGGGCCACTTTCTAGCCAGCAACTTACAATCTATTATAATTTAGTCATTCTATGTCACTCATGGTGATGTCAAAATGATTTAAGTGTCTTAAATTATAGAATAGAATCATAGAATAGTTTGGGTTTGACTAGGTCATCTAGTCCAATGACAGTTCTGACAGTATGTCCGAAATGTGCCAGTAAATGTACACTGAGCACGCTATGAGCATCATCCATATGTTTAGGCTACCCATAAATATATCTCTAGGAGACAGCTGTTTCCCTGTTTTCTATGATGAATAATGAAATTTTAAACAAAGAAGTCATTGATGCTGGTGTAAAAATTCACACCAAAGATATAGAAAAGAAGTACATGCTTTAGACACTTTGAATTACACCTCAGTGGTGACACAAAACTTACAATGCCTTTCTGCCAATCCACCATGCCATCACAACACCAAGGCATGTGGAAGCAGAATTCTGGGAAACAGTCACAAGATCAAAAGTGCCAAGAGTTTTAAGGCCTAGACCTCCATTTGTGGAGTGCAAATACTCTTGCTTCAGAAACATCCTTCATCTGCACTCCTCCTTCCAGGCAGAAGACAGAAGAATATTTAAATTACGCTTGGTGATTGTTTAATTTCTATTTGTTCTGCAAAACTACTATTTCGTGAAGTATTTCTGTGTGGTTGCAGTCTCCAGTAAATCTGCTCTCTGGTGTTTGAAAGCTGCATGTGTATTTAGGAACAGCAATCAGTCGTGAATTTGCACTTGGTAAAGGGATTACAATAATGGAATTTAAAAGAATTCTAATCTGGTCTGACATGCAGTTACAGCAATAATCTTCAATTGCTCTGAAATGAAAAGTGGATGTGGGATGCTGAAGAGGGTTTAACCAGTACAAGATGCTGTTCTGAAGTTGGCTGTCCTGTTGGAGAGCAATATATGGCTTCAAATGCAATGGCACATAACAAAGCACGCAAGAGCCAAACACATTACAAGATTTGGATGTAATCCTTGATAGGAGAGTCTACTTGTCACAACATAGAGACAGGAAGAGATAATACAGTGCTACAGACTGCCTAGAATAAGGGTTTGATATATCCTGACTCTTCGACTGATTTCCAAAACTGGAACATTTCTTTAAAACTGTCATAAAGGTAGTCAATATGTGGATGGCATTTTCATTCTGATTTGGGAACTGCGAATTGCTGCTGGATGTAATTGATCATAAAATATTGTAAAGTTGCATGATGTATGATGTAGCCATTTAGCCATTGAGCTTTTATGATAAATTCTGAATTTATTTTTATTAAAAAACTTTTTTGGATGATATGATGTTTGTGCCTAATGTTCATTAGTAATGATCAAGCAAGACTTGAAACATTAGGTATCTTGCCAGAAATTCTCAGGCTTCAAAGTCCATGAGGATTTAGCAGGTTTTATCTTCCTTAGGAATAGTGCTGAAGTTGTACCAAGCATGCAAACAGCTGTTTGGTTGTCATAACAATTATAAAAACTTTATGGCTTTCTCTTTTTAAAATCTTTGAAACAAAACACATTTTTAAATAAATAAAAGCTATTTAAATAAAATTAGTGTATGGTATGTTTTTACATCCAAATATCTACAATTGGATGAGCTTGTAGTCCAAGATTCTCAATAATTTGCATTATTGATACTGAGGAGATTATGAGACCCAGGGACAGATATCTTCAGGATTTGCAACCTAAAGATGTCTCAGAAGCCAGCGGTTAGTTTTACCTGCTGGAAGTTAGATTGATATCAGGATCCTTAATAAAGTATTGCCACCTTCTTGATGTTGAAGCATACAAAAGTATGACATAAAACCACAGAATAATTATTGACTTAATGTGAATTCTCCATACAGTATGCTGGTAATTTAAGTATTGTACAGTGATATAAATGATATTTTTTTGTATATAACCCAACAGTTTTCACATTTACATTTACATTTTGCTTACCTTGAATTATGTGTCATTCTTTTTAATTGTGTATTAACTTTTATTTCAGCTCCAGTTTGTCAGGGTTGTTTTCAATTCCAGTTCTTTTTGCCAGTGTGATATTGCTTACTAGATGAGGAATAGTGACCTTTGATTTGTTAGCCAAGTTGTCAGTGAAAATACTGAAGAATAGCACACAGTAATCTGTGACCTCCTGCTTTACTTATCTTATTATTCCCTTGGAGTGTACCTATAGCCCTTAGTGCATCCATCATATTCCACAGTGCTTACATCTTACTAGGAAGAAGACATTAAGGAACATCTTTAAATAACAAAACTGTTCATTTTATGGGCTTTTTTGGAAATCTGTTGTACCAGGAGCTTACTGTATTTCATAAAATTTTAAATCTGTCTTTGTAATGACTTAGCTTGCATCAATTAAGGGGAGAATTGCATATGTTGTTGAAACACCCAAATACAGAGAAATTTTTAAAAGGTTTGATTCCATAGTTGTAAATGCAGGGAAAATGAGAGATTTTGTTGTTTAATAGAAAACAATTAGGATAGAAGAAAGATAACAAAAGATAAGCAAAATGAGTGTGTCTGAGGATTCTAAATCCAGGATTCCCACTTGTGTAACTTGCAAGCTAGAAGATAATCAGGAAAAGGGCTGCTGTTACCCCTGATAAATACCAGGCTCCTGGAGTATCCAGCTCCCACCGTTTTCCTGTGTTTTGATCGACACTGCTCAGTATCTTGTCCAGCCTGAAACTGTAGCATCATTCCCATAATTCACACAAGTGCACCTTGAAATAGAAGCCTGTAAGCAGTCTTATTAAATCAAAGGCATGAAGTCAAATATAAAGCACTTGTCGTTCCTTTCAGGTCTTCTCTTCGCTCTGTTCCCCCTTCACCCTCTCTGTTGCTTGGCACCATAAAAGAGTTATTTCCCATCACTGGTGACAGCTTCATCAGCTACTTGTGTTTCTACAAAAATTTGCAGAAGAAGTACATTTTCCTTCTAATAAGCTCCTTCACTTAAAAAAAATTTACAGTCTCTGTAGGAAATGTGAACAGAGTGGCAGGAATGGAGGCGAAATGATTTGTGAAGACACATGCAGTCACGTCAGGATTAGAAGGTGACAATTCAGGTTTGGGGTCCTGTGCACTGATATTTGCATTATTTTCACAACAGCACCGTCCTGCAGCAGGCTCTCACAGCACTTTGTGTTGTATTCTTTAGGGGACGTTTTGTTTCCTAGTCTGACAAATTCCAAGTATCAGCTGACTAATACTCATGGGTTTGCTTTGAGCTTTGACATCACTTCACAGGAAAAATATAGTGCAAGGTTAATTGTGCTGGGTCCAGTCCTATGCTGTGTTTTCCTTGAACCACAGATGCAATTAGAAGAAAATTGAAAGCCACAGGTGACATTAAGCTGGCAAAAGGGAACGGCTGCCTCAAAGTTATTAATTATCCTTTTCCCATGTTCTAGCTGCTATTTGATAACTTGCGCTGACTGAAGTTCCAAATAATCTCTCTTTTTTCCTCACTTCTAAGCCTTCACTGCTGCTTTAATTTTGTGGGGAGAACATAGATTCTATGAATCAGCTTTACTTCACTTTCTTGAACAAAGATCAAATGAAGTGTCTCAGGAGAAATATTTATCTGCAGCAATTTAGCATGCACTGGGAAAATATCTTTCAGACAAGGAAAATGGAAGTCATTTTGAAGGGCACACGTCAGTGAGTTTCAGATCCACTTGTGTGTATTTTCCTTAATAAAAATCTTCTTCTGGTAAAAATGTCCATGAACTAATGGTTTGTAGTAGCTGTTCAACAGAAAACTTCAATCCTCTCAAATTTGTGGCCAATTAACACACTTTGGTTTCTAGACTTAGCACAGCTTCCCACATAATTTTTGTTTCATTGCTATAAATATGTACACACTGGGAATGTGAAGGGAAGAAAGAAGCTTTCCCTTGGCTGGTTCTTGTTCATGAAAAAAACAAAATATTTTAATTGTTAAACCCAGTAAGTATGAAATGTAGAAGAGCTAAATGTGCTTATATACCAGAAAATTAGTGAAAATGAAACTTTTATCACCTCATCATCTTAGTTCTACTGCTTTATGAAGGCTATTCTACAAGGTCAAAGAAAGGATCCAAGGCAAGATGAGACAACAAGGGGTTTTAGATTAGGCCTTTTCAGCTCTAAATTCAATACAGATTGATAAGAGTGAAAGGGGAAAAGAGTTTTCCTAACTTTTTGTGACATTACTGTGAATGTGTTTGAAAAGGAATATGTTCTGTCACTTATTACCAATGAGAATTCATTTAAGGGGAAAAAATACAGAGTTAGGAAGGAAAGAACATTACTAATCATTGTTTCTTATACCTAGCATAGATTTTAGGATTCAGTTATCTCAGAAAAACCCTAGCAGGGAGTTAAGAAATGAAGGGAGAAGCTGAAAGTGTATCTCAAAACCAGTTAGATTTTAATCAGTTGCTTCACACAAAATTCTCTAAATTAATCTGAGACAAACAGAGGTACATACGGTACTATTAAAATCCAAAGTTCTAGTTTCAGTCCCAAACATGCATTCAGACTGCTTCATTCAGTGCTGCCAAGTTCAACTCACTAATCAGACTTCTCAGTGCTACAAGTTGCCTATAAATACCGAGGTTCCAGAACATAGCAGAGGTTGCCTTTAACTGCATTTAAACCTTTTTGGGGGCAACACCTGCTTCAAACTCTTCTCTGCACTTAGCAGGGACAGGTCCTTCCTTAAATAACAAAAAGTGTGTTGCTCTAAAATATTTGGACTTGCAAAGGAAACTTTTTGCTAACCCATTTTTACACACCAAAATAGTCAATCATTGCTACCTGACTTCTTTCTAACTGGCTGTGAGTAAGGACAGAGTTTTGAGGTATGTAAAATGTCTGTTTTCACTTTTTTCCCCCCACTATTTAAATTCCATTTAGTTTTTACGGATAATCTTCAGAGTGTGCTAGGAGACTTTATCAACATTGAGTTTGTCCCCAGAG
Source organism: Pithys albifrons albifrons (assembly GCF_047495875.1). Taxonomy (NCBI): domain Eukaryota; kingdom Metazoa; phylum Chordata; class Aves; order Passeriformes; family Thamnophilidae; genus Pithys; species Pithys albifrons. The sequence goes on from NC_092461.1 coordinate 90,601,407, forward strand.
TCTTCCCGGATGGGCTCAAGGCTCCTTGTGAAACAAATTACAAAACTTTTAGAAGACATCACAGACGTGGACCTGGAATTGATGTAGGAATATGAAATTAGGAATTATCATTCTTGTTTCTAACACCAAATCCCTATATAATCCTGGTCTCCATCAGTTTCTGTTGTTAGTCTGATCTCTCAGATAGGCATTTCAGGACACCAGACTGCCATGAAACTGAGCTTTTCTAACATATCATGAGGTGTGTCCTAATTAGCACTGACAAAATATAGCTAAGACCAGTACAAGTACTTATGGGCCAAAAGTAATGTGAATATTCTATTCCTCCAGCCATCATATGAAAAGTGTAATTGTTTTAATATATGCTGAGTATTAACCTAAACTATCCCTAATTAGAGTGAAAAAAAGAGCTTTATTTAAACAAAGTACATGCTCTTTCACTCCAAATCTGGGGGGTTTTATTAGGAAAATATTTTCTTTGTTTTCTATTTTTCTTTCATTTTGTTAGGATTCTGTTTAACCAAGATAAACTAGCTGGGGAAACAGAACATAAGTTGCTTAAAATGCATAAATAGCACAAGGGTACCAGCATGTGCTCATGAGATTAGCTGGGTGTAGTCAAGGTGAGAAAACAGCTACTCATCTCCTCTAGTCACAAGAACCTTTCACTTCTTCATAGAAGGTCATCAGTATGATCAGATTGAACTTGCCTCTAGTGAATGGAATTGGGATGTTCCCTAACACTCTTTTCCTTCTTATGCTTGTACATGTCCTCCAGAAAGATTTTCTCCATAACCTTCCTGGCAACCAAAACTGGTCTGTAGCTCCCTGCATTCTCCTGAAAGTGTACTATCCTTTTTCTGCTCATAAGGAAGTAAGGAAAACTTCAGCAGTCATTCACCCATATCACACCAGCAACAAACACATAAGAAATGGGGCTTTGAGCAACCTGATCTAATGGAAGATGTCCCTGCCCACAGCAGAGGCATTGAAATTGATGATCTATAAAGTCCCTTCCAACCCAAACCATTCTATGGTTCTATGGTTTTATGGCACTACTGCTCCACCCACCCTGCACAGAGGTACAGTGCAGTGGATAATGTTCACCCAAAGGAACAAGTTCTTAATGCTCTGACTCTGTATTTACTGGGACTGCAGCCTGACTCAGTTCATCCATTCCCACTCCCAGGTGTGTTGAAGCTGAGGTTCACTCTGCCTGATGTCAGTGATGACTTGAGAGACCACAAAAATCAGGACTCCAGACAACTTAGTGTAGGATGAGATAAAAGGGAAGGTCCTTTAATGTCCAGGCCTAGGGCCCTCAGGAATACATATCAACACACCCACCTCATGGCTTTTATAATAATGTCCATCCAACCCCTGTTCACCCTTCCCTCAGTACAGCCCTGGCACACCCCTGGCACACCCTGTCCAGAATTGAGTCTGAAGGCATCTGGGACCCTCTGTTCATCATCCTTCATCTTCCTCATATCACACAGGGATTCTTGGAGGCCTTCCAGTGTTCTGGATTTGGAGGTCACTTAGCCCATGTTTATGTCTCATAGAGCAGGCCTTCAGATATTATTCAGCCTTCTACCTTGAAAAGAAGCCTAAACAGCTAATGGAATCTTGAGGGATTGATATGGAATAAGAGATAGTATGCCTAAACATTGAACTCAAGCTACTGGAAATACTAATAAACTGAAATCTACATTTTACTGCAGTTACTTCCAAAATCTATAAAAATTTTAAAATCACAAAAATAAAAAAAACCTAGACATCATCAGTCTGACAGATGTGAATCCAGACTTTGGCCGTGTCTTCTGTTGAAGCGTCACTGTACAAGAAAATTATTAAACCAAACAGCCTTGTGCTGCTCTAGAGCCTGCACTACATTCTTCTAAATATATGGGTGAATGTTCAATTTTGCTCCCTTGCTGCAGTCTTGTTGCACTCATTTCTTTCTCTAGCAGCTTTGTCTGTCATAGAGCACAATGCCTTTACTACCTCCTAAACTGCCACCTTACATATGCGGCAGCTCTCTTCATGCTGGAACCATGGGGTCACATTCAGTTGCATCAGAGGCAGTTTCAAATAAAACTTAAACCAGTCTCCATCATCTTCTCATCCTGAAGCATTTAAGTTTGTCCTTACTTTAAAAATGGTGATTAATGAAGTTGATTACAGCTTGTCATAAGCACAGAGTGTAAACTCATATTCCACCAGGTCATCCTCATCCATTGGTAATGGTTCAGGGGCTTAAAACTCAGACTTTTGAAACTGGGATGATTTCTCTCCTTATAATTTTGCATAAGCTTCTAATGCCTTGCAGCATCCTCATTGCAGTTCAGTGCTGTGGTAGGCATTCAAGAGGATTTGGAGAGAGAAATTGGGCCTTTCAGTCACTTTTTTAAAGATAATGAAGGTCTATCCAACTCCTGGCAGCTGGAGTAGAGGGGAAGGATTTGGAATTATTTTGAACACATTTTCTTGTTTCCCTCAGAAACAGGGTCAAGAGAGATTATTAATTTATTAAATCATTCTTTACTCGTCTTTGAAGCAGTCTCAAGTCATCATGACAAGATCTCAACTGAGTTCTCTGAGTTCAGAAAAAGAGGAGGAGAGCAAGAAGAGAGAAGAGTTTGCTAGGATTTTACCATGGTAATTTCACAAATGCTGCTTTACAATTTATCTATTGTCCTCAAAATAACTCCCATGTATTCTGCAGTTCACACAGTAAGCAGAGAAAAGATGTATTAACCACAATGGAATTAATTGCTTGCTTCTAGATTAAAAGAAATAGAAACTCAAGACTCTGAAAGACACTCAGGAAGAAACTGACCTTCAGGAATACAGGAGATGGTATTAAAGTAATATATTACTTTTAATCTAATAAGATACAAATGTTCTAATCGAACTCAGGTGTTTTTTCTCTAAAGTACTGAAAAAATGTACACAAAGAGATGTGGCATAGTCTCAAGGAAATACACAGATGTCTCGGTTTGAGGGGGAAAAAAACCAAAATGTTTTACCCACAAGCAGGGGAGGGGCCTCCTCCACGATAATCACACCACTCTTTATCAAATTTAAGAAAAGGAATTTTAATACAAGAAGGATAACTGATATATATATATATATATATATATATATATATATATATATGTAAACAGACTAGTGCAACCCACTTCCCCAACACCACAAGAGAGGAAAAAAAAACAAAAAACCAAAACAACAACAAAACCCAGCAGGTTTTTTTCTCCGGGAGGAAAGGTTATACTCAAGTGTCTATGTCACAGCCCGGCTGGCTGCAGAGTGAGTTTCAGTCCCTCTCCAGCGAAACAGACGTGCAGTGGGCTTTCAGATGGACTCAGTCTCTTCCCCCTGTGTTCCCCGTCCAAGAAGCAGAAAAGTACGAGCAACCAGCAGCAAATCCAAGGCAGGCAGCAGCAGCAGCGCGGCACGAAAAGTAGTCCGAGGTAGGCAGTGGCAAGACAGCCAAGCAAACCCCAGCAGTAACCAGCAGGGCAGCCTGCCTCCTTCGAGCCCCCACTCCCCCGTTCCGCCGAGCCAAGACTGGGGAGAATATCCAAAAAAAAACCCAAAAGAGACAAACCTGCCCCCACCCCAGCGATCAACAGTTAACCGCTTCTTTTGTTAACCGCTGGCCTGGGCAGTTAAGTGGCAGGGAAGAGAATTTACATAATAATCCCAAACTACAACAACAGAGGCAGGTCTCTTTGAGGTTTTGACACACCAGATACAGTATTGAGAATTTACTAAAGCACACAAACTACTCCTGCAGTAAGCAGGACCACAAAATGCAGCAGGCAGTGTCTGTGGAAAGAATCCATCCATGTTCTTGTGCTCTCTCATACGGGTTTTGTAGTCACAGCAGCGATCTTCAAAACATGATGCTGCTGCCTGCATAGATATGTAGATATCATCTTTGCAGTTGCCATCTGGCACCAAGTTCTGAAGATTTATATCTTCAGTTTTGGCTGCAGCCACAGTATGAAAGGCACAAAAAGAGATGCTGACACTTCTACTGTGTTACAGTTCCACTTTATGGAGTCTACGAGAATACCACATACAAGATTTCTATTGAAATGGAGTATACACAACACAAAGAAGGAAAGAGAAAAGCTTTCCTCTCTGTTCCAGTTCATGAATCAGCAGGCACAGCTAACATTTGCTCAAATGGTTGCATTTTGTCATTGCTCTGGGATGCAATTAAACCTGTTTTAACTATCATTGGCTTATTAACGACTTACCCTAAGCTCAAACTGACAGCGCAGATTTCTGCTCTCCAGTCTGAGAGAGAACAGACCTTAATATCTCTCTAGAGTTATGTAGTAGGTACATGGTATTTCATGCCATTTTAGATGGCCTTTAATAATGCATTTTAGTACAAATGCTTTTATTTTCATTTTAGTTTTATTTAGAAATTAAAAAAAATAAAAGGAAACTGTGAATAGGTGCTAAAAACATCAGGTACAAATTGTGTGCTAGCACTGAAGTATTGCTAATTTACCACTTCCTAAGTGGTAAAATAGAGAAAGTCAGCAATAAAAACCCCACAGCATGTATGGAGAGAAAACAGCTCTTTTATAACCATAAAATACTGTGGAACTACTGCCATCTTCTGGAACATGAAAAAATGACAGCAACACTGAACAAAATGCTTGCGTGAACCGAGGTTTAAAGTTTCAAATACAGAGTGAACAGAAATTCTTCAGGAATGACTGATTTTCCTACGGTGCCTTGTACATTATCATATTCCAGTTCTTCACCACCTACATATTTGACTCACCAAAAGTAGGTTAGCAAAATTCTATACCTTTAATTTCAGTTGTGAGGACAACTGATGTAAACTCTTGTTGCATTCTCTACTTCTGAGAATTTTCACAGAGTGATCACATGGGAATAGCATATTTTTTTTCATTTCTATCATAACAATTGACATGGCTTGTCATGGTTCTTGATTACCACTTACTGAAGAACTGTTGTATGTTCTACAAATATGTTTGTGTGACACCTTTTCTGGTAACTTTATTGTACATTTCAGGCTTTATCCTGCTTTGGTAAGGACTCCAAGCACTGAGGCAGTTGGATTCATCATATAGCACCAGACTTCTCAGGAACAGGTTAGACTCTAGGGTCACTGAAAATAAACACTTAATGATAAACAAACAATAGATTTAAATGAAATAAATAAATAGGACTCTTGACACTCTTTGAGTGTTGCAACACTTATTTTCTGAACAAGCAGCAACTCCCACTCTACCTTAAGATCTTGAACAGCCATCTACTGGATGAGACTCTTGAATGCTTACACCTAGTATTGCAGGAGTATAACACTTCTGTCTACTTCTGCGGTATAACTACACTTGGGATGATTTCATTTGTTTTACCAGTGTTTCCCCAATCTCTCTCTACTTTATGTTGGATGTCTTCCAGCCCAAAATTACAATTGATTCCTGGGCTGGTTTTCCACAGGAAAATGCAAACAAGCACACAGAAAACGTTACCTGTTCAAAAACTCTGCCCACAGGGGTTGTATGGCAGGAGAAAAACTGCAGCCATCTGTCCACATTCCTGCAAGACATATGAGATCTCAGGTGGCTTTTGGGACAGGGCTACGAAATGCATGTTATGCCTGTTCTATAACACTTGGTGCCTTGCCTTGAGTTTATCTTTGCAGTTAATACGAGCCATCAGTCTTGTTCCTCCAGAGGCTGACTGCTCCTATAAGAAACTGCTTTGCCTCTGCCCACTCATTGCCTCTCACTCATAAAATACTATTTTATACTCTTGGTGCAGCCAAGAATACCAGCCTATTGGCTCAGCAGAAATAACCCCACATCCTGTGCTCAGGTGAGACCACAGAGGAAAGATGCTTAAGTGTCTTCAGGTAATCTGGATGTGAGTTTATGATAATTGGCAAGTGAAATACACTACCCCTCCAGTAACAATTACAAAAAAAACCCCGGAAATCTGGGACAACACCTGTGCAGCATTTAACTGTTACTAAGATCCCATTCTGCTAAAAATAGATTTCTTCACTTTATCATTCTGACTAAAATGTGATACAACCTGTCCATTCTGAGTGATGGAATTCATCAGTTACCTGATATAGTTTCTATATGGTGAAATTCATTTTTGTTATATCCTGGGCTCACACTATACTTGATGAAAAAAATTTAAATGTTTATTACTAAGAAAATCCAGAAAAAATTGAATCTGTTTTCCATCTTTTGGCACCTGATTGCGTATAAATTTTGTATTTTTATTATAGTATTGAATTTACATTACTTATTCCATTTTTAACTGTGATGAATTGGGATGTTTTAACATGACAATCTTGACAAAACAGGAAAGAAACGTCTTCATCCGTTTTTATCCTCAGCACTGATTTTGCTGGTAGTGAACAGTATTTTACAGAGCATAAGTTCCATAAAGCTTTGGAGACAATCTGTCATCTGTCAGTAAGTGTTATCCAAGTTATGTTGTGTCACCAGGAAACAAAAAACACAATTTAAATAAGCATGACAGTGTAAATTAGTTATTGGCTTGCTACCCTTGAATCTTACGTAAAAATGTTTTCTGCATCCTAGTAGAGAATTAGTATTCTAGTACTGATATTTTGAACAGCTAGTACTATGTAGGCACCAATGCTATTTACACAGAGGAAAGGGATTTATTGCTTCAGGCTGCCCCAACACTTTCTCTTGCCTTTGCAAAACAGCTATTTCTCACTGTGCTCCTGTTTCTGAGTGGAAGATGCACAGTCTATTAGATCATTTCAACATGACCTCTGAGCTGTTTGTATGAGTGTAGTGCATAGCACAAGTATGCACAGGAATATGCTAGCTCCTAGGAAAAAAAAAATTCTTTCTTATACTGCATCAATCTAATTACTCTTATGGAGGATTTTGGTACTAAGTGAGGAGGCCAGGTAGAGAGACTCAACCATCTGTGAAGAATCTGACTGTATAACAGATTAAAAAGAAATAAGTCCTCATACAGATGCTTTGCTTGAATCTCAAGAGCTTATACTTTGTGAGCAGAGTCTGCTGGAAGAAAGTGATCCAAATACAGTGATACAAGACCTGGAGCTGAAGGGTTTCTGAGCACTGTAAATGAGCCGTGTTCTTCTAGCCCAGGGGAAGAATGAATGTAAACATTTCCAGCTGGCCAGACTTCTCTGCTACCTCAGTTTCTGAGCTTACAGTTTCAGGTTTGTCCCACTTTCATCTGGCACAGTTAATTTTCTTCTTAGGGGCTGGTACAGTGTTGTGTTTGGAATTTAGTGTGAGAATAATGTTGATAATATGCTGATGTTTTAGTTCTGGCCAAGTACTGCTCTACTCTAAATCAAGAAGTTTTCAGCATCTCATGCTCTGACAGCAAGCAGATGCATAAGGAGTTGGGTGGGGACTGTGGCCAGGACAGCTGCTCCGATCTGGCCAAAGAATATTCCACACCATAAAGCATCACAGTCAGTAAAGAAACCATATAAATTGGAAGGATATGGTCAGGACCCATCGATGCTGCTCAGGGACAGGCTAAGCATCGGGCAGAAGGTGATGAGCAGTTGTATTGTGCAACAGTTGTTTCTCTTGTTTTTTATCTCACTCTTTTTCTCCTCTTTATTACTATAATTATTATTATTAAAATAATAATAATAATTAGTGGTAGTATTAGTATTATTAGTAGTATTATATTTTACTTTGTTTCCAACTATTGAACTGCTCTTCTCTCAACCCATGAGTTTTACTTTTCTGTTTTCCCTGACTCTCCTTCCCATCCCAACACGTGGGGGCAAGGAGGTGACTAAGTCAGCAGCTGTCAGGTACTTAGGTGCTGCCTGGAGTTTAACTATAACAGGTTTCAAATGAGTAATATATTTTGAATTACCAGGAAGCCCTCATTCTATCGTGACTGTGGGTGTTCAAGCCTCTCAATGACTTCCAGTATCTTTTCAGTTTTGTACAGAAGAAATCTACTGTGTTTCACTTGCCAACAAGGACCATAAAAGTGAATGATGCATAATTTCTGTAGTTGCAGAAGTCTTACCTTTACTAAATGTACAAATATTACATATTCTGGAAAGTTTAGGTGTAATTTGTTATCACTAGAGTTGAGAAATGCAAATTGAGTCTTGTGCCAGAAAGACACTTTTGGTTAGCAGGGGAACTCATCCTGAGCGTAAACCCTTAATGTCTCTCAGAATATACTCCAGGTTAAAAGATCTCTAAGGAATATGCATGTGTTGGGTTCTGAGGGATTCCAGTGACTCCTTCCATATTCTCAGATCAGTCTGACTAGCAAAAGCTTAGAGTAGTGACTAGTGATAAATTGCGATTTGCCTGAGGTGGCAAATTTCCAGTTTTAATATTGTCATAACTGAATGAAATGGTAATTATGAACATTTTGCAGTGATCTTCCAGAGAAATCTGACTATCTTTTATTGACAATACATGTGGCATAAAACAATAAATGACCCCTACTGCTGTTCTCAAAATTAAGCTGAGCCACATTGAATTCAATACTATTGCAAATACAATTAAAAGTGTAAGTTGTGTTACTATTTAATGATGAGGTGTTTCATGCCCTGATTCATTAAAGCAAATAAATCTAACTAGAAGTGGTTGCCTTGTTGTATTGCATACCCATAGATTTAAAGTAAATATGGCTTAAAAGTTATTCTGAAATAAAGCTACTCAGCTGTATTTATCCTCTTGAATACGTACCCATTTTTGCAAATGATAGAAAATTGCTCTGAAGATATGGAAGTTCTATTGCATCACTCTAACTGCTAACTGTAAAATACCTTATTTAAAAGAATTATGTCATATCTGATTCCACAAAATCCTCTTGTGGCAATAAGCAGCATTTTTCCATTTAAAAGATGTATGTTCATATTGCTCTTTATATGTGCATGCACCACATCTTTCTTTTCCTTAATGAAGTTTGACCATTTGTGACAGGACAGGACAGAAAAGGAATTCATTCTGTTTAGCAACAGGAGATTCATTTGTCATTTTTCTAGTGTCAAGCAGCTGCAATGAGATTGGCTAAATCTCTACATTACAATTCTTCAGCATTGTGGTTCTTCAGGTCGCACTCAAGTGTCTTCAATTTCATTATGTTCAGATGTTGGGACCTTCTGGCATCAGAAAATAGAAGGAAGTGAAATGTTTTTTTATATATACTTTATTCAGAAAAGGACTTTTCTTTAGTTAAGAAGAAAAAATATCTCTCAGGTAGAAAATATTAAAAATCAGAACCTTGGATAGTAGTCACAGCAATGCCAATGACAATTTTATTTATCAAACTTTGAAAAAAGAAAGAAACTACACCTTGAAAGTGAAGCAAGTTACTATAGAGCAAAACAGAGCTGGTCTTATAAAGTAAGAATAGCAAAAAGCAATAATAGCAAAAAGCAATAACCAATATAAAGTAGCAAAGTGTAAAGCAAGTTACTGTTATTAGTATTAAGGTAGCAAAACCCATTTAGTACAAGAAATGCTTATAAAGTAAGAATCAAAGGAAGAAAGGAAGTTAAGAAAGTAAAGTTAGAAAAAATAGAAAGCACATGGTCTCCTCACCCTACATTGTTCCAAGAGGAGCTGCAGCAGTTACCCTCACAGAGATATTGGCCTTTCTCTCACTCCTGGAATTTAAACTCCAAACACTTTTTATACCTTTTTTTTTTATTTCGATGTGGTTTGTGTGGCTAAGTCAATCTATTGGGAGGGTGATGGTGATGCAGATGCCTGAGGCGAGGTGGCTTCTTTGAGCAGTTATAGAAGATATCGCAGAGGGGGGCCATGTCATTGCTTAAACAACACTCCGCCCTATGTTAATCTTGTCAGTTTGAAAGCCTTTGTCCCCTGCTGGAGCACCCCTTTAGGGGATGAGGCATCTCCTTCAACCCATCAGGCCTTATTAGAGGGGCCATCACCCCACAACTCCACCCCGTGACTATAGTCATACAAACCACACAATATCCGAATTAGAGCTTTGTAATATGAGCTCATCCATTATGGGAGTTACACAGTATCTGTGGAGGCAACTTATGAGTTAATTCATTCATGATTACTTAAATTTTAATATACAACACAATTACTAGAATGAAAAGTAAAATTGTTAATATCAATAATACAATAACAAAGTGAAGCATTTTGTTGAGAATTTTAGTAGCTGTTTGTAGCAGTCCAGATCATCTGAACAGGGTGTTTCACCAATTGAGACGGTCAAAAAACTACACGATCCCAGCATGGGGAAGAAAACTGGAATACTTTATTGAACACCTGACCACTTTTTAAGGTTTCAGGGAGACACATGCTAATAGGTAGGAAGGGTTATGGTAATTTCAGGAATTTATGGAGGGAAGACAGCAGGGGATTACAACACAATCTGATAACATTCATTCTAGACTCTTTTCTTATATTAAGGCACGAGACAGCTGATCTTCAAATTGAGCATTACCAAGACTTCCTTTGTTCTTGGTGATGGAATTTCTCTCAGCCTTCGTTGACCAAGGCTTGCTGTTTGATTTCTAGCTCTTTTTGCTGTAAGCTGGATTTCAGATTCCCACAACCAATGGTACTTTTTGTTTCTTTAGAGTTTTTGTCCATTTCTTGGGCCTGTTTTGGCATCATGTTGTAAGTCTCTTTACTTGAGTGAAGTTTATACCAATGGGGGTACTCTGTAGATCTACTAAATGGTAAGATAGGACAGGAGCAGCTTTACAATTGCTTCTTATAAGGGAAGAGGAAAAAAAAGGTTACAAACACAAACATACTAAATTACACAAAGTTCTTCTTCAGGTGCATCTTTTACCAATGTAAAATGAGCACTGTTGTTAAAGCTTTAGTTAGCATGAATTTTAAAATTACAAATATTTTTGTTTAGTCTCAAGACCAATGTCTTGGGCATAAATAAGCTTTGGTGGTTTTTGCACAATGCATGTATGAATTTCAGGTTTTTAGATTATAATGCACAGTAAAAATAATATGAATGTTACAATCAATGACAATGCTTCAGGCGGGCACTCGAGGTTTGGTCACTCCCTCTCTTCTGTTCCATGTTTAATTCACTTGATGTTCCTGCAAACAGAAAAAAACAAACAAAAAAAAAAAAAAGCTCCTCGGTCGCAAAGCGACCTGCTGGGTTTATTAAAGGACAGCAGAATTTACTGAGCTTCAAACTCTTAATATTTAGGGCAGCTCTCTACATATGAGAACTTTTTTGATTTAGTATAATAGTTTTAGAAAAATTTTGGTGCAGCTGCAGTTAGAAGAGCAGCTTAAAAGTTTTTCCTCTGACCACCCCTTCACTACTTTTAAGATTATGTGGAGTTAGCTTTTGTTTCTTTGCTCTCCCACCCCGAGGCAGAAGGGTTTATCTCAGCTTCTATTGTTTCCTCTAGCTGCAGTTAAAGATTCAGCTGGGTGCTGATGGCTTTACTTAACATAAGCATTTCTGTCTTAGAACAAAGGTAACACATACACACACAAACACCCTCTACTTCTGTTTTCTCCACCCCGTCACCCCAAAAAACTACTTTATTTAACTTTTTCAGCCATAGAGTTTTCAAAAAATATTTTCTGATATTCAATAGTGGGAAAAAATCTACACACCTCTCACACGTACAATCACAATTACTGCTATAACTTTTGGTGCCTAAATAAGATACAAAACTTAAAAGATTTCTTTTTACTGAGGAATTTAGATTCTTATCACTTTTCACAAACAGCAGTTTAAGCTATTTGGTTTCTGTCACGAGACAGAATTGATTCACCTGACTTTAATTTTTCTTTTAGATTTTTCTCATAAGCCAAAGACAATTTGAACACTTTACCTTTTGACTTAAACAAAACTTTGCAGTAACGCATCGGTAGCAAACCCCACTCCTGGTACCAAAATTCCGTTTAAAATTTTGCTCTTAGTGGAAACAAAAGGTTTCTGAACATGAAGACAAGAAATGAAATTAGTAAAAACATTAGATAAAGTGCATGTTTACAATCAATCTACATCACATTTATTTGCTTTGCTATCCAAACCCTCCAAGGTTCACCATTTCCACATGTTCTCAGACTAACGTGTTATCGTCATGGTAAATGTAGGCAATGCAAACAACTTTAGTTGTTAACACTTCCATGGCTCCAGAAGTGCATCATTTTGAGTTCTGCTGTGTTCTTTCCTGTGCAGCCTCACCAGCTCAGCGCTGCTGGGACTTGCCTTCCCTCAACTTCTCTGTCCCTGGCTCTGGATCAACACCTTCAGAGCCTCAAAGCTCCTGCAAGGGAGGACAGGAGAAGATTGTTACAGCTCCTTCCTTCACTCAATAGCTCCTTCAGCAGGGAGAGCAGTGGCTTTACAGAGGAGGTTATACAAGTTAGGATTGCTTCAGTAATGAGGAAGACAGTGAGATACAAAGAAAAATTTCCTTGAGCAGTGCTTTATGCTATCATCTATCACCTGCTGTTACCTTCCCAGAAAAGTCAGATGCAGAGAAATATTTGTATTAGGAAGGTGAAATGATGCCACCTATAGGCATCGTACAACATAGCAAGTCTAAGACTACACAGAGCAGAACTGATACCTCTCAAAGTCAAATATTTAGAATTCACCCATATAGTATTTAACAGTATAAGCTAGTCTTTAAAGAGTCAATTCTGTGTTTCGTTTTTATTCTGGTATAAATGGGTGGGCTTCAGTACTGAGTCAGGGGGGTGATTTGTTAACATGGTTTGAACAGATATTTTAACTCCTCTGGATGTGTCCTGTGACTTTGAGAAGTGTTCATATTGGTGTTTGCCTCTAACATACGCACAGAACTTCGACCCCACCAATTACTATTGTAGTACAAATACAGTCATAAAAAGCTGTATATTTTTAGCAGGGATTTTTCCAAAATGAAATCTGACAGGAGAAATCCAATCTGTCAGGGGCTAATAGCATGAACAATGGGATATCCTTCCATTGCAGTTACAATGCTGAATAACTAATTTCCATCAATCTGAAATGTAATATATCATGCTTTCAGGAGAATTTTTAAAAAGAAGTGTTTTTAAAAGAGTGTTAAAAGAATTGTCAGTGCATTTCAGAGCTGCTGCTATGCTGAGCAATTTTACAGTTCAATATCAGCTGTGTGAGGACACAGTGTAGCATGTAAATACCTATCAGATCATTAGATGTCCTCATCCCACAAAATTTCTTATTCTCAGCAAATTGGTAATATTCTTTTAAAAAAGACCTACAACCATGTACAGCACTAATAGACTACCAGGACAACCTTGTGTAGTCACAAAGGACCTGTGTCCAGAAAACGGCTTCAAGGTAGGTCAGAGGCTTCAAGCCCTGGAATGCCCAATGGAGTGGTACCACACATGGGCAGATGGTGTTCACCACTCCTTCCAGGCAGACTCAGGCTTTACCATGCCTGTCTTGGCATTGTTGTTTCCAGTGTATTAAAACAGTGATGGATCTCATTCTAGTGACTAAGGTCTAAGACTAGAGTCATCTGTATGCTAGCTATGTTTGTGATGAGATTTTTTGGACTGGAAAATTATGACCAGAGCATAAACTTCAATGTGGAAAGTGAGGTTACTACCAAAAGCTTAATCAAAGTATCAAATTGCATTATCATATCAGCAATGAAGTTTGCATGGTCAAAATGATGTGTAGCAGAGCCTCATGTTTTTTCTTATCTGGGAAACCATGCAAAGTATTATGCAGAGTGAATGATGCACTTTGACCATAGCTGATTACATATTTTGTTTTATTGACTTCCTAGAAGAAAAGCTGTTTTACAGACAGGTCAAAGTCTGCCCCTAATTTTTCCTTCTATGACTCTATTTACTTTAGTGAAGTATTGCATCTATGGCAAAAGATGACTCCCTGCCTTTCCTAAATAGTTTCTTTTAGTAAAATGATGCTAAGGTAAAGAAAATTCTAAACTTATGATTAGATTATGGTGCTTTTTTCCCCAGAAAGAATGTTTTCCATATTTCCACAACTGAGACATCAATGGATGTTAATATATGTGGCCAAAATATTTGAATAAATTTTTACTGCAATCTTACAAAGGTATGCTTTGCAGACTCAAAAAATTTTTGTAAGAACACAGACATTTTTACTGTAGTTTTTGCTTCACATTTCAAGTTACCAGAGATGCAAAATGTCAGATTTTTTCACCCATTACTATCACCATTCCATTCTAACCATTAGCTAACAAGTACCACTTTGGCTTGGGGAAGAAGGTAATTCTCATTGAGAAGTCAGAAGGAAGGAACTAAAAAAAACCCCTTACAAACTGTAATAATCATATTTAATGAAGGAGTAACACTTCTAATGAAGTAGACTTTCTATTAATGCTTAATAAAGTTATGATAAAAATGCAATCCTTTCTTCTCTCCATTCACTGGCAGGTACCCTACACAGCCAGACCACTTTGATCAGGCAACTCCTTTTGCACCTGGCATTGCATAAGCAGGAGTCATTTCACAAAGTGGATTTCATAAAGTCTGCCTCATTATCACTTCAGAGGAGAGCAATTCAGGGTGTAATTGTCACTTGGCATAACATTCAGCCACATAAAATTACCATTTGAGATAACAGGAAAGGAACTCAATGACACCAAGTCTATGCTCATCTTGCTAGCACACTTTCTGTGGCTGTTGGTGTCCTGCTGTTAACTCTGACCTCAGTGAGAACAAATATTGGTGGAGAAAGACAAAAAAGAAATGCTTCCATATAACATCTTTCCAAAACAGACTAAAGGAGTTAATCTGTGAGAGGCAAACTACCCTTAACTGGGCCATGCACACAAATACCGTTTGAATGTTATTGTCATTTTACATTGTTTGTACTAAAAAACAAGTTAAATGAAAACATTATTCTTACTGCTTGCTACTTCTGTAATCTTTTGGGTTTTTAATCAGCAGCTTCCCTTCTAATTATAGTAACAGTCATGTGCAAATCATAATTTGCCAATATAGGTTTTAAGTTAGTTATTCTGGGAACAGTAATGTTTCAGATATAAGCAATCAGCTCATGAACCATCAGACAGCTTCAAGGTTTTTTCTTATCCTAGGCACTAGAGGACAAAAGACATAGAAATAACTCAGACATGGTGTTCTTTTATATGCTTTTATGTTAGGTGGATTGCAAGCTTTAGGAATAAAGCTGAACTCGAGCTGAACTACTATCCACAAAGTTTTTTTCCTATGTGGAGTTAGATGGACTTGCAATGTCTTGTATGGGGCATAAGTTTGCTTTCTCCTCAGAAATTAAAAAAAAAAATTCTACATTTTGGGCAGAGTGAACTATATTTAAGGATGATTATGAAGTCAGTATTGTGGGTGAAAGTGAAGTTTTTATTAAGAGTAATCTTCTTAAGGATGGGAATAGATTTTTCAGGCTCTTCTTTGCCAACTGCTTTGTGAGGAGGATGTGACACTGACCTCCCCTATGTAGCTGCCTTGCTCCCAGGAGAAACCTGAAGGATACAACAGCAACTAATTTTCATCACTTTGATCAGCTGATTAAAAAACAGATTTTGAGTTAATCTTATCCAGTTACAACACATAAAGATTCTGCAGCTCACAAATGTAACACTGGAGAATATGGCTCACAGCAGTTTAGAATTGTGGTTTTTAGTCTCTCATACGCATGTAAACTTTTAGCTTTGCTTTCGAGCTCACCCAAGTTCACTCAGAAAAATGGATGACGCAGAACAGGAACAAGGAGACAAAGCTATGGTCAGAATATCAAAGCACTTTAACCAAAAATCTCTAATTCTTCTGCCTGTTACACTGGTATCACACCAGTTTCCTCCTGAGCATTCCAGTGCATTTACTTCTGGCCTAGCCAAGAGATCCAAGTGAGACCAGAGGTGTTACATAATTTAAATGTATTTACTTTCCAAATTTCCATTCCTTGAGCTAGAAACTGGTAAAACTACTGTATCTTCCACAAGAACCGTCTAATCAATTTTAAGTACAAAACAAGCAATGGTCATAATCCAATAGTAGAAAACAAAAAGATAAAGTTAAAATAAGATAAATAACCTAAGAGTTCTTAGGTTTTGCCTTCTGGTTGGAGCAGGTCAGATAAAAACTAATGTGGGCTGACAGATCTTCAGCATTGGTGAATTACACCATTTTTTGGAGCTTGCAGCATCAGCAGTTTCAGGATGAGATATTTCCTGTTCTGTTAAAAAGAAGCTGTGGTGTAATAATAGACAGTGCTATTTATTGGAAGCTTAAGCATGCTGAAGTTTTACAGATTTAGGAAGTTCACTAATCATTACCAATTAAAAAGGCTGCTTCATTCTGCATAAATTAATCATAATGATGCACTTAACTGCAGAGCCTGCTGAAAATATTTATTTGGAAAAAGTGGTACCAAATTTAATCCCAAACCGGTACTTAAATAGTAACAGTCAAGGCTTTTGAACTTCTACAATTACAGAGTTTCTCTAAATATCTTATAACTCAGCAAGACTGTGATACCGGTGTCTTTGCATCTGGTAACTATTTAGCATGTTCTGAAAGGCAAGAACAGAAAATAAATACTTTCTTTGGAAGACTAGAAGTATACAGTGTTCCCATTAGACTTTCTTACATTCAAGATCATAGCTGAGAACATTACTGTGGAATTCCTGAAAATGCTTGGACATAAGGTTCTCCAGGGTGGGATTCCTGTCTAGGTCTAGGCACATGGCAAGGCTTCTGTTATGTGTTACCAGGTTTTTGTATGTTGCAGTCCTAACATCCAGAATATATTCAGGAGGAGAACCTGCATGGTTTAGCTCTGTGCAGGTGACAGTGGTTTCATAGAAAGCACTGTAGAGGTATATGTAACATCCTCTTTAAACCTGCAATGTCTGACTTTGTGGGTTCCCATAACTCATTATTGCAAAGGCTTCTGAAAAAGCGTTAAAGGCATAGGGTCTACATGCTCATCATAGCACACCATGTCCAAGCACAGACAGTGCACAAAGACCTACAAACTGGTCTAGTGAAGTCAGAACTCATTAACTCTCAGTACTAGATTTATGATAGGCACCATTGTACCTACCTGTTATGTATGTACACCTGTAGAAAGAATGTGTGCAACTGAATACTTGATTGGAGTGCAGCCGTGTCAGGTGGGGACCTGCCACTTTCCCACACACTGCCCCAGCCATGGACTATGTGATGGCAGCATCTGGCTGACACAGAGGAGCAGAGCTGAACCCAGGGGCTTTTCAGCCTGGTAGTGGAATGATCTCCATTTTTCTCTACTAAAACAACAAACACCTGACAAAAATTCGAGAATGAGTTCCCAGAATCTGGAAACACAGCACAAACAGATTTAACATGGAATTGTTTTATTCAGTGCAAAATAATGCAAACAAGTGAAAATATCTGAGATACAATGAATAAAGTATAAACTTGCTATTACATAAAATTGATATTTTGATTTCATGAAAAGTATCCTTCCTAGTGATTGTGATAATAAAGTGCATGTGGTGTATGTGAATCACTAGCTCAGATTGCCAGTGTTAAAATCTGACTTTTACTCTTAGGCATTTATTAAGTCATAAGTACATTGTTTTCACTATGGAAATAACAAAGAATCAATCACTATTTGGACAGAATTTCAAGTGGAAGCACCTCAAATGTCTAAGGGCTTCAGCATTTCTGGTATCTTCAAGGTGTTTCAAGGAGCAGGCAGTACCAGTGACCTCCTGCACATGACAGTGACCAGGCAATAACTTATTAAAAAACTCTATAGTTTCAATGCTGTTTTCTTGTAAGTAGCAAAATAAATTTAAAAAATTTAAAAAAGATTGAATATTTCCAGTTTGTATGTTTCCTCTGTGCTTAACATAAATGTGCTGGTAACTGATGTAAAAACTCCAGACATTTCAACATTAAATCAAACTGGTTTGGCACACTGTGGATGCACAGTATCACTGAAGGTTATCTTTTACCATTATATAGATAAAAGATGTAATTAAGGTTTTTTTTAAAACCCAAATATTAAAAACACATGATTAGTGTAATCTTGTACAGGCAAATAGAATGAATTTAAAACTCTGACATCATTAGTTGATTAACCAAAAATACATTGATTTGTAAGTTTTATGACCTGTAAATTCACTAAGAGCGTTGTATGGTCCCTTTTATAGATGATTTATGAAGTCTTTCCTTCATTTCAGTACATTAGCTACATATTATTGATACATCATAGCACAAAACAGTGCATACTGGTGCTTTCATTCAACATTACAAAATACATACTAAGTGCCCAAAGGGGGATGGTTTCACCCTAGGAAAATAAGTCAGAAACTAATTATGGAGTGTAAAGAGTAGGAAGTATTTATATTTAATATTTTTACTTAGAATAATTCTTTGTAAAATCAACTATTTAAAGGACACTCATCCTGCACTGGATATACTGTGTCATGAACTCATGCAGATAATGCATATGACAAATATAATTCTCAAAGTGGGTGCTGTATTGTTTGTTTATCTTACTGCAGAAAATAATACACAAATATTTAGTGAAATACTACTAAATTCTCCAAACACTTGCAAAATATCATGGCTGTGCACTGGATATGTTTGTGGCAGCAGTTTAGTAGTCTCAAAGCTTGCTATCCAGTTCTTTTTACCGTCCTCTTTTTCAAAAGTTAATTAAAACATCAGTAATTGCTATAAAAAAGAAGGATGTACTTTTATTTCTGCAGTCTAATGATATAGTAGTAACCTAGCTGTAACTATAAGCCATATAGCAAATTATGAAAAATAGCAATATCCTGAAGTATTTATTGACCAAATAACATCCCATAGAAGAATGAGACATTATCTAATTGCATCTGGCAGACCTCTCTGCTCCTTAAATCTTCTGACCTACTTCCTCTTTGCTTTCATTCAGTGGCCCTTTTTTTAGTTCTGACATTTAATTTCCCT
The DNA here is from genome assembly GCF_047495875.1 of Pithys albifrons albifrons. Classification (NCBI taxonomy): domain Eukaryota; kingdom Metazoa; phylum Chordata; class Aves; order Passeriformes; family Thamnophilidae; genus Pithys; species Pithys albifrons. The sequence continues at coordinate 90,620,381 of NC_092461.1, forward strand.
AGGACTATTAAAAAAAAAATACAGAAAAAAAAAGGCAATCCAACCAACCAAAGAAACAATAAAACCAGCCAACCAACCAACTAAAAACACACACACATACACACACACACACACACACCCTATCTGGTGGCTCTGTTTGGAGCTTATACCTAGTATAACAACAGTAAACATGAAAACTTCTTTTTCTCAGTGCCATCTTTTCTCAAGAATGCATTTTGGTTAACTAAACAAATAATTCTCATTCAGTAAAAGTGAAATATTAACATATTAAAAAGGCCATTGATAGCTGCTGATTCTTAACATTTTTTTCTTATTTCAGTCATAGTTTTTGAGTGCTATATGTTTTCAATTTGTAGTAATTTAAAACCTTGCCTCTCTTTGCAACAGAATGAAATTTGGCTTTAATGATTGTCTCACTGTTATCAGTGCTGCCCAGATTTTTCTCTCCAAAAGCCACACACTGCTGGTCCTTTTTCATTTGTCCTGTGAACAAAATTCAACTGAAAGGAACTGACTAATATTATTCCATATTTTTTTGAAGTTGAATGGCATATTTATTTAAAGTGACTCATTTGCTGGCAAAGCACAAAAGTGCTAAAGAGGCAGGAACAAATCTTCTGAACCATCAGCTTGTTTAGAAGTCTTTACAATATTGTCAAAATTAAACTTGGAGAAAAGATAAACATTCCTTTTCAAAAAATCTGAGTGATTGAGAAGAAGTATTATGATTGCTAGAAAAGGTAGACTCTGTATGTCTCCTCTGGTTGATTCATTTCTTGTCTGATATAATAGAACCTGGTGGTAGTTCACTAAAATGGGCTGGCTAAGCAATATGGCCTTATGTAACACAACAGTCTTATATGGGGGCTGTTAAGGGCAGTATTTGTCCCATTGATGCCATAAAGCTGATTGAACAATCCTTAGGGATTAACCTTAAAGATTTTCTTTTTCCCAGTAGGCTGTCGTTGTGAGGGAGAGATACAAACTTTCATTCTCTTTTCCCTTCCCTGAGAAGAATGAATAAAAAAGGTTCTCCAAATGTCACTTTCTGACAGTATCCTTCCTGTGCTGGGGACCCCAGACATGGATGCAGCACTCCAAGTGGGGTCTCATCTAAGTGGTGGAGAGGGGCAGAATCACCTCCCTCAGCCTGTCGGCCCCACTGCTTTTGATGTAGACCAGGACACAGTTGCCATTCTGGGCTGCAAGTGCACATTGGCATCTCACATCCAGCCTCTCATCCACCAGCACCCACAAGTCCTACTCAATGGGGCTACTCTTGATCTCTTCATCCCCCAGCCTTTATTGATATCAGGCGTTGCCCCAGCCCAGGTGCAGCACCTTCCACTTGGTCTTGTTAAAACTCATGAGATTCCCATGGGCCCACTTCTTGAGCTTGTCCAGGTGCCTCTGGATGGCATTCCGTCCATCAGGTGTGTCAACTGCACCACCCAGCTTGGTGTCATCTGCAAATCTGCTAAGGATGCACTTGATCCTTTTGTCTATGCCATTAATGAAGATATTAAATAAAACTGGTCCCAATATAGACTCCTGAGGGACATCACTTGATCTGGGGCACCTCCACTGGGACTCGAAGACTTTGATCACTACCCTCTGGATGCAACTGTCCAACCACTTTCTTATCCACCTAAGAGTCCACTCATCAAATCTTTCTCTCTCTGGTTTAGAGAGAAGGATGTTTTGGGGGGCCATGTCAAAGGCTTTACAGCAGTCCAGGTAAATGACATCTGTAGCCCTTCCCTTGTCCACTGATGTAGTCTCTCTTATCATGGAAGTCCTCAAGATTGTTCAGGCAGGATTTGCCCTTGGGGAAGCTGTGCTCTCTGTCTTGAATCCCCTCCCTGTCCATGTGACTTAGCACAGCTTCTAGGAGGATCTGTTCCATGATCTTCCCAGGCACAGAGGTTAGGCTGACAGGTCAGCAGTTGCCAGGGTGCTCCTTTCCACCATTTTCAAAGATGAGTAAAGTTTCTCCAATTTTCCAGTGACCTGGGACTCCACCTGGCTGCCATTACTTTTCAAAATATTAAAATATTGATAATATTGTAGTAATATGAGAATATTTGGTTTCTGTAATTTAAAAATTGTAGACAGTTCTTAGTTAGACATCTTTTCCACCTTCCAGTATGTGACTCCTTCAGCTGCCATAAAACGTACCTTTATTTAATTTGAAGATAATATTGTGGTAATTTCTGAAGACATATAATCTGCAAAACCAGTTTTGCTGTAGCTCAATAACAGACTTCTGTTAGAACACTGTGCTTACTTTTAGGATTAGGTTAAAGGATTTGATAATGTAATTTATGTCATCATTGCATGAAGTAATTTTTTTCTCCTACTTTATGATAAGCAAGTAGTAACATTTTTAAAATCTGTGCTGTGCTCTCAAAACCTATTCTTCCAAGAACCATGCACCAACTAAGCCAAAATTGCTGTCTTGTGTATACAAATCCTCACCTCACATAAAGTAAGGTGCAACTATATGAATTAAAGAATATTGAAGTAAAATATCTCTGCTCTGCATGTCTAGGATGGGGAAAAATATAAGATCCCTGTGTTTTGTGTCTCATTTGCCACATGCACAAGCTGTCTTCTAGAAAACTAAGAGTTTGTAGAGAGTGTTTGTTTTTCCTTCACAGCCAGCATGTTTTTTTGGTCAAATAAACTCAGAAATGTCTGTCAAAAAGTAGAAATACCCTCCAAGACCTTACTGAAGGATATGCAGTAAATCCTTTCAACTAAGCTTCAGCAGCAACCACAAAAGCTGCTAGCAGATTCTTCTTCAGCAGGAAAAAAGATAAGTTTTTATACAGATCTTTCTTAAACAATTTGGAGTGAGTACACTACCTATACAGAACAAGAGGGTTTGACACCGATGATGTTCCATGACTAGAAATAAATAATTTGTAAGCGCAGAGCCCAAATAGGACCACGAATTCAAAGCGTCCCTAGCTGACCAGCATATACGTTTATCATTGGTCTGGTGTGTTGCAAACCAGCGCTAGTGAGACTGCACACACCAATGTGATGTTCAAGCAAATCCCAAGTTTATTCAAAAACACAGGTATATATGTGACCTCAAGTGACCCCGCCCTAGGTGCGGTGGTCTGACTCCAATTGGTTGAGGCTGGGAACATGTCCTTTTAAGGTGAAAACGAAACCTGTAATGTGGTCCTCCAGACCCACCTGAATCAGGGCTGCAACACTGGTGCAATGAAAATGATCTGATAAGGATTACCCTGTGACAGTTTTGCTTCTGCATTGGATGCTGAGCAGCCAGAAACTGTTTCCTGTGGGCAACCAACTATTGATCCAACTCCTTTTTGCCAGGGGTGCAGCTAATGGGAATTCCACAAGCAAATCTAAACTACATTTTATCTTCATTTTCATCTGAAATATGAGTTGGTCTTTTGTACTGTAGACAGTCATTTACTTTTCGTTTTCCTTTATTGATGTGCAGGAGTTGAAGCATAAAATGATTCTCAAACTAAACTGAGATAACAAGTGACATTGTGACCATGACTACTTCTGCACAACAAACAACTGCATGAATCAAGGTTTCATTGGTCTTTGAGGCAGCATACAACAGAAAGTATCCTTAAAATGGAACTGTGTTGTAGTTGAAAAATTGTATCAATTTGTCTGCATAGGGACTAGGACTAAGGGGGAGAAAAGGTGTCCAAAGTTCTTAGCCAACAGCAACAGAGCAGTAAAATGTTTCTTACTAATTTACATTCAAGGGCTTTTCCCCACACCCTATCTTAGAAATAGTTTGGAAAATGGTCTTTCTTTTATGCTTTTTAATATTTTTCTCATTGAATTTTTACTAACAAAACAAACAGAATGAAGAGCTGTCTTACACAGCAAGAAGAAAACCAAGGCACTTGATTCATTTATAAAATGCTAAAGAATGATTACTATGAATACTTACTATGGGTAAGTATATTTACATGAAATTATTGATTCATAAACTACAGTATATCTCACCTCATTTCAACAACAGTTGATGTCTCCATTTCCCCCTGGCAACTCATTCAGGTTCCGTTATAAGAATCATAAATAATGTGTGCTAATGAGATATGGATTGATTATGTTGGAAAAGCTGACGTTTTCATCCATCATTCTAAATGATGCTCAATGATGGATTACCAGCCAGTAATTCCTCTGATATGAGATTAAATAAAATAGCAGGCTGTTTCAGCAGGCTGGTCCAAGGAGATGACAATAAATCTGCTCAATTATTGTATTACCAATCCCGTTTTCACTGCTAAGGATATTATTATTTCATTTAGACTTGTTCATGCATTATAGATTATTTTATTTCAGTCAGTCAAAGGGAGGAACTGTAGTGTTTTATTCTCAGAGCTGCAAAGGATTGAGCCTTGAGAGAGCACAGTACATGCAGCTCAGCAAGCTTCAAGCAGACAGAAGAAAGCTTCCAGTCTCCTTTCAGATCAAAAATACATGGCGAAAGGAACATTTTGTTTTCACCTTAGCCTACTTCTCTGAAAAGCCTCAACCAAAGGATACTGCCTGAGAAGCTAATCCATGGACACAGAATTATTGGATCCTCTATGCTTTGGACTTCACCTTGGTCTTGTAGTATATTTATAATTCAGGTCATTCAGACTATCGTTTGGCCTGAAAAACTAGACTGCAAACAACTGCAACTAAATGCATCCCTCTTTTTTCCTTGCCTCATGCTTAGAAGAGAGAAAACATGCCAAGTTTATTAACAGAAGCCTAACACAGAGTTATTTTCTTTGCAAACTGGCCGCACAGTCTTGATAATTCCCTTTCCTTGCAATGAAATAACAATGGTTGCACTTAACTCAGTGCCCTAGTTCTCCTCAGAATGTTTTTCAATGGCAGATAATACTACAATATGAAACATGACAAGTGCCTAGCTAAGCCATACAGACATAGGGGAATTTCTAGATTGATAAGTAAGTTTTAATTTTCTATCCCAGACTGCAAATCAGTGGACGAGGTGGTCTGTGGAAAACACTGCACACAGTGTGATGATCCCTGTTACTTCACCAGTTACTTATCTGTAAAATAAGGAAATACGAAAACAGTTGTTTCTCCACTGTCTAAATACCAGGAAGGTTACATCCATGCAGAGGCAAGTTATAATCTGTTTCTTGTAGAAGATAATTTCTCCAGCCCTGCTCCAAAACCTGCTTCCTGAGTTTTCCTGGACCTGACCCTTTGTGCTTACAGACATCCCCTAAAGAAAGATGTCAATAAAGTAAGATTTTTGTCAAAAGCAAGAGCACAAGATCACTTATACTCTAGTTCTGGTGACTCTGTACTGAAGTGCAGTAGTTAAATGAAGAGAAGAGATATGTTGAACATGGAATTTATTTCTTCCCTAGTGTTATCACTCAGGAGTTAGCAAAGAAGTGAAAGTTGCTGAGGGGCAATGGGAAAACTTGCTCCAGCAACAAGTTTCCTCCCTGGTTTGTTCCTTTTTCGAAGCTCATCAGATAAGCTTTTATCTGATAGACCAAAACAAGGACATGTTGCAGAATAATGCCCTTGTGGAACAATAACCATAAGTATCTCTGCAGTGCTGGACTAATTTAGCAATATGGGAGTCATCATGGCTGGGTCTTTGAAAAAAAATCCTTTTGATTCTCATCACTAGTCAAAAGACAAGGAGAATTGTTAATAATTACTGATATAGTAGTGAAAGTAAAATAAAAATGTTGTTACATCACTGTATTGACTAACATCTCCCATTTAAAAGGGTATAATAGGATTAGAGAATGCAATACAGTCAAGAGCCAAGCCAGACCTAAACTATTAAATAAATATTTGAAAAATTTTAGCACCAACACAGCTACTTCAATTCCAGCTACTGCTAAGACCTGAAAAAGCTCATCCTGTTAACAGATCAACAGCTAATAACTGATTTTCAAAAGATAATAAATGCACCCCAGATGTTGCATTTCAAGGATGCACATGGCACTGCAGATTTTAATTTTGGAAACCTTGGCAGTGTTTACTGTGTCCAGATATCTAAATGTATTCATGTTATTGATCTTCTAGAGGTTGGCAGTCAAACAATCACTGTGAACTCAGTGAAAGGACAAACTCCACAAACCTTATTCAAAGCCACATACAGAACCCACACACACACCTGAGCACACTTATGGCAAGGATGCTGCTGGAGCACAGACTCCTGTGACTGAGTTTGTTCCATCTCACAGTTTAAAGTCTCTGCAGGGCCTGGCACAAGGAGCACAGCACTCGAGGATGTTGCATCCTCTTCGCTACTGTGAAGGGAGGAAATGGGATTTTTGCCACTGTGGCCTGTCTTGCTTGGCAAAACAGCTTTGTCTGCAAGCTGCATAATGGAGAATGTCAGCACTGATGTAGAAGCAAAGCCATGGAATTACTGGGACAGAACCAGTGGAGGGTATAAAAATATTGTAATACATGCAATAAACAGTGGATAATTTGCTAAACTGTTAGAAGAAGTGTTCAAACGTCCATATTTTCCTAACCTACCAAACAGTATATATCTCTATGTATTCCTTAGTTCCTTAGTTTTGTGCTTATCAGTGGTATCTCGAGATGTCTCCAGTTTCTCTGTACTCAGTTGCACTTCAAAGATACTGCTGCACTTCTCAAGGATGCTCATGGTTCCCAGACTAGCAGGCGTTTTAAAGTATTTCAGCAGGCACCTTCTTCTGGTCTGTATTTTTCCCTTTATGACCAGGTTGCTCCCATCAGGCACTGAGTTCTCCCCAATCTTTGATCAATTGACAGTGCTTGACTCAGGAAAACGGTATTTTGCGGGTGCTACAGGATGACTGAAACCAAACGCGTTCTAAAGATGTTATCTCTTCAGCAATGGTTTTCACCTTGTCCTTTTACTTTTCCCCTGATTCCCACCTTAACAATTTTTTTTAACAATAGTCTATATGACATTTCCTGAAGATACCCAAATCTCCCTTGGTACAAGGATCCAGTAACTCATGTACTTTCTCTGTAAAGCAAGGATATTAATCTCTGAACTGTTATACTGGATTTCTTGTGGATACATAAGAAGGACCCTAAAGGAATTGTCTGGCTGCATTTAAAATATTTTTGCATGCTATGTTGTTACATCAATTTTGATGCCTCAGTTTTTGTGATTTCCATGTTGAGGCCACAGTTAGGGAGGCTGAAATCTCCTCATTTGATGTAAAAGAAATTATTCTAATAATAACACAAAAAAAGATCAATGACAGTGTTTCATTTTTTTTATGTTAGCTGAGACTGCTTGGCTTTGAAAAGGAAGTGTGTGTGGAGAGAGGAAGGCTGGCTATCTCTCCCAGAGGCAGCCCCATTTCCCGTGCCCTGCAGCCTTCCTGTTGGCACCTGGGGTTGATTTACAAGAGCCAGTAGGGGAAGATGGTTGTCCTCCAAAGCTTTGTGTGCTTGTGAGTTCCTAATCTCACTGAATCAAAAAGGACCAGACATAGCTGCAGACTGTTTGTTTTTATTATTATTTCTTCTGCAGGAAAGAATATACATTTAGATCATCAGTGCTAGAGCTTTTTGAACCATCTTTGCAAGTATGCAAAATGCTCCCTGGTGCAGCACAGGCTTAGGGAGATAAGGCCTCTTCTTACCCTGACAGGAGGAGACATCTTTGTGAAAGTAGGGGGAAAAAGATGAAAGCAGCAAATGCCCCTCTTTGCTTTCTCTGCCCAGCAGTAGCTGGTCCAGTGCCCTCAGCTTTCTCACAAGCACACTTTCCTCACGTGTTGAACAAATAAGATGCAAGCAGTCCCTTGCACACACAAAGGCTTCAGAGCAAACAGCTCTCAGTAACTCTAGCAGCACCTCCTATTGCCTACTCACTGTCTGTTAGCTCCAGAAGTGATATGAAAGAAACTGAGGAGCAGACCAAGAAAGCAGATTACTCCAGATGGCTGAGGCTAAGATGGTACTTTCTCGCTGAGCCAATTCTTGCCTTTCATAACACTGAGGAGCTAATAGGTTTGACACTGATGAAATAATAGGCTGAGTGTGCTGCAAGTTATCTAAAGACCAAAGCTTTAAAACATAGCTTACTAAATAAATGCTGGTCTGGTTACTTCCAGCTTCTTTCAGCAGTAAGTGCATACAGTTGGGCAGACAAAAGTCCTGGCATTGACAAGGACAACTCACTTGCTGTCAGACATCCAGAGGTAGTTTGGATATGTGACAAGCACCCATCCCATCACCACCAGACAGACCTTTGGCCACTCCCTTGGTGCTCGTACCAGGGAAGCCCTGGCTCCATGCATGGCATTACTGGGTCCTTTCTCCCATAGCAGGGGGCTGGTGCAGCCCTCTGGGCAGCCTGAACCCTGCTCTCCCCCTCTCATCTGCCTTGTTCACAAACCAACCAGCTGTTTGGATGTGTGTCATGTGACACCTGTTACAAAGGGGTCTAGAAGAGCACTACCACACCATGGTGAGATGGTGTTGTTCTTTTCCAGAAAGACCCTTTTTCCCCACCTCCCATCTTAAATGGTTAAAAATGTTGACCTGTTTCACTTCAAGGAAGTGTCTAACAACACTGAAAAGGAGAGTTGTATTCATCTCCAAGGTATCTGAGACAGATTTTTTTTCTGATTCTTCAGTCATTGGGAGAATTTTTGAAAGCCACAAGGAAGTAAGCTCCCTTTGTTGGGCATATTTGCCCAACCTTGTCAGCTGCACTTGCATGCAATATCTACTACAAGGTCCATGTAAAGCTTTTGTCTCAACAAATGATTTTTGACTAGGTTTTTGCTAGCTCCTCTGTCTTATCAGTAGAAATATCAGGAAACACAGTAGTGCAAAATGTTATAAGGGATGGTGTAATCCTTCCTTTTTGTCTTCATTTGTTATCCTTCAACAAGTCAGACCAATGCTCTTACCCTTTTCCTTGGTCAAAAAAGTAGATCTACTATATCTCCTTTTGTTGGTAGACTGATTTCTTGTTATATGTGTATAAATATATAAAGATAACACTAGTCAGATACAGTACAACTTTCATTTCAGTCGTTGTAATTAAGCAGTGTTTCTGCCTACTGCACCTCCTGTTTAAGCCTCATAATCTCTCAGCCATTACCAAAACAGTAGTGTTACATTGGCGACTTCTCAATCGCCGAGTCTCTTGTTTACTCTGAGTTGATGTTACACAACAAGCCTTGTCTCTAAGAAATAAAAAGATTCTATTTTTGAATCTTCATTAGGGAGTATTTATTATACTCCTAGTGACCAAAAACCTGAGAAATTTATCCTAATATAGTTAAGTGAACTCACTATCTCCCGTATCGGTTTTACCTGCCCTGGGTGTTTCAAGACAGCACCCACAGACCCTGTGTCTTCAGCAGGATTTTGTGGAGGATTTTGTATGGGATCAGCCACCACTGGGCAAAAACATGTTAAAATACATAGAAGTGAAAACCATACCGAGCTGATACAACTGAAAACCATGCCATTAGCTCATAAAAACACAGCCCATCTGTTTCTGTGTAATTACTCGTCTTTTATTTTATACAGCATCTGTAACAATAACATCTGCAGGTGTTGCCATAATATGGGTTATCATGTTTGTATTTTCATCTACTAGTTTTGGATATGTCTTGTCTGTTATTGCATGAAGTTAACTTTCAAATTAGTATGTGATGTGTGAAGTTTATTGCTTTAATCTTCCATACACTCTCTCTGTGTAAAACTTTTCTTGTTAGAGTTTCAGATTACTCCCTACAATCAAGAGCATAGATATTCTTTAGGTATATACTTTCAATAATGATTAAGGAGTTTTCTGCTGTTACTGTGGGTTTACCAGCTACTATTTTTTTAATCCAATGGTTTATTATTTACCTCCCTAGATGTTTAAGATTTCTTTATTTTATTCTTGGTATATCTCTTCTCTTTTAGTAAATTCCAGGTTTTTTGATGTAGAAATGTGTAAGACTGGCTGGATTCTCAGGAGAAATTACTTCTCTTGATACCTGAATCAAAGAATTAATAAAAGAATGCCTCCAGTATATGAGAGAATTAATGCATTTTCTCACATTCACATGATTGTATAAGTACATTGGGCTTTGTAGATACCACAATATTATGTTACTAAATCAGGAAAATAAATTAAAAATTGCAGGCCAAGAAACATTTTGCTTGGTTTAGCTTTGCTGTGTCTGTCCCTTTATGTTTTAGTTGCTATATTCAGCAGATATTTTACCTTTTACATCACTGACTAAATTAAGAGACAAATTAAGGGCTCTGACTGCTCTTGATTGTCAGCAATTTGGACGCTTATTAAGTGGTTTAAGGTACATTTAATTAAAGTTGTATTGCTTCATATTGAGTAGTCAGTAAAACATTTAGTGTTTATGTCTTTTAAAATTTATTATCATTTTTCTGTAGTTCAAGAAGAATTTTAGAAGATGTATGCATGATTTCCTCATTTGAAACAATTACTAACCACTAATAGCACTGAATATAGTCTTACCTACCGTTTGTAATTATAAGAATGAATTGGCCCTTGGCAAAGTGTTATGCCTCTGCTTGTTCCCATTAAAAATCTTACGTACCCTCTCACTATTTCAAAGGTTAAGAAACACTGTTGTTCAGAGGAGGCATCAGTCAGTTCTGGAAATGGGTCTGGAGTTTAGGCATCAAGCTAATTCACACACTATTCTGAATATTTTTGGTTGGTTGGTTGATTGGTTGGTTTGGTTTTGTTTGTTCTTTCTTCCCCAAAATAAGAACCCATTCTAGAACAACATGTCTTTCAAAATAGTCCAGAAGGTGCAGCCCCAAAACCAAAAGTAACCACAATACAGAAGGCCACACTGTCTGGTGTTTATTGTGACAAAACATGATTTTAGTGTGCTTTCCCCCTCTCCAGCATCTTCATGAGAGTCAAACTGTTATTCCACGCCTTCCCTTTGGCTGTAACTGCCAGGGAGGAGGAGGTGTAAGCCCTGAAAACAAACCCCATGATGATTCTTTGAAGGCTCTTGGTGAGGAAGAAGAGATCATGGAGCAAGTCTGAATGTGTGACCAGTGCCAGCCCCTGGCAGTTGCAGATATTTTTCACTTTCTTATAGAACTATGTATTTGTGAGTAGAAAGAAGAGGTCATGGGCTCAACATGAGTTAAAAAATACATCAGTGATTTCTTCCTCCTTTTTTTTTTTTTTAAACTGAGTTATTATAAAATAATGGCATATGTTGAGAGTTATCAGGACACAAAGACATGGACATCCTTCCCAAAACAGGCTGTTCCCTTTTACCTTTAGTAAAAGGAATCCGGAGTTCGATGTTTAAGGAAGCAAAAGCAGAACAAGGAGACTTCTGCAGCCAATTTCTGTGGAGATGAATTAACATCCTGAGGTTTATTTGCTTGTTTAATAGGGTCACCTGGGCCTCCTGCTGAATCAAAGGAAAACCACACCTACCTCAGGCCTCCTTGTTCCTGTGATGAAGGGAGGATCTGGTTAAGGTTAACTTTTCGAGGAGTGGTTTACATTCGACATTAAAACGCATTTTTCTACCAAGAGGGTGGTCAAACACTGGAACAGCCTTCCTACACAGGTAGTCAATGCCCCAAGCTTTTCAGTGTTTTTAGACATTTGAACAGTGCCCTTACAACATGCTTTAATTTTTGGTCTGCCTTTTGGTCAGGCAACTGTCTAGATGTTCCTTTTAGGATCCTTCCAACTGAAATTCTAGTCTAGTCTAGTCTAAATTTCAGAGTAGGAATACATGAATTTGTCCTGTTGCACTGAGCCCCACTCACTGTGTTTGCAGGGTGTAAGATAGAGATGAGAATACCTCTCCAAACACACTCCTCCTCTGGCACTTGGCTGGTTGGAGTTTACAGGCAGACATTTTAGGCTAAGCAATAATGGCATCAGTGGAGTTTTCCTTGCTGAGCAGGTAGCGCTGCAGAGGGTGCCACTGCTGTTTGCCTTTGTGGTAAGTTGCTTCTTTGCTTTTTTTTTAGGGTTGAATAGAGTGCAGGTGCCCAGCTGTGGGCTGTAGGGGCCTCTGTGAGGAGAGGGAAGGAGTTTCCCCTAAGCATTTTGATGTTCATATTCTTACTTCCCAATACCTGAATTAGTACTTAAATATACATATGTATCATTTGGCTGTAAATTAATTTCACAGAATTTCAGAATGGTAAGATTAGAAGTGAACACTGGTGTCATCTAGCCCAACCTCCCTGCTCAAACACAGTCCACTGGAGCACATTCCTAAGGACTGCGTCCAGATTGCTTTTGAACATCCCCAACGAGGGAGACTCCACAACCTCTCTAGGCAGCCTGTTCCAGCACTCAGTCACCTGCACAGTAAAGTTCTTCTTCATCTTCCAGTGGAACTTCTGTGTTTCAGAAACAAATTAAGTTCTCCTAATCAAGACTGTTTTGTCTGTGAAGGTAATTGGAAAACGATCTCCCTGTCTTTCTCTCAACCCATGAGTTTTCTTCTTTTTTTTTTCCCATTTCCTCCTCCCCGCTACCAGGGACAGGGACTGTGTGGTTGCTAGGTGGCAGATTGGCTACCAGCCAGGACCAACACACCACAGGAGTTCAGCAAAACACAAGGTTGTTTGTAAGCTTTGGGCTCAAGACCAAAGACAAAACACAACCATAAGAAGTAAAAGAATTTAGGCTGTCGAACTGTTCAAGTCACTGACATGGGTCCTTCCTTTCTATGCCTGTGCACTGAACTTCACATCAGAAATTTAGGAGGCTTTCCTTTTTAAGTCAGCTTAGTGCTTTACGTATCTATTAAAAAAACATCTTCTATGAGACTGTTTACACAGTTCCTGGAGAAAGAAAGTCTGTTTGATCTTCTGCAAAGTCAGCAAGACTCTGACCTGCTCAGACTTTGCACAGCAGTTTACAAAAGCTTCTAGAAGCTCATTGGAAGACAATACATTTTAATCTGCAACTCCTATCCAGGTTAATAAACACAAAGGTATATACCATCCCAAGTGAAAAACTTTCATGCAACTGCCTATAATCTCTTATTGTCAATTGAAGGCATATTATTCTTAAATCTGTTCAATGGCAGTTTAATTCCTACTGAAGAAACCCTCATTCTGTCAGAATCTACTCATTCTTTCCTCAACTCCTTTATTGTCTTGCCTGAAGGGGTACGTAAAACTTCAGAGGCTAATACAAAACACCCTATAAAAGACAAGGTTGTAAAGGATGATGGAAATGGTTACAAAATAGACAAAGCAGACACAATAAAAGTAGTCTTAAAATAAAAAGGTTTTATTATAAGATCATAATACAGGCCAAAATAAAAGCGCTTTCCAAATCACTGAGTATGTTTATAAATTATATTTACAGATTTTTCCTCCCATTTTAAAACTAGAATTTGTTTCAGTATTTGTGGATATTGTTAAAAATAAATATTTTAAAATGTGATTCAAGAGCAGATGCAAACAATGAAGAAGGAGCCCTGGCTTGAAATGAAGCTGTTCCTGCCAAAGTCAAGAGCAGAGAATATGTTAGGGCTGAAAATTTAAATACGCCCTACTTAAACAGAGAAGGTTAAATTTTGTAAAAACAAGAATAAATGACACAAAACCTAACAATGCAAGCTTTTCATAATATCAAATCAAAATTACACAGAATACCCCAGTGATCACTAGGGAATCTACCACAGTCTAGTTTTTCCAAGCCAATTAAGTCCATACTTCGAGGTACAATATGCGTCCCTTGCGCTGCAGGCCGAAAGTAAACACGGTCAAATCTCATCTTGCACTTGTACTCTATATTCAGGTTGGTGTTGGACTGAGTGTCCCAAGTATAGCGGCAGTGTTGTGGTTTACCCAAAAATTCCCAGATATCTGTAACGTTTTTAGGTAAGTCACCAAGTTTAGCAACCTGTAGGTAGAAGGGGGGAAAAAACCCACAAGATAAACCTGTAACACATAGAACTCTTACAAGTTTTGCCTTCAAAATTAGAACTCAGTTAACACAGCATTGCTTTTTTTTGCTGCAAATCATTAAGTTGTTAAAAACAAAGATCTTGGAGACATTACTAAATGCGGTATTTCTCAAGATATTCTACAGCATGACCAATTCCTGTAGTACTTTCTAAATCCAAAACATGTTACAAAATAAACGTTCAGCTCTGAAATCTTGAGGTAGAGGGGTCAACACCGTGTTCTCTGAACCAAAGTCATTCCAGTTCATTACAATGGAATTTCATGATACGGAGGGATGACACTCTGACGTTCTAGTAATAATGACACTTTTAGTATCCGAAGCCAAAAAATGCTTCTAATTTTGAATGTGTTGATTATGAAGGATTAAACTCCCAAGATCTATTTCTCCAGAGCACCCTTTTCTTCCATTGATTCTACAAGCTCTGAGAATCAGCAAGTTGGGCAAGTAAGTATCAGGTTCTCAATATGGGAAGATTTTTTTGAAGTCAAAATTTCATCAACTTTCCCTGCATCTGCTCAGATATAAATATTGTCAATAAAGCATTTTGTTATGGGAAGGTGTCTCCACATAAATCACCTCAGCCATAACTACCTCAGCATAGGAATGCTTACCTCTACTTAGCCACTCTTTCACTTAAGAATAAATATTGAATACCTCTACTCTGCTTAAGCAGGTAATTTCTCATAAAGACCAGAGAAAACCTTGAGATTAGAAGATTTTTGTCAGAATACCTTCTCCAAATAACATGGTTGTTTATTTCTGTTTACCTCGCTGTCTCTGAGGTTTGTATCTCCTCCAAATATAACAGTGGTGGACTCAGACTGCTTCTGAATTTCGTTTAACACTATTTGCAGCTGCTTTATACGTTCCTTAGAGTGCTTTTTAGTGCTTTCCAAATGAGAGGTCATAAGGCAAAGTTCATTACCAGATATGCTCACCTACACGTGAAACAAAGAGGCAATGTTACTATCCAAGCCATGATAAGAAGTTCAAAGATAAAATCTAATCACAAGGCAAATTACTGAAGGACAGAGTTTGGTTAGTATTAGTTTTACAGTGAAGAAAAATGGCTTACTAGATGATAACAGGCTTTTAGTTTTGTTTTCAGAGGTTATGAGACTTGAAAATAAAGTGCAGTAAGTAACTTCGATGAAAGATTTAAATGTGTTAATATCAAATGCAACTTGGTTTGCATGCTTGGAGAAGAAGTTTTTCTGCTGTTTGAGAATGTCATAGAGAAAAAGCCAGTTCAGCATTTCCTGCGACTTTTTTGTTTTTAAGGCAGAAATACATATTTAGTCATACTGACTCACTCACATGCACAACCAAAAGGTTCCTCTTCATGACAGTTGTTGGAAAAGGTATTATCTCATGTTTCAGTAGCTTCACTCTTGATTTCTTTAACATTATGACAGTGAAATACCCATCTATGTTACCTAAAGAGGACCAGGGAAAGAAATGTTCAAGGATATCTTGTGCTGCACCATAAAGAAGGTTCTGAAAGAGACCTTATTACCAAGACTTGTGAGAATCGATGTTAATTTGTAAGATGTACAAACTCGTAAGTGAAATATTGCATAACACTGCTCTGAATTTTTCAGATTTTTTTAAATGCCTTTATTAACAAAATTACTTGTCTATGGTACTTTTTGACTACCCTTGCTAACAGTCTTTCAAAAGGTAGCAAAACATACAAAGGGAATCACCAGGCAAACAAGCTTTTCACATGCATAATTTGCATCAAGTTATATGCTGATATCAAAATACAGAAAATAAATTAAGTGCTTCCTTTTTCACTTTACGCTATACATTTCTACAAATCATTGGGAGGCTCTGGTAAGGGAGACAGAATAAAACCAAACTTGATGTTCTGTTTTTTGTCTTTAGAAACCAAAGGGTTTTTTTCTTACCTGGAATAATAGTGTAACTGCTTGCTTTCATCTGCAGAAGACAGAAATGTGGTGGGATAACCTCTTGTAAAAACACAATATCTGGATTGTATCTGAAATCAGCAAGGCAAGATTTTCAATTAATTACTGAAAGGTAGTACTGCTACACTCTGAGGCCAAATAGAACAGGATCAGGGTTTTCAGGCACACCTTTTCCTCATTATCCTAGACACTGTAAGAATCTGTTCTTTAAAGTAAGAAAAAAACTATTTCCATCACATTTAGCAGCATGTAGACATGTCAACATTATTAATGTCAACATTATTAAAAGGGAGGAAACAATTATTACTAAGAATATGAAACTGACATAGTAATAAAATGTGTAACTTCCTTATAACATGACCTTGAAAACATTTGCACAGGTTTCATATACTACATATGTGAGGAATTCAACTTAAGCTGCTGCAAAGCCACTTTGGAACATGTTCTCCAGATTCCAGCCACCTCCTCACCCCCCTTAAAAGAGATCCCCTTAGGTAACCTGTCATTAATTTTGCCCAGTCTCAATGATGACAAGCTCTTTTATTTCTTAGAGTTGTGCAATCAGCAGCAGTTCACATGAGGCAGCAGTCCTGAAAATGCTGATTTAGACATGACTTTACAGCTGTCCCTACTTTTACTACACTGCTGAACAGCCCTGCACTAAACAGGTGAAGGACAAACCTAAGGCCTTACGGAAGAAAAAGTACTGTCATCCCAGTTAATAAAATCAAGAGAAAACTAATTTAGTTAAGGAATTTCTGCTGTTTTGAGAGGAACTTATCGCTTGTTTAAATAATTTAATTTACAATGATAAGTTACTGCACTAAGATAAATCAATTTATGTGATGGTTAAATTGCTCACAAATGTATTCAAGGCAGGCTTTCACTTCTAGAATTATAGAAGATAATCACAGATTCTGTTGCTTTTATCTCGCGTATTTTCTTTTTTGATAGACAACTAACAATTGTCTAGCAAGAGAAAAATTTCACTAAAAAAACCTGTTGTTTCAGTTTGCTCTAGTGTGATGTTATTCATACTACTAGAATGCTCAAACAAGTACGTTCTTGATGTATGACTGCAACTTGAACAATATTGTTCATTAAGAGTTTTTAAGTAGCCATCACAAAATACTTAACCTTTGGGATCTGCCTAAGTTCATGCCTCTTCCAGCCAGTATACCAACTTTTAGCTGCTTAGGGTTTAAAAAGTGATTGTACTGCTGCATCTAACATTAAGATAATGAAGATTTGTAAAATACCTAAATCAAGAAGCTTTTCTTTTTCTCTTTAAATGCAGGTACATGACAACGCAAAGATGAAGCTGTACTTACAATGCCAGGTATGCAAAGACACCTTTAGCTCGTTCTTCCAGATTTTCCAGATCCAGCCCATCAATGTTCCAGGTTATCAGTGAGACGTTGCTATCATCTTCTTTTTCCCTTGAGACTGCACCATTGTCACTGGCATTACTAGTAGTTGCATCTTCTGTGAGGTCAATACTAAAGAGAGAGTTTACTTGTTTGTCAACATGCATAATACTGTTCTTTCTGCAATTACCTCCCTTATCTTCTAAAGCATGTATAGACCTCAGTATCACTCAAAAGAGAGTAACTAAAACATACAGACCTCAGTCATTCAACCCTTTCCTCATACTGCCACTCTTTCCCTATGTCCTTCAGGAACACGCTGCTCCAGAGGGGGTTCCCCACAGGATTACAAGTCCTACGAGCAAACCTACTTCAGCATGGGCTCCTCTCTCCATGGGTGCACAGGTCCTGTTAGGAGTCTGCTCCAGCACAGGCATCCCACAGGATCACAGCCTCTTCTGGGCATCCACTTGCTGCAGTATAGGGTCTCTCCTGGGCTGCAGGCAGATTTCTGCCCCACTGTGGTCCTCCACGGGCTGCAGCAGAACAGCCTGCCTCACCATGGTCTTCACCACAGGCTGCAGGGGAATCTCAGGTCCTGTGCCTGGAGCACCTTCTGCCCCTTCTTCTTCACCGACAGTGGTGTCTGCAGGGCTGTTTCTCTCACATACTCTCAGTTCTCTGTTCTGCCACAATTGCTGTTGTGCAGAAACTTTTTAACCTCTTTAACTGTATTATCCCAGAGGTGCTTACCACCACCACTGATGGAATTAGGCTTGTTCCATGGCAGGTCCATCTTGGAGCCAGTTGGCATTGGCTCTGTCAGATGTAGGGGAAGCTTCTGGTACCTTCTCACAGAAGCCACTCCTGTAGCCTCCCACTACCAAAACCTTGCCATGCAAATCCAGTACAGAATAATGTTGATAATACACTGATGTTTTGGTTGTTGCTAGCTAGTGCTTACTCCAAGACAAGGACTTTTCAGCTTTCCATGCTCTGCCACCAAGCAGGAACATAAGAAGCTGGGAGGAAGCATGGCCAGGACAGGTGACCCAAACTGGCCAAAGGGCTATCCCATTCCAGAGAGCATCATGTTCGGTGTATGAACTGGCAGAAATTGGCCAGAAGGGCCCAACTGCTGATGGGCATCAGTCAATGGGTGGTTAAGCATCACTTGTCTTTCTTGGCGTTTATTTCTCTTTGTCTTTTTGTTGTCCCCCTTTCCATTACAATTAATATTATATTATTTATTTGATTTCAACCATAAAGCTGTTTTTGTCTCAATACATAGGGTTTACTTTTTTTTCCAATTCTCCTTCCTGCCCCACTGAGAGGGTGTGTGAGAGTGTCCAAGGGAGTGAGTGCATGCTACTGAATTGGAGTCTGGGGTTAATCCATGACAGGCAGAGATGTGTAAAAGTTCAATTACACTTGCAGTTTGATACCCTTTGCAAACCCTACAGGTGAGCTGTGAGACTGTGTACATAACACAGAGCTCTTACATCTTAACTTCCACAGGTACATTTAACAAGGTGTGCATGTACGTGTCAATTTTATTTATAGAGATATAAATACGCCTACGTCTAGTAGAACACATATGCATAGTTCACACATATACAAAAGTGTGTGTGCACAGTAAAATCTGCATATGTACTGCTGAAGGGAAGTTCCAGCCAGGTGGGGGTTGGTCTCTTCTCCCAGGCACTCAGCAATAGGACAAGAGGGCATGGGCTCAAGCTCTGCCAGGGGAAATTTAAGTTGGAGATCAGAAAAAAATTCTTTACAGAGAGAGCAATCAGGCATTGGAATGGCCTGCCTAGAGAGGTGGTGGATTCACCATCCCTGGAGGTTTTTAAACTGAGATTGGCCGTGGCACTGAGTGCCATGATCTGGTAAAGGGACTGGAGTTGGACCAAGGGTTGGACTTGATGATCTCGGAGGTCTTTTCCAACCCAGTCGATTCTATGATTCCATGATTCTATGATTCTGTGCCGGACATGACAAGAAAATGAGCCTGTCCCTTCCCCGAAAGACTCCCAATCCACCAGCCCAGAGGAGGGTGGCTGAAGCACCCCAGAGAGAGAGTACAGTCCGCAAGACTGACAGCATCTCCAGGGGAGAGAGGGGTCGGGAAATGACGAGCACAGGGCGGAAAAGGCCCAGAACCACCTGCCTGGCACGTGTGAGCCGAGGGACGATGCCAGGCGGAGAAGGGAGCGCTGCTGCCCGGGTTTGGCCTGGGGATGGCTCCGTACGGCCGTGGCGGCCCCAGCACCGTCCCACGGCAGGGACGTTCCGCGGTCCCAGCGCCGTCCCGTTTTCCCCGGGGAGGAACAGGGGGCACCGCTCCCGCCGGGGAGGAACAGGGGGCACCGCTTCCCCCGGGGAGGAACAGGAGGCACCTCTACCGCCGGCGGGGAACAGGGGGCACCGCTCCACCAGGGAGGAACAGGGGGCACTCCCGCCGGGGAGGAACAGGGGGCACCGCTTCACCAGGGAGGAACAGGGGGCACCGCTCCCGCCGGGGAGGAACAGGGGGCACCGCTCCCCCAGACTCAAGCCGCCTCCACCTGCCACATGCCCCCTGCCCGGCGCCACCTACCAGCTCCCGGAGCTCTCACCGCCTGCCGCCTCCTCCATCTCCCGCGGTGGGTCGAAATAGGCGTTCAGCGCCCTCTGAAACACAGGGGCGGATGGCAGGCGGGGGCGGATGGCAGGAGGGGGCGTAAGGCAGGTAGGGGCGGAAGGCAGGTAAAGGCGGATGGCGGGCGGGACACAGGGCAGGGAGGGCAGAGAGCAGGGAGGGCGAAGAGCAGGGAGGGCGAAGAGCAGGGAGGGACAGCCCCCGGACAGCCCCGCCGGCCCGGCTGTACCTCCATGTGCCAGGCGCTGCCGGCCAGGAAGCTGCGCGCCACCACCGTGTCGCTGCTGGTGATGGCGGCGAACTCGGAGCACAGCACCTTCCTCCGCTTGGCGACGTGTAGCGCCTCCTCATCTTCATCCTCCTCCTCCTCCGCCGCCGGCGGCCTCGGGGCTGGCTTGGCCGCCTCCTCCC
Source organism: Pithys albifrons albifrons (assembly GCF_047495875.1). NCBI lineage: Eukaryota > Metazoa > Chordata > Aves > Passeriformes > Thamnophilidae > Pithys > Pithys albifrons. Next base: position 90,640,703 of record NC_092461.1, read on the forward strand.
GCCGCCCCTCCGCCGCCGTGTGCTCCATGGTGGAGGGCGGGCGCAAGCACCGCCCGCCGGGGTTACCGTTCCGGGGCGCGGGCGGCAGCGGTCGGCGAGGCGGCAGCATGGGCTTCACGGTGGAGACGCTGCGGGAGGCCATGAAGTACATGGTGGAATCGCAGGGCTTCGACCGGGTGCTCCGCAAGGTACGCGCCTGTGGGAGGCCCGGCCCCGGAGTCCGTCCCGCCGGGCTGCGCCTTGGACGCCCTTGTCTTCCCCTGGGCTGGCCGGCTGGGGCTCCCGGGATTGGGAGGGCTGGAGAGGCCCGAGGGAGCCTGGTGCTGCAGCCCCGCCGGTGTTTTCCCTGGATTCGAGGTCTCGGAACGGGGCCGTGTGGTTGTGGTGGTAACACGGGGTACAATACAATACTGTTACTCAGTAATCTTAGATACTGCAGCTGCCTTCCAGCGGCTCTCAAGGTGAGGACTGCGCTGAATAACCTTCAGCACTCATTCAGGAGCTGGTATTCTTCCCTTCGCAGTTCCGGCGAGGAAGCTGGCTTCCAGGACTGTGAAGTTATGGAATTAATGATTACTTTTCCCTGTTCAGAAATAAAAAGGGAGCTCATATGACATCTCACACCTCACCCTGAAGTCAGACTGAAAATACAAGCACCTCAGTGCTCTCTGACTTTGTGCACAAGGCCCTACACTAATACCTTGTGGTATACAGAAACGTATTTGTCTAGTCCTCCTTATAGACACAATATGTGTATTATAGGCACATTAATTGTGCATCATGTGTAGTATATGTACACTATGCTCAAAAAAGTCGAAGTTACTGTGTTGTCTTAAATTGTGAAGGGTGTGATGCCGAAAGGGTTTTTGTTCTGATTTTTACATTTTGTAGATTTTAGGAACACCGTAGTTGTAGATTTTTAGAGGGTTAATATGTCTAACAGTTTAAGTTTAATGCCTTTCTATCACTACCCCTCTCCCAGAACAGGGAGCTCAGATTCCTTTAGTTAATTAATCTTGTTTAGACTCCTTTCCAAGGTAAAGAGCTGAAGGATATCAGAAGGCCTACAGAATGAAACAAACATAGGTCAGAGTGACCCAAAAGCCAGAATTGGATGAGCTCCAAGAGACCTTTGTGTGCCTGAGGAAGAAGAGCTGATGAAGACAGAGGGTCCTGACGACCCCAGACCCAATTCCAGGGGGTTGGACCAGGGGTGGGACTGGGGCTGGACTGAGAAATGTGTAAAGCAATGATTGGAAGGATCTTATTATAAAAGCCATAGAAACAAGAACTGAGACACATGCATGTCATCCTGTATTCCTGTGGGCTGTAGGCCCTGTGTTATTAAAGGACCTTTACTTTTTATCTTACCATACACTAACGTGGCTCGAAGTCCTGTTTTTGGGGGGAAAGGTCATTCACGGCATCAGGTGTCGTAGCATAGCTGCTCTGTAGGGTGCTCCTGTGAAGCAGTTTCAGTGGTCTCATTAAATTTTGCAGTGCTACATTCTCCCTTGAATTTCTGTTTATTTGTGTAACTGTAACATGGAGTGATACAGTGAATATATCTAAGAAAACCAACCATGTAAAAATTCATATGCTTCATGTGCATTGTAGAGGAGCAAATGTGATAATGGAAGCAGTGCTTTTATTGACTACGGCTCCATGAGCTGTTATATTTGATAGAAACCAACTCTTTGCAAAGCAATTCTTATTGTCATGTTTCTCTAAGACATGTTGGGGAGTATAAAGTTTAAAAATACATAAAGCTTTATGTTTAAGAAGCTCATTTATTTATAAAGAATGCAGTTAGTTTTCAGCCACCTCTTCACTTCATCTTTACTCTCTTTTATCACAAAATCCTATTAAGTGGAGAGCAAATGAGCATTTTAGCTCCATAAAGGTGACTGGCTGGAAGTGAGCCTTGGGAGAGAGGCTTCCTTCCTTGCTCTGCAATACTTTTAGACCTCCTGCAATCTTCTAGAATTATGATGCTATTAACTTGATCATAATAACTAAGTACAATTGTGTCTGAATTAAAAGTAACAGCTGTTCTGGGAGGTGCCTGAACTCTTTCTTACCATAACTGAATGACTCCAAATTTTTTCTATCCTGGAGAAGACAGATTTTAGTCTGAAACCTTTCAGCTTCAGCATGTACCATTAGTTTCTGGTTTAACTCCAATGTGGTATCTACCTAGGGCTCAACGACTGTGAGTTTTAAAGCCCTTTTCCAAAGAAAAGACATGGCAGTACTGGCTGGAAGCTGGAAGCTGCAGCAGCCTGCTGTTCCTGAGGCAGTCGCGTGGGAGCACAAGCACAGGAGGGCTGTGAGAAGTACAGACCAGCAGCTATAGCTGTGTGCTGGAAGCACTCAAATACCGAACTATTTTTGTCAAGGACAGCTGGCACCTAGTGCCAGATCAGAGCAATGACAAATGGAACCGGATGCTTTCTTTGCCTCGCAGGTGGATTGGAGCACCACTCCCTGACAGAAGTGAAAGCCATCTGCTCCCAGTGTCAGGCGTCAGTGAAGTTCTCATTAGAAATTCTGTCAGCGGCTTAGGCCTCCAGTGAGTGCAGCACAGAATACCTGGTTTAGGACTTGGGATTTTCATTGATCAAAGTGCTATTTCTATATTAGGACATCGCCTCAGTGATTTCCCTTCTGTATAAATGCAGCTTTTTCTATTTGTATATAGACTCTGTACTGCATCATCATTGACCTTAGTATAATTTCTCTGCAAAATTTGAATAAACTTTGGCATGTCAGAAAGGGACACTGGCTGAAACTGAGCTCTTATGTTGCATTATAAATAAGGAGTAATGAAAGTGGGCACATTTCAGCCTTAATACCTTTTAAGATTAAAAAATATTTAAATCAACTCAGATGATAACAGTATTGAAATATGTATGTTAAAAGTTTTATAAAAATTTCAAAATTAGTAGGAATTATAATAAATATGTCCCCGTTTCACTTTTAATAGTCTAGAGGTACTTCAAAGTCTTAGTTGTAGGAGTAAATCTATATGCTGAACTTAGCCCAGTTTTTCATCTGCTTTTAGACTTTGAAGACAATGCTACTAACTCAAGAAACTTGACTAGAGATTTTAAAATACTGAATTGCAGTAACTTCTTGGTCTCAGAATTCCAGCTTCATGTGTTGGTTACATCAGGAAGTACGGTACCATACGTGTACTGTAATTCTGTATTTAACACCTGTATGGCCAGACTTCGTGAGCAAAGATTTGGGCAGGGCTCTCCCCACGTGGGTGTGCCCTTCCAACCTGTGTATGGGATTTTTTAGGTGAGGCTCAGTGTGCGCAGAACTGGCCCCACCGTTTAAGTCCCAAGGTCCATCTGCCACGGCCGAGCGAGCTTGGACAGTGACAGGGAAGTCCTCGGGACTGTCACAGCAGCCGGTACTGACCGGGGCTGACCCTGCTGAGCATCCGAGATCTGACGGGATGGGATGGCAGGGAGGCATTGAACTGCCCGGTACGGTCTCCACTGAGACTCGAACTCAGGACCTTGGGATTCAGAGTCCAGAGTGCTCTCCATTACACCATGGGACCACCCTATTTAACACCTATGAGCTGGAATAAAACTGTGTATGCATATAATGGTGCTGTAACACAGTGCGATACAATCTTGGATACTTCTGTCCAAGAATATGAATTTCAGACCAGGGAAGCCAATTTGATTAGTATTTCCAGTGCTCATTTCAAAATACTGATTCTTACTGAGGTTGCTCTAATGTAATGATTAATGAATTACTGGTGGTCATTTTCATTTTGTGAGCTAACAAATACGCCTTCACAGCTGTGGTACACAGAGCAGTTTTGTGTTCCCTCTAATCTGGCCTTTCATTCACAGATTAAAGCAAAAAGAAAACTTAAGAGGAATGTTGCTTCCTAAGGAGTTCCTGACAGCATAGCAAGTATTGAAGTTTTATTAAGCTTTCAGTTTAAATATTTATCTGCACTAGAAATAGAAGTTTTTCTAAGGCAACTGTCTTCTGCTCAAAATTTGTGGCAATACCTAATGTGACAGTCAAATTATTATATTTTCCATATTTTGTGTCATGAGTCCAGAATTAAACAAAATCTACTTTAATTTGGATTCAGGGCGATATTGGTTGTTGCTACTACTATCAGTAAGCTTTTTATTCCTTTTTTGGTTATACAGATGAAACTTGTTTCTGCAACACCTGGAAATGTTGTTTGTGAAATGAAAGTAGAGGAGGAGCATACAAACAGATTTGGCACTTTACATGGAGGTCTGACAGCCACACTTGTGGATGTGGTATCAACAGCAGCATTGCTGTACACAGAAAGAGCACTACCTGGGGTCAGTGTGGACATGAACATCACGTAGGTATCATCCACCATGTTTACTAAAACATAGTAACTTTTCTTCCCATATTGACTCCATTGTACATAATTTCTGTGCTGTGGCACCCGCTTAAAATAGGTGTTTTCTTTGGTTTTAGAAGTTCTGTTTTGATAAATTAAGGGGAGGCATGTGTGTATTTGGAGACATTGCCATTTGGTTGCAAATTTTGCGTTGGACTTTTTTAAGCTTTTGTTACATGTTTTACATTCATGGAATGTAAAGATATGTTGGTATGTGCTCAATTTTAGTCTTAAGGAATTGGTTCAGCTTCAGTCTTTGCTTGTGTAGTGGATACATTAATGTATCCTCAAAACCCAGGATCCTAGGGTACACAGCTTTCTTTAAACTCTTTGTTAGTATTAATCCATACAATGTTAAAGCAGAAAAAAAACTAAACCAGGAAACAGTTAAAATAGGAAACAGTTTAGTTCTGGTATGCTCACATAGAGGGCAAATTACACATTGAATCAGAATTTTTCAGTGGAGGAAGATTCCTTTGCTCTCGGTAATTTCAAGGCAGTTTTATACTGAGAATAGTTCTTCCTGTAATGCAAATTTAAAGCACAGTGTCTTTAAAAAATAGTTGTTCTGAAACTTTCTTTGATCATACTATTAGAGCTTGTCAGCTTTGCTTCATTACTTTAATGAAGAGATTATGACTGATTGGAACTAAAGTAATCCTACTTGGAATAACTAACACAGAACATTAAAAATTTTAGAAAAGTAACACCTCTTCAAAACTATCTTTAAAAAAACCCCAAACTTTAAAGCTGTGTGGTGAGTGATCTGTATCTTTACGAGGTTCCCTCCTTCCTCCCCCAGCATTTTCTGATTTCCCCACTGGGCAGATGGGACTGAGGCATCTTTATGCTTTATACTACCACTTGGACTAGGACCTTACTAGAAATTAAAACCTGAAATTCCCCTGTGATGATGAGTTTTTCTCTACAGTAGTATAACTAGAGACCAACATCTGAATTATTTACACTATCAAGTATGCACACCCAATTACATAGTGGCTAAAATCTTAGGAAGGTTCTGTCTCTGGAGGTGATCCAAATTACCTTTAGGCAATGTTGTGTGAAGCAGTATTAATAGCTTTGTTTAATCTGGACTACTGCTTTTATTGAACAAGGAAGATTGGATATTGAACATTGCTGTAAGACAACATTTTTCCTTTTTGGGAAGGAACTTTTAAAAATGTTATCATGAGATAGCTATTTTAGTAATGGAAAGAACAGAGAGAAACGGAGCAGCTTTTTTTCTTTTTGTAACCACAAGAGGATCAGCAGCAGCCTCTGGGAATGAGACAAGGCTGAAACCCTGCCCTTGTCAACTGACAGAACTTGTGTTACATCAGCATTGGGCATGACTGACATACTTGTGACATGGTGTCATGTATAAAAATGGACTGGTTGATGAAATCTCAGTAACATCCAGCAATTCTGCATTCTCCTCTATAGTTCTAATATTTGAATATTGTTCCCTTGCCTCAGATCATGGTTGGATCATGTTCCTCCTCCTAATTCTTTCCAAGCTTTCTGTGGGGGAATTTCTTCCTATTCCCTGAAGTGTTTTAAAAGCACACCCTCCTGCTCATGTAAATAAAAACAAAGAGTTATCTAATGAATGGAAACAGCATTTGAGAGCTGCCCAGATTTCCATGACTTCCCTCTAACCAGGGTATGGGAAACAGTTAACCTGTGCTTAGGTTCCATACAGAAGTGACCTTCTGGAGTTTTTGTAACAATGACGTTTTGCACCTGAATCAGCCAGACTAGTTCAGAAAGGCTGTAGGAAGCCAGCAGTGGTTGGAATAGGAGTTGGCACTGAGCTGTTGACTGAGGTCTTGGATACCTACTTGTTTCAGTCCCAAAATGGGCTTTTCCTCAGAACCAAGCCAATGGGTCTCTTTCTAGCCTCCATTTTCTCAGAGAACTCTTATACTTATGTACCACTGCCAGTACTTAGAGGAACTCAAATTCTTTAAGAAGTGGATATTTGCAAGCAGGCAGGCAGAGACATGTGTCTTTATTACCCTCTTTTGCTAATTCCCTCCATGATAATCTACAATGCAGGAATATTCTTGAATTTGTCTTCTGTGCAGCCTTTTACCTGTTCATTTTTTTCTTCCTTCAAGATACACTTCTGCTGCTAAGATTGGAGAAGAGATACTGATTACAGCTCAGATTTTGAAGCAAGGAAGAAGTCTTGCGTTTGCCACTGTGGATTTAACAAATAAGGCAACAGGGAAGTTAATTGCACAAGGCAGACATACAAAGTTTCTAGAACGTTAACATAAGAAAGTAATGTAAATAATAATGTTGGACTTAAGAATCCATAGAATTATTTTCTCACTTAAATATCTGCACAAAGTTGAGTTAATGAATGTCTCACTTCCATAAAAAAATCTTTTAATTACCACCAGAATTGCTACAAGCCTAAAATGAGTGCCTGTTTTGGTATGAACAACAGAGCGAGAGCATAGGGATGCAACTGGCTTTATTTGGTCAAAACAGCAGAAGGGAAGAGCCTTTGGAACAGCCATATGGTTTACCAGCATTACAGTGTTTTAAGAGACCATTTTCTTTACCTGTGGTGGTGTGTGACAAATCAACCCTGTCTTCAGGCCTGTCACAGTCACACTCAAAACACCACTAAATAATGCTTACAAACTGTATCTGTAAGATGATAATACAGAGTTTTTATAGTGCAATACTGGTTTGAAACGCTAATGCAAAATGTTAATTTACTGATGCTGTTACAAATTCAAAAGTATTCAATAAAGCTTTCTGAAACTACCTTGTTAAAGATTATGTCATGGTTTTGTAACCTCTTTGCACTGAGTAAAAATTTGCCAACATGGTGTGGTTGAGAGAGGGTGTGGTGAAATCCTTGTACACATGGATGTCATCATCTCCCTCTGATTTCTGAAAGTGAAAATGCAGTTATATGGGCTTTTCACCTCTACCTACCTGAAGTTCTGGTTATATTTGTTTAAAAAATCATCAGCTGCATGTTAGATGTGTCAGAATAAATTTGGTGACCTTTCATCAGGCTAAGGCTGTGGGTTGTCTGACTCGGGTTGGATGTAGTAGTTAAGCTGCTGTTTGTCAGCTGAAGACTGGTCTCCTTGCGTACTGTTCTGGACAGCCTTAACTGCTTTCTTCAAACTGATGACAAACAATCCGTGGCAAGGCTATCAAACAAATAAAAACAGCAATGCTACATATGCAGTGCCTGTTTCCTCCAACAGGAGATTTGAAAAAGCTAATCTGCACCAATAAAGAGCACAAGTAATTCCTTTTTGTCATGGAAGCTGACTTGTTGTCTTCAGTCATTTGACTTTTGTGCGATGAAATGCACAGTTAGGCGGTTTTTTTCCCTGCACATTCCTCAACCTAAAGAAATAATTTTTAATGAGTTAGGTGACTGCAGACTAAATTTCAATATGAAGTTGAACAAGTTCACTAGTGTGTCATCACTCTTTCCTTAAACAAGTGATATAGCTGATAACTAACCCCTTCAGCGGAAGTTCTCTAAAAAAGTACCTATAGCCCACCTGTAGTGGGCTCAGGCTATCACCATGTATTTTTTCTGCACATGTAGAACAGTTGTTTATGGTATATATATTCTCAACAAAAGCCTTTTCTCTGAGGCTGTCTCAGAAGCAAGCATGGCTTACATGCCTTAACTGTGGTTAGTTGAACTTTTAATAGTAGCATCCTCTCTTCACCAGCACAGTCCTAATTGTTTTTTCCTCAGTGCTTGCACTCACTCATGCTCAGAATCATCCCCGAATCCTCTTTAAAGGCACACAATGCTTTGCTAAAGCAGTTCCGCAAAGATGCTTACTACAGGAGCAACCTTTCTTGTTCTCAGTGTTTGCTCAGCAGAACTAGATGCTTCACTGCATTAAATTCTCACTTTACAGGTCCGTCCCTCTGCCTGGAGCTCTGAGTTTTAAGCATCTCCGGTTCCTCTACAATTACTAGGATGAGCACACAGAGAGGATCCATCACAGCAAGTGGACACACCTAGTGAGTTTGGCACTTTCTGTTCTGGTTATATTAACTTGTTCTGGCTTCTCCAGTCATCCTTATTCTTGAGTTTACCAGTGTTCTGCCATTGGCTACTTGTGTAGTAGAGTGCAAGGAAATAAAAGTGAACATTAAAACTGCTCCCCCAGTTGCTTTAAGTCCACCCCCCTCACTGAAACACAATGATTTTGACTATTACCTGAAATAAAAGGCAGAGAGTGAGAATGAGGGAGGCCAAATTCAATACCTGCAAAAGATTGAGACTGCTTTCAGCTCTGCATGCTGGGGTGACTCTGTCCTTATCTAACTGTCCCACTGCAATTTAACATGATTCCCCTCAATCAACACTGGCTGCCTCAGGAACTTACCATAGTTACGTGGTCTCATTCTATCACTTAGCATTCATCATATCTACATAATTACAATGCAAAAGCATCCAGGCAAATTGAGAGTGGCAAACCTCAACACAGAAACAACAGTACCCTCCTGTACCCATTCAAGCCTGGCAAGGACTGTTTCATTCTGAGAGGGAAATGGAAAAAAACCCTTCCTGAAATAAGTGAATTCTCCCTTACAACAGACTATTCAACACAGTATTTTAGGGCTCCCTAATTAGTAAGAGGGACATCATTAACATGCAGGCCAGTTAATTTAGAACAAAATTAAACTGATTATTTTAAGACAACCTTGTCTGTTACCCCTCCACTAGCAGCAGCATGTTGACCTTGTAATTTATTTCACAACTTAGGTGTAGATATGACCTTAGAAGAAATTGTCACCATTGAGGTTGCCTTGCTTTGGAGGTAAACTGTTCAACATCAGACTTAATATTTGGAAGTGCTGTCTATTGATTTCACTCCAACGTACATGTTGAAAATTCTTGTCGTGCCTTAGGTGAATCTCAAAGGAAGCAATGGAAAAAAATTACCATAATAAGGACAAATGTACAGGGCTCCACCTGGCGTCAGAATAAACAGACCTCCTGTGGGATTGACCTGGTTCCATCACTGCAGATTTAGGCATAATTCCCTTACAAGCAAGCAAATAAGGTGACTTCATGAGATCACCTCGAGAGCCTTGGCAGTGTAACAGATTACATATCCAGAAACTGACAGACAACTGCAAGTTCTGTATCTTAGAGCTTCAAATGAGACCAGTCCTCCCATATTGTACTTTATTGTGGTTTGGGTTTGTTTTTTTCAAACTTACCAAATACTTACACCATATTTGATGTCTGGAGGTCTGTCCTCATGGAGGGCCACATAATGGTATGCCACATGATGTCGAACAGTTTGTTTTTCTCAGTGAAAGTAACTTCAGCTTCCCACTTCATGCACTACATTGGTCAGCCAGGTATTGGATGCTAGTTTCACATCATTACCTTTGCATGAATGCATTCAGACTGACACCCAGGGGCTTGCACCGTGTACAGCATTACAGATGCCTTGAGAAAATGAGGAATCAGAAAAGACTCGTTCCCTCTGGCATTTAAAACCAGGAGTCCAGATACGAATTAGGGCAAATACCGATCACAGATTAAGGTGCATTGAGGAGGGGTTTAGTCATTAAGGATTCCTACCCTTGGGAAGACTCAACTTGTCAGTGATTACCTGAGGAGAGGGTAAGGAAGGGATCGCTGCCGAAACAGGCAACTATCAGGACTCCTTGTTAGTCTTTTAGGTCAAGCCACCCCTTCACAGGGGTCTCATGGCTAAGCTGCTGGTTAATTTGCCAATTTAATGATGAGTCAGTTGGTTTACAGTTCTCAAATTCACAAACATTACCACCTAAAAGGGATGGGGCAGGGACATGAAGAGAATTAGGCTGTTGAATAACTATTCTGAACAGCAGTTCAAATCTGTTCAGCTTCACTGACTGGCTCTGAGCCACTGCCATGGAATACAGAAGAATTTCCAACTGCATTATATCACTGACCATTTTAGAATTCTCTATCTACAGAAGCCATTTAGCCAGTAGAAAGAAACCCTCAAACCTCTCCCTTACCTCACTGTCCATGGGAATTAACAAAAAATTAGATTCCTATTTTCCTACTTGAGTTCAGGGACAACACACTGACAGTTGTTACCTTTGTGATCTGCAATGCATTCAGTGAATGATTGCTATCACCAGATCCCAATCCCAAGCTGCTGTGGTTGTGGGACACAGCAGCATATACAGTTCTTGCCTAAAACAGAGTAAATTACCTGCAAGCTTTTATCAAACAAGACACATTTTCTGTCCTTCAGGAAAACAAACACAAACCCCACCAAACAAAAAGACCCCTACTTGTTTTCACCAAAACATTACCTGGGGCAGTACCACTGTAGTAGAATTCTGTATCTTTGATTTCTTTTGCTTAAAAGCAGTAGCTGATTGAATAGATTTCAGGAGTCCAGAAAAGCAGTTTGTTGAGTGGGTGCTCTAGCATACAGTAATTGTGCTGAAATTAAGGGACCTTTCCATATGTAAATCCCTGCCAAGCAGAAGTAGGTCACAGATATCTTCAGCCCTGAAAAGCATTTCAGTCAGCCGTGCAGAAAAGAAATTACACTTAGCTTCAGTTAACCTGTAAAGCTGATGCAGCCCTCCACAGCATCTGCACTGCCCAGTCAGCCTTGTGAGCTGCCTCCCAGCTGTGGTGCACAAATCAGAAAGCAGCATCCACTGCTGCAGACAAAGTGCTACCTCCTCCATGGTACTCCTCACAGCAAAGTTCATCTCTACTCCAAGAACACCACATCAGGGAAGACTTAAACACCAAACTAATACAAAGTACCCAGCCCTGGTGCATGGCAGCAGCAAAAGCCAGGGGGACTTCGAGTTCTAGCATAGAGGCTCCTTTTTGTCTCAACATCTGAAGCGTAATAGCCAAGCAGGTACTGATGACAACTACAAACTGAGGCCTTGCTCTCACAGTGCCAGCCATGGCATCAAGTAGCATAGGTGCAGATGAAGGCAATGCCTGTACACAGAAATGTTCTTTCTGAATGCTAATGATACCAAGGGACAAATAACACTGACCTTATGGTTTGGGAAGGAGTGGTTTATAAGTAAAGGTTACTAAAATAAAAGTTTTCACAAAACTAATTCTAGAATAAACATCACTCAGGCTAGTATCATTCCTCAAACATCCACAGTCATCTTTTTTCTTTTCCCTTATGTAAAGGGGTTTGTGTTTTGCCTCATTACTTCACTCCAAACACCTGTTCCAGAATCTGTAGGCTTACACTGCTTGTGAATTTGATGCTGCAGTAAATGCAAAAATGAAAAATTGGAGTTGATTTTCCCGGCTAATAAAAGTAAATAGCAATTAAGGTAAGTCACACTGTGTGTCTATCTGCTTGGTGGATGTAAATACGCTCTAGTAACTCTTAACAACTATCACTCTCAATGGCACAAACCTTAATGTAATCTTAAATGAAGCCTCCAACAGTTCATTAGACTAATCTCACCATTAAGAGGCAAAAAACCCTTCAATGATACTTTTCACTGTTCAAATCCCAGAGATCTGGATTTAACATGAGCTGGTGTTCAGTAATTGCAAGTAACCCAATGACTCAGTACATGACAAGTGCAAGAAAAAGCAGTGTTCTCTCAGCAGCAGAACAGGAGTGGGCAGGGAAGGATGCCTGCAGACTTCACAAGCTAGGACTATGCACAAGGAGCAAGTCTATGGCACTCCTATCAGGTTTTAAAGTAATTTCAAAACTAATTCATTGCACATTAGTGTACCAAGAAATAGACGTGGTCATTCACAAGGACCATGGCCACCTACCCATAGTGAAGAATGACTGTTTTGTATTTTGCAAGATCAAATGGGCCTTTCAGAAAAGTCCATTACTAAATCTAAAAAATTAAAACTTGTAAAATTACCATCTCTGTATCCCGCCAGCTTTGTTTCTAATAGGCTTAACATTTCGTGTTGCAAAAAAACCCCACCAAAATCTTGTACAAGAGTACCTTTGATCTAAAACTTTCAATGCTCAACTATTGTATGTATGCATGTATATATATATGGCTCAGCTTCGCAAACGAAGCTTTGGGAAGGGCTCTCCCTACGGGTGTGTGCCCTTCCAGCCTGTGCAGTGGATTTTTTAGGTGAGGCAGTGTGTGTGGAACTGGCCCCACCCTTTAACTCCTCAGGTTCATCTGCCACAGCTGAGCGAGCTTGGACGGTGACAGTGAAGTCCTCAGGACTAGAACCTACAGCCCCCGGTATTTCCAAGAGGTCTCCCATCCAAGTACTAACTGGGGCTGACCCTGCTGAGCTTCTGAGATCTGATGGGATCGGGTGTCAGGGAGGCATTTCACTGCTCAAAGATTAGTAACCAATTAAGTAGCCAATTTTTTTAAGAAGAACACGGAATAATCTCAATGTGTTTCTACTATCTATCACTTAACAGATCAGTTTTAGTGTAATAAAAATAGTTTTTGAGAAGGAATTTCTTGAGACAGACATGACAAAGGGCATCAACTGCAAACTAGTTACAGGCTTACTATGTTTTGGCAATGCTTGTACAGCAATTCCATCTTGTATTTAAGTAATGCCTGCACAGCTGAAGAAGCTTGAAAAGTGAGAAACTTTACAGCCATGTACAGATCATGACTTTTAAGAAGCTTCTTCTCATCATGCATGAGAATCTCTGCCCCACTGGCACTTACCAAGTTCTCATGACAAATCCTCAAGCAGCAGCCTGGTGAAACTCCATATTCAGCTGCGATATTGAGTGTATTTCAATTGTTGGTATTAGCAAGTCCAGAGGAGCCACACAAGCAGTTGATAGCAAGTAGTAACTATTCTTATAATAGAGCCCTCTTTATGTGCAAACAGCTCAACTGAACACCAAATTAGGTGTGCACCACCACAAACTGTGCTTTGGAAACACTAGTTTTGTGACATAGAAACAGCACATTGAAGAAAGCCTATGAAAAAGCCACTAAGCTGATATAAAGAGGGCCTGAAACCAAAAGCTCAATACAATCTGCTTCCCTTCCCTTCACTTCTGAAGGGCATTCCCTTCACTTCTGAAGGGCATTTTGCTGAGGTAACTTTTCTAATATCTAACTGAAAGCTCCACTGAGACAGAGTGGAACAGGAGTTTAATCTCTTCTCTCAAAAGCCATTCTGTTTAAGGGGAGAGACACACTTCAAAGATGACAAATAACATGGACAAACTCTCATACACTCAAAGATTCTCGCGCTCTGAAGCCTCTTGGTCCCCTTTACCTTTCTTCCCCCACTGCTTCGACAATGCAGATGGTTATCAACTCATTCTGACGGCACAGCAAAAGCAAAATGTTTGTTGGCTGGGTAGAATAGGCCACATTTAACAAAATTATTATTTCAAACTTTTGTTTCATCTAATTCCAACTGTGTTCTCCAAAAAAAGCATAGTATTTTTTACCTCTGGGATACTGTCACAAGGAACAAATGAGCAGCCTGTGTTACAGCCTGTTTTGTAGGGTCTTGAACATTCAAGTTTCAGGAGTTTGGCATTTGTTTCCTATCTCAAGCTTCATGTGAACCCTTCGTATTGTATCTCACAGGTCATTCAAGGAAGAGACCACAAAGCTGGAAAATTTTCAGTGATATTAGCTGGTGTGGTGGTTACTGAGTATTTCAGAAAGTCTTAGCATTCTTCAGAACAGCATTTTCAAGGTATTTCTTTGTAACTTAAGGCATCTATGAGAGTGAAGTTGGAGCTTTCAGGTGGTGTTTTTCTAGGGTGCTTTAGATTAACCTGTAGAAACTTATAAATGAAGAAGTAAAAATACTGATGTACCAATCAACAGGATGCTAGTAATTCCATTTTTTCTGGCAGGTACTTTTAAAGGCCCAATCAGGCAAGAGCACCTCTGCCAAAATCTTTGGTAATCTTCATAAACATTTTGTCTGTACATTTTCAGTGTTTGCAATGGATGACACTATTAAGACGTAAGACACTACTAAAATTCAATTAATAGAATTTTCATTAAAAAACCAGTAATCTTTCACCTAATTTATTTAAGTTCCAATTTTTTCCAATTCCAAACAAAAGCTAAATACAAGTTTTAAACAGGTAAGCACTAGTTTTATCCAAACGGAGCAGGCTTATGCAGTTTTATTCCAGTAAAGTACTCAACTCTTAAGCAGAGCCTTCTTTGTCATCAAAACTATACAGTAGTCTTCCTTTTATAATTGCACAATCTTAAAATGTTCTGCCAGAACCAACTTTTGACACTCCAAACACTATTTTACATTGGTTTATAATGTCTGTTTCAAAAGAAAAAAAAAAAAACCTCAATGGGTTTTCCATAAGAAATGTTTTAGAAACCAGTATTTCCTGCACAGTTCACCTGCAAGTTTACAAGTCAACTCTCAAGAAAAAATAATCCTCTACCAACATTGTTTCTGCAGCTATTATTTTACCACTTTTTGAGCTGCTTTAGCAACTTCAGACTCCAGGTCTGCCTCATCTGTATAAATGCATCCAACTCAAAAGAATACCTTCATACAGTTATACAGCAACTTGGGGAAAGAGATCCATAACAAAAGTGCCAGTAAACTTAGACACGGCCAAGCAAAATAAAAGAGGCATAAAAGAGGCATAACATGCCTATGCATTAAATGAGATGCTTTTTTATAAAGAGAGATTTCTTTCCCACATTTAACCTCCTATTGTAATAGCCACTTTTTCGTTCATTAAAATGAATGATAGTGCTCTTCGATACAATCATTAACAGCAAAGCTGTAAGGCTTTTATACCCGTTACATTCACTTCTCACCCTCCAAATACTGATGGTTAACATTAGAGATGTTAGGGGGCATGACCAGCACAAATGGGAACACCACCACAAATGATCACCTTGTGCTTTCAGATACATTTGTTTCAATGTACAGTCCCTTCACATTTTAGCAAGATGCTGATGCAGTGCAGAAGTGTGCAGAGCATCCTCTCTTTCACAAGGTCCATGCAGAAAACATCTAAAAAAAATTGCAAAGTTCTGAGATACAAATGATTAAAAAAATCCAGGATGATCAAGTTTCACAATGTATAGTGTTCTGAACATGAGTCCATTTTGTTCTAAATTCCGAAAGAATAAAGTGGTGAGAAAAGTGAAAATCCACTGCTGCACTCTGTGATCTTCCCCATTTTGCTGGCCAGTACCTTACTCTGGCATGTAAGGACAGAGGTGATCCTCTATGGTACCAACCGTCCAGTGAGTGAGCTGCTCCTGTGGCAGGTACAGGCAGATGCTGCATAACTTGAAGATTGTAGCTTTGTTTTTTGGAGTCTATAGGCAAAGAAAACCCAAAGAAAAGCTATTAAGACTAAAAGTTAACTCAAGACTACTAGGCAGACTCAACAGACATTTAAAATTCACTGTTTCATAAACAGCCTGAAATTAAAAATTAGTCTGCAACTGCTAATGAATGTTTCCACTACTCTATTCATTCTTCCCTTGAATTATTCCTGTATTATCGCGCAAATCAAAACAATGTTTTAATTTTTCCAGAACACTTTCAAGTCCAGTTCAGAACTTATTTAATTTTTAATACAAGAACATTAATTTTATGTGAACCTTATTTATAGAGTATGCTTCCTCTGAAACTGCCAAAATGCAATCGTGAATGCATGATTGGTTTTTCTACTTGACTATTTTCCAACAAAATCATTGATATTCCCAAGTAGAAGAGGCTTTTTACAATTAACACACACTTTGTAAGATGAGGACAAAGGAAGCTTACCTGCAAGTGCTGTCTGTCAATGAAGAGAAATACTGACTGGTTGGGGTTGTTGACAACAATTCCAGTCTTGTCCTTTCGGCTCAGAACATGCAGAAACTGTTTTTCATAGTCACCATGATGAAATTCAAACTTGGCCTACACAGTGTGAGGTAGGGGAATAAAATATTTATTAAAGATAAAGCTCACATGGAACCTATTAATTTCCTTCAATCTGGGGCTTTACAACCACTTTAGTTTTTTTCATTTTCTGAATATGAAAACAGGAATTGAGACCACAGCAATGACACACATCAGTCTTGGCAACATTTTAAAAATTCCCTGGTTTCAGTCTGTGTCATTAGTCATTGCAATTATGTATTAATTCAAAGGTACAACTTTAACTGCAGATATAAACCCCAATTTACTTACATCAATTTCCAGGCAAAATTATAATGCAAAGGTTCCATTGGTCTCAGACCCTCTTTCATGTCACCAAATACAAACCTCAATGACACCATCATATTGACAAAAAGATTCCTTTGTAATAAGAGGCACATCTAATCCACTTCTATGAATACAAACACACTGTATACATCCACACAAACACATCATTTGCAAAGGTCCTTCACAGGCTTAAATTTTGGAAGGACTAATATAATAGTGTGTAAAGACAGGAAGGAAGAATTTGGCATTCAAAACACTTACTTATAAATACAAACAACATATTTCCTAATACCCACAGAAGTCACATGCTGTATCAACTTACTGTTTAAGGAAAGCACTTATCCTCCCCTCCAGGAGTAAGTTACTTATTGAAGTTAAGAAGCAAAGCCAAATACCTGAACAGGCCTAAAGGGTTCATCAGATCCCTTCCACCGAGAAAACAGGAGACAGACTATCTTCTCAATATCATTGCGAGGCCACAGAATGAAGTCCATCTCCTGGGTACAGCCGATCACATCCTGTGAGCAACAAAGTTCTGCACTTACATTGCCTCCATTAAGTCAAAGATGCAGATAAGCAACTTACCTACACAGGCACATAATTTAGAGGTGGTATTTATTACAATGCTTGTGTAATGTTCCATTTACATTGCTCATAACACAACTAAAGTTTTCCTTGCCTTCCACTGCATTTTAGTGTCAGTAGCCAGTTAATATAAATTACAACTTTAAGAAAACATTACCAAAGACTATCTGTCTTCCAATATTCATAAAGCAAAACCACTTAGTTGTACAGCAGGAGTTATTGCAAGAAGTATAAACACACACCTACAAAAGGACAGAGGAAAGAAAATACAATTCCCAAGGCATATCTCTGAATGAGACAAATGAAAGGTAAAGCTTAAGCACTACATATTTAAACAGTTTTAAAACACATATGCTGTTGTTACTCTTCAAACTAGACCCCATAAACACACAGCCACAGAACCTTCATGGAGTAAACAAGTTGATAAAATTAAAAAACTGCAGGATTAGCCTTAAGATTCACAAAGAAAAGCACAAGTGTTGAAAGACTAAGATTCAGCTAGTGCAGAAAGAAGGCTTACCCTGCGCATAGACTGGTAGCGGGGTGCGTGGAGCTGTACTACATCCTTCTGCAGAAGCTCTAAGGAACTTTCCAAAGAATAGCTGGAATCTCGCACACCTTTCAGGATATTTTCTTCATAATTATTGGTCATGACTGGTATCACTTCAGACACTTCAAAAAGTGCTGACTTTTTCTTCTAAAAAAAAAATCACAATTACTTTAAGACTACAATCCTTTCTAGGCAACTATAGGTAACAATTTATTTCAGGATATAAGATTTTCTGTATAAATGTATACATATACATCATGCTGGTTAGGACTCTGGCACAAACCATAGTAAAATTTACATGCAAATATTTATAAATTAAACAATATCAGATGAACAACTTTTTATAAAGTTAAACATGTTTTTGTAGTCTCCAAAGATGCAGCTTTACATACCAATCTTGTAAACATTAAAGCTGTATCTAAACATTAACAGAACTGCTGCTTCATCAGGTAGAATACATGACTTTGGGCTGACCAAGAGCCCTCTGCAAGCTTCTCTTTGCCAATCAAGTAACACCTTTTCTTCCATTTTTCAATTTTTTCAGTTGGCAACTTTCATGAAAAGTGAAGTCTTTCAATGCCACATTTGGTGACAGCAGGTGCTTGAGATCCCATCTGAAGTTAACGTTAGGTTATAATCCTCTCAAAGGAAGACTATTTTAATTTGCTAAACAACATACACTCACCACAAATATTTCACTATCTCTCAAGCAAGAATGTGAAATAAGTTTTTCCTGAACATAAAAATCACTTAGAAGTTTCTGTTTCGAACAGCTTTCTTACAGCTCATGAGAAGACCTGACCTTCTTAAGAGCTACATGACAGACAAAGTGTATTTTATCAAATCATGCTCCACTCGCCCCTGTCAGAACACACATTATAGACAACTATTTGCTGACCAAGCTAACTTGAGCTTTAAAGCAAACTGGTATGGGATGAACACTTCAGTTCACTGTGATATAAGCAAAGGCATATGCAACCAATTTCTATAAAGCAACCAGACAGTAGTATGAATGCTCCAATTAAAAGTGTCAAACTTGTGACATCTAAGAAAATCTGACTGTTGGCACTGCTTAGACACTCATATCTCTGTTACTATGAGTCAGAACACAGAAATTATATCCCAATATATCCACCCCTGCTTGCACTAGAACTGACAAACAAAAGCAAATTGAACTTAGGAATTTTAAAGATGATTTTCAAAGCTTTTGGGGAAATAGTCTTCATTAAAAACACCTAATTATTACAGTGAATGCAAAAAGTATACCTTTGAGGAAATTAAACTATTTCAGTGCTCCTCTACATGCAATTTTTGCATTATGTCCTCTGTTGACATTTCCTCATCATTTTTTTCAAAACATTCACTTCCTACAAGCACCTTCTGTGCATGAAAACTCTCCTACAATTGGGAGTCTACAGGCAGCTTTAGAAACACCACCCAGCTCCCCTCCCCACTTGGATGCGAGGCATTTGGAGACAGAGGAGGCAGCCAAGCAAGTGGGCATTTCCTCTTTGCCCTCCCCGCTTCAAAATGGTAGCAGCAGTTCCACATGTGCTTGCGCACTTGGGCCATTTCAACATCCCACTCTGCGACTCCTCCCTTCAACTGCCAGGTCTTCCCTTCTGCTTTCACCAGATAAAGGAAGAAACTCGGCAGTCGCCGAGCCAAGTCTCAACTGTTCACGGCCAACAACTGTGCGAGTCGCACCCCAACTGGAGCGAACAAGTTTCAGTGGTAACTTTGAAAGATATCTACCCAAAACACAAGTTACCACGTAACCATTTAATGAGGAACTGGCACCCACTAATTACAAAACTACAAGGAGACAAAATGACAAATACTGATTAACTAAATACGACATGTAGCAATAAAACAAGTTAATGTTAAAGAAACAGTGGAATCTAGTAAGGATAAAACATGCAATCAGACAGAAAAACTTTGCACAAAACACTTAACATGCAACAGGCAACACAGAAACATTAAAACCAAGTTACCTTGTCTTTGAACACAAAGGCAATGTACATCTTGAAGTCAAACTGGTCAGCTAGAGATTCTTTTTTCTTTCTAAGCTGAGCACGAAGTCTGTTCAGAGCTTGTTTCTTCCGGGAGTTTGGGTCCCCCATTTTGTAATATGGGTGGTACTAAAGCCTTTGGAAACTGTCGCTAAACTGTGGGCACCTTTTCGTAAGACTCAAGTACAACAGAAACAAGTCGTTTGATTCCTGCTAATACGACTGAACAGATCAAACGCTAATGTAACCCAAAACCGCACCTCAGGCAGTATTTACGAAAATGTCGTATTGGAGGGGTCAGGAAACAAAGTAAGTAGTTGTCCAGCCATGGCTGGACTAGAGGTTTTACAATAAATCAAGAAAAAAAAAACTTAAGAATTTTGAAGACAAAAATTTGAACAGTTTAGCCACAGAATAATTGGGTAAGAATGTAAAAAATAATAATAAAAAAACCCAAAAAACAAAACAAAAACAAAACAAGCCCCAAAGAAATCTTATCACAATTTATGTGTACAATAAAAAGCAACTGGCACAAGCCCAATCCATGGGGGGGTACTTTAGCTCTGCTTACAAAAAAAAAAACCCGAAGCTGAAATTAGAAATTGCGTTTTACCCCAGCCAGATTCATGACTCAACTGATTATTATTCTCAGCCTTCCACTATTGCTATGTTGCCCGTCTTTTTCTTTAAAACTATTACACTTGGTGGAGAGCAGAGAAAAGGGTGCAAAGGAAGAGTGCACAACCCGGGAAGTATGACATTTCTCTGCCAACAACAACAAAATAAACTACAGACAACACAGCGCTGGTTCGCAGGGGAGCAAAGAGAAAAGACAGCGGAGTCATTTCTAACTTCATCCTACTCATCATTGCCCTGAGGCTGCTGCTGCCAAAGAGGAGAGGGATCATGATGGCCATTGACAAAGGGCGGACAGGGATTCACAGGACAGTATTATCTCACCTAGAGGCTAAAACCCCAATCAGTGCCCCAAACCCGAGCTCCCTAACAGTGGGAGAGCCCTACATCCCCTGACACCTCATACACTCCCTGGGCTGCTGATCCCCCGGGGATCCTTCTCTCTGCTGCTGCTGCTCGGTCAGCCGAGGCTGTGCATGGCCCGCGCTCGTGGCTTTCCTTCCCTTGGGCTCTCTGCGAACAGGGCGGCAGCGCCCGGGGCGGCGACACCCACAGCAGCACCGCGGCTCTCCCCTCTCACTTCATGGCCACGACTCGGACAACATGGAGTGGCTTTGGTTTTTCTGCTCCTGCTTTTCGGTGTCAGAACTTTTAGTGAGGTTTGGGGTTTCTTAATTGCAAATCTAGGTTGCAATTTTAAACCTCTAAAACACTCTCCCCCCTCCAAAAAAAAAAAAAAGCAAATCCCTAATTATCAGGTTATTTTCTTCCTCTCTCCAGACATTTTTCCCCCACCACTGGTGTTTGATTAGTCGGGGTTAAAAAGTTTTTAGGTTAGCAAATTCGTCGGACCAGGTTAAGAGAAAGTGGGAAAAGTATTCCACTTCCTTCTCTCTCTGGAGAGACAGGAAAAAAAGAAAGCAAAACAGAAACAAAACAAAAGGAACCCCTCCCGAAACTTCCCCCCCCCGGTTAAGCAAGAGACTGAGAGGCTCGGCCGAGAGCCCGGGGCCGTGACCCGCTTGCTACCCGCAGCCGGCGGGCGCAGGAGGAGCAGTGGAGGAGGAGGCGGCGGCGCTGCTGGCAGCACGGAGAGGAGCCATGTCAAGATAAAGCCACGAAGCCGCGGAGCCCCCCCATCCCTGCCGCAGGGGACACGGTGACCGGGCCGCCCGCTCTGCCGCTGCTCGGCCCCGACCTGGTCCCCATAGTCTAGCTCAGCGCCCCGGAGCCGGGGAGTGGGGAAATGGTGGCAGAGAGAGGAAGAGAAGGAGGAAGAGGCGAAGGCGGCGGCGGAACGAGGAGGAGGACGCAGTCTCTGCGCTAGTGGCTCCTACGGCGAAGGGCGGCGGGCACAGAAATCCCGGAGCGGCGGTGGAGAAGGACGGGTGCGGCCGGGAGAAGGATGAAAGGGCTGAGGATAGCCGCTCTTCGCCCAGGCGTCCTCGGAGGCGACGGCGGGAGGGTGCGGGAGCGCCTGTGCCTCGGCACGGAGCGAGCGCGGAGCGAAGCTGCGCGGCCACCACCGACCCCTCAAAATGGCAGCGCCTGAGTCACACAGGCGCCGCCCTGCCCCGCACTGCCGGCGCGTACCAAGCGCCTGCGCCCCTGGGGGGGGCGCGATCTTGTCCTCCCGGCAGGAGGGTTCAGCCACCGCAGCCACCGACAAGCGCTGTCTGGAGGAACAGGGAGGAGAGCACTGCAGCGGCTTGGAGCGTCTGCGAGCCGCCGGCACGCCAGCAATCGGGGTGGCGCTGCCTGCTCTTCCCTCCTCCCCTCCCCCGGGGGCCCGAGTGTAACCGGCCGCACGCCCCGCGTGGTGCCCACGGGACAACGACCCGGATGGGACTGCTCAACGCCGCGCTCGGGGGGGAGGGCAGGGCGGGAAGGCGAAGGGAGCACCGCCCTCCCTCCGCCCCAGAGTGGTATGTGCCTGGGGCAGCTCCCTTCCCCTCTCCCCGGCGCCCACTGCTCCCCAAATGCCGTCACCTTTTAATATTTAACTTTGTTCGGCCTTAAGCGCGGGGGTGTTGTTGGTAAATAAGTCTTGTAGTGGTACATTATGTGTGATTTCATCCGTCGGGGTTTGCATTCAGCCTGTCGCAGGTAGAGAACGTAAAACTGTACATAAAACAGTAAAAGCCCAACGTAAAAAACAGTAAAAGCCAAGAGCTGAGATGGAGACGGGCTCGTCCCCAGCACCGCCCGTGCCAGCCCAGCCCAGCCCGCCTGTGTCGGTCCCGCTCCCTTGAGGCAAACCCTGAGCAGCCCCGGCCCAGGTTTATCAATAAGTAATTGTGTTGCAGAGACGCAAACCTAATCCTTGGAGAGAAGTGAGCGCTTTTATTTCTGCACTACAATGACAGGGTTACGCCTGGAATGGAAGCAGTGGACGTGAAGCGAGGACACAGCTTGAATCCCGTGTTCTCCTTATGGGAAGGCCCAGGGCGAGCAGGAGTTGCCACCTCAGCGCCGGGCCCGGGTGTTTGCTGGGCCACCTCTCGTGCCTTCCCTGGGACATGCCAGGGAAAACCTCACCATCCAACCCTACCCGGGCTGGAGGCGCTCCCGAAGCGCCCAGCAGTGCGGGTTCGCAGTGGGGAGCCGGGGCGTGGGGCCGGGCTGGGTTGTGGCTGCAGCGAGGCACAGGCTGCCGGCGGGTGAAGGCATTCCCTCACCTTGCTCTGGAAGCTGGCGCCTCTGACTCACCAGAACAGCAACGATATTACAAATATTACAGCCAAAGACAAGTGCAGGCACCGTCTCTATCATTTGGTTGTGTTTCAAAGCCCATGCAGTATTGGCAGTGGCACTCTTCTGTAAATCCAGTCTTCATGCCCCCAGTCTCTGCTCTTACCCATCTTTGCTGGTTCCCCTTGTTCTCCCCTGATCTTATTAATTTCCCTCTAGCACATCTTTTCTGGAACACCTTTCTTCAGCCTGTCTTGTCGGCAGCAGCTGTGTTGCGGTCCTTGGACCTCATTGTCTTCCCCCAGCGTTAGTCAGGCCCTCTGATGTGAACACTCCATCTTGCCTTCCCTGACATGGGCATTGCTCACAACATTGTTCTGCTGTTTGAACAAGAACAGAGTAGAAACAGGTAATTTTTACCTACTTAGAGACTGCTGTTCACTCCCAATGGCAATGCCTATTGAAAATAACCCTTTATTTGGAGGTAAAAAGGCAGCTAAATTGGGGGATTACATTAGCTCTGCACTGCTGAGGCTATTTCAAAACAGCAGTTTTTTAACTATAACATCAGTCTGTCCTTAACAAAAGCTGCGTTTAGATAACCACTTTGCCAGCCAGTTTTTTCCAGTTTTGTTTTCCATGCTGCCCTGTATGACATTTTGTGCTGCAGTCTTGTGCCTACTGCTATTTTAAGCCATGACTCACACTTGGCCTGTGACCCTCTTTGTGCCGGCGCAGCGGATGCAAAGAAGGCTCAGCACAGCAGCATTGCTTGATGTGGGGATTGCCCTGGCACAGAAGGCACTGAGAGGGAACTGGCACCTTGCCTGCCTGCAGAGGAGAAAGGAAGGAGCTTTCTTCCAGCCCAGTAACTCCAGCTGCCCTTTTGAGTGCAGGGATGCAGTCACAAGGGATCGGGCAGCTGCTCAGCCCCAGGTTGAGGAATGCATCCAAAAAATTTTGTCAAATGTAGTGCTGGCATAAGAACAAGTTTTTCTGGAGGACTTTCTAGAAGAGCTATGACGAGAGGAATATATATACTTATACAATATAGATATATATATATCTGTACATATACATGTAGAGGAAATGGGAGATCAAGTACAAAGTAATACAAGTTAAGTAGTCACCAGCTGTCTTCTGCAAACTCAGGCTGCTCAAATCCTTCCACAACATTTCAGAAGGGGATGAGATGCTGAAGTCACTGCAGGTTCCTTCTATAAAGCTTGCTGCTCCTCCTTATATAGACATCTCCCTCTTTTAACAAGGTTGTTGAAGATTTTTTTTCTTCTGGCTAATTGGCTAGGAAAGGTATCCTGACATTTACACAAATGAGCACATCAACCAAGCCTAGTATGTTTATCATACATATATGTACAGAAATATTTGCCATTAAAGCAATGAGTAATAACTGAGTCTTGTCCTACTTTTATAGAGTTGTGCTTCTTTTCCTCCATCATGCAGAGTGATGGAACTTATACAGTAGAAAAATATCATCATCTTAGTTAAAACATAACATCTCTTGCTAAATGGAGAGCTAAAACTTAGCAAAATAAACATTTATATGTTATTGATCCATAATTCTCTTGACTAGATAATTGTATATTATTGTTATGCTTCTTACAGGTTTATGCAATGTTGTAGCATTTACGAGACAAGCTTGTGGGCCTGAAAAGCTGGTGTGTATGTTGCAATTACAACACTTGATCTAATGACAGACTGGCCTCTTTTCAAAACTAATTTAGAATAATGGAAGGTCTATCACTAAGAAGAGAGGAATGTGCATGGTATACAACACAAACCTGACAAGTGGCAGTAGATACAAAATTCGTAACAGTTCTTATTTTTTAGGCTTCAATCTGACCATTACCACAGCAAAAATAGTGCTTCTTGTGCATGTTCAATCCAGGCT
This sequence comes from Pithys albifrons albifrons, assembly GCF_047495875.1. Lineage (NCBI taxonomy): Eukaryota > Metazoa > Chordata > Aves > Passeriformes > Thamnophilidae > Pithys > Pithys albifrons. The sequence goes on from NC_092461.1 coordinate 90,665,675, forward strand.
GAGCAAAACAGTCAGTAGGGTGGGTCAGCTTCTGCCTGGTTAGCAGAGCACAGACAGATCAGCTGATGTCCTTGAGGCTTTCCCCCAGAGAGAGGAGGACTGTACCATACCAGGTAGCTGCAGTCTTGTACTCTTTGAGCAGTCAGACGGACCTGTAGGGACTCGGGTCTCAGCAGCAGGGGGGGACACTCTCCCGCTGCCATCCTGGAGAAATACAGAATCAAGCAGCATGGGCAACACACCATGTGAAGGTAGGAAGGACCTTGTCACAAAAATATATTCCTTGGAAGAGAAAGTGACTCATGTTTTGTGGAGCACTGCAAGTTAAGAATATGTCCTTGCTGGTGTACTTTTTCCTTTTCAGCTCTGAAAAACTTGTGCTTTTTTCACCGTTTTATCATTTCCATGCTGCTTTCAGTGAAATAAAGCACTTGGTTATATAATTGCTTGTGGTTTTTTTCTGCAAATGAGAAAGGCTTGATGACTTTATAGAAACATCTTGTTCTTTTGGGATATTTTCCCAAAAGTTGTGTGATTCCAGAGTCTAATTCCTGTTTTCAGAATTAAATGTTTACTCATAGATGTGTAGGCAAGATTGTATTCTAATGCCACTGCTCTTAATTTCTGGCTTAATGATTAGTTACTTAAAAATAATAATTTCTAGTTAATAATTAGTTTGTATATAATTACATTGTAGCAAATTGGTATGTATGTTATAGACATAGCTAAGAAGAGATGAGATGGATTCCGTTATGTTTCTGTTTATACCTTCCACACATATTGTGCTGGCTATGTATGTTAGCAGTAGTATCAGCCCTGAAGCTACTTGCTTCAAAAATAGAACTACGATTAATTCAGTGCCAAATATTTATGCATCAGACAAAAATAAATTAGTATTCTTTATAAATTTGAACAAGACAAATTAGGTGGTAATTAAAACTTTCATATACTTCAGAATACAATACACACTTTTCTGCCTTCAGAGAAAACATTAGTTTCTAAGGCAGAACAGGAATGCTTTTGTGTAAAGAAATGTCAGCGTTTAATGTGTACAACATTCTTTACCTCATATTCTGGACAACTATATATGCACTTAGAATCACAAAGTCATAGACAGTTTGTCATGGTAGACTGTGGTGGATAGAAGAAAATTAATTCCATCTCAGACAAAACCAGCACACCTCTGCACAGCTGTTACTTCGATATTAAGCTTCATTCAGCACTTCCCTATATCCCACCTTCTAGTTGCAGGGATCTGTGTTCATAAAATGGGATATACATTCTTGGACATGTGAGGAATTGATCCTAAACTTAGGCTAAATTGTACCTACTACCTTGCTGGGTTTGTTACATCTTAATAATTATGTCTCTGTGTGTGTGTGTATACACACACACACACACACACACATTAAATGTACTTGATTATCTGTGTTCTCATTTTCTTCTTGTCCATCTTGTGCTTTCCTGACTCTTTCAGGAGTATAATTAAAGATTGCCAGTGCCTTTTCTGAGATGAGAACAAAGATATCAAATCAATTGCCACATTTGAGTATGGTAATTATGATTTCTTTATGGCTTGGCCATTTGTTTTGTGTAACAAATGCACATCCTGTCTCTAAAACTTTGCATTTATTTTTAAAATGTCTGAAATATACATCAAAACCAAGGATCCCTGCTTGTGCTCAAACCTGCAATTCAACTTCCATTGGACAAAGTATTTTGGTATCTGAAAGACTACTGGCTCTTTTGCACTGTGCTGTGTCACCTTAACTTATATTCTTGGTTAATGATGTGCATTTGTCTAAAACCCAAAACCAGTCACGTTCCAATCTCGGTTTTGTGTTTGTCAGGAGGTGCTTGCAAGAGTAAGGGTAACAACTTGTTTTATTTTATTTGCTCAATCTGTATTCTAATTACTTGTAGTCAATAGATTTGGAGGTAGTTTTAGATTATTAATTCCTAGCCTTTGTAGAGAATGTTTATTTTTTAAATCTTAAAGCACTATATAAATGTTTTTTCCAAGGTAAATCCAAAGCTGAGAGGCTAGGACCTAAGAGTGTTTTAAGGGATGTCTTAGTTACTCACAAGGTTCTTAACTAGCGAAAAAATCACTAGGTGAGATATAGATATGTAACCTTTTATCTCTGGAGCACTGAGGATCAGCATTCACAGAACTATCTTTTGTTCTAATACAAGAAAATTGCATACTCTCTGGAGATACCTAATTTATAGCCATGGCCATCATTATAAACGGGCTTGCATTGTGAATTGTACCTGGACTGTGCTGTGTATAATCCCTTTTTTGTGCAGAGTTTCATTAATATGCAACCATCCGTGCTGGTTACCCTAGGGAAAAGAAGGCAAATCACGAACTTCTTGTCGGTAACACACGAAACTCTTTTACACGGCGCAACACCTCAGCAACAAGAGGCTGAGGGAGGGTAAGCGTGATGCCACGCTGCCATCTACTGTCTCCCGACGGATGGCTGGGAGTCCTTTCATCCCTTAAATAAAGATTGGACAGAAAGGCCAAGAGAACAGCAGCGAGGGGCCCTGAGTGCCACAGGTCTTGTTTATTGATTCAGAGACCCCAAAGCTGGCCTCGGGGCTTCCTTCCGCGGACCTTGTTGCAGGGCTGAGATGACACATTCAGGTGCATCGTAGGCTCAGCATTGCACTGGCTTCCCTCGCCCTCTCCACAGTGGTTTTCTGCATCTGTTTCAGTCGTTGCTTATACTAAATACTAAAAAACAGGAAGGCATTTATTATATTTATGTAATAATATAAAGAATAAAAAATTACAATGTAGTTTCCTGTGCTTGATGTGGCAGGTAGAGATGAGTGCTTAAGCGCCCCAGAGCTCAATCATTACCTGCAGAGTACAGTAAAGGCCTTTGTAAAAGGCACAGTGTGACTGTCGAGTAGAAATACTGTTTTGTCGGCTGAGTCAGAGAGCCAAGTCCAGACTCTCTCTGTACAATGCTTAGGAAGTTTCCACACACTGGAAAGACAGGACCCCTGAGTTGCTGGAGACTGGGTAGAGCTTTCCAATCTATTCCCATGCGCCCATGCACTCCAAATCCTCTAAGAAGCTTTTTTTTTCCAGTTGTCTTTTGCTATAAAAACTGATAACATTTATCAATAGCAATGGAGTATAAAAGCTTTAAAAAGTACACATTCTCTGCTGCCATGAATAATTTAACAAATTGGCTGAGCTCTGTGGGAAACCTTGGTGTGTTTGTTTAAGCTCACTTGAAGTGCAAATAGTCATAAGTATTCATGATAGAGGGTTTTATTTTTTATGAAACAAACAAGCTGAAATGCGTTTATATTGCACTCAATCTGAAGAAAAATATACTCCGCTAGCATTGGGTTGACAGATTTTTGCATGTAAAAGTGCCCTAAACCCTATTTAATTCAACCTTTGGCCACTAAAATGTGAATTATTACCACAGAGTAACCTGAAAACTTTTTTTTTTGTGAGATTTTCATATAATTATACTGGTTTCCCACAACTAAGACTATAAATAGGCTTCTAATAATAAACTCTCAGGGTTCTTTCTGAGACAATGACAAAACTTTCAAACTGAAGAAACTGAACTCCAAGACACGGTGGTTCAAGAGGACATGTTCTTCAGATATATAAATTGAAGGAGTGGCAGCTTTGTAATAAACCTCCAGATTCTATGCCTCCAGCAAGGAACAAATTAAAAGCAAAAACAAATAGAACTGTCACATCAGAACGGTCTCCCATTACCTTGTCCCATTCCAATTACCAACATTTCCAGAAGCAGCTATTCCACTTCTGAACTGTAAATCCACCTGAAAACTTTTTATGAATTAAACCTGAATTTTGAAAAGGTAATATTTGAGAAAGCTTCACTTGAAAACATAGTATTTACAAAAGTTTTATGACAGCCATAAAATACACACTGTGCATATAAATCTGTACATGCATCTAATTTAAATGTTTTGTATGATGTTTTTATGGCATTTTTATATTTCTGTATACATTAAATGTAAAAATACAAATGTTTTTATGTTGTGTTTATGTACACATTACCTGTATCCAGATCTCTCAGAAAGGAGATTTAATGCTAGTAAGATTTTATCCCAGAGTTCAGCATATCTGCTATTGTTTTGAAATATGGAAATTTCAAATTTTCTTCCAGAATCAAGGAGAATTAAACTAACATAGGAGCATGAATTTTTTTTTAGTATTGAAACAGAACAATATTAATTTAGATAGACATTCTGCATGTGCTATTTTCATTTTCTTGCTAGAAGACAAAGCTAACTGAGGTGACAGCTTGCTGATGACACCATAGTATTGGAGGTAACAGGAACAAAGGTGTCAAAAACTCCAGAATGCGTGTTATGGAACTGAGTAACACATGGATACAGCAATGAAATTCTAGGTAGAAATATACTAAAGATTATATCAAAATATAAGAAAAAAATCTTAATTTCATGTGTTAAATGACAGACTTTGAACTGACCATCACTCAAGAGTAAGATCTCAGAGTTATGGCAGATTTTTCCACACAAATGTCGTCCCAGTGTTCAGCAGTGGTTAAAAAGGCAAATCAAATGGCACACAGTTCACAAAGAGCAGAAAGAAGGCTCAGTTTTCATGTAAGGGATGGAAAAGTAGACCTGGGAGAGAGAACTGGAGGACAGTCTGTGTAACAGCAGCCTAGATAAGGGCAGATTGTTTGTTGTCTCTTCAGTCCAAGGACAGGGAACATCAAGTGTCAATATAGGAAATGGGTTCAAAGAGAAACAAAAAGGGAGGGTGTTCCTTACACAATGGTTATTTGAGCTCTAGAAGTACTTGCCAAAGGATATTGTGGGCAATGCAATTTTAAACGGGTCAATGGGAAACTGAACAGGTTTATGCAAGAGAGATCAGCTTTATTTCCTTATCCTTGTTTAAAGATTTCCTAATGCATCATTTTTTATGTCTGCCTTTCTTTCTTTCATTGGACCATGACATTCTGCTTCAGACCTTCTGGTAAGTGCCACAGAGTTCATTTCCAAAGAGAGAACTGACAGTGGCATGCTAAATAAATACTTCTCTCTCTAATTAGCCAAATTTCTAACATCCCCATCATATTGCTTGGGAAAAATGTTGATAAGTGCTCTACGAGACCTTGATAGCAAGGAGTGTCCTTAACTGTACAAATGTTTACTCAGAAGTCAGAAAAAGATACTATTAGCATAAATAAAAGATAAATGTGCAAATATTTGCAGGAACTTAATTGTCAAGAGGCCTCTAACAAACCTAACGACATACCTCTGGTATAATTAATAAGAGCTGTAGTCTCTCTCAGGTGTAAAATAATTACTGTGTATCAGGTGTGGTGGCTTAGCACGGCTAAACTTTTGCACTTTCTGTGTCTAGAAAGACGACAGTAAAGCGGAGACGCAACTAAACATGCTTTGGTACAACTTCATTAAAAAAAATAATAAAAAGAAGAAAGAAAGAAGGAAAGGAAAGAAGAAAGAAAAGAAAAGAAAAGAAAAGAAAAGAAAAGAAAAGAAAAGAAAAGAAAAGAAAAGAAAAGAAAAGAAAAGAAAAGAAAAAAGAAAAAGATACTACAGACGAGTCAGGGGCACCCCCGGGTCCCTCCGCCGCCTCGGCTCCGGCCAGAGGGCGGGGGGATCGCGGCCCGTGATTGGCTCGGGGGCGCATCACGTGCTCCCCGCACTGCCCATAAGGGCGGGACTGGCGGGCGGGGGTGATTGCGGAGCGGCGCTGCGGGATCCGCGAGAGCGGCTGCTGGTGAGCGGGACAGGGGACGGGACGGGACGGGACGGGAGCCACGGGGGCGCCGGGACCTGCAGGCAGGAGAGAGAGAGAGAGAGAGACACGCACGCACGGCCGGGCTCTCCGTCTCGCTGAGCCGCCGGCGCGCAGTGGGCGTGCGGGCCCTCCCGGCCGCGTTTGGGTGTTGGCGCGCTCCTGCCTCGCCGCTCCCCATTGGCCGCGGCGGGAAGGGCGGTGCGGGCCCGGCTGGCGCGAACGGGCCCGGGCCGGGTTCAGGTCCCTCCGCTGCCCCAGGCATTTCGGGTGTGCAGGCGGCACTGCCCCCGCCATCCCTGCGGAAGGGCCTTCCCGGGGGGTCGTGTGGCGGCAGCGCTGCGTTCCCAGGGGCTCTGGAAGAGCCTCGTGATCACGACTACCTGAAGGGAAGTTCTAGCCAGGTGGGGGTTGGTCTCTTCTCCCAGGCACTCAGCAACAGGACAAGGGAGCACGGGCTCAGGCTCTGCCAGGGGAAATTGAAGTTGGAGATCAGAAAAAAATTCTTTCCAGAGAGATTAATCAGACATTAGAGTGGCCTGCCCAGAGTGGTGGATTCCCCATCCCTGGAGGTTTTTAAACTGAGATTGGCCGTGGCGCTGAGTGCCATGATCTGGTAAATGGACTGGAGTTGGACCAAGGGTTGGACTTGATGATCTCGGATGTCTTCTCCAACCCAAACAATTCTATGATTCTATGACTAACTACTTAATACTGCCATAAAATTTGATAAACCAAAATTGTAATGTTCTATAGCAAGTGTCCCTCTGAACAGTTGCAGCTGTTATGTTGGGTATTAATCTTTTTTTTTATTATGTTGCAGTTGATCCTATGTATTCCAAGATGAAACAGAAACTGCCTGCAGAAAAATCATCAGGGTCTTTGCAGGTATGGGCTTTAAAACCTTGAAGTTTTAAAACCTCTTCTCTGACACAAGCTTTATACCCACTGAAGGAATATGAAGGAATCTGTTGCAATGAACTTCTACCTGGCTTCTGTCTAATTGGTTTGAATAACATTCTGGCAGTTTGTGTGGCTTGGGAACATGCTGTTCTTCTTGGGCATATGTGTTTATGGCTACTTTTTATCTCAGCAAGTCCTTTTTACTTTGAGTATCCTGTCACCATGGGATTTTTCAGGGGCTTTTGCTGTTGGCTATGTGCCTTTGCTCACTGAATCTGTCTGGCTGCTATGGGGCTGTAGAGTAGGCTCTGTAGTAGGGATTAACTCGCAAGTAGTTAAATCTGTCTTGACTTCAGTATGCTTTAACTGAAGTATTCAAGCAGGCAGTTTGGTTTCTAGTGTCACCCTCATAAATCATAGTTGCATTGGAATTGGTGGAAATGCTTAAAACAGTTTAGGTTTTTAAGAGTTGAATGATAAGTTACTAAAGTTCATACCTATTCTTGTAAAACCTTTTAATGCAGGCCCCAATGAGAATTGTACAAATACCATATATAATAGAGGCTGGTAGTCCTCATATTATGAGGCATATTGATTGCAATGAAAACTTTCTGGTGTTAATGAAAATTGCCAATTCAGAAGATTGACTCATACACTTGGCAGTCTTGTCCCATAGTGTTTCTACAGTATAAATTCTTCAGTGAGGCTTTTTGCACTTTCAATGGGTTAACTTCAGTATTGGTCAATAACTTCTTGGCAGAGTGTACTTAACTAACCTTCAATAGCAGCGAGCAGTGTCTGATACATGGTGTGATTCTTGTTCCCACAGCAGTTAATGTTTGTCCTTGAGTTGAACAGTAGGATAATTGGTGGCAGAAACTACCGTGGGAAAGGCGAACTCATGTCATACGAAGTACAGTGTAAATTGTAACTTTCTCACGCTGGTGTGGCATTGTATTCTGACTATTCTTGCTTGGTTGTCTGCCATTGTTTGCTATCCCATGGTGGCAGTGTAACCAACTTGATCAGAAAGCTTTAATGCAGGAAAGAGATATTTATGCATGGCATGAAGGGTGATAAAAAATAAACTGTCTGGATTGAAGCAGGGAAGCTTTTGATCCATTTTAATGGATAATCAAGTAATGTCTCTATTTAAATGAGCACCACTTGATGTGTTCACAGGTAACAAAATCAGCTACTGCCTGAAGTGATGTGTGACTTTACCACTTAAACATGCAATTGCAGCCACTTTTGTCTCTGTCCCCAAAAGTCTCATACTGCTGCTCTCATAAGCAAGTTTGAGAGTTTCAGCTGAAGTTCATGTATGTCACTGCACAGTAACTGGCCTTGAAATCTAGTCCCAATATTTCTGCTGTAAGACCTGCTCAAGTTCCATTATGAAGGGTGTTTTCTAGGGACTGAGCACAGCTTCATGTGATTAAGATCTATCTCTGCTATGAGTAACTAGATCCCATTATTTTAAAAAACCTTAATATAGACCAGAGTGTCATATTTTTGTCTTGAGAAGAATAATCATGGGTTATTATAATGGAAGCATGACTAGTTTTTGGTATATGTAAAGAGGAATGGCAACTGTCTGAACCATATTTGTCTTTTTAGAAGTACCTCACGGATACCACATGCAGTGCTGCTGACCCAAGACGGACTCTTAAAATGATTCAGCCTTCAGCAGCAGGTAGCCTGGTTGGCAGATATAATGAGGTATGAACTGAAAGGTCATCTGTAGATGTGTAATTATTTCAATTCAGGGAAATGCTTTCAAGCTTTTAGCTGAAAACTTACACATTTGAAAAAGATTTAGTATGTCACAGCTTAAGCTTTCTATTATTTTAAAAACTAGCAATTTCTCAGTACTTTGGGACAATTTCTGAGACAGTTAATTTGTTAAGTCTATGGGTATCGAGGAAGATGTCTATAAACCAGAACTAAAATGTGAAGAAAATGAGACTTTACTGGGACTTATTTGCAGTCATGAGTGAGCAGACTTAGGATTTGGTGTTTTTATAAAAGCTGACATGTTTCTCTGAAGTTAAACCTGTCTGTGTTTTATGCAGAAGAAATCTTCAGTCAGAAGAAAACTCTGGAATAACAAGTTTGCCCCAAAGACTGGTAATGCTGAGGTGTCTGTGGAGAAGGAGCAGGAAAATGAGAATGCCATTCAAGCTATAGATCTCATGATAAAAGGTATGTGGTAATTTCTGAAGTGTTTTCTTCCACTTTAAATCCTATGCTGCTGTTGGAGTACAGCAGTCATTTAGACAGGGGATTTGTGGCATTTGGACAAGGGATTTTTGTAATGTCTAGCAGGTATTGATGATACTTACCCTCTACAGTATAGTAAACAAAGGGAATTGATGATACTTATCCTCTGTAGTATAGTGAATAAAATATAGATATCTAATGTTTAAGAATGAGTTTATAGTCACCAGTAGCCAAGCACCATTTTGTGCAGCAATGTTAAGTCTTAGAGTTTCTTGAATGGGCTCTTAAGTTTTCAAGTGACCAATAAAGCTGAAATGAAAGCCTGTTCTGGCACAGTGTGCTGTGTGTGTAGTTTCTCAGAACCATTATGCACAGCATGGACAGTGACTTGGGAAGAAGACTTTTCCACAAACTGCACATTAAGACCAACATTTGCAAATGTGACCATCTAGCAGAGCCTACTGCCATGCTTGAGGCAGCTTTGTGAAGGTGCTGTCTGTATAGCCATTAATGCAGCATAGCATCTGTTTCCTGTAAGCTTATGTCATTAGTTGTAATTTTACAGCTAATCTCTGAAAACATTATATTGAGTGATCTCTTAGAATCTCAGTTCATAGGATACTTGTGTATGTTAGACATTGTAAGGTGTTCTCAAAAATTCAGACTTACTGGTAATCTCTTATTTCAGGAAGTCCTTCACCTCAGTATTGGAAAGAAGTGGCTGAAGAAAGGAGGAAGGCTCTGTATGAAGTGCTTCAAGAAAATGAAAAGGTAGCTACTGAAAGATAACTAACTACTTCACTGCTGGCTGCTGTCTTCCTCTTTTAACTTTTTGTTATTTGAACTCAGTTGCACAAAGAAATTGAACAGAAGGATGGTGAAATTGCCCGCCTAAAAGAAGAAAATGAAGAGCTCATGTCCCTTGCTGAACATGTGCATTACATGACCAGTGTGATTGAGGTACTTAAAGCAATTCTCAGTGTTGTAGAATGAAAAAGTGAGAAACCAGGAAAGGTATTTATAATGAAACATGAGTTCTGTTCTATGTGCTGATGTGACTCTTCACTTTAAATTGTTGTCTGATCTGTTTCCTGCAGGATTGCTCTAATTCTAGAGGCAATGAAGCTCCTTCTAGGGGATATTTTTCCTACTCTAGAACCTACAGGAGTAATGGGAAAGTATGAAGATCATGCTTTCTGAAGGGGGGGGGGGGATTCAGCCAGTCTGTTAACAGGATTTGCATGTTGGAGATAGTGACAAGGAAAGGTTTGGCTCATTTTCACTTTGTTGAGATGACTTAAATTCATATGCTTAGTAGGTTGTGTGAGACTGCTTGTTAAATGAAGTGCCTGTTCTTGCTGTGTCCTTTGAGGAACTAAACTTGAGACAGGAACACAAAGTAGAGCAGTTAGAGGGGGCCCTATGCTCTTTAAAGTCAAGGTTTTGCTGAGGCATTGCCAGGTTTGTGGCCCAAAAAAGGCTGTGCACAAAGTCTGTAAGGTTCATGAACTTAGAACTCTCAAGCTCCCTCTCAATTCCTTGGGGGCAGTTAATAGTGTCAGTAATTCCATGGCTCCTCTGTGAGGAGTGGATTGTCTGTAACAGCCTCTGAAGCTGTAATAAAAACAGATAGCTAGATGGAACCTTGATATTGAAGTTATCAGCTAGGTTGTTTTTGTCAGGATAAAGCTTGCAACTAGGATATGAAACCAGGAAAATATTTTGATTCAGTAATGACTAGACTTGGGGAAATACAGTTGCAAGCAACTGGATTAATCATGAAGTAAACTTCACCAAGTTAATTTTCAGTTCCTGCAGTTATTTAGATCACCCTTGAAAGAGACTGCTAATTTGCTACACTTGATTTTTTTTTATTCAGGGAGTACTGCTTGTTAGTGATAAATCCATGGGCAGAAATTATATTACTTGACTTGTACTAATATAGTTGGAAAATTCTCTACAGTTTGTCAACAGTTCACTTATTAGTTGTAAGCCACTCACTTCTGAGCTTCAGAAACAGCCTCTTACAGTCCTGTTTATGTTCCTTAGATGAGGTTAGGTGAGGAACTTGTAGTTTAAAGTGCTACAAACTGCTGGGTCTTATAGTTCATCTAGACTTAATGTGCTTCGTTGTCTCTGATTAAAAATTGAGTTAATTGGTCATACAGTAGTTTTTCTAAAACTAAACCTATATGGTACTATAGTAACTATTTAACTTGGGAAGCAGTTTCTTGTTATTTAGGTTGTCTAAGATAACCCATTCTACTGAAGAACCTAAGAAAACTTAAAGCAAATGTGGTCTGCAGGTTAGAGGTAGTAATTTGAGTTGAACTTGTCTGAAGATTTTTGTGAGGAGTGTTTTTAATTATATCAACAACCTCCAAATGAAAGTACTTAGCTTGCTTAATTCAATATGTGGGGTTTTATTTCACTCCTTATTAAGGAGAAAAAGTATTTAAAGTTCTCTGTCTTCTGTTTCTTTGTAGAGGCTAACTGGGCAAGCACCTGACAATCTTGAGCCACTGGAGAATCTGACTCTAGAGGAATCCAGGCAAGAAAATGAAGAGCATAACTGTGAAGATGAGGCAGACAGCCCTTCTGAGGAAGGGCTGTCGCAAGTATCATCTGGCTTAGGGGAGAATAGATCAACTCTTACTTCAAAGGAAGCAAACTATTTGCAACTGGAATGACAACTTTTAAATAGGCTTACATATGTGGCTTTTAATTGCAGACTTCTTCTTAAATGGATATATTAAAACCTTCTCAGGTATAGAAGCTCTTGTGTGAGTGTTACAGATACTGGTGTTCTTAACTGGAATTATGCAGCAGTGGGAGTATCTGGATGCTGCATGGAAAATTTACTACAGGCTGCAAGTAGTTGCTTGTGTGAAATGCAAGTACTGTGAATTTCAACTGTTGTATAAATACCTTATCTGTTGGTCTGACTTGATACATGAAAATTGATAAATAAATCTTTGCCTTACTAAAACAGCTTTTTAGTTGAGTGTGGAATGGCTAGTTTCAGAGATGAGAGCTTAAGTAGAAAGTATTAGACCATCTCTTCTAGTAATACATTCATTGGCTTCTAAAGAGAAGGTGGAGTGTTCTTGGTCTCAGTAGCAGCTGTGCTGCAAATTAGGTGGAGACAAAGCAACCTACACTTTAGAGCTATGCTGGAAGGAAACTCAATGCATGGTACATACCAAGAGATGAGACTCTTTACCAAGGTGCTAATGTTCTGAAGGATGTACAGTAATAAAAGCAGTCTTTAAAACCTTGAGCATCTTATCTGGCACCTGTATGGGATGGAGTGTGACTGGAGAGTAAGTTGGCAACAGGTTTTCCAGTACTGAGTGAACTCAGCAGTTGTGCTATAACAAGGTCTTCTGAGGATAGGCTTTGACAATGGTGGTCTAAAGGGAGGGTTTAAAGTTGAGTGGCTTTAAGAAGGCAGAGATTTTCAGAGGGATCGTGGTTCGCGGATCTATCTGGCCTTGCCAAAGACGGTTGCTTCAGGGTACATGTGAAATAGTGGAGCTATCAGGTTGGCACCATTAGATTCTATTCTGTCTGTATCTTACTCCCTGTGGCTGTTGGTAAATTAGCAGATGTTTTGCAACTGATTTCAGTTGTGAAACCCAGGGAATGTCAGAACATTGTAGGAAGTAATGTTCCTTCTGGCTTCCATTTTACCTCAAGTATGGTAAGGAGAAAATGAGGCCTCATGTTTTCTTGGGAACTTTGTAAATGAAAGATTACACCTTCCAGTTTGTGCTCCAGAGGGTGCTTAGACATTCCTTTCCATCACAGTTCAGAAAAGGCGATAAAGGTGTATCCTTTAACTTGCACTGATGGGGTCTTTTAAGAGAAAACAAAACAACCGAATGCTTGGTAATTGCTCTGTAGGGAATCCTTGGTTATCTGTTCCAGAGACTTCTATCTTGGATTCTAAGCAATTTCCCTGACAAAACAGTTCATCAGTACTAAATAAGAAAACATTTTATCTTGTGTCTTGGTTTGAGGGGAAAAAACCCAAAATGTTTATCCACAAGCCGGGGAGGGGGCCTTCCCCACAATAATCACACCACTCTTTTATAAAATTTAAGAAAAAAAAAAGGAATTTAATACAAGAAGGATAACTGTTCTTAACTGCTATATATAAACAGACTAGTGCAAACTGCTTCCCCAACACCACAAGAGAAAGAAAAAAAAACCAACAAAACCCAGCAGGTTTTCCTCCAGGAGGAAAGTTATACTTAAGCAGCGTCAAATGTCACAGTCCGGCTGGCTGTGGAGAGAGTTCCCAGTAGTTCCCAGTCCCTCTCCAGCGAGACAGACGAGTGGTGAGCTCCCAGATGAACTCTGTGTCTCTTGTCCCAGATGAAGGAGAAAGAAAGCTGAAAGTGGGGACCCACCACGTGTCCTGCAAAAGCAGCTGCACATCTCTCTCTCCCGGGTCACTGCCCCAGCCAGGGCGTGCAGGCGGGGGTCGGTGCAGGCGGGGGTCGGTGCAGGCGGGGGTCGGTGCAGGCGGGGGTCGGTGCAGGCGGGGGTCGGTGCAGGCGGGGGTCGGTGCAGGCGGGGGTCGGTGCAGGCGGGGGTCGGTGCAGGCGGGGGTCGGTGCAGGCGGGGGTCGGTGAGGCTGGAACAGAGGCCCGGGATCCCAGATGCAGGAACCAGGAGAAACAGCCGCGGTGAGGAGAAAAACAGCGTCTCAGCCAGAAGCCCCAGCAGTGCCAGCAGAGCAGCTTCCCTCCTCAGCAGCCACCGCTCCTGTGTTCCGCTGAGCTAAAAAAGGAAAAATGTCCCCAAAAACAAAAGAGACAAACCTGCCCCTACCCAAGTGATCAGCAGTTAACTACTTCTTTTGTTAACTGCTGGCATGGGCAGTTAGTGGCATGGGAGAGAATTTATATAATAATCCCAAACTACAACATCTTAATATAATTGTTTTTATGCAGTTCAGTTTAGTTTAAGTTGTTCATAGTTAACTGATTTTTTTTCAGAGATGGCTTTATTTTTAAACATCAGGGATATTGGATTTGCAGAGACTGTAGAAGGGAAGAAAGCACTGTGGGATAACTAGCAGGCCAGGCAGACCAATACAACTGAGACAGGAAGTGGAACTTTTCCACTCTCACACCTACTGCTCTGTGAACTGCTGTAATACAGGTGCTGTTGCTGGAACACAGAACTGCCAGAAAACAACAAATCCAACATCTATGTGCAGTATCTGTATCTGTCTTCAGGTTGCTCAAGAAGAATGCTTATTAGGTTTAAATCTTGCAAATTTTCTTGACTGATTTTATTTAAATAATGAAGATAAGACAGTCCCTTGAGAAGCTGGAACCTTCCTTCTGTTGAAATGGACTGTGTACAGAATAAATCATGGGAGAACTTCAAGCAGGCTAATGGATGTATTGCAGCATTTGGTCCACCTGCAATAGAATAACTTTACATCAAAAAGACACATGCCATTCAGTAACACATCCTTTTGCTTCAAACCAAGGCTACCATAGTTTTATTAACTGTAACTTGTTAGCAGAATAGTTTGCTGTATAAACTCCTGGAAAAAACCACATGCTGCAGAAGAAAAGGCCAAGTGGCAGAGCTAAACTGTGCCATAGTAATTAAACCCATATACATGCTTTGTCACAAATGCATTAAACCTTCATCACTCTGCCTATGCCTATTAGATACAGTAATGTGTGAAACTTGTCAGAAGTGTTATGATTGCTGTTTAAAAATGTTCTAAAATGTTTGTTTTGCTTATTGTTCTGAAAATTTCTGAGTGCTTTTTAAACGTGCATACAGTAGCAGTGTCACAGAGTAAGTCTAGGAACTTCATGTGTGAAAGGCATGTCAACTGCGTAGAAATTATATGGAGATTTGTGTGATTAGTTCTCTTAAAAATAAAATGTCAAATTATTTTAAGTACATAAGGAAACTCTCATTTACCACTGCAACATACCTATGTAACCGCTGAAAATCAACATCAAATTTCATGTCCAGCTAAATTACAGAGAACATCCTATCTAGCACAAAAGAGTTATCAGTTCTAGAACTGAACTGCAGAATGTGATTCTTTCCAAGAAGTCATAAATGCTTTTGTACACCAGTTTAACCAGCATAATGACTCCTTTTCATTGCAGAGGGTGTGGAGGCTGCATCTTCTCTCTCCTAGCACTTCTCCCATAAAATGTGCATGTCCAACCGGGACAGAATTTCACACATAGAAGGGTAAAGTATGGGAGATGGGCTCTGTGCAGGTGTCAGATGTTTCAAGAAGGAACAGCTGTGCAGTGACCAGGAGGGGCAAGCAAACCATGGGGGGCAGGTGCATGGTTTGTATGAGGAAGAACTTGTAATATTGCAAAAGTAATAATTTTAGTATAAACACCCATTGTAGTGAAGACAATGTGTAGAGAAGTGAATAAGACCATAATAACTACTTTGCTAGGCAGCTGAAACTCACTTGGTGTTTGGCATTGGATTGCTTATGTGAGGGCCTGTAGCATTGTCATGTGTTGCAGCTTATGTTGCAGCCTCTACGGAAGTAATGAAGTTGGTCATCTTTTTTCCCAAGGAAGCATGGTGCATGTTCATTTACTTTTCCTCAAAGGCCATCTCAGGTTGTTCTCAGAACTGGATTTGAGATTTAAGATGTGCAAATCTGCCAATGCCATGTGTTTCCAGTGCTCCCACTGTTACTAAGATGTATTGTTACCATTACCATTTTCTTCAGCAGAAAATGTTTATTGTGTATTATTTATCTCGCCATTCTTGCAAATAACAAAGTAATTCAGCAAATGATGATGTTGTTCTGAGGAACCTGAATCTGCTGCTGTTTGATCTGCCAGCAACTGCCTGTAATGAAGTGTGATCTGGCCATGTTCAAGTGTGAGGATACCTCTATCATACCCACAGGGGCACTATGGCCCTTTGAAGCTGTGTGCTGTGGATCCTATCCTCAGGATAATTCCACTGCAAATCAGGAAAGTAGGGAGCCATACTTAGGATATACAGTCCAGCAATTGTACTGGCTCCTAACTTTGAATGCTTAAAGTCAGTATTAATTTGTATATACTGGACTGAAGGAGAGGGCAAAGCTAGAGAGGATACCTTTTCTGAAGGTATAGTGGGTACAGGAGGAGTCTTGCCAAAAGCAGTGTGAAACTCTGGGCAGCCTAACTTGTGCTGCTGCTGTAGCTAGAGTAGTACAGAGGTCCCACAGGTTTCTACATGCTGAGCAAAATGCAGAGAGATGGTGACAGCATGGCAGGGGTAGCGAAAACCACCCTAACTCATGCAAAGCATGAGGTGAGGATAAGCCACCACCAGGTAAGCCCATCTCCCAAGTGCACTTCTGGCCAGCCCCTCATTTCTTCCATCTGCACTGCTGCTGAGCTACTTTGGTACAGGACCATTTTCCTACCATACTTCTCTGGGGTGGTGCAGAGTTTTGAGTTAACCTGCTGCAGTGCTGAGAAAGTTTTGTAATTGCTGCCTGCTGGTTCCTTCTTTATTAGCAGGTAAGCATCAGTCTTGTGATACACCTCTCGGCATCTGGGTTTTCCTACTCCACAACCGAGAGCTCTTGCATTAATGTGCTAGGAAAAGGCAACGTTATCTCCACTCTGCAAGCATAAAAACATTCAAGTTGTTAGACAAATACATAGTTCCTTTTTATTTGCCTTCAAGTTTTGGAAACTTTGAGGAATGTTTACTTTCTCAAGGTTGTAAAGAACCATGTTAGAATATAGTTCTTTATTTTATTTAATGTTCAAAGTGAAATTTATCCCCTATACATCTGTACCCCATGTTCAAGCTTGTCAGTCTCGGATACCACAACAGGAACTCGATTTGATCTAACTATTCCTACTAAAATTCCTGTGGCTTTCCTTAATTACTGTATTGAGAGCAGGATTTGCTCCTTCCTATCTGAGCTATATCCATGGTTTTAATAGTTATAATGGTGTAACAGATCAACTTTAGGCTAATGAACTTCCCCAAGGGTTGCTTTAAACTACAATGAAATGTGATATCAACTCCTGTTGGCACAGTACCTCTATATCTGAGCTGCCCCATGCTCTCTGCAGCTTTGGCTCTGTGCTCCATACCCAGTTCTACGTTCCCTGAGGTGTGTGGCATAAGCCTCAATGTTTGTGAGAGGAAAAGGAATGTCTTCGGTCTGAGGAGAGCCTGCCTTCAGAGATGGGAAGAGTAATCAGTGGAAGTTTGGTAACAATCCTGGAGCCTCTTCAGCATTTTTTTCTGCTACATCCTGTGGAGCCTTTCTTGATAAGTATCTTGAATGATACACAAAAACTGGTCTGCCCTGAACTTGAACTATGAGCCTGACACTGGAGAAGCTGCTGATGGAAAGAGTGGCTATACATACAAACTGATGTGCTTAGTAATTAAAAAATAATCTTTATTATAACTTAAATGTGATCAGAAATATGGTGAGTACAAATGCCACAAAACTAAAAGAAAAAAATTTAAAAAAGCAGAAGTTGATACAAAGGACACGTTGAAAGGATTCAACTGATGGGACAAGTGTGGTATAAAAACCAGAACATGGCTACTTCACCTTCTGCAAAAAGAGTATATCGCTCAGTAAACAAGTAAGCATTTTGCACTGTACAAAATGTACTTCTTTAATTAAAGGAAGAATATATATATTTATAAATATACAGATATGTACATTCTTATAACATTCACAGTAAAAAAGCAAAACAAAATTACCCCTGCTTGCCAATGTGTTTGACTCACAAGGTTTCCTTTTGATGTGAACTGTTTGCAATATTTTCTATGTCTTCTATGCAAATTTGGATACTTCAATTGACATCTAAATAGCATTTCATGCATAATGAACACAGTACAGGAACACTCTTCTGTTAAATTCTATTCACTTCCTCTATTAACTTAAGGCTCGTAATCAACAGTTTGAAGCACTCACTGTCTTTCATCCTTGCAGTGTGGGGAGGAGAGATGCATTCATTTGCCCTTTATTTACTGCCTCCTAGGTCCACTTTAGTTTGTTCTAGTTCTTTATATTGAAATCACTGTATAGAAACTATGATCAACTAATTAGAGTGTATGAAATCCAATCCTGCCTGCAACTTACAGGACAAAATGGTCTGAGGGACTTGTGCAATTAGCTGTATTCACTCCTTCTCAGTATAAATAAATGCATTTTACCTTTTCATTTAATTTTCAGAAACCTACGCTATTGTTTGATTTCCCCCTCACAAATCTCTGGATTAATGATAGTTTGTTGCTGGAGGGCAAGAGAAAGGGAACAAAAGACCAGTGGAGGCATTTAGAATGAGTCACCAAAATGACACCTCCCAGGGTTTACACCATGCTGTTTCTGGAGGCCAAACTTGAAGGAACTTGCTCTCTATTTTGTTAGTGAGACAAATCTGAGAAAGCTGAGCAGTGCTTCCTGCCACTGGAGTGCTGCTGCGGGCACTGCATGGCTTGGTGTTGAAGGAAAAGCTGCTTTGCAGTGCTGCTCAAGAGGCCTTCCCATTGTCCTTGTTAGATACCTGTCTCAAGCTTTCACCGAAAACTTCAAGGAAGTAAATATAATAGGAACATATAGGAAGATGCCAAATTCTAAAAACCTTGAAGAGGTTTGCTGAGGCTGAATAACTGCAATTGCATTTTTTGTTATGGATCAGTCAAGAAAGTATTGTTCCTCAGCATCCAACTGTTCCATCATGAGCTGTAAAGAGAAGCCAATAGGAACACTTAAGCTGGATTTTAGATTTTCCTTAAGAAGTCTGTAAATTGCTACATTTGGGAACACTTTTAGAATTCTTCAAAGCCTTCCTTCTGCTCCCCACACTGAAGTGCAGCTCCATCCTACTTTAATGCCTATTAAATATAGGCAGGTTCTTTTCCATCTAAAAAGCTGTGGCAGCTTCAGTTCCACGGCGGTTTCCAACTTTAGCAAATTCTCGGGGAAATTTGTCCAGTTGTTCATATGCCAGTCTCCCATCTTCACCTGAATGTAAAATGTTAAAACATAATAATAGATCATGTCACTGCTCCACAACATTTAAAATACTGGGTTCTCTTGTTATAAAGTACTGATCTGCCAGTAACTTCTTGCCCTTCTTAAAATTTATCTTGTTGATAGCAATTTCAGAAATTACTTGGAAAATTAAACATGCTCTGAATGTTCAAATTAGTATTTTTTTATTTTCTTATGTAATTTGCTTGGTTATCTCTAAAGCAAAACAGAAACAGATATGGCTTGTATGATTAGAAGACAGTATCTGTACCCTTGTCTTACTGAATGACCTACTGTGCTTGTCAAGGTTTCAACTGCAGTTATAATACACTTGAGGCAGATAATATTTATCCACTTCTACCTTGGACAATATAAAGTTGTGATGGACTAAACTGTTGTTAATACTTTAAACATTGCTAAAATCATAAAAAGCCTTTTTGTCAAACTGCAAGGAAGCAACTGCCTGTCTGCAACCACTGAAGCACCACTTCCCCAACCTCTCTTCTCCCCCAATATGCCTTCTGGCTGGAACTTGGACTGTGACTGAAAACTTGAGATAAGACTATTGTCTAATTATCTCACCTCTGATGAGAGGTAATCAAGACCAATCTGGTGGTGGAGAAGAAGGGTTTGGGGTGTGTGATGGTAAAATCTGTCTACACCACACTGAAGAAGTAAACCCCCCACCTCCTCTGGGAAGACCAAGTACACACAGGACATTCACTCGAGATACAGCTAAGAAGGGGTCATAAATCATAAAAGGCCCCCAAAGCACCCCCTAGATTCATTCCGGAAGCTTTCTACCACCAGAGGACTGCACGTGATTCAAGTGAGGCAACAAATCCAGAGCCTGTCACAAGAGGCTGCAAAGCTTCCCTCGGAGGGGAGGTCCTGGCATCTCCTGAACATGTATCAATCCACTGGACTCTATGCCTTGTGGGACCCTCACCACCAGAAGACCCATGGGATGCCACCAGGTCCATGGATTGGTGATATAAATTCTATCATAATATCTCACTCTCTTTCTCCCCCTACCCCCTCCTTTTTTCTGTTTCTTTCTCTCTGTCTTTCTCTGCCTCACATCTACTGTAAAATAAAATCCATAATATTGATTTTGGCATATGGTCCCGTTTGCACCTTAGTTCAGGCAGAGGAATTTCTAATAGCATTATTTACCAGATCATAACAAAAGTTTATCCACTTCTCACTTCCTGGCGCTTTAAAGAAGTGCATCTATCCTTTACTTACACACTGCTGAAAAAGAGGAAACAGTATATTTCCTAAGTGTAACTATTTGTGTCTCTCAACCCCTTTTATCTTCAGTACTGTCATTTATATGCATCTTCATGAAGACAGTATTGAGCCTACAGTGTTGAATTGGCCATTAGGAAGCAAAATGATGTCTGTGTGTTGTATAGAGAACTGACAGAAAAACCTCTCAGAGATTTTAAAAGAAGTGTCCCTGTGCTAGTTGTTTTATAACCTGAGCAATAACAGGTCCAACAGCAGAGTGAATTCTTGCTGAACTGGTGAATCAAAGAGAGTATATTTGAAGAGTTTGCATAACTAAAATCACACATGGACGCACCTCCATGGAATAGAAATTCATGCCTAGCTTAAAGGCCAGAAAAATACAATTTTTCTGTGCCACTAAAGTAGTGCTGTCTTGTAACTGTGCACCCACACTTGCAGTCACACACTGCTGATAAAGCTAAATTACAGATTAATGAACAGGGTTTCTGTTGTCTCAAAGACAAATGAAGGTCAGTGCAAGGTGCCTCAGTAACTGTGTAAAGGAGGACTTGCAGACTAGGGTTTGTCCAAAAAAACATGTAATTTAGATTAAATGAACAACTGACAATGCCAGTGGCACATGAGAATGTGACTATGGCACTACAGGGGTGATGGGAGGGGATATCTGAAAGAATGGTGTATAAGACGCAGCAGACAGTGTGCTGGTCTTGACTCCTCAAGGCTGTTGAGTTTTCAAATTAATTGTTAATTATTTTTGTTTCTCAACTTCTCCTTTCCTAGTCTTCCTTTTCTACTTCCCCATCCAGACTCACGATTCAATTTCTGTCTTTTTGGCTCATTTTCAAAATGAATGACTTTTAAGAATTTATATTTTCCAACCTGTTCAAGTCTCTACATAAAGCTTTGTTTCAATTTAGAGTATTATATTCACATAATTCAGGTGTCTTACATGCTGCTCTGTCAAAATTAAAGTACTGCTCCAAACCAGCCAACTCACCAAGGGAGAGCAGGGTTTCAGATGCCACTTTTCTGATCTCTTCATTGTCAGACTGGCAGAGTGTGACCAGCATTTTAATGCTCTCAGTAGCCTGCAAAAGTGCAAAAAGAACCACATTAGCACCACACAGTACACTCTCGGTTCTATTTTTACAACCCTGTATGGAAATAGCAACCATCCTCCACATTGCCCTTCCTACTCCAAAGGAAGGGGGCCTTGGTGGAGACACAAGGAATAGGGTTTCCCTGAGGGGAAGCATTTGAAGAGGGCATATTTTCTGCTGTCAGTAGGGACCCTTTCTAATTTTTCTACCCGATAGGCTACATACATAAATCTGGCCAACCAGCTCTGTCTGTTGCTTCTGATTGTAGGATGGATGACAGGCTGTGGGCCAAGGCGATAGAAGTGACAGAGTATGGGTGTAGCAGGGAGAGGAACAGACAAGGATCTAGGGAATGAGTTGCACATAGAACATGCCAAACCTGGCAGGTCTGAGAAGGCTGCTTTTGCCAGCCCAGCTGTGTCTACAGGAATATCTTGGCTGGCCAGCCCAGTCACTTCACTCTAGGCTCCTCACTGACACCTGTACTAACCAACATTTCCACACTTTTGCCTTGCCTTTGCTATTTTGGGTAGGAAGCAAGGAATAATCCTGTTCTCCGCTACAAAAATGTCAAAATGACAAAAATGTCTGGGGAGGGCAGCTGTCATAGGATCTCTGGCAAGCTATTTAATCCAGCAAGAAGAGAGATGAGTGAAAGGAAGGGGAGGTACTGCCCTGGTGTGACACATAGAAGAGGCACTGAACCACAGAGTCAGAATCTGGATGAACCCTGGTGATCCAAGGGGCACAGGTCTGGTCTATGGGCTCCAAGTGAGAGCTTAGCTTCCAGAGCCATTAAATCCCACCACCTTGTCTTCAACATGAACACCTGTGTATGACTTGGGGCACGTCTGCACTGGGTGTGTAATGGTGACTACAGTTTGAATGCTTTTTGTGTGATGGAGCCACAGCACAGTGGGACTTTGTGCAGTCAGTGTGGTTTGATGTGGATTAAACTGCCACTGGGTTAATACTGGGGACACCATTTGTAGGGGTAAGGGAGGTGTGTTAATGACTGTCAGAAGAGATCAGGCACAGCAGGCATCAGAAGGCTTGATCAGGCGGCTTACAACTTAAGAGTTTTTTGTTAGTTACAGCTTCATCTTTTATCTACTCTTGTATTTAACATGCTAGCACACTACTGGTTAGTTAGTTCACTAAGCATCCATGGAAACATCCAAATGGTTACAAGGTATCACACATTCTAGAGGTGGCTCTCTGGTCCTTAAGGGTGCACTCATCACTTACCTCAGACATTAGGAGATCCACACACACACTGTAATCCCTGCAGGTTACCCCATCCACAGTCCCACCTATACATTGTAGCTTTTACATCTCTGAAATAGCATCTTCCAGAAAGGCCTCAACTTTTTCTTTGAAGATCCCAAATGATCCCCTCAGTAGCTTTTTTTTTCTCAGCAGTTGCTATTCTCACTATTCAAGACACATTGGAGCCACACTACTCAAGTGAAACATGTCTAGCTCCAGTTCCCACCACTGATTTCTAGTCTGACTTTTCCTGAGTGATCCAAAACCCCACTGCAACCTGCATGCAGCAGAGGTGTAATGTCCCTCACTGCTGCCTCTCAGGGATGCCTTCTAGGATCTTGGTTAAGGGAAAAGTTTTTCACATTTAAACAATATTGGATTATCTCTTGGATGGCATCAGTTGCGATGGGGATGAAGTTAGTTACATTTTAGAGCTGTCTTCTCCAGGGGACATAGGGAGAAATAGTCAGTCCTCAGTGAGGCTGTCTCATGGAACACATTTTTTGCCCCAGCATCCCATACCAGTCAGGCTTGAGTGGCTGCTGCTTCCCATGGCTCTATACAGCCAAAACAAAAGTGCATTTTACCATCCTGTCATATGCTGAAGTGCAAAGATATTACCAGATGCTAGCTGAAGCTGTAGTGCCCAGATGTACCAGTTATTTGTCATAAAACAAGCTGTGACCTATCTCTTTCTTCTGCTACTGCAATCCACAGGCATTATAGCTAATTTTATCCTGAGAAAGAATGTTTTTTTGTCCTTCTCAGTCAGTACTTTATGGATGAATGTTTTTTCCTCTGTCATGTGGAACTAAGTCTCCTGAAGTCACTATGAGAGGGAGGAAAAGATGCTATGTGAAAGATAAACTTGGCCATTGTCACAAACACTGTGTTTGTGCAACAAACCTTCTAAACCATTCTCAAACAGCACGGTATCTGAAAAAGATGGAGCACAGAAAAGCAAAACAGAAACACTACTGCTGCTGTTATTGCAATTTCTACTTTGTTATTTGTACCTATCAGACGTCCTTTCTTTAAAGTAAAGCTAAGTGTCACAATGAATTCCTTGTCTCTTACCTTGAGGTATCTTAGAGCCAAGCAAGCGGCTTTCTGCAGCTGGAGGTTGGGCTGGGTTAGTGCTTCACAGTAATAAATCAAGGCCTGAAAACAGATAAAGGAGAACAGCAATGAAAACGTCTGTGCCTCTGTGGAGTGTGGAGGTATTGCTACCCTACTAAATGGAGAGCAATTGCAGCCTGACTCCCAGGCAGTGAGTGTGTGGGATGGAGAGGGACAGTCCCTGACACAGTTAACGGAGCTGTTAATTCCCTGCAGCAGATCCAGGCCAGGCCACTAGTCATAGCTTAGTAGTTTCAGGACAGCTTTTGGTGAGAAGTTCACATTAAAGTGAGATGCACAATCTGGCACCCTTGAAAGCCTTTCACCGTACATCACCAAAGAGCTTTACATGGACCTTGGAGTCTAAATATCTCAAGAGCTGACTCTGGAGATGGTCTCTCTAACATAGGGATAGTAATGACCAGGTCGGGATGTACCCCAGGAAGACTTAAAATAATGATTACAAGGTTAGCATCAGTTGCTACACCAGGGTACTGCTTGACCCTCAAAACTACTAGCTACTGCTGAGCAGCAAATCTCAGTGGCACTCGGCTGTGCAGTGAACTTATCTGCAGCATAAAGCTGCATAATACTCTCACAGAAGGCACACACTGTGGTCCTTCCTGCAGGCCGTGAACCAGGTATCAGCTACACATGCCTGTTCCAGGAAAAGGTTATATTTTCTCTGAGATGCTGCCTCCATGAAGCTGGGGATGGAGAAGGCTGGTTTGAGATACTAAGAGACTGGAAAAATGGAAGATGAAGTAGGAGGGCAAGCAAAGAGAAGACTAGATTGATAGAGAAGAGAGGCAAAGAGCAAGCTCCTTCTTCTCCTCTCTCTGCCATCCATCTATCACTCTCTCTGTTTCAACCATCTTTTCTTTCACTCTTTCCTGACAGAGAAGAATAAAGGTAGGAAGAAGAAGTCTGAAAGGGCAGAAGCCAACCCTAAATTTCTTCTTACTCCTCTTCCCCTTCTATTTAATTTCTATGTTTAACCTGGACCTGCTTGTTATTTTTGGTATCTGTGATAGACTCAAATCTTATATCTCACAGCTGAGCTGTGTTTGCCCAAGGCAGTCCATCCCCTTCAGAAATGGTGGAAAGTTCCACAGATGGTAGCATTCTTTGAGAGGAAAAAAAAATCTGAGACCTATGTCTTCACATGTTGGTGATGCTGGGAACTGTTACCTTGAAGGCTTGGACTGAAGCCAAGTTTGAGAGAGGGCAGCAGAAATGCTGAAGTGTGGAAGATAACTGGAGAGCACAGCATTCAATAAGTATTTGCAGTTTTGGTTAGTACCTGTTTAGCGTAATGACAGGTAGAAGCGGACTGGCATAAAGACAGAAACAGACCTGCATATGTGCAGGAAAGTTAGACAGGATATCCCTCTGGATCAGTTTAAATCAAGCTTGGAACAGTTATTTTATATGTACAGATATTTGAGACTCAAAGGCAGAAAAAAGGTCATGATGATAGAGGTCTGTCATGCAACAGGTGATTTTCTGCCACTTACCTTCTCTCTGAAATGCTTGTTTTCTGCAGTTGCTGTCAGAAGTGATGCCACAGTCTCACTGACTTCATTTTTATTTTCATTGAGAAGTAAAGCCAAAGCTCTTAGAACTTCCTGCTGTGGTGGAAGGTTATTGGAATTTATTTTGGACACATTTTGCTGCAGTTTTCCGTCTTTCACTGACTGCAACACCTGAACCACAGATGCTGGAAGTGCAAGAGAAAGGTCCTTGTTACTTACTTTATCCTCTCGGTATTTTTTGATTGCTCCTTTTCTGCTAGCAATCCTCAATTTACACTATACACACAAAAGACATGAAAAAATCCCCATCTGAGCAAGTGTAGTGTTGCAGTATCTGCATGGAGAATTGTCTGGGCTTTAAGTTGGTCTGGTTTCTCAGATCATCTTCAGAGTAGGAAACAATTAGATGAGCTATGTGGGACAATGCAGCATTTATACCTATCCAGAGCTAAGGGTCTGCTTGTCACATCTTCACTTTCTGATGGAAGATGTAAATTCTCCCTGTAACAAGTGAAGCCGAACATCCTTGTCAGTGTATTGACTTCCTGAGCACCTTTGTAAGAACTTTTCCTAGGCATACTGATGTCTGCCACAAAGAGCAAGGGCTAATGTGTTTCAGAGGGGGGCTGAAATGCCTTTTTCCTTACATGCTTTTGGGCAAAAGCTCCCCAGTATGCCCAAATAAAAAGGAAAACTAGGCAATGTTCCTCAAACTCCCACTCAAATAGAGGAAAACTTGGCTTGCCAGGGACTGCACTCTAGCACACATTGTGGAGCGTCTGCTTCTCCCTTTAGCTTTCACTGGCTGAGCCTGCAAAACACTGAGGTGCTGTGATTCCCTGACTCCTGAGAACTGCTCAGCACTTCAGAAGGTGTCTCCAGAACATATGATGAAAGACCAAAACATCATCTAAGTTGCGGGCACAGAAAATTTCCCAGACCTTGGGCTCAACGCACCACCATCAGCCATTTCCTAAAAATCAGTCCTTTCAACATAGGTGTTTTCCCATTTGAATATGGAAATAGAAATGACTGAGGGTCCATCTGCATCACCTCCTTTCCCTTGATACCTGCAACCAATCATTCAAGTGCATTCAGGCTTAGTAGCCAAGGTACTTCTTTGTCTCCTTTCCCTTCTTCTTTTGTAAAATCAGCCTCAGGGCTGAACTGTTCAGTGCTGAGCTCAGAAGGAGCTCAGATGTACTCCCCAAATAGCCAGGAGAATTTATATATCCTACCTTCTTTTGCGAGCTGTAGCAAATAGCTTCCAAGGTCATTAACACTGTGGCTGGCAAAATAGTTGTAATACTGAAAGACGGTAATGATCTCAGAGGACATGCTGGAGTAGAGGACAGGCTCCGTCCGGTCCAGGATCTGAGACACCAAGATCCTGAAGACTGCAGGCAGCCATGGACAAAGGGACAGGTTAGTGGGAGCAAAAGCTGCTGGCAAAATGCCACAGTTCACTTCAAAGCGAGAATGAAAGAACCATATCTGCAAAGTCAGATACTTCCCAATGCTCCTAACCTCAATTATGGTTAGGTTAGAGGTTAGACAAACCTCCGTCCTGTCTTGGTCTCATAACCAGAGCATATCTTTGTGAGGATGAACCTCTGCCAGTTTATGGATGACTAGTGCAGCTTTCTACCTAATTAATACAGCATCATTTCTACCCAAATGATATCCTGAATCGCTGAACACCTATTCACATTCACTGCCATTTGCATCTCTGCAATGCCACTGAAGTAGGGGAGATGTGCACAGAGGCAGGATTTGACTTTGCTGTCTTTTATTTTCCTGGGTGAGCATGTGGCATGCACAAAATTAGTCTGAGGCACTCTCTGAGAGCTGGATCATGGAACAGGAAGAACAGTGGTCTGGGTAGGCATCCTTGGCCCAGGCCTGAGCGGGTCAGCCTACATCCCCACTCTGTCTGAGTGAGAGCTAGCCAGTATAGCTGGAGTTTGAGATGTGGTACACCCCATCCAGAGAGAAAGCCCTGCTCAGACAAACTCACTTGAATGCAGATTGATTTCATCCCAGTGCACATAATGGGGCACAGACATTATACAGATAAAATTAAGTGTGAGGATTCCCACTTCACTGAATCATTTACAAACCTCTATTTGTGAATAGACTTACTTTATGATTAGCTCATAAACCTTAAAACAGTATTTACTTTTCTCTTGACTGCACCTTTTTCTCCTATTACAATCTGATTATTTTGGGCCTAAACTGTTTCAAAAGTTGTAGCATTTGTTTTCAAATGAGATCTTGGAGCTATGGCCAAACAGACCTCCAAGGGGTTTGAAAACAAAGCAATGGAGATTGAGTAAAGTCCAGTACATGAGTGTTCTCCTTTTTGATGCCTGACACAATTTTTTGCAGCAGTTAGTACCTGTTTCTGCAAGTCCTGGACACTCTTCATTCACAGTGGTGGCAAAATTGATATCCAACTGCTTCATCATCTTGTCTGCAGATGTGTGATACAATCCTGAAGGGCCAGTACACTTCATCCAGAAAGCCAGCAGTGACAGCTTCTTGTGGAACTCTGGAATTGCTGGAGGAGAAGACAAAATGAACGATGAAACAAAGCCACACTGGAAACATTGACTTCTAGAAGAGAATAGATGGTAGGAGTGGAGGAAAACTCACCCTAGCCCACTGATGGACAGTCACTGTTTGCTGGGTCACCCCATGCCATTACCTTCACCGGGTGTGACCATGTGCTCACCCCAGGTTTGTAACATGTTTTTCTCTTTCCCATGGCAGATGTGAGACAATTTGCTCCTGATCCAGTTCTTGACACTGATGTCTCATCCTTTTAAATGCCACAAAATACTAGGGGAATACCACAAACGGTCTGCACAAGACTGGTCCCTGCCCTAGCACTGCTCTGTGGCCTTGTGTAAGTCATTCAATTTTGTCTCAATTTTCTGATAAATACACCGTGTTGTGTTTACCTATCCTGCCAGAGCACACATGAGGGTTAACTCTGTTTGTCAGACTCTTCCAAGTGTTAAAATAGACGCAACAATGAGAAAAATAATGAAATAGTTCAACATAGAGATGACTAAAAATGAAAATGTTCAAGGGGTTGCCTCTGATAATTTAATGCAGATCCCACCTTTCCTCAGGAAAGAAAGGTGGAGGAAACTGGCTCTTCAGATATGGCCATATCCCCATCCCACCACACCAATGACATCTGTCCATCTTCTGCACATGAAGCAGAATATGAAGTCTTTTCTCTTCTCACCTCTTTATTTCTGAGTATCAGTGCTGAAGACAAATGCAGGTGGCACCTGCCCAGCTATGGTGACTGCTACACCTACTGGTAACCCTGAGTCTTGCCCTTCCTACAGTGGCATCTCCTGCAGCGATGGTGAGCTCTGCACAGTGACTATTTCAGCAGACATGCATACCCAAACAAACTTTTTGGAAGGAATCCTCCTAAATTGTCTCTTACCATCAGTAAGAGAGGTGATATTTCCCAAGTTTTCAGTGCTGATCTCTGCAATATTCTCCATCACGAGAATCTGCCTGGACAGCTTATCCAGGAGGTCTCTTGTCACAAATGGTGTTTTACTGCAGAACACAATTTGCTGGTGAAGATAAATGGGAAGAAAGGAAAAGAAGTCATTGAACCAAAAAACCCTCAGCCTCAGAAGAAAACAAAAAACTCTAAAACACCTGAATTGCAATGCCAAATTCATTGCGTGGAAACACAGGATCTTGGTAACTTAAAAGTTTTTTGTCTCTGTGATATTTTATGATCCTAGTTGATAGCATTAAACATCTACATCCAGATCTAGGTACTTGAGTATCCAAGCAGCCATTTGCCAAGGTAATTTCTGATTTACCCATTCCACAATGCTAAAGAAATCCATCATCATAAGCCTTAAAGCCACAAAGGAGTCTTATCAGAATTTGCATAACATAGCCCATGGACTTTCAGGACATTCCTGCCTGGAGGAAGACCACAGGCTGTTCTTTTTCCACTGCCTTTCAGCTCTGATCAGGTGCCTTTGTTAATTTGCTGCTTTCTCCTTGCTAACAGTACCTAGTACTGACATCTGTGTTTTCTTCAGCAGTTCTTGTATTGTTCATATCAAATCTGCACTATGTGTGGACATAGTTCTAGCTTGACTCCCTTAGCTGCATGGTTACAGTGTACTCTGGCATTTAATCCAAAAATCTCCCTTTTTCTCATACTTGTGAGTCAGCATTGTCCAGAACAACACTAAGGCTGCTGGAATCAGGCTCACTCTGAATTGTTTCAATGGGCTTTTGGGAAAATAAAGCTAAGTGTATCTATGATGGAAGAGTGAATAATTGTAAAGAGGAAGTTGCAGCATGTTTTAATTCATCAGTAAAACCCTGATGCCCTCACTTACTGGAGGTTTAAAGTCACATTTCCTGTGCATGGGCTTTGAAAAAAAAGCTATTAAAACCCCCTTTCAGTTAGCTGTGAGCACAAACTGAAAATTTTGATGTCCCACGGGGGCTGTCATGTGCTGCCTTCACCATGTCTGTTGCAGACATCCTCTCTGGCTCATGTGTAGGAGTTAATTTCTGTTCTTGAACGTTGCAGCCTTGACTGGAGCTCAGTTAAATAGTGGGGACAGGGCCTTCTGTTTTACTTCTGAAGACATGGGCTGCCTTAACTGAGGACTGAACTCACTGAGAATTTCCCAGTGGAGTCAACAGACATTTGTAACCCAGAGCAGGGGATGCCCCTGTTACCTGCTGCACTGATCCTCAGCCCTCCTTGGCAGCTCCAGCAAAGTGCCCCATAGTTCACATATCAGATCTGCTCCAAAATGGGCCAGGATGGAAAAGACAGAGGCTCTTTTGGCTGGGTGTGGAGTCACCACCCTACCCCAGCACATCTGTTCCAGCCCTGAGCTCCTGCTGCCTCCAAGCACTGACCTTGCCAGCCTGCTTGTGTCCATGTTGCAGGTAGAGATAATTTTAAAATATATGCCCCAAATGAGGTGGGCCTGGTACCTGAATGAGCTGGGTACAGTACTGCAAGTGCTTAACTATGGTTATATCGAGGCTGTCGTTCCCTGTGGTCAGGGGCAGAGGGCTGCCGGCCACGCTGGTGCCCACACCTGTGTCCTCGGTGAGAGCTTCGCTCAGGTGGCCTCGGGCTTCTGGATGCTCTGTCTTGTAACTGAGGGAGGGAGGGAAGGAGGAGGAAGTCAGTGCAGGGCCGACTGCTGTCACAGCAGACACACACACACGCACGCGCGCTCACACAGGGTGATGAGCAAAGAGCACGGCAGAAGAGCTGAAAGCAGCGAGAAACTTGGTGATGAACACATCATATCACAAAGGAGCAGTGCTGCCCTGGCTGGGCACGGGAGGGATATACCCACAGAGGGGACAGACCTGTCTCCTGACTGGTTTGCCCTGAGTGATATGATGCCCTAACAGCAAGTCCTGTTAACCCATGGTTACTGTCCCTTGATGGTGACAGCTTTTTCTCATCTGTTGATTAATCACCTGCCCAGTAACTCTGGACTAAGCACCATTTGTGCTATCCCAAGTACTGAGCTGCTAAGAACAGCTCTGTGCTTCCAGTGTCCAAATGCTGCCGAATTTAAGGCTCAGTGCAGAAGGAAAGGAAAACCACTGCTGGAGTAAGAGACTTGATGTTTTCATACGCTGTTTTAGGCACAGTGTGTACAGCTTACTTTGCCAATTGCCTCTACAAGAGTGCAGAGCTAGTCTCACTGTGTTTTAAATCATTATTTCCAACATTGTCTTGCCGTACAAATGGTCCTCTCCATGTTTAAATCCAAAGCCTGAGGTCAGTCCCCAGATGGCAAGTATGTTTGGCTGTTAAATTCAGAAGATTCAACACTTGCAAGCTTTACACTGAGTCACACACTTACACATCTAAAAATGGAAGTGGAATCTGTACTGCCTGGGGATGAGCCAGAAGGGGAAAAAAAGAAATTTTAATTTCTACCTTAACTGGTTAAAGCTAGATTCTTAAATCAGCACAGATCAGACTGAGCTAAGAGTGTCAGTTTAGCAAGCAACACCATTTCCCAAGTTTTTCTTTACAACAAGTCTTATTCTGGAAAGAGAACATGAGATGATGGGAACTGCATGGTGGTTGTTTGTTGCACTCAAAATTGCTTTAAGCAGGCTGTGAGTAGTATAGGTCCCTGGCTGGTAAGCGCAAGGTGCGAGGGAACCATGTTCTTTTCTTTTTCTTCAGCTCTAGTGCCGCTTACATGCCTGCTGGGCATCGTGTCAGCTCAAAGTATGCAAACATGCTTTTAGGATCTAATGATTGAAGCACAGCATCTTAAAGTCACACAACAATGGCAGGCCACGGCACAAACACCACAGCTTTTTGTTCTATTTTGGTTTTTTTTCTCGGAAAGACCAAAAGTGATGAAAGAAGGGCAGGTAACACGCAGGGCCATGAACAGAGTACCAGTCAACACTCTTACATTCCAAAGGAAACCTACATCATACTGCTTAAATCTGGCCCTGTGTTATTGTTACTGACAAGCTTAATCCACTGCAAAGACTCATTCGGCTAGAGAGAAAAGACAAAGGGAGGGGGGAAAAACCACGGAGGAATTAGTAAATACATCCAAGGAAAGCCAGGTCCAAACCTATGTCAAGGAAGAGGCTCTGCCAGTATTGATGTCAGCTTAATTTCATTTACCCTTTGCCTTTGAAGGAGAAATTGCATATATTCGCACAGGGAAAAATAGCATCCTGGAAGCTAAAGATTTTGTGTGCAGCAGCCACAGGGAACCCTCTGACCCTATAAATGCATCAAGGATTAGTCAGTCTTCCTTGAATAAATTGTGCACCAGGATCCCCTGTTAGTGCCAAAGAGCTGGGGTATCAGTTTGGCGTAAGCATAGCTGGCAGTTACTACAAACTTACCTATTCTTCTCAATCTCAGTATCTGAAAATACTGAGTCTGCACCTCCTTCACCATTACAAACCTCCACACCACCACCATCCTCATCATCAAAGTCAGAGGTGTTCAGGAAATCAAAGCTTTCTAAAGCACTTTCAACTGTTAGACTTAAACTGGAGGACCTGCTTCGGCTTACTGCTGGCTTGCACTGCAAAGGCAGAATGAACCAATGAAAACCCCAGGTATTAGCTACTACTGAAAGATAAGAAAAAAAGATAAAGCTTAAAACTTTCAAATTCTTCATTTTATTTTTAAAACTTCATTTTATTGGGTGTTTCATTTCAAGCCTTCATATTCATAGCATATACAATCAAAGTCTGAGAACTGAGGAAAACCTCCCATTCCTCTTCCCCTCCCCATCCTACCCACTCTTTTCCCCAAAGGAAAACACTCAAAGGCAAAATTCAACGTGTTTTATAGAAACAAGAAATACGTCTTGAATCCAAGTTTTGCAGCTTTTGGTGTTCTCCAAAAAGAAAGACGGCAATTAATGCAATGGAAGTTGAAAGGGGAAGGCACATTCCATAATTGCTGTTCTAGCTACAGAAGCCAGTTTATACACATCCAATGGCACTATCTGATTTATTCAAGATGTAACTCCAACAGACCTTAGCCAGGAATTAATTTGGTTCCATATTTTCAGATTTATTAAAAATGGGTGGAGAGGACTTAAGTGGCCTTTGAAGCCAAATGGCTTATCAAGGAAAAAAAGGCAATCATGCATCAGATTTCTATGTGACAGAGGAAGGTAATATTGTAACTCAAGAAATTAACAGAGGGGAGAAACCATCCCCCCTCACTGCTGGTAAGAAATGCAAAGGAAACTTTGCTCTTGCTGTAGGAAGTATCAAAGGCCCTGGCTCCATGTGGCAATTCATCCAGATATGCCCACAGAGTTGCTTTCATCCTGCAGGTTCAGATGTAGCTTGAGGGATCATCTCCATTGGTTGGTGCAATGAATTCAACATCTTTCACACTATGTGATTATTTGATCAGAAACAGCCACGAACCACTGGTGCTGTTATACAAGCTCCATCCTCCAGTCCCAGGCAGGAGACATGACTCTGTTTCAGTCTGTACGAAAAAATGCGTTGGCCTCCAAGTTCAGATTCAACACCAGTTGGAGCTGAAGGCAGTTGGAATTCTATTTCCAATTCATTTGCATGCAATATTAATGAAATTATGGTAATTCATTGGCACTTACGATGCTTGACTCTTTAAAATGACTGTATAGTCATTAGCTGATCAAACACACTTCACATTTGTGACACGGATAGGTGCTGTATCCCACTTCCTGTGCAGCACTGATGATTTTAGCTACCACTCCCTTCAGGGCTGGTAGTGCAGGTTCTTCAAGCAAAAGCAAACAACAACATGTGCGCTTCTCGTTTTTTTTCTGCTCATCTAATATGTCCAAAAGAGATTTCTTCAGCCACAGCTCAGCCTTTTTTTGAGTGAAGCCCAGCACAGCTGCTGGTGATGCTGAGTGTCAGTCTGCAAGCTGATCAATAGGCGACAAACACACTTTAATCAATCTGGAAGATGCATCCATCCCAAGTGTGCAGGAATCCTGTCTGCACATCCATCCTCTCTGCCTCCCATTCCCTACCTGTTCATTTGTAATTTTGGATCAAAGGAGTCTAAAGAAATAGTCTCTGTTGTCCCTCTGCTGTTTGGACAGTTGACCTCTCTGTGCAGGCTGCAGAGCAGCCATGAAGTTAGAAAATAATAGTAATGCTACCTTTGTTTGCTTGAACCTCCTTGGGAAGTAAGTATTGCAAGAAATGGGCTGCAGGCAGTCAGAAAAGAACTTAACTTGGGAAAGTACCATGTGTCTGCAAACACTAATGAAAACAAGGAGGTTAACAGAGTTTCTTTGTAAAAACGGTAATACAGACAAAATAAATGTCTCCCTCCTTCGTCCTCAGCCATGTTTTTGAATGATGAGGCTAAAATGACTCTCAGATCAAGTTGCATATGAATATGAAGTATTTGAAATGATTATTTCCCATATAATACTCTTTGCAAAGAAATGCGTCACGACTTACTATTCACGGGGGAGACACGAGTCACAGTAATCCACAGTAAACATATTAACAATACACATGCAAATCCCTTTTCTTCTGATTTTTAGCATTATCTGTTCATCCTGGTGTAACAACAGGATATCTCTCATTATAAAAACGGAGGGGGAAAAAAGGAAAAGGCTTGGAAGAAGCCTAGTTGATGTGGGGCTGGCAAGCTTCAGTGAGACTTGTGCTTTTAAATTTCTTTGGCAATTTAGAAAATTCAGCTTCTATGGCTACAAGGCCTGATTCTCAGCTGCTATAGTTTTGCACAGCTTCATGGAGTTCAGAGGTAGTATGCTAAAGTACACCCACTGAGGAATTGACTCACAGATTTCAAAGGCAAGAGTTTGGCTATATTTGATCTCCAGTATGGTACAAGCAATGGGTTCAAAACTGGTTTCTTTAGAGAAGGGTATAATTTAAATAACCCTCTGCCATAGAACCTTTTTCTCTTTCCCCCAGGTTTTGATAAAAGATCCAGTGCTTGAGGATACAAGGTTACGATTAAGCACATTACCAACAAAAGTTTAAGAATGCAACTCTGTGAAAGGATACTCCAAGGAGGAGCGTATCTACTGCTACTGGGGGAATTCAACTATTCTCCAAAAAGCCTCCTTTGATGTTTGCGAGGAGGGAAGGAGATTCTACCTGCTCATATTTTCTGTAGGGTAGTATTTTCTGAAAATGTACTCACTTTTAGGATGTCATCTAGATGCATCACTTCTCGGTCGAGGTCCTGAAACTCTTTATACTGCTCTTTATGTGGCTCAAGAGCTAAGAGAAGCCCTTGCAAGGCTTCTTCAATGCTTCCATCAAGGTAAGACTTATATCCTTCCGATTCCCCACTAATCGATCCCTCACATGGCAGCCTCTCTGGGGTCAGGGGTGTCTCTGTTGATGTAAGCCTTTTAACCAGCTGCTTCGTGATGTTGCCCTCATAGGTATCCAGCTCCACAGGCTTGAGCTCTGAAACTTCATCTGTGTCCTGCAGGAGAGAAACTGGGACGCTTGTTTCTATAAAGACATGATCGCTTCCAGCATCAGAGGTTTTTTGGCAAACTTCAGGAGCTGCCTTTGGGGTGGTCTTGTTCTCAGCCACTGCTCCCTCTCCATGGGACAGCAGGTCCTTCATCTCAGCAACAGAGTCTCTGCGGGAGTCACTGCTGCTACAGTCCAGGCTTGAGCTCTTGGAGGACTCGAGAGCTTGGTGCTGGGTGGGGGTTGCAGTGATGTCAGGACTGGAGCTGACATGTGCAGAAGAGGACTCTGCTGAGTTGGCAGGGGGCATGGAGTCTTCGTAAGGCAGGTCACCAAAAGTGAAGGAAAGAGGCCGCTTCTCGGTGGTCACTGTGCCATTTTCGAAGACATCATCTGGCAAATTTGACTGAAAAGGTAACAGA
Source organism: Pithys albifrons albifrons (assembly GCF_047495875.1). Taxonomy (NCBI): domain Eukaryota; kingdom Metazoa; phylum Chordata; class Aves; order Passeriformes; family Thamnophilidae; genus Pithys; species Pithys albifrons. Next base: position 90,701,329 of record NC_092461.1, read on the forward strand.
GAGAAAATGTTTTTCATGAGACATTGGAAAGAAGAAAAAAAAGAAAGTATGTGCCCTTGAAAGAAAAAAGCAAGGAAAAGGATGAAATAGGCATTCCAAGACTTGAGAGATAGGAAAAATGTTTCAGATCCAACTTCTGCTTTCATTTGGTATGGCTCCTCATTTCCACAGGAAAACTGCTGGAAAACTAGGGCTCAGCAGCTCTCTGTTAAGCAGAGAGCTCTAAAAAGTGAGCCCCAGAAGAGAAACATGAATTCTGATCACCCTACTAGACTCTCTCAGACAGTGCTTCCAGTGCTTTGTTCTGGTTCATATAACACAGCTCTTTTTAATGGGGTTATACTTAAGCTACCATGTCTGCATTTTCCTACCTGTTACACATTTCTGTTCTACTTATTTTCTGACTTCTAAAGTGGCAATCCCCAAACTGTAATAGTTTACTCCAAGAGTTTCTCTAACAGCAAAATTGTGTGGTGGTGTACTGAGCAGGACATTGATCATTTAAGAAGCAAAACCATCCTACAGAGATTCCAGAACAATCACAGCATATATATATATATATATATATATATATATATATATATATATATATATGTTCATCTCTGACTGACCTATGGGGAAAAATCATCCGCCTATCTGACCTACAGACCTTGCTTTGTTATGTGACCAACTGATGAAAATGCACAGCAGAGATGGAAAGCAACTACTATTTTGCTGACAGTTTGCTGGAAAGAACTGTAGGCATTCATACGCTGTTAAGCTGCATAAGGTTAAAGGGTCCAAAACTTGCATCTTTTTTTTTCCCAGTACTATTAGCAGCTTTTTTTCCTAAACATAATGATACTTAAAAGGTTTATTTCTTCTTTCCCTTGACATGGGTATGCTTTTAGCATCTGAAGTCATGTTACTAGCCAAATGTATAGCACCAATCAGCATGGCAGGTGATTTTTAACACTGTTGGCTTGTATTCCTGCCCTGCTCTCTGCCCACAGATAGCTGACTTCTAATCATTATCTCTGTAGAAGCCAAGAGGAATTTAGATTTAATGCAAGCCACATGAGCTAACAGTTATGTCCTCCCCTCTAATCAGTCAGCAAAATGAGCGAGTTGCAACAGAGAACAACACATGAAGCATGCGTGGGAATGCAGATGCCACACAGAGATTGAAAAAATCCTTCACCAATCAAAAACCAGCACTCACATATAGCTCTAGCCCTACTTTTGGGCTTAGCCTGAGCGATGGCAGGTCACTAAAAGAGCGACTGCGACGAAGCTTGTCAAAGAAAGTGTCTTGCAGAGCATCTAAGATTGTCAACTTTGGCCTGTCTTGCAGGGGATGGAGCCATTTCTTCAGCAGTTAAAGCAAAGAGGGTGTGAGGAAGGGCAAGTTAAATGAATGCTTTGTAGCAGAGTACTAAATTACAGGCATGGGATGCAGCATTTGTAAAACTAATCTCTGTACAAATGGTGTGATAAAGCATTCAGATTTCAATTCATGCAAAATGTAGGAGCACCCTGTGAATATCTTTGGTATAGGGGCAAATTTTATCACAAGATAATTAAAAATACTTGTGCTATAATTATTGTTTAATTACTGTTACAAAACGAAATCACATTTTATAAAGATTGTTCAAGCATTATAGCAGTAAGGCAAGAAGAATAGGTATGTAATAATTGGCCACACAATTTCAAAGATGCCAGGATCATAGTCACCTTCTTTTTAGCAGCTAGGAATGCACTTGCTTTATAAGCATTTGTAAGGGTAACCTGCTGGAACCAGGGAAGAAAAACTTAGACATGTAAAGGAATGAAGTTTTTCCAGTGTTTGAACTGCTCTAGGGCTTCTCATTACATAAACATGAAGCTGAACAGAGCTTACAAAGAATGAGTGGTCCTTGAAGGTTGGTGTTTCAGGAGTGCCTTGGCTGTACATGGACATTCTTCTCTGGAGAGCAGATGCCTTGCTCACATTTCCTGTGGACGGGGTCAAGTCTTCAACATCAAAGGGGCTACATAGACACAAGCAGAGGGAAATAAAAAGGTTATTAGACTGAGTAAGAAGGACTTTCAGGTCCATGGAAAGGCTTTTTAAAAAGGTGATGTATTAGCACATGAAAACCCAGAGGTAGCAAGTTTTTAACAGGAGTGTTTAAAAGAAAATGCTGTTAATTAGACAGCAGCCTCAGAAGTGCAGTTCTCAGTTCTGATAAAAGTGTATACTCAGAAATCATTTGAGTGTAGTCTGATGCTATTCTTCTCACACGAAAAGTATTCTTGGATTTGAGTTGCCAAGTGTTACACATATTAATGAGAAAGGCACTCTTCTATTAATAGAGCTGTTGCATTATAAAGGAAACCAAGAGCTGTTATTGCTGACTTCATGTTTATTGCATTACAAGAAACAGCATACATGATTGTAAAAATTAAATGCATCAATGCTTCTTCAGAAATGACATTCACCTTTTTCATTAAAATGTGGTGAGAATGGGGTTTGGATCTTGATGCCATCAGCTCACCTATGCTGACCAGTGCAGATAGAGATCTCTAGGAGGTTTCCCACCACCCTTGTGGTGTATAAAGCCCTTAAATGCCAGCTTTTAAAGATGGGCCAACTTCTGAACTTCACTATGCTAGCATAAATCCAGCACTGATTTTTAGACTAATATTAATGAATATATGCACACTCGGTTATGTCCCCTTTTTAATCTTAGCAAAGAAGTAAAAGCTTTAGGCAATTCTGACATCTCTCATCACTATTGGCTTCCCATGCCTCATAACATCAGTACTTACCAAATCTAATTTAACAGCTGAAACTAGGCATAACCCCCTCTGCCACAGGTAACACAGACAATCTGTAGCTGATCATGAACTGTTTCTCATATACCAAATTTGGGCTGCAATTCCTACCCAATCTTCCTCAGCATGGAGCAAAATAGAGAGAACAACCCACACAGATAGATATTTTCATTAAAGTTTGACATCTGAATAATTGACCAACAGGTTCTACTTACTACCAGGTGATTTCAAGGTTCAGCTTTACTGTGCCAAGGTCATTAATGTCTACAGCAACCACCTGAGGTCGAGCTGCAAACAAGTCTTTAGTCTCACAGGTTACACTTCCCACAAGGATATGAGTAGCAAGTCCTTTAACTTCTGTGACCTGTAAGAGACAAGAATAGGACATCTAGGATCACACATGGCACTGCAATCATTAATCACAAGGCAATAGTTTTGATTTTCTGGTCTGGACCTCCTGCTAAAAGGCTTCCAAAATACAGTTATGTCTCTTGTGTTATCTAACGGAAAATCTGAGGTTTGGTTGTGGGTTTGGGTTTTTTTTTTAATATAGTTGAATATGATCATGAGTCTACATTTTCCCTTATGTTTCTTTATGGGTGTCAGAAAAGAACGATACTGGTTCAGACCAAGGGGCTATTCAATCTCTTATTTGGTCTTCTGCAATAACCATAAGCAGAGCCCAAGAGAAGAATGAGAACAGGGAGAGCATATAGCCTCTCAGAAACAGACAGTTTTCCTGACTGGGAATCTCCTGATGTAATTTGTCTACTTAGTAATTCCCAAGGAAACTGTCTTTCAGATATTCATCTCTTGTAACTGTCAAGCCAGGTAATTGTTTGCACCAATGATGGCCTTTGGTAAAGACTTCCATAGACCTACTGGTGAGGAACCATATCCATACATGTTATTATAGTAAGAGTACAGGACTATTCGGGGCGGTCACGTGGTGTAATGGTGAGCACTCTGGACTCTGATCACAAGGTCCTGAGTTTGAGTCTCAGTGGGGACCGTCCCCTGGCAGTTCAATGCCTCCCTGCCATCCAATCCCATCAGATCTCGGATGCTCAGCAGGGTCAGCCCCGGTTAGTACCTGGTGCTGTAGACAGTCCTGAGGACTTCACTGTCACTGTCCAAGCTCGCTCGGCCGTGGCAGATGGACCTTGGGACTTAAAACAGTGGGGCCAGTTCTGCGCACACTGAGCCTCACCAAAAAAAATCCACTGCGCAGGCTCGAAGGGCACACCCACCTGGGGAGAGCCCTTCCCAAATCTTCGTTTGTGAAGTTTGGCCATACATACAGGACTATTCATAACTCTGAAAATTCAGAGCAACAACTATGTATGCAGCTCCTACACAAACCAACCTTTGCTTGAAAGTCAGTTTTTGAGCCTTTTATGTAAATGTGTTTGGAGAGAGTCCAAAAAGGGGAGTGAATATACACATTTTAACCTTTAACCTTAATAATACCAGGACTCTTGTGTACTATCAGAGGGAGTTCTCTCCTAACTTTCCATCTTAATCCTGTGTTGTTAAACTGGGGAGAGTGACTCACCTTGTGTTAATACTTGCTTTTCTACAAAAACCCACTGTCTCACACATTTGGGATTATTTTGTTTGCAGTTTTATAATCACCTGCATTTCTTTTCATAAAGTCTTCGCAGTGTCTATGTAGACCCGTAAGACTTTCGAGACGCTCCTCTGTTTAAGCTGTTTAACCATGGACACCTGCAATAGTTTTTAGCAGCAATTTCTAGGCAAGGGTCAGAGAACGGGTATCTGTAGGTTGGAGGCATGTTGGAAGAAAAGCATATGGACTTTCAGCCATGAGAAAAGTGTGTCGAGAGGCCGGGGGCAATGAAGGCATGGAGCAGTGGCAGAAAGACTCCAGTTAAGGGAGGAAAACCTCTCCCACAGCACTGACAAACTGGTTAGTCTTGTAACTAAACTGAACAAAACTACAGCACTTTGGTTTAGTAGGTGTGTCAGAAATACTAATGATGGCTCATTTCTAAAGAGTTAAATGATCTGCTTCTTTGGTTTTGCTGACGATGAATGAAAAGGCAGGTTCTTGACTTCTGCTTTGCTTGCAGGCAAGATGGAGAAAAATCACTGCATACATACCTTAATGGAGATCAATCCAACAATGAGAGGGAGGAAAACCATTTCTTCTCCATCCCAGCTTTGCTTGCCATTCACTTCTATTTTCCCTTTCAGTTTCCATCGCTGGCGACCGTAACGCATGAAAATCTAAAAAGGAAAAATCCTCTTATTTTCTTGGGAAATCTGCTTTCATGGCGTACAAATATCAGAAACAGAACTGGGGAAAGTGTCTGAAAAAGGTTGGAAGAGTTAGTGGCATAGGTGCTGCCCTTCTGCTTCCCATCAAGTCAGAAGGAAAAGTCTGTCCTGGAGGATCTCTGTCTCTCAGCTCTCCTAATTGCTCCCTTTGGTAGTGTTCCACTCACTCAAGCTTTACCCTTCATGTAACTAGATGACGCACAACAAAGCTGCAAGACATTTAATTCTATTTACAGGAAAAGTGGCAGGCGGAGGGAGATGTGGGAGAGCGCGATAAAAGCCCCCACTGTCTTTCCTAATACCTACAACTGGCTAGATCTGCTGTCTCCCTAGGTGAGGTGAACTTTTGTTGATTCCCCATCAGAGGCTGCCCCAGCCGCAAGGTTTTGGCTGGCTGGTGAAGGAAATGAATGACACCCACAGTACAGTAACTAAGAGCAGCAAGCCACTTTGGGCTGAAGTGCTGTCTGGGAGAGACCTGCTCTGACTAACCAGCCTCACAGAAGAAGCACATACTGTTGCAGGCATAAGAGCAGCAGGAGACATTCGTCACAGGGAATGAGAGTGGCAACAAATAAATTTATGATCAAGACAGCTGGGAAGTAATGATTGGGGGGAACCATTATCAAGCCACTGCAAATTTCTTCAGAGTTAGCTCTGTTCCGGATAGAGCAGGAGGATTTTATTTTTAACCCATCTCTAATTAACCTGCTTCTGATGTTCTCTGCTGAAACATTGCAGTGACCAGAGATCCTGACACAGCTTTACAGCAGGTAACATCTGAGTCTCAAGAAATGGTTATTCAGCATCTTTCTTCAATGCTGCTTTATGATGTAGAGCCTAAGCATCCAGTAAATCATTTGCTCTACATACATGAGATGGGGCATATCCTTTTTTTCAGGCGAATTAGAAATGTTTGTCACAAATAACACTTTTACATGCTCAAAAAAAAAAGCTCGTAGTTCTTTGAATAGCCATCACCCAGTGCTCTGAATGTATTTTCCAAGTCTTTAGACAGATGCCCTGAAAAAGGCAGACATACAGAGAACTGCAAGGTTTTTCAGAGCACATACAGCTGTTACTTGGTGTGCTGATGTGAAAAGGTTTTATTCATCACAGTGTAAAAATCAGCACAAATCTGCCTTCCTTTTGATTTTTTTGCTGTTAAGCAACGATAAACCAAAGCAGACATACCTCGTATTGATCTCCTGGGCAGAGCCGAGCAAAGCCAGCCAGACCTGAGAAGGAAAGACAGAGAGACTGTGGGAGGGCCTGGGCTGTCAAGCCACCCAGGAGTGGGGTGCAGTGGGGTGCCCAGGATCACCACTACCATACTGGGACAGAAGAGACCAACTGTGCCCTGCAGCCCCCAAGCTGCTGTTTATATCCCCCCCTTACTGCTGCCTTCGCACCCTCCAAACCAAGACAAAGCCTGTCTTAATTTTCTATTTTCTTTTTTATTTTGTATAAAATTCACTGGGGTGTGGGTTTCCTGCATGTGAAAGATTTGTACCTTCCAGCTTTTTTCCCACCCTACAAGAGCTCAAAGTTTCCTTTTATATAATACTTATAGAAAAAGAACAATTTCCTGACATCATCAGCCTTCAGAAGCTCAGCTCAAAGCTCTTACTATCATGAGATGTAGGTGAGCTGCTGATCACTATGTAGTGCTTGCTGCTTAACACTAATCTGACCGAGATATACACTTTAACACAGATTCATTTTTAGTTTGTCTTCATAGAGACACAGCAAGTGAGAGAGGCTCCTCCTGCTTGGCATTTCCGTAACATTATCATTCCCATAATAGCTTTCAATAGTTAGTGCATCACAAAGCATGACCGACATCAGCAGTGTGAGCTTTATCCTGTTTTTCCACACAGGGAAGTAGCATAGCAAAGCACTTGTGAGGTATGTTTGCTTTTGGGTTTTTGGGTTTTTCTTAAGGTAGGACACGATGATTCTATTCCTATATAGGCACCACGCATATGAAATGGAAATTACCTGAGGAACCACGCTGAAATCCTACGGAAGTTACCATCCCTCTTCCAGCTGCTGACCTGCTCTTCTACAGGATTCAACTAGCTGTTTTTCCCATAAAGGGAACTCTCTTTTCTCATAGATCTCTAGTAGGTAGTTATTGCACTTGTTTTTGTATAAAACTCTACCCAACCTTTCCTGGCTGAACCTAAATCTATACCTTTAGTGTTGCAGTGCTCAAAGAAACCATCTTGAGGACACATACAAAGCCCGTGGTAGAGAAAGGAATGAAAGCAAAACTACTGGGAATTTTGGGCTGCATTTATCCTAAAATGCCGTAAGTGAACATATGAGTGCGTTAAAATCAAGACAAGTAAGAAGACCCCTACTGTTATCTTTTTTCTAGGGATGAATTAGTCCTGCTAGCTGGACTGTAAGAGCAACTAGATCCCTGCATGCAGTCATGGACTGTTCCTGTGATCTGCTTAACTGCCTCTTCAATTTCTTTGACCAGAAAAGAATTTTCTTTGCTCATCTTACTGTTTAGCAGAACAGGGAGGCCCTCGTACAGAGCTCATATTACCAATTCCTCTCTAATTTATTTACTGTTTATAAATAATTTAAGATTACTAGCACTTCACTACTGCTTCTCTCTCCCTAGGCATGCTTTTATAAGTGAATTTGATCTCTGCTGGGACACATCACCAAAAGTATCTGAGAAAAATAAGAGGTCCTTTCTTAGTCCAGTGGATGGGGTGGGAGGGTGAGAAAATACAGCTTACAACTCCATATGGATGTTGTCCAGAGTTGAGGTCTATGAATAGTGACTAGCCCAAAAAGGCTGGCCAAATCTTTTCTGACTGATCAAGAGGGGGCTAAATGCTGACTTGACAACAGGGGATAAGTACTTTCAAAGGCTCTATCGTAAAATTTCAAATATCACACCTTTATAAAAGCACTGGGTTTGTAATGCAGACAGGAGAGGAGATTGCTCCCAGCAAGTCAGCATAAGTAATCAGGGGACAGGGTCATTATGTGGCACAGGCACCTGAAGTTCATGCAGCATGTGCAGCTCTGCTGGTGTGCAGGATGCCAGACTCGCAAACTGTGGTTGCTGGTGCTGGGCTCCCTGTCACAGAGCCCCCAGTGCGTCAGACCAGCGTATTGCTCTCCCTGTGTGAAATGCCTGGGCATTCCCTCCTGCTGTCCTGGCACTTCAAACAGGTATAGGGGCACTTCCCTGTTCATTGAAACAGGACACCTGATTCCATACAGGAATTTCCACACTGGGTTTCCCTGTTTAATTTCAATAGCTGATTAATCCTGAACAGTATACTAAGCCTATTGGCCAAGTTTATTATCTTGATTTTGCAAAATGATTAGGCTTTTTTTTATCTTAATTATCAGTCATAAAAACACAGTGTAGCTCCTCTGCTTCCTGACAGCACTGTGTAGGTTGGCTTGCTTTCAGTGTAAGTGACAGAGGGCACAAAACAAAAATAACTTTCACTGGAATGGCTAGGAACAGATAAGCTTTGGGGAGAGGAATGCTTTGATTTTAAATTAGATCCTAAAGTTAGCTGAATATGCTGCAGTATAACTTAAGGGGGAAACTTGCTGTGTGATCTGCAGGCTTTTGTGCCAGAGCTGTTGTAAGCCTTAGCTATAGCAATGGCTGGATTGTCCTATTGGATTCCTATTTCTAGGGAAAACTATCTAGATAGAAATCTTAGATGTCCTAATTAGCGAATACTTAATGATATGGCATTTCTCTTTGCTGTTTTCTAATTTGGGCTTCTTTATGTTACGTAAACTGTGTTCAGAAGTAGCTGCTGTTTGTGCTCTGCTCCCCCACATGAGTGCAGTACCTGCCTTCTCGAGAACCCTCGAGTTTTGCTGGAGGATTTGGGCATACAAAAGAGAAGGGCCAAGACCTCTTCAGCCCAGCCATTTGTGACACTGTGGTGCTTTCTGCAACATGTCCCGCGCTTTTAGGAACTGTGCATTGCATTTACAGCAAGTAAAGAAATCCTCTGAGGGATCTGACCTGAGGCAATTCCCTTACACACTCTGAGAAATTGTGTTTCCTTTGCCATGTCCATGCTGTGGTTCTGTTGTGTATTTCTGTACAGAAATATCTGGCTCTGTCTCTCTGTGTCCATCTTGTAACTTTACATCTATGTATCTTTGACTGCCTTTCCAGCACAGAAGGGTGGGGACTTTAAAACCTGAGGGATGGAGCTAGGAGAAACTTCAACAGCAGCTGCATTTGTCTTCTCTAATATTAGAGCACAGAGTAGCTACTTTAACTTAATCTAAGATTAATCTTAATCTTATGCAGTGCAACCACGGGACACAACTGTGACAAGCCAGGGAGAATCAAAACCCTGTACAAGATTTGTGAGCTCTCAAAGCTCTACAGCAGTACTGTGCATGTTTTAAATGGCAAGATTTCAACTGAAGAATTAAGTGTTCATGAATATTTAGATGATAGTTTTGTTTTATAGAACTATTTTCATGTCAGTTACTGAAGATCCAAAAAAGATATTTCTCAGCAATCTCTTCTCTAAGACATTGAGTCTTAAAGGGCTAACAGCATTAGCAATACCCAGTGATCCACTGAGGCTTCAGGTAAAGCTGATTCCATTGTATTCAAACCCATAAAGCCCCCTGTAATAAAGACAAGGAATAAAATGGAAAGGTGAATACCACCACTGAATTCTCTAGGTAAATTACCCTCGGCTCTTTGCTTTTTTAACATTTGGTCAAAAACAACGGTAGTCACAATTAGCAAAAGTAAAGGACTTAGAAACAGCTGATGTCAAATTAAGAACGTATTTTGAACTTCAGCTTCATGGATTTTCACATAATTTCCCAGTTATCATCTTCAAGGATTACTGAAATAGAGGCAAAAAGTACATCAGCCTTCGAAACTGAATTGCTTTGGCTGTTGGGAGGAGTGTTTGTGGGAGGTAATTAGCCTAGAAAACAAGCAGCAGCATATCAGAAAGTCTCTTCGTAAGCTTTGATGTTCCTGTTTCTGTGATCCTTTCCAGGGGACAGGGGTGTAACTTGGGGGGTTGAAGTCTCAGCAATGGATATGTGTGGGGAAACCACACCTGTCAAATACACATCACACAGCATGTCTTGATACCCTTAGTAAGGTATGCAGCAACTGCTATTGTTCAGGAGCAAAAATAGGGAAAGCGAAAAGGCAATTACCTTTCATCTTGATGCAAAACTCGCCCAATAGGTTTTCCAGTTCTGCTTCTATGGTACACATGTTCTGTGTTGGACAGAAGAACAGTAAGGTCAGACAAACCCTCTTTGGGCCTTTTTTTTAACCCTTTTCTTTTCTTCATTTTTAAGCTCTAATTGGAAGGACAGATTCTGTTATGCAAATGAAACATATTTTGCAATAAACTCAGTCTCAGAGCCATCTTTATTATTTAGCTACGTCTGACCCTAAAAATGGCAGCTGAGCTATGCGTGCTTGCACCAACAGTGAACACAACCCCGTGCTCTTCTGCTGCTGCACACTAATCCTTCCCCTGGCAGAGGGAAGCTGTGGTACTTGGAGCATAACCTGGTCACTGTCCTGGTCCTCTGCAGCCAGCACATGTGCCAGCAGCAGCTCCATGTCAAAGTGGCTCCCAGCATGATTTAATCTCTCAAGAAACATGGACTACATTAAGAAAAACAGCTATGGGTGACGGGTATCGACCCTTTCTGGTTCTTCCTTCAGATTTTGGAAGGTTGTCACAGAGTGTGTGCTGGGATGTTTGCAACACTATTAGACTGTTCTGTTGTTCATCTCCTGCCTGTTTCATAAAATAGACCTTGATTAGAGCAAATAAAACAGACAGGATGCAGCACATATCTGTATACACATGGGTTCCAGTCCATCCCTAAATCTGCGGGCAGGAAGGAGGTAGTCAGTATAAGTGGGTTTGGGGCAGATTTACGTTTTTTTCTTGTGCTGCAGTTCCTGGGTATAACTCAGCTCTGATAGAGCATAAATTGTTATTCTGAGCAACTTTTTGGGCCCATGTAACCTGTCTTTGTAAGTCATCAGGTATTCATCTGAAGACAAATGAATAGCAATTCTTTTAATTCTTCTATCTGGATGAAACCCTCCCCGAAATCAGTAACAAAGTTCCCATGGCTTTCAAATAGTGGGAAAGTGAAAAGAATAAACCGATGAGGGTGTACCTCTGTGTACTCCTTGTAGCTCCTGTTGATTTCTGTTAAACTCTCTCGAGCTGCTTTGCTGGCAGGAGACATTGCAAAGGCTTGCTTCATTTTGCTGGCACCATCGCAGAGACGTTTTTGGATACAATAGGCTTCATAAAGCTCATCCACCTAGTAGGAACAGGGAAAATGTATTAAAAAAACCATAAACCCCAGTAAAATAAAACCAACGCAATGAAGTAATTTGCATTAAAAGGAAACAGCCAAACCATTAGATCCAATGGAGGGTCTGAAGAAATGAAGCTGTAATACTGTTTCAGCCTATGCGAAAGAAACACAAGACAAAAATAACTTCCACCACAAAAATCTCAAGACAGTGACAGTAGATGCTGCCAGCAATTCACCTGCTTGCCCTGCATGCCTTTAAGCATTGCTACTCCCTTTTTCCCTGTCTAGTAGAGCACAGTTGTACTCTCCTTAGAATTGTAATGATAAGGCATGCATGGAGGAAGCTTATCAAATATATCAGTGTGGAAGAGTTCTTTCAATGTCAACTTCAATGTCCACACTGCCAAATGGGACTGCAAGTGGTAAATGACACATTTAGCAGGGTCAGCAGTGTCTCAAGTCCTCCTAATGTCAGGATCGAGGCTGTTACAATATTTGACTAAGACTGTATTGGAAACTGGGAGTGATTTTTCATCATCCATCCTTCAGAAACTGGGAGCCATAATCAGAATCAGCACATTAAATGGCTTACAAACAGCTGATGTCAAATTAAGAAAGTATGTTGAACTTCAACACCCCAGGCATTTACATAATTCCCTAGTCATCTTCTTACATGCCTTTGACATGACTTACGCACCCAATATTTCATAAGCACTCTGGAAAGTTTTGCAAAATGTAGTAACACACTTTAACATTTCACCTGTATCTGTCTTCAGAGGGCAAGGGATTTACACGTCTCATGCTTTGGTTTCCCTTCTCCCTCTGATCCCTGCATGGAATGTATACATTTACTCCATCTGAGTTTTTTAGGAGTCTACAGTGGTAGAGCTGGTCTATATATATATGTGTGTGTATACATACTTACAAGCTATATATAGTAATACATATTTTTATAAACTTAGTTTGTCAGATACAGAAGATGTGGGTTTTCTAACCTAACTTTATCAGAGTGAGGAAAAGGATAGGAACAGAGGAAGCTGTCTCTATTTTTGCTTCTAACGTCCCTGCTAAAACAGGATGATTTTTTTTATTTTACCTAGAATAACTTTTTTCCTTTGTTATCTCTGACATCAAGAGATCACCCTATGCTCCATGATGCTTCTTCTCAGCAGTGGATTTTCACAGCAGAATTTCTCTCTAAGAAAGCATCCAGTGCCTTGGCTTCATAAGTCTACGACTTTGTGTTGCTGCATTAGAGATAGCCTAATGTGACAATCCAGACATGTTTCAAATCCCATTTTCCAAGCCTGCTTAAGCTCTAACAGAAAGTGCTGTTGTAATTTGTTTGGAACAGGACTTGTCTTCCTGATGACTTCAAAGCCTCAGGCTGATTTTTACAAGGCTATCCTGGATACCTGTAGCTGAAGCCTCTGACTTGAGGGCACCCTAACCAAAACAGGGAATGCTTTGCAAAGTGATAAAGTTCAGCAAAAGGTAATGGAGGCACATGTAGCATTTTGCCATTTTCAAGTTATAAAAAAAGATTTCTGCAGTCATACCCACTCCTATTTCTCTTGCAAGTCAGCAAGCTAAAACCAGCTACTATTAATAGCTGTCACTGGGTATTTACTTCTGCCATTGGGGTGGAGAGTTAGTCTGGGATCGATACCTAGGTCCTGCCCATGTGAGCATGGCCAGGGCATGCTCATCTGCTCCCCAAATATGTGAGATCTGCTGTTGTGCATTCCATTTTCCTCTCTTTGCCTCCTCTATAGAGCTGCAGCAGGTAGGGGACAGAAGGCATCTCTGTCGCCCTGATTATGTACTGCTGAAAAAGACCTTCTCTATCATTAGAAAGATGTTTGCCCACCTGCCCAAGGCTGCAAGCTTTAGTGTTGCACAGCTTGGTTTCTTTTGTCTCTGTTGCTGTGGGTTACAGAAAGCGAACTAATGTACTCGGCAAGCTTGAGTAATATTGACCAGAGTTACCTCTTGGGTTCGACGCTTTTCAGTCTTGGTATAAGCCAAGAGCCCATTAGCTCTGAGCAGGCTGGAGTGGGAAGGATTTGAATGGAAATGTTCTTCAAAGACTAATTTTTGCCATTCATGTTGCCAGCAAGAGAGTAGGTGGCTTGAGGAACAAAATTTTAGTCTATCACCTTATGATTTATATTTTTATTTTCGGCTCCAAGAGTAAGAGAAGAGTGAAATTAAAAGGTTTGAATAGGTTGTCATAATTGGAGCCCTTCAAGCTGTGCAAATGCTTTTCAAATGACTCTCAAAAGATATTTAATCTGTCAAAAATAATTCATTCCTTTGTCAGGCTTAAAAAAGTAACTGATTGCTAGCAGATATGTTTATAAGTAAAAGAATATATGCCATGGATTTTGTCCAGGTCTAAAACATATTAGTGTAAATCATAAGCACCTCTACTGAATATTCTCACTGATGTATTCAACTGGATGTGGGCCCCAAACCATGCAGCAAAAGCAAGAGCAGTGAAATCCAAGAATAAATCCAAACTAGCTGCTGTGTATGCTAGAGATAGCTGCTGAATTAAATTACTTTCAGATGAAGCTTTCTACCTACAGTTTAACAGAAAGCATGCAGTGAGATAGATTTTCCTCAGCAAGTCTCTGAGCTATGTTCTCTCTGTACCTAAAAGCATGCAGGAGAGTCTCAGGAACGGCTGAACCTTGGGGCCTACAAATCCTGTGGAAACCAATTCTTTGGCTCCAACCACAATCCTATCATGGAAAAAATACCCAGTCTGGGAGAGGCTTCATCAAGGCGGCCTCCCCAGCACAGAGGGGTAGCAGGAGGCCAAGGGTTTGTTTTCCTAATAACATAGAAACAGATGCAGGAGAAAGATGATAGGAGAGCTCATTACCTTGCTAATGTGGAACTCCAGCCTTCTCATGTATCTTTCGACTGCTTTGATTTGCTGAAAGAAAGGGAAAGGCTGAGGGTGATGCACATTTAAATAAATCAGTAAGACACTGACAGGCTAGTTCTGTCAGTCCCTATGGATCTGAGATACTCCTCCTTAAAACACACTGGACCTTTCTGCTGTTAAGCTGCTGCTGACAATGGAGATCCCTAACTTCTGTACCTAATATATATTTTTAAACAGAAAAAAAAATTTTATTTGGTGGGATTTCTCTATGTTTTTCTAACTATTTAAAAAAAATCAGAGCTTTTTTTAGCCTAAAAAATAGTATCTTCAATACTTTGAAATCCTGTATTCAAATTTATCAGATTCTCCATTTCAAAATCCATTCTCATCCTTAGCAAAGTAAACCCAAGTTTAGCATTTTGACTGAAAAAAGGAAAAGTCAGACTTGTTCAGGAAATATTTTTGAAAGCTTTCCTTTCCTTTCACACAAATTTTCCTGCAGGGAAAAATACTTCTAGTTTATCCTTCCTCAGAAATGGCAGAAGCAGGAATGAACTGGAGCTTGACCCAGCACCCAGGCACCCTGGTGTGCCCTTGCCAGCACTCACCTGCCTGGAGCTGGCTGGGCAAAGTTGCACAAGATAATGGATTTAACAGCTGTCAGCTGACAGAAATAGGAGGTCTCCCTTCCCCACTTCCTTCCTTCCCTGGCTAGGGTCTGACTCTTTCCCTGTGCCCATCCCAGAGCCAGTCTGACCCAGAAGACCTCAGGAAAAGGGTTAATGGGATATGTTTGATGACAGGTTAGTGAGCACAGTTGCCTGGCAAAAGTGCTGGGCAATATCAGAGAGCCCTGGGAAAAGAAGGGAAGTGGGACTTCTTCCTCTGAGAGTGGAAATGATCAGGTAACTTCTCCCTCAACAGTGTTGGGATGGCTTGTATATCTGTGAGAGAGGCTTCTCATGCCAGTTATGTACACCATATGGATACTAATGCTTCCTTGTAAAATAAGTATCAAAGGGAATAACATACCTTATCTAAATCATATAGGACTCCCTGCAAAAGAAATTATGAACTGTGATTAATTCTACAACACAACAGCACCATGAGAAAGTAATGTTTGTCAGTCAAGAGAAAACATAAACAAGACCATGGCTAGAAGGGAAGAAGAGCATCAGTGCAAATTCCCTGTATTCCACTCCCATCCCCCGGCTGCTCCAGCACCTCAAGAAGGTCACTGTGCATCTACACAATGACAAAACATGACACGTACCAGGCGAGAGTTTCTTTTCATGTCTTTTAACTGAGTAGTCAACTTATCCAGCTCTGTCTGGTGAACTTCCAGATACTCACTGCAAACACAAGCCAGAGAAGGATGCATGAGCACTGCAGCACATACCAAGCTGGCTGGTGACCATCCTAAAAGAAAATCTTCCCAACAAATGGCTTTCCTTACTTAATGTGTTTACAATCAAAAACTCATTTACACAGATCTGTCTTAAAAGCAGCTCTTTGCTGCCTTTTTGAGAATAAATAGGAGCCACTTATTTAACTGAGTATAAGAGCTTGGTGTTCTCTTTACACTGAACAACCAGTTTCAAAAAAGCTAATCTGCTGTTTAGTTTATGGGCTGGTGCCTTCTAGTCACTGTCGCTGTATCTGGCTAATAAAAGCCCTGTTATCATCTGGTATGTTATCTGAAAGGTGATACAAGTCCTTGATAGGACTCTAGGAAATTCAGGGGGCAAAAAAAAAATCTAATGTTGAAATCACAGACTTTGGGACCTTTACTTGAAATGTGAATGGAAATGGAATTCTGCCCCTTGTATTCCTGTTTCCCATACAAATATTTCAGATCCTAAGTGTTACAATCCAGGCTTCAAGAGGTGTTTCTCTCCTGTGAGGAAGGATCTATTTTCTTGTCATATGCTTCTCTAGGCTCTAAAACATCACAGAAAGCTTCAATCAACAAGCAGGAAAAAGGCTCTTACTCCAAACCTCTCTTCAGGGCTCGGTAGACCTCTTCCATTCTTTTAGGCTGGGGCTCTTTAGGTGTGGTGCTATTCTTATGGCCCAAATTATGCATTTTCTTCACCTTTGCTTGGGGCTTCTTGAGCACAGAGGAATTTTCAATAAAGGAGTTACACCTGCAAAATGAACATCAAAGAGGACAAAATCCCTATAAATCACGGAAATCACAAGGAAGTGTAGCTTGGAGAAATTCTAATATTATCTCTGCCAGCAGAAAGGAATCTGCTTCTGTGCCCGCCAGTTAAAGGACTGCATTTGTTTACAGGTTAATTGTCTAAGTAGCCTGGGACATGTGCTGTCAGCTTTTAATGAGCCCACTGCATTCCCAAAACACAAATACTCATCTGGAAATGCCAGGCTGAGTCTGAGGCTCATCAGACATTTCTCTGTCTTACACCATGCCTGTCCTAACTCACATTGCTTAGCTTATAGCCATGAGAAGGCTGAGCTACATTCAGCTGCTAAAAAGAAAAGGGAGCACAAATAATCTCAGCGTTAAAGCCTGGGGACTCCCAAGGAACACTAGGACTGGGTTAAGAGCACTTCTGGAGGTTAGTATCAGACCATTGGTCTGGAGTATGGACCATAGGTAGCTCTGTATGGCAAAGGCGGACAGTTGTGCTGCATATAGATGCCTTTTTGGTGACTTTACTAAGGGGTAGGTCAGCACCTAACAACCATCACTGACTTGCACTGACAATGGGAGATGACCCTTTGCCCACCATTCCTCCTCAATCGCTAACTGGTGGTCTGGCACTGGGAGACTACAAAAGTTAAAACTGATTGTAAAGTAGCCTCTGAGGGCACCAGGGACTGAAGGACTTGGTAGGTGCCTGACTCAAAGTCACAAGTTCTGCCTAGCTACCAGGTGGTGCATGTAAAGGCTCCACAGTCAAGCTCAGTGAAACAGCATTGTTTTGAATTCATAGCAGCACAGCAATGAGAAAACTGTCTTTGAGGTAGCAGTGGTCTTAAATCGGGGGCGGTGGGAAGTGTTTCATGTTCCTGCACATTTCACATGTTGAAAAGATCCCTGCAATTCTCTCACAACTCTGAGGCAAGCAAGGAAGCCTCGCATTAATGGGGAAGAGGCAAACAGACAGGTGGTAGTTCAGGCAGAGGGTTAACAGCTTAGTCATGCAAACAATATATAGAGACATTTTAGCCTAGGATCCTTTATTTGACAAGGCAGAGAGAAGGAAGTCCTCTGTCACCTTCTTTCCACCTTCAGCTCCTAAACCCCAGGGCTCCTTTAGGGCCTGATTTCAAAATTTCCCTTAGAGAACAAGGGCACTTGCCTGGACCGTCTTTCCTGAAGCCCGCTGAAGCCAGCGAAGGACTGGCTTCTAATAATCCCATTAGGACCTCCTGGGGAGAATGACTGTGATCCTATTGACATGATTTCAGGGAGCCTGGAAGATATTCCTGAAAAACAACAGAAAGCAAGTCAGTGACAATGGAGGATAGGAGGCAGATGGTGAGCCTGGGACAGCCTTGTGTCCATCAGTGATGTAAAGGGATAACTGAATCCCACAATGGGCCACAAGCCAGGGCATGAACCTGTTTGCATTGTCAAATCATCCCAGCTCAAAACCAAAATGCTTCTATTTTAACTTACAGCCCAGGGTCTACTGAAAATGTGCCAGAAACACAAAGGGGGTCTGGATGTGGCATTAAAAACAACATGCTTCAATGTGATAATCTCAATGCCATCCCTGATTTCTGCCATGCCTGGCATGCTTCACCCCCAGCCCCATTGTCTCCATTTGCAACATCAGGGTGTCCTGGACACTATTCTGGGAGCATGCAGTGCTCTTAGGGGGCATTCACCATCACTGCCAAGTGTGTTTGTGTATAATAATAAAAAAAATGAGGGTTCATTCAGCACGAATCAAGTCCTACAGCTACCCTTTGATCCTTGCTCATTTTCCTTGTGGATGTTCCCACCTGGCTGCGAGAAGGAAGATGCAATGGGTATATTCACGGCCATGATACATCATGATGAGAGAGGGATGCTCTCCGCCATGAAGAGAGATGAGTAAACAAGCTTCAGGCACTGTATGCTCTGCATTTTATGTGTCCAGGGTGGGGCTCAGCAGGGAGGAAGCCCTTACCCTATGTGTGTGCCCATTTCCAATGCCAGCTTGGCATCTGCACTAAAGTAAGGCAATTTCAATCCACCCACAAATAAATAGCGAAGTGCTCCATCAGCTCCCAGGAGGGCATAGGGGCATGCCTCTCTCTTTCTTTCCTCTTTAATCCACTGTTTTCCTTGTCTCTGCCTCAGCAGAGAATTAGGCTGATTTTTCTGCTGACTGTGTTTTTGCGTTGCTCTGGCAAAAGGAATGGCCCCACCGATCTGTGTGAGGAGTACTATGGCCAGCAGAGGCCAGGCAGCAGGGCGGGGAACAGGAGGGGAAATGGGATGGTGGAGAAGAGGACATTGGTCATTGGGTTGTGCCAGACACTGACTCCTCCATCCTGCACTACCCATCCTCTCCCTGCCTTCATCCTTCCTGGGTGTCAGCAAGGCTGCTGATGCCACTGTGCTGTGAAATGGACGGAGAAACTAGGCCAGCTTAAAAATAACCTGACAGAAAATGAAAAGGAGGTTTTTTAATAGTTTTTTCTCTATTTTAAAAGCTGGACCCAGCCTGCCCCATGGCCCCAGTTCATTTCACTCCAATAGATGGCCCAAGGGATGAGCTTGGAGCCAAAGCAGGACAGTGTGGCAGGTGCTAGATGGAGCTGATGTTCTGCGAAACTGTGACCTATGTGGCTGAGGAGGTGACAGCAAGTCTAAACCACCCTCTCATCCCCACAGACAAGTACCCAAAAAAGCAGCCACTTGTGAAGGCCACAAATTTGCAACGTAAGCCTTTCCACCTGATCATATTTATTAAAGATAAGCAGCAGAGCTACCTGGTGCCTGCATGGCAAACACTCACTGCAGAAAGCAAATACATGTGGAAACACTGTGCACTGCCCAGTTATATTTAATATGTAGCATTAAGCTGGGCAAATATTCCTTGAGGTGGCAGTAGGTGCTATGGCGAGCTACTGCTTCTCTGTGGAGGGGACTGTATTGCCTGAGGAGCTGCTTTGTCAGGAATATTTCTGCAAGAGCTCTGCCAGAAACACTTCTTCCAGTCTCAGCATGGTCAGTGCTACTGCTAATGAGATGTTCTCTATTGCACAACCAAACCAGCACACATCTTTCTGTTTTGGAAGCGAGGGCTGCCCCCCTGACTGGTCAGCCTCAGAGGTATCACTTGGGATGCAGCCAAGGGCAGTTTTGCCCTCCACTCTGGTCAGCAGATAACTATTCACGTCCCTGGCCTAACCAGGATACAGCCCATCCAGCTCAGGGCTCAGTTTAACCACAGCAAGGATAAAACTCTGGGACAGAGAAGTCCCTATCAGCAGATGAGTACCATGAGCACCTCTGCTGGGCAGCAACCCACGGGTAGGAGAGACAGAGAGAGGATGGGAGCCAGAGATGCTCAGGAGCAGCTGCTCCTCAGAAGAAATGGCAGCGTGGATGCACTCTGGCTAACTCACACAGGGATAAACATGTGGCAGCCACAGCTGGAGATACTTGAGTCTTTGGTGAACAGCCCTACACTCAGCCCTAGCTCTGTAAGGCTCTCAGCACACCTCTGCAAGGCAAAGCTCTGGTCAGGCTTGCTGATACCTGGCACAGCACTTGCCAGAAGGCATTCTGCAGTTTCCAGGGTCACACCTTATGTTCCTGTAGACAGCATACAGTGTTTCCCCATGACAGTTCATGCCTAACAGCTCAAAATCCACCAAGAACCAGCTCCTGAGAGACACAGCAGAAACCACCTGATCACAGTACTCTGTGGGTCTGTGTGGCAAGTTCCCTTTGGTTTTGCAAATAACTTTAAGACAGTTAGGCTACAATCTGTATGTTCTCATGGACATACAAGAATTTGCATTAAAAGTCGGGTCCAGAGAGACAAGGAGTAGAAAATCCCTTGCAAGTGTTCAGCACATGCATCACTTGACAGAATGGTTAACACACATACCCTGACAGCATCTGGAAACCTATGAGGGTAGAAGCTAAACAACACTGACAGTCAGAGAATTAACTGCATAAACATCAGCCATTCCTTAAAAAATAAGACAAATAAAATAACTTGAATTTAGGTACTAATCATGACCATATTGGCTATAAAACCAGAATTGCTTTAGATTCAAAACTGTTGTCAAAATTCTAACATCTTCTGCACCAAGAGTCTCTTCTGTTTTAATGTGAACAGAAGGTGAATGCACAAACAAAATCTTAGTGTCCATGTGTGACTGTGTGCATACACAACTGAACTGTTTTGGTTTTCTTTTCCTTTGGGAAAACTTAAAAATTAAGTAATTTTGGAAAATGAATGCACTTATTTATTTTCTTTATTTTGCTCAAGCATTCAGATGGCTTTGCAAGGCTTAGTAGCTAAGACTTTCCTCAAGATACCAGAAAGAGTTGCAAGAAATGCAATTGAAATGCAAATTAAAGACCTGCCTGGAGCTACTTTTGCTTTGCTTTTGCATGAAACTCTCAGAACTAAGAGCCCAGAAAGGCTTGTGGCCTCTCCCTATGTATTATATATAGTCTTGGTGAATAATGTATGTTTAATTTCTGTACAGAACAAAACTGAGATACAAGGAGGTAACAGTCAGAACTGACGAAATCACCCAGTTCTGTTCAGTTATTTTCCATTGGTTAGAAATTGACTCTATTGTACAAAAACAATCTGTTCTTTAAACTTACATTGCTGACATCTCAGATATTTCCAATCAACCTCACAAAATTGCACTGACTGTCATGCAGCAGCAGGCCCTTAGCTCAGATTCACATAGACAATGGCTGCACGTGGACACAGCATTGTTGGATCATTTATGATACCTACATCTAGCAAATATACTCTGAGTGATGAGTATCTGTCACATTGTTGTGATATACTTTGTTGGGGGGATTAATTTTCCTGCCTCTTTACACCATTCACAGGACTCTGTGCTATCAACTAAATAAACCTGCCTTTGAATTTAATAGTACAGTTGTATCATGATTATATGCATGGATATAGTTTCTAGTATAACTACAGCAAGGCTCAGCCCACAAGGACTTACCCAGATCTCTTAGTGACCTGACTGGTATCCCCACAGCTGAACAGTACTAGGGGATTTTAGTGCTATGCCAATGTAGTGATCAAGTTGCTAAGACTACATTTAGAAGTTCTATGATATAATGCTACTGTTGTCTAGATACAGTATAAATTTTGCTCTCAATATGAAGCATGTTGCACATCTAAAATGGTATTAAATGCTTTTGAGATTCAACATCCACCTCAGCAGGGGATGCATGGAGTATGCTTACACTTTTAAATCTATATGGTTAATGTACTACAGATGCTGCATTTTAAAAAGACATCAGTCTCCTTACTGCTAATATAAGCATGTCCTGTGTAGAAGTATAATTAATGTAATTAGCACTGCCCCTGCTAAGTGCATGGCAGTTGAATGATGAGGCCATCAGTGAGTCAAGGGATAAGATGAAATCCTATCAGTTCTCTTCTGTCCTATTCACTGACAGCTTGCAGCAGGGAACAGCAGATAATTGATGATGTCTCTCTCTCTCTCAGCTCTCCTTTCACTCTGGAAATGGGGAAACAGCTGAGGCTAGCTAATTAAAGGGGAAGGGACCATCAAGCCCATCACTTCCACAGAGCTGCCCTCTCTTCATCACTCTCAGCACAGACCTCTACCTCCCACAATGCTGAAATATTTGATAAACAGTGTGGCCTTTGATCCACGCTAAGAGAAGGGAAATTCAGTCAGAAACATATTTGCTAAATCTAGACTGCCTTTTGTCCAGTCCCTTTTTGTTTGCTTCTTCCCCGTGACCAATCTTGAGAAGGTATTTTTTGCTCTCCAGATGATGAGAGGAAGCTGGGTTTGCCAGGTAGGTGCTAGCAACCATGTGAAGCTGCAATACACCAATGGTGATGGAGCTCTCGATTCCTCCTGCTCCCTCCCTCCCCCACTAACTACCAATTAGGGGTTTGCTGTAGGGTGTTATGGGGTTGTCTGCAGCTGAGGGTTCATGGAATAGCAGTTTCAAAGACACTTGAGGATTATATATAATCCCTGACTAAATAAGAATGCGGAAAAGGTGTCAATGACTGAAAGGATCCTTGATAATATTTTTTTCCTGTTTTCATGGTTCAAGGTCCATTTTGGATCCAGGGATCACTCCAGTGAAATGGTATGTTGATTCTTCTGCTCATCTGTGGTCAGCAGGCTGTCTGTTAAAAACTGGTGATAATTATTTAGGTAAAGGTAAAATTAAGGGGTCCAATAACTAATGTGAGTAGATGGCTGCAGAAGTCAACTGATTGTGTTTTGCACGCCAGGAACATTTCTTTGCTACAAATCTGGGGTATGTCTGACAAATGAGCTGATATCTTCTTGACTAACAAAAGAAAAGAATATGTTCCCCTCACCTGTGTCAAAGCCTATGTTCTACTTATCAGGCTGGCTGATTGGCCTACAAAGGTAAATACTTCTAAATAGAGTAAGATGATATTTAGGAGCATGCATTTCCTAAAGAATAACCTAAATAAGGGAAGAAACTGATTATACTCTAGAACTCACATCCTCCTCCCAGACAGGCACAGTTCAATGCCGAGCTCATGCAGTGTAACTTCAGCTGGTGTTGCTTGTTTTTGTAGCCTCGTAGTTGAAGTCTAGTAATTTTTAATATTTATTTTCCAACTTCTTCCTTCTGATTCAGTTCAATCACTTTGGCAACATGAAGCCAGCATGGCCAGTAGCCCAAGTAACCACCTGGAATTTATGGTTTCCATGCTCCCTAAGATCCTGGAAGGTACAGAGGTATGCATCTTGGATGAGAATGTAGACTTTTTGTGGGGTTTTTAATATGAAAATTTGACAATAATATGTGGGTAAGAGCACTCAGGAGTGTCGTAAATACTTTCACAAGAAATTTAATTCTTGCATAAGAGTTTTTACACTTTCAGGACAAAAGCTTTTAGGCATTAGTGACCAAGCGCATAATTTCTGTACATGTCAGGAACATTTCTGTGGGATAGGATCTCCTGGAAGAACCTGTAGAAGAGTGTCTTCTGCAGGTCATTCACTTACACAAATTACGACTTTCATGGCATGTTTTATGCTCCCAGTGTTTGGGCTGCTTCTTCCTTGTGCAGGGCAGCATTTGCCAGAGTTGCACAGACATGTGAACTTCATCTGAAGAATTATTCTTGGTTGCCAGAACAAAATCATGTGCGTTTTTTCCATTGAAGTCCAAGGCTAAGAGATATTTCTAAATAGTAGCATATGGCTATACTGACAAAACACTTCTCAAGCCTACATCAGCCGGTGAAAGGGCAGCAGATCTGTGAGCTTCAGATAATTTTAGTGTGTAGAAAGAGCCACATGGGCTTAATGGCATGGCTGTGGAGAGCAGTACTGCACAGAGAATGAGGTATGCTGATCCCTTTTCTTGAAATGGGAGATGTGGGAGCACTTGGGACACAGTTGAGTGAGTTCAAAGCCATTGGCAGCCATGTATTCCTGTCCTAGTACAAGGAGGCAAACTTTTGCCCCATCTCTTGTAGCAACAAGAATCTTAGTTTAGCCCACTGCAGCTCAACCTGTGTTTGCTGAGGCAGGTCTCTTCTCCCACCATGCACATCCAAGCCTCTGCACTGACTATCCAGTGTGACCTCTCTGAAAGCTTGCGTGCACTTTTCACTGACTATTTTATCTCCATCAGTGACATCTGCAATGATTTTTCTATTAGCCATATTTTAATACCTTCAATTTGGGTGGATTCGGTTTTTACAACGAGCAAAGAAATGTTTATGCAACCCATGTGTCTTTTAAAGCTCTTCTTAAGCCCATAACTGGGAGCTTTAGTTTGTCATGCAGAAATCTCTGCCATTACCTGTTTCTAATACATGAAAATTTTAGCTAGAAAATGTTAGTATTTCAAATTTTAGCTTTTGTTTCAAATAATACTTTTCCAAAAACTTGATACTAATAGGAAGACTTTATGGTCTTATTTCTGTAAGAATATTTTAAATGTTGCATGGAACAACATTTTCAACTCAAATGCTACAGTTATTTGCTAGCTCATCACTAGACATCCTGAGCAGAAATAGAAATTGTTTACCATCTGGAATAGCTCGTGTTGTTTGTTCTGTGCCTCCTACCCAACGCAAATGATATACATAAACCAAAAAGCAATAGTAACAGTAAGAAAAATATCTAACAAGCTAGGTCAAGAGCAAAATGGTAAGTATATGTGATGTAAATGTATAGGGCCTGATACCTGAGGCTCCCACCACAATACAGCTCCATAAATTCAAGTAATCTTTCTCACTAGTCTAGGTGCCAAAGTCAGTTGTGGGGAGTTTTAACTTCTTTTATTTTTACTGCAAAACATCCCTTTGGCTTCAATTCTCAACATCTCACTAGAACACAGAAATAAGAATTTGTAGTGGCTAAGGTGAAAGCAGCACCCTTTTTGTCTCGCACTGTGGTTAGCTTTCTTCCTCCCCTTTTTGTAGCTACTACTTTACCAGAGCTCTCAGCACATGCCCTGTTTCCCCATTTTTTGTTGCCGGAGAGCCACAAACTGCCTCTTTCTCTGCACAAGCTCCCCTCAGAGAAAGACTTACACTGTTCCTTTCCCTTAGTAGAGCATGTGACAAAAACCTAAGGAAATGTAAATGAGTTATTTCACAGTAATAAACCCAGGGAAAATAAATTTGATTCTAAATGGCTCCTGCATATGACAGATGGGTTCATGGCAGCTGACCTCCTTTTAATTTTTCAGTTCCAATGTTTGTTTCACACAGATGACTGGGGTGAGCATGCACAGGAGCCCACGTGGAGCCCTTCCTCATGTTGCTCCCATACAGCACTAGAGACACAGAGCAATCATATTCAGCTGGAATTAGGTAAATAAGCAAAATTTGGCCTATAACAGTATGTATGAGTGTGGCTGAGGGATCAGAATCTGACCATCTAATTAGATCTGACACTCATTCATTTCAAAACCATGCCAGTATGCAGAATTATTTTTGATTAGAAGTCAACTCTAATTCTAGTCATCATTGATAATTCTTTATGTCAATGTAAGATTTAATTAGAAACAAAGTCCCACTGCCCTCCAAGTGACAGCAAGTAATATAAAGAAAAAGCACTTCTGAAACGCAACTGACAATGATCTTCTCATGCTTTAAATCCACCTTGCACAAAATCTCTAACAAGCAGTTCAGCATCAGTGACCTGCACACATAATTAATCACACTCTCATTTCAGCAATGCTATGCAGCAGTGAAGCTGGAAAGCTTTGTGCTGCTCTATTATCTATCCCTATATTAGGAGTAACTTACAAGGACCAAACAAGACTAGCAGGATGCAAAACAGGCTGTAGCAATGTGCCCACCTAGCAGTAGCCTGGCTACTTCTCTGCCTCTTTCAGCATATGCCACTAAACAATGCCTGGCTGACTGCATAACATTGGGTGGAATTCTAATTTCTCATCTCAGGTCACAAAAAACTACTAACCTACTGCCCACTTTTGCAAGCATTAGCATCAGGGGAGGACTAGGAACCCAAGAGTGCTGCTGGTGGTCTCCCTTGTACCTTGATGACCAACAATAACGTCTGGGCAAGCCCTTGAGTAACATCTAAATGCAGGCTGGCTAAATCAGCCCTCATGTCAATGGACGCAACTCCAGTGGGAGTGCTTCGGCAAAATCCATGCTGACTCTGAGCAGTGACCTAAATTTGCCTGTCAAGTGTAAGCAGCAGAGTGGCTTCACTTTCTCAGACTGTGTAAGGAATGAACATAAAAACCTCCTCAGTGGCAGGAGAGAAAAGTAATGCCCCAGCAGCGTTTAACAGAAAATCGTCCTTAAGAGTGCTTCTTCAATTACTTTGCACCATTATTTTTGCTGCTTAGAACCCTCATTTGACGCAGATTGTAGCAGCACTCACAAGGACAGCAAGATGAGGATACCATCTCTTTGCATCTGCAGGAAAGTAAATGCATCAAGCAAACACATGCAGGATGATTTGGGTAACCAGTGGACTGCTCTAGAGATTATTTGTTATGCTTCAGCCAAGACAGACAAACTGTAGCTGCACTTGGTATCCACTCCAGGTACACTCTAATATAAGCAGGAGTGAGCTAAATTAAACAAGTAAGACAGGCTTTTCATCCCTGAAAGGAAAGTAAAACATCATTGTTGTCAAATCCTTTCAGTCGCTAATGAGATAAAAACGCTTTGCTGCTCCTCTTTAAATACATGGGATTAGGGTTACTTAAAACTCTTTGGATGTTTATACGATCATTCTATTTCAAGGTGTGTCATAATGGCACACTACTTACTAAAATATTGTTGAAGATACACTGTTACACGTCCTAGGACAGAAGATCTTTAAAGCTGGACAAGCACTGCATAAACAGATTCATTTAATCTTTTTGACACCTTTTAAGTGTGGCCCTTTCAAGAGCATTGCCATAAAAGTCCTGTGTTACTTCATTTATATTTGGCTATTGCATATGTCTAAAGCTCTCTTCTAGTACATGAAGTAGCTAGTTGAACACCATCCATGCACAACCCAGAGACGCTGTATGCTCTGATGCAACTCTCTTGTCTCTTGGCTTCAGTTCATTAAAATTCAAAACTGAAATCCTACATATACAACTTTTAGAAAATTTAAGTTTTGGCAGAGGTTGCAATTATTTTGGCTACAGTATTTTAGGTTTCCAAAACTTTTGAAGGCACAGGAGAATGTATCTAATACCACCAAAAAGCCTAAATTTCTCACAAAACACCACCATCTCAGGTCAGAAGCATTAAAGCATCTGTGAGAAGCATCTGAAAGAGGATAAAGGGATAAGGGGAGTCTATACTAGGGAAAGAGTCCCTCTTGGAAAAAGCAGGACAGCTTTGTAGGCACACTAATGTTTCCAGAAACCACTTGAAAAAAGAAATTAGAATTTTACAGAATACTGCTCTCCTTGCCATTGCTTTCTGAAACCACATTTCATTTCAGTACCCATCAACACGACTCGACAATGTGCACTTGCAGCCCAGAAGCCAACTGTATCCTGGGCTGCATCAAAAGCAGCGTGGTCAGCAGGGCAAGGGACATGGTTCTGGCCCTCTACTCCATTCTAGTGAGACCCCAAATCACATACTGTGCCCATGCCTGGGGCCCTCAGCACAGGAAAGACATCGACCTGTTGGAACAAGTCCTGAGGAGGGCCACAAAGATGATGAGAGGGTTGGAGCACCTCTCTTACAAAGACAGGCTCAGAGAGTTGGTCCTGTTCAGCTGGAGAAGGCTACAGGGAGACCTGACTGTAGCCTTTCAGTACTGGAAGGCGGCTTGTAAGAAAGATGGAGTCAAACTTCTTAGCAGGGCCTGTAGTGATAGGACGAGGCAATGTTTTTAAACTAAAAAAGGTAGATTTAGACTAGATACAGGAAAGAAACTTTATACAGTGAGGATGTTGAAACACTGGAACATCTACAACAGAGAGGATGTAGATGCCCCTCCTGGAAACATTAAAGGTTGACTTGGGCTGAGGCTTTGAGCAACCTGGTCTACTGGAAGGTGTCCTGGCCCAAGACATAGTCAGGGTTTGGAACTACACGGTCTTTAAAGGTTCCTTCTGACCTAAACCATTCTATGACTAAGTTTCTCAGTACAGGAAAGCTATTGTCTCTTGACTCTTCAAGGGCTTTCTACTTCTTTGGACAAAGGAGGTTACACTGAGCAGTCACTGGCACAGATTTGGCTTGGGCCAGTTAGCGCTCTCTCACACAACTACTGTGCATATTTTGGGAAGCAGCATGGACCACGGACCATTCTCAAAGCAGCCTTAGTGTGCTTTCCTCCTTCAAAGGACAGGGGAGTTTAATGCCACAGATAGAAGCTGGTTATTGACGTTTGCCATTCCTGCCCATGACCATTCCCAATTGCCTGTAGTTTACTGTCACGGACAATCCTAATGAAAACCTGATGAAACCCTTAAATCTATGGCAAGTAGATCTAGTCAGGTTAAAGTGGTAAATTTAAACTGTAGTGGACATAAAAAAAATTAAAATCTTGAGTTTGGAATGTCATATGCTCTAGCCACGCTACAGGATTAGTTACCATTTGAGTCTTCCAGACAGAGAGACATTAGTGGTAAACCCAGCATGAACTGAACACATCTGACAGCATTTATTGTCACTGAACTACAAGGTAATTATCTTGGGTAACTTTTCATTGCACAAATTAAGGCAGCGCATCTTGGCACATCACTGCTATTCCACAGTCTGCCATTTGAAAGAAAGACCTACCAGGGCCATCACAGGCTAATGAGAAGCTTATAGGTAAGACCCCATAGCTTGTCCTCCACTGCCCTTCCTTTCTCCTTTCCTTCTCTGTTGAGATTTATGCATTTTCCAATTCACTAATGGACCATCATTCAGGGTATAGGAAAAGGGCGTATCATGGATTTGCCATTGGAAGCAATTATTTTCCTCACCTCATGGCAGCACGAAACGCCTGCAAGAAATACAGTGGGTGGAGAAATCCTGCATAGAGCATTTGATTTAACGTAGAAGCTGTTACACGATCCACTCCTGCCACCTTCTCTACCAGGAAGGAAGATTTTCTTTTTAAGAGTAGAGCTAGGAAAGAATGGGGGGCAAGGCAGCCTCTTGCTGGATAACTGCTGGGATGAAAAGCCATGTAATCTTCAGGGAGCTTATGTTTCCAGTGTAGGGCATGGAAATCAAATGTATTGCAAGCACTTCCAGTCCAGTACCTGCATGACGGAAATAAGGCTTTGTGGTCCAGCTGCCATCTGGGGAGATGATGACAGTGTCTCCCTCTGATTTCAAAGAAAGAAGAATCTTAGTAAATGCAGGCAGAATTTTAAGCTGATTATTCTCTGGCCTCAGCTGAGTCTTAGCATTTTTAATACAGCTTCAGTTTGGTTTTGTAAAGCACAGATGACTTAGTGAGCATTTCCAGCTCTTGGCTTTATTAATCTGAACATCTAATAATGTAAACATTCATCTCTGTTTACTTTAGCAGACATCTATTCTTATTCATAGGATTTTCTGTATATCTAAGTAGATGTGGCCTGCAAGTGTCACATTGAATTCAGGAAAAAGCCTCATGGATCAAAGAGCACCTCAGAGGCAATAGCTTCCTATCCTACAATCAAATCTGTGTGAAACCCCAAGCCCTTCTTTCAATTAACAGAACAGT
Organism: Pithys albifrons albifrons; assembly: GCF_047495875.1. Taxonomy (NCBI): domain Eukaryota; kingdom Metazoa; phylum Chordata; class Aves; order Passeriformes; family Thamnophilidae; genus Pithys; species Pithys albifrons. Next base: position 90,731,012 of record NC_092461.1, read on the forward strand.
ATTTTGCCAGACAAGGAAAGAGCAATCAGTCACGCAGGAGGACACATTACACACTTAATTGAGCATTGGCAGCTTTTCAAAAGCATCATCACCCACTGACATGCCTGTACGGTTGGGACAGTGCACAGGGATAGCTCTTCCTACCATGATCCAGTGATGCTTGCAGGGATGAGTGTAGAGAAAGGTGTGTCCCAACCCAGAGAAACTCCCTGGCCAAAGGCTACTTGCAGGGATATTATTGCACAAACCTGTAACATACGACCCTATTTCTGTACCACAATAAAGTTTTAAAACCAAACATTTTTAAATTAAACACCAACAGAGGATGTAAATTTGCTTAATTATGGAAAAGGCACTTTTCCTAACCTTATACAGCTAGAAAATACTCTTTAGCCTGTGAATATAGAGCTACACTGTCTCTGCCCCACCTGCTTGCCTGCAGCAGTACCACGGACCAGTGCCACCACCTCAACACCGAAAGCATAAGCTCCACTTCCCAAGATTTCTGAGGCATCTTCAAGGAGTGCATTCACTACAAGCAAAATTTTTTTACTTCTGTTTAGCTTCAGTCTTCTAGCAGACGCAAGATAAATTTGACAAAGAAGAAAGACACCTCACTGAGGAAAAAAATCAAGCTGTTTTGGCTGCTCAGACAGCAAGATGTTAATTTGGGGAAAGAGAAAGGAAGCTGCGGTGTTCAACGTTGCCTAGTGTTCAACCTTGTCTGCTGAAACATGAACCTCCCGCAGCTATTTACAGGTACTTATTTGCCTGTCTCAGAGATTTCACTGTAAATGAGTTTCTTCCTTCTGTAAGCTCAAATAGAAAAGCCTTAATTGTAAAAGATAGGGTCAGTCTAGCCTGGTGTTTTGTAGAGGTGAAGGCACAAACTAAAAACAGAACCTCAGTGATGACTAGATTTTTTTTTTCCTGCAACTGCTTTTTGGAGTTGATGGGTGGCTCAAAATTTTCTTGCTGGTGAGCTTTTCAGGACAAAATCATATCTGACAAATCTCTGGGTGTTGCAGATAGACTTTTTAATTAAATAAACCCAAAGTTTCTTGCAGAAGGGATTACTCGAAACAGTTCTCGTGTCATTGAAGGGTTTAGCAGCAGGCTGCACAACCCGGGAAGCAATAGCTGTGCAGCTAATCGGGCTGTTAGAGGGCCAGGAAAGAGGGCAGGCTGTGAGTACTGGGACAGCAGTAATGAGGTGGCTGGCTCTGCCAGCCAAGGTCAGCTTACTGGAGGCATCAGAAACCAGAGAGCTTCTGATGATTTAAAAGGGCTGGAAGATAAAATGTATTATTGTGACCACTTCATGTGTTGCACTGGTTCCAGGGAACTGTCAGATTCAATTTGTTCCTCTCATTGAAAAGAAGAAAGATGCTCACATACTTCTGTTCTAATCCGTCATTTCTTTTGTGCTGGTTGGGAAGTAAAATTTCAGGATACCCTTGTAACATAAAAAGACATAAGAAAAAAAAAGTTTAGGAAAAAAGCCAGTTACTTGCATCATGCTTAGAGGACTCACTTCTTCTGAGGCCACCAGGTGCAAAGTCTGGATGCAAAGACCAAGGCAAGGCCTGTACTTTTGGCTGCCAAAAAGCAATTCAACAGCACCAAGGAACCTGCCCTTTTCTGCCCCTTTCGGATCCTGCAGGGCAGTGTGTACTGGGACCAACTTTTTGATCAAGGCTGGAACACACCCAGTTCCAGGAGCCTTGCTGCAGTTCCCTAATTAACCTGGATAAGACTGGGGAGGGGGGAATCCTCTTTCTTCCCAACAGCACCAGACCCAGCAGCGAAAGCACTTCAAAGATAGAACTGAAGAGCAGAAACTCAAGGGATTGACTCCAAATCCCCTGGATGCAGACCTGTAGTGATAGGAGAAGTGGTAATGGTTTTAAACTATAAAAGGGCAGCTTCAGGCTAGATACAAGAATCACTTTTTTTTACAGCGAGTGGTGAAACATGGGCACAGGTTGCCCAGAAAGGTGGTAGATGCCCCATGCCTGGAAACATTTAAGGTCAGGTTGGACAGGTCTCTGAGCAACCTGATCTAGTTGAAGATGACCCTGCTAATTGCAGGGATGTTGGACTAGAAGGCCTTCAAAGGTCCTTTCCAACCTAAACCAGTCTGTGATTCTATGAAAGCTGAGATAAAATTGCTGGCCACTTGCTGTAAAACGGGAGCTCAAGGTGTTCTAGAAAGCAGACCAGGTTTTGACATGGTAGCTGTCCCTAGGTTGCCAAACGGGGGTAAAGCCCACTCCCAGAGAAGATTACCTGGTACCCACCGCTTTCTCTCCCCTTGAAATACCTGTCTGGAGCAGGAGCCGGAGCACCAGCTTTGTGAGATGGGACAGGGCAGGATTAAGCCAGCCCTTAGCCAGCCACACAGCCCACTTGGGTGCAGTGCAGATAAGCATGGCCATGAGCAGCATTTGCACAGAGGAGGAGAAATAAAGCTGCAGAACAGCTGTGACCAAGAAAATGCACAGTTTCTGCTCTGATTTGAGGTACGTATAGAAAGATGCTGTGGAAGTCAAAGTGAGTTGGCTGCCCGGCCTTAGCTAAGCCGTTCCTGACATTAAGCAGAGAGATATAATATGATCCAGTTTATTTCATCCAGAGTTGGCTTCTGCTGCTGCTCTCCTTTCAGCTCCCTTCACAGGGAGTTGGCAAAGCCCATCTTGCCATTCCTCCTCCAGCTGGCTGGCTCCTACGCTCACAGACTGCCCTCTTGCCTTTGCTCTGGTATAACTAAACAGTCTGAAGAACAGGACGGGAAACAAAGATGATGGCAACTTAAATTCTCATTGACACTGTTACGCCTCCGAAAGTGCAGCCACTGTGGATTGTAAGGTCCCTCAGAGCAAAATCACTTCTGCTGTCAAAGAGACTTCAAGACTTCACATTTGACTTTAAGTTCAGTAAGCCCAGTTCTTTCTCTCTGCCTTCTGAAAGGGTAAGCACATCTTGGAATCAGTGGCACAATCTGTGCAAAACTGGGAGGGGGAAAAATTGTCAGTGTGTGTTCTTGCTGATTAATTTTGAAAATCTCTTACTAAGAAACCTCTTTAACAGTTACCCGGCCAGAAAAGCAACGAACACTGAAAGCTGAGTGAACAGAGCAATGACCTCCAAGCTCTTGCTAGGTGAGAAAATCACCATTCTCGCCCCCCCCCCCCCCCATTTCGTTAATAGAGTAATCCAGGAACCACACAGCTTGAAAGTGATGTGACAGGTCCCTATAAGATCTAATTCATATCCTGGTCCTCTCTAACAAGCCCGTGCCAGGAGTGTGCATTCAGGCATCGTTCTCCTCACTTCCTTGCTGGTCTGCCTTCAGCTGATGCCCTGTGCTGGCTGAATGGCCACAGACACAAGCTGTCTACCTCCCGGCTGCTTGTAGCTTAGCTTGCCTGATGAAAACTACGTTAAGTGGGTTGTGTGGGAGCAGTTTGTCAGTGCCACATGTATAGCGTGAGGCTTAAAAAAACACAGTCAGACCAGCCACCCCTTTTTTGGAAAAAGCCAGTGCTGCCTTTAGTTCTCACTCCCACTTCTTCCCAGTGGGGAAGCAAGGAGGCAGCTTCGCTCAGAATCGGACCTTTTCCAGCAGTGTGCTTTGCCTGGAATTTACCTTTTTGTCTGTTCAGACTTAAAACCAGAAAAGAGCAAAAGGTAACCCTGTGTCCTGCAAACATGGTGCTACGAGTTTTGAGGCCATCCTGCGTATCACTCTTACCACAAGTATTTGTTCTGTCACACAGGTGAATAAAATGGTCATGAGCCTTGAGAACATAAGCAAAGCACCTTTCTCACTTACAGATCCTTCTTCACAAACCACACACTTCTCCCCGTACACATTCTCAAGCATTTAAGAACCACTAATTCTGCCGAATTAAGGGGATAGAATAGAGAAAATCTCTAAGGTACAACTGTACTGTCATTCTAGAGAGTAAAGAGATGAAAAAGCTAAGTGCTCAGCTTCTTAGGCAGGATCCTGGAAAGAAATTCACATGCTGTTTCTTAAAAACAAAACCAACCAAACAAAATCCCCAAAGCCTACACCTTGTCATGGAAGCCTGCTTGAAGCCAAAAGTTAAACCAGCATGAGGTTACAAATGCTGTGATTAAAAGTCCACACTGCACAAGTGCTTATCTGCACTTGCAAGCAGCGCGACACCATCTTAAGTGACTCTCCTAGTGCTTTAGTTACTCGCTGAGAAAATGCTGAATTTATGTTAAAAAAGATAAACTTTGCCTTTAGGCTCCTACTGTGGAACATATCTACCCACCCACACTTACTTAAATGTGGAACAATCTGTCACATTTGCCCATTATGGTTATAAAGCAGGGCTCCTAACCCATCCCAGTGGCTACCTTCCTGAATCTGGCCACAATAAACCGGATCACATTGCATCTCTTCCCAGTGTGAAGACCTCAAAGACAACTACATAGCCAGCACAGAAATCTTCCAGGAAAGACATCTTTCCTCTTGTCTCCTTCTTCAAGCTCCCTGTTTGGGTATGCTTCTGCTTTTGTTTATGCAGAAGAGGGATGCTTGTGAAATCTAATTAGTCACTGGAGAGGATGAAGATAATGTTTCTGTTTGGGAGTGTGTTCCCTGCCCCGGGCTCCAGCTGCGTGACAGCAGCTCAAACACGGTAATTAAGATGAGCGTGGCTGAATGCACGGCCAGATTAATGAATGCTGAAACTACACTAGCAAAACATTCAGCTCTTCCCCGAGAGATGGATGAAAGGGTGCAAAGGCTGAATGGCCACAAGCACACAGTTTCCAGAAAGCTTTTTGAAACTTTGAATGACAGACAGTAAAATGTTCAGTTAACACAGCAATAGAAAGACCAGTCACAGGATCAGAGGATGACCTTTTGTAACCAGAGCATACAAAGGTAAACTGAAGAGCAATGTCAGTGTGTAATGTGTTTGCATCAGTTCTTGGGAATGAGCCAGAGACAGAAAGGGGAACTTAAGAAGGTCTAAGCTCGTCTCCAACCGGTAATACCATAAAAGCTCACTGGAAATAGAAAGACAAGACCCTAAGGAAACGCTGAGACTTTTTTATGGAAACAAAGCTAAGCACTTCCACGCGCTGTGAGAAAACACGAAACCAGTCTCATGTCCCTCAGCGAGCACCCACAACCAAGATTTTCTTCACGTTCACAGCCTAAAACCACGCACAGGAATTCCAACAGAAGCCCCTCTCTCTCCTCAAAACCCTGCCGCCACCCACCTCCCTGCCACCGACAGATAAGCAGCGTCGGGAGCCGTTCCTGTGCCAGTGGCTCTTCAGCCGCGCAGCCCTGGGGCTCCGCTCGGCCACGTTCACGCTCGGCACAGGCAGCGCCCCTTCCACCCCACGCGGGTTCCGGGACTCCTACCCGTGTCGGAGCCCGGCCGAGTACCTGTTGCTGCCGGCGGTGCTCACAGCCCGCTCCGGGACGCCGCTCGCCCGCCCAGCGCTCCCCGGACACGGCGGCAGTGCCCCATCCCGGGCGGCAACGTCCGCAGCCGGAGAGCTACTAACAGCAAATAATAATTTCTTAAATAAAAAAAAATAGCTTAAAGTTTTAAAATAATAAAAAAACGAGGCGGAGAGCGGACAGCGCGCCCGCAGTCGCCGCGCACCACCGCTCTGGCAGCGAGTGCAGCCACTGCCGGCTTTTCCTTGCGGAGCTGTGCAGTGAGGAGGACGAGGAGGCGGCGGAGGAGGCGCTGCTGCGCGGCCGCGGCCCGCCCCCCCGGGCGGTGCGGAGTGCGGGGCGGGGCAGAGGGGCGCGGAGCCCCCCGTGGGCTCGCCCCGGCGGGGAGAGGCGCGGCTGGCGCTGCGCGTGGCACCGCAGCTTGTTGGGAGCGGCGGCGGGGGTATTGGTGGGACTCTCCCATTTTTCCATTCGATGCGCCTGGCATCCCGGGCGGTTTGTCCCAAAGGTGGGGCATCCACAAAATACGTCTGATCCTTCCCCCGTGGAATGGTGGAGGGAACGGGCTGCCGCCGCTTCCCTTCCCCGTCAGCCACTCGCTGTAGCCTCCGTTGCCTCCAGCAGTGTGTGTGTAAAAGCTCTAAATTTGGCTATTGGGCGGGCTGAAGACAACAATTAAAGGCGCATATAAATGAAAGAACATTGCAATGAATGGACCTTACATTTCTCCGTTTGAGGATCTTTCCTCTGTTACCCCGAGGAAATAAAATGGCAGGGATACCGCATTTTTCCAGGGACTGTGGGGTATTTTCTTCAAATGCAGTTTTCCTTCCAAAATGTATAAACTATTTACTATAAATACCTCTCTCTACAGAGGTAAGGATTCTGTGTGTATTTATTGTTGCTCTTAAGACTTCTTTATTCTCTTTTGTGACTTTTCCATAGTGGGCTTTGCACCAACTAACAGAAGTACCAAACACCCATGTTGTATTTTCTGTACTATTTGCTGTTCCTCTGCCAACATCTAAAGCTGTTGCAGGGTCCCAGGGTCCTTCAACAAGCTCTCCCTTGTGCCTCTTAGCTCGGAAGTGCCTTGCTTGTGGCAATACTGATATCCTCCTTATTTCCCTATATCTTTCCCCATTTGGGTCAGGATAAACTCACCCTTTGAAATGCAAATGTTTTTCATTAAGTACACAGACCTGTCAAACAGAGGACGATACTGTATGAAGAAGTTAAGAAAATGACAAGAAAGGCAGAGGGAGGTTTACACAGGGGAAAAAAACCCAAAACCAAAACTGCCCCTCAAAAAAAAATCCAAGCTCCCAATTTTACCTGACCTATCATTTAGAATGATTTTCAGCAGTAATAATTAATATGTTATTTATATTGTATGATAAAAATAAACAGCATCCTGTAGCTTTAAAAAGTAGAAATGAGAGAAAATTACTCCAGATTCAGTAAAAGCAGAAAAGGATGCTCTTCACACTGGTGTGCAGACCTCTGGGGCCTACGGGCCATTTCCAAGGTTTCTGAGTTCAGATGGGCCCTACAGCAGTCACGGCTGTGGCATTTCCAGAGGCACCCACTTCTCCACTAGAAAAAGTGTAGGGGCTGCTGCCAACACCGTGCCACTGCTGTGGCTCCAAGGCAAAATTTTAAGGGTGACCTTTCTATGTCTCTGACTGAATCAACTATTCTCCCATTTTATATATGTCACACAGGATGTGAACTCTCAGGCCAAGGCAGAGAAGTTGCTTTCTGGAAAAAGCAGCTGGGCTTTTTGGGCAATGGAATGCCAGGGGAAGAGGAGAGGAAATATTTGTGGCAATGCTGAAAGCTATAAATGTCTCATCATGCATACTTAATATGGGTTTGAGTCCATTTCAGCCTTTTAGGGGGTGGCAGCTCTCACTATGGAAGGCTGGTTGATTTGTTAAAGGTTTTCAGTGCCATAGACTAATTGCAGCACCTTACTTTAACCTTGAGGCTTCTGCAGTTCAGGGCAATTGTTACAAATTCCCTCTGGCCCTTTTGGTCTTATCTTGTAGAAGATTCTTTGAACTTAAGGTTGCAGATGCAAATACCTCATACATTTTGCAGCCTCCTCTTTCAAGGAAATATCCTCTATCCTATGCAAATACGTGTGCTAAGAGAGATATGAGCTGTTTCTCTTGGTTTCTTAATACAGTTTTGCATAGCAAACACAGAAAGCTAATCTCCTTCTCTCTGTCACCCCAAATACATTCCCACTTTTCTGCTCCCAGTACTACAGCTTGTTGAAACAGCTGGGAGACTGAGTCGGTTTACCAATGCTCTAGATAAAATCTTTGCCCCACTTAGGCCTTCTGGACATGTATTCATCCTGACACACAGGCTTTTGAAAGGCTTGGGTCAGTCATTCCACGTGTGTCTTGTTTTGCTAATTCAGTGGAAATTGCCAGAGAGCTCTGTCTCCATCATCAAGCAGGAACTGAAGCTGCCATTGTATTGTGACTGCGATCATGGTACTTACTCCTATAAATTATTCACAGTATTGCAGTGTAATCTTCTGTTATGTTAAAAATAGGTCATCATGACTGTCCCCAGTGAAATTTCTAAGTGACAACAGCTGATTCTAGCTTTGTCTCCAGAAAACAGTGACCTTTTCAAAGCAGCAATTGCCAATTATGCTGCATTTCCATCTCCCTGCCAGCTCCAGTGCACCTACACAAACACTAATTCCCAGCAATGGTAACCCCACATTATACTTGAGACAACTAAGCTAGAGGTACAAAATTACCTGCTGAGCTTTGCCATAGCACTTTGCTTTCTATTAGCCCTTGCTTCTAGGCCAAAAAGTAAATCAGGATTATCAGAGATTGTAGTCTGAGAATATCTAAATGGTCTGCTCCTCCCAGGCACCCAGAAGGTTTCTTGAAAGGGCTGAGCAGGATTTTCTCGCTCATATGCATCAGTTACACATTGCTCTGGGGGGTGGATACAACAAGAAGTACTTCACTTTTCCCATCTCCACACAGGCTCCACCTCACTGAGTCTGCTGAATCCACAAAGCAGGAGGCTTTCAGATCTGTTGCAGACCTGTCTAGAGAAAACTGGAAAGGGGAGCAGGACCCAGTAGTTTGGACAGAGGTCTGAGGAAAACCCTCTTTCTCCCATAAAATACTCTACAGAAGGACTCTGTGTGGACCCACTCGAAAATGTGGAATATTGTTGCAATTTCCCTGCTTGCTATGGGGATGTATGTCTGTTACACAGATACAAAGATGTAGCTCAGTCCCGGGTGACTTCATTCACTTTAAAGCAAGGGATGATGGTGGGTGGCAATGCTCAGCAGACCATTCAAACAGCAATTCACAGGGAGGTCTCTCATTAGCATGTTTGGACTAGCAAGAGGCTAAAGGAGGTGGGGGATGGTTGGGCAGACCACAGCTTTGACCTTTGGGTGTCTGAGGTAGATCAGGCCTGACCAAGCCTTTGAGAAAAACAATTTATGTATTTTTCTGTTGTAACTTGTCTGTGCTGTGTTTTTGTGTATCTCCCATGCTCAGAAGGGATGCACAAGGCATCTTCACATTGCTGATGTACATTCCACAGGACATCTCCAGCAGGTATCACACCCAGGCAAGCCTTCCTTGGGAACACAGGGTGCAAACTTGACTGCTCTTACCTGTATGCCCTGGTGCAAAAACAGAGGGGAATGATCATATTTGAGAGTGGGGAACATGGCAGGTGCTGGAGACATTACTTGGAAAAGCTTTTGGGGGAGAGGTAAGAGACAAGAGCCTGATGCCTGCTATGAGCAATCGGGGCAAGATGTGAGCATTAACTTGCTGATCGCATGCAAGTTTGCCATTACTCTTTCCAACTAAATATATTAAAGTGCTGCCACAGTTCTCCTACTACACCCTGCCCATGCTGATCTTTGTTCTGGTTTTTATACCTTCTCAGTCAGCTGAGTTTACCTAGTACATTTAGCTTGCATTCTTTGTCATCCTGTAATACTGCTCTCCTACTAAAAGAGTTTGATACCTACTTGTTTTTCACTGCTGACATCCTCTAACCACTGTGCAACTATTTCCCCCTTTTTACTTCCCATCACTCTGTTGCTGCTCCACCCTAAAGTTCCTCATTTCTCATGATGTTGCTTTTGCAAAGTTTTCCACCTGCTGCTCCAGGGCACTTTACTGTGCTTTACTAGTGCTGATCTTCTGCAGTGATTCAGGAACAAATTCAACCTTCTGGGACTTCTGGACAGATGCTCAGCACAGCTGGAACTTTGGGAATGACTGAAGTATAATGCAGTGGTTGTGTCCTGAAGCGTGGTGGTCAGGACATACTTGGTATATTGAGGCACAGCTATGGATGTGCAGGGAGAGGGCTAGGGACAGAAACGGGGGTAATCTTTATCTTTTAATATACCACAAGAGATAACACTTTACATAGGTAATCCTTATTTTATCTCTTCTTTGTCCCACCCTGCTACATTTGTGCTGGTCTGAGATAGCTGCCTTCAGATTAAGAACCCTTCCCACTGATGGCCTGTGCCTCTGGCAGCATTTGAAGGAGTAGGCAGAAGCATACCCCCTACCTTCCCCCACATATATAACTTGAGGGAACAGTACAAAGGAGTCACCAATTGCACTTTTTTCCCCAGAACCTTTTCAAAATCATCCCCAATGCCTCTTCTGGACAGGTTTTGGGTGGCAATGTTCATGCAGGGTTGGAGGGAGAAGCACATTCCAGTTTCCCAGGCTGCTTAGCAACCAGGGTTGGCTGAGCCACTCTTTAAGTACAACCAAGTGTGTGGATGGCATGTCTAGTACTGCAGTTCTAGCCTTATTTTTTCCCCTGTCTTGTTTTTGAAGAGCATTCCTTGTTTTCTAGTTGAGCTACGTGAAAAACTGCTGGCAACTAAATTTTGCTTTCCTGAACAGCTGGAAATCAGCTATGCTATGTGATGATCAAAGCTACAGCAGGGAGCTGAGATCTGAAGAGACAGGTATGGCACTGTCAGCCTCCTTTTTGGGACCATGACTGTCAGACAATGTCTTCCATGCTGTTGGTGATGGGTTGGCTTGAAGTCTTGCGTCTGGACAGCCAGGAAACCACCTTCTCCAGAGGAGAGCAGAGAGTAGAAGGCAGTGCTTTCCTTGGGTCATCAGCATGTGAGATACCTGCTCAGGGATGCCTATCCCAGTACAACCAACACATATAAGATCAAGAAGGACCTGTTAAATTATCTCCAGGGATGGATTTGTCTTTGTAGACAAAAAGTTAGTATGTTCCTAGCTTCCTCATCAGGATCTTCTTGAGTCATTAGGTAATCTCTTGCCTCTTCCTTCTTTCTTGTTTCTTGGCTCTCAAGTGCCCAGACCTGGCTCCCTGCCACAACCTTTATCTTCCAACACAACAGCAGGTTGACATTCCCACTGTGTCTGGGATTGTTAGGGACTGAGGCCATCTCTGCCCATATTACCAGGCAGTAATGCCTGCTGCTGAAACCTGCTGATTACATCAGGACTGCAGTTCAAATATGGCCCCAGCCCACATTCATCTCCAGACTCACCTTTCACCCTCGCCTGCACGTGGGAGGCAAATTTTGGGCAAGCTCTGAAGCGCAGAGGACAAGAAAACCTTTCTTTGTACATGTCCAAGCACACTTTGGTTAGCAGTCTCAGACATGACTGCACCAGCCCCATCCTTGTCCACCCCATCTTATGAAGCAGGCAACAGGCCTGAAAGGACCAAGGATCATGAAGGATTGTATTATATGGGACAAGACACTATGGGACATGTAACCACCAAAGGTATCCTAAGTCCATGACTGAAAGAGCAGGACAGGAGCACCCACGACTTTGGCCTGCCTTGCTGTGACCTCCAACAGCAGCGCAGAGACAGGGCCTGCCTTCCTCCTGCTCAGTGGTTGTCTCACCAGTCATGGCCAGAAAGGAGAAGTTGCAGGGATGATGAGCATGGTCTGAGGAAAATGATGGTCAGGTAGCAGAAGGCTGCAAAGCTGGGGTGAAGGAAAAGGAGCAAATAATGCCAGACAAGTTTAAAAAAACAAGTCCCATATAACAATCCTGCAGTGCTGTGCACCTGTGTTCCTGTATGTCCCTTACATGGCAGTTTCGTAATAGAAACCCAGAAGGATTCTCTGGGGCAAAGACTCCAGGCAATTTCCATTCTCAGTTACACTGGTGTAACATCAGACTTGCCCTACAATCATTGCCAGATGGGCAGCAGTATGGGTGACACAGTGAGGTCCTTGGTGCAGACAGAGCCCATGCTCCTCTTTCCTTCTCCTGGTTCACAGTTCTGCACAGAGGATTGCAGCTTTGAGAAATTATTTTCATTCCCTTCCTGCCTCGAAGATACCACCACTTCCCTCTTTTCCTCATCAGCGCATTTTTCTGTGACTTAAATATAGCAAATATAAAACAAGTGCAGCACACATGAAATTCCATTCGGGGGAGCGCAATGAACATGCTGCCTATGTAATGTAATTAGCCCCAAGTGCATCTGCCAACTATTTGGACTGAGATTCCAAAGGAGAGAGGTGGTCCACAGCATAAAGGAGCTCACGATTAAACCCCGAGACCAGTAGCCCCATGTATTTCTTGGAGGGATACAGGTTGCTTGTTGGTCTAGCCTGCTTTCACCTAGAGGTGTTTAACCACTCACAGCAATCCTTTCCTCTAGGAATGGTGAAGAGCAGCTTTTCATACCATGCCACTGGGGCTGTGAATTGATTTGAATTTAAAAAAATTCACAAACAATATGTAATGTAAAGCAAATAAACAGTGTCTCTTTAGGGGTGTGGTCTGGCTTTGTGGCTGAGGTTAAATGACACCACAGAAACCATGCCAGTTTTTGAACATCTGACCCTGGGTACTATTTTCAGTGCAATGAATTTTGAAGTGATTAATGACAACAACTTGGCACTAATCAGGGGCTGATGTTGCTGATTAAGCTAACTCTTCCTTGGCTCACAACAGGCATCAGGAATAGAGTGGGCAGGAAGCTTCCCAGAGTGCCAGAAGAGGCAGAGCACATCAGGACCTCCCGAGCTGTTTGCTTTTCAATGGGAAAACTAAAAAAAAACAAACTACAGACATCCAACTCCAGAGCTGAGCTCAGCAGTGCTGGAGTGCTCTGCTCCTCCTGTGGCTTCATTTTTCTTTGAGAATATTTTTGCATGGATTCTTTTCAACATTCCCACCCCTCTCAAAAAAAAAAAGTGCCTCACTTGTTAAATATATTCTGGGATTGCTAGTGCACTCCTTGCATGTGTTTGTAGGAGGATCTCAGAAGTGCTAGCTAGTTTCGAATCTATCTATATCTATAAAATTTCTCTTTTCCTCTAAGACATTCAAGAGAGGGAAATCTGTTAGTTCAGTGTGAAGATCCGAGCCTTCATTCCTGATGTAGGCCAAAGTTCTCCAATCATTCAATCTATAAATTGAATACATTTTCCACATGCCACTCCAGAACTCTGGGATTCCCAAGAAGCAGGCTATACCCACTCTGCTCTTTATACTACCACCATTAAAAAAGTGACCTCTGGTCCGCTGGTGATGTTTGAGACAGAAAAAGATCTTATTTGCTTGGTGCTACCTCTGTTAGTTCTGTTCCTTTACCTGGGCCCTGTCCTTACTTTTTCTTCTTCCTACATGAATGACAAAACACAGCGAGTGGGACTCCAAAACTTTCAGGAGCTCTCAGTTGGCAAGCCGCACTTCTACACAGTCACAACCACCCTGCCAAAATGAACACAGTGCCTCCTAAGTCATACACATGTTCACAATAGAGCCCTTCTACTGCCCTGAGCTACCATGAAGAAAAAAGGATGTGAGCAAAGCTCCATTTATGACATAGAGCCTGAACACTGGCCAGCCTTGTTAGCCACTGGCATCTTAATCAGAAACTTCAGAGCGCCATAGGGCTAATATATGAGATTTTCCCTGAGGTCCTGCAGGAGTCCCTGAAAACTTAATGTCTCTGTCAATGACAATATATTCACAGAGCTTTTAGCCATCCCACCAAGCACCCCCGAGAGGCTGTCCCTCTCTCTTCTGCCATAGGTGATTGTGACACCCCTCCAGGAAAGCTCCTGGATCACCTGCTTGGCTGCTGCTGTACCTGAACCACTCCTCAGGGGATACTAGGGGGCTTTTCACTCTGGTATTGCACAGCATGAAGAGAGGATCACTTACACAGAAGCTCATCACTGAGCATGACTTCCCCTAGGGTTGGACTTGGGGTGGGCAGGAAGGCAGGGCTGGCCCGGGGAGCAGCCCAGTGTGATGAAAGGAGAGCTGTTGCAAGCCCTTGTGTGCAGTGCTATAGGCACTTTAGAGCTCTGAGTTTTTGAAGCAGTTTTGGGGTTTGCTTCTGAGAGTGGTCAATTCATTGAATTATGGGATTGAGCATTTATTGGGCTGGGCTACTTTAAGTGTCTTTTCCTCTCTGTGGGATGGGTTGTGACTAATTGTAGGCAGGCTCATGCAATACTGTGACATGGGCAGTAAACACGAGGGGTTTACAAAAAATACCACTTTATTTTCTCATTCTCTGTGGCTTCCTTTCTTTCTACCTCACTTTTTGTCTTTTCATCTTTTTACCAACCATCTGAACTTTAGGTATCATTTCAAAGCTCTGGGTCTCTGAACTTTCCAATTCCTTCCCAGCTACCTGCAATTAAACTGGAGTAAGCCAGTGTCAGCCCTTGGAAGTTATGCATAGTTAAGCCCATTATGCTCAGGATTTCCATAGCAGTTTTGCTTCACCTATTTTCCAGTTGCCAAAGACACAGAAATACAAGTGACTCTTCACATCATAAACCCCTACTTCAAACTTCTTCCCTGCTCTTAGATGCCAGATCAAGAACATACTGCTTAAAATTCTGTGACAACATCCCTCACCCCCACAAGCAATGCTGAGGTATAGGAGAAATTCTGCTATTGGGAGATCTTCCCACCACCAACTTTTTAGTGCTTCTGAGACATTGTTAAATGCTTGACTACTCTTCTCTCTTTCTCTCTCTCTCTGACATATGCTCTCAGACTGTTTTCACTCCATGCCTTTTAACTCTGCACTTCCTGACCCGGTTGTTTTGTGCCTGTCACACCCTTGGTACACCAACCACAAGGCTTTGGTTTTAGCATCCAGGCAGGCGGAAGCTCATTTCACAGGCGGCTGAGCTGTGCCTCGAATTATTAAAGGGGTGAAGTTGTTTACACCACCCACTCATGTTGGCCAAGCCACATTTATTCAGCAAATTTAATGATGGGACCGAGCAACGAAAAGCTTGTGTTTCACACAGCTTTGTAAAGACACTATGTAAAAACAGAAGGGGAAAAATGTGTGAAAAGGAAGGAAAATTTGCTTCAGCCTTTGGTGAGATACTTGTTTTGCAAGCTTAGAAGATACCCCAAGCACACCTGATCAGTGGTTTCTCTCTGGCTTGTACATACCTTCCTCGTTTCTCTGAGAGCTGCTTAAATGCCACTTGTTTATTTAACCTGTTTTTCCCCCTCACTGTTGTTATTATTAGTGATGTAGAAATATTGTCAACAGATATGAACTAAAAATGTTGCCTTCAAATAACAGAAAAGGAAATAACAAAAAGATCAAAGATCTTTAATTTAAAAATAGGGAGAGAACAAAGTGGAAAGTGTCTCTCATTTCAATTTTTTTTTTTTTTTCATTTTGGGCCACATGAACTCAAACGTTCCAGCTTCACATACAGAACATGATGCCCTGTTAAAAATAGCTGTCCAGCTGCCCAGGACAGCTGGAAGTGCCGAGGGGCCTGAGCACTGCGGGTGGGTCACTGTGGGGGCACCTAGGGTGGTCTTGCACTGACTCCTCCAACCACAAAAAGCTCTCCCTGTCTGCATAACTCTGTGTCTGCCCATGGATCACAACCAAAAAGAAGCAGCTGCGAGAAGCAGGTGAGCGGAGTATTAAGTGTAAACAGGAATAAGAAAAAATGCTCCATAAGAGAGCTCCTTGACATCCTTGTCCTGCATGTTAAATAGGTCTGATCATGCTCTTGGAGAAAGTTGCTTCAATCTGAGTTTATAGGCCAAATATCGCACTACAGTCTATCTATCTGGATGAAGCAGACACTGTTGCCTTGGTGATGGGACTTCTCATCCTCTGGGCTGCAGTGAGTACAGCACACATGTTCTCTGTCTTTGGGAACGTGATATAAGCCAAAAGGACAAGTAGGGCTGGTGGGACCTGTAAACATTTTCAGGACACTGATCCACAGTCTCCCAGCAGTAAGGAGGGAGAAGCTCCCATGCTGGATACATTGCAAGGCTGCTCATCCTTACAACAGTCTTCTGAGATATTAGGCACTTGAATGCTAGATAAAAAGTAGCCATGTCAAACTCTTAGGGGTGAAAATATAAGAAAAACAGTATCCCCGTATATCTCTGAGGTAGGCATCTGCTGGAATACCATAATGATATGCCCACATGAATACTCTATGAAGATCTAACTCGCTTAAAGTTGCAACAGTTTGATGTGCTCTGTGGGAAAAGGTCATGCCTGAGGGGTCTCACCAAAGCAGGACATGGAAAGAAACCTGGTCCCATAGTCCCAAGCTGTGACATGGATGTCCCTGTACGACATTTTGACAAGTCATTGCAGTTGTATGCCCAAGAAAAGCATAATGTCTTGTTTTGCTCTAGGGGAAAAGTGGCTTAACCTGAATTGTTGCTAAACAAAGAGTATGTCTCATCTTTAAGGCAACATCCAAGGCTTTATCCTCATTTTCCTCTAACATCTCTAACCTCATTATGTGCAGGCAGTGCACATAACCATGTACAGCAGCTATCTTTCATTTCAGCTAAGCCTCAAAGCTGATCCCAAACCCCAGTACTAAAACTCTTCTCTCCTCTAAAGAGCAGGCAGGCTTTACAAGGATATGAAGGCATCTGATGCATTTTTGAAGCACACCTTAGAAGTTTGATGCAGTTACCGTTCTGCTGGGAGCCTTGATGGACAGCAGTGCTGGAGTGTATTCCGTGTGCCATAACAGCATTCCTGCACAAGGAGAGGGCCCTGTGACTCTTGAGTACAATGCACAATCTAAAGTGGGGCTCTGGTCTACTGAACTAGAGTACATGCTTTCCTTCTGAACACAATGAAAAAGATAGCTTTGACTTTTTCCCCCCATGCTTTAGAAACATGGATGGGATTTTGTGTCAGCTTTGGTCTGAGAGGCAGGTCACAGTTACCCCAGGTGCAACCAGAGGGCACACAAAAGAGGTGGGAAGTGGAGATGTGAAAAGAGATCAGTGTAGAGTAGGTGCATGAAAAGATCTGCAATAAGTCACAACCTAATTTCTATTTTTTCCTGTGCATTCTCAGTTTGGATATATTGATCACTGCTAATGAGATACTTGGACCCATATGCTAGCCATGTTTGCAGAGTGCTTGCAAATTCTGTGCATGGATGTGTCTGCTTGACCTAGGAGCTACTGCTGTGCCAAGCCTCTGGTGCCAGTCAGAGGCTGTGCTGGGGGGCTGGCATTATGCCTCTATGTGAACCCACAGCTCTACTCCCAGGGAAACCAGAGCCGGCCAAGAGAGCTGACTCGTGCCCAAACCTCCCTCCCTCTATGGGCCTGGGAGCTGCAGGAGCCTTCCTGGCTCCTCATCTTAGACAGAGCCAGGGAAAATCCATGCCTGTTTGGCTGCAGTGATGAGGGGAAGCCTCATGTTAGAGGAAGGGATTTCTTTTCAATGAAATGTAACTTCAGAATCTCAGGCACTTAAGTCACTAAAAATTAGACAACATTTTCTCCAAAGTAGGTGTTTTGACTAAAGAAAGACGTAAGACTAACTGAAGACACTTGTCTTGAATTAGTGTAATGAGTCAGGCCATAAAAGAAATAAAACCTATCGCTGCCTGTGCTTTCAAGAAGCTGAAAGAATTTTTTCTTGAAACTTTTGCATACTACAGCTGTGCCCTGGTAAACATGGGCCACGTTGCAGAGGAGAGAGTTGTGCTAACTAAACCTAAGCACAGTCACTTGCAAAGCCTCTACGGACCCTTTGAAGGGAGGGAGAACAATGTCAGTGCAAGGCTGTTATTGAAATACAAGAGAGCTAGCAAAGTTTCTTTGAGGATGAACATTTTGAAGCCTTGAATACCTATTGGAAGAGTCAACCTGATTTTTTGAGAAGATAGTTCCAGCCTACTTTGTCACACCCAGCTCTGTGACTTGCAATTTCAATGTATAAGGAAAAATTATGCCTATTGGACATAAGTTGGTGAAAATGGTGGAATTATCACTTATGCTGAAGAAAATACAGAAGTTTTCAACAAATGTTTTGCTTTGCATGTGGGAAAACATCAGTGCCAGCTTACAGGGTGCATCAATGGGAAAATACTTCCTCATTTATCTTTCCCAAACAAGAATTTTAAACTGTAGTTTTAGAGGAGTTATTCAAGAACTTCTTGTGGATTTCTCAAAAAACTTGAAGCACCAGAGGAATTTCAGAGAGCTATGAGTTAATGTGTCACTAATGATGTGATAGCCTGGCAGTAGTCCTGGCCTTGTTATAGAATAGCTGATGTAAGAGTCATATAAACAAAATTAAAGGAGGTGCAATATGATCAGTGACACTCATTAGGATTTTAGAGAAAATAATTGTATTGATAGGGTACTTGGATTTTTTTAAGAAATAAGACTTGGTACTTCATGAGACCTTTACAGATGTTAACACAGCTAAGAATTCATCAGGGATGCCAGTTTCTCATGAGGGCATACAAAGATTGGTTCTTCCCTATGGAACTGAACTCTTCATGTCAGTGACCTGAAAGGGAACTTGAAACAGTGATTGACTGAATATGTAGATGGCACAATGTCTGGGGAAGTAGTAAATGGCTCCAAGAACAGGCTGCTTGTGAAAGTGAGATGATTCATCTGGCTCTAGTATGGGTATAGCTGGGAGCAAAGGAGATATGCCACAGTTATGATATAGTGTTGACTATGTCCTGAGAAATTTGACTCTGAAAGATTTGAGGATTATAGATAAAAATCTGGTGAAAAGCAGACCTTCACATGATGCTGGGACCTGAAAGGAGTTAAGCAGATCTTTGAACTGATCCTGATATATATGTATTTATAAAGTATGAGTGAACAGATTATGTAACTTCTGGATTTGTCCCTGGTCTAACAGTTTTGGAGCACTGGGC
The DNA here is from genome assembly GCF_047495875.1 of Pithys albifrons albifrons. NCBI lineage: Eukaryota > Metazoa > Chordata > Aves > Passeriformes > Thamnophilidae > Pithys > Pithys albifrons. The sequence continues at coordinate 90,749,689 of NC_092461.1, forward strand.
TCCACGCTGGTGTCCACAAAGGGACTGGTCACAAGTACCATAAAAATGCTTAAAAGATTAAATCTTTCTAAGGACAGTAATTGTTAACAGTCTGCTTGGCAAAGGATAAGAGTGATCTGAATACATTCTTTAGATAGTTATATGAGATATTTATATGCACAAGCCATAGTGAGATCTTAACTCTCCCTGGATTAGAAGGAAAACTAATTCCAAAAACAAAGACCAATCGGCTCTAGAAGAAATAAGATGTAGCTGTCTTCGACTGTGACAGCAGCTAAGCATTGGGACAAGTTAAAAAGGTGGACAGGGATCTGCCATAACTGCTTTCCAAATCAATCCACATGTGAAAAATAGTAAAAAGTAGCCCATGCTCTACAAGCCGTGGTCTGTGCTGAGTTGGGAGTTCAGCACCTGACAAACGCCTCCATCTGGTCTGAAAATCTGCAACTAAGTTTTGCCTGGCCCTAGGTTTCTGCAGCATGAGTGGGTGGGGGCTGCCCTGTGACCGAAACAGGCACTGCTCCTCCTTGCTCGGATCCCACCCAGCCTGGAGGAGTACGCTGGGTTGTCCAGGGTCAACAGCACTCTCGGAACAGCAGCCAAAAAGTTAATGTTTCCCTGCTAACCCGTTCAGGAAAGAGGGCTGAAGGGGAAGGCCAGCACTGTGCCTGTCTTATTTTGGCTCTCCAGTTGGCAGGTTTGAGAGCCAACAGACCCTCTGCCTGAAAGAGCAGCTGGGATACATTTGTTCCCAGCTACCTGTAGGTGAGTTGAAAATGCTATCACCAGCTCACAGACTTTTAGGGTAACTCAGGTGGGAAGGGACCTCAGAGAGTCATCTGTTCAAACCTTTTGCTTCAAGGAGGGTCATGGAGAGGTTTTTAAAATGTTCCTGCTTTTGAAAAGCAGAGCCTTCTCTAGCTATTGCAGGATCAGCCTTGCCAGAAACAACTTAGCTGAGGGGCTGAAAAGGATTTTTTAAATGGTGTATCTATCATTCCCTTCAGATAGCACAATATATATGTCAAATAACCTGCACACACTTCTCTCCTTCCTTCCTGTATTTCTTATTAAGAACACAGGCTAAAGGTTTCAGAAACAGCAATGAAGCCTAAATTGCACTGGCTCTTCAGAGCACTTGAAAATGTCCATATCAAGTCAGAGCACATGGATGATTATCCTGGGGAGCAGTATCCACCTGTGTTGCAGGAAATGGATCAGGGTACTTTTAATGCCAGTTCATTTGCCCAATGGCATCAAGTGTTCTCTGGACTATCAGCACTTTTTCCATAATGTAAATGCTCTGCCTTCTCCTTTCTGCAAATCCATTGCGCCCTTCTGAGCCCAGACTGGGGCACAGAGTGAGGAGTGGGGGCATATAGACGTGAGAAATGTATTTGAGTACAGACAGTACATCATTGAAACTGCTTTCTTTTCCGAGTTGGTGCCTTTCATTGGGGCTCAGATAACTTGATTTGGCACTATTCACTGCTAAGTTTTCCATACCAACCGCAGCTGAGCTTTGTTTAAATGAGGCTTGTTGAAGCTGTGCTGAAAGTGAGTTTAAAGGTTCAGAGTCTTTGGAGCAGATCCAGGCAGCTCTTTGTGCCTTCAGCTCCCTTGGAAACTGTGGAGGGCTGGGGGCCGGGAGATTTGCATGAGCAAGTTCTCCCCCTGGCCCCTGCCTGAGTGCAAAGGGGAGCAGTGAACAGCAGCAGAAATTAGACACCATGGACTAGATTCTTCCTCCTCCTCTGAGTCCTCTTATCTGCATCTCTGCTATTTTGACCTGGTAGCAATCTGTACACATGTAAAAGGTGGCACAGGATGCAAATAGTGAGCAATCAAATGCCAAGAGAAGCAGTTTTAGGGATAAGAAACTATGACACTGGCTTTGTGTGCCGGGCTGTGGTAATCAGAGAGGAGGATGCTAATTTTGCTCAGATAATTTAAGTATCAAGTCACCTTTAATCCTGTAAAGAGCTCCTACTACTTTAACAACAGCTGCACCTGTGATGTTGAATGCCCAGTGTGCTACTGTGCACAGTGCAACCACTGTGGAAAAACACACTTGGTGTCCCCCCAGCTCTCTTATGCAGTAACTTCCTTGCTAAGGAAGCAAGCTGATGAAACAGGGTGAAAGTAATTTTTATTGTATCTGTGGTGCTTTTGTTCTCCATTCCCTTGGGAGAAAAAGAAAGTCTGATCACCCTGTGACCCTAGAGCCCATAGACAACTTTAGATTTACTCAGGAAACACCACCCAGGCTAGAAACTGGCCTCTAGTCTGAGTAGGAGAAGGATTAGTTTAATAAAAGATGACTTTACCTTCCCCAAAGGCATCATCTTCTTCTCCGGGTGCAGTCAAATCTTCTTGGGTGTGCTGCATCGTGGCAACGACGCAGCTCAGGGAGCAGCCAGAGCCAAGTGCTTGAGCTCGGTTCCTATGCTACAGCTTGACTATTTCCTTTCACCAGTTTCCTAAACATTTTGGTGGTAACAGCTTCCGCATCTGCACTTATGAAAACAGTTTCATTCAGACAAACAACGCCTCCTGTTTTTACAGCCAGCCTTTGAGATGAGTTTTGAGGTGGGGTGTCCTTATGGTTGAGAGAGAAGTTGATTTTGAGAGCAGAGGCAGGCAGGACAGGCTCAAAATGCACCCTGCCCTGTTGCTGAAAGCTGTAGGCTCACAGCCCAGAGTGGAAGGGTTTTGCATATGAATGTGAATGTTTTCTGGTGGCAGAGGTAGAGACAGGGAACAACTTGCTGTGCTGGGTCTGCAGAGCAACTTGCTGTCACCCCAGGGACAGTGTGACAACAGGAAACCCCCGGGCTCTCTCCCTGCCATGTGTTCATGGGACTAATTTTTTATTTAGCACAGCAGAGCAGAGTGATGGCATGTTCTCACCTACACTGGGGTGACCCATGACAATGGACATCTGGACAAGCTGGAAAGCCACAGGTGACGCAGTTGTGCCTTGGGCAGATGCCTTAGCAAGGACATGATTCTCACAGTTAGACTTATCCACGTCACTGTCTGTGGTGCATTACCAAACCTAGGGACCTTTCTGATCAGGTGTACAATAGAACAACATCAAAGGAAAACTCACTGTCTGCCAGTAATAGGCATATTATTTCAGTATCTCTGTCACTACTAATTCAGCATCACACTGGTCCATTCAGTCATTGTGTTTCCTGAACTATATAAAGCAAGTTCACTCCTTTGTGTCAGGTCTCAGTTTTTAAGATGACCTTTTCTACAAAGCAACTTACTCAAAACTTGCATAAAAATAGATTTGGCCTTCAGGTGCAGTGTCTGAGCCTTACAAAGCCCTGCTGTCTTCAGTGGTCCACTCAAGGATGTTTCATGTGTATGTCTGTCCACATACAGCTGTGGGGCCTGGCACAGATAGTTCCTCATATCTTTGCTACCAATAGTTAGAATGTAATGACAGTAAACCTGTACTGAGCTAAGATTACTCAGTCTAGTAATTGCATGTGTCGCCACACCCTTGGAAGTGAGACTCCCAGCACAGCAGCCGTGTTCACTGCAGCTTCCGCCTGACAAGTCACAAGCAGATATAAAGAGCTCATCTCCAGTTATTATATTGCCTATTTTTAAAGCTGTAACAGTGGATTTCTGCAAGGCAGTACTCAACTTGAATTACACTAGATAGAGAAGACAAGACAAAAATGGGACAGGTCCATTTGGAGCACCTGACCTAACCCCAGCTCAGGCCATGTTCATTAGCAAATCCTGTGGCAGCACCGTGATCATCATAGGAAAGTGAAAATCACCTTCCCAGCTCAAGCACAGCCTTCCTCGGGATGCAGGGTCTCTGGAAAGTGGTGCTGCATCCCATGGAGCTTGTGGCTTCCCCTCACTGTCAGATCAGCTACCTTGGCTGCACAACCTGGAGTTGCTGCCTTGCCAGACACAGGAAGCTGTGTTTTTCTAGGTGGATGTGGCAGAAGCCAAGGGCATCCTAGGATTCGTTTTCAGTGTGGCAGTACTGCTTGATGGCCCTGTTGTTTCTCTGCCATAGCAGCAAGACTCCTTGAGGAACTCTGTTCTAATGAGGCTCCTCTTGATCTTTGCTTTGCTTTAAAATTACCCTTGGCTAAGTCCCCACAGAGTAAATAGGACAGTTTGGCCCAGTGGATAAGAGAGAAGACTTGTTTCTGGCCCCACTGGACTGGCCTGGGGAGGTCACTTCTCCTTTCTAGCTGTCCGTTCTCACTCTTTTCCCTGCTCTTCCTTTTTGAAGTGATTTCTTCAGGTGAGGACCATCTCTGATTAGATGGTTGCTGCTCCCTACCTTTTGTGCTCATGGGAGCATCCCTTGGCCTCAGTAAGTCCCTCCTGCCATAATGCTGAGTAGATGGAGACAGTCATAAAATAAAAGAAACACCATTATGGGGTGATGAAGGGAAGGAGAACAAAAGAGGAGACAAGAAAAAGGAGAGAGGCATGAGAAGAGGAATAAGAAGATGGAGACGTGAAAGTGGCAGAGAAAAAGCATTAATCTGGAGGGAGGGGGCACTGGCACAGCACCTCTCCACACACTGCCTCTTGGGTGCAGAGCTGGGAACTGCTCAGCTTGCAGAGCCTGGTGGGGCCAACACATGAAATGGTTCCTGGGGGTGAGAGATAGCAGAAGTGCTGAAGGAAAGACAGCCAGAGGATGTATCTTGCCTTAAAGCTTCCCAGCAAAAGCCACTTCTGGCAATGGGCAGCCGCTGCCATATGGTTTCCATGAAACAACAGGAGGTGGTTGGCAGAAATCTTGAGCCCCTGTAAAGTCGGTGGCTAAACTGCCCTCGGGTGCTGTGGAGCACTTCAGGCTCTGAGGACCGGGGTGGGCCCGAAGACGCTCCTCGTCTGCTGAGGAAGATTTTTGGGTTTGATTTGAATAAGTTGCAAGATGAATGCTGCTACAAATACAGATGTGAATTCTCAAAACAGACAGACAGCCTAGCAGGAAGAATCAGAGATAAAATACCCTGCAACAGCAATGCTAACTTTCTTATGTGGTCCTTTGACTGAAACTCATTTGTAAATTGAGCATGGGAAGTTTTAGCCATTTACTGCTTTCTTCAGAAACGTGAATGAGCCAGCCACACTGTCCTGGTTATTGTGGCAGCTCCCTTTTGTGCTGCATTTCTCTGGAACTTGAAGTTATTTCCTTACCCAATGTTTTCAGTGAGCCTCTCCGGATGCCTGTTACCTTGACAGCCCTTTTTTCTTTTATTTTCAGGAATTAAAAAGCATCAAAAGCTGTCCTCTCTCCCGAAAACAACTGTCACCAGAATGAACACACCAGTCGGGCTGGTGATGAATGGTAATGACTCAGCCTCCATTGCAGATGCACAAAGAGGAGTCGCTTTGATTCGTTCCCACATGCCACATCGTCCCTTGACAGCAGCCTCACCTACATTGCTTGCAGCATGTGCTGTTCCTCCAGAAACCTGTCCCCTGGGGGAGCACAGCGCTCTTTCCCTCGAGACAGGATAAGTTAACACAGACAAAAACCACTCCACATGACACGGATGCCCGGGCTCCCCTTCTCCTTGCTCCGTCTTTGTCCTTGGGGCTGCATAATTTTGCCCTAGCAGTTTGTGTGCCCATGTCTTTGCTCCTTACTGATCTCAACCATCCAGCCTAACAAAAAGTCTTCCTTCCTGCTTTGTTTTGTAGCATCTCTGATGTTTTTTTTCCCCTCTGTCCCCATAAGACGTTAGCTCAGTTGGTTAGGGCATGGTGCTATAACACTAATGGCCTGTAGAGGCCATTCACTTAAGAGTTGGATTCAATGATCTTTGTGTGTTCCTTACAACTCAGAATATTCTGTGAAACAAACATAGCAATATTGCATCAAAAAGTACCTTTTTCTCATTGAGCTTCATGTTCTAAAACACACTAGCCTTTTGCCTGTTGGCAAAATGAAGCCCCACTCCAGATCAAAAAAAGCCCCTAATCAATTTTGCATCCACTTCAGATGTCTCACGTGCATATTTTTCATATAACCACATCTGATGCTGCTCTCAGAAAAAGCCACCACCCATCCTCTCAGAACCTGTCAACAAAAAGCGGGGGAGCCTGGGGAAATGTCAAAAACAAGGGTGGATCAAGGAAGAGGAGACAACTTTTAGAGCAGTTTCTTTAAATTACTTGAGCCTTACTGTTTTCCCCCTGCAACTTACTTTATTAGAATTTCTGACTCAGTAGAAAAGTTCAGTGTTCTGATGGTACAGGTACAGGACTAAAGGCCAACACATTCCTAATGAAAAAGAAGTGTAAAAAATGTGCCATTTGAATTACTGGATGGCATTGTTTTAATTCATCCCCACCCTAAATTACCAACACCTCTGCAAGCAGCAGGAGAGATGAGTTGACCATTTTCTGCCCTGCTATGCTGATGCAGAGGGGAGGTGTCTGAAACAGCTTTTTCCTATTTATGCCTCCTCCTGTTTCAGTGCCAGAAGGATTCTGAAGAAACAGAAAGTTGCATGTCAGAGGGGTAGTTAGTTCCCTGCTTTGTTCTGGGGCTATTTTGGGGGTGAAGATTCCATTTTGGGGGGATATTCTATGTGGAAAAGAAGAAGGGAAAAAAAGAGGTAAAGGAAGGGCAGATGACCCTGAGGCAGAGACAGTATGAAAGAGAAGCTAGGAAGAGATGGTTGATACTGGTCAGTTTGGGAAAGTGAGTGTTCACATGGATTTGAAGTACTTGTAAAACTTTTGCTCTGGATATTGCTGCAGTTTTGGTCCTCCTACAAAATATGCTCCTCAGAAATCTGAAGAATGGAGTCACAATAATTTTCCTAATTGATAACTCATTTGAGAGTTACAGGGACTTCAGAGACTTAGATTATGTTTAGACAGTCTGCATCAGCATCTGACTGTGCTTAGTATAATTTTTTCTTTCCAACTCTTGAAACTCTGCACTTTTTTGCCAAAAATCTAAGCACTTTTTTTTTTTTTTTTAATAGGGATACTTGATTCCAGAGAAAACTTGGGAGAAATCCTCCCTTTTAATGTCCAGAAGGAGAGTTAGCAGGCCAGGCCAGTAGAAGACATAACTCACTCCACACAGCCTCACAGACATTAGGAGCCCTGTGCGCAAATCTTCACAAGGGTATAAAATACATACCATGTGTTTTAGAGAGCTAAAAAAAGGGCAGACTCCAGGAACTGTTCACCCATCAGAGAGGACAGTGGTTCCCAAGGATCTCTGTACTACATTACACAGTGGAGACAAGGTGAGTGTAGGAGCTGGCCTCTGGGAAAACTGCACTCTTGTGCCAGGCAGGTTATGGTGCCACTTTGGGATGTAGCTCGATGCACTTGAGCTCTGCAAAAGGCATAACGGGTGAAGAACCACAGGGTGCTTCCCTAGCCCAGCTGTTGTCCATGACCATCTTGGACACCTTGGTTTGGGTGCTTGGGGAGAGGCCTGGACACAGCATTGTACTCAATTCCCCAGCAGACACACACATTGCGGTGAGCAGGACCCACAGCACATGTGTTGGTGGTGTCCTACTGGTCTCTCTTCATGTTCCCCACCATGGCTGTGAGCGGCAAATCCACTGTATGCCCTCGAGGTGAGTTGTATTTGTGTCTACATATAATGAGCATAATCTTGAAAATTGTGCTCAGTTGCATAGTTCCCAAGTGGTTCGTTATCAAAAGATAAGAAAATTGTCAAGTATGATTTTGCAGGGCTTAGCCTTGAATCTGCTATTATTCAACATACACTTTAATATCCTAGATGGTATTTAATGTCCTACAATGGATATGATCATGCTCATTACAATTGCAGATGCCAGGCTTCCCAGGAGTGTACACTGGATGACAGAATCAAAATTCAAGCTAATAATGAAAAACTAGAGAAGCAGTCTGGAAACAATTCAATGCAAGAGAGTGAGCTGTGAAGTTCTATGCTCTAGCAAGAGTAATCATCACAAATATAGGCTGAGGAATGACTGCTTAAGTATCATATTTTCAGAAAGGAGATTGGAGGCAGCTGGATGGCAGCTTGCCATCAGGTGTGATCAAAGACAGAGCATAAAGTAAGTCGGGCACTATGTTTGAGGTTAATAAGGCCTCTGTCAAGGCAGGACCTGGCTTTCAGGCATCTCAGTTCAAGGAGGATGAAGACTGGTGACAGTCCTGAGGGAAGTGACCTGACTGCTCTGAGGTCTAGGAAACAAGAAATTAAGGAAAAGGTTGGAGAAACTGGAACTACTTCGTTTAAGGGAGAGAGGATGAATACAGGAGAAAAAGAGCAGTACTCAAGCCCTCTTCTCCATCTTTGTGGTACAAAAGGTGTCATGAACTTAGACAGCAGAATGGAGGAAGCAAATTAGGAAGCAGATTAGGTAGCAAACCAGAAGAAACTAGAAAGAAGCAAGTTAGGAAAAAACCACTTTACAACAGTCAAGACAGTGAAGCAGCAAAAGAGAGGCTTGGGTAAGTCAGCACTGAGTGAATCAGAATACTGCTTAAAGTTACAAAGCATATGTAAATCTTTTGAAGAACAGAGTAGACAAGTAGCTATTGGGAATAATAAAAGAATAGTTGATTCTGCCTTAGGGGAGGGCAGTGGGAGTAGGGGATCTCTTGAGGTCAGACTCCAATGCTGTTTTGCTACAGCAGCCATTGAGTAATGCTGGATTTCTATTTGTTAGATTTATTTCTCAGTGACACATAGCTGAGTGCTAAATTTCCCCACTGCTTGAGGGGTTCAGCACATTCCAGTGGCTATTGACGGGGATGGGAATATTTTTGCTGTTTCAACTGATTTCAGTATCCCTACTATCTTTCTGCTTCTATAAGGCATCTTCATGTTTGGTTGCTTTTGCCTTCGTTCTTTCTTCCTAGTTATTTTCACACCTATTTCTCTGTGATCCAGTAAGGTCATTAGCATCAGCAAAGAATAGATGATGGATTTTTCATCCTTTGGTTATTAAATCCCATGGGTTTCTCTGAGAAGTACTTCAGATTGTTTCCACAAACTGTTAACGAGAAGCAATCTGCATACCATAATAACATGGAAGCTAAATGATGTTATCCCCAGCATAACCAACAAATATGCTCAATCCTGCTAAGCATCAAACCCATGGTCTTACTAAGGGTTACATATCAATTATATAATATTTTTATCAATGTGAACAAATTCTAAGATTGATCAAAGAGGTCTCTACAATATTCTAATGCCTATGCTGAAGTCACATGAACTTTCCAATTTTCTCTACCATAGCACTTGTGAATCAAGCATTTTTTACCCTATAGTGTTGGAGGAAACACAGGGAAGAAATTCATCTCAGTGTTCAGTTGTATGTCTTCCATCCCAGGCAAACATATCACAAGATGATTCACAGCAATATTTTAGTAATATTCCATAAAGGTATGAATTCCTTGTTTTCCCTTTAGGTAGACTATTAGAAATGGAGTGAAAGCCCTGGGTCATTTATTTTAGACTCCCAGGTCATACTGTCAAACAAATGATGTCTGTAGATGAATGCATCTCCTTCCCATTAATAATTCTGCTTGTAGTGTACTCAATTTTGGAGCCTTTACTGATCTTCCTTGTGTACACCATGTTTCCAGTTTCTCCAGCTGCTGGAAGGAATTCAGGAGTTGGCCTTCTCCCCTACTCTGCTTTTTCCAGCTCCAATCAGCACTGTTCTTTCTGCTGCTCTGAGATGGTTTTTGACAGTACTGATCCTGAATATTTTGAAAGACAACATGGGTTTTTTCCCTCTGCCAAAAATATTTTTGAGACATTCTCCCATATTCCTGCAAACTGTGTGTGAGATGGACAGCTTTAGTTGTGAGATGGCTTGGACCCTGCCTGGGGCAGCTGCCAAAGGAGCATGTGTGCCTTTCTCTAAGGCAGTTTGACTTAGACATAGCTGCTTCCATCCCCAGGACACTGCCGAGTCTCAGCATTTCCCCCTTGCCTACAATGCATTCTTTTCATCAGTCCCTAGAATGTTATAAATTACTGCTTAACAAGATTCTGTGGCTTTCTTACAGAGCACCAGCTAGCAAGGACAGAAGGAATTGCTGCTGCAAATAATGTTGCAGGCAGGAGTATGAAATTCAGGCAGTGCCTTTGCTTCCAAATGGTGTTACAGAAAGGCTTCCAACACCACAGGTCCACCCTGGCAGGATTTTCTCTGCCAAATGTTGAGGAACACACTTAGTGCAGGTAGTTTGGTGTGCAAGCTGCACATTGTGCCCTGGGTGGTGTGAAATGTCAGAGGCACCAACCTTTATCCTAAGAAAGGTCGAGCCAGACCTGTGGCACTGGCTGGCTGGGGGGTGGCCAGTCACACAGAGACTGCAGTACTCAACAAGAAGACTCCAGACCACAAATCACCACTGGACCAAAAGGTCCATGAAGAGCAGGTGCATAGACTGCAAGGGTGTAAAAGCCCAGGGATTCCTTTGTTCAGGATTCCTTCTCCACCCCATTTTGCTCTGTCAAAGGGGCTTCAGTGTCAGCAGTTAGTCTCGAGTGATGGGAGTGTGACTGTCACTCCCATCTGAATGGTCAGATGGGAAAGTTTCATTAACACAGACTCTATATCTTCAGGAGCTGGAACAGCCCTGAACCTTGAATTTCATCTATTTTGTAGAAAGGCATCACTTCAGTCTAGCTTACAGAGGTAACAGTAAAGACAATGTGGCATCAGTTTCACCCTAGGCAGGAGACATAAGTGAGGCAGTTTGGTTTCTAGACCATTCTGTTTTCTATGAAACTTTTGCTGATATTTGTCCTGACTTAGCTGCTCTTTCCCAGGCCATGTGTTCCTGACACCTGGTACCAAGGTCCCAGGGAATCTGAGCATTTAAGCCTAAACTTAGTGGCAATGCCAGCACCCAAGCTTTGGATCCTTCCCCAGTTACTTGTTACAACTCATGCACTGCAGGTGACCATGGCACAGTCAGTAACAGGCTTGTATTAAAGCTGGAGCATCTTGGGTTTAGAAAAACACACAGCTGGTTCCAAAGGAAGCAGAGGAGAACATTTTTGTTACAGACAAAAAAGGTCAAATTGAGATCAGCCTATCCTGTTTTCTATTTCAGGTAGCTTTTTGAGAACTTGTTCTGAAAAATGTCCCTGCTTTGTATTTGCAACCTCTTGGTACATTGGTACCACTCTGGGATTGAGTTCTCTGAATAATTGCAACAGCAGGATTTACTTCTCCTTTTTCTGAAGCCATAGAATAAAAGCATAGCTGAGAACGGAACCTGTGGTAAAGGAAATCTCACCACAAGGCATCCCCGCCCTGCCTGCCTTCCTCCTTGAGCAAGTGGTACAGGGCATACACAGGGGCTGGATGGGCACAGGGCTGGTAATAGCTCTCCTGAAGGGATTGCTTCATTTTCACTCCTATGAAATAGGACAGAAAAGAGGATTTTTAAATTATTTTTTAGCACAGTGTCTCACTTTTTGCAATTTGTTGGAGTGATTAGCAGCTCAGAAATAATGTGATGACCACAGCAGATCTATTCACCTTTTGTAGTTTTGTTTGCTTTTAACTGAAGAGTAACACTTGTCCATCCCCTGCAAAGCACAGGGTGCCAATAGAAAAGATGTGGATTTGGGGCCCCTTAAAAGAAGGTAGTGAAAAGCCACATCCATCTTTCCATCTTTAAGGAAGAAATTCTGTCAGCAGGATGGACAAACAATGACAGTCTCTAGAGTATCAGAATGAGGAAATGCCTGCAAACATTTAGATATATCTGCAGTTCTCTACTCCCAAAAGATAAAGTAGTTTGAGATGCAAAGAGCAGGTTTTTCACTTTTAAATGATGACAGTTGTTGACCATGGTATCCTGAACAAATTTCACTTGCGGAGTGTACCTAAAGCCTTCCACTGACTGTACATGGTGAGGATTTTGGGTCCCTCCTGCTGCACTGCTGCACTAATACTTAGCTCAGGAAAAGATCAGCACCCACTGCATCAGTGATTCTTCAGCAGCCTTGATTTTGTTAATCAGCCTGTCTTTCATCCTGGCCTTGTTTGCTGAGAGAGCAACTTCAGAAAGACTGGTACAACACAGCAAAGTATAAATAGAACAAGAGTTTCTGGAAAATGTGGCACTTCATGCAATTATTTTTCTTCCTGTTTGCATCTTCTGAATTTTCTTTTCCTTGCAAGTTTAACCCTTGTGTAGAGACCACATACACACACACACAGAGAAATGTTGAAACTAGTGTGAGGCTCTCCTAAACAATAGTGGACCATGGAGTTAGTTTCTCAAAGTATACAAAAAATAGCTCAGTCTGGTGTTAACAAATTCTAGTATTTTACACAACAGGCAATTCAGAAATAATATTAATGGCTGGTAGCATATAACACAAGCAGGCCAGAAAGAGAATCAGAAACAAGCTAACATATCCCTAGCAGGATAGGGCAGGCTAGGACAGAGGAGTGTTATGTTTGATCTAATAACCTCAACATAGGTTTCAAAATTGCAGAAGAGGCAAGAAATCAGTCATAGCAAAGTAGGGATCCACAATGAGTGACAAAGCAGCTATTGTGGAAGACACATTGGCATACTCTACTTCATGCTCTCTGCACCAAAAAACCCGAAAAAATTTCAGGAGTGGGAGTGGGGGAGAGAGTATATATTATCTCAGTTTGCCTTCACCGTGTCCACCCAGTCATGGAGTTGTGCGGCCAGATGATACTACCCAGGGAGGGTGGCAGGAATAGAGGAGCCTGAGCAAGGAGTGGCTGGGTGGACAGCAGCAGGCCCTGCCCAGGATCACTATGGTGCGAGGCAGAGCCTTGGGAAGAGCCTCTCCTCACCTCTCACTTGGTGTCTGCTCCCTGCCACAACACCCTTTCCTCTTGCTGGGTGATGGAGATGGTACTCCTCTTCCCTGCTCCTCTGCATAGTCTGGACAGGATGGGGATAAAACACAAAGTCAAAAGAGAAAAGGATTTTTTTCATCATGCATCTTAGCAACAGCACCTACACAAAGATCTAAGTATAAGATCTTTTACCCCCCACCTTTCCAAGCAATTAGCATGCTGAAATACAAGCAAGAAACAGGATGGCGGTGTCAAAACTGACATGTAGGAAGACCATTTCCTTTTTGCAAGGGTTTCAGAGTGTGGACCAGGCTGAGAACAATTTCTGAAGCTTTCTCCTCCTATGGAGAATGGCCTCTGCAGCAGCTTTGGTAACCGTCCAAAACTGCCTGCTTTTGGTGACTGGAACTCTCCTGGTAGCTGCAGCCCAGAAGGTCTCACATTTTCAAATTAAGAAATCCCAGCCCCTATGACTGCTCCAGTGAAACTAGGTTGCTTAAAACATCTGAGAAAGGTGGAAAAGGAGGGCTGCCTGTTTGAAGTAGATAGGCTGTTTTTTGGAGCAAAGCAGAGAAAAAAGGCAGCTGGTGACATATTCAGTGCAGCGTTGGCTCCATCTGAGCCTTCTTTCATCAGCCAGATTTTAAATTAATCTCAGTCTGGTCTCTGAATCTTGCTGATAAGTTTTCTGGTAACTTTAATGCTTAGAAGAGACTAAAGAAAGATGCTAGGTAGACAAGATTATTTTAGTTTCCAGGTGTGGCCAGGTGTGGAAGCTTTTTGTGAAAAGGAGGCTGCTGTGGGAAATGTGGAGGGTGATCTTCTCCAGCACCACACACCTCCTGTACACAGAGGGAGCAGGCAAAGCCCCCCCAGCTGAAACACAGCCAGGCCTGTGCAGCTGGCCATGAACCAAATACGGTTGTGCTCATGAGCTGATATTCAGGGCTTGCATCTTGGAATAAAAAATTGGGTAAGTCTTTGGGTTTGCTGTTTTTCTTCCTGAAAGCAAATGATGATGGTTTTTTCCTCTTAGAATCCAAGCAATGTTATTTCCACACATAAAGTTTGCTGTTCCAACATGCAGCTTATGAGTGGAGAAGATAAAGTGGGGCACTGCTGTGCAGGGAGGATGTTGCTGTAAGCAGCCGGGAAGCTGGAAAAGGGAAGAAAACCCTTGTGAGCCTCCTCACCTAGGGGCTTAAGAACTGAGATTTCCATAAAATTTTAAATCTTGATTTTTTCACATTTATTGAGATTTTCTCTCTGAGTGCCTTGTCTGACTGACAGCCTGACTCTTTCTTCTCTTCTTGCTCCACAAGGCTGGGTCACTGCCTAGCACCAACTCAACCAAACACCTCTTCCCAGAGTGCCCACTTGTCCCCTGTCTGGGGACTCATGATTGATTAAAGCAAGGCAAATGCTCTTGGGTTTAATGAAATCCCCTCTGGTCCCCACTTATATTAACAGTCAGGTAAGCAATCCATCACCACTGAGTTTGCAGGCCCAGCTCTGTAAATGTGCCTGAATATGGCTGTTTCCCTTTACAAGGCCAAAAGTAAACTTTTGAGGTAGGCATTAAGCCTACAATTAGGACTTTAGAGTAGATTGCAGTTTAGAAGATGCACTAACTTATGGAACGAATCACCGAATTTGAAGTTGCCAGATAATTTTTTTTCCCCAGCAGTCAAGGTCAAGTATAAAAAGAAAGAAACTCAGTGTAGGAGGATCACAAAATATGTTAACACCATAACAGCAACAGAAGGACTGACCCAGCCCTGTGAGTTTGTGGGGTTTACTTTCTTAATGGCTTTTCAAGAGTGAAAGAGACAGAGTGTTACCACAGAAGCAACACACTGAGCTTTCAGCTCATGCTCTTCCTGTTTCTTCATCTCTCACCTTCAGCCATAGCCAAGTGACCCTGCCTGGCCCTAGTGATCTTGAGCAAGCAGGGGTGAGGAACCCTTGTTTGCCCAAAGCCTCTTTTCTGACAACCGGGAAGGTGGAGCAAAGGACAGCCTCCATTTGTCAGATCTGACTATGGGGGAGCCCTCACCCCTCAACTGCTTGCTCCACAACATAATAAGCAGAGCAAAGATGCCTGAGATAGGGATGCATGTTCCTCAGTGGTTGGCTCATGCTGGTGGAGAGGATTACTGCAAGAGCTGGTGAGCTTCCATGATCTAGACCCTAGCCCAGATTGCTCTTCTTAGCTGCTCTTTCCTAATACACAGGACAATAAAATTGTATTTGTGTAAAAAACTCTCACAAGCCAGAAGCAACCACGTCACCAAAATATGCCACTGCACACATATGTCTTTTGGGGAAAGAAGAGAGAATAAGGGGGCTACGGCAGATGCCAGTCATGGTGCCTGGCATGTCCCTGGAAGGTACACTTGCCATTGGATGAAGCCAGCTGGGAACCTTGGCAGAAAATGGAATACAACTCCTTGCAGGCTTACACAGTGCTCATTTAACCTGAATTTGAGGAAAGCCCATTGAGAAAAGCACTTTATGTAAGAGTAGCAGCCCATCCTGAACATCAGGATTCTCTTTATCTTCTGTTTCATAGCCAGTGCTCAGAAGATCCAGTAACAGGCATACCCACTGTGGACACTACCCATTGTCTGTGGATAGAATTACCTTCTAATCTACTTGCAGAAAAGGCATCACAAAGCAGAGCTTGGCACTTCTCTTGCCTGAGCTGTGTTTAAGATGATGCTTTCTGTGCTCTACCAGAGAGAGGTTCCCAAGAGCACATAAATACATTATAAGGTGGCAGAGTGCTCAATAATTAATTTTCATCAAGGAGAAGGTTTTATTTAAACTAGAATGACAAAAAAAAAAGCCTTTTGGAGTCTCACAGTCTGTAAGTGAAAAGCTGAGGTGATTCTATCTAAAAACTGTTGTGAAAAAGGCTCAGATAACATGACCCAATCTCCATACATTGACACCCTTCCCCAAGCACTGACACCCTGACTCCATTTGGCAGCAAATGCAATTTTCTGTGCTATTTGTCAGTAATAGAAATACAGAATACACCAAGGATCAGATCCCTTTTCAATCCTTTCCTCTTATTTTGCAACTAGGAATGGTCTTCCAGGTCTTTCCAAGTGCCAGAATTGCAGCATCCCAGAGGATCATCCCACTCATTTCCACTGTTCATATGTAGTGTTGCTCCCTTTTCATATAGTCAACTGGCAGCTGGGAAATCGAGTATTTAAAGTGTATTAAGGCAGGAATGGTTGATACACGATATTGTTAATACTTTGCATATGTTGGGAACAGCTAAATAATTCCTTTGATTAATTACTCAAATAGAAGTTCATGAAGGATTCAGTGCTTTGGGATAACTGACTCAGATAACTCTAACTGGGTACAAATAACTCATTTCACCAGCACTTTAGGGGGTAGATGGCAATGAGGCAGCTCTGCTTGTACCAGGAAGATGCCTATATACCACAACTAGTTTAAGAGAACCAACAAAAGACATTAAAAAACCCTCATGAGCAAGGGAATTGCTACAAAGCTATTTACTATGAGTACTTTCCTGCATACAAATGTGTATAGGATTCTGACTGAATGACTTACAAACCACTTATAGTAAATTTCACTGCTCATTTATTGTCTTTATTCATTTCACTGCTCAAAACCCATCAGCGGATAAATGACTAACTCTATGCAGTGCATTAATGTAGTTTCTTTTGTGACTGGCTTTTTTAGTACTTCCTCTCTGTTACTTTGTCTGTCACCCCTGGAAAACCCTGCCAAGGCATTAGCTCAGCAGCAGGCTGACAGGGGCAGCCCACACAGCGGCCCCTCCTTGCACAGGCAGCAGGTCCTTGCACCACCCTTCCCTGGCTCTGTCCCACCAGACCAGCTACCAGCACTATGTTCAAGGGACATTTGTCATCTAAAGGGTGGAAAGACACACAGGAAAGCTGGAATGGCTGGAATCTAGTCCCCAGATCACAACCTTGAAATGCCCATAAGATCCAGGCACACCAGCTCCTGGTGCCACTGTTGAGGTTAAAGCCAAACACATTTCAGCTGAGGTTGGCATTCCCTCACCAATTTATCCAGCAGGTGTGGAAATTAGAGATGGGGAAGTTCTCCTCTTCTGAGAATGCTGGAATTAAAATATACTAATAAAGGCCTAACTACTGTGTGACTGTCATCCAGCAGCTGGGCTGCTGCCTCACAGCAAAGACTGAAGTGTCTGTGGGAACTGGGTGAGCCTGTACCCATCAACCAGCAAACCTACTGGCAGCACTGCCTGGCTCTTACTCCTGCTGTTTCTGTGATGTTACAATAGGGTTTTTTTCTAGTTGTTAATAGCCTGTCAATATTTCTGGTGGAAAGAAGACATCTGTATTTCATACCAGCCTTCTGTGAATTTTTATGGCAGCTATTTTAGAACTCATTTCAGTGAGTTTCTCAAGTCTGAAATGCTATGTGTTCTTGTAATAATGATGCCACTCATAGCTAGGAGGCATTTTTCATACATTATTTATCCAGTATTCTATGTGATCAATGTAGGATGTGTTATGAATCTATGGTAGGAGATCTGGAGGTAAACTCATTTGCTTTTAGTACTATGTGATTAAAAAGAGACTCTGTGGTTGTGTAGGCAATGAAGATATTGAATTTCTCTTATCACCAAGATGGTGAAAAACTCGATTCCTTTCATTTCCTCAATCAAGTTAGCAATGACTACCAGCACAAGTATACATTGTGGTCTGTTCAGAAGATACAGAGTTGCTAGACTAGATCTGTTCTCATCACTTGCAAAAGGAAGAGCCAGGAAGTAGGCATTTAAAGGATAACATCAAAT
Source organism: Pithys albifrons albifrons (assembly GCF_047495875.1). Classification (NCBI taxonomy): domain Eukaryota; kingdom Metazoa; phylum Chordata; class Aves; order Passeriformes; family Thamnophilidae; genus Pithys; species Pithys albifrons. The sequence continues at coordinate 90,767,362 of NC_092461.1, forward strand.
ATTTAGGAGATAAAATCTGCACAGAGTGTAAAATGAAATATTTAATCTGAGCCTTACCTTAAAGAGATGGGTTTGTTTTCATGTCTACTATCTACTGCCCAACTCAAATGAAATGTTAGAAGACATTACATATGGATGGGTACAGGCAATCCAAAGTTCAAAGCTTCCTGGTTCAGGAATGTTGTCACTCAAGGTTTGTTTCTGTCTATGACAGAAGTACAGGCCTTAACAACCAGAAGAAATGGTCAGAGGTTTCACACAGGTTTATAAAGGGATAAATGAAGACACATCTTTTTGGTTTCTTTATAGTCCTACAGTTCCACGTTACCCTTCCTACAAAAGACCCCAAACCAAAAACCCACAAACCCCAGTGACTTGAAAAAAAAGCCAGTCCTTACTGAAGGTGAGCATGAGGACAGCATTCAGGAACTGCAGGGTGTCAGGACCATTATTTTTCAGCAAGGAGGCTATATAGGCACCTACAGACAGTACCAACATTTTTGCCTGGCCATGGAATACAGAACAAAAAAGATGGTGTTGCTTGGAGCACTGCCAGGATCTGCACAGTTGCTCAAAACCCTAGAGATGGGAGGAAAAGTCATATGGGCATGACCCAAATAGCCAAGAGATGACAACACTCCTAGGCAGAAGACAGTCCTTTTCTAGATGGCCAGTGCACTCAGGGTGATTCAGTAGTCAGTCACAGTGGCCCTTGGAGGCACTGGAGGTGTCTTGGGGCACAAGGCTGCATGAGTGTACTGCTGGAAGCATGCCCAGAAAATGCCCTGAGTGCCTTCACTGCTTGCTCAGCCCTTCGGTGCTCTGTGCTGGGCTCTCCCTCTGCTCCACATGCCTCTCAGCCTGGGCCCCACAGCCTTGCTGCCACCTGCGCCAGGCAGAAATGCGCTACAGGGCCCAAGAACTGAGCATTGGATGTTTTTGCCTAGACCTTTCCTCTGTTTTGCTTGCATGGTTTCACTTCTGATTGTGTCCATAATATTTCCTTTAATTAATTGTGGTGCTTTGATTCTCGAAATATTACTTGCACAGCTATCTTGTGGAGTGTCTTAGTCCTGAGGAAAGGGCTGGTACAGGAAGATCCAGGAGTATAACATGTCCTTTATTCAGTTATCCCTGGAGGCTAAGAAGGCTTGGCATTCCAAGCCACACAAAAAGACCTGCTTTTATTGACTAGATGCACCAAAGTCAATGCTGGTTACTGGAGTTAGGGGTTCTCCTCTGCTCCCAAGCCATGCACAGGCCAAAGAAACATCAGACACAAAACACTGTAGATCAAAACTGGGACTGGAGTAAACGCTAATCCCACCAAGAGTAATGCACCATGCACACTGTTGTCAGCATTTTGGTTTTGGGCTACCCTCCTGGACTTTTTCAGGGTGAGGAGGCAGTTCTGGTCTCCCACCTCTGCTTTTGCCCCAAGCCCATCCTGGAACTTGCAGACACTAGGCAGAATGTAACCAGACAACAAATTGTTCAACCAGAGGCCTTTAACAAGGTCCCAGTGACATTCTTCAGGGCAGTCCAGCAGTGGCAGTGGCTGAGACAGCCACTGTGTGAAGCCTCAAAAGCCATGGCAGGGAAGAGCAGGTGAGATCACCAAGGGTCACGGAAGAATGATGGCTTCATCCATCTCAGCTGCTTTCAGAGGCAGCTTGTGGAAAGCTACAGCATCACACCCTTGACTGCAGCATCCAATACCACTGGGTGCAAAACAGCTTTGTGGTCAACAACACACTGAAGGTGGGTGAAGAAACAACTTTTCCTCTTATGGCTTTCGATATGGTGGGGAGGGAGGAGGGAGAGCAGAAACAGTTGGGATATGTGTATCTTTAATCACCCTAGAGTAACTGGGAACTGACACCTGGGGATCAGCCCTATTAAAAGGGCTGAAGTCACAAACTATGTGAGAAAAAAAAGAAGTATTGCTATTGCTTTCTGAGCACATCTTTGCTGGTGCAAATTCCCTCCCCTGCTATCAAATACTAGGAGGAGGTTTTTTTGTTACTTTGATTGAAGGAATTGAGCCTCAAAGATAAATTTTCAATTGCTACACATTGATAGGATGTGAATAAAAAAATTCAACAAGGAAAAGAAAATGCCCAAAATGCCCATGGTGGAAATATAGAGCTGTACAACTTCTTGGTATACAGTTAATATTCTTACCTAGGCATAAAAGACATAATTTTTCTTACAAAATGGTCAAGTAACAGATCAAATGCAAATCCCGTTAGATCACTGTTAGCCAAACACCAGCTGGTACTGGATATGCAATCACTTAATCTGGTTTTGGGCTGGAAGCATGGCTCTCAAGCAGACAATTTATAATTTGTAGATAAGTGATGGGGCTACAGAACAAGAGAAGCAGAGTAGAAGAAACTTATGAGTGCCCCAGCTAAACCTCGGTACATCTGTGCCAAATTTTTCCACTGAAGGAGAGGAGCAAGAGAAAAGGAACAAGGAAGGAAAGAGTTTGAAGAACTAGTCATGTAGTATCAGCTAAATAAAGTCCCTGGCCCAGATATGCCTCAGCAGCTGTGTAGGAAACCTCAGAGAGACACTTCTTGACAGAAAGAGATGCTGAAACTCTACATGTAACTTAAAGCTAGCCTGAAGTTGAAAATCCCTTTCTCAGAGAAGATCCCCGATAACTTTCTGACAAGACATTGTGTCTTACAAAACCATCTCAGTGAAGTTAAGCAACTTTCTGGTAAAGGCAGAAATGATCATCAGTCATAATTTCCACTTGACCTGAAAATCATGGGGAGTTGGCAAGGCCCATTTCACCAGGAAATTCTCAGCAGCAACATAACATTATAGAATTCAGAAAACTCAGGCACAGACCAGGAAGATATTTACCCACAAATCCATGGCAGTGAATGGAAGAGAATGATTTCTTGATGAAACTACTTGGCAAAATGTCTTTTCAGGGCAAATCTGAGAACGGTGGTGCAATTACCAGGAAGTCATTGGCTAACAGCAAGTTCTATGCTGCATGATGTTGGCCTTTGTCAGGAGCCTGTCACACTGCTCTGTGGTCTGAACCCTTTAAAAACATTGTCTAAAGTCTAACCCAATTCTGCCCTGCTGCAGTTTAATACTAAACATCAACATAACATCTACCTTTAGCAAATAAGTTGAATTTATGTACATTTTAAAGGAAATATATTGATTAGGGATTTTTTCTCTTCCTTGTCTTGAGCAAGATATTTAGGAAGCCTTTATTTGCAATAATGTCAATTCCCCTGAATTTTATTGAGTCACTTGTCAAAGGGCTAACACAAGAGCAAAGATTGATTGATTCAAGCAACAAAAATACATACTTGTCCAAAAGAGTAATGGTTTTAAGTCTAACATCCCCTTTCTGAAGTGAAATGAATGCTGTGGTTTCATGTCATACCTTCAACTTTACAATAGTAATGGACTGCAGAGGAGAAACTGTTGGGTTTGTGCCAAGGTGTGGATGCTATAGGCTGGTCAGACAGGCTCACTGCAGGCTCTGGGACTCCAGCCAAGGTGGGTAGCAGGATGACTGCCATGGGTGAGCAGTTCCCTTGATGAAACCAAGGCATAGCTGCTCCCAGCCCCCCAGCCCAGTGCTGCCTGGCACCACACAAGCGTCTCTCTCCCTGTTCCCCCAATGACCTGATGGCAAATCCTCCCCTGTTGTCCTGCCCTGACCTCACAGCTGGGTCTGCACAGAAAAATCAAACCACACCTGATACTTGTTGCTGCCAGCAGAAGTTTCAGATGCTTAAGTGTTGCCTCAGTCCTCATACTTGGCACTGTTTCAGCTCTGCTTGTTACTAGTCACTCCTGCTAGCAAGCATCTGATACCACACTGTACATGAGATGTAACAAGCATACAAGCTGCTGGGAAGTACAGGGCAAGATGGAGAGCAACCGTGTCCAAATGAAGCAGCTCTGAATTGGTCTTGGTGGGAAAACTCTTTTTATACATGACATGGAGGGGTGAAACCTATTTGTCATGTGGAATGAGTGGGTTGATTCAGCTGAATAACATCATGCATCAGCTGTTGCTGGTAGTTTTCATAAGCAAAGGAAGTACTTTACGTTAAGTAAAGGCTTATTAAAACTAGTAATGAAGAAAATGGAAGGCAGGGTGGTTCATATCTAAGCCAGCCCAACATTCAGGGATGTGCAGTGCCCAGCTGCAAATACTAGAGAACTCCATCTAAGTGCAGAGAGATGATGCTATGTGGTATCACTTTCATTATTTGCCGCTTAGAAATGTCTCACTGAGAAAATCAGGGAGAGTCATAAAATAACAGTGAGTTGTTTATTTGCATGACTGTCCCAGCAGGAGAATGCTGGTTTGCATGAGGTTTGAAATCCCAGGAAGGACATGGTATAAACCAAGGAATGCTCACTCAAGATTGCAAAGAATGGTCCAGCAACTCTGGCAGCCTCCAGGGGAGAAAAACTCTCATAAACAAATGTTTTACTTGTCTCAACAGTATCACAGGGAGCTTTTGACACAAACAAAGGCTTTCGGTGCATTATCAAGACTGTGGCTGATGTAAAATGTTTGTTAAAGCTTTTTAAAAGCCATTCCTTCATGTCAGTAGAGGGTAGGACTCAGAATGATTGCGTGGACCTCACTGCTGCAGGCTTGCTTCACGAGTGTGAAGCTCAGTCTTTGTGGGAGATGTGAGTAATTATTCTTCACTAGCATGTGGTATGGTGGAACTACTGATGTCCTACTGAGTATGAGTATCTTCTTTAGCCTCTCATTCAGTGACTTGCAGATCATGCAGTGCTCACCATGCTATGGGACAAGGTGCCAGTTCAACTCTGGAACAGCAAGCTCAGCTGCTTCCAAGGTATGTAACATAAGCCCTTTGGTTTTACTGTGTGCTTTTGTCTGCGACCTTAGCACCTCACATTCCTGCCTGATCCATGGGATGGTCAGAGTTCCCAAAGCTCTTCTCCTAAAGCCAGTTTTCCATTGGTTTATTAGTTATAGTCTCTGCCCACATCTACCTCAACGTACCTGAGCAAGTACACTTTGTGCATAGTGCATCATTTTAGTGTGTGAAGTCTTTTATTAAGCCAAGATACGCTATGGATGTTTCCAAACAGCCATACTAGAAAGTATGCTTCCTATATTGTATGTCACTCCCTGACTTTAACTCAGGCTGTGGAAGTAAGTTTCTGAGTATGTGAGTCTAAATGTATGCCTGGGTTACATTTCATGAGTCTCATTAGGATAAATGTGTCTTCCATTGCTACGCAGTACACTGTGCTGCTTTAGGAGCATGAGGCTGCAAGAGCCTGGATATCCAAGAAAGAGGACAGAACAGCAAGCAGTTAAGAAAAGATGTTCAAATAAGAACAAAATCATCAAATATGTAATCATCATAAAGCACACAAAGTTCTTCCTCATTAAGGAAGAAGAACCCCAGGATCAGCACAAAGATTTGGGCTGTTACATGATGTTCTCCATCTTTGAATTAAATTGTGTGCCAGGAGCAAAGGCAGCGCAGCTGTGTCAGAGCTGCTGCTGCTGTTTCCAAGCCATGTGGCACCAAGGGGAGCATCTTTAGCAGCACAGCTGACGACTGACAGGCGAGTCTGTGTGAAGGGATCTCAAACCATCAACGCCCTTGCTACACATGGCAGGCATTTCAACAACCCCTGAAAAGCAGCTGCTAGAGGAACTCCCTCAGGACACCCTCCCTCATAGAAAGCTTTTAGGAGTTGGGAAGGGACATTTATTATCTATTTGTATTATTGTGTCATTTAGAGACACTAGTCACAACTCAAAACTTCATTTTTGTATGTCAGCTTGGCTCTATTGGAAGAACTTTGCATCTTTTAGACTAGAAAATTGTAGCAATCTTTAGTAAGATTTAAACTCCAAACTAGCTTAATTTAGCGGGGTCACCCTTATGTATGACATGTGGAATATTAAATTTAGGTGAGCCAAATTACAGCAGTTCAATCTGAAGGGGACAAAGTCTGTGCCTTTCCTCAAAGTGAGTTTCTGGAGCAGACCAGGTAACTTTTTTGCTCATTCTTCACTAAATAAGAGAGCTCTAGACCGCATGGCCTGTGTTCACAGATCCAGAGTGTAATTGTATGTAATTTTTGACTGTGATAAAGAATCTGTAACGGTAAAAGACACTAAGGAAATACAACCGAGATAAGATCAAAATAACTTGGAATTGGAACACTTGAAAACTTGGCAGAGCATTTGCTTAGGAAGTTTACATGGCAGGGAGGAGTGTGGTCCCCCAAATGCTGGGGATTACATTTCCAAAATTACAGCAGGGATATGCAATAACAACTCCATAATATTTTGATTAGGAAGGAAGCAAATAACATACTGCAGGATCCTGCTGTCACAGCACACCCCTTGTCAACACCCTTTTTAAAGGAAAAAAAAGGTGGGGAAAAAGAAAATCACCCCACTGCTTAAAGATACATAGGGGTAGAAGTTAATACTTGGAGAATGCATTTACAGGCACTCCTTCCCTTACCACCATTTTCCTCCTTGAACCCAGCAATCTATGTTTACAAAAACCTAGTTATAGCCAAGCAGAAAAACTCATCTTCCAGTCTGCTGCAGCCAGTGTTGGTTTCTTCAGGATCTAACTAAAGTTAACAGGAATCTTTGGGATCTAACAGGACTGTTAGAGAGGAAAGTCTTTCCTCCTCTTTCATGTAAACTCTCAGTATTCATTGTTTCTGGTCAATCTCGTTAACTTAGCACACACCTTTCACAGGCTCCAGGCTCTCACACAGTGACATGTGGAGAGGGCAACACAGCTATAATGATCTGCTTGTGATAGTTTTGAGGTTGAGGACATTTGAGGCTGAGGTTTAAGATGCAGCTGTAAACAGGAACTTTTTCTGAGCTGACTTGTTCTTGAAACCAGGTTGCTAGGTGTTAAATAGCACTATCAGTTCCTCCCTCACAAGTGCCCACCACATCACTTAAAATAGAAAAATGTCCCGAAGGCCATGTGTCTGCCCAGTGCACAGCAGGAAGGTGGTGTGCTATTCTTTACAACGCTGCAATATCAGCACTCTCTGCATCTGGGTTATGTTTTCATTCTGCAAGGACTTCCTTGATGCATGTCGCAACATATCTTAAACATAAAAAACCCCTAATGTAGATCCAAAAATATTTACAAATACTAGGTTGGGAAGTAAAATTTGTAAATCTACTATTATTAAAAAAAATAATACGTGCAACTGAGATATTGATTTCATAGCAATCAATTGTCCCACATCTTATTGCAGTTAATCCCTTAATGTGATAGCTACCTACTTCTTGTTGTCTGTATAATGGGGCTAATGAATTAATCACCCATTTTCTGTCTAGCATTCCCCATTACTCCACAGTTACAAGATGGTGCTGTTCTCTTGAGATATCTAAATCATTAGCATTGTTAGGATAAACTCTGCAGTATTCTGAAGCTGTTACTCAACTCCGAGTACACATGACTTGGTGTTAGTCTGCTGCTTTCAGCCTGAAGAAGAGCTTCTCTGCCCAAACCCATGTTTTTTGTGTTCCCAGTTGTATCTGTAGGCTAGCAAGAGAAGGTCCCCTTTGGTCTTGTCTCACTGAAACTACTGGTTTGATACTTTGAACTTATTAACTAGCATAATTGTTAGCTTTGAGCAATTTTAATGTGGGAGTGACTGTATGTCCTTATCTCCTCTGAGAAGTCTTATTTCAGACAGAGCAACTACATCACAGTGACAGAACAGACTTAGAAGATGCTGAAATTAAGAAGAGCTGGGTTATATTCCTGACCCTTCCATTATACAGTTTATATAATTAGACACAATGACAAAGTTAGTACTTTGTATCTGGCATCCTGTCCTCCCACAGATTTCAGTAACACACTGTGGCTTCATAGCTTTTCCAGGTTCTCCTCCCTAAGTATTCCTATTGCTAAATACTAAATGTCAGCAGTGAGCAAGTAAAACCACTCACAGATAAATGATATTCCCAGCGGGATGGCTTCCAATCCAAATCAAACCTTTGGTCCTATTCTTGATGCCTTAAAACTGTCTCTTAGTAATAACTTGCCATAGGTCACTAGATAACACAGAGATTACAAGTTGCACTGTGTTTTTGTCATCCTCCCAAGAGAAAGAAGCTCCAAAGTTAATTTTACCATTCCTGAATCCCTCATGACTATTGCTGAAATGCTAATGAAGTGGCAGAGGGAAAAGAGGAAGAACTATTTTCAGAATTACAAGAGTTCTTACAAACGTAAGTTTAGACTACAAAAAGAAAGTGAGTGGAAAGATCTTAAGAAGTGTTGTCAAATCAGAATTTCACCTGATTTATTCTGTGGTCCTGTGTGCCTGTGCATAATGGAAAGGCTAACAAAACCCAACACCAAACTCAAACTAAAAAGAACAAAACCTGTTTGACACACTGTGCAACTCTGATGGAACCTGACCTCCTCTGTCCACCAGCAGCATTGAGACTCAGAGTAGCCAAAGCTCCTCAAGAATCATAGACATCAAAATTTTCACCTGTAAGCACAACCCCGCAAAGCACTATTGACTTCCAGAGAGGCTTCTGAATATCTCAGTGCTTCTCAGATGTGAGACCATTTTCAGTGCAGCAGCCTGGTGTCCCCAGGCAGTAGGAAGAGGCTCCTTCACAGGATAAAGTCAATTATGTGGGCTTTGTGGTGGTCCCATCCACCCTGCTGTTGACACCAGCCCTCATCTGCTCCCACCACCAGCCCTTTAATGGAGTTCAGTCAGGAAAACCTAAGCTACAAAACAATTCCCTGTAGCAGCTGGGTCTTCTGGGTGGGTCATGGTACTCCTAACATATGCACCAGCAAGTGTTTTGGCACAGCATAAAGCAACTGTGTCACTTTGTTATTAACCGTTTTACAATTGTCATGGATGCCTGTCCCACCTAAATCCTTTTGTAGCTCTGGGCTTTAATTAGCAACATGTCCAAAATATTTTGAGTGCTTCAAGCTGACAGCTATAGGTGCCTACAGACAATGCTGGATGGTGCCAGAAACCCTGACTTGTAAGGGGAAATGTAGCAGGGTGTTAATGAGTGTCACTGGTACTTAGTCTCACTCAAACAAGCTAAAGAATTAATTTCTATCAACACCTCTATTTATAGCATCTCAGGGTATTTAAGAAAGGAACATCAGTGGTAAATTAACAACAGAAAAAGACAGGACTTGCATTAAACTATTGTGGCTAATTGGCGTGAAATGAGGAACTGAAGGTAATGAGACCAAAGCCAACTTCCGCCAGATCATGCCAAACCCTGACCACAGTAATAAGGAGGTACAAATCAAACAAACGTGGAGGAGCACTATTGTGAATAATGCTCCAGCTGCATACTCCAGTGTGATTACTTTCCACATGTGCATAAAGCTTTCTCTGAGCAGAATCAGGCCAGTGCTAACAGGATATCAGCAACCATTCCCTGGTACCCAGTATTGTTCACTGCTCCAACCAATCTACTTTGCTCCCCTCCTGCTTTTTATCCTTTTCTGCCTTCTGAAAACGGGTATTTCTGGGACATGAACTGTCCCTGGGCAATGGGTAGCTGCCTGGCTGCCAGCACGGGTACAAGGCAGGCACAGAGCATTCACACTGCAGCTAGCAGCAGGAATCATGCTTCTGCTCGTTCAAGGAGCTGTTATCTTATAAAAATCACAACTCTTGGAAAAACATCTCACATGAGATGAGACATGCCTTGCTTATAGGCTTCCACACTATCTCAATGAAAATATATTCAATTATCCTATCTTGCATTTTAATTTTATATACCGAAGCATCCCAGCATGTCTTTTTTTTGGCTTCAGTTGATAATTGTGCTAAATTTTCCGTCTATTTTTAATCTGCACAATGCTTATGGACAAAAACCAGTCACATTATGACTGCAAATCCTATTGGGATGATGATCAGCTGCCTTTCTTATACCAAGCAAATATAAAGGCATTGGGAATATCGCAGGACTTTTTTCTTTGCAGAATGAGGAAAAGGAGCTGGAATGGGTCCACAGTATCTTGGAGCTTCCTTTTTGTAAGGCTGCTGATGTTTTATCATCTTGTTTTCACCACACGTTTTCCTCTAGACCCTGTCTATGAGGGAGAGCCTCATGTCCCTTTGAATTAGTGGGCAGGAGATCACATCATCTGTGAGGAGGTGGGCATGAGTTTTGAACCCAGAGTTTTGAACCCAGAGGGGGCTGAACCTGTAATGAAAGCAATCTCTGTAGGTGCCAAACTGGTGATTCCTCTCAGAGATCTAGGGCTGAAAGAAGAGTCTGTGTAAATTTTGAGAATTGTTACCTTGTAATTTCTTATTTCATGTAACTGCATAGGAGATACACACAACAGAGTGCAGAAACCTCGGCAATAACAGACTGCAATAGAACTAGCAGGGTTTGGCTTCATCTGAGAGAAGTTCTGCATCTCCTCCTGTCAGTGGGCTTGATACACAAGGCTCCCTCAAAGGGGTTGACTGTGATTGTTACTAAGGGGGTCACAGCAAGTTTAATGTTAGGCAGGCAGAGCAGGATGTCTTAGTCCTTAGTACTTTTAGGGCCTCATCTAAACCAAGGATGGGAGAATTGCACCACTCTTCCTCAGCTTCACAGGATGGTGGGGTTTTTGTTTGTTTTGGGTTGTTTCATTTTCAAGGACATAAATGCTGGACAAATTTTTGACAATTCTACATAATCTGCGGGTAGCTGAGCATCAGATGTATCACACTGAAAGTCCCAGCCTCCAGAGTCCCTTCTTTTCCCCTACAGAGGCAAACATTCCTTTGGGAAATTTGAGGACTTTGTACCGCATTTTTGATGAACTGATCCTATCCGTGGTCCTCATTCCCAACACCTCGGAGAGGAGGTTTGGGCCCTGTAAAGGGGCTTGCACTGCTGCAGGGTGGGCAGGACAGGCTGCAGGTATTCACTCTGCATCCCTTCCTAGGGAAAATAAGCAGTCACAGTCTGGTGGGACTCACAGGGACTAGAAGGAAAAGGTGGCAGGTTTATCTCACAGGGCACGGACCATTTAATCTCTTGACTGTATCCTTTATCAGAAATGTGCCACTAAAGAGCTGTGACCACTGGACTTGCTCTATATTGTGTTAGTAATTCAAATGAATTTAGCAGCACATACAGGTTTATCAGACATGCAAGTTATTTGCATTTATTGAGCCTTATTCTGCCTCCAATTGAATATTTGCAATACCAACCTCCATATTTCTGTTCAGACATACTGTGTTTCTGTGTTACTGAACAACTCTCATGAATTAACTGAGACAAAAAATGGCCTCTTATTTTTGGCACTTTGTATGGAGAGCTTGATCAGAGAAGTCTGGCATAAACAACCTGGCATCTCTGCTCCAGCCACATTGAAAGCTTTCCACACAAATGAAATCATAAGATGGACACATATTTTTGCCTTGAAGGAATAAATGTCCCCCAAATCCCACCTGCCACCACAGCAAGATGGTTTTAAGCTTCTGTGTTTCAACAACAGCAAGTTGTTGAAACCTGCAAAAACAATGAAAAATCATAGCACAAGCCTTCCACAGGTGCATATGCTGCAAGACGGGCTCTTTCACAGGGCAGAGCGCAATTTCAGGAAAGGGGCTCCTTGTGGCTGCAGCTCTCCCATTCCTCTCTTGTGGGGGATAGAGAACCCTCCCAGATCAGCCCCCCCCTACAAGTGTGCCCCCACAGCACACTGCCAGCCCTCAGTGCTCACACAGCAGCTGTCACCAACACATCCACCTTGCTCACATTACTGTCATATGCACACACCAAGCACATGCCAGAAGAAAGTTAAGCTCAGAAGACACGTGAAATCTGTTGTGGCTACTGTTTGGGTTTTTTAAAAGTAAATTACCTTTAATGAAAATACCCGAGACACAAAGTACCTTGTTTCCATTTTAATTAGCAATTATGGTTGCTAATTAAAGCAATACCAAAATAATTGTGTCATAGTACAAAAATAATTCCCATATTTATGTGTGCCAGAAAAACAAGATTATGATCTTCAGCCATGGAGGGAGGAATCACAACAGTCCCTTGTCTTAGAGTTGAAACACAATAGGCTGAAGAAGCAGCTTCAAATGATCTCACAGTCTTCACTTTCTTTTGTATTTCAGATCTCTTTGTATGTTAAAATATATACACTCTTGTATTTATATTATATATACTATATATAAAGTATAAGATGTAATTCTGTTGGTATGAATTTTCTTTGCCTACTGCTTTCATATAGACACATCTTTGACCATTTATCCAGGGAAACATGCATTGGACAAGACTGATTTCCTGTAACCAACTAAATAGTTCTTTTTTTTTTAAGAAGAAAAGAAAGGTGTATCCTCCACAAAAGCTAATTCATGCAGCATGACTCTTTGAATATACAGTCTAGCAGTACCCAGGTGTTGGAAGTGGCACAAAAGATCCTTGCAAACACTTCTAATTGATTAATTCAGCAGGGTAGCACCATGGAAATGATTGATTTTAGTCTAGCAGACCTCCCTTTGACCTTTTCAGAGCCTCTGCTGATGGGTATTTGAATTGAAAAAATGTAAATACAAATGACAATATAACAATAGTGCCCAAATTCCCATCATTTAAATGTATCAAACTGACTGCAACAGGTTAAAAATGGCACAAAGACCAAAGCATTTTTAAGTAAATGTATCATTAAAATAGTGACAACTTTAATGTCAGCAGTAATGACTGATCTCAAATGACTGATCTGATTCACAAATAAAATGTGACTGTGTTTTTCACAGATAATGATGAGATGTAACAAATATGGTGACAAGGGCTATCAGAAAGGGTGGGAAAAAACAGAGTAGGACATTTTTCAAGGTCATCAGTTCAGCTTCCTGTTTTATCTGGATTTGATGCAGTGTTTGCAAACCAAACCAAGAGCATGGACATTACCAATGCTTACTTAAATTTCAGCTGCCCTTACTTTGCCAATCAATGTAAAAAATATAAGTATCATGGGCTGATAGCTCTACCACTCATATGGAATTTGGAGGCAGGAGAGAGCTGCACTGAAGACATACATTTATGAAATACCAAAATGAGAAACAAGAAGGGCTATTTGTAGGTGCTTGATCCTTCAGATTTGACTCAGGCAAGCTCCCACTGCATCTCCAGCCCACCTTCAGAAGCCATGCAGACCTGCTGCAAAGGGAGGTGTTTTTACTGCCATTCCTTTGGCTGGACAATGCTTGCACCTGGCTCATGGTTCTAGAAATAAGCATTTCATTTTGCTTCCAGAATATTCATGTTAAATATTGATGTGCTGATGACAGAGGAGGCAGGCAGCAGCTGTGAAGGAGTGCCTCACTCCATGGGAAGTGAGTCACCGCTGCCTCCTGTCCTGAAGTAAACCTCTTCTTGATGAACTTCCAGCTTTTTGGAAGGTCCTTGGCTTACCTGGGCCCCTATCCAGGGCTGGGGGGATGACATGGATTTCATATATGGATGTCTGCAGGGGCAGTTGAGAAGTTGAGGGCTCAACAGGATAAGCAGGACACAACACAGTCCCCAGTTCAAGAGGGAAGGCAACTTTTACTGTTTCTGACACTCCTAATATGGGGTTAAATACACATCGTATGCTTGATGGGACCTGCCTAGATTAGCAAGTGCTGGAAAAAAGGGAAACATGCAAATGCATGCTCATCAAAGGCATTCAGGTGCCTTCGGATGGTAATTGCAAAGGGATTTTGGTACTTCGATATCTTTTGAGGGTCTAAACCTGCTAACGTGATTTCTCCTCACAGCTCCAAGGGTGGTTTTCTTTGATTGGATCGGCTGTATTGTCAGGCCCAACCTGTGATCAGGACCTGCAACTGAAATTTCATTAAAGGAGTTATAAGTATTTTTGTCAGGTATCATGGTTGCAGCTTATTCAGGCTGGCTGGGACTCAGTTTTATATGCATTTGTTTGTTTCAAAATTTGCCAACTTGTTCCCTGAAACCTCAGCTCTAATTTATATATGTATTCAAAATCTCTTACCCTTGTGACTCTAACACAAACTGTGAAAATTATTCACAGAGTGTAACCAAGCAACATCTGCCCAAGCTAAAAGCTGCTTGAGGAAGTGTCAGTACAGATATTCTCAGTACTCCCTCCTCTGCCCCAGAGAAATGAATAGAGAAGAGGGGACAGTATCACCTCAAATGCACCTAGAAATGTTTTCAAGCAAATTACCTAGGCAGATAGCATTTCAGTTTGGAATGAGGAGTGGCACCTCCTAGAGAGGTCCCTCCTTCCCTTCCACCTGGTCCATCAGCTAGGAAGGACGGACAGAATGGCAGGCTCCTGAAGGATCGCTTTGGACTGTGAACCAGGCACCTCCTGTGGAAGCTCCTCCCTGCCTATCTGCTGCCTTTTCCTGTGGTTGTTGGTCACTGTGCAGGGGAGGTCCAAGTAGCTCGCAAAGTGCTGTGATGTTTTCTCCTTATCCCCATTGACAGCTTACAGCTTTTCAGCTGTGTGTCAGAATCAGCCCAGGCTGACTGAGCTGGACTGATTAGCTCTGCATCCCACCTACATATTGCACAGAAATGGCATTTTTCTGTGACCCTCCTCTAGGTCCCTCCTGCTTGGGCCATGGTAGGACACCTCTCAGTATTAAGCAGCTCTGTCTTCTTGGTCTGCAATAATTCAATTCTTTTTCCCAGTACAGGTGCACAGGAAGCATGATGAAATTATGTGCCTGAGTCAAGCTTCCAAGTTAGTCCCTGTTAGCAGTCAGACCAGTTAATGAGTTGTACAAAGGGCAATTGGAAATGGCTTAATCAAGCTTACTACCACAAGCATAGTGTTAATGAGCCATAAACAGTTCACTCACGAGCTGTGGGCTTGCCACATGTGCGTAAAAAGGACTCATACAATGCCAATTTTCATTACAGAGAGGTCACCAGCTACCACTCATCTCAGCATCAAGAAGATGGTAGGGTGGGGGGTGGAATTAGATCCCTTCCAACCCAAACCATTCTATGATTGAACCACAGGGTGACTGGGCAGTGGAACAGGCTCCTCAGGGAAGTGGTTGCAGCACCAAACCTGATAGAGTTCAAGTAATGTTTGAACAACATAATCAGGCATATGGAGTGATTCTTGGGGTTGTCCTGTTGGGGCCATGAGTTGGACTACATGATCTTTGTGGTTCCCTTCTAACTAAGCATAATTCTATGATTTTATGACAAGAATTAGCAGTTTCTTGATTCCCGCTGAAAAACTTTATGCAATGCTTGAGTGTTTCTAAAGAGGATCTCAATATATTAAAAAGACTCTATATGCATGTGTAGATAAAATATTAATTAGTTCTGTCTTAAATTATACTGCATTTATCCAGCACTCCTGCACTAGAAAAGCAAAGGAAATACAAGCAATTATAGGCAAACTGAATTGCTCTGTCTGTGTTCTTCTTAGAAGTTTACTTTTTCTGCTTCAAGGTGATTTGACATTTTTGGGTTAGACTTTAGGAACTCAGTGCAGGAGCCTGGCTTTGTACTGCCGCTCCAAATCAGAAATAATTCAATTATGCATCAGCCTGGCCCTTCCCCAAAACTAAACCCTCTCAGATACTGAATTCCCTTCAGTACAGGTTTTAAATAGAAAGGATAAGTAGGGTAAAGCTGGTTGTGGGAGTTGGTTTATCTTCCATATTTTCCATAAGATGATTCCTCTGACCTGGCCAGACTCACAGGACCCTGGTTGTATTTTCTCCTGCTGGGAGATACCAACCTTCTTGTACTCTGTGGATGATCAGGAGTGGGAAATGGAGATAATTCTGCACTGCAGAGATCTCCTTCATAACTGTGTATCTATCTGCTACTCTGCTGAGATCTGGTGAATAGAACAGGCATTGTTTTAATACAAGGGTTCAAGTTTCATCTCAGATTTTATATTAAACAAAAAGGGCTAGCTTCACTGAAGCATGGTTGAGTAAAAACATTGGAAGACTATTCATCTTATGCAAAAACATATAACAGAAACTCCTACTAAGCAGTTTTGTAAACTTGGTGACAAGATCATTGCTATTATTTTACTGCAGACTGTGTCCTTCATACTTGGAATAAGTTCATCTTTATTTCAATTTTGCCTTGGTATTCTAAAATCTGTATGTTAAAAGCAAAACTGGAAATTTGAGCTTCATTTCTCTGTATTTTTCAGATAGTTTGCATCCAGAGAATTTACCCCAGCAATTTGACTTCTGCATCAGAGCAACCAGAGTAACAGTTTTGAAAATAGAGAGCTTTGCTTGTCACAAACATGAGAGCACCTTTTGGTTGGGTATGTTAGAAAGCAACTGATACGAAAATTAGAAGTGAAGAGCTTGCTGTAAAAAATTTGCCAATTCTAAATAAAATAAAAAATATTTTTCAATTTTAATACTGTGATGGTAATATTCCACTGGAGGTCTGTATTCCTCCCAGAATTTGTGTGATGTATAGTGATATTCGCTATAGCTGTCCACCAGTTAGAAGGCAGCTGCTTTTCATTGTTTAATACAAGTTTTAGGAATACTTCTGTAACTCGGATTTTCCTCAAGAGAAATACCCAGTTCTTCCAGAGATAGTAGAGCTCAGCCATGGGCAACTACAGCCCACGCTGGCTTTTGAAGGTGACTTGCAAAGAGGACTTCAGGATCTTGTGGCTTTGTTGGAAAGCTGCCACCATTTCAGAATAAACACCTGTGATGGACTGAAATGTCTGTGATGAATTAAACATTATCAAAATCAGAAAAATTTTTTTATCAGGCTGCAAGGAAGCAACTGCCTGTTTGCAACTACAGAAGTGCCCTCATCCCAGTGACTCCTGACTGGAATTTGGACTGTGACTGGGAACTTGAGATAGGATTACTGTCTAATCATTGCAAGGCTCAGGGAAGAATGCCTCTGTGTTAAGAATCAACCCTAGCTGAGGTCAGTGGGTAGCAGAGGAGAAGGGTTTTGGGTGTGTGAAATCTCTCCACACCAAACCAATAGAGTAAACCCCCATGGTCCTGCCTCAGGAAGGCCACATACACACAGGACATTCACTTGAGAGGCAGCTGAGGAGGGGTCGTAAACAATCAAAGACACCCAAAATAGCCTCCTGACTCATTCCTGAGGCCTTCTACCACCAGAGGACTGCACGTGACTCAAGTGACTCCAGAGCCTGTCACAAGAGACTGCAAAGCTTCCCCCGCAGGGGAGGTGCCTGGCATCTCCTGAATGTATATTAATTCATTGGACTCTATGTTTTGTGGGACCCTCACCACCAAGAAGACCAGAAGAACCTGACTGACGGGATGCTGCCAAGTTACACAGAGTGGTGATACATTTTCTATTTTCATCTCTCTCTGTCACTTTCTTTCTTCCCCCTCCTTTTCCTATTTCTTTCTATCTCTCTGCCTCACATTTACCATTAAACAAAACCCATACTATTGACTTTGGCATTTGGTCTTGTTTGTAGCTTAGTTGAGGCAGAGGCGTTTCCAATGATTTTAACAACTGGATCATAACACCATGTCACAGCACCTAGCCCAATGATTAATTTATGCTGCTTGGGTTTAACTCTTCATGTGACAAGTGTTGTTTGGTTCTTTCTCATATTTTGAAATATAAGCTACATGCTTTTATTTGGACTTCTCAAACCAAGTGCTCAGTATAGTGACCACTCCATACCTGGTGATACCTGATAATACTTTTAAGGCTCTCAGGTGTCTTTTACATTTCTTTTGCCCTGACGTCCTCCACTCTGTGCAGGCATAGTCTGTTGTTCCTTTTCATCATTTCTGTTTGCTTTCCAGCTTAATTTTCCAATATGCTGCTCCTTACTCAGATCAAAAGGATTAACAGAGCTAAAAGGCTTAACTAAAGGAGTCATTTTATTTGGCACAAGGTCGCTAGTGCCTACGCTATGGACACTGTAACCACTCTGTCTAAATGGCCAGCTTTGGAATAGCTCACTATTATTTTAAGCTGACTGCTAAATCTTGTAAAAGATTTTGTAAAAGAGCTAGGGTTGAAACCCTTGTTAGAAGTTCACTGCAAGAGTGATTTATCTTGAGTAAAAGGGTAGGAACTAAGGCTGCTTGTCAGTGGGGTAATTCAGCAGCAGACAGTTATATGGCAATACAAAATGTACAGATCGCTGCATTCCCTTTGTCTTCAGAGTAGGAGCTGAAGGTGTCAACACTCAGACCTGGAGGTCATGCTGTGCCCTCTGCTTGTGAAAAGATGCTATGGGGCAGTTCCCATCTCCTCCATATCGTGCAAGGCTCACACACCACCTCTAACTACAGTTTAAGTAAGATTTACATGACACTGGCCCTAGGTGCACTCAGAGATTTAATTCCTTCGAATTTATGGATGGATTTTATTTTACCAAAGCTATTTGGCACAAAGCATTAGGCAATGCAGACTGCTCTGCAAATGTAGGACTTGTGGGTTTTACAAATGCTCAGCAGAACGGTGAAATTGTCTCTTTATGAACATAACAGTTTTAATGCAAGGAAAAGGGAAACATTTGGCTGTGGGGCAGTTATTTCCTTACACTGCCCCTAGTGTTTGGCAAGTGTGGTTTTATGCCCAGATGAAACTCACCCTAAGTCCCACAAGTTCTGGGAAAAGTTTAGTGACTGAATGCCTTCTTCTCATTCAGCAGTTGTCTACTAAGGTCAAGGCACCGCTGACAAGGCTTCAAAGGACGTCTGTAATTTTGTGTAGTGTGAGAGTGAGGAGCAGTAGAGCTATTTTATCAGCACAGTATTTCTTAATTGATGCTGAGTATGAGACCTCTGTCACTCTGCATGAGTTACCAGATTTGCTGATAATTCAGCTAAGAAACACTAAAGTTTTGTTGTATCCAGAAGGATGAAATGGAGAAAGGTTTATGTATTAAGCATATAATTATAAGACAGAGCATAGCCCTTCAAAGAAAGGGGCAAAACACAACAAATAAAATAACTCTGCTACTGATTTAAGTTTATGAAAGTTTTTGTCTGTCTTCCTCAGGCAATTGCAATTATCATCCATTTCCTTGGATATTCTTATTATTGGTACCTCTGTGAATTATTGCATGTTATACAAACTTATCTACTACATTTTCATCACCAACTGCCCTTGCCAGAGGGTCTGCTGCACGCTCATCATTAAGCTGTCAGGTTCCCTGGTTGTAATGAATAATGACAAAGCAGTTCCAGCTTCTCTGAAATGCATCAAAAATGAATGGTTGAGGGATGACATTAAGAAAAACAAACCAAACCATGCAAATGTTCCTGAGATTGTTTTGAAAGACTTACTGATGTGAAATTCTCAGTATTTTACATCTTATTCAAGACTTACCCAGAAAGCCATTATGATTTTCCAGTCACTGAAGGATCAAGTCTAAGCATTGCATGGGCACAGAACCAACAAAAGCTCTGTGGGAAGAGGTTTTGCACAGCAATGGGTGAATATTAGTCATACTTGCATATTCTTCTTTCCACACGTCAAAGGTCTGCGGAGACAAAGAGCTGTGCCTTGCACAGTTTTGAAATCCATCAATCTCCACTAGTCCTGAATGGACCCCTGTGAGAGGAAAGGTCTTTTGCCCACGCAAGTATCACAGCACTGCACAGGGCACATGCCTTCAGTTACGTTAGCATATGTTTTCCAAAGAACGTTTCCCTGAGGTAAGAAGAAAAGTATAGTTCTTGTATTCAATATTAGATAAGTCTACTTCTCTGCAGGTAAACAATCTCTTCCTCTCTTTCCAAAACAAAAACATAATTTAAAACTACATTATTTCCAAGAATGAGTAGGAAAAATAGTGCATTTTTTCTTTATTGCCATTTAAGTGTAGTTTAAATCCAGAACTCACCTATTAGCTTAGAGATTATTTCCATTTATGAATATAAACAATATTTCTGGACTGCTTTCCTTAACCGCAGTGACTTGTATGGGGTTTTTTCCTATGAACCAGTTGCACATGCCATAAAAAAGTAAGTTTTCATATTGTTAGGCTATGAAGTTCATGTAGAAATTGTGCTTTTGCCATTTTTCTTTTGCAGATTACATTTTTGGTCCTGGTTTCTTGCTTTTCTCTGATTACTTGTGGCAATTGTTTTGGGTTTTTTTTCACTTGGAAACAAATTGAAATACACAGCAGACCTTTTCCTGTCTAAATTGCACAGGCAATTTGAATCAGAAATAATAAGGGGTTGTTCACAATAGGACTCTAGTAAGCCTTTCTGGTGAGGAGAAAATGTGCCTAACGATGAATACGTAATAAGATTTGATTGAAGCTTGCCATCGATTCCCTGTCCTAAATGTTACAGGTTGTGAAAGCTATATTAGCACCGGGGGATATAGATTTTTAGGCCCACCCTTGCAGGGTAAATACTCTGGTGGGATCCCTGATAACTGGCAGTGCTCCAGGATGAGTTTGTGCGGATGACAGTCAGTGCTGGCAAGGGCTGGACACAGACACACACCCAGCACAGTGCCGTGGGTGGCCAGTGCTCATGGGATGAGCATGTGGATAGATACCCTGTGTCTTGGCCCCTAGTCCCAGTTAGGATTACAGCTCTAAACAAGTCACTAACTATTTCTGCTGTGGCTTCCCCAGCTCTTCCCTTTTACCAAATGCTTTCAGCATCTGTGAAGTGGTATGACAGGTCCAACCTAGCAGAACTGCAAAGACCACTCAAGACCAGGGACACATCAGGCTGGCACGGCGAGTCAACAAAAGCTGTCCAAAACACCCCTCAGCACACAGCCAGCTGAATTTCCGTCTTTGCTACACTGTATCAGGGACATGCAATCCTTTTGCTCTGTGTGAACTTTTACAGTTTTCTGCGCAAACTCCATCTGTTAAGTTTCAGGAAAACCCAGAGAAATGTCCTCCACACAGATCCCCAGGGTTTTAACATGCATTGGTGGCCAGATGCCAAGAACATTTTGAGAAGTGGCAACAAACAGCTGCTTTTCAGACTCTTCCCAACACAGTTTTAAGACTTGCTCCATGCAGTTGTTACTAGTATGATCCAAATTCAGCTTCCAACCTTTGCATGAGCAGGACCTTTTAGCCTGTTTTCCTAAGGAAACATTGTACATATGATGACATTGTGATCATATTTTTTAACCCACTGGCCAGCTGCAATCTAACCTATCAGGCAGGCAGCAGTCTTGGAGACCCCAAGTTCATGAACCATTATGTGTATCTGAGCCAAGGGACATAAAACCAAAAGTAAGTCAACCTGCATGAGACCTGAGAGGGCCCAGGGAGACTAGATGCCCTGCTCCAGCAAAGCTTTATAGTGTTTTCCATCTGCATGGACGCAGGAGCATCCAGCAGTAAAGCAGATTTCGGTCGATCAACTACAAGTTTTTAAAGCAGTATCCTGAACTTAACATAGTCTATCCAATGTCTCACACAGTATCGGAACCAGCCCTTGCTGCGAGGTCAATTGGAGAATCAATTTTGTGAATGTCAGAAGCCTCTCAGGGAGCTTCTCTGGCATCAGCTGCAGTTGCTTCCTCTTGGTCAGAAAGAGCACCACATCCAGGCAGGCAGTGAGGAAAATCAGGAAAGTATTGCTCCCCATTTGAAAATGCGCCTTTGTTCAAAGCAGTGCTTTTGCCAGGGAGCTTTCTTCAGGGACTCAGCAGTAAAATGAGGCCACAAGGGCAGGCACAGAAGGACTGCAAAATCCTCTGGCTGTTTGTTTGAATGACTGCCTTAACAAGAAGGTACAGTCCCAACACGTGCTCATAGGGACTATGGAAACCAGCAGTAGTTTCCTTACTAGAATATTATTTATTTAAACTGCACATTTTTAAACAGAAGAGTAGCATGTCTCCTGCAATAGCAGCAGTTTTGCTGCAGTGCCTCAGCAGAAGGCAGGTAACGAGGGCAGGCTGAGTCAAGACATCAGGAACTTATAAGGAGCAGGCCCTCACAACTGGCCTCAGCACAGATCACAGAAAGTTGTGCTTCTTCACTGGTGTAGGCTAAAGCAATCTAATTAAAGATGCCACAAGTTATTTCTAGTAACAAAACCAACAAACACTCTTCTGAGTGAATAGCAGCATTTTTCAGACTCAGAGAGAAATAAAAATAAAAAATTTGTATCCCTCTCTTTTTCACTGTTGCAATGTTTCCCTAAGGCAGAGGCCAGCTAAAAAGAGGGGCTCTGAGAGATGTGCAAAGATAGCACCATTGTCAACTACAGAAACCGCCTTTAATTATTCAGAGCATCTGCCATTCTCGAATTTCCCATTCTTGGAGCTCCAGCTAAGTGCTGCTGCATGCATTTGGCAGTAGTTCTTATTAACTCAGAGGACAGCAAAAGTAAGGAACATATGTATTCACAAGATAATTAATGTTTAAAGTGGATGTTGTGGTAAGAAGTTTCTATATATATTCACAAACTGTCTGCCAAATACATATTTTTGAAGAGTAGGGAACTTCACATGAAAAAGGAGAACATAATTCTAAGCAGACAGGAAACAAAACTGCTTTTATTTTTCTACTTCGTTAGCAACCAGAAAACTGACCATAAAGCTGTGGCACATCAAAATATTCACAAAGGTACAAGCATTTAAAACCAGTGAATTCTGAGTACAGTTAATTGACAACTGGGAAAATCAGTCTTTCTGACATCTACCAGTAATATTTTGCAAAACTGAAAGGCAAACTGTAGTTGAACTCATGACAAAACAATATCTAAGAAGGTAGTTGTGAGAGTTTCATATCTAAGCTGCAACATTGTGAATTAGAAAAATTCAAACAGACCATGTAATCTCCATGCCTAAACTAGGATAGTGAAATGACATGAATTCAAGGCAGAGATGCTGGCAGATAGCATGCTCATGTTATCATATTCATCCTCTTGCATTGTGTTCTGGATGGTATTCTCATTGCAAGATCCCTTTTACAATGTTACCTGCTTGATGGGAGAGACAGTGCTTCATTTGGCCAGCCAAGCCATTGCATTGCATCTTCTCAGGAGTGATTAGGCACTACAGTTGACTAAACCAAAGAAATCCCCTGTTTCCCCAGTTCATCACTGATGCATTACCCTTCCAGAGTCTCTGAAGAACCACTGGCAGCATTTCTCTCCAAGGTGCCAGCTGAAAGGGATCCTGAATAAAGCAGCTAGAAGTGTCTGGATCTCTGTATATGTGTATATCAGGGAAGGGAAGCAAACTGCCTCCAGTAAAACCATGTTGAAATGGTGAATAATATGCCCCAGCAACTGGCTATATATACATATATGTACATGTGTGTGTATATTTATATATACATACACATATATACATCAGTGATGAGCATGGCTTCTACCAGCCAAAGAAGCCAGAAGGTTCAGGACATCATCTTTACTGTGGTATTTCACAAGTCACTAATCTGCTTTTGTTCCTTTCAATCAAACTTTTTTTGATTCCTGCAGCTGGTCAAAAAAGAGGAGTGGGTATTACTCTGCATTTTTCCACATTCCCGTTGCAATGCACAAACCATCCTCTCTTTAAAACTCTCTTACAAATGTGAAAAAGTGTTTAGTCTTGTAAGGAAGGGACTCTTTCAAACCAAGTCCCCCAACCGTGTCTGGGCTCCTCCGACTCAGGGCTGATGGGTACAGCCAGCCAGCCGTGGCGGTGCTTCTGCCTTCCCGCAGTGCCCTCACCAGCCAAGATCAGAGCCCTGGCGCTGGGGAGGGCAGGTGGGCTCGGCCCAGCCATAGGGTCTTGCCCCACGCTGGCCCACCCCCGTGGTGGGATGGGCGCAAGGCAGTGACGGGCAAGGGCATGGGGGTGGAAAAGGGGGAAGGTGCGCGGGGAGATGCTACGCGACACTTACTGCAGAGCCGTCGCCGCCTGACCCTGCATCGCCAGAGCCGCGTCCGCATCCAGCGCAGGCACGGGGACAGGTCCATGGCTGGAGGGGCCGCCCGTCCCCGGAGCCGCCTGGCACGGCCCGCGCCCCTCTGGGCAAACCTGCGGCAGCCCCGGGCCAAGCCCCGGGCCGCCGGGAGGATGCGGCGGGCGGCCACGGAGGGCCTGCCGTCCCTCTGTCGCCATGCCATGTTTTATGCATGAAGGCGATGGCACGTAATTTCATCCTGATTCTCCGCGCCTGGTGTGTACGTGAGCTCCCACGACGTGGTGTAGCCACGGCATCAGTCCCTGGGGAGCGAGCTCAGGGGGAGGCGAGGAGCATGCAGCCCTCCTGGGGTGGGAAAAGGTGACCGTCGGAAGAATGGGGCCTTTTCCAGTCTCTGCAGAATGGGCTGAAGTTCACCCATCTGCAGGTGTGCAGGTGCTGCGTTGTGCGGACCTGGAACAAGGAGACTTCCAAGGAGATTAGGGAACCCTGTGGAAACGCACGTGCACTCTGGTCACAAAACCATGTCCCGTGTTTGAAACATCAGCCCTGCTGCTGCCTTTGAGGAAACAGGGATGCTGAGAACATTTGAAGGCAATGCAGCTTTAGCATGTCCATATCAGTGCTGCACTGGTAGGGGTAGTCAGCATTTCCCAATTACATTCTAATTTCACTTTTGCTATTACAGTAACCTGTGGACTGCCACTTGCAACTGACACTGGCCTCTTCTCCAATGTCTTGACAATTTGGGCTCCTGCTATCATACCTATAAGCTTTGCTTCAACAAACACATTTGTAGGTTTTACCTTAAATGTTTTTGTATGCCACAGGAAAGAGGTTACTATACACATACACAGACACACAGAGACACAGATACAGACACACAGACAGACACAGACACACAGACACACACACAGACACACACAGACACACACAGACACACAGACACAGACACAGACACAGACACAGACACAGACAGACACACACAGACACACAGACACAGACACAGACACAGACACACTCACACTCACAGACACACACAAACACATACACACACACACTCACACACACACAAACACACACACACACACACACACACACACACACACACACACACACACACACACACACAGAGCACAGCCTTTACCAAGCTAGAGCAAAGCTGAGAGGTGGGTCTGGAGCACATGAGCTATGTTGCAAATGCATGGGATATGTTGCAAATACATAAGGTGTGTCTTCCCTAGCAGGACTTCTGAAGCTTGTTACGTGCACCAATGTAACCAGAGAGAAGTGGATGGCAGCGTTTCAGGTTTCCTTGCCATTTGAATCTCATAGTAGGGTCATCCAAAGGGCCATCATCGATTTTTTGCTTCTGATGTAGGCAGGTAAATCTTGTGCTCTCATTGTAATGATAGATAAAACCCAGCAGATGAATTTTAGCTTAATTTTAAAGCTCTTTGATTCATCCTTATCCTGACTAAATGTGGTATTTTGAGTCCCTATTGGGAATATGAAATACTCAGTGCTCTTTGCCCCTGAAGGTTGTGTTAATGCCCATACATAGCTCATCCACACTGGGAATTCACACTAGATTCTGTATGACAACTCCAGACAGTCTAGAGATTTAAAACCAAAACCACAAATCACTGTCAAGATACGAAATTCCATAGACACCCATTACATTTTGCCAGGCAACAGTCAGGTCAGATTATTCATTTGGAGCTGATCAGAAATGAAAGTAAAGGGTGGTACAGAAACTGAAAAATATGAAAAATTCACTCTGAGTCTTGTGTCACTGCGTGTTTGGAGACTGTTCAGAAAGAATTGGCCATATAGTGTGGTGGACAACACTGCTGGCATAACAGAGTCACCATGTTCAGTCTCACCTAATTCAGCAATCCCAGAATATTTCCAGTCTTTAGTAAATTATATGTAGGAATTTGGCTTCCTGTCGTCTTTTACTTGAGGAAGAAGGAAATAGGAGTTGAGAAAGTTTTAAGAGGTGAAAAATCACTTTTCAATTAGAATTCAGCACACCTGTGATCTCAGTGTCATCAGTTACTTGCACAGATGCTGATGCACATAATTTACAGCAATAAATGAGATATAACAGTGGGTATGTGCAGGTTGGAAATAGAAATGAGATCTGAAGTGAGAAAGTTATGATGGGTTTGGTGTATTTTATGCTTAAATAGGGCTTATAATTGTCTTTTTAGAATCACACAGACAAATAGAATAATATAAGAGATAGGCTCTGTAGCTTTCAATTTTGCTTGTTCAAGGAAAATACATTACAATGACAAGTATATTTCTGCTGATGATAGCTTGTTTTCTTCAGTATTTGATGTTTGTCCTCCTTCTTCTTTTTCGTTTTTAAACACAAACACACCTAAGCTTTGAATAAGCTATTTGTGATATATTTTTACCTTAGAGTAGGCAGAAGTAATAATTTTTACATCTGATTGGTTACAATTAAATATTGTTTTCTTCATAACACTCTAGGTGATTTGTATGCAGTCCTCTGGTACCAAAGTGCAAATGAGACATTCAGAAAAGCTTAATTATGCACATGATTTTCGACACCACCGCCTCTTCAATTTTGCTCCAGCTTGTTTTCTGTAAATGAATGATGAAATGTCAGTCACAAGGCAGGGCACCTAGTACATGTGTCTTTCTGCATTTTACTTTAAAATCTTGGTGGAGAGGAAGACAAGTGCAGTTGCATAGAAGAAATAGGAACTGCTGAGCCAGTTCACACCCAGTCATGCTGCTCCTGTAACTCCAGTCAGCAAGAAAAACCTTGGCAACAGTCAATGAAGGCATCGAGTAACAAAGGCAATGTCCTTTAGTCATTACAGTGTTTCTAAGGTTAAATATAATTGTTCAATCTGATTCTCACCATTGACCTCCCAGTGCAATGTGGTTTTCTAGTGGCTGCTGCTATTCCTCTAGAAAGACAGATCTGCATATCATGATGGCCTCAAATTAGTGCCTCAAGCCCTGACATGTGGGTCTACTAGTTGTTTTCTTAATGTGCTGCTGATAAACAAACACAGTAAATGAACCTTTTTCCTCAGCAGAAGGGATCTGTTGTGGGGCTACGTTCCCCCAGCACTTTAAAACCCTTTGAGATGCTTTGATTGCAATATAATCAACCATTCTTCAAGTTAGCAAACCCCAAACTTGCGAAATGTCAGAGCATTGTACTTTGGCTTATCGGATGTCTATTTTGATGTACACTGGCATTCAATGTTATTTAATGCTTCAAAGCAGTTGATGTACTGATGTTAGCGGAGTATACAATGCACTCAGGGATGCACTAAGTAGCGTTTCAGGGAGAGCTTCCACTTAAGCCCTTCACTCAGTGTACTTCAGAGCAATGATTCAGTTAGTTAAATCACTGGCTAACAGGGTTTGTAAATACTGTAGGGAGGGAAAAAAGGCAGCATTGCTGGCTCAGGATACAACCCCGGCCGCTCAGCTGTCATACTGCAGTGCGGTCCTGTGCTCTTCTTGTGCCATCTACTGACCAGTTCCCTCTGGCTTTTAATTCAGAAAAAGATTTTTTTTCCCCGTTTATTTTTAAATGCAACTCTTTAATGCTGGATTTTTCCCAAGAAATTAATATCTGGTGAGTACAGTCAGTTTTTATTCCTTGATAAGCTCTAATTTATAGCTGAACCACCCTATCATGTACTAGTTGGCTCAGTACAAGAGGATGGGCTGGGCTGGGCTGGTCTGTTATCCAACATGTCAAGTCCAACAATGCTTTCTCTCCTTAAATATGTAATTGCTTGCTAAAATCATACAATTGTACAGATGTTCAAAATCAGAAGTTACCTGGAGAGTTTGTCTTCTGTCCATAGGTACTTTTCATGACATGACTGAGCTATGGTGAGGGGTTGACTTCTCATTCCTGTATCAGGGAGAGGTATTGAATGTAGGCTTCAGGTCGTTACCCACCCTGTGTGTTAACAGAGAGGTGTTTTTCTTTTGGCTTTCCAACCCCCTTAAATTAGGAACTACCCTGCAGAATTAATAAAGGGCTAAATGGATGTGTGTCCCCCATTTGGGATGTTTCTGAAGTGCTTAAAAGTGGAAAATACATACCCTGGGTATGTTTTACTTTAAAGCCACCTGTTTGCATCTGTCTCGGGTAGATAAACCCCATGTTGACCTAACACTATGAGTTGCTCTTCCAGTGGTAAATTATTTGCTTCAACAATTTTGGTAGGCTCAATATTACTATTGCGCTGCAAATGTTTGTGACAGCCATTGTCTTCCTCACTCTGTCTGTGGCACTTAACTTTCTGAAAGGGTTTGGGTTAAAAAGAGTTACTCCAGTCCTCATCAAGAACTGACTGAAACCTGTAAAGAGTAGCACATTGATAGGACAGGGCTGGGACTGGCAATCTTATTTGACTGTGGCATTGATAAACTTTCTCCAGAATAATATCCAGTGGACTGTGCAGACTGTAGTAGGTATCCCATCAGAGCTGGTAGTTAGTTATAGCTCACAAGGAAAAGGGTGGCCAGAATGGCACCCTTTTCTACATACAATTTTAAAAGGCCACTTTGCTTTGGGGCCAAAGCAGCCTTGGCCTGGCCAGGGCCTGACATTGGAGAAATTGCTTCCAGCTGCAATTTCTGCCTCCCACTTGTGCTCCCCTCCAGCTGCACATTTCAGTGGAGCCATGACCTCAATGTGTAGCTTTAAAAATATGTGGAAAATAAGCTTTCAATTTGGTTAAATGGACTGCCTCTTGCAACCCTTTATGGAGTGAAAAGGTAAAAGTGTGAAGATAGGATGACAGACATTCACCCTAACTTAAAGCATGATGGAAATTTCATGTACTCTTTAAAAGGGATTTTGTATACTCTTTAAAAGGGATGATGGATAAATTATGTGTTTAGGGGGACAGGTGTTTTTTTAATTATTTAAATTTTACTATGTGATCTTAATTAGTTATTTTTTCCTTGCATTTTACTTGTTGGCCTGTGGGCAATTTCTTCCAAAATTAATTGGAATAATCATTCCAGAAATCTCAACTAGATGATCCCATATATACAAAATATTTTTAGAAACAATGTCAGAGATTGGCAAGCATCCTGATTTTGTTGCCAATAAACTTGGCATGCCACTGTACAGAAAGAAGGTTTTTTAGGTAGCTATGAGCGATTTCTTGTTCTATGCTCAACTGTCCTACAGGACCTGACAGAATGCATCAAGCATTTAGGATTTTGAAATAACCCCATGCTTCCCACTTGTGTACATAAATTTGAGTCAGAAACACTGCAGGAAGCTCACCTCTGACAAAACAAAAGTCTTTCAAAATAGGTTGCTAACCCAGAATAACAGCAGGAGACATGGCAGTCATACCTCTTGAAATATTTATCTTAGCATTTTCTCATCAAACATTGAAAATACAGCTGCACCACTTACAGGTCAATAAATAAATATTGTACTTAAGGCAAAAAATCTGTTGTTTCCTTAATCTTTTCCTAAACTTCGGGGTTTTTCCACCTACACACAGCTATCCAGTGCAGTGAAGCCAGTCCATTAAGCCAGACTTTCAGGCTATCCAGACTTTCGTAGGTGTGAGAACTAAACCAGCTGCTAAACCCTTTCAGATGGATAAACTCAGGGTCGATAGGATTATGTTTCTGCAGAGGAAGATGCCTAAGAACAAAAGTGAAATTCATATGGAAGCTCCCAGTATGACTTTACTGTAGTCTTCCTCCTTGAAAAGATGCACCTAAGGAGAACACCAGAAAGTATACAGCAAATTTGTACCTGTTAAGAACCTTTGGAACACTTTATTACTATGATGTTGTAGCTATACTTTTATTAGATAAGTAGGTTTCACTCTAAAAGCCTCTTAATCAACAATAAGTATGCTTTTTAAGTGATATCCACTCCCAAATTTACTGAGCTGCTTTCTGTCTCTTCTCTTGAAGCCTTACTTAGTCATTTAAAGTATAATTTCTGATAGTTTTATTAATGATCCCTTCTATTAATTTCATCTCAAATTTCCTGGTGTTAGGTGTACTCTATATTCTTCTTACTACTTTTTCTCCTATTATTCATTTAAAAATATGTGCTGATTGTTAACACATCACTGTTTTCTCCAGCCCTGACTGTATTTTTATTGTTCTGTATTTTTGTCTTTAAAGTCACTTTTTGGCAATTGTGAATTCAGTACCAAACACATCACTCCATGAACTTCACAGGCCAGAAGTTTATGTCTTTCTTTTGTTATGCTTTTGTAAGCACTATGGTATATATATAGTCCCATATCACAAAGGAAGCTCACACTGTTTTTGCATTTCAGTCTTCACAATTGACTTTCTATAAGTAAATTCATCTCATTGGACTCTGATTTTATATTTATATAATAGTGTTTATTACTATGCTTCAAGAATTTTTAATAATATTCCATAGAATCATTATTATCATGGGTAGGCTTTGTGAACAAAGATTTGGGAAGGGCTCTACCCATGTGGGTGTGTCCTTCGAGCCTGCACAGTGGAATTTTTAGGTGAGGCACAGCGTGCACAGAACTGGCCCCACCCTTTAACTCCTCAGGTTCATCTGCCATGGCTGAGCGAGCTCGGACGGTGACAGTGAAGTCCTCGGGACTAGAACCTACAGCCCCCAGTATTGCCAGGAAGTCTCCCATCCAAGTACTAACTGGGGCTGACTCTGCTTAGCTTCAAAAATCTGATGGGTTCAGGAGTCAGGGTGACATTTAACTGCCAACTCTATTCCAGCTATTATATGGAGTCCCAGTGCAGTCATTTGCCGTCATGATTTCTGACTTTAAAAATCTGATGGAGACCCTAATGGCATGACTCAAAGCCAAAGAAAAGTCCAGACCTGTATTCTAATCTGTTGTGTTCTCAAACTGAGTTTGCACAAGAGACCTAGTAGAAGATGAATGGGTTCAAATTACTCTGTAGTTTGACAGAAAATTTTCCTTCAACCGTCTCATGACTCAGATGCTTTAACTCACTGCCTGCATTAGAAAAGCATGCCTGATGAAACATTTCTGGGTATTGTTTCTTCCCCTGCCCTGCCCTGCCCCTCTCTGAAACAAATGACTGTATAAAAATAATCTTTTATGCTTATTGTAGAGAATCAAAGACTTCACCTCAGTGCACTGCTGTGAAGACATATCAGTGGTCATCCAGAAAATACAAACAAATCATTAAGTCTGCAAAGTCAAGTTTCAAAAATAATTTTCCTCAATCTCATAGGCACATTCTTTTCCTCCTGAAATTCTGACACTTACAGGCTTCAATAGCTGACACTTGAAAATTACGTTCCAAATATTTGTAATAAAACTGCAAAAAGAGACATCCCACATCTCCAGCAGAGCAATAGCATTTACAACATGATGTAAACAAACTGGGAGTTAGGCCTGAGTTTCTCTTCAAAGTGAAGCCCCTGATTATGGCTTCGTTGAAAGCTTTGTGGTCTGAGGCTTGTTTTGACATGTCACACAGCTTGCTCAGAGAATGATAGAAAAATCAAGGTTGGAAAGGGCTTCTGGAGGTCAGCTGGTCTAACTCCATGTTCAAATCAGAGTCAAATCATGTTCCTCAGGGCCCTCTCCAGCTGTGCTTTGAAAGGCTTCCACGAAGTAAGCTAAGAAAACAGTGCCAAGTACCTAAGGACGTTTCAGTCCTGAAAATTAACAAGTCCTAGTTCTTGCCTTAGACCCATTTTCTGAAATGCTAAGGATCATCTCCATTCAGGTTTGGTCATAACCAAAACTGTACATAAACCCCACATCAGTACATTTTCCCTGGGCTGTCATCAAGAGATGTTTCATCCTTTGTCCTCCTCTAGGAGCATAACCACATGTGTATGATGGCACAGCCTTGAGTGCCTCCTGCTGCTCCGAGCTAGCTTGGCTCAGGATCAATCCATCTGACACCCTCTGGACAGACTGACAGACATACAATTGTGTGTGCAAGCCCCACAACTTCACACTGACATGGGATTCAGCATACTTACTGAGCCAGCTGGATCCTAACAAGTCTATGGGACCAGATGGGATCCATCCCAGGGTGATGAAGGAGCTGGCAGAAGAGCTTGTCAAACCGCTCTCCATCATCTTCCAACAGTCCTGGCTGTCTGGGGAGGTCCCAGATGATTGGAGGTTGGCCAGTGTCACCCCAATCCACAAAAAGGGCTGCCCTTTGGCCACAACAACCCCCTGCAGCGCTACAGGCTGGGCACAGAGTGGCTGGAGAGCAGCCAGGCAGAAAGGGACCTTGGAGTACTAATTGACAGGAAGCTCAACATGAGCCAACAGTGTGCCCAGGTGGTCAAGAAGGCCAATGGGATCCTGGCCTGTATCAAAAATAGCATGGCCAGCAGGACCAGGGCAGTGATCCTTCCCCTGTACTCTGCGTTGGTGAGGTCACACCTTGAGTATTATGTTCAGTTCTGGGCCCCTCAGTTCAGAAAGGATATTGAGGTGCTGGAGTGAGTCCAGAGAAGAGCAACAAGGCTGGTGAAGGGAATGGAGCACAAGCCCTTTGGGGAGAGGCTGAGGGAGCTGGGGTTGTTTAGGCTGGAGAAGAGGAGGCTCAGAGGTGACCTCATCACTGTCTAGAACTACCTGAAGGGAAGTTATAGCCAGGTAGGGTCTGGTCTCTTCTCCCAGGCACTCAGCAATAGGACAAGGGGGCACAGGCTTAAGCTCTGCCAGGGGAAATTTAAGTTGGATATCAGAAAAAAATTCTTTACAGAGAGAGTGCTCAGGCTTTGGAATGGGCTGCCCAGAGAGGTGGTGGATTCACCATCCCTAGAAATTTTTAAAAGCAGATTGGACGTGGGGCTGAGTGCCATGATCTGGTAAATGGACTGGAGTTGGACCAAGGGTTGGACTCGATGATCTTGGAGGTCTTTTCCAACCCAATTGATTCTATGATTCTATGATTCTATATGCGAAAGCATACACACAGTGTTGGAAACATCCAGTTCATTGCAGCTGAATAGCCTAGTGCTGGGATCAGCCTTTTTCAGGGACTCCAAAATGTTAAATGGATGCTAAGCACAGCTGGCTCCAATCAGAACTGGTTTGGCTGATGTGATATGTGATTGGAGAAAAAGCTGTCGTCACCTAATAGAGAGAAAATAAAGAGAATGTCTTGCGAGGAACCTGAGATTAGCTCAGTTGGTTAAAACTTGGTTGCAATAATGCCAAGGTCATGGGTTCAATCCCCTATGTGGGCCATTGACTTAAGAGTTGGACTTGGTGATCCCTGTGGGTCCCTTCCAACTCAGAATAGTCTGTGATTCTGTGAACGCACATGAGACCTACAGAGATATTACTGCTACCAACCTAAAATGTGGTGGGTGTATCTTGGAAAACATGTGATGTCCAGAAGGACTCCTGCAGAAGCTAAATGTTCATGCAAAGCAAATTCTTCCAAACTGGGAAGTTCAGAACAAACATTGCCCTTCACTTGGGAAGGAGGTTTGGATGAGTCTTTCAGTTCTTATGTTCATAAATATTCACTCAAAAATGATCTTAAAGCCCCCAAAGCAATACAGCTGGGAAACCTATGTCACTCTGACTTCATTTGTTGCACAGATTAAAGTGTCTGGTATTTGTCACTGTGGACAAATGGTCATTTGCATCATTGTAATAGTCACCCATGAAAAGGTCAGGATTTTTTCCTGGGCATCTTCAAGAGATGGCTGTTGTACTTAGGGAGAAGATGTGCACTTTGCACAGGCAAAACAGACTGACCTTGAGCCAGGTAACACTTTCATTGCCAGCCTCTGGACTAGCTCAATGAACTTTTAAAGAGCATGAAGATGTTTTGCATTGTCTTCCTCACTATCTTTTTTTTATAGGAAAAGCTTTCAGCCAATACCTGCAGAAATCAGACACACCCTCTCTGGCATGTCCACTCAAAAATCGCCTTTCCCATGCTGATGTACAAATCATTTTCATCTGACATAATCTGAACTCGATGGATGAGCAGGAATGTCTCTTTTTTATCCCTATCACTCTTACTGTCATCTTCCCAGCTCACATCATTGGCATTAACCCATTCTGCCTAGCTGACACTTCTTGTCCACTATGCAGACACACAGGATACAAGGTGATTCTAATTATCTTTGAATACTTTGTTAGTCCAATGCCCAACACTGAGTTCCTAGGAGTTAATACAATTTAAACAATAAAGTCACCACATAGGAAGAAATGCTGGGTAGGAGCGAGGAGTGTTTCATTACACTTCCACTTCATTGGAATAAAAAGATTTTGAGTCCTGTTTTTTGCTAATATAACAACTGAGAAACTAGAGATTTAAGGAGAATCTCAAAGTTTATATGTAAATTTTATGGCAGAGAAAAAGCATCCTGAAGTAGCAAGAACTCACTCTATCCTAGATAATGATTGCTTTCTCACACATTTCTTCTGCTCTCTCAGCTGAGGTCTGTTCTGGAAGGGTTGGGGTTGGGGACGAGAGGTTGGTGACCCAAGGCTAAGTCTCAGCAAAATCCACTGTGAGATTATGCTAGTCCTGCTCACCCAGCTTTTGCAAATGCTTTCATGGGGAAAAATTATTCCTCAAACTCTGGCAAAGGACTGGGAGCAAAGTCTTCCAGCAAGGTGATCCTTGAGCTATCTTCTTCCTGAAGGATAGTCTGGCTGGAGTATATAACCCTATCTGGCTGCTAGGGAAGCAAAGTCTCCAAAGGTATTTTCTCTCCCTGGGAGACAGGAAGTGTAATCATTCTTAGCCATATAAAAACATAAGCAAAAGAGCACAAACCCATATTTATACTGGTCTTTCTTTGGATCCTTAAAATAGTAAATAAATAATGCTTAAAGAAAACTTTACCCTATAGGGAATGGCCGAATGACTCAAAATTTAATAGGAGTATTTTTCTTTAGCACTTTGTGGCCACAAGGTGTCAATCCTTACTCACAAGAACTCACAGCTGGTATATTGTTCTCTAGCAGAGCTAAAGCAAAGCTTACAGCTCCTCCAGGCGCAATGGTAGTTAGGGAAAAAGAGAATGAAAAGACAGTAATGCAAAGGACAGGCATAAAGCTCAACTGTAAAGTCTTCTCCTTGCATCTTGTAAGGAGATCACGTAGATGTTTTGTAGTATGAGATACACAGCTGCCTCTGCATAACGAATGGATTAAATCAAAACTCAATGCTGTGATTATTTTCCTGCAATATTTCAGTTTTGATATGTTAAAAAGTTGCACTCTCCTCAACATGTTTCTATTTAATGAAGATGTGAAAAAGATCAGCAAAAAACAAGAAAGCTCTAGAGACACATCCAGAAGCTCTTAACACTTTGGAATAACAAGTGACAGAAGGGAAAAAAAAGTGACAAAAGAGAAAAGGAAAAGCCAGCCTTTCAAAAAGCTCAGCACCATTTCTATGACTGATAAATAGCCAGATTTTTCAAGAGGGCTTTAGTAATTTGCCAATTGATGCTGTATAAACAGCATTTTTCTCCTCAGAAATCCTAACAGAGCATGCACAGTCCAGCTAAAATATAGCAAAGACATTTTTCCCTTTTGCCATAGCTAATGGACACTGAATTCCCTCTGGGTTCCCTGGGTAAACTTTGTTTGCTCCAAGTGGCAGTTCTGCCACTGAGTGCGAGCAGGAGAGAATAGCGCTGATTTGCCAAAGAGGAAAAATACAAGTAACATGGCATGTGTAATTTAGTTATATTCTCAACTGTCTCTTTAAGTGCTGTTGTATTTTTTCCCTGTGGGTAAAATCCTGTGTGCATATGCATGAATTTATGCTTCATGGTGTCGTATTAGAGAGGAGGGAGGCATTTTGGTCTTCCTTTAGTAATTTCTTCCACGTTTGGAAAAAGCTGTAAAGGGGGAAAAACTTCTTTCTGTCCAGTCCACAGCAAAATGGTTTCTTAATGCATACACACTCTGAAAATTGATTAAATATGTTGTGGTTTTATGTGGAGGTAGGTATCTCCTGACTTTAGTCAGTTAGTCCTTAGTGCTTTTCATGGCTCTTAGCACTGCTCTGCAGCACTCACAGCCACCAGCTTTGCTGGCTTCATTGCAGTAGGTTCCCCCATGTGACTGCAGCAGAGCCACCAGGTCCAGTAAGCCGTCACTGACAGCATCAGCTGATGGCCACATGGTCACACAGGCACAGCTGGAGTCTGGAGCTTGTCAGCATGACCCTTGATTACTAGCAATGATGCTCAAGATGGAAGAAAGCCAGCTCAGCTGCTGGAGACTTGACTGACTTGGCAGCTCAAGGAAACACTTTCAAATCAAGCCTTTTTCATGGGGGAGTCATCGTTAGGCAGAAAACATTGCAAGCTCTGTGAAGGGTCTCTAAGGAGAAGCTGCATTTCACAAGGGAATTAGCAAAAACTAGGTGGATCTTCCAAGGGAATGAGAAGCAAATGATAATTTAATGCCCTTGGAAGAACGAAAGGAGATTCCTAAGTCTGGTGATGCAGGGAGTTGCTTCAGGAGAGATTACTTTGTGTAGCTGCTATAGGGAATTGAAAAGACTTCAGTGGGCAGCTTCCATCTCCTTTTACTCATATCTAACCAGGGCACCCACACTTGGAGGGGTGAGCATCTCGTGCTGCCTCACAGTTCAGCAGCTTTGGCACATACTGCATTCAGTGTGCTGACACGTGTTGCATTAAATACACTGGCATGTATTGCACCTCCCAAACTAACTGGTGTTTGCTGTGTGTTAGTGTCCAGGCTGGTCCCTCTCTCCATATAGCGAGGACATCTGCCATATTTTCCCTAAAACAGAGGCAAAGTTTTATGGCTGAACATCCTTGTTTTGGAAATACAGCATCACAGGGGCCTAATTCCTTTGCTGAGAAAGGAAATGAGTCCATTGGGTGTGTGCAGCTGGGAAGAGTGGGGAGGAGGGAAATCTTTGTGTTTGTGGCAGTTTTTTCCCTCCTTTTGTTGAATCATGGCTAAAAAAAAATCCAACAATACAGGACAGCTATAGGACAAAATCTGAAGATCACTCTAAGGTGCAAGTAAAACATGAATAAGGTGTGCCAAAGGCCTAATTGTATGTGTATTCACCCTGAAATGCTGACAACACACATTTTGTTATTTATTAAAGAACATTAATTTTGGATGCTGTCTGACATAAAACTGGAAATAGACACAGCTATTCCCAGGGTAGTGGCAATAAAATAAAGGTTCACAGAGCTCCTAGTTTCCTGGGAAATGTGCCTACAACACTGCCCTTGGAAACGAGCAGTCAGCCTGGTTTGTCTCAGACTGTTCCTGCTCAGCAAGGGGAGGAAGTGCACTCCCGAGGAACTACCCCAATGCTCTCTGGAGAGGCATGAAGTGATGATGGCAATGGTGGCTGTTCTGTTTATAGCTGGAGTAGAAGAAAACTGGATCTCCTCAACAGTTTCAAGATATTAGTGGGGTTTGTTTCTGCTGTTCACATCTCCCCCAAAATGTATGGGTTTCTGTTCTGCAAACGCTGTCCTGAGGGAGCTATTGTTGTTGCAGATCTCCAGGAGTCCTGCTGGTTTCTCTGCCAGGGCTCTGACAGTACTGAGTTGAATACTTAATTAGCTCTCCAACTTCTATTTTCACCCAAACCCACAGTTTTCCATCTCTGCTTCCTCCCAGCCCTATCTGCAAATATTGCAGTATGCATATTGCATCACATACTCACTGTTTGGGATATTTTTGACCAAGTTGTTTGTATCTGTTATTTTAATTGTTTTGGTTTTGAGTTATTTCAAGTTTTACCCTTCATATTTAAATGTGCTGCAATTGAAAGAGATGTAGGAAAACTCAGGATCATGAGCAGTGGCACTGCCAGCTTCGTGAGTCCTTGAACTGCACTGGTCAGCTGGGCTCTGCTCCAGTGCCTGGGGACCTTGACGGGGTCTCTGTGCAGCCTCTCACTGTCTACCAACCCCTCTGACTGCTGCCAGGCTTACTTAAGGTCCTATTAGTAATCTGCCTGTACACCCATCAGAAACACAACTGTGCTCACTGAACAATTTAATGCAAGTTGGCTGACAAAGATTTTCGGCTTCTGTTACACTGAATGTAAATGAGCGTGTGTAGCACTGACCAAGGTTTCCTGTTATGAGGCTACCTGGGGATAAGGGAACTCACTTGTCAACCCAGATAAGTTCATCTGTATAGAAAACTGCAAAACTTCATGCCATGTATACAGAAATAGTGCAGGTACATATCTTTTCCTGTTGAGGCACATAATTATGTTATAATTTTTTACTGGCCATATGATGCTATATCAAGTCAGTGTGTACCCTTGTGGAAGATACAGAGAGGTAACCTTTAATATTTGCATAGAGTCAGGTAGATGTTTTCTCTGATAGGATTTTATGTAGGTTAGTCTGGTAATGTATAAAACCAGACCCTTTTTACTTGCAAAAACCCTACAGCAACGTTTAGCTCAATCACATTTTTAAAACAATGCCAGGAGTGTCTGTGTGCATACTGAAACAAAGGCACTTTCTTAAGAGTAGGGGGGAAAAGAAAGGAAGAAAGGAAGAAAGAAAGGAAGAAAGAAAGGAAGAAAGAAAGGAAGAAAGGAAGAAAGGAAGAAAGGAAAGAAAGAAAGAAAGAAAGGAAGAAAAAGGAAAGGAAGAAAGGAAAGAAAGGAAAGAAAGGAAGAAAGGAAGAAAGGAAGAAAGAAGAAAGGAAGAAAGAAAGAAAGAAGAAAGAAAGAAAGAAAGAAAGAAAGAAAGAAAGAGAAAGAAAGAAAGAAAGAAAGAAAGAAAGAAAGAAAGAAAGAAAAGAAAGAAAGAAAGAGAAATAGAAAGAAAGAAAGAAGAAGAAAAGAAAGAAAGAAAAGAAAGAAAGAAAGGAAAGAAAGAAAGAAAGAAGGAAAAAAGAAAGAAAGGAAAGAAAAAGATAAAAGAAAAGAAAGAAGAAAGGAAAGAAGAAAGAAAGAAGAGAAAGAAAGAAAGAAAGAAAGAAGAAAGAAAGAAAGAAAGAAAGAAAGAAAGAGAAAGAAGAAAGAAAGAAAGAAAGAAAGAAAGAAAGAAAGAAAGAAAGAAAGAAAGAAAGAAAGAAAGAAAGAAAGAAAGAAAGAAAGAAAGAAAGAAAGAAAGAAAGAAAGAAAGAAAGAAAGAAAGAAAGAAAGAAAGAAAGAAAGAAAGAAAGAAAGAAAGAAAGAAAGAAAGAAATCAGGCAGGGCTGGTGGTAGATCATAGTCCTCTCTAGGAAAGATTCTTGGCTGCCTGTGTCACTTGGTATCTCACAGCAAATCCCCTCTCTCCTCTGTGCCAGCCAAGACAACTGCCTAGCTATTTGACATCAGAGAGCAATGGAATTTTCCAAAGCACAAAATTTAATGGGTTGTTACAAAACAAAAATCGGTTTTGACCTCTTGCTGAAGAAAGGGGAGCTAATGCTTTCTATCAGCAGAGAGCTGTTAATGTGTTGAAAAGATGATGCTGATTCCTTGATGGTGGTGCTAATGAATTAGAATGAGGAAAGGAAAATTGTCATCTTGTACTGAGCACCTCATAATTTCGCTGTCAGCTGAAGAGCTAAGATTACTGCCAGCAGCAGATAATACACAGTGAAAGGAACCAAAAGCATCAAGTTGCAGGGGGAAAAAAAGACAAACGGTGTGTGCAGTGAGGCAGGGAAGGAAGAAAGGGTAATAAAAACCTGTTCTAAACAGTAAATTAACCACTTAGGGACAGACTGAAGATTGGTAAATGGATCCTTTCTGTTGAAATGAAGATGCAAATAATTAAAGATGAACTCATCCCTAGCAATGTTTTGTTTTACTGCGCTTAATTGTAACAATGTGATATATTTGTGCTTTGAGAAAGGTGCTACAGAAAATGACAGCCAAGGTTGGTGACTGGGGAAAATGCTTCCAAAAATCTCTAATGAATGTCATGAGTAGATTTTGATTCCACTGGGGAAGTAACCATTCCATAATTGTTTTCAGAGATCATTTGAGCACTTGATGAGAAGTGTGTGCTTCTATGCTAAAAGCAAACTTCAGGCTGATTGTGAAATATGCTGTTCTTGTTGTGCTAGTCTGTCATGTAAATCATCCAGAGGGTAACAGAAAAAATACCATTTGACCTATATAACTAACTTAATAGTGCAGTTTGCAAATTGAGAATGTTACATCCAGCCATACAGTTCCCTATTTGCAATCTTTATGTTCTGGCTTAAATAATGTGGTCTTGTTTCTGCTGGAAGACATCTGTAATTGAGATCAAAATGTTAGCTGGAGATTAGAAACTGCACATAGTTATTCATAAACTTGTGCTTTGCAGATTGCTGATTATATTCTGAAGAAGTATGGAGGTAATTCTTTCCTAATAACAGATACATTCAGCTAGTATGTGGTCTTTCCAATGGTGATGTGAGATTAGAGAAATGGTAGAGTGATCTAAAGGATTCACAGAAGGTTAAAAAATCAGCTGTGATTTTTCTGGAATATCTACTCTTTATGAATGTGATCTCAATGTCATGATATACTGACTTGTTTTTCATGTGAATCTTCTCACCTGGATTATAGTGCAGACTGTATAGGTTGTAGCAGCCTGGCCAGTTATTGCCTGGCCAGTCCTCAAGCAACAGCAGCCCTGGCAAACTCCTCCCCAGCTTTTATTGCTGATCGTGTGATCATGACATTGTATGGTACAGGATGTTCCTGTTTTCATAGGGGCCAGATCTGCCCCATCTCTGTCCCTTCCAAACCTCCTGCCCACCCCCAGCCCACTTGTTGGTGCATCATTGTGAGAAATGAAAACAGCTTTGATGCCATGTAAACACTGCTCAGCAACAGTTAACACATACCCCTGTTATTAGCAACATTTTCATCCAACCCCAGAACATAGTATTTATGGGCTGCTATAAAGAAAGTTAATTCTGTCCCAGCCAAAACCAGTAGACCCAGTTGAGTGACTATGAAAAGTGGCAATAGGGTGAACAGAAACATCTTAGGTTGTTTTTGCTGATGGCGTGCCATGGAACTTCAAGGCAGGCTTTCCTTCTGCAAACTCCTCATATTTGTGGCTTATCTCAGGAATTTTAGAAGTGTTTTTCCTTCTACTGTTCTCAAAGTGTTCCTTTGGTGTTGCTAGATTGAGGTAATTGCCTCTGCAGCAAGATATTCAATGATTTCATCATATTAAAGAAGTTCTCTGAGCTCCCTTCACCATGAAGGGGAGGAGAGGCAGAGCATGCTTAGGCTTAGTGTATACTGCAGAAATAAACTGTGCCAGGAACACTATTCAGCCCCTAGAAAACAAACATTGCATTAAAAAAACTGTTCCTGGATTTGAGCTTGCCAAGTTCCAGCTAGCAACTTTCCATCACTGCATAGTGACTAAGATGCTCCATGTACCCCTTTGAAGGCTAAGGGAGTTCATGGTACTGATAAAAGCCACGACATGCTCATTCTTATCATCCAGCAACATAGTCTCAGAATGGTTTCGTTTGGCACAGACCTTAAAGATCATCTAATCCAACCCCTCTGCAGTAAGCAGGGATGCCACCCACTAGACTGGTTGCTCAAAGCCCCATCCACCTGGCCTTGAACAGTTTCAGGGATGAGTTATCCACAACTTCTCTGGCCAACATGTTCCAGTGCCTCACCACCTCATCGTAAAGAATTTTTTCCTAATATCTAATCTAAACCTACCCTTTGTCAATTTAAAGCCACCCCCCTTGTTGTACTACATGTCCACTACATACCCTTGTGAAAGGTCCTTCTCTGGCTTTCCTGCAAGTCTCCTTCAAGTACTGGCATGCTGCCATACAGTCTCCCTAGAACCTTCTCATCTTCAGGCTGAACAGTCCCAACTGTCTCAACCTGTCTTCGTAGGAGAGCTACTCTAGCCCTCTCTGATCATCTTTATGGTCCTCCTCTGGACCGTGTGGACTCCAGAAGATTGACATCCTTTTTAAGTTGGGGGACCCAGAACTGGTCTCTGTACTCATCACTGAGCCATTAAATTTGCTAATAGAAATACAGCATTTCTCTTCACACATGTGGTGTAGCAGTGTTTCTTCTGCTGTTTTAAAGCTACTGATGTCAATTTTACTTTTTTTTTTTTTGCTGGTGAGCAGTACACCTAACTGGGGTTTGAAATGAGGCCCATCAGTTGTTGGTGGGCTTCCCTGCTATACCCTGAGAGCCACAATGAATGGCAAGAACTGTTGCTTGCCCCTGAAGCAACCCAGAACCTCTCACTACCTTTGGTTCAGTGGTGGCATTTGTCCCCAAATACCAGCCCATTTAGGAATAAGAAATAGGGCTTGGAATTAATAGCCTAAAGACACTATTTTTCAGTACGACTGAAATGGCCATATGTGGAAGCAAAATTACTCAGAGGAACATATGCATGTACACTGATGAAAGGAGTTTGTGTGTGTTGGTAATAATCCTATTGCACAGGATCTTTTTTTTCAGATCTGGAGTGATGATTTGAACATGAAAAGTAGCACTTTTTAGATAATTTGTTATGAATAAATGGTGACATATATCCATCCAGAAAACCTGATGCAACCTCAGCTTTACTGTGTTAGGCAACCCTTACGTTAATATCCTGTTACGGACAAATCCGGAAATAGCAACTTCATTTTGTCAGTAAATTCCTACTCCATGGTAATACCACATCTGATGCTGTTTTATATTAGGAACATGCAGTTAGGATGTTCTTGCTGTTTGCTCACATTGAATTCCCTGCTTGCTAATTCCTCTGTATTTCATTTGTCAAACATAACATAAGTTACCCAGGGATGACTGATGTTCCTTACTTTATTTTACAAAACATATAGGACAACTCTATATACTATGGAAATGGCCAGGAGATTGTCTAGAAAGATCTTATCCTTACATGGAGTTCTTCTGAAGATAAAGATAACTGTGGATTTTGCATGGTGGGTTCAAGCCTGTGTGCAAAAAAGAAATGAGTCCCCCCAAATAGTACTGTACTGAGCCTACCAATACTCCAGTCTGTGAAAGAGACCAAAGCATTTTTAGTTTTGAACACCATTCTTCTAGAGTTCTGTAAATGGCTTACCAACATAAATGTGCACAGGTTCTCAGTCTATTCTATGCAAGCTACTCCACAAAAAAAATCTTGTGCAGAGAGAGCAGAAGTACCATACAAAATATTCCTGCCACAGCCCACATCAGAGTTCAGGTCTTGTGAGTGAAAGTAGGAGACTCCTGCATGTTCTAGCCATATCCCACACTTTTCCTAAAGGTGGCTGAAATTCACAAAGTTGGTAGTTCAATGTAGCTAGAAAGCTTTTTTTGCATTTAAAGTTCACATGTAATTGCTGCCATTCTTCTCATTGGT
Source organism: Pithys albifrons albifrons (assembly GCF_047495875.1). Lineage (NCBI taxonomy): Eukaryota > Metazoa > Chordata > Aves > Passeriformes > Thamnophilidae > Pithys > Pithys albifrons. Next base: position 90,810,598 of record NC_092461.1, read on the forward strand.
CATTATATATTCAACTTTTTCTGGTACCAAAGCAGTATAGTCCAAGATAACTTTTCCTTCACACTTCTCATCCTCAATTCTCTGTCTCTTGGGCTACCACAGTGTGAGCTGGAGGGTTATGTGTCTCACCACTTATGCTTAGCACTCTCTCTTAAAGGCTCCTGTTGACACATGATATGGACAATGATCTCTTCAGAATATGCTGATTCTGAGAAACCATTTTGAGATTTAAAGAACATAATTTTGAAGCAGAAGTGTCTAGGGTCAATGAAAGGTATTGGTATTGATGGAAAGGCTGTTAGTAGTTTCTGGGGGGGAAGAAGTAAGAATATTAAAGGCTGAGAGAGAAGCTCAAACTTCTGAAAATGAGAGAGAATCATACTCAGAAATTTAGGTCAGAACTTCTTCAGATTTTTTTATACAGGTTCTTTTAATCCGCTTCACTGCTAAAAAGATTTGTCTTCTCCTTCAGTTATCTCAGCCAGTACAAATTATGTCTGTGGAGCATGTTTCTCCACCTCAGTTATGGGGACTAGTTAATCTCACAAGGCTGACAGAAACCCAGTGAAGAAATGTTGATAGATTAATTTGGAGTCAATGGTAAGATAGAGGCTTGCTGAGACACCTGACATGACAGAAGTCTCCAGTAGAGGAGAGATGAGATTTCAAAAATGGTGTGGCTTGACTTAGTGACAGGTGACCCAAGGAGCTGCAACACTCACATACTTATTTAAAATGCCTTACAATGTTACATTTAAAATGCCTTACAATGTTACATTTCCATTCAGTATCTTTTAAAGTGTCTTCCATATCTTGCTAGTTGCTTGCACAGAATAGAGAAAAACAGGATGTCAGTATAGACTGCATGTTTAGGAATGTGCATGCTTTTGCCCCTAGTTCAACATCTGAAGTCATAAAAATTGTAAGTGTATAACTAAATGTGATGGGATATACAGAGGATTATGCTTTTGCGTGAGAGCTAAGTAGCAGAAGCAATGAGTTTTTAAGCAACAAATGACCGTGGTTTTATACAAATGCCTGCTAAAAACAAATGAGGGAAGAGGAATAGGGAAATAGATGATAATATAATCAGAGAATCATTTAGGTTGAAAAAGGCATCCAAGATCATCAAATAAAGCTGTTAATCCAACATTGGCAAGTCCACTACTAAATCAATCTCCTAAATGCCATAACTACGTGTCTTTTAAACACCTCCAGGGATGGTGACTCCATCACTTCCCTGGCGAGGCTGTCTCAATGCTTGACAACCACTGCAGTGAAGAAATTTTTCCTAACATTCGGTCTAAACCTCCCCTGGCACAACTTGAGGCCATTTCCTCTCATCCTGTTTCTTGCTAATTAGGAGAAGAGACTTGCCACAGACCCCTTTCAGTTAGTTGTAGAGACTAGTAAGGTTCCCCCTGAACCTCCTTGTCTCTGGGTTAAAAAACCCCAGCTCCCTCAGCCACTCCTCATATGATTTATGTTCCAACTCCTTCACCAGCTTTGTTGCCCTTCTCAACACCTCAATGTCTTTCTTTTGAGAAGCGCAAAACTGAACCCAGGATTCGAGGTGTAACCTCACAATGCTGAGTATGGAGGGATGATCACTGCCCCAGTCCTGATGGCCACACTCTTTCTGTTCTGTTCGCTGTAGCTCTCTGGGCTCAGCCATACAGCCACATTTTTACCCAGTGAACAGTGCCCATCCCAGCCATGAGTGGCCAGTTTCTCCAATGCTTTGGGAAATTGTGTCAGAGACTTTAATAAAGTTTAGGTAGATAACATCCATGGCCTTTCCGTCATCCACTAAGTGGTTCATAGATGGAGATAAGTTTCATCAAGCAGTACCTGCCTTTCATAAACCCATGCTGGCTATGCCTGATCAGCTGATTGTCCTGCATGTGCCACATGATGACACTCAGGATGATCCACTTTATGACCTTCTCTGGCATAGAGGTCAGGCTGACAAACCTGTAGTTCCCCAGATCCTCCTTCCAGCCCTTCTTGTAGATGGGCATTACATTTGCTAAACTCCAGTCAACTGGTACCTCTCTGTTTAGCCAGAAGTGCTGGCAAATGATTGAAAGTGCCTTGGTGAACACTTCTGCCAGCTCCTTCAGTACCCTTGGGTAGATTACATCTGGCCTGATAGACTTGTGTGCGTCTTGATGTAGCAGCCGATAACCATTTCCCCTCGGATTTTGGAGGCTTCATTCTGTTCTCTGCCTCTGTTTTAGAGCTGAGGGGGCTAACACTCCCTAACATAGAGGTCTACCCCACTGGTTCTCCTTCCTTGACTATCCCTTCTGAAGAGTTTGTAGCCATCCATTGCAGCACTCTAATTGTGCCAGTCATCCCGCCATGTTTCTGTGATGAAAATTTGTCATAGTTTTCCTGCTGCACTGTGGCTTCCGGTTCCTCTAGTCTATTACCTGTGCTGCAGACATTGATGTAGATGTACTTCAGTTGGGCTATTGGTCTTGCTACCTTCTTGGAGGGAGAAGGCTTAATTCCTACCTGATTGGTCAGAGTCACCTCCATGGTTTCTAACACATCAATGACACTTGCATGGATATCCATCCTCTACCTCCACTGAGATAGCAGATAAGGACCTTACTAGTGCATTGTCCCTCAAATCCTGGTGTGCTACCCCCAGGCTTATCTCTAGTGGGTCTAGTTTTATCCCTTTCCCCCTTCAAGTACAGTAGAGTAATCAGAATTATTCTGCATAGATTTTTTCTTATTAAGATTTTCATGAGGCATCAACTGCTCTTTGTAATTCTCTTCTCAACACTACCATCAAAGTATTCCTTATCAAAACATACATTTTTGCTGCTGTATTTATATTTACCTTATTTAAATCAAGACAAAACACATTTTAAAGTGCAGGGTACTGAAATAATCATAAGAGCATACCGAGTAAAGGGTTTGAAAAGACTTAGTCACAGATAACAACAGGAGACTACTTAAAAGTGTGTAATTTCCTTTGCCAAAATAGCAGTTGATTTAGGACACACATTTCTCCCTATCAGTTTTGTCTCAACTGGTGAAATCTAAAAAATGCATACAATCATTCAGCAATATAAGACATATTTATCACTGTGCAATTAGCTAGCTGCTTGATTTCTGTTCTTTTCCTAGCTAATGTTTTGCTTCAAAAGATCCCTAAGTTCTGGAACACCTACAGGTTTCTGAACATATGTGAGGGGCCTAAATAATTACATTTAATTTTATCACCACACATAGACAATGAACAGAAAGATATTATTGGGTAAGAATTGCAACAAACAAATAAAAACTGGAGAGAGCCCAAAGTTGGGAGTGCTGTAAATATTTTTAGGCTGAGTGGAAATACAGCTGGCATGAAGGGGTAGATTTAACAAACTTCTGAGCTCAGACACAATTGGAAGAAAGTGTCTTAATTGTGCTTCATATACTTCCATAGAGTGGCAGATTAGCTGACTCTTGGTCTTTAAAATGCCCAGAATAATTGTGGTGATTGAAAAAAATATTTCCTTAAATGACAGTGCTCTTGTAAACGCCTGACTGGCTAGTACTGTGATATGTGAGACAGTATGGACCTGGTCTCTCTGCCTTCAATCAGGACTGTAAACAGTATCTATGGGATTGCACAGGCAGAGCTGTTGAATTTGTTCTTGGAAATACAGCTGGCATGGCTGGGTCATTTATAACTGAAGCATCTTTTATGAGACATTCTGCCTATTATGAGATCTTCAAAGCTTTTGCTCCAAGCTGCAAGGCAACTTTGCAAATCAGATTGAATCATCTGGTTCCTCCCACCAGGATGCTGCTCTGTAGCAGGACAACTCCAGGGTGTGACTTGAATGTTAGTCTGACACTTGCTGTTGGCACCTGAAATCTTCCCACTGACTTCTGCAGGATCATGCAATTGATCATATCATAATGTTGATGACATCGTACTACTGCTTCTTAGGAAAAAAGACTAAGATTTGTCAGTGCTAAAGCCATAATCCAAGGTTCAGAGAAGTTGGCAGGGAGGACATGCAGAAGCTGAGACTATAAATACCCTACCTTATGACAGTGTACATGGCTTGGCAACAACTCATATTGACACCTGCCTTATCTGCAGGAGAAGTTGGGATTTACGCTGAGAAGGAGGACAAGGGCAGCCCACAGGCTAGGAAACAGGAGTATGTCACAGCATATGTCAAAACAGGGTGTGAGGTCCCATGACAATATAGACCTGCAGGTGGTGGAGTCAGAACACCCTCAGAAGTTACTTTATGCAACCAATGGCTAATCTGATGCACAAAGGCTGCAGTTTTGAGAAAATTTCCCCTCCACATCCCTTTCTGTGTCAGATGTCTCACTGAGCAATGTCTTCTCCTAGTTCCTCCCTGCTCTGTTACTGTAGGTTAAAGCTAAGCTGTGGATACTGCAACATTCCCTGCAGCCATCTAATTCATATATGAGCCAGCCTACTACTCTCATCAGCATTTCTATAATGCCAGAAACAGCCTTTAGAGAAAAAGTATCTCCAATAAAACTGCACAGATCCCATTGCTTTGGCAGGCAAATCAGTTACCTTTTGAATGACTTTTAAAACGACTGAATAAATCTTCTGCTCTGTCAGAAGACAATGTAGCCTCTTTCCATTCTCCATGTGCCTGCTGCATGTGTGATACACAATTTTGCACTGCTACTGCAGTATTACAACTACCTTAAAGGAGGTTTTGGTGAGGTGGGGACTGGTCTATTCTGCCATGCCTACAGTGAGAGGACTAGAGGAAGTGGTCTTACACTGAGACAGGGGAGATTCAGATTTATTAAAAAAAAAATCATCCTTAGGGTGGTCAGGCATTGGAGTATGTTGCCGAGGAAGGTGGATGCCTATCTTTGAAGGTGTTTAAGTGGCATCTGGATCTGGCACTGGGTGATATGGTTTAGAGGTTACAGTGATAGTGCTCAGTTGACAGTTGAACTTGATGATCTAAGAGGTCTCTTTCAACCCTGATGATTCTACAGGAGCACTATCCTAGTTAGGGCACCTAAGTTGCAATCATGTACAGTAGTGCCAGTAATAGGTTAGGAGGCCCTGCAAACATAGCAAAGACCGCCTGTGAACTGACTAGTGGAGAGTAAGGATCAACACAAAAAATGAAAATTGCACCTCCTTACAAAGCCAGCAAAGTATCCATGGTGTGGCTTTGCCTGTAAAGTGCAGAAAAGAGTCTCTGTTTGGAGGCTCTGGGAATTGATTGATTGTGATCTCTGGGATGGTGGTCCAGTCCACTGTGCACTGGGAGGTGGACCCTTGGAATCAGAAACATCCTTTTTTTCATAGGCCAGACTGATATTGTGGTAGTGTCAATACCCCTAGGCATTACTGTAGTTGGAGGAGCAGAAACAGCAGCCTGCCTGAGCAGTCATGTTTTACCTCCTGTATGGGGAACAAGGAATGAGAAAGAATGCATTTTTCTGATTGAACCTGGCCTTGGGAATACTAATTCGCCTGCGTTTAGTTTGCACCTCCCCTACCTTGAACCAGGTCCAGTCTCCAAGTGCCAAAGCAGGAATTATACAGTAGCCTTGGCAGTGCTGCTTCATTAGCCTGTAGTGCTGGTAATTAAAAAACACAAACCAAAACTAAAAAGCCCTGCCTGTTGCTATCATTCATTCATTCATTTTTTTTTTCTTTCTTTCTTTTTTTTTTTTGTACACAACCTGGGCTCACCATGCTGGTCAGCTCATGGTAGGAAGCCAGGATGGAGGAGGTGCTAGCAGTATTCCAGCAGACTGCTACAGGCAGGAAGGAGTTCATCATTTTTGCAACTGATGCATGCTGAGAGCCCTGCAGTTGTCTGTCACCAGCCAAGGAAGCAAGGCTCATGCTTCAGATACTGTGTCAGACAGAAACAAGGCAATGGTGCAGTGCAGCATGAGAAACTGTCATGCTTCATGTATGAGGTCATAGATCCAAAAATATATATTTTTTGCAGAGCAGATGAATAGTGATGGAAGAGAAGTTACTTTTCTGGAAGTTTTAGCTGAAGACAGGGCACTAGACTCAGTGTGGAAGTAACTGCATAAAATTACATGGTCTTTCTTATGCAGGCTTGATGATCTTTCCCCTTCTGGGTATTAGAAAAGATGTGAACTTGTCAATTTTTGTTTCATTTTTGTTTGTTTCCTTACAAAACATGCCCATGTTCCTTGCAGTGTGAGTAACCTTGTGTGTGTGCAGTGAGCAAGAAACAGTTTTCTGCTGAGCTGAGAGGAAAGATTGGCAGAAAGGAAAGAAAGAGGTCAGCAGATATTCCACATCCACCAGAAAATGATGCAGATATAGTGAGGAAAACAGAGCAGTGGATCATCAATGGAAAGGAATATAATGCCTTTCATTTATATATCCAGATAAGATTTGATTGACATTGCTATTTATTGAAAGCACACAGCTTACTAGATCCCTTTACTAATATATTCACTCTTTATTTACTTTCTTTAAAGGATTTCCTTATTTGTTACATATAAACAGCAAACTGTAAGGAGAGCACAGTGTAGCCATCTTTGCAGTAGTTGTATCTGTGTTGGTAAAATAATCTCTGACATTATTTAGAGATCTGGTTGGTGCCATGAGGAAACATAATACATTTATTTGACAAGTGACACCAATTTCAAAGCAGTCAAGTTTCTTCTGAAGACCACAGTATACGGTAGTCTGTGAGACACAGAGTGCAACAGTATGGTACTGCACCAGCAGAATAACTCTTACTGTATTCACATCGTTGCTGTCACTGAATGCATTTCAGATCTCTTAAATAGACATGACTCCAATCTCCCAGATCCATCACTCACTTGTAGAGTGCTTGAAATGTGAGGTTTACGCAGTAATCCACCCCTTCAGGATGGAGGGCGACCAATCACAGTCCTGCTGCAGTGAAAATGATGCTTTCACTGAAACCAGGCATCGCTACCAGAAGCAAGCTGAAGGATTTCCAGAGCTGCTGAGCCTCCTCCTTTGCTCTCATCCAATAAGCATCTTTCTGTGCTTGTATTTATGGGTGCAATTAGGCAGCTCGCGTGCTGTGTTTTTATAATGTGGCTGTTAACGCGTGACAAAAATTCTCAATGGCAAAGTGCAACAAGTAAAATGCTGCAATTCGTGGATTTTAATTTGGTCCTGAGAAGGAAGGCGTGTTCGGTTCACCTTCACAGCCTAGCACAAGCTCAGACACTGAGGTTTCCTGCACAAGGACTTTGCGTAGCTGTCACTTGCCCTGCTACCTCACAACAGGTGCCGAGGCAGCCGCTGTCCCTATGGAGATAAGGTGGGGGAGCGAGGGAGAGGCAGACGAGTTCTGGACCAAAGGTTACCCTCTTCCAGGGCTCGAACTGATCAAGCCTTTCTGGAAAGAAATTGGGCAATCCTTTTCCCAGATGGCAAGGACTGACCTGGCGAAGACAACCACCCCCTTGACATCATACACCTATATTAATGAACCCAGAGGAGAATTCCCGCTGGGCAAAGCCTGAAGCTGCAGCTGCGGAAGGGAGACAGAGTCTGTTGGGAAGGGCCGGTGGTGCTGCTGCCTCAGGTGGTACCTGGGAGGCGGCGTGGAGGCCGGGCCGGGGTAGCCGCGCCGCCCGCGGACGCCGGCAGATGGCCCCCGCCGCAGCGCCAAGCGGGAGATCGGGCGAAGGAGGGGCCGACGTCGCCGCGCTGAATTTGCGAGCCCGCTGCCCTCCTCCTTCTCCTCCTCCTCCTCCTCCACCTCCTCCTTCCCCCTCGCCGCGATGGCTTCCTAAGGGTGATGCTCCGGGTCGCCACCGCCTCCCTCTCTGTCGCCGAGTATTCGGTGGGCGCGGGTGGGCGCGGGCTGGAGGGAGGGTCCCGGCGGCTCCCGCGCTTTTCGGGGGCCGGGCCGGGGCGAGGGCGCCAGCCCTCCCGGGGCGGGGGACAGCCGCTACCGCCTCCCGCCAGTGCTGGGCGGGGGAAACCGGGCGGCGCGCAGGAGGGAAGGAGGGACGGGCGCGGGGTCCGCCGTGAGCCGGGACCTGCGTTCCTGAACGGCCAGCCACGGGCTATCCATCCCTCCCTGGTAATGCCCCTCCTGGCCGCGCCGGCAGCTGGGGGCGGCATGTAGCGCGGGGGGAGCGGGCTCCGCGGGGGGCGGGAGAAGCCCCTTCCCTCCGTCCGTGCTCTCACGCCGCACACACACACACTCCGCGCACCGCAGCGAGGCGCACGGCCGGCCCTCCCTCCTCCCCCGCCCGCTGGGTGCATGCCCGCCTCGCCCGGCGCAGGGACGGCGCGCCGCTGAAGCAGCCCCGCCGCCGGGCACCCCCGGGCAGCGCCGCCGCCATGGCAGAGGACAGCTCCGACGTCCCCAAAGAGTTGATCGGTAAGGGACGGGGCATGGCGGCGGGAATGGCATGGGGGGGAATCCCGGGGGAAGGTGCTGCGGGGGCAAGTTTGGAGGCCGCCGTGCGCGACCGTGGGATGCAGCGCTGCCGGAGAGGGGGTGGGGGCAGTCCGGGGATGGGTCTGTGGGGCCAAGGGTGCTGGCTGGGGGGAACCGAGGGGGCTCCGTGGAGGGCTGGGGGGATTCCGAGGAGTCGGCGAGGGACGGCGAGGCCGCGCTGTTGCGTGCGGGGAATGGGCGTGCGGGGGCTGCGGCGGGCAGCGGGGAGGCGGCCGCGGGCGGGGGCTGCGCCCGTGGAAGCGCGTCTGGGCACGGCGTGTGCCCCCTCTCCGGAGGGTCTGTCGCGGGGGTGCCGGCTCTGGCAGACGCGCAGTGAAGCTGCCCCGGCCCCCTGCGCCTCCCGCACCGGCGCCCGGGCAGGGCACGTCCTCCGAGCGCCTCAGCCTGGCGGCGCGGACTGCGGCTCCTGTCGTTAATTTTTATTTATCCCCCGGGGTTTTGCTTAGTTTAGGACTCGTCTTCCTGTAGTGAGTGAGAGTATTTGTAATTAAAGTTTTATGGTCACATGCACACGAGCCCCCCGTGCTGCATGTTATACGCTTAGGAAATCACAGTGATGGCGAGGACCCTGAAAATGCAGTCATCGCTTTTGGGGAGCTTCCGATAAATGGATTGTGGATGCGGTACATGTATAATCAGTGTCATTTGGGGGTAGCAGGTCGGATGCTCCAGGTCCTCAGCCACCTTGCTCAGGCCAAACTTCCTGTGGTTGTAGTTGTGAGTTTGCCTGTTGAAGAGCTGAGGATCTTGCCAACATTAGAATAATTTAAAGTGTTGCCCTAGTGATAGATGAAAACAGAAATTTTTCAGGCAATAAGGTACATGTTGAGTTGAATACAGTCCTTCAGACCTAACCTAGTTAATTTACAGTGTTGCATTTCCTTCACTTCTGTCAGTCAGCAGCTGGTTTTAGCATTTATAAAATATTGGTGAAAATATGGATGAACAGTTGCAGCTGCCACAGAATTTTTTTCTCTAGCATCAAAGTAGCTCTATGTTGCAGTCATTTTAGTCTGCAAACCATGTGGTTTACTTTAGTCTATAGCTTACTACTAAGAAGTAATGATCTGGGAAGTGTTCTAGGAGTAGCTATGGTCAAAACCATTGACTTACTCTATTTTTAAATGGCTCTGCAAGTTTGAGGTGCTAGTATGTGCTACTTCCGACTCACTGTTGGTCTGCACTGTAGTGTTGTAGGTGAGATGTGGTGCGTATTACCGGCAAGAGTTAAGTAGGCATCTTCCCATCCCCTCCTCCGATGGCTTTGGACAGTTTTAAGAATTAGCCCCCAGCCCTAGTACCCTGCAACTATCCAGCTTGCTTTGCCAAGGGCTCTTCTGAGGTGTGTGGATCTGCTCATGTAGATTGATTGAATTTCTAGCAGTATTTTGATGTCTGCATGTTAAAATCTAACCTTTAAACAGACTTCGTTGTAGTAACCATGTTTTGAGAACGGGATGAAAGGATGTGCTTTAATGCCGAGTGATTGGAGTGTGAAGATTAAACTGGGGGTAGGAGTGTTTGAGCTGCAGTTTGTGTTCTGTTACTCACTTCCCGTGTGACCTTTGTCAGGTCTCATAGGTCATAGTCTGGAAAAAAACCCTGTCTTATTTGTTGCCTTACCTGGATCTGCTCCTCCGAGGTGTGGGTGTCTGAAGTCACCAGCATTAGAAATGGATGAACACTTTAAAATATGAACCTTAATATTATGTTTCCATCTCTGAGTCTGAAAATCTACTTTGCAAGGCCACTTGCTGCCCAGTATGGAGGGAAGTGTCCTTGGTTACATGGAGAATGTCTTAGCTCTTTGAAGAAGTGTTTCTAACCCTTTCAGCAGATAGAGCCTCAGAAGGAGCTGACATTCTGGTGCTGCTTTGCAAAATCTGGGTTCCCAGGCCCTTTCTCTTCCTATGGTTTGTTGGAGTAAGAATGCTGGAGCTGAAGGCTTGCAGTCACTCCTACTTCTGTGTGGGACCTGTGGGACAGCAAAAGGAAGCAAGTGGGTCTCTCCACTGTGGTGCCGCAGGAGGAAGTCCCTTGCTAGATGCAGGCACTTGGTGCTGTTTGTGGGAGAGGACAAACTGAAAGGCAGACACTGCAGGTGGAGGTAAAGTAGCAGAGACAGCAGTTAATACCTTTTCTTCTGCACAGAGGTAAGACTTCATGAATAAGACCATGTGCCCAGCTTGCTTCTGGGTTCCCAAGCAGGGGCAGAAAAAGCACAATTAGGCATTAGCCCTAAGAGAGGAAACTTTGGGAGAACAGTTCATGTCAGGCTGGACTTTCCCCCGGGCTTCGCTTACCTGGCTGCTCCGGGAGCTTGCAGTCTGGCTCCTGACCAAGCAGTTGCTCGGGGAGCTGGTGGTGCTGGCTGTCTGCCATGGGGCTGTCGTGGCCTGGGACAGGCTTCTCACTGGGCAAGCCGCTGCTACCGAGGAGCTTTTGTTTCCTGATAGGAAAATTAAAATTCCTGGGGGAAAACATGCCGATTCTGCAGAAAGAGCTTTTTCTCGTGAAGAGTCTCTCCAACCAGCCACATTCTGTCTTGCACACCCTTCTGCCCTTCAGGCAGAAGGCTGTGGCCTGGGCTAAACATCCAGGCTTAACAAATGGTGTGTTTGCGCTGTCTTCTGACTCCTGGATGAAAATTGTTCAGAAAAGTGCTATACAGAGTACTGTAATTAAAAGCCTTAGGAGGAGGCCATTATCTTCAATTTTAGCCTTTAAACTTAAGCATGCATGAGGGCAGAGTGTATGTGTCTAGAGAGGGTGGAGACTTGGCTTTTATAGATGCCACTTGTAAGGCTGGAAACAGGTTAATGTGTTTAAAAGATTTTTTTCTCATTCCCTTTCAATGGAGGCTGGAAAGTGAAACTTACTGAAGGTGCCAAATTGGCTCTTGTAGATGAACTCCTCTGTTTACATCAGTGTCAGTATTTGTAAGTTCCCTTCAGGCTGAGGTGCAAATGGTCAGGGGAAAGCTGATTTGTTTCATACTTGGCAGAGACTGTGTATACATATGTACACATGTACATACGTAACTTTGATGTTGGCGCCATGAAGTGGCTACATTGTCGCTGGGGCTTGGATGGAGATCAGTGTTGCCTTCCATGGCATCCCCTGCAGAGCTGTCAGGTGTTACTATCTGGAAGTCTGCTTGGTTTGCTTCACAGCTTAAATGCGCAGAGTACGAAATCTGTGAACACTTTTGTCTTCTGTTACCTGACCCGTTTAGCCTCCCTGATACTAACAACAGACTAAGATTTGTGCAATGCACGGAGCTAATTTGCTTGAGCAAGCTTTTCATGTACAAACAATAGCAAGTGATGAATTTGTTGTATTTTCCCAGAGTAGAACTGAGCAGTGCGGAGGCTTGTCTCGTAAATGGTTTTGATATGTAAGTAGTGCTGGAAAGAAATATCAAATTGTGTTTAGAATCCTGGTCTATAGAATTGATAGTCCTATCATAGTAGAGTTGAATTATTGTGTGGTTGGCATACTTTAAAAAGTTGTACTTGTGTTAGGTTGTGTTGACTATTGGTACGTGTGCATGAGACTCCCATGAGTGCAAGCAGTTGAACAACACGGCTCCGAGTCCTTCTGAAAATGCAGCAGTGGCATCTGTTTCCTTCTTGTGTTGATGGTGAAGGTATTTAATTAAGGTATTTTGATTTGTTTCAGAAAGTGTCAGGGATGTTATTGGGAGGAAAATCAAAATTTCTGTCAAGAAGAAAGTAAAACTGGAAACCAAGGGAGATAAAGTGGATAACAAAATATTGGTAAGTACACTAAAATGACTCTGATTAAGTATGTGAAGGAAAGGCCAGTACCTTTTCAGAAGACATTAATTCTCCTCTGGAAGACTTCTTTGAACTTTTTGTGTGCCATAAGATACCCATATAATTAATTTCTTACTTTCTTGGTAGCCTGCATAGCAAGTTAATGTGCAGTTGTGCATGTGTACACACACATTTACCATTGAGTTGTTTTTCAGAGTTTAGGATATTGTATTGTGGACTGATGATCAAGCAAGCTATTTTCAGAACCTGTTCTACAATAATTTGCTGCCTTTGCTGATTAGGTTTCCTGTTTGCCTCTAACAGTTTTAAGTGGACAAGAAATGCAATATTATCTTTTGAGAATCTTCTGAAACTGTTATGCAGTGAAAAGTAACAGTAAAACTGTTGGGCTTTTTGAATTCAAATGACTATTTATACTTTTTTAATATTTTCTGTTAAGTCATACATCTGTATTTTAAAAAAAATACATAATGTGTGAAATTCTAAATTGTTATTCTTAAAACTGTGGTGGAGGAAAGTGTCAAATTAATCTCCCTTAAGTATGCTTTCCTGTTTTCTCAAGAATAGTTTTGCTGGCCTCTCTTGAAAGGAAGAAAGCTGTGATAATAAGCAGCTACATTTGCATACTATCTTGAATATGCAAAGAGACATGGAACTGTATTTCATTTTTTTAAAACCTTTGTATCAGGAGAACTCTTAGAGTAGCAAACACAAATAAGTACCATTGTTGCTATAATATTTTGCAAAATATTTGAGATTTGGTGCCTTGTGTTAATGCCATTGCATATTTGAAAGTTTCATTGCCAAATTTGTTGTTACAGATCTTAGGTACATTCCCCATACAGATATTCTATTTTGTCTTTTGAAACTGCAACTTCTTAATCGCTTCTGATTTATCATCTTAAAGTACATGTTGCTTATCCTTGGGCTGTAGGTAATGTCTCACTTTTCAGTGAGAGCTGCTACTTAAGGAATTTGAAATATTTTCAGCATAATTTCTACCCATGTTATATGTAGCTCCTAGGTTTACAGTTTCTGTACTGGAAATAGCTTGAATATGTGAATGTTGATTGATTGTCTCTATTTATTTGAGAGCCATGTTTATAGGGAAGGCCGACAGGTTTTACTGCTGTAGTTACACTGATTGACTTTTTGACTTGCACAGAATTATTACTGTTATCAATAGTGAAATATATTATGGAAATACTGAAAAATATTCTTTTGAACTGATGGGACAAAGAGAATGTCAAGCTTTGAATTAGGGAAGTTTCTGAGGAATGTACTACTCAGTAGTAAAATGCCTAAATGCAATGACTTGGGTGTTTATTATTTCTTTAATCTCCTAAAATCTCAGGTGGGGGAAGTACTGAAAGGAAGGAAACCTATTTAAGGGGTTCATGAGTTAGTGAGCACTTCTTGTGTGCATGCATGTTGTCTTCAGTGCACAAGTCTTTCAAGGGGATGAATTGCTGGGTGTTGTCTAATAGAACCATTTGTTCTTCAATGCAGAAATGCAGGAGATTTATATTGGTGGAAAGAAGAAAAAAAGAGGTTTTTTTGTTAACGAAATTGGTTATTGACTGCTGGAGTTGGATTTTGTGTTTTCTTTTGCCATAGAAGAAAACTGCTGTGTGTGAAGTGGTCCAAATTACTAATGACACTTGTCTTTACCATGTTTTTCTGATTGCATGTGTGTATCTTTGGGTGGGAATGGTTGTTTTTTTTCTTTTTTTTTCTCCCCAGAAATGCTGAATGTTATCTGCTGTGGCAGAGGCCAGTAGAGATTGTCGAACATTTTGAGGATGCAAAGCTCTCTGAAATGCAGAGTGCTCTGAAAAAAATTAAACCAGTGACATCTTAGGTTTGGTACTTCAAATTAGTGGAAACTTTTTGGCTTTAGTGTGTCTACACAGTCTCACTCACCTGTGAAGTAGAGGACATATACCCTCTTCTCCTCAAAAGAGTTATGATGAAAATAAATAACCTTGCTTCAGAAGTATGTGAATGTTTAATACTAAATGCCACAGGAAATCTGCCAGCAAAATTAAGAATTTTTGTACTCCAAGTTGGGACTCAACAGTATTCAGTAAATAATGCATATGGCCTCATTCTGACCAGAGTGGGTAAAACCGTATACTGAATTGTTATGCCTTGGGTCAGCCTGTCAAATAGAATGCTGAATGAAGTGTTGGCAGCAAAAGCAATTCAGTAATTAAAGATTATATCCTTAAGTGAATGCACCAGAGGGCTCAAATGTGATTGCATGGGTAGCTTTCAAGCCAGAGGACTCCTAAGAGCTTAGTTTTGAAATGTTAATCTTTTGAGCACTCTCTCTTGGGTGCATGTGTGGCAATGGATTGGTTTGAGATTTTGGGTTGAATTTTATTAGTAGTTGGGTGTTTACAAGCAAATTAGGTGGCACGCATTGGGTCCAACACTTAAAGGAGAAATTACCAGTTACTCTCATTTAGCTAACCCCAGAGCTGTTGTGAAATGTGCTCATAGTTTTAGAGGAGGTTGATCACAGAGCTTGACACTGAGCCCCAACACCCAAATCTGTACTTTAATTAAATGATCTCTCATCCTTCCTTCCTAGGGAAATCCAGCAAAATAACTACCACCTTGAGAAAGGGAGATGATTTTAAAATTACTGCACTTGGCAGGTAACTATAAAAACACTTGACCTCTGGCCCTGTCATTCACAGTGTATTCAAGGTAGAGTACTAGAATATGGATGCAACCCTCTACTTAAATCACTCTGCTATAGGAAATTTCTCTGTTAATTAAGATGGAAATTAGAATCTGAGACTAAAGAAAAACAGTGCAAAACCCCTGGTGTTGCTTGGAATAGGGTCCCAGTATTAAACTGGTGAAGCTGGTGGATAAAGTCTGTGCTTGCCTTAAGATGCTCTAGAATCTCAGCCTGGGGTGCCAGAGTTTGGAAATTATGTCTAGGAATTTTAATGTAAAACATATTTTTTCAATCTTCACAATGAGTTTGCTGCCTCAGTAGTCTCAGTCTGCAGTTAATTAGTTTTTCAATTAGTCATAATGACGCAAACCAGTAAACATCATGAGCTGCTCAACTGCCTCTGGTCTGCTGGCACCAGATCTCAGGTGTTTAGACAGCAGACTGCTATCCAACCCTGAAAAGGCAATAACCAGCTTGAATGGGCAGAAAATCAGTGCTCAAGTGATTAGGGCCAAACCCCAGTCCCCCATCAAGGTCATCTGGGCACTCTGGCAAAGCAAAGCTGCCATTAGGGAGGATGAAGAAACAGCCAGGAGACCTTTAAAAGTGATGAGCTGCCCCACAGGGTGAGGGAACAGACATCATGGGGCTTCCCAACAGGTTGCAGTGCCACTGTGGGCCAGGGATGCACATAGCAGGGCTGGGGGACGTGGCTGGGGCAGCTGAGCTCCACTGGTCACCTGCAGTGCTGCAGTGCCAAGGCAGACCCAGGGTCAAACCAGGCAATGGGGTCGGTGGGGCAGGCTCAGCTGGGAGCATGACCGAGTGCAGGCATAGCTGTGGCATTGCTCAGGCCAGAGCTCCAAAGCAGTGTGGGGAATCCTGGTCAAGACTTCTTCCTACTTTTGGGGTCACATACACAGACCATGTTGGGTGCAGGTGGCCAAACTCTGGCAGAGCTCTTGAGCGGGCTGCCCTAGCTGGCTCCACATGGCCCTCAGCTGGAGGCAGTTTGTGCTTGGCTTCACTGTGATCCTCACAACAGTAGTCTTATCAGCTTAAAATAAAGACTTCACTATTTTCTAATCAGTGGAGGATTGCTTTGGTTTTGTGTGATTGTTTTGTTTAAACCTGGCTTCTTAGGAGGACAAGGTTTAAGGCATCATGCCAAATGCTTGTGGTGTTCCTCCTCATGCTGACAACTTCTGACCTTCTCTCCAGTTTCAGGTTAAACTGATGGGCATGTAGAGGTCTCAGTTGTGATGATAATGGAGTCGGTTGGGGTGTCTGGGGAGACAGTCAGAAAAGGAAGATAAACACACCTTCTGTTTCCTCTGAGGCCTCCACCTTTTGCCACCATAGGGGATACAGGAGAATGCCCTGTGTGTGTGTCTGTGAGATATTTCAGTGTCTGGTGGGGCTTTTTTTGCTGTTGTTTGGTTGGTTTTTGTTTTGGTTGTTATTGTTTGGGTTTTGTTTGTTGTTTTTGGTTTTTGTTAGTTTGTTTTTAAATCCAGAGTCTTCAGTGATTATCAGAAGATTATCACTTTATGGACAAAAGTGATAGGGAACTGGGTTTCTAGCTTTGGTGTTTGTGCCTCTGCTTTTCCCCCCCAAAATAGCCAAGATACATAATTTTGCTGATTATTTCCCATTGCTGTTTCTTTCTCTGAGATTTATTGTAATTAGTAGCACCACTGAGGATTTGAAATGTGAGATAAAGGCAATATGTTAAAGAAATCTAACCAACTCCTTATGAAATACCAGTGTTTTCAGGAGTGGTTCATGACAGGCCAGAGTTCTGGATTCATCTTACTTTTGTGTTTTTGGCTATTTAGAAAAGAGACTGCTTCTTGCCTAGTTGCCTTTGAGATTAGTTTTCCTTTGAAAAATGTTATTTTAGACACGAAAGATAAGGAAGTATTACAAATGGCCATGCTCTCTATATGTCTGGTCTGGGGTTTTTTGCTTTCTTCTTTGATTATTTTGGTTGTTGGTGTTGTGGGTTTTTGTTTTCTTTGTTTGCTTGGGTTTTTTGTTTTGTTTCCCCCACCCTTAACCTTAAGGCTATACAATAGCGTGATGTGATGCAGTGACCAAAAGCACTTTATTAGGAAGTCCCATTGAGAAGTTTCTGTTACATTTCTGCCCCCAGTCATTTACATTCTCTTTGTTAAAATATCACAGTGCTACTTCTGAAATTGAAACAGTTGCTTTGGCAGGTGGTTCTCCTTAAAATGTACTGTATGCCCAACATAAATTCACTGGGAGCAATTCATATGTCCTTGTCACTTTCTCTGGGACATATGTTTTCATTGGCTTTTAAAACAAAAAAATGAGTTAACTCTTGTCAGATAAGTTTATATTTGTTATGTGCACATGGTCTGAGATTTCATGTTCTGCTTCTGAAGACTAACTTAAAAAGACTGAAATTTTATTAAAAAAAATCTATGTTTACTTTTAAAAGGAGAAAATATGGCCATTTTGTGCACTGTCCATGTGGCTTCTGAATACTGTTCGAACAACCTGGCTGACTCTACTGAAGAATCTGAGAAAAGCTTGTATGAGCTCCTGTGCCTCTTCAGCTGTAATGGTGGCAGTCTTCGAGTGGAGGCAGTAATATTTTCCACTGCCAAAACTATTTTGGGATTAAAAGCTTTGGTGCTCATTTTCCATTGCTCATCTTTTGTCTTCGTCTGTCCATGATATTCTGTTCAAAAAGAGATGAATTTCATATCTCGCCTTGAAAAATATGCACTTCTAAGTACCACTTCTAAACCGCTAAGAGCATGAAGCAACCAGGGTTGTCCAAGGTTAGTTTTACATAAATGTGTGCAATCTCACACGTTATATCATGACAGCTGGTGTGTGATAATGATGTTAAATACGGACATTCTTTTAAAATAGTGGTGTTTCCTCTTTCCTGCCCAGAATATCGACTGTTATGACATATATCTTAAATGTGTCTTTATGAAGATGAAAGGAGGTAGGTGTTGGCACATCCCTCATGTCAGAAAATCAAAATGAAGTGAGGTAGAGTAATCAAAAAATACTTACATGTGAAAATGCATTTTAGTACATTTATGAGGTACCTCTTAGAAAGCTATTGAACTGTGGCCAATAAGATTGCTACAGAAAATAAAAAGACCACTACTGGAAATAGAATTTATTAATTCGGTCATGCAGTTGTATGTATTTCCAAAATAGGAAGTGTTTCAAGAAAATACTCATGTACAAGTTTCACTGAAATTTACATTTATGTTATAGACTGATCCATAAGGTTACTTATGAAAACCCAGCATTCTGGAGTACTATGTCCGGCCCTGGGGGTCCTAGCATAAGAAGGACATGGTCCTGTTGGAGTTAGTCCAGAGGAAGGCCACAAAGTTGATCAGCGGTCTGGGGCACCTCTGCTATGTCTGAGAGAGCTGGTGGTGTTCAGCCTGGAGAAGAGAAGGGTCCGGGGAGACCTCATTGTAGCCTTCCAGTAAAGGGGACTTAAAAAATGGGGTGAAATTTTTTTAACAGGTCCTGTTGTGATAGGACAAAGGGGAGTGGTTTTAAACTAAAAGAGAATTGATTTAGACTAGATACAACAAAGAACTATTTTACAACAAGGATGGTGAGACACTGGAACAAGTTGCTCAGCCAGGTTGTGGATGCCCCATCCCTGGAAGGGTTCAAGGACAGGTTGGATGGGGCTTTGAGCAACTTTGTTTGATGGAAGGTGTCCCTGCCCATGGCAGGGGGTTGGAACTAGGTGATCTTTAAGGTGCTTTCCAGCACAAACCATTCTATGGTTCTATGGTTTTGTTACTGTGATAGTGCAAGTAAGCATTGAAATCCAAGATGATTTCTTGCATGTTGAGAGTGTAGTGTATACTTTACATGCTTAGTTGCTCTCCCTTTTATTAGTTTTGGGCAACTGGTGCAGGCAGGGACAGGTAAGAAAAGGGAACTCCACCTCTGGTGCCCTGAAAGTACCTGCTGTTGTTCTAGCTCATGTGTCTTCCACTTGCACACCCACCTGCAAGTGCATTTATCTTTATCAGTGTTCTTGAAGAAGGAAATATCTCACTCTTACCAGGTTCTGGTTTTCTGTTCACAGCTCTGACAGTTATAGGGATAAAAAAAGTGTGATGGGAGACAGGAATCCACTACAGCTCTGAATTGATCATAATCTTTCCTTCTGTTAATTTTTCATGACCTAATAAAAAAAATTCCTTTTTAAAATGTCTCACTCTTTCCACTTCTTTTGCTGAATATATAATGTACCAAAGTGGTTTGCTAATGTATTTTTGCTTTGAGAGGGCCTGACTCACTGCCACTATTGTGAAATGGAGCCTTCCTAAGCAAAGATTTGCATTGAAATCTGTGCATAAAAGAGGCAGAAGACTGATTATTGTAAAAGATTTCCCTAAATCTGGAAATAAAGAACTGAAATTGAGCATTAGGGTCAATTTCTTGCCTCAGTCACTCTTTGCCACTGATAGCTTTTTTCCTCCAACAATGAGAAGATTTGGAAGAGAACAGAATATGTGTTATTTGATAGGCCAATATAAATACAAAAACCTTGTCCATATTTGTGGTGGTTTTTTTCCTCCCTCTGAGGGCTTGTTTTATCTGACTGGCTTACTTTAAGAAAATACTTCTCATGCAGGGAATGTGGTTTACTTCAGTGTAAGTGGCGTGGAGGAGGACACGGGAAGCTTGAGAAAGGCTGCAAGGGCTGCTGATTGAAAAGTTAATGCGATGTACTGTGAAAAATGCTTCTTGTTGCTCAGAGCCCCTCTCTTCAACCATTGTGAAAATTTGGTGAATGTCACTGATTTGTCTGGTTATTGAAATAGTTACTTTAGCTCACCTACAGCTCTGCTTCTTTTTTTTCTCATGATGGTGGTAGTTTAATTCTGTGTAAAATAATTACAGGTCCAGGATGTAAAATTATTCTTTAAATAAAACTGCTGCTAACTGTGCTCTGTACTGCTACCTGAGTCCCCAGGCTGATTTCTGCCCTTGTTCCTGTTTCATCTCTCCCTGTTTCTGAAACACCTACTCTGTGTCAACTCATGAGTGATACCTTTGTCATAGCGATAGCTTTCCTAATTTGATTATTTAAGATGACAAACTGTTAGGATGCAAAATGTAAGAGCCAGAGTCTGATAACCCAACACTCCTGAAACAGACCTAAGCAAATTAATTGGCCGGTTGGATGAGGGAAGAGAGATTCTGCTCGTGACTCCCTGAGCCAGGGTAAGATCCAAATAGCTGCGGGATGGAACTTTTAATGTTAGCAAAACAAAACAAGTTTCTGCTGATTGCTACCAAGTTCAGAGAAGGAGTCACATTACTGGTCACATTGATGGAGTGTGGAAGAGGTGGTTGCCTGCCCCATGTGGACCAGGGCAGTGGCTTCAGGGAAGGAGAGAGAGGAATAGGTGGGGTTTCAGCAAAGAGGAAGGCTTTCTCCCTCAATTGGACAGTATTTGCTCATTGCTGTATTACTGTTGCTCTTCAGAGGGCTTTGCAAATGAATCCGGACAGCACTCACCCTTCTGAGCAGATAGAAATAAAAGAGTTCTTGTGTCCTGTGGGGCTTTTGCAAACATGCTCACAGGATAGAAACTGTGTGCAAGTGAGGAGTAGCTCTTATTGGGACAGGTTATCTTTCTGGATCCTTTTTGCAAAGTGACCTTTATAAACCCACCAAGAATTGTGGTCTGGGCTCGTGGAGACAGATGTTGTGTTGCTTATCCCCTTGGCTGACAGGTAGTGTTTGAATCCCTGCATACAGTAGTAGGCCTGTGTGACAGCAGGAAGGGCTTCAGAAAATGTGTATGTGGAGATGGAAAACAGAAGAGGAGACACTGGGTCTATTTTCCCCTTAGGATTTTCACTTGGCGTTGCACTTTCAAGTGGTTCTTGTTTCTGTGCTTTTAATCAATTGATAGCTAGATTTTATTTTTTCCCGTTTCCACAGCTGAAGCAGCAGTTAGCAGCATGCTGCCTGTGAGGTGGACAGTGGCCTTTTTGGGATGTCTGGAAGCACTCTTAATAGCCAGGGCTTAGGAGGCTGAGGTCATTTGAAGCAAGCCATTTCTATTTTGTGCTTCAAAGATGCTTGCCAGAGGCTTATGGAGTAGGCGCTTCAGGTACATGTCTCTTTATCTGTGCATGTCCTTCATTCTCTGATTGTTCAATCCTCCCCTTATACCTAAGACTTTGTCAAACCATAGCTTTTGTACAGCTCCATGAAATTTTGAGGATTTGAGCCAGGTTATAGATACCTACTTATTTTTGGGGCCTGGGAGCAAAACAAGTGGGTGAGATAGCTGCTGCAGAGCAGTTTCTACTCAGATTTGATTAGAGGAAATGAATGGTTGTTGACCCTGATCTGAATTGGGAGACAGGGCACTGCTGTGTTTGTTCAGGGTCGACCTTTGAATGAAAGGGCTTCTCCCTCTCTGCCTTCAAGGCCATTAGCAAGACTGAAACTATTCACACAGAACTATTGATAAAGGAAAGCCTTTTAGAGGCTCATCTCTTAACAAACTCTAGAGCCTGGTGCTTAAGAATGATACCTTTTATAGCTCTACATGTGAGCTTCTACTCCAACTCCAAAGTGGAGCTCAAGGAGCATTGTAAGTGGGTCCATACAGGTGTTTCAATTTTTAGTGCAGCTGTCCTTCAGCTGTCAATCTTCTTTTTTTGATGTTTACAGTGTTGGTAGTAAATATTTGAAGAAATACTAGCTTTGTCAGGTGCTGATGCTTTGATGACTAATGATTTCTGCCACCTTGGTAAGTTTATTCATATCCCAAATCTAAAATGTACATTTTATATTACTATTATTTTTAAAAGTGTGGCATGAAAACATAATTTTAATTATAACAAGCAGTTTTCTTGACTATGTCCCTCCTCACATCTGCACTTTGCAAGTGTCAGAATAGCATAGGCTTTGGCTTTTCTGTTCTCTCATTTCTAGAAGGTGCTGACATGCCTGCATATTTTGTAAAACATATTAGTGTATTCTGTGTACAGTTGTTTCATACACTCTGGATATCTTCATGCTTCTTTTCTTAACCTTGCTATCTTCCTCTTTTACTGTCTTTCCATATTCTCTGCCTCAGAAAGTCCCTGCAATCTTTGCTGTGTACAGGTTGCTGTCAGGACTGGGGGTTGCTTTTTAGTCTACCTCTTCTTACGCCTAGTGTCCCCATTTTTCCAGGAGCATATTCCCCCATTTCTGTTTCCTTTCCTTACAGAGATAATATGAATATCCCAAAATTTTACAGTATTCTTGCAAATACGGGGATGATAGACAGCACATAATGCTGCTATGCTGAAAAATATTGAAGGCTGATCTTGCTAGCCAAGTTCTTTGCTTCCTTATTCTCTAATTTCATCAAAATCTATGCTAGATGTATGTTACTGGTGTCATGGAGACAGTTTGGTTCACCCTGGACATTATGGTGCTGTTAGTATAATCTGGCTTTGAGTTCTTACCACCTTTCCCAAAGCAGCTTTCTCTGGTTTAAAAGCAACAACAACAGAAACCCAAACAAAACCTCCAGAACCACCAACAAAACCCAAACCAACAGCTAGCATCTCAACAAAGTGCTCTGAAAATTATGCTTGTCATGAGGAGAAGCCAGATAGTACAGTTGGACACAACTCGGCTGCATTGCTCTCTCCACCTCTCTAGGTACACAAGCAGTTGAGCTGAGAAAAGGGAGAAAGTGAAAAGTAAACAAGAACTACTGTACAACATGGCAATTTAAATGCTATTAGCTGATGTGGATAGTGTCAGAGCAGTCTAAAATATTGTAAAACAGATTTGAAAGGGTTTCATATGTGAATACAATGCTGTGTTACCCAAGCTTTATAGTCTTATCTTTACTTTGGAAAGACATCTTCTATGAGATTTGACTCTGCTGACGGAGTTTAATTGTGTTTTATGTTATGTGTACTATTTCCTTCACATGTGATTTCAAATCCATTTTTCTACTATGAACTTGCTTAACTACACCATGTAGGCAAACTGCAGGAGAAACTGACTCTCTTGAGATTCTACATAGGCATGTCAATTAGTTTGGAAAAGCTGCTTATCTGGAGAAGTGTGTGTGTTCGGCCTTTAGCTGAATGCCAAGAGAAGTCCTCAGGAGTGACCTAATACAGAAAGGATGTATGTTTTTCTTTTTAATTTTAAGCTGTTGCTTGTTTTTTTCCCTACACTAAATACTACTAGAAATGGTAAGATGTGCAGGTCTCAACTGTAACGAGTTGCATATTCAAATTAGAATAATTTTCGGTGGTTGCAGGTTTAATGGTGACACTGAAAACACATTGTGTTTCTGTCCTCAGATTGTTAAACTATGATCCTTTCCAGCTGACAAGGATTTCTGAAACTGAGTAAATGCTTATTGTAAGCCCTGGAAATACATTTCTCTGTGTTAAATATTTTGAAAACATTTAGCAAAAAATGAAAGCCTGAAGATGTTAGTTTCAAGTGATATTTCCACTGTAATGTTATCCTTTTAAAGTATTTCTTGTAACACTATTAGATGGATCCGCTATTGTTTGTATGTGCATGAAATTGTGTGAAATTAAAATGCTGCAGGTTTTTATGGTATTAATTTATCACAATGTAGCCTTAATGCAATTTAGTAGGTCTTTGTTCAGCCTAAGTGGTTAAGTCCGCCCCAAATACATTATTGTTCTCTATTTTCCATCCTTCTCTGTTTTATTGTTCTATTTTTGTCTTCCATTGTTTATTTTAGAATATTTTTAATATTGTTTTTCTTTTTAGAGTGTCTATTTACTCTCACTATAAGGAAAATATTGCAGACAGTAGTTTGCTGTCAAGACTGGCTTTAAGGATGCCTGCATAATTGAAGGAAACATTGGCAAGTCAGCTTCTTGGCTTCCCCTTTCACCTCTTAAACTGCTCCTGTCTCCCACAGCTCTCTGGGACATGATTCGTATGGTGCTGATGGTGCCTCTGCCTTCAGCATGGAGCAACATTAACCTTGTGTGAAAGGAGTCAGTGGATTGTGCTTGACACAGGGCATTGGGAATCTCCTTTCTTCTGCCTTCCCAGGTGCTGCTTGCTTGGAAGGCAGAGGTATCCGGTGCTTGTGCGCTCTGCCTCAGAGCAAAGGCAGTGTAGTATCTGGGAGGGGAATGCTGTCATATTTGTACTTTGAGATGTGCTGCAAAGAAAGCTTTGCTGTGAAGTAGCCTCTGTGTTGCAGGTCCACAATGTGGCCATTCCTTGTTTAACTTTGTTCATGCAGGGAAGCTGGAAGAGGCTGGACTGCACTATGGGAGGTGTCTTTGCTTGCACAATTCTTCCTGCAATGCTAGACCTCTCTCTTGCCAAATGCAGAAATCTGCATGGCTTCAGAACACGATGGGAGGGAAGGGATTTGCTAGCTGTACTGCTTTCAGAGGACCGAAGAATGAGATCAAGGGTGTCTAATAGCGAGACTGCTTGCTCTCACCAGCCTTTTCACCATATGTGTTCTGTGAGGGGCCAGCCTCAGAAATGTTTTCCTAAGTCATCTTCACCTGTTAATTTTTTAGCTTTATTGATACTCCTTCTGAAAAACTTAAGCTTGTGCAAAAAGGGATATACAGTGTGACAGACCTGGCAAAAAGAAGAGGAATAACTTTATCCACCTCCCTGTGTCACTGTTTTTGAAGTGGTAATGGCAGCTTTTCCTGGAACATAAAGAGGGAGAGCTGGCACAGACATAAGACTCAGTCAGAAGCCTGGCAGAAATTAAGCAAGCTGCCTAAGTTTTTCATGTATTTTTGTATTGTCTTCAAATGTATTTTCTCTGGACCACACAAAGGAACAGATTATAAATACTACACCATTCTCACTGGGCATTAGTTGTTGGCAATTTGAGAACCTTTGGTAAAAGGGTTATTTTCATGTATTTCTTTGTTTACTTTTGCCATTGTAGTTACCTTTGAAAGAAAAGTTGTGGTATCACAAATTGCATAGATTTTATTTCTATAGGAATAACTTTGTAGTAAATGTAGCAAATGGACAGTGGATTGCAGAAGTGTTTTAAAATACATGGAGACTTGCTACAGTGCATGGACATTGCTTCCCTCTCCCCTAAAACTATTTCAAGCTGTACATTAGCCCTGAGGTTCAGTTTTCTGAATTAATAGAGTAGGCTGAAAAAATTCTGACCTGTAGGATCCAGATGCATCTTTGTGAAGCTGAGTTTCTTGTTACAGTGTGGTTCTTACAACTTAGTGTCTTGAAGGGCATTGAGTAAGTCGGGTAATAGACTTTACATTCATGGATATCAGATGACCCTCCTTGGGGAGGAGAGAAGTTTCCATAGTTGATGTTTATGTAATCTGATGGTGTTGTCTAAGAGAACAAACAAAAATATATGGTCAGGTGGAATTTGTCTTGTCATATCATCTGAACTTCAATAGTGAAAATCCATTAAACACCAATCTGTTACATTTTTAGTTATTTTAAATAACCCATCTGTTCAGTATGTTAAACTGTGTCTACTTAAGATGTGACCAAAACATGATTTTATTTGGGTGTGGGGTCTGTCTGGTTGTGGTTTGGTTTTTTTGTTTTTTTTTTTGTGTGTGTGTAATCTCAGGTAGTGTAAGTACAGAACCCTCCCAGGTGGCTTTTGGACTGCACACTTGCAGGGTAAACAGTGGATTGGATTGCCCTGTGCAGTGTTTCTTGCACAGCCTGAGGATTAGTGGATCTGTTGGTGCGTGATGGAGCCAGGCCAGTTGGACTAGGCCATTAGGTTAATGCTTAGGGCGTTGTGAATGCATTGACATGAGGAAATTTAGTATCTGGGTTACAGTAGCCTCTGGCACAGTAGCATTTAGCTGCTACTGTAAGAAAACTACTCCTTTTCTAATTTTTTTTTTTAATTCCCCTGTAATGGAAAATCTGTCCTGAGCTGATTTTAGCATTAGATGGAAGTAAAAATTCATAGTGGTTTGCAGTTATCGCTATACCACTGAGTGGTAAGGTTGCTTTCAAGCATCTGTAATGGAGTTATTGATGTTTTTCCATTCCTGTAGGTAGAGTTCATGCGTAAAATGAATGTTGAGCTTTTATGTGTGTTTAATAATCACCCCTCCCAGGAATGTATACCAGTGCATATACTGTTGCACAAACTGATGC
This sequence comes from Pithys albifrons albifrons, assembly GCF_047495875.1. Lineage (NCBI taxonomy): Eukaryota > Metazoa > Chordata > Aves > Passeriformes > Thamnophilidae > Pithys > Pithys albifrons. The sequence continues at coordinate 90,836,743 of NC_092461.1, forward strand.
TTCAATAAGTCTGTGACTTAAAGAGCCACTTTGTATGTAATATATTAGGCAATATATAATAGATTATATAAATTTCAAAGATTGTAATGTTATACTCTTATTTTAAAGTTAGTAGAGTAACTGAAAAAGGAGGCAATAAAATCAAATCTTCTGAGCCCAGCATGCTGCCTCTTGCATCAAGATGGTGTTCGGTTGCTAAATGTGTTTTTCCCCAGACAGTGGGTGCATCTGCAGATTCTGCAATGCCCATTTGTTTCAGCCTGAGCATAGTCCTCTGTCGACACTTGCTGTGAAATACCATAGCTTGGTTTACCTTCTGTGCTTGTGAGCTCCTGTAGCTTTATCTGCTTTGTTTATTCATTATTAAATGCATGCTTTCTGCTTCACGAGTGCTATAAAATCCCTTTCACTGTGGCTGAACCCAAGAACCGCCACTGAGAGTCTAGAAGGATTATTAATTTTTTTTTTTTAAATGCAAATACTGTGCATTTCTACTTTCTGCTGAAGTGCTCTTCAGACCAGACTACTTAATAGGCTGGTAGATACTCCTGTTCTTTAAGCCAAGTAGTCATGTAAAAATAAATGTTAGATTTTTCCAGATTCCTACTGAAAACAGAAACAAAATAATTCATGTGTTTGAAAATGTTTCTAGAGGTCTGTTAGCATATTAGGTCTACATTAAAAATAATGTTCATACTGTCTAGTTTGTGTGTTATATGTACTTCTGTATTAATGTAGCAGGTATGCAGTCCCTATTAAGAACACACTTTGAGCATAAACCTGAAAGGTGTGCATTTCTAATGTGAGCCACAAGAGTTCTAGATTTCTGAAGTTTTATTTTTTAAATTAACTCAGTGTAGATGTGCAGTGTTGAAAATTTCTGGTTTAAGTTTTATGATTATTTGAGAATGAAGCTCTGCCTTGTGTAAGCACTGGTTTGTCTTTCTATTCCTATTAAGCATGTTCTGACTAGTTTTTATTATGTTGAGTTTTATTTATTCTCTTGTAGATGAGCATTCCAGTATTTGGAAGCTATAAACATACTAAATTCAGGACAGCAGCTTTTCCCCCCAAGGGAGAACAACAGAGTCAACCACTAGATACCAGTTTGTTAAGAAAGTATCTTTCCAAATACAAGCCTTTTGCTTCTGATTCTTAGAAATTACAGCCATGGTAGATTTTTAGCTCAGGCATCACCTGTGTGTATTTGTTTGCTTTGTCAATAACCAATTTGGGACTGTATGTCGTCTGTTGGGTCAAGAGAGGTAGCCTCAGGTTTTTTCATGCAGTTGGATGCACACCAGCAGTGACCTGGGACAGCAGTTTTGCTGGCCAAGATAGCTAACAGTGGAAGAGATGATTCTTCCCCTAGAAAAGAATAAAGAAGCAAATGAGACTGAAAATTTCAAAGAAAGGCCAGGGAGAGTGAGATCAAGGTCAGAGAAATTACTCAGTGTTGAGTAAGCCTCCTTGTTGTACTGTAGTTGATAGACAGCAGCTGTGTACCTTGTCCTCCTCCACACAGCAGAAGGCCTGTAAGGAAAGGCATAACTTTTTTCCTCAGAGTACAGGTCAACTACTGTTTCTTTAATTGGGTGAGCAGAAGTTGAAAATGATGGAGCCCAAATGGCTTTGGAGAACTCAGTCTACATGCTGACTGTTTTCTTCTGGGCATTATTAGCAAAGATGTCCAAGTAATTGAGCCTTTCCATGCCTCAGACTTGAGGGTTTTATCTGGTCTCAACTGGAATGTTCTCAGCTGTTCCATAGCATCACTCTTACCTGGGCAAGGGGCAGTTGTACGTGTGTCCCAAACCCCACAGGTAGTGAAATAGCTGTTGGGTAGGCTGAGAGCATGGCAGGTGGTGTGCAACCCTCCTGAAAATGCTGTACACCAATCTGGCTACCCAGAAACCAGTTTTTCCTGACTGCTAGGCTCTTGATCTTCCACTCAGTGTTGAAATAGCAGCACAGTTCCTTCTTGATTGTAGCATCTCCTCAGAAGAGAGATGCTGAGTTCCAGGATAAGTGTGCTGCTGCTGACCCCGCCTTGTCAGTCAGTACTGGTATGGCTTAGCACCAGTGGTACCACCACCTCTTTCTACTGAGATGTGCTAGTTCAATGCCATAGGTGTGGTTATCAGGTGAAAGCTGCTCTTTTCAGTAACATTGGATGTGCTGAAATACTTAATTTCCAAGGTGTAAGGTCAAACATTGTTTTACAGCCACAAAATATGGAGGTACGGCAGCACTAACTGGAACCAAGCGTGCCATCTGTAATGAATACATAAATGGATACATTTGTATCCTTACCTCCTCAGTCTGGCCATGTGTTTACAAAAATCCTGTGGTGCTCGTTTTCTAGGTGGATCTAACACCATTCCTTGGAAATCTCTGGCAGATGTGCAGAGCTCATTCAGAGCTCGCTGTTCAGAGGCTTGGGTCTGGCTTACTGTGTATTGGTTGGAATGTTTTTTCCACACCCAAACTTGCGAATGCTGGAGACGTGCCTGGTGTGAATATGTTTGTCTCCTTTGAAGGCTTATAGGGGCACAGTCCAACTGGCGTTTCTATGGGTGGGTTTTCAGTAAACTTTGTTTCTCGAACATTTGTGGAAGGAGTGAGCGCTTCTATGAGAACAGTAGCCTACAGCTGTTGGTGCTTACTGAGAACAGTGTGTGGCTGTTGGCTTAGCCTTGCTTTCTAAAACCAGTGTTTTGCTGGGGTTTCCACTGCTTTTGTTTTTCTATGTTTTGTAATTTTTTTAAGAATAATTGTGAACAAGTCTAAACTTGAAAATAAAAACTTCCCCTGCTTCTGATACTGACAAGATAACATTGTATCAGAGTACACAAGGATGGCATTAACTGAAGGGCGCTACATTTTAGCTGTTGTGTTTGTTGGCAGAGAGTTAGAAAGTTGGGACCTGGCAGCTTTTAGCGACAGAAAGCCAGAAGGAAAATCTGTTACCTCAGGTCATATTGATAGTCATGTCTGCTGTCACACTTATTTCTTTAGATTTACTGGTAATAAAAATCTGAACATAAGCATGAAGCACTATATTGGTAACTGAGAGAATGTTAAGTGTGATTATTTAATAGCATTAAATACTGAGGTGCAGGAGTATAAAATTCTCTAGGCAGCAGCATCCAATAACCAAGTGGGGCTGTCAGCTTACTGTAGCCATCACATTAATCATCTTATACACGCTCATGCTGAGTGTGTACCTTGGGTCTTTCCCCACATCCCCAAACCAAGAGAAATCAAATAAATGTTTATTTTTCCCCACCAGATTCAAAAGGTGATTATTTGCATTGAGTGAGGGAGATGATTTAAGGAGAAGAGGATAAGATCTTGAATCCTGGAGTCATAAATGATATTGGCAGCTTTCAGCAGCTGTCTGTTTTCATAAAAAAGCCGACCCTTTTGGAAAGGATCCACTTTGCAGCTGGGAAAACATGTATCATGCAAAAATGCAGTTTGAGTTGGGCTTGACAAATCAAGTCCTTTTTTAAATAATAGTTACCTTCCAATGCCTTCTCTGTCCTCTGATTGTCTAAATGATTGTGGTGTAGTTTTGGTGCTTTCCAGGTTGTGCTTTCCTGGTGAATTCCATGTGATAAGCTCTCTTGCACAAGTGTTGTCTTTTCAGGGCAACTTAGTGTCCTTGAACTGTATAATAAACTGTGATATCCTGGAAACTTTGGGGTAGACATAACCGCTGACTTGGACAAATAAATAACTATAGTTAAAAATTTCTCTTAGTAATGTAGGTTATTCTTTTGTTTTCAAAATGCTGATATTTTTTATGAGCTATGTATAATTTGCTTGCACATTATAGCAAATTAAGTATATTGCAATATATTATCAAAGGGAAGGTCAACCAGAAGGGAATTGTTTTGGAGTCTATGAGTTTTGAAAATATCACCTGTACGTAAAGCTCTTCTCTGAAGTGAAACTCCATGCAGGGATATTCACGGTAAGTAGGGAAAACCCCCATATTGTGAGGCAAAACAAGTATTTCACAGATGTTAATAAATACACAGTATGCAAGGACATGAGAAAACATTACAGTATTACACGTTGCTAATTTTTCAAATGACCTTGAAAATATGCAAGTGCAGCTGTGCAGCTGTTCTTGTTAGCATGAAATGATGCTGCTTAGGAATAATGTGAGTTTGGTGCTGGCTAGGTCAGGTCCTTGCAACTAAAAATCTTGAAGATATTGACTGGTGACAGTAGCATCTGGTTTGACAGAGTTGTGCACAGATTTGAGGCAAACATTAGGAAGGTGTGTTAGAAGTTATGAACCATTCCTGAGAAAATTACCTAATTTTGACTGATCAGACTGGAAATGATATCTTTGCTAGGACACTAGCTTGAAAACAATGTTACAGCTTTGAAAGAAGAGCTATTGGTAGTTAAATAGTGGATATGAGCTACATAAATTGCCAATGAAATTGGAGTTTTTCAAACTCTTTAGGCCCAGTTTGATCTTGGGATTGATTCCTGAAACATAAGAGGTCTAGGATAGAAACTACCAACCTTATCTGTGTTTCAGCAGAAAGAAAAGACAGTAGTTACATGACCAGGATGGCCTTTGCTGTGGGGGTGGGAACGTTGAATGACAACCATGGAAGACCATGTTGAATGGACTTCCAATGTCTAATTTCTTTGCACTTCTCACTTCTCTGTATGTGTATTCAGTAAACTGGCTGACCTTTATTTTTCATGATTTTGTAAGAAAAGACTGTCTGGCTAGGACTTGTCAAATGCAAGACAGTATTAAATTTTGACTCAGTCTGGAAACTCTTCACCTATACAGAAGAATATGTAATATAATATTTTCTCTAGAAGTTAAATAGTTTCTATTTAGAACTAACTTTGAGAAGTCATCTATTGTTAGAATTTTTTTGCTAAGCCACATGAGTGACTAAACCAAATTCCCTGGGCTCTGTGACAGTTCTCTCTTTTCAGTGAAGGAGATGCTTCACTCAGTTTGTTTTCCTCTGTAGAGGTCCACTGATCCCTTGAAAACTTGATACAACAGATGTTATGTTTCTTTCTCTGAATAATTATTCCATTTCTGCTTTTCATGTTCTGAGTGCTCTGTCCCTTCAAACAAGATATTGCACACAGGTTTATCTTTCCTTTGATAAAGCATTCTGTGGAAATGTGGATAGTTGTATGATTGTGAAGGAGTGACCTAACGTCTTTGACAAGCTTGGCTTTTGTGGCTTTTCTCTTACCCATGTTTAAAAAAATCTGCACCACAGTTCATTTCTTTGTGATGCCCCTGCCCTTAACAGAGAGAGGGGCAACAACCAATGGATGTTTTGAATGAATAAACCCATAGTAATAACTTTGAATCCTCTCTCTACCCTGGAATTTGCTTTATTATTTATTACACTTGCCATAGGCCAAACACTAAGCTCCTTGTGGTGGATTTGCATGTTTCAATAAACAAGAGGAGGGGAAAAGGCTTTCCAACTAGAGAGCAACTGCCCAGTACTGTGGTCTGCTGTGTTTTCCGGAGTGAGCTGCTATGATGAGCAAAGTGACAGCCAGTGAATAAGCTGAGCAGACTTGGGCTGCTGCAGGGCAGTTATACCTATTAGTGTAAACAGAAGCCAGGTATCAAATCAAAGTGTGGTGGAATAGCCTGTGAGCTGTAGCTGGCGGGCTTCACGGGTGCCGAGAAGGAAAAAGCAGATGGAAATGCTCCAATGCATTTCCTTCCTTCCCTTCCCTGTCTCTTGGATCTTTTATTTCAGTCAGTAATGGAAATCTGTGCTGAGTTTTGAATGGATGGCTTACACTGAGCTAGTGTTAAGTACTTAATGAGCCTCATTTCTCAAAGATCTTGCAGTCTGCCTCAGTTAACCCAGCTGCTTTTTTTAGGAGTACTTGTTTTGGCAGAGGCTTTTCTATGTATGTGAAGAATGCACAAATAAACTGTTGTGCAATTTGCAATTAAAAATGAGGTTGTAGGGAACGGAAGGTTTTTAAACTAGGAGATCAGAGACTGCAGAGCCAAGGAAAACAATTGCTTAGCATCACTTTGTAGACCTCCATCTCAACAAAATCTGTGTGTCTGTCTTGCCTGCTGAAGAGAGTAGAAATGTGAGTCCATGCTGGGAGAGTCCTGTGGTGCTTGTGAGGATCAGACCCCCATAAAGGGATGTGGAACTAACCTGAAAGGGCCAGGAACTGATTTGGTTTGTTTTGTTTTTTGTTTTTGTTTTTTTTTTCAACTTTTTTGTGTTTTGCTTTTTCTTTTCCCTCCCCAAGGAGTAAGTGCAGTGTGGCAAAATTCTGCAGAACATGTGCAGTGATAGTGGTTAGGATGATTGTGGTTAAAATGAGTGACACTAACAACACCAGAAGCATGTACTTTCATGGAGTGCTTGAAAGGATACAAATGCATAAATCTAGAGCTCAACCATAGCTGTGGAGTTATTTCAATTCATAGACATCACTGATTAGCCATAAGAGTAGCTGTGCTGAGGTTTATCTTTATGCTGAACTCAAATTTATGCATTGATTAGGTTAGATTTAAGCAGGAGTAGTTTGATCTGATGTCAGTTTTATTTGGGATGGAAAAGGAAGAGGACTGTTGCCTGGGCAATTGCATCACATCAGCAGTTTCAGTGACACCTTGGTATTGGCTAAAATTTCAATTATAAACGTCGTTTTAAATATGGACCTGTGTTTTCTTCTTCTGTACAGAGGTCTTGAACAGCTGTCTCTGGAGTGTGATGCTTTAGAAGTATATGGTATATTGAAGCAGGTGTAACTACAGAGGTTAAAAATGTCAGTTGGGGGTTATACAAACAATTGCCTGAATTGCTGGAATTCAAATATCTGAAATATTTGTTACACGTGGTGTTTGCCTACTCTCACTCTATGTCAAGTCCTGGATAACCTGCTTGGTCTTGTGTGGTGGTCAGCTTACCACATGTGCTGCTATGCTGCTGAGATGTGGTGCTGAGGAGGGAGTGAACTCTATAGCCAGGTTCTTGTGATGGTGCTTTAACCTTACTGTCTCCATCTTAACTGAGAGGCCACAGCTCAACTCTTTGCTAGTTATCTGGGCAAGACAGAACCTGCTTTCCATTTAGCTGGCTAAAAGCAAAGGATTTGTTATTTAAGCTAGTTAAGTCATTGGAGAACAATTCTGGAACAAGTGGGGTGAATCCCCCTCTGTGACGAGAGAGGAACCAAAGGGGGCACGTAGGTTTCGGCTTAGGCTAAACGCCTGTCTTTTCAATGGCTCACGTTAAGCAAAATGATTTTTCACTTTTCTTCTCTGTGCTTTGCTTTCATGTTTGTGAAATGGAAGAGTGGCTTGGTCCTGCCTAAGATAATAACCATCCTTTTGCCTGAATGTTGTATCCTGCTGGCATGTTCTTAACTGTGATGGGTTTCCACAAGTGTGTGGTACTGTGTCATGCTTTTGGATCACTCCATGTGTCCTGCTGTGAGATGCTGTAATTGTGGCTTCTGGTCATCTTCTGAAGCCTGTAATGGTTTATAGGGATTCCTGCTGTGGGCTGTAGCAATGCATTTAGCAGAAGTTTGGTGGCATCTTCTGGTCACCTTTTCTACCTGCTTGTGATCTTTGGAGTGTCTGATGATGCTTTTCCTTTCTTGGAAAAGGAAGCTGTTGGAATTATACTCAGATGCAGAGCAACCCTGAACAACTGTGTATTTGATCATGAGCAGTTTACTTGAGTTGCAGATCTCTTGAGTTTCAAGGCTGTCCTTGATCAGCTTGATGGAGACCTTTGATATCCTATCCCAGTGTATGTGGGAAATGTGATGAATGCTTTTGCCCCTTCCTGTGGCCAGTCTGGGTGCCACTTCTGTGGTCCAGGCATGGCTGAAGTCCCACCAAGTGGTGGAGGAGGGAGATGTACCTTGGTTTTTGAGACAAATGACTCTCTTCAGGTGTGTCACAATCATGTCTTTGCTCTAATCATGTTACCAGAAGTTTTCCCTTTGTTTCTGAGAACATTTATTCCAAAGGGGCAAAGATAGAATTACTTTAAATTAAACCAAATCAGTTAGAACAGTTGAGGCAAATGCTCTTAAATCAAAGAACAGAATAAAGTATTGTCTAATCCATCACCAAAAAACAACTGAACTAGATAGTAACAGTCTTGAAGGGAGAGTCTAACAGGAGCTGTGAAGTCAGTTCAGGGAATAACATAAACTTGTCTTGCTCTCCTCATACAGGAATTTCTTGTTACAGTGCTGGTAACAGGCCTCTCAAAATGCAGCCTCTGAACTGGTGACTCGCACTGCTCTTATTTAATATCATCTTGGCAGTTCTTTAAAGTCCAGCTGTGAGTCTACTTTATTATATTAGCCATGGGATCCTATTTTATATTCACAGAATGTTTGCTTAAACACAGTATCCTAGGAAGGGTAATAATCCATGGTAAATATATGATACGGCCTTATTTCACAGAGCTCTTAGTCTTACTCCCTTCCCCCAAGAACTCTTTAATTATTTTTCTAGTCTCTTCATGCATTTATGGTCTGTAAACATGTGGATTTATTTCTCTCTTCCCTCCCTCCTTTCCTAAGGTTGTTGGTTGCACTGTGGTCTCTGGTCTTAAATGTTGAAAGCCTTTTTTGTTGGATGGGGCATATGTGCAATGTCTTTTCAAGCAGGACAGTGGACTCTCACTTCTAAAACTGCTTGTAGGTGCTGCTTGTATGTGAAGGAAATGTGAACTGCTTGTATTGATGTGTTTAGCTTGGGATAAAAAAAAAGACTAATGACTAACTATTAAAAAAGCCAAACCTCATGATAAAACTCAAAATGTCTGGAATCCAAACTTTTTTCTTCTATGAATGCTTCTGTCTTACATTTCATCAACACCAAAAAATGGCCCTTGAGCTTTGCTGTTGTCTGAGGTGGTTGGTCCGTGTGACTGTAACCACCAGAATGTCCCGTCTTCTGCTGAACAGGCCAACTGTGGTTGGTTGTCAGACGATCCGCGTGTCTGGGTGACTTGGGTGACTGGTTGCCTCTGCTAGGCCGAGTGAGCCAGGCTGTTAAGAATGTGCATGTCACCAAGGTTGCTTAGGGTGATTAGGGTGATGGGCAAGAAATTGAGAGAATGTGTTGTCTGAGATTCTGCATACAGGGTGTGAGGCTTTTCTTTCTGTTGTTGAACGTGGTCTGCAAGGGTGTCACATACATAGGCCATTTATGTAGCTATTCATTGTCTCTTCCAAGTGCTTCAAACAGGTGTCTGTTCCTTTAGAAGTAATAATAAGCAGCTTTGCAAAACTTTCCTTGTATATATGGCCTGGTCACAGAAAAAATTTATCACTGTACTAAGAGGCTGCTAAGACTTTTTGTTAGTTTTTCCTTAATACTTAAGAGGCAGATTAATTTTCTTTCTCAGCATTTTTACTTAGGTCTCAAATGCAACATCTGAGCAAACTGCATTCATCACACTTTCCAGAGGATTTGGGTTAGAATTAACAGGTATTGAAAAACTCCAGAATCTCCCAAAACCCCCTGAGCCCTCTAAACCATTGCAGAAAAAGAGCACGTAGCACTTTGCATGAAGGACTCTTGACTGCTTTTGCCTGACATTCTGCCCTAATGTGACTGCAGTCCAATGGAGAAGCTGCTTCTTATTTGCCTTCCTTTCTTTTGGAAAATGACTTTCAAAGAGTAGGTTTGTAATGGCCTGTATACTCCTTCTCTTGAAGCTTCCTAGCCTGATTTGATCTTTAGATGCCGTTCTAGCTCTGAAAAAAATGCATTTGTTGTCCTTCTCAGTATTTCTTGTCTGTCTTGCATCATTTTGAACAGATGCACTCTGCAAGTTGTACTTGATGCAGTTTAGTAGAAATGGTAGTCATCTCCAAAGTGAAATGATGGCAAACTTTTCATCCTCCAAGTGTAAACATACCTGAGATAATTAACTCCATAGGAATGAGCCCTGAGGTATGTCCCTTCAGTGTGATTGCCAGTGTACCATCTCTTTGTGATTGTCAGGTGTGATGTGTGAGGTTCTTCTGCTCCTGTTACATGTCAATGTAGTCCTTACAGGACAGGCATCAAATAAGTGCCTGGGCATGTCAGGACAAGAGACAGTGGTTTTTATTTACCTGCTTTGTTTCTGTGAATGACGTAGAAGATAAAAATGAAACCAGGAACCTTGTTCCTTCTGTTCTTGAGTTGTTCTGTGTGGCTCCTGTGGTCTGCCCCTGCTGTGCAGTGCTACTCTCCAAAGGGACATGCTTGAGCTGCAGAGCACTGCTGCAGCCCAGGGTTCTTTTTCCAGTGAAAGCGCTACCAGATGAGTTACAGCCCATAAGCAGAACTGGGGGAGGGGGAGCATTGTGCTGTTGCACACCGGAACTGCAGATTCATATGAGGCCAAGAGGCCAGCCTGGCAGATATGTGGGAAACAGAAATGTTGCCCACCACAGGAAACTGGGATGGCAACAGGGGGCTGCAAAAAATTCCACCAGAAACATTAGGTGTCCAGTGGCTCTCTTGCACCTGGGTCTAACATGGCCTGAGGAAGTTGGTATATATTGGCACAGGAGTGGAGCTGACTAGGGTTGAGGCTGTTACACTATTATACTAAGTTTCTTTTTTTCCTTTAAAAAAACCAAAAACCAAAGAAACAAATAAGACAGCATGTATGCTATTAGTAGGCATCATGTCTGCTTTAGTGTCTGGTGCTGTGTAGTCCCTCTAAAGTTACTGGCCACCTCCTCTTTTTTGTTGTGATGGAAAATTTCATCTTTCAAAGTCTTACACAAAGGTCCTATTTTTAAACCCGACTTAGAAACATAGTAAATATGTCTCATTCTGTTTTAAACCTGGAAAATCTCAAAGTAAGAAAACTGGCAGGAAGAGTACATCTGTGTCCTCAAAAGGACATAATTAGGAATGAATAACAGACAAATACTTTAATGCCCCATGTTCCATTTATTCGTCAATATTCACCCCATGGGAAGACCCTAAAGTGTTTCTTGTTTGTCACCTTACCTCTCTGAGTACTGGTTAAATCCTGCTTTTTCTAATTTATTGACATATTATTTTCAGAGAGAGACATATTAAAGGTACTGTATACCCTAGTGGAGTAAACAGAGAGGATCACTCCTTCCGTTAAGTGTTTCCTGTCGAAAACAAAGGGCTAATAACTAAGCAGTGATATTAACTACGTGTGGCAATATGTGTGGATGGGACTTCGATAGCAATTCCATATGTTTCTCACTGCTTTAATTTTTTTTTTTTTTTTTATGTGAGAGTAGAATTTTCAGACTGTTAAAGTAAAGGGCATCCTGGACCTAGCTTGTCTGGACCTTTTGAGAATCCAGCTTGTTTCATGGCTGCATTTATAAACATACTTTTGAAGAACGCTGTTGAAAAGCTGCTTGATAACTGGTAACTGCTGGAAAATTAGAGAAGACATTCCATTTATTTGTATTCTTTGTGAGGGTTAACAGAGTGAAAGATCCTGGGGGGAAACAACATTTTCTGAATTATTTTACTATGGAGCTTTGTACAGATGTAGTGTAAAAGGTTATTTGTAGTCATGACTGTGTAGCCAACACAGTAGAATAAAATCTTGCAAACCAACATTTTTTTTATTATTTATTTATTAGTTTTTTTGAGATCTTTTAGAAAATTTGTACAGATTTCTGAAAATGTTCATACAAGACTGATAGTTATAAACCAGGTAAGAAAGTGAATGTGTTTGTGGTAGAAGGCTAGAACAGGAGGGGTAAATGAAGCCACTCAGCTTTGTTCTGATGAGGCTCCTTCTGTTATCAGTGTGTAGATACAAGGGCTTCTCCAGACAGTGATTGAGAGAATCCAGACTAAGCTCTTCTTCTCAATCTCTTTATGGAGACTTCTGTATCTTTCTGTTGATTATGATTTACCTCTGAATTCAGGTACTTAGTTACCCATATGAAGCTAAGCAATATGAATATCCTCTGTGGCCATGATCCTGAGGAATATGATTTGGAAGGGGTGAAATTGGTTGTGAGGGAATTAAAATAGGGAGCACAAGAAAAGTTCAGAATTTCAGTATACAGTGAGAGAAATAGGTATAAAAAAAAGTCATATGGCATCAAGTTCAGGGACTTTAAACTTTCCTTGGTATGTGTTGCCTTGACAGTTCATTAGTTTTATTGCTCTAGGTTTGGCAGAAACCCAGACACGGCAGTATTATGTCTGCATTGATAATGAAGATTCCATTTATAATTGTATGAATAAAAACCTATCAATGTGATTTAAATGAGCTGTATTGGTTAAGTGCAGTTCTCCATCTCTGAAACTGCTCAGTGGATCTATGTTAACCTGCCCTTCAATTCTTTCTAGAAATTGTCTTTCTTGTATCATTCCATGTTGCTTCCAGGGGGTATCCATCTGAATTTGAACTACAACATTGAACCTCTGTAGAGAATGTTGTGAGGGGCCATATATGTTTGGTTTTGGCACTTGTTGCACTGTCAGTTGATGAAATGGTTACTTGTGAGTATATTGCTGGATGACCACATCAGACAGGAATGCCACCATGGGGGTGGGGGAAGGATGTTTGCTAACTAGCAGTGGCAGAAGTGTGGGGATTTCAGAATTCAAGAGAACTGGACTAGTCCAATGTCTCCTTTTGATGTTCAATAATTGAAGTTGTAGCTCCCAGAAATTGTAGAATATATGACATTTCCTCCCAGCATGTTAAAAATTGTTTATTCCCTCTTCTTCTTTCTTCTTGTGTGTTTTTTTTTTAATTTTATTTTTAATGATTTAAAAAAAAGTAAATTGCGTGGACTGGCTCAGTGAATATGTAATGGAAAAAAATAATAGGTAGGTCCTTGTTTAGTATTCATAGTATGGTGTTTCCTAAGTGATAAGATAAAGCTGTTAAAGCATCCAAAGAAGCATTATTTTTTCACTTGGAATTTGTGCTTACATTTAATTATGTATTTTTTTTCTTACAGCTAAGCTTGTCTTACATCTTTGTGCTCAAACTGTATCACATGAAAGATCATGGCTGATGAAGTCAGCAGAGACAGATTCTCCCTGGCTGCAGAAAACTGGTGATGCTCCCTGCCCTGTGTAGGCAAGGAGGCTGACCTAATGATGACCCATCAAGCAGTATCATGATAAGGTGCTGTGTATCCCAAAATCTGAAGTTTGCAGCTGGACTGTGTGACTCATGGAATGAGTGTGCTGCAGGGATCCTCTCCTTTCTCAGGCTTTGCCTAGGAAAGAATCACACTGACCTGCCACAGTGGACATGGAGAAACATGTGGCTAGGATGCTTGTTTGTCATCAGGTGTGGCAGCTGTTATATACATCTGATAAAGGCTCTCTGGAACTGAAGGGTTTGCAACTTCTTGAGGGGGATGCTTCTAGGTACTTTTTTCCCCCACATTTAATTAGTTGTTGGTAGATCTTGGAACAGTGCATGCTTTTCGAGTAGAAAACTTAATAATTATGGGAAAAACATAGTAATAGGGAACAAGAACAACAAAAAACGCTTTTAGAAGATGGAGCAGTTTCTCTGTGATGTTTGGGAAATAGCAGTGTGTCACTGCCTTGTAGGCACAGTTGAAGATAGGAAGGATGATTGCAGTTAAACAAAAGGACTGTGTGTTGGTTGGCAAACACTCAGGAATCCTCTCACTGGGTTCCAGGGAGGATCAGCACGGTAATAGGAAGGGAACCAGGTGTGCCATGTATAGGAACAGGTAAAACAAAGTTTTCCAGGAGATCATATTGTGTTTTATCTGTACAGGGAGAAGCAGCACTTTGCTTGTTTAAATATTTTTTTCTTTTTCGTTTGAGTTGTACATTTATCTGACTTGGAGAAAGGTTGGATGACACTCCGAAAGGTTATATGTTGAAACTTGCCACTGTTTCTGAAGGCTTTGCCTTTTCTACTTAATATAAATATGTGTTTAACCAGTGAGCTTCCTGGTAGACCTTAAGTTCTACATCTCTTGCTTTTCATAGCATGTTTCTCAGTTTACTGCAGTGAAATAAAAAAGATTTTAAGACTTTTTACCACAGGTTTGCAAAAATTGCCATACTGCAGAGGCAATTTTGTATCCTCATGATTATAAGACTAAGCTATACTATTCAGGAATTGTATGGGTTTTCTCTTGATTTGAAGGCCAACTCTGATGCTGAATATCAAAGGCTTGCATATGACAGACATCCCACAAAATGAGAGTGTTCCATGTGATGTTTCTCTTACCTTTTGTAGTTACTGCCTTGTATTTGGGGGGTGTGTGTGGGTTTTACACTACATTGGTTCTCTTGGATAAAGATGTTTGTTCAAAAGTTTGTGTGGGCTGTGTTAATACTTTGCGTTTGGGCCCCAGAGATCAACCAGCATCAGGTACTGTATGGTTTTATGCAAACATGTAAGAGTAAGATTAAATAATTCCCTAAATCATATCTGCTCCTGTTTTGTCCCACCTCTCCTGGCAGAAGCACAGCCCATGTTCTGGCATGTGAACGACAAGGAAGTGACCTGTGCCGGTGATTAACACCAGATGGCAAGAACAGGACGTGCAGATCACTAAGGAACATGAACTTTCCTCCTTCCCTGCCCCACCCTCCCCCCCAAAAAAAAACAAACCACCAAACCCTACTATTGTTTAAAACTGACCTATTGCTTTCTTAGCTGGTGTCATTTTTCTAGAGGAATGGGAATTCTGTGACTTTGATGTCAAAGTAAAGAAACAAGCAATAATTTCATAGTGATGAGGAATTTTGCCCCAACAAGGGGACAAAACATGTCAGTAAGGTGGAGAGTGATAATTTATTCACTGTCAGGTAACAGAGGTGAAAGCAAGTCCCTGTTTATCCTTTGTTTTCATATTGCTGGCTTGGGTCCTGAGTTTTCCATCTTTCACTTGCTAGCATGTTAAGCTAAGAGAATATACTCTTTGTTTGGCAGTTAACTCTCTTTTCCATCACTTTGGAATATGGGTGTTTGTAGTGCTTCTCCATTCTTAAATAGCTTTGTAGTGAAGATCACTACTTACTTTTTTGCAGCTCCTGTTCATCAGTAGATACTTTCTTTCTCCTAGAAAAAACTTGCAGATTTGTATAGTTTTTCTCTTTGTATCTTTGCAGATAAAATGTTAAATGTTTCTGGTGAAATGGATGTCAAACTCAGCTAATGAAAGGAAACTTCTATTTGTTTTATAATGATCTCTGGCTTCACATTTAAAATGGGATTCACACATAGCAGTTCATTATTACTTCATTTGGTCAGTAATAGGACCATTTTTACTTAATACAACAGGACTAAAAGTGATACTATTGCTCTAGTTTCAAAATGTTTTAGTCATTTGCAATAAATTTGTAACATGAAAGCCATGTGTTTACAAATTTTGTAGTTTCAGCTCTTAGGTTGTGATTTAATGGCATTATCTAAGGTAGCGTGACCTATCCCTTCTTATATTTGCACAATAGGTGATTTCCCTGCCCAATTTTGCAGAGGAATCTCAATCAAGCAGTGATAGGGCTGCTGCTACTTCATTATCGAATCAATCACTATAAGGTATTGTTGGGAGGTAAACAAAGACACAAAGTTTGAATGACTTTCTCAGAAACATGCTGGTGGGGGAGAATTCAGGCACCAGGGTCTGGTCGACAATAGAAGATGTGACTGTAAAACATCAGTTGTGCCTTGGGACTGCACAAACCATTGGGTGATAAGGAAGTATGAGTCTGTGCCAGAGGTGAGACTTGTGACAGAGATCTAAGTGCCCTGTCTGCAGTTAAAAAAGAGGATGTCTGAGGCAGTTCCATACTTTTAACTGATGTCTTAATCCCTGCTGTCTGTAACTCTTTATCTGGTTCCATAAAATAGTCAGTATTTTACCTGATTTTTCTTTTCTTCATTTTTCGTTTCTGGTGAGGAGTTTTCCGTCTGTTTTCTGCTGACAGAATATTATTTCCTGGCAAGCATGTCAGGCGTGTAAACCAGTATCATAACTGCTTGATAGTGCTGGCTGTTGTTGCAGGAAGAGAGGGGTCCTGGTACCTATTGGAGGAAAGAAAATATGTATAGTAGCACCCAGGGTCTGAGATGGACTGATTGAGAACTCTCCTGGTTCCATGGATTTGATGAGTGGCAAACCACTCTCAGGTGTTGACAACCAGCATTTCTTCTTTCATTTTGCAAGCTGGGTGTCAGTGAAGAGAGTCCCCCCTTCTACACTGCTGTGCCTCTGTTGAGAAGGTGGCTCAGCCAGCCTCTCCTGCCAGGGCTTGGGTTGCTGCTCCCCAGCTGCCCCAAGTGACCACACCAGCTACTCTATGCCTGGGCTGGGCTGCAGGCAGCTTCGTATGGGCCTCCTGCCTCCTCCTAGCCATGTGTTCTCCAGCAGCCTGAGCTCAGCCAAAAGTCACCTTGTAGCCTTGCGTGAATTCTTTAGGGAAAGGCTTCCCAAGGAGGACAGCACTTTCTCATTATTAACATAATCAACTCGTACTTATTAACTGAGAGGCTGACTTGTAATAAATGCTTAGAATACTCTAGTAGAAATGCTGTCAACTCAAAAGCAACAGGAAGAGCTGATTGCTTAGGGGCAATAACTATGTGTTTCATAAATTATTTACAGTGTGCTTAAGTTGTCAGAGCTCTTGAGAGAATTGGAGGTTTGCTGTGTCCTGTGACAGGACTGGCTTGTTCAGTCTTTCAGGGAGGCAGGTAAAGATCAATGCTGGGTTGCTGTGGCTGTTCATGGCCATCCTGACTTCACAGGTTATTTGATAGTTTTTGCTGAAGCAGCAGTGCTCATATCCCATCCTTGGCTCTGGTGATGAGCTTCTCTGAGAGTCTCCTCTCAGAGAAGACTGCATGTCCATGAAAAAGCACAATTTTACATATTTGGGTCCCAAATGTGTTGCACACATGACAGCCTGGACTAAGAATACATTGAGCTTAGTGGAATTACGTGTGCGTGCAGTGTTAATGTGTATGTGCTCTATGTAAAATAAAGCCTGAAATTAAATGTCTTCTAGGATTTGGTCCATGAGTAGTTAACCAGTTTGTAAAACATTTTGTAAATGTACAAAGCATTGTGGTTTTGCAGAACACAGATGTGTTATACTGTGCTGCAGAGTCATAATGAGGTCATTCTTTGAAAATCAAGGTGGCATCCTGCCTGTGCACTTTGTAACTGATTGGGATGTAGAGCTTACAAAACTGTTACTAGGTCTGTAAGATGATTTGAGAAGCTACAGCACTGGAGAGTTTTAAATCTGCAAAGAAGAGAAATTACCCTTGTAAACATGCTTTAAAAGGTTCTGAGGTATTTGGGGAATATACAGTGAATTTTCCCTCACCATTCAACAAGATACAGGTATACAGCAATGATGTACAGTGATGTTTTCAAGTTGTTTTTTAGATGCTGGTATACTGTACTTTAGTGTCTGGAAATCATAACTAAACAGTTACATCATATTTCCTGAAATGACTGTTACTCTACGGGTAACCACAAGATCCCATTAACTGTTTATATAACCTAGAGTTATTTCATCCAAATGAAAGCATTACATGCATAAATATTTTCCTTAATTGTGCAAACCATAGAGGCATCTATAAAGAAAACAAATGCCACAAATGCATAGCCAAAAACTGGAAGTGTATGCGAGTTATTTTAAGGCTGTCCAGTAACAGGGCTTAGGTGAGAATTCTGCAAAGCACTTCCTGATTGAAGTGCTTCAGGTTTCATAGGGTGTTGCTGCTTCTCTCTGGAGGGTCTAGAAATCTGTCACCTTTCCTCTCCTTTTTGAGAACAACACAGTCTGGATTAGACAGATACACTGTTTGGATGCCCATCCAGTAAATGGTTTGAAGGTTTGATCCACAGCACAGAAGGCTCTAGTATAGGAGCAGCGTCAAGGGATGCAGGGCTTTGGTGAATTATATGACTGGTATATTGCTCCCTGAAACTTTAATCTCCTGTTTTGAAGCTGGAATAAAGCAATGGAACAAAAGGCTTGCACTAATAATTCCAATTCTCGAGTTTTTTTGACATTGACAGGGTGCTGTGCAAAGTTATACACAGCACTGCTGTTTGGGTGTTTTTGAGCAAAAGAAAACATACACCAAGGTTCAACAAAGCTTGCTGTTGAAATGAGGCCATGGTAATATTACAGTTCCGTGGAAGAATTGATGCTGTGAAGAGTTACAGCACAAATGGTTTTTATTTCTTAGGTTAATCTTGAACTTGTGTGACAAAACAGAACATGTTTCTTAAAATAATGAAGTTGTTTTTGCAGCAGTAGTGCTTCAGACAAGGCAAAAGAAGGTGAAGTATTGCTACAGAGGACAAGAATGTGAGAGGGAGCAATCCAAGAGTGGTTATATGACATATCAACTGCACATACTTAATACAAGCTAAAATACAGGTTGGGAAAGTCTTCCCAGTTCCATTCATACAGTAACAAGCCCCATGCTTTAATCTTGCTTCCACTTTATTCACTGAGAGTCTGAAGATTGGCTGAAAGAAATGACCACAGCCTAGGAATCTAGCTTAGCCTGGGCTAAGAATGAAAAAAGAGAGAAAAATTGAGCCCTGTACTCCAGCTGACATGGAGAACTTAGCTCAGGAGTTTCTAGTGAGCTTACTGTTTGAGCTCCAGTCTTGTGGATATGGCAGCACTGATTCATCAGTCTTGGGTGGCTGCCTGTGAAAGCCACTCAGCTGCAGAAGTGTGTTGGGACTGAGTGTGAGGACCAGGGGTAGGCACTTTCTGTCCTTCTGGATCATAGGAGACTGGGCAGCAAGGACTGTGCCTGACAGGCAGCACATGCAGGCCTGCTGGACTCACTGCTGCTTTGTCCTTTGCCCCTTCCATGCTGCCTGGGAGTTGGGGATTGAGCCATTTTAATGCTTTCTCCTTTCTGTTTAGGTGAGTTCTTGTGCCTCATCCAAACAAACACCCTTATGCAGCTTCGTAGGGAAAGTCTGGCCTCTGAGGTGGCCATCAGGCATTTTACTGGCTCCAGCAGTGTCTTTGAACAAACTCAAGATAAGCATCCCCCTAATAAAGTGAGCTGAAATTTGCTTAAGTAGCTCCTCCACTCATGTTGTCTGAAAGTGTAAAATAAACCTTTTAAAGATGTGCAGTGTAATAAACCCCAAACCCTTATTGCCCATTATCTCTCCAGCAAATTCTCTGGTGCCTATAATATTCGCTGGTACAAGCTGAAGGCTGTGAACAGCAGAAAAATGAGCTTTGGGTGTTTCGCTTATCGTGAGGTTTCCTACTCACAGTACTGCCATTCATCATCTACTTTTTCTTTTCTTTAACAGCTCATTCACAAATCTGGCATCAAGTTGTTAGTTTTCAGAACCAGCCTCTTCTAGTTTGTACATAATACATCCAGTGACACTCAGCATTCCTTAAAAAACCAAACTTAGTTCAGAAATATTTACTGAATTTATATGGGAAAAACAGCTACGTAACTCATAATTTAAAAAATATTTTAAATAATCTGCTTTGAGTTATATGCTCTACTGCCTTTTCATATTTATTGCTACATTATTAGCCATTAAGTCTTTTAAATATCACATGACTGTTTTTTTCATAATAGAAATTTTTTCAAAGTTACAACGAATTTATGCCTTACAGAGGACACAGTGAGATTAGCAAACATTTGATTGTTAGTGTAGCATAAAAAATTTAAAGTTTTAATTGCAGTAAAGGGATAGTAGCCTTTATAATGTGGCCGTGCTGAACATATTTAATGGGCAATAGAGGTTTCTTAGAAGTTCTTAGAGCCACACAGCTTATACGTGCCCATCTACAGCAGATCTCAGGCTTGTACTGGCCTTCAGCAGCCTTGACTTCTGTGTAAAGCTGATGTGTCAGCAGGGGAATGCCTGGGGGGGTTTTATGCGTTAGGTGTTCTGCTACTGGGCTTGTGGACTTAGATAATTTATTAATTAATCATTTTGTTATTTCTGTGAAGGAAGGAAGGTTATATGTTGGCTGTCCAAAAGGTTTTTTTTTTTAATTTTTATTTCTTGCAAGTTTAAATTACTGAATGGGTGCCAATAGAAGCACTGTTTGTTGGTAAGTATTATGTAATTATGATTATTTTCTGAATTAATTTGTTCCTTTCAGCTCTTTTCCTTTTCTATAGTAGTATTTATTTTAGAGAGACTTTTTGGTGGCTGTTTTATTGGAAATCTGATTTACATGTTTTAATTCAGTTGGGAAAAGTTCAGTATCAAGAAAAAGGGTTTTTTTCCTATCCCGCTTCCTGTTATTGTTTTTTTTACGCTTTTACAGTAGCACTCAGTGCCTGCTATTTGAAAGCTTCAAGAACAGAGCAAAACAAGTAGAGCTCAGAACATTTTCAGCCTGGCAGGCTTTGGAGTGTCAGGGAGAGATGGAGGGATGGCAGGGGAAGGGACTGCCTGTTGAGACAGCAGGCTTTGAGTTGCTGCAGCTCCTGGATGTTGTATTGAGGGGGCTGGACATGGGCATTCTTCTACTATGGGACCCCATTTTCTTGTTTTCAGAAGGGAGAAATGGGTGCAAATGTAGAATAACAAATACTAAAATTCTTATCCTCCTGCACATGTCTATGCATAATACGAAGCTAAGGAAAACAGGAAGCTGCTGTGAAGAGCTCTGATGTGCAATTTTTACAGTTTATTTTGGAGAGTGTATGTTTCTTGCATTTTCTTGTACAGTCATCCCAGACTCTTACAGTAAGTTTTTCTTGACTGTTAACATGTGCTCTATTGTTTAAATCTTTTATTTGCACAACCAAGTAGCAAGAGTGCTGCAAGAAACATATCAAACAGAATTTCAGTTCCATCAATCTTGTTAAATTTCTTCCATACTAAATTGCCACTGTAGTAATACAAGCACATAACTTGCATTTGAACCCCACAGTCAAATCAGCCTTTTAAGTGCATCTGGATGGCTCCAGAAAGGCTTTATAGCTAATCCCAAAGAATAAATTTGATCGACCTTTATTTTTTCAAGTTTGGATGGTGTATCTTTCCTGCCACTCATCTGACCTGGAGTGAACTGCCTGACTTTGTATGGACATATTTTGTGGAGAGACCTTAGTCTTCTAGATTGGATCTTTATTGCAGAGGTCTTAGAGCAAGTAGTTAAACCAGGAGGAAGCTCTTGGGGATGCAGTGGAAGAGAGGATTATCAAAAAAGATACTTAATCTGAAAGCAGGTGGTGAGTAACAAGAAGTGCGTGATCTCCCTGACTGGATAGGACTGGGGTGGAAGTCGCCTTGTTCTCGTCTCCCTATGTTAGTTTTGTACACTGAGTGGCAAGCTGTTAGAGCTAGTGAAGTAACCATGCTGGTAGGTTAAAAATAATGAGGAAATATGTTACTAAATACATTGGGAGTTTATTGAAATGAGATTTTATTTAAACAGAAATAATTCATGAAATCAGTGATTCTTAAACTTGTTTTGCTGCTCTTAAAGTGCCTTTTTGAGGAAGAAATGAGCTTTTCCAGGCTCAGCAATGAAAACATAAGTCTAAAGCATTTTATTTCTGTCAAGGGTTGTGACCTTTTCTTGGGAATGGTGACACTGGATTGAAGTATTTTTTCACTGGCTGGTGGTATGTGTTCCCACATGGTCTAGACTGACTTTTATTTTCTGTGTTTTTTTAAGCCAATGGTGGTGTTGAGGAACCTTAAAAACCAGGTGAACTGGCTGAACAGAAGGCTGAACTGGACCTTTAAGATATATTTCTTTGGTTTTCATGACTGATGCCTGTTACTGTCACCAGTGGTTAAATGGCCTTTAGTTGACCTCTTCAATTTCTTTGAAGGCTGTTTTTGACTGTTTTCTATACTGATACAAGAGGAGGTTCCTGAACAAATTTACATGATTTACATTGTGCTGCATATCACTCCTTGCTTCTTTTCCTTAAACTTCTGACTAAAAGTATGTGACCACATGGAGTGCAAATAACTTGCAGACTTTGTACATGAGTGGCAAGTTAAATGTATGCTAATGTGTCTTAAATAGATGCAGGTATCTCTTTTAGGTCTAAACATAGGAAGCCTGGGTGTCTAGTCAAGTACATAACTTTTATGTTAGTTGGCTGTTTATATAATACAGTATGAAATTTTTATAAGTTATCTGGGTACTATTTCAGCAAAGTAGGTTAGCACATGCTGAAATTCAGCTATGCAAGTAGTACCTGTACTTCAGCATAGACTTATGTGTTCAAAGGGCTTCTAAGCAAGAGCTAATGAATTTGGTTTGAGGGGGTTGGTTTTGATTTTGTTGGGGGTTTTTTTGGGTTTTTTTGGGGTTTTTTTTTGTTTCGTTTTGTTTTTTGGTAATAAGAATCTGTTTGAACAGAGACTTAGTTGTGCTGTACGAATTGTTTCAGGTTTATTCCTGATGTCTTTGTAAGTAAGGTTTGTTTGGGGTAATTTTTTTTTCCTATGCAGTTATTATCTGAACATTATCAGTCTTAAGTCTTAGTTAATAATTGATACTTTGTCATTGAGCAGACTTTTTCCGGGGCAGGAGAGAAAGTTGGAATGAAAGGTGGTTCTATGCAGTGATAGAAACGTTTGAACTTGTCAGTTTAGTCTTCTGCATGGTCAGTAATGTCGGGTGATGCTGCAGTGGGGTTCCTCTATGAATTGCTTGAGACTAGGAAACATCAAATGTTGCCTGTATCTGCTTAAGTGTGCTTCCTTCTGTTCTGGGCTCTTGATAGTGATAAAACATAGTGTATAATAAGATGTTTTCTTTCTGACTCTGTTTCAGGGGATTTTGATGGTTTTCAGAGCTGTGAATTTGCACAAAGCTGCTTTGTCTCAGGAAAACTGTTTCTGAGGCATAACATTACCCAGACAAAAGTGGGTATCCTGGGGTTTCCTCAGGTAACTTCTAAAGATCTAAACTCCAGAGGGCTTTGCCTGTTAGCTTTACACTCTGGCAGGGATCAAACAGATCTGGGTGACTTTTGACAAGCCTAGAAAATAAACTCTCATGGTCGTCTGGGCTATACTGATGGATATTTTCCAGTCAAATGGTTTCTTTTGAACGTTTTTCTGTGGAATAGTTTTACAGGGCTACTGAAGCTGTTGACAGAGCATCTCTGGTGTTCGTCCTTATTCTGTTGGCTGGATCTCTGCAACAACAGGTCTGATAGATCTTTGTGGCAGCCTAAATGCCTGTGTGTCAAGTAGCTGCCTCAAATAGCATGAAGGTTTTGTTTGTTGCGTGTGTGTATAGCCACTGACTTCATGCTATTTTTTCCAGACATGTTAGTGTCTCATTGTATGAACAAGCTGTATGAAGAAGGAAAGTTGTGCTCTGCTGTCAGAAACCTTGGTGGAAGCTACTGTCCTATGTAAATGTGCACAGCAGGAATGACAGCCTGCCAGGGAAGTGCTGCAGAGCAGGAAAGGTAACAGTGGCTTTTCATGGCCTTCTCTTTGTAGCTCCTAATAGCTTTTTCATGGCCATGACATGTGCTGTGGGGCACTGGATCTCACATCTTTAAGTAAAGCAACTGTTCATAGTGTACACACCCATATTCACCCATTTCTTAGCCAAGGATAAAAGCTGTTAACAATACTTTTATTAACCTCTTCACCCTCTTCACATTCAAAACCAGTTTGCTTTAAGTCTCAGTGACTTGGCTAGGATATCTTGCACAGATGTGTCTCCTGAGTATGTCTTTTCCAGTGGCCAAGCCTTTAGAAGTCTTAAGAGAATTTTGATAAGTCATAGGCTTTTCTCTTTGCAAGCATGTAAGGTACTGGCTATGATTTCAGTATCAATTTCTTAACTGGGGAATTCTTTTCTGAACTGCTAGCTTTTCAGCAAATGGTACACCTTCAGGATCTATTAAATAATTCTCAACAAAGATTAATGTCTGCAATTGTATTTCGAGTATTTCAGATTAAATTATCTCTGCACATGAAAGTACTCATTTCTAAGTGATCTAATAACAAGTGAAAGCTTTTATGTTTTATTTCTGTCTTACCAATCCTGAAGTTTATAGGAGTATGGAGAAAAGTTATCAGACAGTAAAATAAGTAATACCTATCAGGAGTAATAATTTTCATATTGCTTCATCAAATAAGACTCTAATTACATTCTAAAAGCGTTGTGATTCTCTTATTCTCATGATAGCTTTTGTTTCTTGTAACACCAACTGTGTGCTTTTGTTGATTACAGTAGAGTAACAACGAGTACAGTAATGCTAATCATACTATTTTTAAAACCAGTAGTACTCCTGTGACAGAATCTCTGCATTTTTTGAGTCTGCCTCCTGAAGATTTAATTCATATAGCTATTTGTGGTATGTTTACCCAGTGAAGTATGACAATGTGAAATGTACAGTTCCAAAATAAAATAATAGCCCCCCAGTCTCTTTCTAGTTACTTTTTGCCTGTTTACTGATTCACTCCTACAGAATTTAACAGGTAATAAATCATTTCAAACAGCCATCTTGCAAAATCTCAGTGAATGGAGAAGTGGGCTCACTATAGGTTGTGTAAAATTAATCATATCTGGTGCCTGTGAATTTAAAAAGTTGTAGGCTCAAGACATTCTGATAATGTGAGATGGAAAAAAATAATGTACAAAACAAGTGAAAAAGGAGTTTTTAAAATTAAAAAAACATAAAGGGAGAATACTCTTAACTTTATTTCTAGTTGTCACTGCAGGGAAATTTGGTTGACATGTTATAGAATCATAAAATCAGTTGGGTTGGAAGAGACCTCCGAGATCATCAAGTCCAACCCTAATCCAACCCCACTTTGATTACCAGATCATGGCACTCAGTGCCACGTCCAGTCCAGAGAAAATTAGTGACTGGATTGTCCTAAACAGAATAAATTTTTGTCTACTATCTTCTCTACCAATATTGAAGATTGATTCTGTGCTGGATTTATACATTTGTTGACGTATTAATTCTGACAACTCTTAAAACAAAAACACTTAATGAACTAATAAGGTTTTCATCTTATTTAAACTGAGAAAGACTTTGTGAGTGGTTTTCTCAGTGGGTAGCTACACAACATGTGTTTAAACAAGACCATCACCAATAGTGGTCAAAAAAATTAGATAATTTTAATGCTAACAATTTAAAAAAAACCAAGCCCAAACTACACAGCACCATTAATTTGTTCAAATGTAGGTCTGGTCACCCACAGCCAAATTTTAAATTCCTCAAGTTAAAAAAAAATTGTTTATGGCAATACTGTTAATGTACAAAAACCTCCACAGCTCCTCTCTATTGAGTGATAAATGGTAAAGTCAATGCTGTAGGATTTTCTTTGAGAAACAGCTGAATTAGCTAAAAAATACTTCCTCCCTCTTCCGCGAGATGGAACTGCACAGACCCTGCCCTCTTAGTTTTTCAAACTGGGCTATTTTAATTTCAGCACGCATGCTGATGTTCAGCTGGTTACAAGTGTCTAATTATTGTGATTATATGCATGCAGACTTCATCACTTTTTTTTTTTCAAATGGAGCTGGCAGTATGAGAGAAGCTTGGCATTTTATCTACTGTATAATTTTCTTGTTTTTATGCTTAGTGTAACAGCTTGCTGAATGAGTGCTGGAGTGAGACGTAGATAAACAACAAGGGGAGGGTGGGCACACAGGCTGGCAAGTTCCAAGTGGCCATGACACATACCTGAAAAGACCTATCAAACAGGCAAGGGGAGACCAAAATAATGAGAGCAAACTCAGAAGTAACTTCTGCTTCTTGCTCAGGTACACCTGTTGACAGCTATGTCTGTTTTTTCCCCGCATGAAGGTAATTTCTCTGCAGATGAATGACATCGTTGATGAGGATGGCCCCACAGTGGCTGGTGTGTGCTCAGCTGGTGTTTTCTCATGGGTGGTGGCTCGTTGCCTGGCAGTGGCTCCTTGGGGTGCACAGGGTTGTGTGTAGAGGACATCCATTACCTGAGCTCATGTGCCCCATCATTTTTGGGATGGAAACAGACAGGGATGGTAGCATTACTCTAAGGGCACACCTGGCTGCTACCCTACCACCTGGGCCACTGCAGGCTTGTTTGCTGAACTGTGGTTATCTTCATCTCTGAAAATCTAAGATGGCTTCAGTCAAAAAAAGGATTGTAAATAAAGTCCTCTCTGTCACACTGGGACAGACTGAGAAGCAGAAGCGCCCCTAGGGTCATCTGCTGTCAGGACATGGTGGTGTCTCCTTGCTCATCCTGTGGTTGCACTGGAGGAGGATGCTGCTTAGGTACCTGGCTTCGCCCAGCTGTGCTACTCTTTTTCCACAGCCTGCAGTTGCACAGTAGTTCCCCCACCTCTACAGCCTGACTGCCTGTCACAGAGTGTGTGCTTGGCTTGAGTTCTGTGTTTACTTCCTTGGGTAGCTGCACATGATTTACGGTTTACATGGAGAAATTTATTGGAGGTCACTGCCATATTCACATTAACAGCTTCCTTCTGTCACAAGTACCAGGTGACAGGTAATCACTAGATGCCAAAGGTTAATGGTTTTGGTTTCTAGCCCCACAGAGAGCTTGTGGCCAGTCCACACCTGTAGCTGGAGCTGTGCATCTCTAGTCAGACCAGATGTTAATCCTAGCCAGTGCCTCAAATAGGAGTGAAGGCTCTCCATGGACCTGCTGCTGCTGCTCTTGCTCTGCATCATTGAGCCTCCCTGCTGCTTGGATTCCTTGTCCTCCTTGGCCCTGCTTTGCATACACCAAGGTTGTGGAGTCGTGCAGTGAAATCTGGGTTGTCTCAAAACTTGGCCAAGTTGTTTCCAGCCTGAATCACGGCAGGTAAGAATTCTGTGTGGGTCAGCTTACTCCTTGAGAAGCTGACTTAGCTGGTATGGGGTCTGTGACAGGCCAGGAGGCAACTTCCATGACCTGTGCTGACTGTTGTATACCCTGCTTGAGTGGCTCAACATTGCTTGAGTGTTTCTGTACTCTCTAACGACCATACTCTAGGACAGCCAAGGGCTGTTACAATCAAGTGACAGGGCAGCATGTTACAAACACAGCACATTTCACCTGCTGTTTTGGACATGTCTCTTGACAAGTGACTAGAGGAAGCTGTGCTAGAAGCCTTCTTTCATCAAAGAGAAGATTTCAACCTGTGCAGCAGGTTTTATAGCTTAACCTTTTTCTGGGTTTTAAGTTGAAGAGTTTGTGATATTTGTTGTTGTTCTTGAAGCCGTGGCTTGGTTTTATTTGTATTCTGATTTTGTAGCTTTTAGAGCTAACTTTGGTGACATATCCAAGTTTTAATTTGCAAGACTGAAGTCTGTACTCATGTGATTTTGGAGAATAAAATGGACTCAGATATTGATATCAGGATGTGAGTTTTATGAAAAATTCTAGATATTATGACAGTTGGCAGTCAAATGGTGAAAGGGTAGGTTCATTTCACAATTGTGCCTGAAATGAGCTCATGAAAATTCTCAGTTACCTCTAAAAGGTTGCTATGTTGCAGTAGGAATCATTGTCTTGTGATGACACTGCAGATTATTCATACTTGGTGTTTTTAACTTTCTAGCATTGCAACAGGAAATTAATCTTTTCTTATCTGAAATTAAAAAAATGCCAAACAAACCCAAAGAGTATTTTGGGAAGAATTCCCAAAATAATAATTCTGAAATACTACTCTGTGTGTGTGTGTGTGTGTGTGTGTGTGTGTGTGTGTGTGTGTGTTGAAATATTGAATTTCAGAAACAGTGTTATATTTTAAAAAAAAGAATAGTTTAAGGTACTAAATAGAACTAAGGCACATGTCTACTCTTGTGAATAAAGGGATAGAGGGCAAAGCAATTGACGTAGAAATGTTAATATTATTTTAGTTTAAAATGTCTCTACATGCTTCTGTGAAATGCTGAGCTTATAGCATGGTGTTTTGGTGGTGTATGTTTGTGGGTTTTTTCTGATTTGTGGGTTTTTTCAATTTCCCCCCCCCTCTTATTTTTTTTCCTTTTTCAGTATTCATTTGAAGTATTTTTAACAGTCTCTTTCTCTTTTCTGCCCCCTCCCCCTTTTCTGTTTTGTTTTTTTTTTTTCATCTGCCATATGGCACATATCTTCTTTCAAGATCACTGGAGATAGATGATATCTAAATATATTTTTTCTCAGTTTTAGCACAATGTGGCTCTCATCCTAATTGGGCCTTGAATGCTCTTCAGGATAAACATGTTAAGGAATGTGATGCCATTTGTGAAATGGCCTCTTTATGGATATGGGAGATACTTTGAGCCTTCAGCAGAATCAGCATTTTTCCAAGTAGTCCAAATATTTCAGCTGAATAATGTATCAGCCAAAACCATGGGATATTAAGGAATATGGTTATAAAGCAAGTGTTTCTGCTTTTTAAACAGATTCTGTATATTTAGCATATTCTCATGTTCTGCTATGAGTTGTATATCCCCTGAATAAAAGATTTCAAGGCAGATATGTTTGGACTGCATTTAAAAATCTAAAGTTGAATTAAGGAAGAGAAATTTCAAAGAAATATAGTAAACATATCCAAACTGCCTTTTAAACTTTCTTCCACACCAATTAAAGCGGTTCCTCCCATTGTGTGTGATCTCTTGCACGTGTTAATACTGGGATATTGAAGGAGCCTGGTCTGTTGGAAGTGTCTGGATTAATGGCACCTGACCCATGGATTTGTGCTGTGTTGTCTTTTGATCTCGACTAGGACCTATGTCTGCTACTCGTTCCTGAAGGCAGGTGAGCAAGAGCCATAAACTGAGGCTGTTGGAATTGCTGGGTGGAATCAGAAAAGCACATGTACGCTGCCTGAGTATTTCCTGGGTAGCTGAGAATAAGCAGTATGTTTGACTGAGCTGTGTTCTGTCCTGGTCTGAAAAACCCAAGAGTTTTCAATGTGATCTGTTCTGTTGTTATTTTTAATTATAATGGAGTCTAGAAATCCAAAAGCAATTATCCACAGTATTCAATATATTGGCTAGGGATTCTTGGGCAAGCCTAAACCACGCTAGCTTGGATACTAGAAGCTGTATAGTACAGAAAGGGAGGAGTGATAATGGCCTTGTACTGTAGCTGGGCTGCTGCTTCATAATAATACTGTTTTTCTATAACCACATATTCTATAACTACATATTGCTCAATGCACTATCCCTTTCAAAAGCTGTGAAATAGACAAAATATGAAAAGATTATGAGGATATTCTGAAGTACAGGGACTTGCTTGGATTTATTGGCAAGGCTCTGGCCAAACTGAGGTTTCATACGTCTCCATCAGGCTCTGTTAGGCAATACAGCCCTTTTGTAGCTTGTTCCCTAATCATTCAGTAGATGAAGGACATGGGAGTAAATAAAGTAAGGCTGGAAACTGTAAGCCTCTTGACAGAGTGGTTGGTCTGTATAGCAGTTCAAGGAATGGCAAGCAAGTTTCCTTTGTCCTCTCGGTTTTTGGGAGGTGCTGCAAATCACTATGGAAAGGACATCTTTCTCTGTGAGATCCCAAATGCAGCCAAAAATGGTTTTAACTGTAGATTATATTTATTGCAGCAGTATGTACCTAGCCTTATGGCTAAATTTATAGTATTTCTCTGTATGTAGAAGCATTTATATCTGGCAATTGTGTGCTCTTTGAGACTGCACAGTAGTCTTTCTTTAACAAAACTAATAAGAGATGTACTGATAAGCAATATAAATCCACTTGCACTTACTAGATGAGCATGCTCTTCCGCTTCTGTACCATCTTGTGCTTTTACTTCCTCTGTTAGTGAATGTGAACTATTTTTAGTGAATGTGAACTATGGATTTGTAGCTATTAATTTCATTATATTATACTTTCCTGGCGGAAGTTCCTTCCGCAGCTGAAAAATCGAGATGTGTAGCAGGTTTTTGTTTTAATCATTAGTAATTAATAATTAAAAAAAATAATTGATTCTAAAGTGCGTGTTATTTCCATGTAGAGTTCTGGGCTTAGTGTTTATATAAAGTAAACAATAACTTCCAGTTTTGGAATGTTATTGTTCCTGTTACTGCCCTTTACTGGAATAAGTAAGATCAGATTTACTGACTCATTTTAAGGATATTTTGATGTTTTTTTTCTTCTAAGTTGAACAACTGTCATGGTCCTTCAGAGTCCCAGGTGTCTGATAGGACTGCACAAGAACTTAATAACCTAAATTCCACCAGACTTCCACCAAAGACAGCCAAAAAATAATAGGAAAGGCTAGTCTGTGGGGACTAAAAAATCTGGGCATGTAAGTAGACTTTAGATGTCTAGGAGTTTATCTTACAGGAAAATCCAGACCTTATAGTGTCATTATTAAAATTCACTTCCACTAAATCTTATTAGACCTCCCTTTTCCTCAGTGAGGCCTGTGATTGTTGCATTTGGGCTGTGTAATGTATTAACTAGACTCGTGCTACATCCTTTATCCTCCGCCACTTTGAGGAGGTGTGCCAGATGTTGCTGCCCCGAACCCAGTCCCAGAACTTTTTCCTGCAGAGATTTCAGTCCCTTTGAGACTTGCTCAGAGCAAGGAGGCATAATATAGTTTAAAATGAACAAAGCAACCCTCCTTCCCCTCCCCCAAAATGGAGCTTTTCTGGTATTGTCGCATTGTAGGCATATTTAACTGAAAAGTTAGCGCAGCTGAAGTCTTAAAGTCTTCTGATATATTTTACTATATGACTACCTATTTTAATAAGCTCTTGTGGAAGAGGAAAGAGGCACTTGCATCAAAATCTCTTAAAATATTGACCTATGAAAGCAACCCGTGCAAGAAAGGACTGGTTTGCTGAGTCCAGTTCCTACTGTTACAGGCATACCACATCATGATATAGTGCTCATGTATTAACCAAACACTGTCTTTGAGGTTCTTACCTCTACTGCACCCATCAGATGTCTTCCTTTTCTGTGGTGAGGAATGTTCAAATTTCCAACAGATACTGTCACAAGTTGAACCATACATGGTTCTGATACCAGCTAAAATAATTGTAAATTTAAGTAATTCTTGACTTTTTCAAGATTTATTGAATCAGTAAGAGGCATACTTAGAGAGCCCTCAGAATGCAAGTACACTGAGTTCTTTCTGGCAGCCTGTCAGACAAGTAGTTGCCTCTCCCCTTGATCATTTATTGGTGAAGCCTTTAGACTTTGTGCTCAGGATTTTTGTCTTGGTGTACTAGGTGAAATGTAAACTTGTGTAGCAGTCTGGTCTTTGTATAACCCTCATTTTGTCTCTCATAGCAAGTTTCCTACCCACCTTAAAGTTCTTCATCTCCACCTCCAGTGTCCTCGGCAACACTTGTGCGTGCTGTAGGATATCCAGCTCTGTAAAAGCTAACATTTCTTTCATCTAAAGCTAATATTTCTTACATCTAGAAAATGAGCTACTATGTTGAGAAATAATGTCATGTTGGTCTGATGTAATGTTTCTCTTTGGTGTTGGCAAACTGATAATTGTGTTTTATTCTGTTTTCCTTTAGCCTCCTTCTTTAATTATGCCTCCCATTGCAATATGTTCCAACGCCGTATGTTTCTGCTGAGGTGATTTTTATGAGCAGTAGTTGCCTGGATGACTTGATTTGTTTGTCCCTTCCTCTGCTTTGTTATTTTTAAAAATCTAGTTATTGTGTTTATTGAATATTTTTCAGATCACATACCATCCTATACTTAATAGTTTTATTAAAGCCCTTGCACCTAGTGCTGCAATTTCATTTGTCAGTTCTTTAAGAACACACAGATGACAATTACTGAGGTTTTTCTAGTTTTGAGTGGATTAAGCTTTTTCAGTTTTGCTGTTGTTTTCATATTCTTTGCCTTACAGGCATCTTGAATTTCCCAGGCTGTAAAATAAGAAAGTTAATTCCATTTCAAGACTATTGAAAGTCAGCTGTAGGGCATGTTGATGTTGGATGCTCTGCGCAAATGTTGTGGGATGCCTAAGTGAAATTTTAATTTCATTGTTTAAAAGTAAACATAGCAATGCCATAGACAAGATAAAACTGTGTCTTCATTTATTTTTTCACTCCAGTGGAGTATTTCTCCTGCTCTTTCTCTATATGGAAGTTTGCTTGTTCATGTGAAGTGGGAGTGGCAACAATTCCTCTTTTGCATTGGTCACGCCATCATTCAGTGATGTACCATCCAACAGGCAACCCTGCCAGACTCCTTGTCCTCTTGCTCAGAAGGAGGGTTTTGCTTCTGCTGCTGCTATGCTAAGCTTTTAGAATTAAAAAAACAAACAAACAAAAAAAACCCTAGAAGCCATTTCTCAGCTGTCTCTCAGGACTTTGAAGGATAAAAGAGGTATACACACACATCTGGGTAATGAAATATGGTACCTCTTAACAGATGACAAACCTTAAAAGATGCACTTTGAATGTGTGTAGTAAGGCTAGGAATGGATTAGGTGTGAATGATGGAGAGAACCAGACTGACTCACTTTGATACATTTAAATGGTTTGTGCAGTTTCCAGTTCATGGCATATTAAAGTCCATTCAGATTCATAAGCAGCATTTCCCCAGCTACTGAGGTGGATGACACCATCTCATCTCTTGTTTCCCCAGGGAACTACAGAGTGGGGAAGGACAGATAAGATAAGAAGAGCAAGCCACCACAAATAAAAGCATATTTGAGGAAAAGTTGTGACTTTGTGTGGTGACAAGTTGTCTTAAAATAAAAACATTTTAAAGAACTGAAGCTCAGCAGATGGTCACATAATCTGTTGTTGAGACTGTAAAGATGGAGGCTGAGGGGACTTCTGGAAGAACTTGACACATCCTGACAGAGGAGCAGTACAGCATTTCTCCTTTCCTTGGGTCCTTTCTTGTCTTCCATCTGCCCTCCCCAAACCCTAGGGAGCAGATACAAACCCTGTTAAACTCAGGCTGCTGTTAACAGAGGCTGGAGGAATTTGAAAAAGTACAGTTTCTGAAGTTCAGGAAGCATAAGCTACCTAGCAATGGTGTTTTCCTATTCCTTTTTCCTCCTGGATTCCTGTAGGGGCTAGGAATGTATCTTAAAAGCTTTAAGAAATTTAAATTTTTTTAGTTTTTAAACTTTTTAAAATCTAAAATTATTTCAAGATTTTAAAACATAGAGTTGTAGAATCAGCAGGAGTGAGGAGATGAGGGCTGTTCTGAACAGGAGAAATTATGAAGTGGGGATGATGCTATTGCCTAACAACTGCCTGCACCCAGACCTTTCCATTTGAATTGGTGTTGGGGAGGCTTGTTTGACTCTAATGTTTTTGTCATTGCCAAGCCAACTTCTTTTAGCCTTTCAGAGAGCAGAAAAGGAAAGCCTTGCTCACATTTTCAGGAGTATTTGAAACCTACTGTTGCCTCAAGCTTTAGCTTCCTGTGCTGTGCAGTAGAATGTCTGATAATGAAAGATGAAAGCTTTCTATTTTTGTCTTATGAATGTAGCTCATGTTTCATGGGCCAGATTGGTTGATTTTTGTGTCTTTTCAGTGCTGCCTTTATCATGGGGAAGGAGGGAATAGCAACTTCACTGAGATGCTAAATTTAGAGTAGTTAAAAAAAGTGAGGATGTGTATCTGGGGTCTTTCCAGCTTTTCAGACTCAAGGCACCTAAAGAGTCTGATTTGTGACTGAGTATGTCAGTTTAAAAGGACAGTGCCTGGACACCAGAAACACTTTTGTCCTCCACTCCAGTGAGTATCACATGTGGCAAATCTGTACATCTCGTGACACAAAAACACAATCTTTCTCTCTTTGTCATGTGAAGTATACACTGCAGACATAGCTGTTAGTGGTGTGTCCTTATCCAGACAAGCTTAAAATACGCATTTTAAAAAAGTTATAATTGATTCTGGGTGTCTTACTTCTGTATGCCTGGTACACTAAAGAACTTTATATAGTAATTTGTGTTTGCATAAAAGTTTTCTCAAAGATGAGGGACAGTGTATTTGTGGGGTTTGTTTCTAGCTATGCATGGTATACAGATGATGTTAAATGGAAGGGGGAAGTGCAAAAAGAGGACATAGAGGGTAGGCCATGATGTTCTGTGTTTTACATATGACATATTTTCTACGTTAGATTTATTGGGGAAACTTGCTTATCTGAACTGAAGTTATCCAAGTGTTTTTACTGTAAAACTATAGAAGCAAAATATGATTTGTATTTTATTTCTCCAAGACCTATAGCCTATCTGTAGCATTAATATTTTTTCCTCACAGTTGTGTGTATTGTTCTCCCACCTCTTTGTTCTCAGATGTTATTTCCACTTTCTCTTTTAGGATGATGGATACCTTCATTAAAAACATGCCTGCACACGTATTACAGCAAGAAATACCATGTCTGTTCACACGATATTCCTGCTGTAGGAATTTTTCTGTGGAGGCAGAAGCTTGCATGCTTGTGTGTGCAGTGTGAAGTGCTTCAGAGTAGATACTGCCCATGCTCTGCCTTCTCTCTCTTTCTCCCTCAGCTGTTCACTTTTCAACATGCCAGTATAACTCCTCTGCAAGTGTGACCTGCAGGAAGAATAACTGCTTAAGCAGTTCTGGCAGAACTCAGGTTAAGTGAATGCTACTTGTTTGCACCTCCTTCTGAGCACTGGCACACCTAGAGAGTATTTCATGCTGAGGATGGCTAAGATCCCTGCAAAACAGTGTTTTTATTACAATATAGTTTTGGTTGTTAACATTTATAGTAGGGGCTGCTTTTTGTAATAGTGCACCCAAACTACAGCTTCTGAGTCAGCATGGCTAAGTTGTTTAGTACCATGCTGCCCTGTTCACTATGAACTGGCTAGCACTATTGGCATATTTACACTAGGTCCTACTTTTTCTGATGGCGTTATCCGAACTACCATCTCGGGAAGCCAGGTGTCAAGTTTTCTCTTTTAAAAAATATCACATTGGTGCTGCTGACAGAAGGCAGCAGCTTCCAGGTTGATCTGCTGGGTTGCAAGCAAGTGTGAGAAGAGTTCATCTTCCATGTACTTTCACAGAGCATCAGCAGCTCCTTGTCAGAGTCTGCGTGCGTAGTACGGAAAGAAGCACTCAGCTGCTTGTGCAGCCTTTCCTGCTGAGAAAGGTGGTGTTCTGTGGAAAAAGACATATCTCACATGAAAGCCTTTGGGAAGGGTGTTTTTGCCTTCTTAAGTGTACCTTGTTTTCTAGAAAGAAAGAGCTGTGCTAGGATATGTGCAGCCATCTCATTGCGTTAAGTGAGAAGATTCAGGGTTGTGTTTTGTTCTGTTTTTACTTTTCTATGACAAACTCCTAGGTTAGGAAGATAAGAATAGAGTACAAATGATGAACAGTGTGAGACTTTGTATGAGAGCTAATTTCATGTTTGTTCTGCAATATGAGCTAAGTTCTTACCTGGTTATGAAAATACAAAGCTTCTTAGATTTTGCTATTTCATACTTACAAGACAGCATAAAGGGCATCTTGCAGTGTATCTTTTTGATCCTGTTTGCTGTAATTCAGAGCACTGTATTCATATTTATATGTCCAGAAAACCTAAAAGTACATTTTAATCCCAATCAAAAGAACAAAAGATTTTGGATCTCTGCATTTGGATTACACATGAAGTGAGTTGCTGCTTTGTTTTCCATTTGCTCTGAGTCACAACAGGCTGTTATGTGGGACCTTTGTACACTGACTCCCTGCCTCTCCCCTGCAGTTTAGGAAGCTCATGTACTGTGGTCTGATACACGCTTGAACTTGCATCTTGGTAAACAAGACTAGTTATGTTGAAGTCATTGATGGGATTCAGAGAGGGAGCATCAAGTGTATGACTGATGTGGGAGGATGGAAATAAGGAAGCCCCGTGCCCTGATAAGGAGGGACAGCATTTGTGAGTAACCATGTGTGTGCAGGTGTGCGTGCATGATCCCAAGTAATTGTCCTCATGAAAGGAGTTGCAGAAAGCTGACTAGATGTCTGGCTAAACAGTTACTGAATCTGGTTAAGCTGTTGCAGGTGGATCATTCACAAAAATAATTGGTTGTTTTCACAGAGTCAGTTATGTCTGCCTTGGTTGTTTAGCATGAGATACGGAGTTGTTTTGCAGTACATTGCAGGCTGGCTTTATTCAGCTTCATACCTGCAGCTGTTGTTTTTCCGCATGTGCAGATTTTTTCAATGTTCATGGAATTAAATGTTTTTCTTCTTAAATATGTCCACAATTAAAAAAAAAAAGATTCCTTGATGAGCCAGGTTCCTGGTGGCTACAGGATTGCTGGATCATGGCCAGTGGGGCTCACTGACGGAAGATAGGGATTGGAAAGCCTGAACATCCAAGTCTAGAAATGGGAAATGCTGATACTTGGCTACACACAGCTAGAACTGCTTTGTGAGCAGAGTCTGAGCACCATAAAACATCTGGTGACAGGTCTTTCTTTGAAAGATGGTTTTGGCTTGTAATCCACAGTTACTTTCCCTGAGTTACAGAGCGAACTTCAATTAGTGTTTGCGTTTGGTTTGGTAGGTGGCTCTCTTTTAATGTTGCTCGGTATAATTTGTGCTTTTTCCTATCTTCCCTCCCTGTTACAGTGTGTGGTGCAGTTACTTCTCTGCTGTCCTACTGTTTCCTGTCGGCTTTTTTGTTGTCCTGCTCCCTGCTTGGCCTCAAAGGGGAGGGGCTCCACTCCTTCACCTGTAACTGTGTCAGTAATTGAAGCTGCTGCCTCTTCAGAGCAGAGCAAGAAGGGAAACAGTGGTATCAGTAATGGTATCTATAAGCTCAGAGATCAGCAAAGTCCCATGCTGCATCAGTGTGACATTTCCGTGGTTAGATGGGGTTTACCAGAGTGGACAAGAGCCCTTTTGGACTCATAAGGAAAAAAGGCTGCATAAAATCACAGGCTACTTCTTATCAATTGATAACTGTTTGTTAATGGTTCCACCTTTATGACAAGTTAGATTTGTGGAGAGAGAAATGACTGTAGGAATCAATGCAGAACAACGTTTAAGTGGAGACACCCCCAATCATTAATGAATTTTCAGTGTAACATGTCTTTATTAAAGGAAGCATGCCACTTTTTATTTTTTCCTGAGAGGAAATAATAATGAGCAGCAATACTTGTAACATTGGATAAAAAGTCAAGTAAAAGGTAAAAGCCATGTATGTGTTTGGCTATTTTATTTTTAGATTTTGTTTGTTTGGGTTTTTTAGTGACATCCCTGATCCTGTTTGGCATTGCAAATCTCAATTTCTTTTTTAAAAGTTTTCCCACAGAACTAAGAGAGAAATCATGACAGTTCAGCAAAAATTAATGCATGAAACAATTGAAATGTGTATTTATTGTAAGAACTTTGGAAACACATTCAGATGGAGAAATGGTGCTGCCTGGAATGCTGCACTTTGTAGGAAGGAGATTTTATTGCTACCCTGTTAGCAAATGAGTTTTTCTAAATGCTCTTAATGTTTTGAAGTAAGTTTGCAGTCTGTAATATACAGTGGCAAAAAGATGAAACGTTCCGATGAAAACATTTTTATAATTCAGAGGCACATTATTTAATATCTTTGCTTAGCAAATGTAATTGTTTCTGATGAAATTTGGGAAGTTACTACTTACATGACCCAAGGCAAACAACTTTGACACAAGCCCATTCCTGAAGTTTTCAGTTTTAGCAGATGCCTCAAATGAGACAAAACTTCAAATGACTCATGGCCACTGGCTAGAAGTGTTTTGTTCTTCCTAAGGGTACAAAGCAATTTCTTCTGTGTTTTGGGCGGTGAGTCATGCCTGAAAAGCTTCTAAGCAGTAAACAACAGTACTTCTAAAGGTAAAATGGATACAGTGATCTTGTGGACAACAAATGGAGTTCATGCACCCCTAGTTATCTGTGAGGATGGACTCTGTTTTGATGTTGTGGTTTTACACATAAAAGATGATGAAGTGCTTCATAAGGTTTATTCTGCTGGTGTGTTTGACCTCCTCTGGAGTCACTTGTGATCAAGAACTGTGAGTTTCCACAGTTTGATACTGGCTACAGGCAGATAAGGACTGTTGATGTTATGATCTCATTAAAGATAAACCCGTGGGATTGTGCAATGAGCTGATAAGGCCTGGCCAGATTCACCATGTTCTTCTGTTCCACAGGCACCTACCAGGATTTGCAGAATGTGCAGACCACTGTTGCTTCCCCTGACTCCCCAGCCAGGTTGACAGTGGTCTGTCATAAGGCTGCGTGCAATCCAGCCTCTCAATCAGCCTAGTTCAGCATGTCTGCCTTCAAATTCTGTCCATGCGATTTCTGACTTCTTGCTGCATTTAAGATAAAATGAAAGTGCCTTGCCATCACTGCAAGCTCACCTCATAGCTCAGTCTCATGAAATGGCAGATGTTTTGCAAAAACCTTGGCAGTAAAGAAAGGGGTGTCAGCACTTAGTGTAGTGCAGTAGCTGTGGATCTGGAAGAGAAGTCTAGTTCTCACCCGCTCCTCCAGGTGAAGCACCTCTGCCTGGGTGTAGCTGGTGGCAGCCATTGATTCAGGCTGCCTACCTGCAGGTCTGAAGTTGTTTCTTCCTGTGTTGGAGGGAATTTTACACTCTGGAATAAGTATTCTGGCTGCACACGTGTGACTGCATCTCTCTGCCACCCTCAAGACCAGAGGTGAGATGGGCATTTCAGCTTCCCAAGCTACCACACATGGGGTTTTTCTGGTTGTGATAACATCTAGATGCAAAGGTATGGGGATTTGCACAGCTGATTCCAAGTCAGGGATGGAATTGCATAGCTGATAGCTGGTGTGTCTGTGTAACTACTCTCTCGGGGCCACTTCCTTGCCTAGGCAGCAGGCATCAGACAAGCCAAAGCATGGAAGTTACTTGGCCTCTGGGGTGCAAGCATTTCACGGTTAGTAGGGCAGCTGGGCAAATGACTTAAGGTCCCTGGTGTCTCCTTCCTCAGAGGCACGGTTTTGATATTGTGAAGGGTGTGGACTGCAGCTGACTTCCCTAGTGACTCTGCTTGTCTGCTGACAGTGTTGTAGATGGAAGATAAATTGCTCATCATTGCAGTCTGACAGCTGCCTAGAGAGCTGAGTAGAATTAATTCCTGAAGTTCTTTCTTAACCATTTCACTTACCTGGGTGGATTCAGTTTACTACTGAATTTTAAACTCCTTTACAGGAATGAATAGTAATGTAATTATCTCCCTTGTTTGTTTCATGTATGCTTAGCATCTTAGATAACACAGCAAGTATGTTGTTGTTTATCTCTCAGGAAAAAAAATCTAGATTGTTAAAATAAGCCGGAAATGCAGTCTTACTTGATTTGGTAGATGCTGTTGCCTTGGGGTATGGCTTATCTCATTAACCAACCATGAAAACTGCAGTTTTCCATCTTTGCTCTTCATCAGGTATATTACTGTTCTTTTGTATCTACAGTTGTGCAGAGCAATAGGGAGTAGGATGTTTGTGTATTTCTGGTGCATTTACACAAGGCTGCTCTCTGATGATTGCAGATTTTGCAGTCGGGTCTTTTAATGTATGTGTTGATGGATAGCTGCCTGTAATTAAGGAAGAAAATGCCCTATTCATTCTGCAGGGAGGTTTGCTTACCTTTTATTGTGCCATTCAGTTACCTATTGAGGTGTTACCCTGTGAATATGCTGTAGTAACAGGCCGTTGGAAAAGCAGGTAGCAAAACAATAGCTTGAAATAAAATACTTTCTGGAGGCCTCTCAAAGGTGGTTATTAGACAATTCCTGAGCTTTGAGTTGATAAAAGTCTGCTTGGAGCTCCAGCCAGGTTACAAAACATATTTTTTCTGGCAGTAGTATGGATCAGTGAGCCAAAGGGTTATGAACAGTTACAAAAAATCCTTTCTGACAGAGTTCTGGCCCTTACTTTGCAAAAGTTGTTGAGAACATGAAGGTGGTAGGATTTCTCTCAGGTCTCCATCACAGGAGTTTGATAATCACTTAGGTAAGTGGGGTGTGTGGTATGTATTCGTTGTTTCAAAACTGTAGTCCTCTATTCTGTTTTTTTACTGATAAGATTCATTATTGGTTGGAGAAGGCTGCTTAGCTACTTGATTTAGTGTGGCCACAGGCTTTCAGGAGGGAAAAGACTTGGGATATGGAGTCCTGGGAGAGGGGCCCAAGGAGCTGTGGGCATTGCAGGCTGGGACCGGGTCTGAGCAGGAACAGGAAAGGACCCACTGATAAGCTTGGTTGCTCAGAGGGGTTCACTTGCAAGGGCTGCAGTGCCACCCAAATGTGCAGACTCCAAACAATGGTGCTGTGGCCACCTTTGGTATTTTTATTAAAATTCTATGTGGTGCTCTGTGAATGTCTAAAAAAGAGACTCTGGAGAATGTTGCACATTGAAATGTCTGGTTTTAGGTTGAAATTTGTTAGAGTATTTTTCTGAAGGCAAGATTAATTTGGTTTTTCAGGGTGTCTTTTGCTTATTTGGTACCTTGAATGGGAAAATTCTTTTGGAAAATGAAACTTCATTATTGTGTACAGTTCTGGAACAGATGCTGTGTGTTGTCGTGTTGTTCTCATTGGAAAGGAAACATAAATAGAGTTACGCCAGTGTTAAATGCTGTGACTAACCTAATACTACAAACTATTTAAGATTTTGTGCAGCCCAAGCATGTTATCTTTCACTGAAAGAGCATTTGCTACAATTTTATTTTAGTTATCTGAAAGAGATTGCTAAGTGTACATGACAAATGGATTGCTTCTTCTAACATTGTGAAGAATATTGTAAGAAATTCTTGACAATGCTTTCTGCTTCATTAGTATCAAAGAAGTCCTGTGGAAAAAAAAATCTTGTATCCTTTTTGTGTATTTCCTCACTCCACTGTATACCTGTATGCAAATATGGGGAGGGGAACGGATGGAGACAACATCCAGTCTGAAAACCAGGCTGATTTTATTTTATTAGTTGGTGATGGCTTCAGAAGTAAGAGGACTACCACGTCTGATGTTTTTATGTTTTTCTATTTCACCAGCTGAATAGCTGATCTCTACTTCTCATTGTATTAGATAGAGGCTTTTTTCTCTTTTTCTCCAAGGAGAGACAATGGCTTCTTCCATGGTGCTCTGAAGTTTATCATGTAGGTGACCTAGGATTTTTAATTTGCAAGCAAAAACAAATTTTGTGTGAGTATATTCAAGAATATTTTTTTCTGATTACAATTTTTTTATTTTTTAAAAAGCAGCATGAACCTTTTAGAAAACTGTCTTAAGGACAAATGTACTTATCTTGGCTGATGTAATAACTAAATGGAAGCAGAAAGAACTGTTTGAAAAGCACTTGTATATTTGTGGATAGCAGGACTGCCAGAATTACAGCCAACTTGACCAAAATTACAGTCTTTATGTATGTTAGGGCATATGAATGAAGCATGCTACTAAGTTAATTTGCCCAAACTGGGAGCTGATTTTACAGTGAACTCATTTTTTTCCTTCAGCCTTCTTGAGTTTGCTTTTTAATTCTGTGAATTAGCATTAATACACGTGGGAGGACATTTTCTTTGGATCCTGCATTAAATTATTCTAAACTGTATAGAAGCCTTGTGAGAGCAGTTGAATGTCTGTCTCTTCATCTATCCAGTTAATGGGCTTTGTACTGTGTATTTTTGCACCTATTTGAAGCAGTGATACTAGTTTTCCAATTACTGTTCAAAGTCTTTGACTGTACCATTGAGTAGTTATGCAACATGTCTGAGTTGCTTCCCTTTTCCCAAGAGTGAGCAAGGACTGACAGGACAAGTATTTTCTTCTTTGTGTGAATTAACTCTTAAACTGAAATTCGGAGCTCATGCCATGGATACTTTGGAA
Source organism: Pithys albifrons albifrons (assembly GCF_047495875.1). Lineage (NCBI taxonomy): Eukaryota > Metazoa > Chordata > Aves > Passeriformes > Thamnophilidae > Pithys > Pithys albifrons. The sequence continues at coordinate 90,878,513 of NC_092461.1, forward strand.
AGGTCCCTGATTAATGAAGATGAGAGGCTACCATCTATTAAAGAACAGATGGGTGCTAACACACTGTCAGGAGAGCTGGAGTTTGTTCCGGTCCTTCTGACAAGTAGAATTTTTGGGTTTGATCCATTGTAAGAAGCAAGCCAAAATGGTGCTGATTGCTCTAGTATAGGGGTTAAAGAAATACATGAACCCTCATGGGCAGGTGGGTTTGTTATGGTGCTACTTGGGTGCCCCAAGGCAGTTAAATGCCACCCTGACACCTGATCCCATCAGATCTCGGAAGCCAAGAAGGGTCAGGCCCAGTTAGCACTTGGATGGGAGACCTCCTGGGAGTACTGGGGGCTGTAGGTTCTAGTCCTGATGACTTCACTGTCACCGTCCAAGCTCGCTTGGCCGTGGCAAATGAACCTTAGGAGTTAAAGGGTGGGGGGAGTTCTGCGCATGCTGTGCCTCACCTAAAAATCCACTGTACAGGCTCGAAGGACACACTACACAGGGAGAGCCCTTCCCAAATCTTCATTTGTGAAGCTGAGCCATACATACTTGGGTGCCACAGAGATTTGCCCTACTGGCCTCCGGTGTCTTTCTCACCTTCAGGGACCTCCACCATGCCTGTGTTGCTGCCCTTGGAACAGAGAGTAGCTTTCCCAGATTTATCAGCAGAGGCACCTCCAAATGAGGCGAGTGTGTCTGGTTGGATGCTTGGGTGTGAACTGCCAGGGGATAGTTACCCAAGGGAAGGGCTGCCAGGGCAGTATCCATATACCTAGATCACAGGATGACTCAAAGTCATCCAGCTGTGGTGAATCACAGGTTTGTTTAGATGCTTAATTACATTGCTCTTGCTTTTCTGCTCTTTCCTACAACAATAATACCCATCTTATATCTGGTTTATGGAGAGTTAAGCTAAGCTTCTCTCTGTCTTTGGAGGTTTGTTCTGTTGACCAAAAGCACAGGGTTGGTAATTAAAATCATGGGATTTGTCCTCCTCTGAAGGAAGGCCCTTCTTCTGACACAAAGTGACTAGCAAGCTCTGGCTAATCCAGGTGTGCCAGTTTTATGAAGTTTCCATTTCTGTTTGCCACCTGCCCCTTTTGGCAGAAGTCATGGCTCCCCCAGCTGGGTTGGTGACATAGGCATGGCAATATGTGCCTACACTGGCTGCTGAAGAATTGATTTGGTGTGCGTGCATGCAGTAGACCCCAGCCTGGCTGAGCAACCTGAGCATCTGTGTGGCATTGTAAGTGCCCTGCAGTGTGATGGAATCGGGGGGGAGAGTGGGTTAGCCCTGTGGTTATGCTGGATTAGATGCAGAATGCAGCTGCATCCTAACACTGCGTTTTGGCACGTGCATGGTGGCTTTTCACTTCTAATTGATTTCCCTCACTTTCTTGCCTGCTTTGTATAAGTGTGACCTAGAACATGGAGTGCCAAGGCTGATGCAGTGCTCCTTGCTCAGCAGGCAGTTTTATGTATTATTCCAGGGTATCTATTTAGCTCTCCCTTTTTTTAATTAGGAGGTTTTTCCCTCTTGTGTTGAATGATTTAGATTACCTGCTGCTTATCGATAGTGGATGTACTTGGATTGTGGAAGAGAGCAGTTTATAAAAAGAGGAAGAAAGAGGAGGTAGATCCTGCTTCTAGTGGTGGTGAATAATCTTCAAATATTTCTATGTGACTGTATGGTTAGAAAAAAAGGCACCATGTATTTGTGTGACTGTTACAAAGCTTGGTGTCTTTTTCTTTGGTGTCACAAATTGTGTATAGCTACTGCCTTCCTGATGTTCCCCCCACCCTGTAAGTTTTACATAATACCTAGGGTAAGGCAGAGATAACTTTTCAGCTCTGGACTTCTTTTGATGCATGTGATATGTAGATTTGTTGACTGTATTTTGATAACAAAATTGACTTCCAAAACTATACCAGAAATGCACCAGTTGTATGGACTGGAGAGATAACATTAGCTGTAATTTTTAGTTAGTTGATTTTATTTTTAAAACACATGATCTTTTAAGGCTTATCCTTTCCTTCATAGTTTTCAGAGTGCCTCATTTGTTTGTATTTCCGAAGTTTCTCCTTTTCTCTAGAAATTAGCAAATTAAACACAAATCAGTGTGGTTTTGTTACTTCTTTAAAATTGTTGGTTACCTTGTATTTGTAGACTCTCTGCATTAATTTATTTATTAGAATGAACCAGAAAATACTTGAATTACTGCTCCATTAGAAAAGCAGTACTGACTTAGGTATATAAATCACAGGAGTATATGCGCTGCAGGGGATGGTATTTCAAACTAATAATCTGAAACAGCACCATCTTGTTTAAAGGAAGTATGATTCTGCAGCCATCTGTGCATTTGCTACTGAAAAGGGGTATGTTTATGGTATCAACACAGTGAATTTAGAGAATCAAATCACGTTCCATGGTAAAAGTGACCTGGAAAGAAATATTTTCACAGTTTTATGTTGTCACTGGTTTTCATTCACTACACATACACACATCCCTAACTGAGATGTTTTTTGTCTTGTTTGTTGGTTTCAGAAGCTTCCTGGCTTTTCCTAGGAATTATTTAGTGTCCCAGATCTGCCAATTATGAGCTTCTCAAGCTATGGGCACAGGAGCAGAGGGACGAACCTTCAGGCAGAAACATGGTGCAAATAGCACTGAAGCAGCTGCAGACAAAAGGGCAGGCTGCGCATTTGCTAATGTAAGAACTGAGTGCACTGGAGTTGCAAGAAAGGCATATGAAAGGTGACAAATTTAGCCCAAGGTAAACTTGCCTTTGGGAGAGAGCTCAGTCCCTAGTAAGTGTCAGGTGTTCACAGCTTTTAAATCGGGACAGCTCTAGTTGGCACAGATTAACCCTTTTGTGAACCTCTATCCTCAGTCTATGCAGTCCACATGCATTTGAGTTTCTCTGTTCATGTTATCTGATTGCACTTGAGGGGCAAAACCCCAAAACTTGGGAAAATACTGAAGGTAGGGTGGATTTCTCCAGTATTTGCAGGGCTGTGGTGATCCAGGTGAAACCATGGATGCTGGGCATCTGGAGATCATGGCCGCTCTAGGTTTATATGAACTCAATAGCCAGAATCCAACATGGCTCCAATGAGTTGCATGTCAGGAAGTGTACCATGTCTCAAACGTGTTGACTTACTGAGCATGAGCAGACGAGCTATCAGAAGAGCAGGCAGCAGAGCAGCCTGAGCTTTCCAAGTGCATTCAACTTGCTGTGTATAACTGTAATCTTTCTTTTTTCTGCATGGAACAAATCTTCCACAGTTGAAGCAGTTGGTCAGCCTCAGTCTAATTTTCCTTCTTACAAGTTCTTCTTCGGTATCTTCATGTTGCCAACAAGTAGCATCTTCAGCCAGTATAAATAAAAATTACTGCCCTTACCAATGAAGATTTGTGTGGGATATTGAAGTCTTTGAACTGGTTACACAGCCTTCCGGAAGCAGAAGCATGGCAAAGACCAGAAATTGAGTGAAGAGGAAAAATTCATGTGTTAGTCCTCAAAACTGGATTACCTTGACATTTAGTCACTTTCTGTAGTGTTTTGACTTTGCATTAAAACCTCTTTCTGGTTTAATTTAAGGGAAGCATCCATTTCACGTTCCCCTCCTCGGGAATGATACCTGATTATGAGACCTGAGGCTTGGCCCTGTCTGGTTTTGTCTTACATCACATCTCCAGTCGGTGATCTCACTTTTTCAAGGCCTGTTCGCATATTGCTGCTGTTGCTGCACTGTCATGGTCTGTAGGCTTTGACCCTTTTGGAGTGAGCGTTATTGAGTACCAGTGTTTTCAGACATCTCTATTTCATTCATCATGCATTTATAGTGACATGATCATTACAACCAGGGTCAGATCGCATAGTGTGAACCTTGAGGAGCAGGAGAAGGCTGTGTTTTTCTAACTAATTAGAAACTAGTTAGTTTTTCTAACTAATTTACTGGACTTCAGAAACTATAGAATTAATTGATTTGTGCCACAGGTGGGTCAGTTATGTACCTTGAGAGCTGTTATGTATTTTCACGTGGCTGCAGGAAAGGTAAAACTGTCTTCCCCCCGCCCCACCACTTTCACATGTTTTAAAGCAAAATTCTTCAGAGTTTTTATTAGTAACCACCTCAGGCCCCATGCTGATATTGTTGGATGAAGCACTGGGGTCTTTATCATGTGAAGAGTGGGCATAAAGATGTATTGATTTAGAAGCCTGGTATTCGACATCTTTTCCTGAAAGGGTTATTCCTATTTGCTTCTATCACCTGCAATTTTAAATTAGGGCCTTAATTGCATGTATGATAATAGCTTCTAGGAGTGGCCTCATTAAAAATGTACTTTATGATCCATGATGATGTGATTGTTTGAGGCAAAAAGTTGGTTTTTGCTTTTTTTCTTAAATGCAGTGGGTAGTGAGCACTCTTACTTTTTCAGATTGAGCAGAGTAGTGTCTTCCAAAACTTCTCTACTCACCCTGGAGTAGATGTCAATAAAATGTCTCCTTGTTTCCATCTCTTTTGACCACTGCTTAAGGAGAAATCTATACTTGAAGACAGAAGATCTCTTAATTTATGACCAAGTGGGAAGTAGGGACCCTTCAGAATTGGTGGAGCTCTGCAATGCAATGGAATTTGAAAAGTAATTCCATCACAGACATGTTGACATGGATGTTTTCTTCTCCTCGTCTTCATTTCTTGGTGCAGGTGTGTGAGAAAATGCTAGGATTTAGGAAAGGGAAAGAGAAGATAGCTATACCCAGTCTACAAGAAAATTAAAAAAGATAATGTAGACAAGTTTAATGATCAGAGGACTGTGACAGAAGAAATAGAAGATAAGGCTAGGAGTTTGTTTCAGTGTTGCAATTGTGGTAGGAGGTTTCCATCTCTGATGGCTGTCATTTACTGACATCATTAATGCTCTCATCTGAATAATGGAGTTAATGTCCAATAATACATGTATTTGGGCGGAACTCAAATCTTCAATGAAATTCTGATATCTTCCGTTGCTATGTTGGTAAAATTTTGTACAAACTTGCTAACAAGACAGTGATGATTTATTTATGGTGTGTTTGGGAACTTAACCATGTAATTCAAAAACTTTACAGCCATTTCTTTAAAGCTTCTAATTTTAGTTGTACAAAACTTCTGCGTTGATATAAATATCAAAGCTCAACAAAAGGAAAAGAAAACATATTTAGACCTTTAAGCAATACAAGATCTTGAGAAGAGATGATAAACAAGAAGTGGGTAGAAAAATCGTGATTATACACGATTCAGCCATTTAGGCAGCATGATTGAACAGCATTTTCCTTTCTGACTTCTGTGAGAAGACCAGCAAAAATTGACTGAATCCAGGTGAGTTTGTTGAAGTGATTGATCGATGATGTATAACTCCATCAAATCCACGTTACTGTGAATTTAGGCTAAGGATGATAGTCACATTTGAAGCAAATTTAGCTAAACTGGTGTGTGAATATTAATGCCATACTTTTTAACTGGTGTAATCTTAAAGTTGCACTTGCAAGCCTTGTTCTTAGAAACTAAACTGAGATGGACTTTAACTGACTAATACTTCACTTGTGAGATCTTGCACTGCTTAAACTAAATATTAAAATCCCCTCTGAAGTTAATAGATGACAAGAAAGGCAACAGTAGCAACTGGATGGAGTCCACCCAGGAAGTGAACAATTGTACTAGTTTTCCTAAGGATAAGCACTTGCACATTATTGTGCAATGCAATTAGCAACGTTTGGTTTTGGCTTTTGCACTTAAAAAAACTCAAAAAACCTTTCACCAGCATGAAGAATCAAAGAAACTACAACGTTTTACAAAAAGCAGGAAATAACACCAATACTTCTTTCAAGTGGTTCAAGCTGATTGTAGCATGGGTTTTGTTTTATTTAGGCAATGTCTAGCTTAAATACATAATAAAGATACAAATTATGTGTCTAAACACCCTATATCAGAGTGAAAAAGGTAGAGCATTGACAAGACAGTGGATGAAAAAATTTTGTCTGTGATGCGTTGAATTTCAGCTGAAGGCTTCCCTGTACATCTCCAGTGGTAGGTGAGCAAGTTAGTTTTCAACCCTGCTATTGAATAGGTAGAGATAATAGGCCGGGGGATACCGTGCTTAAAAGGTATCCTGTCTTCTTGAAGTTGTGTCTATTTTAATCTTTTGTTCTGTTTTGATCACCATCTGAGCTGTGTTAACTGCAAGAGTGTAGTGGTGCTTGGAAAAAGCTTAAAAAAATGCATCCATGCTGCAGTCAGGATACCTACTGACTTGTCTTATTCAAGGAAGCTCTAAATTTCCTTAAAACCAGGGTAACTTAAATTGTGTGGAGTTGGGTCTAGCCTGAAAGGTCTCTCTGTGGCATGGGGACCTTTTCAGGCAGTTAACTTACCTAGAGCACTATGTTCCGGTGTCTCTGATGTTGTTGGTTGGTAGCTGGGATGTATTGCGGCTAAGCTGACCTTGAGTTGTTTCAGTCACATGTTTGCCTGCAGAAGAGACTGCCTTTGGTTGTACTGGGCCCTTTCGGTGGGGTGGTTTGGTGCTGGTGGCACATGGGTCTGGGGCTATGGAGGGAGTTGTCTCACCACAGTGCAAACTGTTGCTGAGCCTCCTGAGTGCCCACCTTTCCTTCTTTGTGGACATATACCAGCTTTTTCTTCATTAGAAATTTCTTTAGAAACAAAACATTGATGATTCAGTAACAGTTTTTGAAGCAGTGTTCTGTCTACCTAGGATGATTCTTAGGAATTAAAGGCCTGGCCGTCTGGAGAATGGGAAGAGAGTTGCCTGCCAACCTACCATCTAAACAGAGCAAAGTCTGTTCTCAGATGTATTTTCCTCCTTTGGAGACTGTACTATACCTCTATATTGAAAAATAAGATAGTCCACAAATTGAAGAGCTTGTGAATCATTATTCTAGATAAATGATAAAGCCTGGAAGGATCTAGTTTGCTTGACACTTCTGTAGCTTGCTCTGACAAGCTGAGTCAGTTATATGTTCACTGTAGTGAAGTAACCTTTTAAAAGCTCTCTTCCTCTCCATAAGACTCTCGTGTTTAGAAATGAGCAGTGGTTAAGCAGCATTAAGCATATGAATCAGTGCTTACAAAACCCAAATTCACAAACAAAATTGTTTGGAGAAACAGTCTGATTTAGAAGACCTTTGCATCAGAATCTTGTGAAGGCTTTTTGGGGAGGCAAGATGATTTTTCCCCCAAATTTTCAGGGTCATAGGAAGTTTACAAACCACTGAAATTTTCGGAAGATCTGGAAGCTCTCACTACTGAGTGTAGTGTACAAGGGTAACAGTTGTTATACTTAAATCCTAAGTCTGAAGAGCAGAGTTATTTGCATTCAGTGGATTGTAATTACTTTAAGCATGGTTTCTGACCTTTTTTTTTAAAAAAAGTTTATTTTTTATTTGGCTGTTAGAAATTGATGTTCTCAGATAAATGGGGATATTTTGTTACTGCATGCATTTCTCAAGTTAATATACTGGATCAGAAGCTGTAAAAGTAACATGCTATAGTAGTGTGATACATTTAAGAATCCTCACAAAATCAGAAATTATGAAAATGACCTTTATATTAGGTAGGAGCATATTAATTTTTAGTGATGAACAGCATTCAGTCATTGTCATCATATGACTTTTAAAAATCAGCACAAAGAATAGTAGCCCTACCTCAGTGGGTTTTGCCCAGCACATGCAGTTTGTGTTTCTTAGGCAGACAAGACAGTGTGCATTTTAGGAGTGGGCTGAAACTGCCAAGTATTTTTTTGCAGCATGTTGGAGGCAAAATTGCTTTTGTGGAATGTGGCAATTCCTGAATTTCTGTCTGAGGAGAAGCCAAATGCAATCAGCTGTGTCACTGTCCAAAGCTGGTGTGGCCTCTGGGTTTCCTGCCTGCTAGATACAGAGTGGGAGAAGGGGGAGGGACTTCCAGCTGGGATTTGTAGTCTGGTACAGAATTTCCTAAGGAAGAAATCTATCCAACTTCATACATCTGCATGACAGGGGAGTGGGGACATTGTTGACACCTCAGTTATTGGGTTGCCCTGACTGTAAGTTAAGTGTGTGACAGAGAAGGTTTCATGTGTTTTCCCCAGGAGATGGTAGTTGCTCATCAGCTAAACTGGTGGTTGGGTGGTCGGTCAGCACTGGGTAGACCAAAAGAGGATGTCCCAGCCATTTTCAGCTCCCACCACTTGAATGATAAAGTATTGGAGCTATGGAAAAGCTCCATACTGGAAGGAACCTCTTCCACTGCCCATTGCATGTGGGGATAGCAGTGGGGATGCCAGCACTGCTTTCTTGTGCAGAGACAGGGGAGTCATTTGCTCTCTTCTTGCCATTTCTGGAAGGTGTTTTAAACTGTGAAAGAAAAGATTTCTTTATCAAAGAAGAAATGTGATACACTAGAAATAAATTAGCTGTAAAAGAGATCATCTTGTAAAATGCAAAACAGTATAACAAAACACCTGAGCCTGGGGGCTGGGAATATAGTGGTGGCTTTTAAAGATTTTAAATGGCCAAGGAGCTGGCTCAAGCACCATTCCTGTCTTGAAAGATTGATGGTCTTAAGATACCAAAATGTATGAAGACTTGCAGGTGCTTGCTCAGGTGATTAGGAATGGAGTGGTTGTCAAGTTGTGTTAGTTCCAGGGGCTACTTGGTATTTTATAGATGATAGAGATGAAAAAAGGGTTTGGTAGGGAAGCAAAAGGAGGAAAAGGAAATCAGAGTGCACACAGGACAGCAATGAGACTCCTGCAGTAGTGTAGAGGAGCAGATCTTGAGTGAACCCCTCTGGATCTAATGAGGAAGAGGGTTTTGTCTTGCCTCTGTTTCTTTGGGAAAGAGCTGCCTAGGCTTGAAGGTTTTTATAACTCTCCATCCATTGGTTTGGGTTTGTGCTTCAATTTGTATATGCATGGAAAGTGCACGAAAGACTTAATTCTACACATTTATTAAGCTGACGTCTTTCTCTGGGCCACAGCTCTTGGGGTGTTCCAAGGTCAATATTTCTGAAACAGTGGTTTATGGCAGTGGCTATTGAGGAAAATTTTTTAATGTGTTACTTATTTTATTTTAATATTAAGTGGAGCTAAGTGCATAGCACTTTGCTAATTGAATCTTCATTTAATTGTTAGTAACTAAATGCAAATACAGAGTTTCTTATAAAATGTTTGCTCTGTAGATCAAATTGCTTTTCCTCTGTACCTGAAGTTTTTGTTTTCCTTCCTGGTCTTTAAAGTTCTTCATTATGGTTGCTGTGACACACTTAAAAAGAGAGCAATCCCATCACCAAGGATCACTGCAAAATGTTTCATCTGGCATTTCTAAGTGATGAAATTAAAGAAGATAAGAATAAAAGCACTGCAATAGCAAAATCTATTTCCAGCTACTTTTGCATAGAAACAGCGTCATATGCAGCACACCAAAATGCTTCCAGTTTCAACTGCTGTCCATAAACAAAGAAGCAAACTCTGTGTAGGAAGAGGGAAGGTATATGGATGTTTCTTGTTATTAACACCATGGATAGGTAACGGGAGAGTTTTTTCAAAGGGTGCCTGTATGCTCTTTTTATGATGGAGAGAAGTAGCACAAGAGCATAAAAAATTGTTGCTCAGGAAATGCTGGAGCCCTTTGAGTTACAAGTCAATGGAATATTCTCAACCTGTTATTTAACCAAGTATTGTGAGGCTAGAACATTGTAAAAGTCTGATAAGGTACTTTGTAACCTGAATTGTGATGGTGAATCTGTGTAATGGCTTTATATAGATAAAAGTGAAAGTGGGGAAAAAATTTGAAATAAAGGTGTATTCACACTGCTGTGCTGGTGACCTATTTATGTGTAGTGTAGGTACAGAGATGGAAAACCCCCTTTGGGTGATATGCCTCAGTGATGAGTAAGTGAAGGTATGTGGTTGATCCTGCATGTCTCCTGCTCCTCTCCTCTACCCCGGCTGCGGTCAGCCCAGGCTGGGTCCAGTGCCATGAGGAGGACTTTGTATTGTTGAAGGGCTGCTGCTCTCTGTTCCCTATTTTCATAACTCAGAGGAGGCTTAAAGAACATGCTAGGTAGGTCTTCTGGTATTTAGTGCTTTACAGCACTATGGGGTTTTTTTGTTCTTGGGAATTGTGTGGTGGTGAGCAGAATGACAAAGCCAATGCAGTCTGCAAGGGATTGCATTGGCTTTAGTGCTCTGTATTGGACATCTCTCACAATGCCAAGAAACTGGTTCATGACTGACTGGTTGGAAGAACAAGGGAATGCTGTGCACATATGCAATAGATGTCTGTCCCTCCACAAGCAGCAATGTGGTTAATGGATATGGTAGGATTAGATACAAAACTTCTGAGTGTAAAGTCTCAAAATCAGGGGAGTCCCAGTCTGCACCACTGGTGACTACATCACATGATACTTTAAGTGACAGGGCTTGGAAGTTGAGGTGTCCGTTGCTCCTGTTGCTGCCCTTGGTTGTGTCTGGCCAAAGGTAAGCATCTGTCTCCATTTCTTCTGAACTCCCGCCTTTACTGGAATAGCTGAGTTGTTTGCTCCTTGCAAAACAATTGCAGGGTTATAGCAAGTGTTCATGTTTGTTTGCTCTCCTGGTGTTAGAGAAGCACGGCTTGATTCATGTGTCTTTTATAAACAGTTTGCAGGGCTAGTACACTGCCTTGTAGGTGGTAATGGTAGTGTTGTTAGAACTGTTGGAGGAGATAATAAACAAATTTGGTTTAGTCTGGAAATTCTGTCTGAATTTGCTGATAAACCTCCAAGCTATATTATTTCTTCTCATACTGCAGAATTAGGGCCCTTTTACTCCAAGCTTCTATTTCAAGCTTTTCCACTTCATTTTGCCTTCTTGTTTTAGGCAAATCTCTGCTTGCCTATGCCTTGGTTTTCATCAGTTCTAAAATGAGGATACTTTTCTTAACTGTCTTCTAGGGAGGACTTGTTCATTGTTGCCTCTGAAGTAGAAACTGCTTTGCAGATTTGAGCAGGTCTCCAATAGCTAAATAACCATTTCTGTTAGAAGGGTCCTCTAACTTAGACTGAAAGGGAAATTTATGTAAAGCACTCCGTTGTGCCATCTTGTGGTTTCCCCTGTCTTGCTTGGTACATTAATTTGAAAGATGTTTTTCTTCCCTTTAAACACAGCAGATTTAGTGCCAGCTGTTTTGGTATCTGAGCACACATTTTCTGTGGAAAATCCCCCAAAATTTCAACTAAAACTTTTCCCGATATCATCCTTTGCCATCTAGAAAATATGGAAATTGGTGACCCATAACAGATCAGGCTTGATTTTTTAATGCTGTGTGATGGCAATAAGGATCAGTGAAAAGGTGTGCTCTTCACAGCATGCCTATGGCAGGGAGGCTCACACTCTGTCCATGGCTCACATAAGAGGACCTTGTTGAGTCAGCAGTGATTGACTTCAGGAATGGTAATATGCCAGCAGAGCAGCCCTTTATGGCGATGGCTGAGGTAGTTACTTGAGCTGTAGATCTTGAGCCTGTATTGGGCAGGAGAGAATTGTATGAATGCAAATAACAGCTTGCCTTAGTGCTGCCGGTCTGCTCTGGGATATGTTTTGGTCTTTGGCTGGCCACACAGGCACCAGCAGCTTAGGCAAGCCTGGGAATGTGTTCAACTTGGCTCAGAGAGGGAGAAATTTTATTTGTGTGTGTGAACTGAAATGCACTAACCCTTTCAAAAAGGATCTTCTCCAGTTCCAAAGACTGGGTCAGTATTGGTGGATAAATAAGTAGACATTTGGAACAGGAGTGAGTAAGACTTGTCAATGATTTTGTCCTAGATGACACTTTAAAAGTAACCAAGACCAAATAGTCACAGACAAACTCAACCTCAGGCAACTGAGAGGGCTGTGTGGATGAAGGTGGTGATGCTGCAAGCCCTCAGGTCAGGGCTGCACTGGGCTGCTTTACTGGTGTCAGCATTCAGCAGAGAAAGCCACCATATGCCAAGTGATACTACCATTTCAGATGATGCAGCATACATGTTTGTGTTGTGCCTGAGCTAATCAGCCCTCCAAAAAGCCCTTCAGGATGTCAGCTAGCCTCTTTGTGTAGGGAGGCACAGTGCTTTTAGTAGGAACTGCCTCGCTCAAAACCAGCTCTAACATCTCTAACGTGGTGCTGAAAGGGGCCTTTTATCTAATCGAACTCCAGTTGCTTCAGGATGAAGCATTTACAACATCAGGCATGCAACCCGGGAAATGAATGGTCAATCCTATAGGGACCGAGAGAGACTGGATGCTCTAACAAGTATTGATTCATCCACATTTTAACAAAACAAAAACTCTATTAGTGCTGCTGCTTTACCTCCCATTATTGTGTGTACATCAGATATTGAATCAGCAGTAACAATCGAAAGCTTATGGTAGAAATCATAAAGCAACAAATAAGTGTGGAAACCTAAAAATGCCGATGTTCTGGACAATAATGGTAATGAGTAACAATAAAAATAGGGATGGTATAACTAAGAGGGATGGTATAACTATAAGGACTGTCTTTTGGATTCCAGGCATTCTCAAAATGATGGCTACCTAAATAAGAAAATGCGTTGCCAATGCATCTTTTCTCCAGTAAATTAGAATGGAAGAGACTGAATCAATTTTGAGGCTGACAAGATGGCAAGCACTGGGAGAAAAAGAAACCACAGTGTAAGGAAAGGTACAGAGAGTGTATTTTAAGAGGTAAAATTGCAACAGTTGATGAAAAAAGTACCAAGTTAGTTGTTGGGGGGATTTTGGGTGGATTGTTTAAAGTGTTTATGTCCATCAGTTTCCAGCAAAAGCATTTCAGAAAACATTCCAGAAAAACATTTGGCTAATCAATCATTTTTTTGAGATTTCAGTAGAGGGAAGTTTCAAAACATCTGTGGTAGTGAGTGGAACAAGCATCATGCAACTTCCCACAGCCCATGAAGTGCTGGGATGATTCTATTTTATTTCATGTTTAGTCATGAGTCATGTATGCTCACTGTGTTTTCCAGAACTCTTTATCCCTGGGCATTTAAAAAAGGGCAGTAGTGTTTTAAAAAAGTTTTTCATTTACTTATGAATTCAAAACTGTTTTAAATATAGATAAGGTAGCTTGAGTTGCTGTGGTCTGTCTGGCAAAACAGATGCAATTAGCACAGAGCTGAGTTGCACTAATGATCTTCCCAAGAGTGACTGCCAGGTAGGGTGACTAGGTTAACCCAGTGCAACTCTGTTAATTTAACTTCCAGTACTAAAATGGGTAATAAGGCTAGAATTTGACAATAAATCACAAATGCATCTGTATGTTTATGTTTTACTGATAAACTCAATGAGGATCTGTGTTCAAATTAATTTTATTTACTGAAGCAGATTATTTATTCTGGTAAACAGAAGATGACCTTGTAGGCCTTGAGTCTCTGGACTAATAATTATCAGGGTAGGTTTTTGGTAAAAGTTTCCAAATTTTAACTTGTTTCATGTACACTGTGAGCAGTGTAGGGAGCATTACAGAATTTGAAATGATAAAAATATTAGGAAATCAACTCTGGTATATGTGTGCGAATTGGAGTAATTTAAAATTCAAATCATAATCCTGTTTTATACTTGAAGAAGACAGACTGAAGCTGCTGTTAACTAAATAAAATGCTCTTTTATCATTCCTTGCATGGAGCAACAGCCAGGTTATGTACTCTGTATAAAGTTTACCTGGCAGTTAAATGCCTCCCTGACATCCGATCCCGTCAGATCTCGGAAGCTAAGCAGGGTCAGCCCCAGATTAGTACTTGGATGGGAGACCTCCTGGGAAATGCTGGGTGCTGTAGGTTCTAGTCCTGAGGACTTCACTGGCACTGTCCAAGCTCACTCGGCCGTGGCAGATGAACCTCAGGACTTAAACAGTGGGGCCAGTTCTGTGCACGCTGTGCCTCACCTAAAATCCCCCGCACAGGCTGGAAGGGCACACCCACGTGGGGACAGCCCTTCCCAAATCTTCGTTTGCGAAGCTGAGCCACACACACACATAAAATTTACCTGGATGTGTTTGCTGCCTTCACATCAGTCACTTGCAAACCTTTTGGCTTACCGGTGTGTTAAAGCATGATTCAAATCCTGAGTCTTTTTCTTTAACCCACGTGCTTTTGATGGGATCTTTTAACTTTATTAATGATTGAATACTACTCGCGACCAAACAAAATGGTTATGAAGGAGCAGGGCTGTGACTTGTTATGCGGAACAAGTGAGATCATTTTCTTATCAGATGATAAGGTGAATTATACACTGTGCCCAGCTGACATTCCTGATCAGTTGGGAGCCAAGGAGCTCTTTGTTCAGAGTTGTCCCTGGAGTGAGGGGGTCTGCTCCTCTGAGTCTGGTTTTCAAAGTGATTTGGATCATGACACTTCTCCTGTACTCAAGGTTCCCCAGGTGCAAAATGAATATAACAGTGGCAGAGCCTTCTCAGTAAGATGCTTGGGGATTGCTAGAGTAATGGTGGCTGCTACTGCTTTTTAGTTTCTTTGTATGAAGAAATTAAAAAAAAATTCAGGAAATCTGGATGCTTCTGGAAGCCCTAGATAATTGTGCAATTAAGCACATACTCATTATTCATGTCAGAGGAATGCACAGAGACCTGGGTCTTCCTTCACAAAATTAACTTGCTTCTTGAAAGGAGACTTGAGCTGTCAGTGTGAAAGCACTTCTGGTGCCTCTGCCTTTGGCACTAGCATCATACTTTGCAAGGGAAGGAATAGAGTGATGTGTTGTTTTAACTAGTCTGTAATACATGTTCTGTTGCCCTTGCTGGTACTAACAACCATGCAGAATCCTATTGGCAGAGACACGGGTGAGCTGCTATCTTAATAGACATTATTTGTTTATGCATTGCAGAGTTATCGAGAAGAAGGTCACTGAAAACCGTTCATGTTTCACAGCTTATTCAGCAACTCTCAAGTTGAATCAGGGTACAGGTTACTGTGTTTCTAAATATGATGAAAAATTATGATGTTAAAATGCAGGTGTCACATAAAATTTTTAAAATATCAGAAAAAAATCAGAAAGCGGTAAAGTAAAGCTGATCCTGTCAAAGGTCATGATGCATACTTATGGATTTTAGCAACTAAAATTGTGATAAATACCTCCTCTTAGGAGGTAAATAATAAATCTAGTCCTGCTGTTGTCAAGATGGGGCATTAATTTTGCAATAGTAATTGACCTTGTCTTCAACTGATTTTACGTGAAAATCAAACTCTTACTTGTTTGTGACAGTCTCAACTGTGAAAACTGTAGAAACCTCAGTGTTATTGGATTAGAGGGCTCAGGCTTTTTTTGTAGCACTTTATTGCTCAATATTACCTCTCTACCTGCTGAGTGGGAAGTATCATCTTACAGCGGTCCTCTCTGTGTATAAATGCATCTTTAGGTAAGTGGGTATTTCAGCTTTGTTGGTGTTAGAAAGATCTCTTTGGTATCATTAGTACATCTACCACAAAAGTATATCCTGACAGGTGCTCTGTTGGAACATCCTTTTCCAACATAATTGTTAGGTCCTTCTGGCTACCTGGTTTGCATTTAACTTTGTTGTTTGGACTGCTCATGTGTACTGTAATCATGTTACATTAACCCTCTCAATGCTCATAAAGTAACTTCAACCCACATATGCAAGCAAATGTTTTATAACAAGACTGTGACATGATTTTCCTGCGGCCAGCTGTCCCACTGTGGTGACATATACATGAGCACTGATCTCTCTAATGCTGTAGGCCACTACCTAGAAGGTAATATGGAAAGCAGGTCTTCAAAAGGTGTCCTTTTCCCTAACTATCTCACTTGTGCAGCTGAGACATGGTGACCAGAAGCAGATCAGGAGAAGCTGTTGCAGCTGTTCTGCCTGTTGCCCTGGAGCGATTTTTTTAGTGGTACCAGTGCCAGGAGGGTGCCTGATCACCTACCCCTGTTCAGAGCTGGGCAGCTTGTTTGTGAGTGAGTTTGTGAATAAGAGGGACACTCTTACTGATAGCGAAGCTATTTTGTGAGCACACAGGGGCGTGATCTTTCCCAGGGGCTGCCAGAAGAGCAGTGTCCAACTGTGTGTAGCTGCCCTGAGCAGGTGGGTGAGGGAGGGGAAACATCAAGGTTTTATTGCTGGGGACATTGTGGTTGTACAGTGGAAAAATCCCTTGGGTGGGCCCTTCCCCTTTCTCTTTGTGCTGGATTGTGGAAGACATTCTTGGGATAGGTGCAGCCAAGAGGAGAGCAGGAGAGACTGTTTCTCTCCCACATGTGAGCAAGGAGATGAAGCAGGTCTGTCTGACAGGGCCTGGATGTGCCACGCAGCATAAGGGGATCCAGTTAAGGGTTGAGCCTTATAGGAGGCACTGGTTGTTATACAGTGGTTTGGCTCTGCATCAGAGCACTAGATCTAACACATCAACCCCGAAACAATCTGCTAATATCTGACACTCATGCTCTTAGGTTTTAGCAACATGTGATTCAACTGAGGTGCTAAAGCTGGAATCCAGTCTCTGAAGTGTTTGAACAGCATTTGGAGCTAGGTGTTGGGTTGGCTTCTTAGGCTGGTTCTCCCTCTCTGAGTGAGGAACATGGTTTTTATGTCAACCTGATCATCTAATGATGGATAATTACTGAGCAGAGATGAGTTCAGAAGGTCCTAGCTGTGTGAAAACCTCTGCATGTGCTGTGGGATTTTGATGCTGGTGTTCAAATGGAATTTGGGGGGTTTTTTTGGGTGGTGTGGGGGTTTTTTGGGTTTTTTGGGGGTTTTTTTGGTCTGGAAAAAGATGTAGCCAATAGTAAATAATTCTGTAGGCAGGTAAATCAACAAGGAGTACTGTAGTTTTGCAAGATGAGTCATCTGTTCTGCATAGCGTAAAATCTGTGAGTGGGATGTGCTACTAAAGATTGGAGTGATATGATATAGAATAATTATATTTTGATTGGCAGTAGCTTGCAAAATACTTGTTTTCTTCCCAGAGTTACTGGTCTCACTAGCCTAAATGCATTTTTGCTGGAGAAGAAATGCAGGTGATATCAATGAGAAACCTTTGCATTCTCACTCTAGAAATGCACCAAATGTGTCCAAAAGAAAATGTTTGCTTACAGTCTCTTATATCACCAATAACATCATGCTTATCTTGTGTATTTTTTTACGTTTAAGGACATCCTGTGTTCCTGGTAGGAATTCTTATCCTTGTTTCTTTTTAAGATGTCACTGAGATTTCTAGTACCTGTTCTTGAGAGATTGATTAAATAAATTTATTCAGGTCAATGATGTGCTAACTAGTTTATAGATTATTAGATTGCAACAGTCTCTTCACTGTGTTCTACTGGATCTGATCACAGTTTTCTTCCTTCAGTGTATGACAGCAAAGGCAGTCTATGCTCACTCTACTAAAGGCACTTTCCCTCTGGATTTTCCTAGAGAATAGTCTTTAAAAATATTAAATATTTCTTACAAATTCTGTACTTTTCTTTTTTTTCAATAGGTGTTGGCATCATGTCGGGCATTTCTTTTAACGTCTCGGATACCCACCAAGGTAAAATCACTGTGTTTCTTAACTATTCTGGGGTTTTAGATACAAATAAAAGTTACATAAACTAAGTAGCAAACATCTAGTATGTTTTAGTTATACCTGTACATCTGTTAAAAAAATAATTGAGGGATGATAAGTTGCATGGTCTTGGGTGAGCATGTTGCTTCCATTAGTGTATGCTTTAAATGAATTTGTCAGTGCACTCACATAGAGATATCTATCTATCTATCTATCTATCTATCTATCTATCTATCTATCTATCTATCCATCCATATATATATATACACATATATATATATGTATATATATATATATATATACACACACACACATGCACACCCCATTTCAGAGGAATTTTAACTTCTAGAAGTGCAGGTGGCTGAAGAGTTATGTTATAAACTCCAACTTGAAGAACTGTGAGATGAGCCTGATTATAGAAGGACAGTTCATGTGCAAACAAGCTGATGGCATTATTCCCTCTCGAGTTTGTAGTGTCAAATAGGATTATATTTGATTTGGAGGTAGAAATTTTGTTGAGTTCTATTAAATTCTGATGTTTTCTTATGGTTTCTGTGGTTCATTTTGAAAAGCATCTTGGCAACCTGCCTTGCCAATGCTGGTGAATTATTTTTTCTAGCCCTGTGGCAATTCATAATGATTGTTGTAGCAGAGAAAGATAATTTCCATATGAATAAAAATGACTGATGTGGAAGAACGTCTCTTGTCCAGCTTGAAATCAGTGAATGGGAACTTGGTACATGTCCTATTTTGTTATATTTTACACATAAGTGTGTCAAGTGTGTGCACGCTTTATAGACAAAACAGAAACAGTAAACTGAATACTTGATACCAAATTTTCAGTTATCATTATTGATAAATGTGACTGTCCTTACTTATAATTTGAAGATGCTGACTAACAGGTAGAATGACCGTGTCTTGAATTGCTGCTGAAATTTATTTTGCTCAGTTGATCGCCCTGTTCCTGCAGCACAGATGTCTCTGGTTGGTTCTTGGCTTTTGGATCACTGCAGTTTTCAGCCAGGGCTTTTTAAGACAGGGTTTGGTGACTGCTTGCATGGAAACATAGATACATTTAGTGAAGAGCTCAGACATCAATGCAGTGCAGCAAAGCCATTGTAATTCATCAAAAAGCTCTTGACGATGGGGCTTGGAACACTAAAGTGATAGCTCTATGTCTAGTTCAGTGTTTCATACAACTTTCAGAACTCCTTTCATTAAATAGATTTACATAGTTGAAAAACTTGGTGTTGTTTTAATGAAAATCTAGAATATATATTCTGTACTAATAGAAGTGTGACTTTGGTGATAGCAAAGAGAAGGAAGATGATGAGAAACTGCTTGCAATTTATGTTTAATTAAACTTTGTATATCTGAACAATTATTAGGATGGTTGAAAATGCATTTCTAGCAGAGTTAGTGAAACTTACTGAATTTTCTAATGTCTGTAGTGTTTTCAAAAGCTACTCAGAAGCTTTCTGAGCCTGAGAACTTCCAGGCAGGCAGTAACTCCTAGAAAGACAGCTGAGAACATTCAGCAAGAACACATTATTTCTCTCAAAAAATTAAAAGGGGACCTCTAACAAAACTGAGAATGCAGAGATGGCCAGTTCTGAGCAACTGTTGTTGCTACATTCAATTCCAAACTTCCCTTTTCCTGAAACAAGGCTTTTGAGATGTATCTGCTAAACAAGGATCAAAGTTGAATGGATTTATTCTTGATTAACTACAATATCAACTCACACTACTATAGAGCAAAGAAACTACAATGGCCACCTCCTAAGTCCACAGTCTGGCCCATTCAGTTTGTCCCCACTAATCTAGGTGGACTCATAGAGAAGGAAGGGCAGTACGTAAAACCTACTAGTTCTTGCTAGAGTCTATCTAAAACATATTTGCAACATTACTAAATGCTGGATATGTTATCAAGCCCACAAGTAAGTGTATAAAATATTTGGGGCAATGTAATTCAGATTTGCGATTGTATTTCTAAAGAAACTTTAATTAAGTTTTGGTTGAAAAAATTGAAAGATAAAATAAGCTGTCTAGGTAGCTGTAGGGTTCCTAAACAAAAGGCATGCATAGCCTTTTGAGAAGCTTTTTAAAACATATGATTTTAGGTAGTAAACAAGATTATGCTTTTTAAAACCTTGTAAAAATTATTTCTTAGTTTGAGGTATATGATGTTTAGAATGTGCTCTACCTTTTTGCTGCAAAGCAAGGACTGTAAATTAATATTTTTAAATAGAAAAATGAACCAAAAATTAACTATAGAGATACTGCCACGTTTCCTGGTATTTGTTAATTCTAGTAAAGAGGATTTTTGCAAACTGAATTATTGAATTTGGATCTGTGTAAACTTTTCTCAGGAACAGAAAAGTATTTTTGATTGTGTGTACATATGAATATGTTTGTATATACAGAATACATTATCAAAAGAACCTTGAATCTGATGTATAAGTAATTTTGAAAATACAAAGGATTCCAATCACAGAAAATTTCCTTGTAAAATGTCATTGTGATTTAGGTAAACAAATGTTGAATAGTCTCATATCTTTGATTAATTTGACTGGCACTGGAGAAAAAGAGCTTTTCTCTATATCTTGTCTAGCTTACTCCAGTAGCCAGCAAGAGCTGCTGTGGATTTTCTTTTTGTGTGTGTGTGTTTGTTTTTTTATGTGGGGAAGTTGCTTGTTTGCTTTTGTTTTGGTTTTGCTTTGTTCTTGCTTGGTTTTCTTTTTCTTTCCGATCTGAGAGAACTGCACAGGGCCGTGTCATCACAAAAGATGATAGCTTAGATGTAAAGCACTGAAGTGAATGCTTCACCCTTGGGAAAATGCAGTGTCGGTGTGGTCTCTAGGAAGATGCTTGGGCTCGCTCTTCATCTCCTGCCTCACTTCCCTCTGCTTGCTTGTTTCGTAGCCAGATGCAGTGATGCCCCTGAAACTGCCTGTCTGCTGTGGATGCTGCCCCCACAGCAGAATGTGTGAAAGGAAGCACATGAAGTCTCAAAAACTTCAGAATAAGGTTCAATCGCTAAATTAGGTCTTTGGCAGAAGGTGAAGTTTGCACAGAAATGGGAGGGGTGCCTGAATCTTCTAATGCTGCCAAATTCTGAAGGCAACTGAAAGGAAAAGGATTCAGAAAACAAGACAAATAACAAAGAGTCAGTAGTAACAAAAATTTTCTGGAAAGCTTTTTGCTGATTGTTATGGTTGGAACCAGTACCTCTGTCCCTGACTTCTTGTTGTGCTGTTTGCAGCCTTTACAGGGAGGCAGTCTTGAGAGCTGCACCTGCATTCTGCCCACCTCAATGGTCATTCTGGGTTGACTTTTTAAAAGATTGTCACAAATACAGAAATAGAATAGTATGGTGTTTGCCAGTTAGCCTGGGAGCACCCTGATTGTGAATGTAGAATAAGATAAAGTACAGGAAACTTGGTGCAATTCAGACAGACTGCTCAGTTACAATGGTTTTAATGATAACTAAAAGTAAATGACCAGGCTAATGTCTTGCCCTGTAGTTATGACTCAGTCCAAGAGGTTTGTTTCTTTCTGTATATCTCAGCTGTCTAGATGTTTGTCTACATAGTTGTGAATTCAGATCTTAGCACACTCCCTATAGCCCTAGATTTGTCTTTTCCCACCTTCTTCTATGCTTTCATTTGGATTCAGTATGCTCGTCTGCCTGTCTTGCCTGTCATCCTAATAGCCCACTCAGACAAAGCTATTGTATTACTTCCTCTCATACCTTCAGACATGCTAAAGCAGCCTCGAGCATTTATGTGTTTGTATCTGCATCTCTCTATGTACTTATATATATGGTATTTTTATTTTATATATATAAATGTGCAGCTTAAGCTTCTGTGCAGTAAAATTTTTCACATCTATGATCAGTGTAACTAATGTAACTAATGAAAGAATAATTGTGAAGCTGTAAGGATTATAATTAATGATCATTCAGTCACAGGAGTACACATCAGTAGGGTATTGTATTAGTGACGCTTTTTATAGTAAAATGTTGTCATAAAATTCATAATATGCTTATGTGCTTATAGCTTGCAGTAAAATGCCCGATGTGGTATTACTATGACCCCTAATAATAATTTGAACCTGTAATAAGCAAATGTAAGCAATCTTTTAGTGAAATATGTTATTAGGTAAGATATTAACAAGTACTTGGTGTCAATTATGGAAACTGATGTCAAATATTAGTAGTCTTGCTCAAGGTTTTCCTAACCTCATTGAGAAGCATTAGTGCTCTTTAAAATAAGATGATGTTTACGTTAATGGGGCATTTTCTTTTTTTAATTACAGTTAGAACTAACTTTCAGTTACCTGGAAATCCAAGGAGTAACTTCCAGTAAACCAGGTCAGGTGAGTATATTCTAGATAAAAGATACTTGTTTGCTTATTGCTAAAAATGTTCCTGTCAAGGAGGTAATGCCTCTAACATGCAAGTGTCCCCATCCACTAAACACACTCTGCATTGCATTCTTGCATTCACGATGCTCTAAAGTCTTAACAAAAACAATAAGAATTTAAAGGGTCAATTTTAGGAATGTGTTGAGCAGTGGGATGATGATGAGAAATAAATTGGGTTTTTCCTAGTCCAGTATGGTACAGGTCTTCATATGTATCATAAGTGGATATTTTTCTCAGAGATAATAAAGCAATGGTAGCTAGTATGCAATCTAGTATGCACCACACAAGCTGCAATGGCTTTTGTGGTGTATACCTTTATGGGGAAGCCAAAAGCTACTCTTAATTTTGCAGGCAGAAATACTTTGCTTTCAACTATTCTTGGTACCATTACTGTATACAAAACAAAATATATTTGACAGCAAGTTGGATGCCAAAAAAAAAAGTGAATGTCAAAGAGAAGTTGCTGAAAGAAGAATGCCTTTAAAGTGTTTTTAATTCATAAAATGAACATGTTGACAAGATTTGACAGTTCAATTGTATCAAAGTCTTCATGTGTTTCATGTGTGTTTGGCATTTAAAGAGCTTTTTAAGAATAGGAGTGCCTAAGACACTATTTGAACTCTGAAAAGCTCTCATTGTATTAAGATGTCATCCTTCTAACTTGTCTTTTGAGGCTTTCCTTAAAGGAGGAAAGAAAAAGGTTCAGGTGTTTTAATGGCGAGACATTTAGTCATAATTCTGTGGGTTTGTGGCTTTTTTTAATTAAGGTGCTAAAATGTCAGGGCAGCTATTGCTAATTATTCCTGGAGACACAGGCAGTCACTACTGTAGTACAGTTTGCAAGAAATTTTCAGTAGCCTTACTGAGCATACCATTTTCCGAAAGTACTTTTAAAGTTTTTCATATGTACATTAATTTGTGTTTTAAATGAGTAAGGCTGACAGCTGAAAGCAGGTGGAATCCTGGATTATTGCTTGTGGGGCAAATGGTATTGTTGCAGTTTACCTGCAAACAGCATGTTATAGCAGTAATACCAGAAGGGTGCAAATTTGTGCTAGGCATCTTGCAAAAAGCCATGCAGAGTTTCCTACTGTAAGATAAGGGAACAAATGGACAGAGTACTATAAGATAATGTTGTTATTATTGATGAAAACAGTAGTAAGTTTCCCACTCATTCATCATCAGGGCATGATGGCAACAGGTTCAGAAAGGAGTTGAATTGATGGTAAAAGGTGTGAAGATTCTCAGTATGCTTTAGGGATAATACAACCTGTTCTGGGATTATCCTGTTGATGTCCCTAGACATGTGTTGGGAATCAAAAGAGCTCTGGGAACCAGTTTGAATAAAAAGCAATCCTCTGTAACATATGGCAGAGTATCCCCTCTCCTACTGTCTATCTACACTTTATATTCCTAATTTTACTTTCTTACTGTGCATGCATAGCTCCTCATCTAAAAGAGATTATGACTTGGACTGTGTTAACTATTTATGTTGCAGTAAACAGAAACATCGCATTGCTTCCTGTGATGCAGCCAAAAGCAGCAGTCCTGATGTGTCAGTCATACCATAATCTGATTTGATTCTGAACACTCCATATCTAACAGAGACGGGTTGCAAAAGGCTTTATTTTTCTCCCTTGCTAAAGCACGCATCCCCCAGGCAGCGGGACTGTTATGTTGGCTGAGTTACTGCTTCATCTGAAATGCGACAATATATCACCACAGCATTTTCTTAAATGGCATAGAACAAAGCAGTAAAGCTTTTCCAGAGGATCACAGCCATTAAAGACTTTTACTTTTTGCTGGAGGAAACAGGCACCCTGCTCATTCAATAGTTTCCTGTCAGGCTGCGTTTGCTGCCCCTGGTGTTCTGGGACATGTTTCAAAAGAGGACAATGCTGTGAAAAGTTCTTCGTTTTCAAAGTGTCAGCTGAGGTCAAGATCCTTTGAAAATTGTATTTCCATGGGAAGCAGGGCACTGTTAGAAAAAGCAAAGTTTGAGTATGGGGATCTTATACATTCAAGAACAACTTTCAGAAACTTTACCTGGTGCATTGCTGTGTCATATCTTAAAGAATAACAGATTCCTACCAGCATGCAAAGCACTCAGCTGGCATTCAAAATGCTCTCCTTTTTAAATGGATGTGAATTACATGATATCCAGTTTCTCACACTCTTGCACTGCTATTTATAGTTGATTATGGAAACTGAGAAATGCAGCATCTCCATGAAGATGGCATCTTCAGAGGATGTGAACGAGGTGCTTGCGCACATTGGAACCTGCCTCAGGAAGATATTCCCTGGACTCTCACCAGTGTAAGTATCTTTTAGGATACCTCTAGTGGAAACAGATTGTGTGGAAATGGTGACAAGCCATCACTTCTTGTCTGCTGGTTTCCCCACCCTGACCTCAGATATGCACTGAGGATATGAGAAACACCTTGAGTCAAGCAGTAAGCTTTTGTCCAGGTGTATGGCAGAACCAGGAGACAGTGCAGAGCACAGGTAGGTTGTGTGTGGTCTTGTAGCATTGTAAGAGCCTTTGGTTTGAAGGGGGCTGCAAGTATTCAAAGTCTTTAGTTTTCATTTCACCTCTAGCCTCAGGTATTTCATGGGTTCTGTCTTTTTGTTGTAATTTGCTCCTTTTTTTGTTCATTTTATTTGCTCTCCCCCCAGAAGTAAAATCAGAGTTGGGAGTGGAAGGAGAAGTTCCATTTACTTCTACTGTTTGTGAAACAATGCACAATTGTGAGCCTAGTTAGCGTAGTTCTTCAAAACTGAACCCTGGGCAGTCTTGTCTTACACTTTCCATGGTTTAACTGAGTCCTTGAATCAATCATAAGTCCTCTTTTTCTTTCTTTTTTTTCTTTTTTTTTCTCTTTCTTTTTTTTGTGTTGCTCATGCCTTTCATTTTCTCTCTTACCTGTGCCTCGATTTTATCATCTTGCAGCAATTCTCAGTAGTTTTTCTTCATTTTCTTTCTTCTCTCTGTCGTTGCTCATCTTCATTCTCACCAGATCATGCAGCTCTACTTTATTCTCTTCAGCTCCTGGTTTTCAGTTCTATTAGAGAAAATGGGCTGTGGAACAGAGATTTTCCAGACATGCTGATTTTTATAAGTGAACTTTAGTACCAGACCTTAGATGTGAATGATCAAGCTAAACTTACATGTTGTATTTTGATTTCATGTCTCTATTCACCTTTCCTGTAGGTGGAGTAGGAAATGAAGTTCATAAACTCTGGATGGCAGGTGGTTTGTTTGGGTTTGAGTTTGTTTGGTTTCTTTTTTTCCTGCTTCCAATTTTCCTCTTTGTCATTGTTATTAACTGCCTTAATAGAGATTGAGCTCTTCTTTCAAAGAGCATGCATACAACTGAATATTTATGAGCAGGTTTGCTGTAAAACCTTAGTAATGGTGTGAGAATTGCAGACAAAAAGTGAGGAGGGCTGCACAGTTGTGTGCTTGTCGGTTTATGAAGGTCTTGAGCTTTGTACATGTTGTCTGTATACTTTCTTGGGAACATTGCTGAAGCATTTGGGGTAGCTGTATGGAGTGCTTGCTTCCCAGAAAAGAAACCAAGTTGTTTCCTCTCCTCTCAGATGGTACAGCTTTCTAAATTGAAGTCACTGGAGATGTGCAGATAATGTAAGACCAGAGCAGGCAAGAAGGGGGAAGCAGTTTGTCCCGTTATTATCACTTATTAATTCTCTTCCATTCTGCCCCCCACCCCTCAGCCCCTCATCCTCCTTTATGGAATACTGCAATTTATGAGGCATTCTTGTAATTCAGAAGAACAGGTAGCTTATTTCTTGAAAGGCAGGAAGAGATTGTATTTCTTTTTTTGTCTAGGGAGGAAGAATGCTACCAAATTACAAAGACTGGAGCTGGTTATCAAGAGGGTAGCCTAGAGGCCATATGTAGCTGCTCAGCTCTTTGCACCGTGGTGCCTTTTCTGCATAAAAGCAGAGTATATACAGCAGTGGGTTCAGGGTAGCCATTAATACCACAGCTCTCCCCTATTTTGGGCATTCTGGTGTTAGATGAGGGCTGCAGATCTCCTGAGCTTGAATGATCCTGTCATACTGTGCTGGTTTAAAGGTAAACCAGCAGGAGAAATTGAGCCCAACTTAAAAAGAGATCACAAGTCAGAGTTACAATTTAATAAAAACTTACAATAAATACAATGATACGGAGAACATTTGCATTTTAACACACAAAAGAACAGATGTATAATGCAGCACGCTGGGGCACAAACAGAATGGTATTTGTTAGCCCCTGTGCTGAGCGCCACATGGTCCCCCTAAATGTAAAGTAAAAGGAAAGGAAAACCTGTTTGTGAGGATGATGGTTGCAGTCTGGTCGAGACTGGCATTTGCAGACCTGTTGAGGTTCTGGTCCTCCTCCAAATCTGATGAATGGTACCAGAAGTGCCAAACCCCCAAGACTGGATATGCTTAGGTTCAGGTGGGAATGCCCAGTATCTACCCCTAGGATGGGCAGTTTCCCAATGGGTGATTTAACTCTGTGAGTCATGGAATATTTTTTGAATCATTGATGAACTAGGTCGTTGCAACTGCATATTGTTCCAGTCTAATAGCCCATTAGCAGACATGACCCCCCAGCCTGGGTGTGAAGATGCTGATGCCTCCCCAGAGGGGAGTTACCATACACTGGTGTGGAAACAAAGAAACACACCCCTGTCTCACAGGGTTCTTTAACACTCAGCTTGCAGCCTGAGGGGTCAGGTGTGCCCTGGGCAGCTACTGCAAATGATCCATTATTAACAGGTCATGAGACATGACATATATGGTGTAGAATACACAGTTTTGGTTACACCTACACAGTGATAAGCTGGTCCTGGCCACTGTAACTAGGACACACACAAAAGGGCTTTTTACTCCAGTAGTCATAGGGTTAATCAAAAGAGAGAGGGAAAAAAAAGAGAGACGAGACAAATAAATGTTACTCCTGCTGGGCTGCATAACAATGTGTGCAACTTTTAGGTAGGAAAGTGAGTTCTATTAAAAATGGTAATTCTTCCTCATTTAAAAATATTCTTAAAATAAAAAAGATTTATATGTTTAAGAATACTTTTAAAGCTATGAATTATGTTTTTTGCCTCTTCTACATCTAGGAGGATTATGAAAAAAGTAACTATGGAGCCTTCAGAAAGACTGGCTAATCTCCAGGCCCTGTGGGACAGTCAGACAGTGACAGAACTTGGACCTTGTGGTGAGAATGAATTTAAATGCTCAAATATAAAAAGGGTGGAATTGCAGTGTCAGGAAGTTTAATTCTATTTCTGGCAGAATCTTGTAAAGGTGTAATTAGTTTTAAGGTGTAATTAGTATGAAGCAGACTTCTGATTGGTGGATGAAGGCACTATATTTAGCTTTCTTGCAACTTACCAGGCAAAGATAGGATAGTCTCAGTTTCTTTCATGAGCACAATGGACACTTCTGAGTCAAAAAGAGAGTTTTGAAAAACTTGATCTTTACGTATCAAAGTATCCTTTTTGCTTCTTTTACTAGTTTGTTATGCTTGTTTGCTTTACTTTTATGTGAAATACTCCTTTGGGTTGCTTGTAGGAGGCTTTTCGCAGATGTATGCTTGTGTTTGTGATTGGCTTGGATTTCCCTACAGAGAAGAAGTACAGTGGGTAAGTACATGTATTGTTTTGAGTTTATTTTCAGTTAACTGTACAAATGATGAAAGAACAGGAAAATCTTAGTGCTTGAGAAAACCCGTCTGTAGTTCTATAAAGAGGTATTTGATGATGTGTTTTTAACAGGATGTTGATACAATTTACCTGACACAAGATACCAGAGAGTTGAATTTGCAAGACTTCAGCCACCTTGACCACAGGTAAATCATATGCAGTAATGATGCTAATGTTAATAAAGTGGGGTAGTCCCATAGCTGTTACTGGATTGTGTAGACCTGTGAAATAACCAGCTGTAGCATTTTTAGTTTTAAGCACAAAGCTGCTGCTATTGCACAAAAGCCCCACGGAAACCACATTTCATTCAGGAGCCTGAGAAGACAAATATATTTTTTTATTGGAAGCCCTCCAAAAAGTTAGCAGATAGATACTATTCCTGTGATGGTGGATATGAAGCTCAAATTCAGCAGATAAAACATGCAGCTACATCTGGTGGGCAAAGCAAAAGAGGAAATTATGCAGTCTTTACTTATGCAGAATCTTTTTCTCATAATGTGCACAGTAAAGGAAATTAGTTTTTGTCAGTAAGTCAGTAAAAGGTTTAAGTCATTCAACTGAATTCTAGCCAGTTGTCTCTTCACTTATAATAGATGGCATCAAAATGTGTACTTCCAGAAAGGAACTAATTGAGGATAATTTTACTAGGAAATGCTGAAACTTAACTAAGTGTTGTATTTAGTTTACTGAATTTAGTTGGCTGAGAAAATTGGAATCTAAGAAGGTTGAATCTGAAGATATTACAATTAGGAGAAAATAGGAGGGAGTCTTAACTACAATCCATCATGATTCAAGGAAAATTACAAGTTTAAGGAACTATAAATAAGATAGAGAAAATGTTTGTTTCTTTGGGAAAGCCCCATGAAGGAATCTATCAGGGGTATAAGGTTAGAATATTTTAACAGGAAGGCTGAACTTGGAGGTAGGTAAATAAGAGTATTTTGCCACAGCATTCTTTGCAGCTTTAAGCTATATAGTGTGTAAACTCACAAAATACCCCATTCATATACTTGTTCAGCTTCTGTGATGGATTTTCACATCTACACTAAACCCCATGGCAAAGTTACTGAGCAGTACCTCTGTTGACTAATTCAGCAGTAACTGGAACAAAACTACAGGGCTGCAACCAGTGCATGACAGATGTAGCCAGACTCTTTCCTTGCTTAAGCCTTGCTGTAAGAAGGTAAGGGGAGGAATACTATTCAGCACATGCAAATGTGGGACAAGAATTTAAGAATGCTTTAAACATAATTATTGCAAGTTGAAAGTGCTGAGATGAATGTGGGGGGCATTCTTGAGAAAGTGACTTACAGATTCTCAGCCTCAGTTGAAATTAAATATTTTAACAATTTATGTGGAGTGAATAATATTATTTATTAGGAAAGAGTAGATAGAAGAAGTGTTTTAAATATTTAGAATATCTCAACTGGTTCAAATGAGTTTGGCTATTGGAAAACAAAATTGTGGGTTTGTTGTTTACAAAAGCTTTTAATTGCAGTATATCTTACTAAGTTGATGTCACTGAAGAAATATATTTGTGTTGTTGAGACAGGTCTTTATTAAATGTCTCATGATTGTCTAAGTCCAAAGAGTCAAAACTATATTGGAGCCATTTACATGCTGTAAAATTCATCTTGTGACAAGTTTCTGCATGTTGTGGACTGAACTAAGGGACATTTTGGATTGAAATTTCAAGAAAACTAACATTTTTAGAATGCCAAAGCCTTAAGTTATACACTAAAAATGCAAATTAGAAATTGAAATCCCAGTCAATTCAAGAATGCTTGTGAGCAGTTTGCAATATATTTAGGACAGTGAGAGTGCTACAAATTCACAGTATGACATTATGCTTTGGATTTTGAGAACTGTTGCATATCTTGTCCATCTGTTTTTGGGATTGTCAAACCTATGAGTTTATGTTGTGGAGTAGCTGTGAAGCAAGGTAGGAAGGGCAGATCAGTTCTCTAAATCTAGGGGCTATTCATTGCAAAAATAAACAATTTGTGTTTATCCAAGTAGAGCATTTCTGTTAAAGGTCAACATAAGATGGCATGAATTATAGATGAATTTAAGTTCCCAGAGCATCATAGCATGGTTTGCTGCATGGGAACATGACTTCTGAGGTTTTATCTAAGTTATGTTGTGCTGTGAACCATATAATTGTTTAACAACAAAAAAAGACTCCAAGTGAAAAGGGCTTATTTAATTCTGTAGCATGAATTTCATCTGTGTAACATATGTCTTAGCTTATTTGGACATTCAGAAAATTGTAAGGAAAGTGTGACTGTTTAGATTGTTTTCTTTGTGCTGTTTAGATTTCTTGCCATCTTAAATACACTGAGGGAAAGAGATGTTGAAAAAACGTGAAGGCATTAGAGAAGCTTGAATGTTACTGAAACTTGGAGAGATTTTCTGCATTTCAGAAGAACAGAATCTGTTTTTATTTAAAATGGCACAGATTTTTATAAATATTACTTTATTCTGGATGGTAATTTAATAAACTAATGAATATAAGCAACTCAGTGTAACTCAACGAGGGAAAGTTATGAGAAAGCCCTGCTTTTGGAACTGGTCATTACCTTTCTTTCATACCATGTTGCAAAAGAATTCAGATCATTGCTAATACCGCATCTAGAGTTTTAATAGAATACAGTAAATAAAGCAGTATATAATTTGGAACAGAAAAACTCTGTAACAAAAACACTGAGGTTAAGCAAGCTTTAAAGCAAGAGAAGGAGTAGAGGTGAATTCCTAAAAGGGACCCTCATTGGTCAGAACTGTCTTCAAAAATATGAACAAAAATGAAGAAAAAGATGTCTCTCCTTAAAATCAGATGGTAGAATCTTATAAACCAAGTTTCTAGATAGTTTCTAGCTGCAGCAGGACAGGCATAGGTTCCACCGTCTGCAGGCATGTTGGGAGGAAGGGGGAAGGGGTGTGTGGAGTGGGGTTAGCCACTGGTGTTACTGAAGGGTGCAGTATCTGTGCTTGCCTGAGGTTTTATCAAACAGGCCTTGAACATTGCAGAAGACTAAACTATTAAAAAAACATTGTTCCAGCTGGATGGGACTATTTTAAAACAAATCAATCCAGTTGACTTGCAAGTTCTCATCTTTAAATATTTCTTGGAAGTGTCATAGCTTTCCCACTAATTCTGAACACCTGTTGTCCTTCAGTGGTTTCCCTCCCAAGCCAGGGGAGAAAAGTAGGGTTTAAGGCAAGTTCTGACTGCAGCCACTGTCCTGCCCAGAAGTTACTGACTTTTTGATAGCCCTTCAAGCTGGCTTACCAGTTCCCTGATAGTGTAAACACTTAAAAGACAGTGATCCCTGATCTTAGTCCCTCTGTTCCTTCGAAGAAACTGGGCTACTGCTGACAGCTGAGGTACAACTGCTGGTGTGGCCTTCTGCCTCTTTTGGGGGTGGTGGTGCACAGCATGAAAAGCTCTGCTCCTCCAGTGTGATGATGGTACTGTCAGCCTGTCCAATGTTTACCCTGTAGCATTCACCACCAGCTGTGGCTGGCTGGTTACCACTGGGTGGAAAAGCCAAAATTTCACCTGAAAAATTTCTCTGACATTCTTTCAACTTTGAAGAGAAAGGCACTGGCAAGAGGGACATGACAGTTGCTACTTCATTACCACCTTTTAGGTCTTGTCCAGGGGACCAGAGAGAAGGAGCAAACCTCTATGTGGAGGAACTATCCCATAGATAGTTCCTTCCTGCCCAGCTAAGGAGGAAATACCTCTGGGTTGTTAGATGTTCTCATCTAACATTTCGCCAGTTAGCTATTGCTTTACATGGAGATAAAGTGTGTCTGTGTAGGAAAAAAAACAACATGGTAGACAGAAATAGGTCTATACACTTCATGCAACTAAGTCTTTCCTGTGCCAGTGGAAATGAATTCATTCCAAGACTTAATGTGTGCGCTGTGAACAAGATGGAAAGATAGCTTAGTACTTGACGGGACACCACACAAGTTCCTCTGCAGGAGTGTGAAAACAGTCGATTTGCATGAGCTTCTCGGCTGGTGGGCTACTGTCTTTTGCCGCAAAATGCTGCACCTTCTTACTGTTACCTTAGTGATGGGCTTGTGCTTTCAAATCTAGCAACTGCAGTTCCCAATATAGCCTACTGAATGCTGTTCTATGTGATGTTGCCTTGTCTCTTGGCTTTACTATATGTTTAACAACCACCCTGAAGTATCTGAATGTTTGTAGAGGAAAACTGAAGGGAAGAAAGAAAAAAAAGAAGATGGGAGAACGGGATGGTGTGTCTAGTGCCAACCTGCATATATCCTGAATGAAGAGCTGGGGAAGGGTTGGACTGTCTTGTAAAGGCCAATACTTTTAAATTTCTCCCTGCAAAATCTGGGGATTGAATGCCACTGTTTTGCTTGTTCGATAAGTATATTGCAGCTCCTTATTTCACTATAAAAACAAGGGCTTTTTAGCAGCTGTTAAGCTTCTATCTAGGTGTACATACGTATTTAATATGTAGCATCAAAATGATCCAGGTGCTGATCTGCTAAATGGTGTGATAGTGCTTGATGAATAATTCCGCTGGGGAGTGGTGCGCAAACATGACATTTATCAATGTCTGTTATTGGAGAAACTGAACAGAGGGAGAGCTGATCACATTAAGAGGCTTAGAATGAAGAAAATGGGAATAATTTAGAATTTCATTTGTGAAATCCCTTTTACAGTTAAGGAGGGTTTGTGCTGAATGTCGCATTATCCTTTTGCATGTCTCCTGCTTCCTGGGGGAATTTAACTATAGAGATGAGACAAAGAGGTGTTCTCTTGAAGCATTCAGTCATGGAATTATATTAAATCATCAGACTGCCAAAAAGCTTTTTAGTGTCATGCTAAATTATAATTAGAGGTGATTAAGAAGCTTAAACATGTCACAGGCTGAAGAAAAAGTTATGCTAAAAGTAGGAATGGCAGTCCAGACAAATTCCTGATTTTAAAATTCATGATAGAACAGATGTCAGTTGGCCAGTCAAAAATTTGTATTAAAATAAGAGAAAGACACAACTGCTGCTGTTGCTGCTTTTTTAGAATGCAGAACTTTCTATAATGGGAGTGGTAGGCAATTAGCATTGCAAACTTAAGAAATGGTTTCAAACACTTAAGAAATGGTTTCAAATCACAACTATATGAAATGTGTGTAAAAGTGTTTTTCTTTTTCTAGAGACTTAATACCTATAGTTGCTGCTCTGGAGTATAATCAGTGGTTTACAAAGCTGTCCTCCAAGGATCTGAAATTAGTAAGTAACAAATTTAAACCATATACCTGCTTCTATTAGGCTGTGCTCTGTTTTTAAAGCATGCTTTTACATTTTTCAAGGTGAAATTTTTTTGGTGAATACAACTGGGCAATCTGTTGACCATTTTTTTCCCCTTAATTATTTCAGGAAAATATAAACTGTTGGATTCTCAATTCATACCATAAAAACACTGCTAAGAGTCAGGTCTTATCAAAATTTCAAATAATGAAGTTTGAAAACTTCACTGGTGATAACAGTAGCCCAGTAAACTATTGCATAGGCATTGCTGCCCCTGAGATAATATTAGGTGACTGAATAGGAAACCAACTTTAAAGCAGACAGAAATCTTAGTTGCTTTTTGGAGGTGAAAAGAAAATGCTAGGATTCTGGTATTTTTTCTTGCATATTAAGAAGCTTTTTCCATGTGCGTTTTCTTTGCAGCTTGTTGATTTCCTCTCCCAGTTGTCTGAAGCCAAGTCTGTGTAGTAATGAGTAAATAGTGATGTGTGGCACCTATTTGTTTCTGTATCAGTTTTCATTCTTAAAAAACAAAAAGAGAGCAAATCTAAGTAAGTTGGACTACTGAAGAAAGGGCCTAGAAAGTCAGTAATTAGGTGACTGTTTAAATATATCAAAACACACTATTTCTTCTAAACTTGAAAGTTTATAGTCACAGGTGGAGTTAGTGGTTTGTTTGAGAAATTGCTTTCATGTTTGCATCCAGAAGCTTTGTCTAAAAATGAAGGTCAAGTCTCAAATTGTTTAAATTGATGCAATTTTATTGATCTGAAAAGCATTCATTACATTCCTAAGCTATCATTTTCCATGAAAATTCAATAGAAACTAGCTTATGTGATTCTCATCAGAAAAGTAAGCAAAGACCATTTCTTTCTTGGTGGGATATCTTACTCAAAGCTATGCACGGAATGAAGCTGATGGTACTTGTGGTGCTGTTGCAGTTTGATGTTAGAATTAGCGTTGTTAAAAGGCGCAATGCGATTAATCAGTTTCTGCTTCAGTAAAATGAGATAGTTTGCTTAGCTAGAAGACTGACTGGTGTAGTTTGCTTAGAACAAAAACTGGTCCTATACTGGCCCTGTT
Source organism: Pithys albifrons albifrons (assembly GCF_047495875.1). NCBI lineage: Eukaryota > Metazoa > Chordata > Aves > Passeriformes > Thamnophilidae > Pithys > Pithys albifrons. Next base: position 90,912,628 of record NC_092461.1, read on the forward strand.
ATCTATCTATCTATCTATGTGAATGTTGGGGGTTTTCTTTCTCAGCAGCTTTTCTATGGAAAACAAATAAACTTTGTCAATCTCGAAAATGCATCAGTTACTTAAAAAAAATCTTCCCCATATTCTGTTTTCAGTCAAAAATGAGAAAAATATATATTTTTGGACAATGTAAATTGTTGGGCTATAAATCCATGCCATAAGAACAGTGCTGAGGGTCAGTATGAGATCAGACATATCCGGAGGCCATTGAATGCATTGTGCTTCATGAGTCCCATTCTGACAATGTGTTTGATAGACAGTATCCATAGTGTTTTTATAGTACATACATGAAACGTTCCACTTGCAGCCATACTGTTGTAGAAACATTGTGATAACGTTCTGAATTAGTAAAATGCGGAAGGTAAAGATAGAATTGGGAAGATGGCTGAGTTGACAGTCTTCACAAAAAATTGTCACCTTTACTATGTAAAGGATTCCTAAAATTTTACATGTGTGGTAGAGCAGGTTTGTTTTGTTTAGGGGTTTTTGGGACATTCAATTAGCTTGAAAGTCAAAAAAAACCCCAAACCAAAATCACACAAACTAGAAAATATGAGACTGTCATTAGAGACAAAGATGTCCCAGGTGTGAATGACATGTTGTTTTTAAAGGTACATAAAAGAATAGTTTCAACACTTCATAACCATGACTAAAATTCACCTTTGGATATCACATGAACATTGGTTAGTGTGTGCTGTGGGGGAAAAAAAGAAGTCAAGTCCAGAAGCAAAATAAAGGTTTATAATAAAAGGTGTTGAGGTACAGAATTTCATGGCTTTTGAATCATTAAGGTTTTATCTCTCTGTTTGAATGGGGAGAGCAAATTCTTTTTGTCATATTTTGTTCATGGTGGGCAGTTAAATGCCTCCCTGACATCCGATCCCGTCAGATCTCGGAAGCTAAGCAGGGTCAGCCCCGGATTAGTACTTGGATGGGAGACCTCCTGGGAAATGCTGGGTGCTGTAGGTTCTAGTCCTGAGGACTTCACTGTCACTGTCCAAGCTCGCTCGGCCATGGCAGATGAACCTCAGGACTTAAACGGTGGGGCCAGTTCTGCGCACGCTGAGCCTCACCTAAAATCCACTGCGCAGGCTGGAAGGGCACACCCACGTGGGGACAGCCCTTCCCAAATCTTCGTTCGCGAAGTTTGGCCATACATACATACATACATTTTGTTCATGGTACTTGCAAATATCTGTGCAAATTCTAGAATTCAGCAACAGGAAGATCATGAGATAGGATTTGCTTCTGCATAGGTTGGAAGAATTCATACTCGAACATACTAGCCCTTAAACACTACTCATTGGAAGCCTTTGGAGGACCTGTAACTAGGGTACCTTTGTTCCTGAGGTTTTTTGGGGATTTTTTTTGTCTGCCTTATATCATCTTTGTGTTTAGTTGTCATTCCTTGTCAGGTTTTATTCTCCTTTGCACTGATTGCCACTTTCTTCTGTAGGATTAGCATGCATATGAACAAGGTTTCTTTAAAAATTAATTGGACATATTTTCACAATCTCAGAATTTAGTTTTTTTTACTGTAATTGTAAAAATTCTACGCCTTATGGTTAGGTGTCCTAATTCATTAATTAGTTGCTTTTAGTCTGCCTCTTGCTTTTCTAAGTCCTTTTCAGAAGTCTTCTGTTTTCCCTTCACTCTCTCTTGGATGTTTTCTGGTATTTTTGCTTACTGTTTATGTATGACAAGAAGATGGCTGTGGCCTGGATCCTGTTGCGATGTACAGCTAACTCAATAACTGTCTGTTGCATGTTTGTGTTCTTTAACACTGTTCTGTCTTTTTTGTGGCAGTCCGCTGATGTCTGTGAGCAGATACTGCGAGTGGTGAGTAGGTCCAATCGATTGGAAGAACTGGTATTAGAGAATGCCGGGCTTAGAACGTAAGTAATTCCTTTGAATTGTTGTTTTAGGTCCTGCTTACTCCCAGTAAAAGGGATGAGTGATGTGTGTTAGGCAGAATGAGCATTAATAAAGCTTGTGCTCAGTGTCTGTCTTGCTCTGAGGAGCCTGTAGTGTCAAGCTTTTTATCAGCTTTTCCAGAGGTTCCTCATGTCCAAGAAGTTCGTTTAAAGTGATGTTTTTTAAGATTCTGCCTGGAGAGTTGGGTGAAGTGGAGCAAAATGATTGAATGAGAGCATAAACCCTAAACCAGTTCACACTGTTCCTCCCCAAATATGGCTGCCAATAGAAGCATGAACACATTCTCATAATTTCAAAAACAGTGGTTTAAGTTTTATTAGAAAAGTGCATTGTTCTATTGTGCATGACACATTATTGTTTCATTCCCAAACGAGCTGGTGTTACCTTAGTGTGGATTGCAGTCTTTTCAAATAGAACAGGACTTCTGCATTAGCATCTTTTTTAAAAAAGGAAAGATAATTCAGTTTAATGGCTTGCCATAGCCTTAAAAGAAAGATACATAGAAGTAAGCCAGCAATTTAATCCTTGCATATGTTTTAAATGCAGTAAGTTGGAGTTACTACGTATTTGCTTTTTTTCTCCTTCACAAGAAATGAAGCAAAGTTGAAGTTACAAACTAACACTTTGGAAATATTTGTAGTTTGTTTTAATGTTAGGGTAGTGTCCAAGAAAGTGTAGACAAGATAAATCTAGAACTAATGAATTTTTATGTTAATTTAAAAAAGCAGTGGAAAGGTGGGAGAAGCAGAATACTATACTGAATTACAAATGAAGGGAAACAAGCCTGTGGGAAATATTCAGCGTGCCTTACACTGCTTCCTATTCCATTGTTTGGGCCTTTTTCTCCTTAAAATGGACTTTGCATTGAAATACACTTAAAAGAAAATTTCCTACATGGCATGGAAATTTGAGATCACGTTTGGAATCGCACCCAAACTTTCTGATGATCAGTGCACTGCCTTTAATAGCTGTCATGCAAACATTAGCCCCTGAATTTAATGTCATTTTTCTTGCAATGTGTGCTACAAAATCCAGTGATAGTTATTAATGTTAAATGATACGTTGCCTACCTTTGCATAATGCCTTCCTTATCACAGTTGGATTAACTGATTTCAGTTTTAACAGGACTTGACAGATAATCATGTGACTTTGGTTTTCATGTCTCCGTCCATACACAGGGTGTTTGGCACTGTGCCTTGGTGTGTATCTGTTCTCATTGACCTTGTTTGTTTTTGTCAAGGGTTCATTTGTCAGTTTTGCCATTTATCGTATCTGCTTGCTGGGAGGAGATCCTGTTGTTGCTGGGCATCTTCTTGCACACAGCTTATGGACCAGTCATTTTTAGTGAGCTGTGACAGAATGCCAAACCAGGGTTACGAAAGAGCTACCAAGAATAATGCTATAAGAAATAACCTGAGCAGCTGCAACAGCATATTTCTTCCTGCAGCAGAGCCAGTTTAAGATTACATTCTTTTCTGCGTTCAGCCACTCATTTCTGTGATTTGGCCACAGCCTTATAAACACTTGTCACCTTCCCAAATTATTATGCAATAGCAGTAGTAAGGACTCAGGACTAGGGAACTTCCTGTTCGGGAAAACAGGAAGTAAAGTGAAAGCCCCTGTTTGATAAGATTTGTACCAGTTTAGATGCTTTTGGAAATTTTATCCCTATTGCTATTTCTTTAACCAGACATAAAAGGCAAAGTCGAGATTACATTGGAAGGCTTCAATGCATACAGCAAACACTAATGTTTTGGGAAGTGTTTTAACTGAGATAGTTGATGTCCAGGTTTCAGGGAGTGGAGAATCATCGAGGATGACCTGAACAAATGAATTTGAAAAAAGTTACATCCCTCAGGTACTTTAGAGGAATGGGACAGTATGTGATAATCAGAATATTAATTTCCATGAAACTGCATGACAGACTTTTCAGTCTGCAAAGGCCTGTTTGCAGAAGGTGGTGTAAGCAACCTGGTCCTTGCATGTACATACTCTCTGAAAGCTGGCAGACAGAATGTCCCTACCTCCTTTCATACTGTCCTCAGCAGCCCTATTCCAAATGGAGTGACCAGCTATGTCATGAGGAACAGCAAAGATGCATGTTTCTGGTACCCAAAGGGCCTTTGACAGTGTTGTTGAGTCTTATCTTTCCCTTCTTGATAAGCTCTGAATGTCCTTAATCCTAATGGTGTTATTTCCTCCCACACGTCCTCTTTTTTTTTCTGTTAGAAGGGTGTTGTCTAGACAGATCTCAAAGAATTGTTTTGTTTGTCTGAGATTTCCAGATTGGTGGTGTTCTTACCCTTGATGAAAATATCCTTTCTCTGCCATGAATATAGTTAAATTGAATCTTTCTGGGGCTTTACCTCCAAGCCTGAATGTGCTTGTTTCAAGCAAATATGGCTGTATAATGCATACAAAGCAAGTTTGATGCTTTATAGAAAGTTTTATACTTATATTGCATGCTCTGTTCATGAAGTGTGCAGCCAAAAATGTAATAAATCTTATGAAAGGAAACAAAGAGTGGACAAAGGAGAGACAGGGATGTTCTCCAGTAAGCAGAGCCCAGGTGCCTCTGCTTATGGCAGAGGTTGCACAGGTAGTGGGGAAGTTGTATTAGTTTTTTACAAAAGGAACCTTGGAGCCCCATGGACCTGACATTGGTAATCCTGTGCTCTCTGGTGGCAGTTGTTTTGCTGTTCCTTTGCTAAGTAATTCACACACACTCCAGTTATCCAAAAGGTTTGGGTAATCCTGTCTGTATTTGTGGCAACAGATGAGGCAGACAAGACTGAAGGTAGAGGCAGAGTACTGTAATGACAAGAATCTGTTACAAGGAGGAGAAAACTCCTCAAGAAGAAAGGAGGGTTTGTTTTTTTAACTCAAAATCCTTTTTCTTGGCTGGACTTAGGAAGCTTGGTTCAGTTGCCTAAGCGCAGGCATCTGGTGCCATTTGGAGGATTTCCACAGAGTGTTTGCAAATGTAACTGAGGACCTACAGGAGACATGTAGTCTTCTGCAGCAGCAGGTGGTAGTCAAGCAGGAGACCCTGAGGCCTGTCAGGTGACAGAGTTTCAAGCCAAGAATTTCTTTTTGATGAGGGTTTGTTTTCACATGTTGTTTGTATTTTAGAGAAAGAAAATACTTTTCCTAAAGATAGGCTGTCATTATGCATGTGCAGCACTGGAACCACCAGTTCTAGCTCCAGAAGTCTTGTTTAAGGATGTGGTGTTTCAAAGGGAAACGAAACTTCCCTGGAACATTTCTGTACTCCAGTACAGTTGGCAGCCACAGATAACCAAAAGCTGTTGGGGCTATTGCTGTTCAATCTCCACTCTTTTCCATACAATAGAAGAGTATGCTACTTCTACTGTGGTTCTCAGCACAGTGACTGGTCTACTAGTTTGATGCTAGGCAGGATCCGTCCTGAGGAAAGAGGACAGAGTTTTACTTAGCACTCTGGTAACTCTCCACCACTGGGCTGCAGGAGGGAAGCTAATGTACTTCCAAGGCAGAGAGAAGAAAGCCCAAGGCATATTTTTGATTTCTACCTTGGTGTCTAACTTAGGTGAAGTAGAGAACACTGAAATTTTAGTCTCAATTTATTAAAACCACACACTAGTAGGTGTCCCTTATTACATGATGGCTTCCCAGTAGGTACAAGGACAGGTTTGAGTACTGATCTTAGAGCTGATAGGCCAACAGCCTTCTGACTTAATGCAAGGAATGTGTCTCCACCAGAGTCTGACCGTGTGGTTGTGCAGGAAGACCCAAACTAGTTTTGAACTTTGTGCTGTGGAATGGTGGTAGTCCAGCTGCAGCAAAACGCTTTCAGACAGGACAGTGTTCTCTTGCCTCTCTAGTGATTTTGGAACAGAGGCTGTGCTGCTACAGCTACCTACCATAGTTGATTAAGGTTACTTCAAAGTTATCTATGGTACCTGGCCTGGCTGTTGTGAGCGTTACAGAACTGATACACTGTCATCTCTCTCGAGGTTCGTTGCTGGGACTTTTGCCAGCCAGTTAGATACTTTGATGCTCCTCACTGTAAAAAGAGGCAAGCAAAGACCAGTTCATCAGTGTGCTGCTATTCTTTTGTTCTTGGAGGGAGCTCTTTCTGCTCTTTTATAAGGTTAGAAATACGCCTGGTTTGTTGACCTTCTGGATATGCTGCAAAGCCCATCTGTTTAAGTGACTGTTGGTAGAGAGCTGGTTTGAGTGAGTGGGTTGGCTTGTGAGTGAAGGAGGTGGTGGAATGCAAGTCGATGTCTATACCTCACTGTGTGGCATGGAGGAGATTGAAGATATGATCAAGTTTTCAGGTGTTCCCATGTAACTCCTGTTTTCATACCTTCAGATCTGTGTCAAAAACACTTTGGGCTTTGATTGAGTGCTTTTCAGTATCTGAGGTCACAAAATAAATAAATATTGAATTAACCCTCTGTGAAAGATAGCAAATTAGACAAATAAGCATTGTTTAGAACCCAGTTAGTGCTCTGCAATAGCACAGGGTACTTGTGGCTACTAATCCCTTGAAACTTTTAAACCTTTGAATGTGCTGTTGGTAGAGGAGATAACAGGATTCCTTCTCCCTCTCTTTTCTTTTCTTGCAGAGATTTTGCACAGAAACTAGCCAGTGCCCTTGCCCATAATCCCAACTCAGGACTCCATACAATCAACCTTGCTAGCAATCCACTTGAAGATAGAGGTACTGTAACGTTTATGTTTCTCTACAAATGTAATAGGAGGATTATTGCAGTTCTGTTCCCTTTTGTCTGAATAATAGGTTATTGTTTTGTGCATAATGCTCCTGTAAATATGTGTTGTTCACAAATGATGGAGAATCACTGTTCTTTTTGATTTATACATATATCCATTAATGTGTTGAGAAATATTTAAATGTACTAAACCAACCCTGGATTTCATTAGATTTCATTACGTTTTCATAGAGGTTTCTTTTAAAGGAATGTAGAACACAGTGATCATTTATGACTAGAGGGTTAAAAAAAAAAAGTGGTGTGTATTTTTAAAGGCAGTGCAGTCAGGTGAAAGATGAAGCAGAAGGCAACTTTGTTGCTTAGATTGTATTTTTCTGATCATTTTGGTTTTTTATTCCAGCCATAATTACGTATTTATTTTCAGTATGGAAACTATTCCTTTTTTTTCAGCTTTATGCTAGCCTACTCTGTTGCAAGCTCTGTTCAGTAATATTGGCATAACTGGCATTCTTATGGAGCAAAGTGCTATTAACTCCACAAGATAGAAAATTAAGCTTAACAGCTTAGCTTTTTTCAGAACAGGCTCCACTAGGCATTTCAGTACATATCAAGTCATTCCCCTCCTTTGTCTACTCTCTTTTCACCCAAGAGGCATTTATTTTTAAAATAAGGTTACATTCTTGTGGTCTGGAGTTGACCCTCTTGCACTGCCCATGTGAGATTTCCATTTGCTTGACTTGATGCATTCCAAGCACACAATGTTCTGGGATCAGACTATCTTGTGCTCCTGTTAGGCCAGAAGAAAAATAAGAATTCTGCACAGTGAACCTTTTCTGGTTTTATTTGTTTTGTTGTGGAGAAATTTTCCACTCTCTTTGCTTTCTTGTTTCAGAATGGAAAAGCTGCTCTTTTTGATTATAACCTGATGGACTTGAGTGTTGTTCACATAGAATTTTGTAGGTGTCTTTCCTTCCTTTCCGGCTCAGTGAGAAATAAAAAAAGGGTTTTTTTCCTTTCCTCTTCTGTATCTCTTTTCCTTTATACTAGAAATGAGTATAATAATGGTTTTGTTTTTAACCTATTCAGAGTACTTTTTTTATTTGAAATTGTTCACATGAATCGCTTTAATTCTTCTGATTATCTCTTGCCTGCTCATTACTGCTTGTCCCTGTAAAGAATCCATATCACATGAAAGCCGGTACTTTGCTGAAGAATGTTATTACAATGTGCCGTAGGCCTTACTGCATTCTACAAAAATTTCTGTAGTAAGCTGGAAAATAGGCTGTTACATTGTTGATTCTGCTTTTGAAGAAGTGTATTTAGATTGTGTTATTTGAAAGGGTTTTTTTAAAAGGAAGTTATTTTTATCTTGAAAGCAAAACAATTGACCAAACATTGAGTAGACAGTTCACAGTGCAGGTTTTTTCTTTTTTAAAGCATATCCTCGGGTGTGCTTTCTTGGTAACAAACCAATAGATTCAAACCATTCTGCAGTATCCACATATAAGATACAAGTGAAATACAGAAACTATAACTTGGAGAAATTAGTAGGGTTCTTTCATTATATCAGCCTCTCCTGTCAAATATACAATTATGATTTGACCTTTTCCTTAGAGAATTAGATAAATTATAACGTACTTAAAGAGGAATAAACTATAACTGCAATGTGCAAATGCTGCAGCTTTTCAATTTAAGAAAAATTTAACTGTGCTCTGATCTGATATTCACTGAGTGCAAGGTAAATTTGACTTTTATTAAACTGGAGTGGCAGCAAGGCTTTCACAAGGAAAAGCTGACATAGTGGAGATTCATATAAGCATATGGATTTCGGAAAATACCTTTTGAAAAATCACCTGCAGGGACTGGAAGTTCGACCAGATTATTTTGCAAATGTAAAGGAAGTAACACAGAGTTGTATGTTTTCTGGAGAAGAACATACTGTACCTTGTTTGAACAAAAACATACCCTAACCTATTATATATTGTTACATACCAATAAGTAAAGGCATTCTCTTATGACATTAATGCAACTGTCTGTATTCTAGTAGCATGGGAAGTGTGTTTATTTTAACTAAGGTATAGGATCTGGCTTCCATTCAAATACAAAGCAGTGTTTACATGCAGTGTTTTTTTCTGAGACCAGTCTCTTAATTTGTGCTTGACTTTCTGATGCTGTCAATATTTTTGAGAATAGTACTTGTATAGTTAATTATCAATCTTGTCTTCAAAAATGTAGCCATGCTAAAGTGAAAGGAGTTTAGCTTTTGGCTCTACTAGGATGCGAATTTAATCTTCTGTTTTGTAAAAATAATGCAAAATAAACATAGTGAAGCCTAGAAGTACTCAAATTTGAAACTGCCTGGATGCAGTTAACTCTACTTCTGCCATGAGAACTATCATCTCTGTTACAACATTAGCAGAAATGGGTGGCTAAAGAGCATTTAAGGGCCAGAGTGACCAGAAGTATTATTTCTGTTCTGCACCTGATTTCTGTATCTTTTAACTGGGTGTATCCTTAACCCCTGTGCTGGTAAGATGTTAAAATTCTTCAGCTTGACAAGAAGATAACTGCAGATTGTAAGTTAAATATGAAGATGGAGAGGTAAAGTTATTCGCTGCATGTCTTACTCAAAATGCTAAACAGCAAAAATTACATTTGTGATATCCTTAATGATTCTGATTGTACTTATTTTTTTCCTCTTTTGCTAGCGTTACTCTAACTTGATTTTGAAAGTATATATTGTGTCTAAACCAGCTTAACAAATGTGGACAGTTAGCTACAGAATATAAATTCTGAAGTTAACCTACGATAAGTTGAGCCTCCTGCTTCAGAGTAGAGAAAGACTTATTTTTTAAATAGTGGAGCTATGAAATAAAATCCAATTAATATGACTTGATTAATTCTTGATGAAAACTGGTGAAGACATTTGGTTACCATTGTGCTTTACAACAGATGATGCCAAGGCCTCATGAGTCCAATGTTTTGGCAAAATTATTGGCCTAATTATCCTATTAGTCTAATATTATTGGCAATATTTGGCAATTTGTCTTGAGCTGCATGGATGTTGCACCTATCACCTGCATACAGAACATGCTTTTACAAAGATCATTTACAAAAACCGTCAAACCTACCACAGTATCTGCAAGGTAGCTGTGTCTTTCATTATAAATGGTAAATAAAACATAATAAAAACAGAGTAAACATATGTATGGGACCTACTAGCCAACTGCTTCATTTCTGTGTATGTGGAGTAGGGTATCAGCTTTTTAATTTACCATGTTTTGAATAAAGTAAAAGGCTTTATCCCCTTTCTCTTTGCTCTTTTTTCACTGAGGGAGTTGCCGTAGAGGACTGTATTTCACACCTCAGTTTAACCCTGGATTTTCTATGTTGATTTATTCTTCCAATAAATATTTCATGGATTAGTTACACTGTTATTTAGGATGTTCCCTCTGAATCAAATTTCAATCCTTTGCTTAAATGAAGGATTACATTTATGAGGTGGGGAACTTTGATACACTGAGTAAAGGCTTTAATGAAAAGTACCTTTTTATGTATTTTTGGTTTGGTTTTTCTGTTGTTGTTTTTGGAGAGCGGGGAGATTTAGGCTTTGTTTGTTTTATGTTTTTGTTTTGTTTTGCTTTGTTGGATTTGTGCTCAGGTAGTCTGGTCTGTGTCAGCACCTTAACAGGTTGTTACTGCTTAGGATTGCAAGCAGTTGCAGCATTTCCAAGCCTATGTCCTGCCTAGTAACCTGTAGGCTACTGTTAAGGAGATAAGTGGCAATTATGACTTGGTGGAGGTTCAGTCATTTCAAAGGTTTATGGTCACAAAAAGACTAGGACCATATGCACAGTGAGTGCAGTTCCTCCTGTTGTTTCACCAGGGCAGTTTGCTCCTGCTGTGACATGTTTGGAAAACATGAGATCACAGTTAACTTGGAAATATCCATTTTGTCTTTGCTGCCATAACAGGTGTGTCATCTTTGAGCATCCAGTTCGCCAAACTTCCAAAGGGACTGAAGCATTTAAATTTATCTAAAACCTCTTTGTCACCTAAAGGTATGTTTTATAAGTATACCTTTTTTCTGTTTTAAGCTTTCAAACTTACTAATAATACTTCTTAATACTAGATTAGAAACCAATTAATACTCTAAATTATGTATTTTCTCAATAGCACAGCTTCTTTTTTGCAGTCCTGGGTTCTTGAATGATGGGCTGGGTTCTGTATTCCCTTCAGCACTTTGATAAACTCTTAGTCACTTCTGTGAGTGTGGGTTTTGAACCTGTATCGTAAAGAAAGACTGACATTAGAATTGGCATAAATTATGTTTCATATATGCTTCAAAAATGGCTAAAGGAAAAATGCATAGGGAAATTTCTAAGTGTTTTGCAATCAGTTATTTTATGAAAGCAAGCATTGCGACAGTGGCTGTGAAGTGGCTTCCTCTGACTGAAGACTTACTTGTTTTGAAGTTTACAAATTCCTGATTTGATATTGTCATTGAAATATGTGTATATTTTAGATGCAGTATCAGTATTGAAACACAAGGCAGAAGTTTTCATGATTTTTTACATTTCTATTTTACAAGTAGTAGAAGCAGGGACCTCTTGAACAGATTTTGCAAACCCAAGATGTCCTGTATAGGCAATGAGTGTCCAAAATAGCAAAGACACACTGACATTATTGCTGCTTTTTTGTAGATGTTCATGACCTGGAAAAGATGAGTGAGTTATGGTCTGTGAAGGACCTTAGTTGATAGCAGATAGCAGCCATGCCCTTTTATCTTCTTAATTATTGCTCTGTAAAATGTAGTTTCTGTGTTCTTGCCTTCAAGGATTGACCTGGGAGTATGTGGGTGGGGTAAAGGGCATTTCTTGTTTTAATCTGAGTGCCTATAGCTCTTGTTATGTTTAAGTAAATAGTAAACCGTAAGCTGAATTTAGTAAATCATGATTTTCACTAAAAGAGTTCCTTAAACTCTGGGATTGTTGTTTTCCGTTTTTAACTCAATTTTGGTGACAAGCAGTTAAGAATCTTGACTAACCATACGTGTACTCTTGAAATGAGATACTTGTGAATTTGACAGAAATTCATGCAATTCTGATGTGTTCATTCATCCTGTGCTTTTCTTCGTGTGATCTGAATTGTTTCAGCAACTGCTTGTGATGTTTGAGTCAAGAGAGCACTCTAGCTACACCTCCATTTTTGTAAAGAATAAATGCCAGCTTGATGAGGTTCATCCACACAACTCTTGTCACTAAAGGTGAATTCTGAGGTTATGGAAAGAATTCAGAAGGGTTTTAACACGTTTTTAAAAGGTGATCTTTAAGCAAAAGCTGAAAATATTTTCCAGTATGTCTAATACTGATGTGACATGAATGACCTCCAGGGAGTAACATGTCACCTTGAATGTTGTCCCATGGCAGCTCCTTAGTGTTCCTCAAAAAAAGTATATGTGATGTCTTAAAATGGGAGTTCTTACAACCCTTGGGACCTGAAGCAACTCAGGTTGTCTGCAAAGCTTAGTCAGAGTTTCTTTAATTTAAGAAGACAGTACTGATTTGGTTTTAACTTGGGAGGCTATTTTTGAACTTGTAATACTTTCTGTGGGGAAAGTCTAAGGGAAACCTTAGATTCAGTAGACTCCAAAGAGCATGGATTTTTTTTCCCACAGCCTTTTTTTTTTTTTTTAGCTTTTCAGAAATTCTATACAATCCCCCACTAGTTCTGACCTTATTTTAAAAGTGCATTGTATTTGAGATAAGCTTCCAAGATTGACAAGTGAAGTTCAGGTGGTAACTTCCCAGCTGATCTTTCTTCAAATATTATATCACAAAGTTCCTGAGAGCTATTAACACTCTGAGCCTCCTGAGAGTGGTAAAAGAGCATAAAAGATTGTCTGCAAATGAAAGTGAGATTACTGTTAAGAGTATAGGCATGATGTAGGGTGAAGTTCAAACATAAATTTATTGATTTGAAGATTCTGGTTAAATGGAAAATTCTAGTATACTGATTCAAAGATAGGGCTTGCTTTTCTGAGCCCAAGCCAGGGGTTAATTAAAAAAAATCTCTCATTTGCATTGTTTGCCTTCACTGATGTGGCTGATTTTGAGTGGTTGGCCCTTTTTAAGCATGAAACAAGCAGCAGTATTATGAATTGTTTGGTAGGTCTTCTTCTCCCCCAAACTCAGACACTGCTCCTGAATTCCCATGTTCTTGATAATACATGCTGTATTGCTGATAGTTTAGTCCTGGCTGTAACCCCAGCTGACAGCTAAGTACCATCAGCAAACTGGACAAAATTGCATTTGTTTCTACTTCTTGTTGCGTCTAAGTGTTGAGAAGACTCACTAAAGTGATTCCAGAGCTATAAGCTCTAGTGGTTAAATAGGCCTCTTAATTCTTTTGAAGTTTCAGAAAATATTAATTTGCGATTTACCTTTAGCAATAGGGTGTAGATTCTACAACACGATGTTAACGTAAAATAAAAGTGACACCAAGAGGAAAAGATTTGAGACTTGATGAAGATGTTGCTGTGCTTCCATTCTTTTCAGTATCAAAAGCCTCCTGAGGCTAGGAACCATACTACTAGCATGGGAGACTTTCATAATATTTGAAAGCTTGGAAAACTAAAGCACTGACACAGATATTTTAGTCTCCAGTAGCTTGCTAGCTGCTTCCTCCGCATCCACACTGGGAAACCATTTTCATAGTAGTTTTTAATTGAAGTCTAGAAATGTTTCATCCATTGAATGCTTGTCCATTTTCACTGACCAGTGTCTTGGAGAAATGGCTGAATATTGTATAGTAGGTCATCTGCCTGCTTTATAGCTTTGGCTGGGCACTTGAGGAAAAAAAACTACTGCACCAACTAAAGGACACAATGATGCTTAGCATGTAAAAAAAACCATGCATGTAGTGCTTGAAAGACAGCAGGAGCCATCTATAATAAATCGAGAACTTGAGGATAAGCTGCAAAGCCCTCAGATGAACATCAGATGAAAGTTAGATTTGAAGGAGTCAGAAATAGCCATGTCCTAATTTGTATTTGGAAAAGCTGAAAAATTTCAGTGGAAGAAGGCTCTGACTGGTTTGTTCCCAATGTGAGCTTTTTAATTTTAATGTGAAAAACACGTCTGTTCTGATCAGGAACTGAGAGTCTTTATGCATCTCTTGATATTTTAATTATTTTTATGGAATTGCGAACAAATACATTAATTGAAATATTTTTAATTTCTAGGTCTCATCAGTTGCTTTTGAAGTTCTGGCAATTAAAATTCTTAATGTACTTCATCTTCCATGGATACTTTCATCTGCTTCCACAGATACTTTTATCTAAATATTATCATTTGCAGGGAGACACTGGCTCAACATTATGGACTAAACTGTGTTTTTAATTTCTGTCTCAAAATGAGATTGAATCTTTCCTGGATCAGGGACTTAAAACACGCTGTGTCTCCATCAGGGCAGTTGGGAGAGTGTGATCTGTTGAAACTAGGCATGCTGTGCCAAGTAAGGGTCTCATATCTGCCTGGTGATCTGTCTTCCTCTGTTGTAGTACAGTGATGGTAACAGAAAGTCATTTAACATTTGTGTATGTTTGTGTTCACTGGAATTGTGCACTTTGCAGGTCTGGGCCAGTTTTACGTGGAGTCAACTAAGTTGAGTACTGACCTTTTTTTGGCAGGGGTGAATAGCCTTTCCCAGTCACTGAGTGCCAACTCGCTGATCGCGACCACGCTCGTCTATCTTGACCTCTCAGGGAACGCGCTCCGTGGTGATGATCTCTCAGTAAGCACTTGCTTCTCGTTTGGGAGTTAATAAATGGATGTTTTAATTAATTGTTAAGAGAAAAGGAAACTCTTTTTGCTTAGAGCCACTTTTGCCTTTGTTTCTGTACGGTTTTAGTAGGAATAGAAAAATAACATTTTTATCTCTACTCTTTGGTATGTAGTCAGAGGATTGCCCCACACAACTAAAAAAGTGCACATAATTTTAGTTCATGCTTTCAGTCTTTGGCTTCTATTGATGAGAAAACTGAAAGGGTACCGCTTTTTTTCAGTGGAGTTACTATGCTCTCTGAGTTCTGTTTGAAAGTCACCTAAACACAGTTAAAAAAGCCTCTCATTTTTAGTGATAAGTGCACTACAAATTTTTCAATGAAAGGCTAGAAACAAATTATGTATTTTGACTTGGAAAGATTTAAGTTCTGGTTTTCAATGTTTTTGTTTATATAAATAAATCCGTGCACCTGCTTGACACATGCCACTGAAGCTCATGATTCTTTGAAGAATGTGATTATTTTTCTGACTCCTTTGTTCAGTTTTTCAGTTGTCACAGAGGTGCAGTTCTGTTTTCTCCATAACAAAATCCAGTTACTTCTCAATTTGTATGTATGCACTTTTTGACCGTTACATCTGTATTTCTGTCATGCATCAGAAGGTGTGTGCATATAACTGTCATGCTCTGAATTCTGAGTATTGAACATCTAGAATGTTCAACTACAGTCACCCAATCTCATAATTTGAAGTGCAATCAGACATGACTTTGTGACTTTTTCACATACCTTACTTGTTTCAGATTCATCAGCGTACTCAAAGAACTAGTCTTTTCAGACAGGTGGTGAAGGTTTCAGTGGGAGAACAGGGTTTTAAAGGTAGCAAACAAACAGTTAAATGTAAGTAAAGACGCACAGTGAATTACTCTTTGAGAGAATAACATAGCAAATAATGTAAAAGCAAAAAGTAAAATAAAATGTACAACTTTGTCAGCTAGTACTTAAATCTAAGGTTTACCTACAATATTATACTAGATGTAAATGAAAAAAGTGGGGCTTTTCTTAGCCTGTCAGAGAGACAGAGAGATGGTTCAAAGATAAAGATTATTGATACTGAAGTCTCTTAATCTGTGGAACAGTTTTCCAACTGAAGTAAGGAAATCCTATTATTTAGCAATTAAAATAAACCCTAGCAAAGCACAAGGATTTTTGAAGTGGGGCCCATTCTTGCATTGTAGGTATAGGAGCTAAATGACCTAATTTTTGGAAAGATGGATCTATTTTAGAAATGTTAAGTGTGCAGTGTTTGGTTGGATTTCATGTGGAGCTGAGCTTTCCATGGTTCTGTGAATTAGGTCATACTTTTATCTTTTTGTGTTGTTCTCTTAGACTAAAAAGAGCCCAAAATGAAACAGTACATAGTAAGAAGTTTTACATATGCTAACATTTACATGAAATATACAGAACTGAAGCCATCAGTGTTAAAATCTTGTTACCTATTCTGTAAAACCTTTCTTCTTTAAACCTTTAATACACAGCTGATATTAAGAAATAACCACAGGCTTCAGGTGCAAATTAGTTGCTTCCCTCATGCTTAAAGGGCCTGGCTTTAAATTGCAAACCAATTAGCCTTTCTGAAATGTAACAGCAGTCTGAGTGACATTGCAAGGTATTTCTAACTAAATTAATTATTTGCTGTGAAAGTTAATTGCAATAACTCAAGACTTATGCATTAAGAGAAATCTTGGGTAAATGTAGTCTGAGCACCATTTTTCTCCTCTTATTTTAAGAAATGATAGCCTTCAAAAGTAAAACAGGCTGTACTGCTTGTGAGAAAAGAATCTTCAGACACAACTCTTGTAGTGCAGTTTTGTAGCAAAAGCCTAAAATGTATGAGAAGTAGTGATCCAGTAATTGTTGTCATAATATAAAAATTAACATGGGTCATTTTTTTCCCCATTAATTATAGAGCCTGTACAATTTTTTGGCCCAGCCAAATGCCCTTGTTCACCTGGATTTATCCAACACGGAGTGCGCACTAGATATGGTAAAGAGCTTTTTTGTAGAATGTCAAATACCAAGGAGACATTCCCCATTTTATATCCCTAGGTCCTTTTCTTCGGTAATGTAAAGGAAAATTTATCTTCTTTATTTTGAACCAGGTGTGTGGAGCCCTCCTTCGTGGATGTCTTCAGCATCTAGCTGTCCTTAGCCTCTCTAGGACTCTTTTTTCTCACAGGTACAGTTTAAATATCATTGCTCTCAACTCCTGCAATATTTTGTTTTATAATTTCTTGCTGTCATATAGCACCCTTCTTTATAAGAATTAACTTAAGATCTTTCTATGAAGTCTTAGAACACTTAGTGCTCTATGAAATGGGTATTGTTTATTCTAAGCAAAATACTGTCTTTCCCTTTCTGCTCTTTGCTAAAGGACTACAAAATAAGCTACTTTGCCTAATATGTGTTTTTGTGATACTGATATAGCAGAAGGTCTTATATATGTATCTTGTCTCTAAGAGGCATAGCATCAGGCTTTGAAGTCTGACTGACTTGACTGCTCTTTAAATATGATTCTTAAAGTTTGTGGTTTTCATGATTTGATAATGGTTACAAATGCATTTTTTACCTTTTTTGTCCTCCCCTGTGAGGAAGTCCCTTTGAAAGTCAGTGAGAGTGAACATTTACTTTTTAGAACACTAACAATTGTAGGAAATATTAGCTTCCACGTTCTTTGAGTTGGTGCCTTGGGTCCATATCAGAGATGATACCTAATTTATGCTAAGGTACTCAAGCATTGAGTAGTTCTTTCTAGTGGTGAAAAAGGAATTTCAGGGGTTTTGTCATGTCATGTTGGGTCTTCTTGTGAAATGTAAGTATGTTCACGATTGACCAGACCTAAATGATCATTCTTTGTAGCTCACCAAACAGAAGGTAAATAGTAATGTCTTCTGTGCAGCAGCACAGTGCTGAGGATTGTTTGTTGAATCAACATTTTGATGACATTATAATTCTAAGCTAATTGAGAGCCACTGATTACAGAATTGCTGAAGGTAGAGTAAATTAAACATGTAAAAGATCATTACACTTCTGATGGCTTGCATTCACTATTTATTGGAATGAGGAGTGTCTGGATGCCACTTCTTAATGAATTTGTTTACTTGCAGAAAAGGAAAAGAAGTCCCTCCCTCCTTCAAACAGTTTTTCAGCAGCTCACTTGCTTTGATGCAGATTAATCTTTCAGGAACTAAACTCCCTCCTGAGCCTCTAAAGTAAGAATTTAATTTTGTTTTCTCCTGTGCCCTAGAACCTAGTTTGCATTGTTGTTATGTGAATGCCTCATATGAAAAATGAAGGGGAAGGGGTTTGGCTTTCTTTTTCTCCTCATTGTACATTATTGATATTAAAACACTGAGTTTTGTGATGGTGACACATTCAAAAAATGTTTCCATCTCACAGCTGAGGCTATTAAATCATATTTTGTTCTGTGGGAATGTCACAGTTGTTTAGCTTCTGTCAGCATTTTTTGGTGATGTATTTCTTTCTTCGTGGCTTATGAACAAAACTGCTCCACAGTGAAACAGGATTATACACTTGTGTGAGCACCATTCCTTTGAGACTGCATTTATTGCAACGTCCAGTATTAAACTGAACCTGTTGCAATATTTGGGAGGAGAAACCCATTGCACGGAGCTATGCTCTCCTTTTGGGAGAAGAGCAATGGAAGAAATTTCTTGGAATGCTAAATGGAATACATCTTGTTCTACATCACCCATCCTGTGGCTAAGAGGTTCTGCAGACTGAGAGAAATTGTGAAGCACTGTGTCACCATTCCTGTGATGTGTGTGGTTTTGAACTGTGTTTAAATTTTCAGACTTAAAAGTGTGTTTCAAAATAAGGTAGGTATAGATAGATAGGTCTAATCTAGATAGGTCATTCTCTGATTCCATCAGAATCATTGTGTTTGTTGGGCTAAATTAAAGGGCGGACTTTTTCCAGAATGTTGTCTTCCTAGCTAATGTGCATTAAAACATACATAACCTTTTCTGTAGTAGACACCCAGACATGTTTACTAACTGTTTCAGGATCCCAGTCTGGACATGGATATAGGTGTATATGTGTATGTATGCATACTTGTGTGGTTGGGAGCCTGCCTCATGAGGGAGAACAGGAAAGGGAAAATGAGGGCTATCTAATGAATGGGAGTTGATGGCAAAATCAGAGATGTGGGATATAAAGAGTAGTTAATGGGTACCAGATGGAAAGTTTTTGATTCAATCTGGGGGACGCTAAGGGAGAGAAAAGTGACAAGAGTCACAGAGGAAAGAGCAGTGTATGTTGTTCTGGGGTATTTTTTTTTCTCAACGCAATTCCGTATTGAAGAGTACAATACAGCATCAGAGTCACAGGCTAGGTAAGGCTGGAAGAGACCACACTGGTTCATCTTGTCCCACCTCCCTGATAAAGCAGTGTCCCCTAGAGCACATTGCACAGGATTGCATCCAGATGGTTCTTTAATATCTCCAGTGATGGAGACTCCACAATCTCTCTGGGCAATCTGTTCCAGTGCTCAGTCACTCACACAATGAAGAAGTTCTTCCTCATATTCAGGTGGAACTTCTTGTGCACCAGTTTTTGCCCATTGGCTCTTCTCCTATTGCTTTGCACAACTGAAAAGAGCCTGATGCTTAAGTCAATGCACTGGACTGAAATCCATGTTCAGCCACAGGAGCTATTTTAGCTCTGATCTTTCACTTTGTTCTGTGTGATGCTCATGGTTGTTGTCATGCTTGCTCAGACTTTGCTAGGATTAGGAAGGTGTGGTACAGACGTGTTTTCCAACAGAAGGTGATTTTTGAGAATTAGATTGGTCGCTTCTGATTAATTTAGAACTATTGATTCTGTAGTGGAGGGCAGCAGGGAACTGTGTTTTATGAAGCAAGAAAAATCGATGATGTATATGACTACTACAGAAGACAGTATTGATGCCATAGGAAAAAGAGAATACTGTGATAGTGATTAGGAAAAGTGAGAATTGACAAACACTGAGGTTCTTATTTAGCTCTTCTCCTTGACATGTTGAGTATCTTCTATGGTATGAGGAAATGTTGGCATGTGAATGCTCTACAATTTTCTGTGCTCATGGTAGATTTTATTGTAATAATTTATCCCAATAACTTGACACCCCTTGATCTGCCAGCTGTACAGCAAATTAGGTCTTCCTAGTACTTTCCAGCCAAAATCTGTCTTAGCAAAATACTACTGCTGATAATGTTTAAGATAATCTGGCTCAATTTGAGCGAATTGTGTTAAAGGGAGTTACTGCCTGACTGGTGTTGGTGAAAGTAAAGAGGCAGTGTTGGGGAGCATAGGATGAGCTGAGAGCAGAAACCTCTTTCGCCAGCATAGAAAGATTCAGAAAGGGGCATCTTTCCCAAGTCTGGCTGAGCAGAGGTGGTCCTAAGAGTGTCCATGCCACTCTCAACTGTCTGGCATTTTGACCTGGGCTGCTTTTTTTCTAGTGCTGGTGGTCACCTCTACCTAGGAGGTAGAACAGAAGCTGTTAGTATTTTTTGGTAATTTTCGTTATGTGCTTTTTCTCGGACCTAAATTTTTAGTTTGGTCTGAGCTGAGTATATTTCAGAACGCTGCAAAGAACTATGATCTGCAATACAACTTGCTTTTGCTCTCAATTCCTTTATGGTTTGACTAATCCACTTCAAAGGTGTCCTGTGGAAGTTAATCTGGTGTTAAAGGATTGAGGATGTGCTCAGCCTTTTGAATTTAGCTGTAAGAAATTACAAAACTTCTACAGAACAATCAAGATCATAGAATTTGTTAAAGACAAGAAGAAACACTTTTTTCAGGCAGACTTATTTGTCATTGCCAAGACTATAACATAGCACATGAGAGATGACTCCTAGAAGGAGAAAAAAACCACACAGTGTCTCATAATAGTACTTTTCTGTCATCTTTTCATCAGCACATGTCAAAAAGTGTATGACAGAGTGGGTCTTGGAGCTGTCCTGTGACAAAGGAAAAGTTCTGGTTTGTGTCCATGAACCAGAGGTCACTAAGTAGGATGTGTGATTCAAGATCAAGCCTACTTAGAGAAAAAACAATGGACAAAACACAGATACCTAACACCCTGAGTTCCAAACTCCTGTGATTTCCTCTCAGCTTCCTTTAGATCAACAGTTGTAGTATGTTTGAATTGCATGTGCTCACTCAGTGAGTTGAAAGGTATTGGTTCATCAGTGCAGTCTGCAAAGGAGATGAACATACTTGTACAGTGTAAGTCAAGCCTTTCTGGGAAGAGGTTTGCTAATAAAGCTGCACTGTGAGAGTGCCACATAGTGGATGGGGAAAGGGTTATTTTAGTTCTTGTCACAGTTAATATAATTAATGTTCCATTGTTGCTTCTTCCTTTTTTTCACCTTTTTTTTTAACACCTTTTTTTTTTTGTACTCTTTTCCTTGTTGAAGTGTATGTTGGCATTTTTGTTCATTTACAGACATTGCCAAAAATTGTATTTTGATGTGCCAGTGCTATAACAGGACAAGTTTCTGATACACTTCTCATGTAAATGCTAATTACAAGGCCAATTCTTGTGTTCTGCATCTAACACAATTGACAAGACCTCTCCATGCATTGCCATGTGTGTGATTTAAACATAGCTGCCAAGTATAATTATAATCTGTCTGGCTTCAGTCCCTTTGAATCCCTTTGAATGCTGGTGATTTTTCATGACAAAGAATTCAGAAATCATGAAATTCTCTTAGTATGAGTTCATAGGAAAGATGTTAGGAAAAAATACAACCCTTTTTATTCCTTCCTGGGAAGAGAGCACACTTGAAGTGGCACTGTGTCTCTTTTTGTAATCTTTATCTTTTTTTATGGTTGCACTATATTTTTTTTTATTTCCTCAAAATGTTTAGGAAGCCCTTTGAAAATTTATCATCATCCAGACTGAGTTTGAACGAAAGAAAACATGTTTGTGTACAAAAGATAAACAAGATCATATAAAAATTTGAAAGAAGTGTTGCAGAACTTCCACTATTTTCAAAGTCTGCATATTAATAGCTTAAAAAGTAGATAAGCACAAGATATTTGCCTTTTTTAATAGTGAAGATATGATTATACCTGCAGGGCAGATATGAGTAGGTTTTAATGAAAAACCTGCTCAGGGCACACACATTTCAAGTACAGCTTTGACACACTAATTGCATAGCAAGTGTGTAGGCACACGGCTCAGCAGAATGGATTGGGTTTTATCTCCATTCATCAGTCACTTGGGTTCTGTTGGCTTACATTTGGTTGAAATTAAGTTTGGGAAAGAAGTCCTTTTTTTTCTGTGTTGAATTGTTAATTCAAAGCCACATCTATTCTTAAGATGCTAGAAGATATGCACAGGTTTTGTTTGCTTCTTCTCCATGACCCATACTGTTGTGCTTTCAGATTTTACAGTATTAATACAAATGTGATATTAGCACTAACTTTTATATGTGGAAACAAACTTGAGAAAGATTTGAAAGGTGGATTTATGAAAATCATAATCAGACATTGCTACATATGTCTGTCATCCTGCCTAAAGACAAAGGATACTATTGTCTAGGAATGTAAATTTTGGAATCTGTAAATACTTGTTGTGTTGCAGAAGTGGAGAATTGTGTGATACTTGAACATGATCCAGCCTTTGAGTGTTACAGGCACTGTGCCTGGCTGAAATAGCTGGCTGCATGGCATCTTGCATATATTATACCCCCCCATTTTTTCCTGAAATTTTTGAAAATGAGTGAGTTAGTGTGATCATACAACAGAACACTCCTTTTGTAATTATTTGATGTTCTTTGAAAGCAAATGTTGAAGAAAATTCATCTCTGATGAATGCTATTAAATGTGGATGGTGCATTAGCTTCATAGTTTCTCTATTAGCCTTGCATCCCTGCAGTTTTTGAAGCTGCTGGAGTGTTCTAAGTGTGACAGGTTTGTGGTGCCATTGTTATTTAAGAAATAACTCCTCAGCTGGTGTCATTTTTTTAAAAAGGTTTTTTGCATTATAGGTGTATTAACCTGTGATCACTTAGATGATGATGGTGTAAAGCTGCCTTTTTAAATTTTTTTTTAATGGTTCTAAAATTGATCTTTTTCAGAGCGCTTTTATTAGGCCTGGCTTGCAATCACAATCTGAAGGAGGTGTCTTTAGACCTCAGTAGCTGTGAGGTAAGGAATATTTGTCAGGATGTGTTCAAAATGTGGAATGACATAGTATTAGAGTTTCTGTGAAATCCACTGGGCGAGATATTCTTCCTCTGTAGTCAAAAGTTGTGGGAAAGGTAGAAGTCAGAAAAGCAGTTATGGTAGAAGTCAGCTGCTGTGTGTTACAGCATCCTAAATAAGCACAGAGGCTCAAACACCTGCAGCACCTGATTGGCAAAACCCTCCTTGCAGTGCAGCTGTTCTAGATACTGAGCCAGTGTGTTTGCTGCCTGACAGCTTCTGCTCTCTGGTGCTGTTACTAGCAGCAGGATTTTCCAAGGTGCCAAAATCTGAATGGGACAAAGGAAGATTTATGCCTTGAAGGCAGGTCTGCAGTTTGATTGCCTTCCTTTGAAACAGAAAACATGCTTCCTCTTCTGCAGGTTTGCTTTTTAACCTTGGGAGAAATTCCACTTTCCTAATCAATTCAGGCCATTAAGGAACTTTGGTGGAACTTATTAACGTAAAAGGCACTGTGAAAAATGGCTTTAAATAGCTTGAGAATAAATAAAAGAATTGTGGCAACTTAATTTGCCTTGTTTCCTCTTGCTTCTCTGTGCTTTGCTGTGCACTTGTTTTCTCAGGATTGTCCATACTCTTGCAGGGTTATAGCTGAGTGGTTGCAGCTTATGACAAAAGATGAGACACAACCCTGGGGAGCCAGTTGAGGTCAAGTCACACAGAGAACCATGTGGTGGACTCTTGCCAAAAACAACAAGAACCAGTTTAGGCACAGGTCTTGTCCAATTTTTCCCTTTTTAAGCTGAAAAACAAAGCATCTCACTTGTTAGAGATCTTTCCAAGTCCACCTGAGTGTTAGCTGTTCTGGAAGTGCTTTATATATTCCCTTTCAGTAGAAAGCATGCAATTTGATGAACATTTTGAGACGCAGTAATCCTTGCCTTAGATTCATGGTCAATTGTTTTTGAAATGTGCACAGATTTCCTTAATGAAGAAAAAAAACCAAGTCATTTTAAATGTGTTTCATATGTTGTTTTGATATTTTATACTTTTTGAAAAATGTTATTACTTTGAAGAACACTACATGAAAATTCCAAATAGAAAAGCTTTCAAGTCAAGTACACATGCTTCTTACTTCCGAGTAGCAAGATCAGATGGATGATAATTTATCTTTTAGAAGAAGGAAGGGAAAGGGAGGAGTAATTAGGGTAACAAAAATGAAGTCCTGTGAACATAACCAGAAACAAGTAAATCAATAAAACATAAATATAAGTAATGATAGTATAATTTAACATGTAAATTAGAAAGGGCTGACAGGAGAGAAAATGGTATCCTTTCATTAAATAACACCAGGATGGGATATGGAGGAGCCCTTGAAGGGGTAATTAGCTTTATGGGACACCAAAGCACATGTGGTCGTGGCTGACTCATATGACAGAAAAGAAGGAATCCTGCCCAACTCAGTGTTGCATTCCAGTAGTTGGTCCCTTCAAACTGACAGTACTTCCTTAGATCCTTCCCTTAACATTTTTTTTTCACATCACTGAGCTTTATTCATTCTCATGTGCTTTGGAAAGAAGTTATGCTTTCAGCAGCAGTGAAGTTGATGTGTCAGCAGCTGGGAGTACTCTCAGTGGGCCCAGCACTTCAGGATCCTGCTCCACCTCTCCCTGACCCTCTGGGGTCTGGGCATGGTAATCTGCACCCAGAAACAGAGCTGTGGGAAGCTTGGAGCCAGTGACCACTACTCCCAGTTCCTGCAAGCACACGCTGTTAGGGGGCTGGAGAGCTGATGCTTCAGCTTTGCCCTCTTCTTTCCTACATCAAGCAAGCTGTGCTCAACTATGGAAGGATAAATCTGTGTTCCTTCCCTCTCTCACCATTTTTCATTTGCTTCCATAATTTTCTGGTATATTAACTCCAAGCTTAATCATTTTATATTGCTTGTTTAGTTGGTTATTTTATTATTTTTACTGTGAAAATTACATTTTTATTTCTACCTGCTCAGCACTGATATATTTCACTCTTTTCCCTTCTGCTTCCCTTAGCTTGGTCACTGTGTAAGTACCCTCCATGCTTTACTTTAATTGTTAAATCAGTAAGCAGCTTTGTTCACCCTTCCCATATTGGTACCTCATAGCTTTGAACACGCTTGATGTTTTTAATTGTAGAAGAGTTATTCTTCATGTTCTGAATAAGAGCTCCTATTTGTAGTTTCAGAAGTATGTCATGTAGGAGATGTTGCAGAGGTTTTTTTTCCCCAGTATCACAGTCCATGTTGACGAGCAGTGCTTCAGCTATCTGCTTTTATGTATATATGTATAATATTTTAACACAGTTGCAGTAAATTATGATCCTAAAAGTCAAGTTGTTGTCATCGCTCTCAGATGAAATAGATATCACCATTTGTGCTCATGAAATGTTTATATATTTAACATTTTGAATGTAGAGTTATCTGGTACAAGATTGAAAGCTGCTTCTGGAAAATTGTCCACTTCAGCCCTCAAAGTATATTTAGCTTAAGCATTTGGATTCTATTGTGGGTATAATTTTAGTGTATAGAACTTTACCCTACCAACAACCAATCCAGTTCTGCATCTCATCTGCCACTTTCATAGATTCTGCAGTGATAGATGTGACACTGTATAAAATGATTGTCTTGTTCTGTGCCACACTGGGAGAGAAGAGTAAAGGAAAACTGAATGATTTTGGCTTTCATACAACAAATGCTACAAATGCTCTTACAAAAATAAAGTTGAGTTAAATTCGCACCACTTCTGGCTCAAATACAGCCTGTAATATGACTGCTATTTGAGAGGATCAGGTGAAGGATAGGTAGGCCTTGATTTACGGAGAGGAGGCAAGGTGCTTTATGTTCTGTACCACTTCTGCTCTAGGTGTGACTTATAATTTAGGTGTTATCTCTGACCACCGTTCTTCAGTTGCTCAGGTCAAATTATTGAGCTGCTTGTTACTCAATCACATTCCTCAAACTTCCTAAAATGTGCCAAATCAAGTCTTTATTGAAAAATATTTCTATAAGGCATTTGTGATTCTTTAATTAATTATAGCATGGATAAAAGTTGACAGAAATATTAGCAGATTGATCCAGATTTACCCAAGTAAGTCAGCTAAGTGAAGTATTACACTTTTTTTATGCTCAGGAGATGAAAAAGTTATTTCATAGTTGAAAAAGCTTTCCATTTTTTTGAATCAAGGAAAGTGAGAATGGAAAACACAAAAATAGAATTTTCATAGGACTTTTTCCCTCTTTAGCTTAAGTCTTTTTCTAAAGGATGTTTATAAACTGAAATGCACTTTAGGTAGTGTGCATAGTTGCAAGCAATAACAAAATGCTTTTTTTATCTTTGGAAAAAAAGTTTTCTTAGTTCAGTAGCATTAGTTAATAAGTCTGTAAGTTTTCATGAGTTTGATTCTTAATGTTGATGTTTTCCCCTAGACCATTTCATTGTTTTTTCATTAAATCCTGACATTTCTTTTATGTTCATGTAATATTTCAGGTTAATAATATCATAATTGGTGCTTTGCAGCCAGGCATTTTTGTTATTGTTGACTTTTTTTCTTTTATGACTATTTTTAAATAAAGAATAACTGAATTACATTTTTTCTTTTTATGGTCTTTTGTGGCCATTTTATAATTGGATTATTTGAATTTTCTTTTCAATGACAGGGAAACATAATTTCAATTTATTTCCACACACACACACTTGTCTTTGATCTGGGCACCCTAGCTTTGTGCTAAGGGCTGAAAGAAGATGCTTGCTATAAGCCTTGACTGTAGTGGAATTCAAGGGTGACAATGTTGCATGCTTATAGGCTGGGCTAAGTTTAGTTTATTTTTTTTTATTCTTGCTGGACATTGGAAGTGTCCTATCCCTTTAATGCAGAGAATGCCCACAGAAATCCTGTAGTCACTGCCTAATACAAGTGCTAAAGGATTTACTGTATTTCATAATTTAAATATTTTCCTGATTTAACTGCTGAGCTGTAGTTTTAAGAGAAGGGAAAGAGAATCTCTTTTCTCATTCGTGTGTAAATACTGAGAGTAAAGATGAGAACAGTAGCAATGTGTGCACAGGCTGTCATTTTGATGTCTATAACTTCTTCTGTTGCTGTTGTTTTTGCTGCTGCTAGTGCCTTCTGTATTCACAAAGCTCCTACCATTGTCTTCTGTGTGATCTTGAAACCATAACTAGTTTGCAAAAATGGATGATGTTTTGTCTCTAGTTAAGATCTGGAGGTGCACAAGTCTTGGAAGGATGCATAGCAGAAATACACAATATCACCAGCCTAGATATTTCAGACAATGGTAAGTACTCAGAACAGGAATGGAGGGTCATGCAAGTTGAGAAATGCCTTTTGTTTCAGCCCACAGTGTAATCAAGGATGATTGTTATTTCTTTATGATTATTGGCCATATTGGTTATGGAAATGTCTCAGACCAAGAACTTTTATTGCTATGAAGTGTGTGAGAAATATTAATAGACTAACTATATCATCGAAAGTTTATATTGTTTGAGATCAGGGAAACACGGCAGAATAAACTAATGGCATCAAGCTCAGATGAAGAGGAAATTTGGTTGATGTACAATAGGACAAGAAGATGAGAAATAGAAGTGTAGTGGAAGAACAAAGGGAAACACCAGGTATTGGGATGAAGCTGAGGTTGTAACACAGAAAAAATAAGAGCGGGAAATTTGAAGCAAACCATCAACCAGCTTCAAGTTAGAGAAGGTCTGTTTGAATATTTCTGCTTTGGAGTCTGTGCTTCCTGGCACAGATATTCCTGGGAATATCAGTGGGTGTCTCATCTTGCAGATTCAAAGTGTGGGTGTATGAACTAGAAGAATTTACTTGCTGTGTTTGCCCCTCTAACAGCCAAATGGAGAAGTATTTCAGAAACAGACCCCCAAAACAGTTGAATGCCCGAGAAAGGTGGGGTGGATTGACAAGTGGAAAGCTTTGAGAGCTACTGACTCAGCCCAGATACAGAAACAGATTTATTATTATCAATAAGTATAGATATTTCAAAACTAAATTATCTTGTGAATCTGAATCTTAAATCTTTGTAATCTAGCTAGCAAACTCTTCAAGTACCTCACTACTTTGGCAATACTAAAGCAAGTTATTTTTTTACTCAGAAGTAGAATAAAATTTGGCTTATTTTTCAGGTCATTTTATTCATAGCCTGTTATGTTAGCCTTTTTGAAGGCTTTCAGACTTTGTTGGTACACAGCTCTGTAAAGATTAAATAGTGGTTAGCATGGTTTCAGAATTCTCAAAGGAACTTCAAACTCTTCCTGACAGTGCAAGGAACTATCCTTAGGTGGTTTGACTTATGGATAAGGGACTGGTTTCTTCTGTATTTCTGAGAGGTGCCTTCAATAGCTGATTAGGATGGAGATTTAAAGGTCTCCTTTTAGACAAAGTATTTATTCTTATAGAAAAGCGGAGGCAGTAATGAGAAAAAGATTTAAAAATAAAAGAATGGAAATTTTCCTACATCTTTTGGAAATTAGTACACTGATGTAGTTACTTGAATGAATATAGCATTAATAATTGGACTTTGATTCTTTTTTGAAAATATGTTATAATTCTTAATCTAATCTGATTCTTTACAGGCCTAGAATCTGACCTCTCAACCCTTGTAGTCTGGCTTAGTAAAAACCGATCGATAAGACACTTGGCATTAGGCAAAAACTTTAACAACATGAAATCCAAGTAAGGATTTTCTTTCTTTTAAATGAGAAGAGAATGGATGAGGAGAAGCTGCTGATTTCATCATCTTCCTAACTTTTCTTCCCTCAGAAATCTCACTCCAGTACTTGATAATTTAGTTCAGATGATTCAAGACGAGGATTCAGTGAGTATCTTTCTGCCTACTATCATCCTCTGTATTTGTACCCTCACAGCCTATGATTGACAGATTGTCTTCTCTGTGTTAATTTGCTGCATAAAGTTTGATCACAATCCTTCACAGACAAATCCAACATTTTGGGTTAGGTTTTTTTCACATGGTAATTTGGATTACATGTAGCATGTAGGTGAACATTTCTGAAACAGTCTTAGAATCTGTGCTTGCTGAAAAACATTCATTCTGAATGGCTGGATGTGTCTAACCTATTTGCTTTAGGTCTAAATTATACAGCCCTGTTGGAACAAATCTTCAAAACTTTTATGTTCTAATAAGAGATTACAATGGCAGTGTTCTCTGGCTGGTGATACTCCTTCAATAACACAAACTTTATTTTGTTGGGTTTTATTTTAGTGTTTTGTTTTGTGTTTTGTTTGTTTGGTTTGGGTTTTTGTGTGTTTTCATGTTTTGTTGGGTTTTTAATTAATAGAATGCACTATTTCCTTATAGCTGTTCTTGGGTATTAACTTTTTATTTTTGACTTGACAAAATGCAAGGTCACTGCATGATCACTCAGAACTTCTTTCTTCTTCAAAAGCTGCAAATAAATTGTTCAGTGTGCTGTTCTTTACTTCTCTTGGTACATTAATCATGGGAGGAATTTCATGAAACCCTTTCAGAGTGCCTTGCTGGGATGGTTGCCCACTTTCTTCTACACTTTATCCTGATTCTGAAAGACTTTTGTTGTTGACTTTGTATTCTTGCTGTTCTTGGCATCCTCATTTTGGTTAGGAGGGGATCTTAAGATGCTCTGTTATTCTCATGCTTGTCAATCTTTGTTCATCTATTCTTAGTCCTTTCTTATTCCTTCATTTCCTGTGCAAGTAACAAACAAACTCTGCTTTCCTCATTCCCCAGAGATAACCGACTGTAGACTTTGGTTTTCTGAACACCCGCTGTTCTGTTGTTTTTGTCTCACCTTCAAATTCATGGTCTCCATCTTATCTGCTTTTTTATTTTCTCCTCCCATCTGTGTTTGTACCCTGACAGTTTTTTCTAGAGTTCCTGATGTCTTTTTCTGTGCAAGGTCATGAGACCCATATTCTGTGTTCTACTTTATGTAGTGCTTAGTTGTATTTGAAATGATTTATTAAACTAGATCTTTGTCCTCTCTGAGTCCTCTTAACTGGGGTTAGTCGTAATGTTTTTTCTTGATTCTTTGCCTTCCTCCACATTTTATTCTTTAAAACATGGGATGTCAGTGTGATATGGTAAAGTGGTGTATACAGTTAACAGAGCTTATTCTAATTGATTTAACACCTGTAATGAAAGAACTTTAATCAAAGTCCTTGTTTGCACAAATTAGATGTAGGATTGTGCGAAGAAGTGTCTTGGTGTCTTCTTCTACCAAACTAGCCTTTTCTTTTTGTGCTGTATGACCTCCTTCCTCTCTATCTCTATAGGGAACTGTCCTGAAGACTGAATCACAAGCAAATGTAATGTAGTATGTTTTTCTCAGTTTCTTTCATCCCTTTCATCTATTGCAGGTGAACATTTCTTCCCTCTCAGACCATATACTAAAATACCTCTTCAACACACTCTGTGGCCTTTTAGTACCCAAATCAGCTTCTCAAATGTGCTGTTGGTTTTGGTTCCCCCCAGCATATTTTATGACTGTCCTTTTCATATTATCTGCTCTCAAGGATAAAAATTTTCAATTTTCGCCTATTGTCTCTGTTAAGTGTTACAACTTTCTGCTTACCTTTCCTGGCTCCCATTTTTGAAGCTTCCAGGTCCTGGAAAAAGTAGCTGCTAAATTTTGCATGTATCATTCTTGCAGCTCTTGCTGCATTGCATCATCAGCTTCCACTTCTTGCACTCCTTTTCATTTCAGCCTGTGGGCAATGTCAGTTGTTGTTCCACTATGTGCCTTTTCCACCATTTAGTGATCAGAGGGGCTCCTGTAATTCTTATCCTCCATATTTTTCCTGACACAGCCTAAACAGTATGTTCTGTAGGCTCATCCTTTTTCAAACAGTGTTACAATGAAATAATATACCAAAAAATTCTTTTGTTTAGGTGCTTAAAACAACTCTCTCTCCTTCCTGCTGTGCCTTAACATTTGGGACATAGCATGTGATCCTGTCAGGGTTACTCTATCTCTTCTCTCATCAAATTCTTTTCTCTTGTTAATCCTCTTCAGTAAAGGAATCTGTTTTCTTTCTGTGTCATCAAGTGCATCTTCTAGCAGCTAAAAAGTTCTGGACAGACGCTGTAGCACTGTGGGAAAAAGTGTTACAGAAAGTTGCCTGGGATTCTCACTGCTGTGCCTTGATGGTCCTTGTTCTACCATTACTATGCATTTACAGGCATGGGACATTAAAAAGATAGGATGAAACTGGAGAAACCAGGGTGTGATGGTGCCCAGAGCACACGGCTTGATCAGTGTTGGCTGCAGGCTGGCAGGGTTTAGGAGCTGTGCATTATTATCTGGATGTAAAGCTGAAGCAAGAGGCTTTAATCTAAAATCGTCATCTGCCAAATGCATCTTCATGTATTTATACACACTTTAAATAGCTCTGTTGCTTTGTTAATGTGAGTCATGAGTAAAATTATTTAAATAATCAGTGGCTTGGTTCTATGACTGCAAAAATAGTGATGCACAAATATTATTCTACACAACTTAAAAGCAGTAGTAGTAACACACAGAGCAAAATTTCTCAGGTGTTTTATATAAACAAGATGTCATATTTAGATTTTTTTTCTGGTTCTTTTCATGTCTTCTCTCCTTAATTAAGTTCTGTACTGTGCAGACTATAATAACGTATTCTTACTGTGCCAATTCTTGTTGCCAAATTTGATGTCACACTGCATGTACACGGTACCATTACTCAGAGTGGTAACCACTCCTGCATAGGTGCAGTGAATTACTGGAGTGCTGAATATCTTTAGTTGTTAGCTCAATGTTTGTTGCAGAATTGGCTTTTTAGAACATTTTTGTACTTCGGAAAAAACCAGTTTTGCTTGATTTAATTCTTAAGTGTTTTCCAACAGGTGTATGGCAGAATCAGTGAATAAAATAATACAATTTCTATTTCTGTTTTATTTGTTTTTACTCTGAGAATTCCTCTTCCTTGTAAAGATTGTGATAAGGCATCTTTTCTGTATTGGCAAAGTATCTGTTTTCTGCAGTAGGGACACTGAAATGCTCCTCAGATTTCTGGTTTTTTCAATATCTAGCTAAAACTATTAAGTTGTTACAAGAAATAAGTTTGTGGGCTACCTAGAGTGCTGTCCATATTTGTGGAGGATTTTGTTTTGGTATTTGTTGTTTTTATTTGTTGTTACTTGATTGGATTTTTTAATGTAATAGTCAGATAATGTATATTTAGGTGCTGCATAGGTGTCAATCGTTGCAGAACACAGTACTGAAGTGTTTTCAGTTCTATACTGTTTGTCAGAATATTTAATGTGAGAGGTGAGAAATCCTTTCCTGGGAGGATAATTGAGGTTTGGAAAAATTGGTATGCAAGAGGGATCACCTGCAGCTAACTTTCTTGAATGCCCATTTCTAAAATGACACATATGAAACAGAAGAAACTTCACATTCACAAGCTTATTGCTGATTTCTGTCAGAGTGCTGTGTGGTGCTGCTTTTTCATGAGTCTGTTACAAAATGTCTTCTCAAACTCGAGCTCTTGAATGCCATTCTAAATGTGATGTTAATATTCTTTAGGGTACATAGTGTCATAAAATTGGAAAACATAGATTAAGGGCATTAGTGTCGTAATTTAATAACTTCCATTTAAAATAAAACCAGCATGTGGCTTGTGTTATTGTTAGACTTTTTAATTATAAACCTGCTGTGCCTCTAAATTTTTATGCTTTTCCTCATTTGTCAAGTGCATTTCTTATTGTTGCAAGCTTTTTGGTTATCACTGTAATCCAATGGTGCATGTAGGCTAGAATCCCATTGTGCAGCAGGCACCCTACAAACATCTTGGACCCTGGAAAGTGTGCAGTTCCAGTTCATTTATTTTCATTAATCTAAGCTTAAGCATGTAATATAAGTGCCATGGTTCATTGTTAGGAGATGTCAGTTTTCCTGTGCTGGCAACTTGGAGGTTTTAGACTCCTAAAGTTCATCCTCCAGCACATGCTTAAGTGTGTGTATAATGACAATGCACTCTTCTGTATGGACTCACGCTGGAGCAAGGGAAATCTTCTGTGGAATTCTCATACATCACCAAAGACAAATAATTTTGGGAGCTGTAATATCTCTGCAAGGCATGGGGATAGATAGACCATAGCTCTGGAGTTCCTGCTGTTGAGTGTTGTGACACTGAGAATGGAGGGAAGAGCATTTTTAGAAGAGGTTTTCTCAGGGCTGAGAGTGTGACTTGCTGGAGCCAAATAAAGTGGTTTCAGTTTAACATACTACATAAAAAAATAAAGTTACAGACATATACTAGAGTTGCAGGAATCAGAACACCACTGCAAGTAATACCTGTTGACTTACTCATTTTAGTAGACACTCATTACTGTTTTGAGTTTCAAACCTGCTCGATTTTCTCTCTCTCCTCCAAAAGTTGTTGAAGGAGAAGATGTGCAAAATCACTCCTAAAATTGAAGTAACAATAATAAAACCCTTTAAAGAAACTATTTATATTTTTACAATGCCTCAGACTGTAATTTGCCCTTGGGTAAATCTCTCAGCTTGAGGGAGAGGAGGAGAGTCATAGATATTTTTATTTCTCACTGAAAATGTGAATACTGGTTAAGCAAAACCCACTGGAGACTAGAAGTTGTCTTGTGAAGCTGGTTGTTGTCTTACCTCTTTTGGGGTTCCCACTGTATTCTTACTTAATAGGAGTCGGAAATTTGGAGGCGCTGCCACTTAAAAATACTCTTTTCACAGGATCTTGCAGTTTAATCTTTGTGTGTGTATGTGTTTGACACCTGTGCTGTAAGTTGTTGACTCCAAGTTTATCATGTATTGCAGGATCTGCAGAAAACAGAAATAACTCTTTGATGCTTACCGTTGTCTCCCAGAGTATGGGGAACTTGTAAATTTTTTTTGGTTGATGTTTGAGGAATTAAGTGCATTATCAGTTGCTTTTATCAGTGCCTTTTCTATGCTCCACAGCCTCTACAGTCATTGTCCCTCGCAGATTCCAAGCTAAAGACTGAGGTCACCATCATTATTAATGCCTTGGGCAGCAACACTTCTCTTACAAAAGTGGATATTAGTGGAAATGCCATGGGAGATATGGGAGCAAAGATGCTGGCAAAAGCCCTACAGATAAATACAAAACTCCGGTAAGTGAAATGTATTTGCAGTGAATATTAGAATGGCTTAATAATACTGAAGTTGTTGGCTCATTCTCAAGCTGTACCTCCTAGGTACAGCCACTTCGTAGTGTCTGGAAGGATTCTCATCTTTTTTTTCCTTAAAAATAATTGAATAAAAAAACCAACCAAAAACAAGAGAAGCAAATTGTCCCTGCAAAACCATTTCCATAACTGAAACTGGAAAAAATTGCATTTTCTAAATTTAAACAAAAAGACCTCTTGTTGGAAGCAAAAGAGTTCTAAATTTCCTAGAATCACACATAAAAAAATTACATTGTTATAGAGCTCTGGATGTCATTTAATCCAATGTCTTTCTCAAAGCCAGGCCAACTTTAAAGCTGTATGAGGTTGCTCAGGGTTTTGTCCAGGCAGGTTTTGAAGATCTGCAAGTACAGAGATTCCATAGTGTGTCTGGGAACGCCGTTCCAGTGTTTAGCCACCTTCTTCTCTTCTTCTCTCTTTTTTTTTACTGGAGAACTTCCCAGCAGAGAAAATTGTGATACTGAGTGGGAAACTGCAGTAAGTTATTCTTTGTCTTCTGGAGTACCAGTTTGTAGAACTAAGAGCATGTGGAATTTGGAATAGGTAGCAGCATGGACCATCCATCCTTCCCCTCTCCCCTGCCTACCATGTTGATGGATCTTGGCATCTCTTCTTTACAACTTCATATGCCTGACAACTTCACTGCTTTTAGCATGTCTGGCACTGATGACTTGAGTATCATTTTTTTTTCTATCCAGTATGTGATTTCCAAACATTAAAACCTTAACCAGCATGAATCTGAATGGTGATCTCTAAATATGTCACCCTCATCAGGAAACTAATCCTCACTCCTTCTCTTGTCAGACTGTACAGATGAACCTTCCTCAGTCTACTGCCTGTGAGAAGAGACCACTTTGTTCTTGGTCTCCAAGTATTTGTTCTCTAGAGGAGAAGAAATCCCCCCAAACAGTCTTGGCTATTTTGTTCAGAGGCAGAGATCCTGGTCTTTGTGCTGCTATGCCCAAAGTGAATATTAAAAATGTCAAGAAATCACCAGAGGGATGGCTTAGATTTAGTGAATGTATTAACCTGAAATGACCACAGTATCTGAAGAAATAAAGCTTTGATGGATTTCAGAATGGCAGACTAAAATATTTCACAGTACACTGAATGTCACAGTTGTTATAGTGTCACCACAGTCTGTGCTGTGATTACAAATTGAATAATGCAATGGTAACTTGCTCTGCCAAAAATGTTATAAAATGACACGAGGTGTAAAAATAAACACACTTTCCAATGGCAAAAATATCCAAGATTTGACCCTAAGCACATCTGATCTTTGCAGAGTGAGTATAGAATCTGTCTTTCTCTCTTCCTTAGCTCCATCTTTCTATCTAAAAAACAAAAGGATTACTCTGAAACAGCAGAAGGATGTCAATACTTGTGAAACCCTGCCATCTTTCTTTTTTTTTCCTCTTTTAAACACCAGAAATCTTTGGGTTTGTGCCATTTTTTTTGTTAAGAACAGCTACAACTGGTGCTCTTGCAGAAGCAAGATTTATCTGCTTGTCTGTCTCTTCTGACTACTAATGAGGTCTTTGAACATGTGTTTGCAAATTGCCAGGCAGTCTGCTTGAGTGGCCTGAGCTGAGGGAGGAGGGGCAAGGCTTGATCACTCTTATCGTTATTGTATATTCAAAAGAGCTACAATTTATGCACCTAACCTAATGGTTTATGTTGACAGCTACTTACCTGGCATGTGGAATCTTAGGAACTGTGTGATAAGCCTAGTGCAGGATTAAATATATAATAGCCTGCAAATTTTGACAACCAATCAGCATGAATTTTTAAAATGCATATAACCTGTGCAGAGACCGATCACTTACTGCAATTTTCTTGGTTTTCAGTGCGGGCTTACAAAGCAGACATTTAACTTTGTTTTTGATGCTATTCCTTGAAAAAGCTAGAATTTAACTCCAAATCTTTCTATTAGTTGTATTTTAGAAAAGTAAGGTTTTTATATTCATGATGGAAAATTTAGTAGAGTCCCCTCTAAAGTAAGGAAAACTGAATTGTGTACTACGTTTGTTTGTAATTTCTGTCATTTCAAGGTTTTAGAATATAACTAAAGAGTTTTTAAAGTGTTGTCTTTGCCTTCTGCTATACAGTTTTGAACATTCATCACTGTGATATTTCAATATACAAAGTTTCAATATAGATTGATTTGGTGGTTCTTGTTTAACTTTTAATTTTCTTTCTTTTCCCCACTGCCTCTCAGAACTGTAATATGGGACAAGAATAACATCACTGCACAGGGCTTCCAGGACATAGCTGTGGCACTGGAAAAGTAAGTTCTTGAGCAACTGAATGAGTGATGAAGAGACCAAAGAGTTACATCCTAAATGATCTGAGCAGCTGCAGTTCAATATGATCTTGAAGATGCCGAGTGTTCTCAATTTTAAGCATCAGGGTGTTTAATCTAAAGGAAAATTCATGATTTCCCATCCATTAAAAGGATGGGGAAAAGCTCTGTGGCTCTTTCATCCATACCCTGCTATCACTATTAAGGCCCTTGAGTTCTGCTATTAGCATTAGAATTCTCAGTTTGGTAATATTTTCTCTTTTCTTCATTCTCTTGTGTTGATAGTATGTAGAAATTCTATTTTAGTCAGTCAGTGAAGCTCTATGTAATACACAAAATTACTGAAGTGTGCCTTTTTGCTCCGTCTTTCTTTCCCCAAGTCGAAACTAATAGTGATGATCTCAGGAATTGCAGTTGTTCTTTATAATTGCTCTGGTCTGAGTCATTTTGCTTCCATGAGTTTAATCACACATGCAGCCATTACCAGTGATAGATGCTAAATTGCTTTCATCTCTCTCCATCACATTTCTTTGTATGTTCTTATTACTTTTCTTAAGAGAGAAAAATTACAGATTTAAATTAAGCAGCAGTTGAGGTTGTTTCATGTCATTAAATCTCTCAGATAGGAACAAAGGCTCTCTTTAGAAGGTGAAGGTAATCCACAATTGCTAGTTTCTAGACAAGGTATTTTATAAAACTGTGCAACCACTTAAGGGAGCATCTTAACCTTTGGAGGGGTCATGAGGCTTGGAGCTTATAAAGTTGCTAGTTTTATGAAACTCTTGTAGTTTATATACTTTGTTTCAAAATGAATTCAGTTCCACTGATATGGGAGATTAGATAAATGATGTATAATTAAGCAAATCATCTTGCAGTGGTTCCACTGATAGTAGTGAATAATACTTTGCAATGTTATTTGTCAACTTGCAGACATTTCTCCTTTAGAGAGCAATAGCATGGGGAAGTCTGGTAGAAAAGTGAATACATTTATTTTCTACTTATCATCAACTTTTCTGTTCTGAATGTTTGAATGAGTAACTAGAAAAAAAGGGGGAAATCCTGAGGCAAAAGCAATGATCTAAACAAAACAACACCCCCTCACCCCTCCCCCCCTCAAAAAAACCCAACACAACAAAAAACTAAAAAAGAATGCCATAGATAATTGTGTGACACTTTGTTCAGGTTGCATCTCATTCATTTAACTTGTGAGCGGACATCATTTTACATTGCCTCAAACATTTTTCAATTGTCAAAAGCATTGATAACATCACAAAGTAAGTCGAAAGCAGCAAAGGTGTAAACTTGCAAAAGGGTCTGTCAATACAGGCTGAAAACAATTAGGCTGTAAACAATCCATCTTGAAGACATTTTGAGAACATCTTTCACCCTGTGGTTCCTAAAAATACCTGAAACCATCAGTATTCTGTAAGAAAGAATTGTTGCTCAAAATGGAATTAAATATACTGAAGATGCTTGAGGATATGTGTTGTATGCATTATTTTGATCTTAAGAAAATAATTATATACTAAACCATAAGAAAAAAGAAGAAAGATAGATTTTTGTAGTATGGGGAGGAGGCTGAGGAGAATTGGGAGGGATTGTAACAGACTTCAAAACAGGCTGAAGTAATCAGAAGATTGTTTCTTTCCCCTTCTCCCAACTTCTCTTCTTCTGGTTATAGTTGTGTGAAAATGTTATTCCTGCAAGGGAATTCTAGGAGCATGGCTGTTAGCAGAGTTTGCCCTGAGGGGGTCCCAGGAAGCTGGTGGGAAATGCTGATATCTTCTACAGAGCACAGTATTGGGTCAGTTCAGGGAAGCACTTGAGAACATTGGGCATCCTACTCAGCCTGACCATTAAAAGCAGGGACTTGTATGTCTGTAATTTAATATGAAGATAAGCATGTGCTTTGCAGTCTAGAGCCCACTTTGTCATAGGACTGCCCAATATTGTCCCATGTTCATTTCTAAAAGATTTTTAGTTTTTCTGTATGGACTGACTGAAGAAATAGCTTAAGTTTCACTATCTAATGAGAAATGCTAGGGTTTATTAGAGAGCTATGAATTCTTCCCTTAGCCATGATATTAAATTCACATATCCTGACCTGCAAAACAGATGGCCTTATTCCTGTTTTTAAAAATATAGGCAGTAAAATCACCACTGCAGCAGAGAGTGTTTGTCATGAATGGAGCAGAAGTTATTATGAGGGAAATAACGTGATAAAATGTAGGACTGTTGTCATATGTTGTATGTAGAGGGAGAAGATTTTCAGGACATCCTTTGGGACATCCTTTCCAGTCTTTCCAGCACCTCTCTGGAATTTATCATCTTTAAGTATAGGTATTTTGCTGAGTGTATTGGTGTGTTATAAAATTACTGGATTATTGAATTAGAAACAAAATGTACTCTATTACAAGAAACAAGTGGACTGTTAATCAAATGAAGAATGGAGGAGCATTTCATACTTCAAAGGAAACAGAAAAATGAAATGTGAAGATAAATACTTCTCTGATGATCAAAGTTGAAAAGCTAATTTTTTCCCCTAAGAGCTGGTTAATTCTTAGATGAAAATAAAGTAGCATTTTGATAAAAGACTGTCTGTGTGGAAGGAAACCAAGTACAGAGGATTTCCTTCCTTAAGGTAGGGGTCCTCTAAAGTTTTGCCTCTGTAATGGAGTGTCCATTAAATCTCCTTACCTTTCATTTTCTCCCCTCCTCCCCCTTTCTGCTGTGTATGTGAGGAAGGGTGCACTAAGCCTTTGACTAAATTGAATTTAGCATATAATTACTAGCATGAGAGCTGGCAATTACAGATTTCAGTGAAGGGTATGCATTTAATGTCAAACAGCTGTAGAGTTCCTTAGAACCTTTTTTTTTTTTTCCTAACAAAACAAATACTCTACCTGCCAGGTATTAGTCAGGTAATCAGCAAGTTCTATAACTATTATCTGTCTTTGAGTTCAGTATCTTTGGCATTTAAAGGTTTTCCACATGGTGGTGGACATCCAGTTATTCCCTGGGTAAAATTACATGAGGACACTTAACAGGGTCGTGTAGTTTGCAGTGTTCTTTTGAAGGACACGACAACTAGCAAGAAGAATTAATATTCTGACTGATACAATACAGTTGGACATTGTGGGATCACAGGGACCTTGCTGACTCCTTGTGAGTAACTGCCTGCCACTGACAGCTGTATACATCACCATGTTTGTATTGGGGAAGAAACATAGACATCTTCCATTATCATGTAAGGTAAAATACTGGGTAGTATCAGCAAGGAATCAGCATGTTTAGCAGTTCAGAAGACCTCTGTCCTTCAGAAAGTAGTGTTCCATGTGGCTAAGCAACTGGGGGGAGAAGTGAAAGAAGCTTGGACTTTCATAATATTTAGGGTGTCTGCTGTTGGAGTTAGTGCATTTAGTGAGGGATGGTCTGTGGTATTCAATGGTGGTGACTCAGTTGAAATGGCCAACTGTAAAGTACTCAGAAATAGAGGGTTCCAAAGATATTTATGTAGCTCTGGATGGAATAGGAACAGACAGTTAGGGGGACATTTGCAAACAGCCAAAGGAGGAGAAAGCTGTTTGAAGGAAATGAAGGATTAATTGAAAAGAGAAAGAATAATTTCATTTTGCAGGTTTTAAGAACTTCCTGATATATTTTTTCATTTGTTCAAATCTGAAGGTGTATGTACGTACAACTGCATGTAGCATTGTAGGTGTAACTGTGTCATACTAGCCAATTTATGTTCTCCAGGGTTTAAATACAATTCTGACTCAAGACCAAAGCCTTACCTTTATTCTCGTATTACGGCAGATGGACAAAACTACAGAAATATTCTGTAAACAAATAAGTAAAATGCAGGGAGCAATTGTCTGCATATAGCAATGTGGAGATGCGA
This sequence comes from Pithys albifrons albifrons, assembly GCF_047495875.1. NCBI lineage: Eukaryota > Metazoa > Chordata > Aves > Passeriformes > Thamnophilidae > Pithys > Pithys albifrons. The sequence continues at coordinate 90,952,792 of NC_092461.1, forward strand.
CGCTTGTTTTGTCAGCTTTTATTAAAAATTCAGCAAGTGTCTTCAAATTGTTGTAAACACAAGAAGTTATTAAACAGTAAATTTTCAAAACTCAGTCTCTTAGTTGCTATCTGTCTGTTACTGAACATTTATATTTAGTCTTAGGTCTGATAAAGTTGCCAGCAGGCACTGGTGCTCCCTGTTCTGTTTAGATACAAGGGGAAAATAATCTAACCTGGTATGCTGAGGTTCAGAGGGCAGCTAGGCCTTTATTCAGCAGCCAGTGGGCATTGACCACATAACTGCATTTTTTGCTTTTCAAGATCTGCCCCTCTGTCTAGTGGCAAGGAAGAATTAACAGCAAAAAGGAGCATGCATACCTTGTTTGTCTACTTACAATGCATTCCTAGTACCTTCCACAGACAAGCTAGGTGCATCTTATTTCTCCCTTCTAGGTTATTCATAAAGAGCTACAGTAATTAAATTAACTTGAACTATTTTTTTTTTAGGAATTATACATTGAGATTCATGCCTATTCCCATGAATGATGCTTCCCAAGCACTCAAAACAAACCCTGAGAAAACAGAAGAGGCTCTGCAAAAGGTATTGCATATACCACTAATGCATAGACATAAAATCTCTGAAAATAAAGTAGTAATTTTAAGAGACTGGGACTCGTGCTTGGCTCAGTAAGAATTCTAGGCTAGATTCATGGATTGTTTGATTTGCATAGACATATATTTGGTTAATTAAATGCTGCAAGAGCTTTTTATTCCACGGAGTGATTGGAGTGAAGGCTGATAAAATGCAAGGGTGTAGTGTCAAAAATTCGTAAGAAAAAAAGTGCAAGCTTGACCTTGTGTTGCTGTGTGCCTACCTATGAAAGGGAGAGATGGTAACTGCATGTTTGCTACACATGTGCTTGTGCGTATTTCCATATGTTTAGAATTATTGGTGCGTGATTTTTATATTGACAAAAAGTACAGTCAGCTCTGTACAAGACAAAGGATGCTCTTTAATTTGAGGTAGGATGAAAATGTTTGCTGCCTCTGTTTTATAATGTTTATATAAAACTCACACACAGTGTTGCCCTAAATAAGCAACTGCACCAGCATTTTCTTCAGGGTGAAAAGGTGTTGACAGTATCTGCAGCTGTTCCACTTGCATGAGTTATAAAAGTCCTAGCTGAGTTTTGATACAGTAAATGTAGCAAGCTCCAAATGAGCCTCCTGCTCAATCAGAAAGCATACAATTCACATCTCTTTAATCAGTATTTTTCCTTCAGCCAGAGTAAGGTCATAAAACCTTATAAATAGTTCTTACAGATAACTGTGATTAAAAAACAAATGTCTATGAGATCTATTTTCAGTAAAGTGATTCTCACAGGGAGAAGGGCTGGTAGTTAGCGCCCTTTTCTTTGCTGCATGAAAATGATCTCAATTCTGCTTTTAAAAATCTGAATCACGGGGGATGGATGTATTTCTTACATCTCATTTAATATAATTGGCTATTTTCATATCTAGAGCAATAGGTGCATTTCTGAAAAAAGTATTGTGAAGCTTCTGGCCAAGGGGATTTAAATTCTCTGTGTTAATTAGTCGTTATGTACAAAGAGCATTTTCTTTTATTCATATCAAAGTTGCTAAGGCCCTGACTTTGTTTTAACACATGTAGTTCAGGCTTTCTTTATACAACACAAGAAAGTCCTTTCACAGAAAAGGTAACAGTCTCGAGAGTGGTGCTGTGAATGCAGCTAATTCCATGTATGTAGGAATTAAAGCCTGTTGGCATGGACTGAGTTGTCATGTCTGATGCAGGGACAAATGAACTGGCTGACTGACTGACATCTCAGGAAGTTTCAGCACTCCACAGCTTGAGTACGGTGAGAGTGCTCCTGGCATTGGTCCAGCACCAGATGGACAGAGCAGCTAACCTCCTGAGCTCTGGATCTCTGCAGCACACTTTACCTAGTGTGGGCAAACTGGATAAATCCTGTATTGCTGTAGGGCATTGGTCAGACTGTTTCAGTTCTTGCTGCTGCTGCTGCTGGTTTACAGGTGACCATACCTGCCTCACAATCTGCTGGTCACTCCACCCATCCTTTTCTCCTATCTTCCTCTCTTGGCTTCAGAGCTTTGATGAACCTTTAACAATATGCTAATAGGTTTTTTTGAGTTGACTAACTTTGATAGAGTCAAGTGATGAGGTTACTCTGTGTGCCATTAAGTTGGTGATGTAGGTGTTTACTGCTGGTGACAGTTGTGGTACTGTACGTAGGAATCACTTGTCTTTGAAGAGCACTTCAGTACTGCTTAGCCAGAAGCAACTTTTCAACTGAGCCTGCACTATCACTTGGCCACTTTTAAATAGTTTCTTTTCTCTTCAGACAAGCTGCTGTTTAAATGTGTCTTTGCAGTGGTCCCAATGCATCTAAAAGAAATGAACTGACTGTTGAGTCATCATGGTCTCTCCAACACCTCATATATGATACAGTCCCTTCAAATATTTATCAAACCAGGATCTGATCCTTTGTCAGCTTAACTTACTAAATAGTTCAAAATAGAAGACTCTTTCAGAAAACACTGGCAAAAGCAGTGCTACTAGTCTGTCAACGAAGTAATGTTCGCCAATGTCATTAAGCGCTAAGACACACAGAATAAGGTTTGCAGGTGTTAATTAGGCATTTTTCTTGTCAGTCCCCAATTCTGATACAGCAGCAAAACTGAAAGCAAATTATGACATGAAGAGTCAAATCAGTTTCCTAATCTGGCTTTTTTTCTTTATTTTTAGATAGAAAACTACTTGCTTCGTAATCACGAGACCAGAAAGTACCTCCAGGAGCAAGCATATCGGCTGCAGCAAGGCATTGTCACCAGTACCACTCAGCAGGTGAGAACTTGTTCCTTACTGGGCTTCTCAGTGCCTAAAATCTGCCTGGAGAGAGTCCTCTCTTATTTTGTCTGAGTACCTTAAAGTAAGATATGCCTCAAGGGTAATACTGTTTTCCAAGAAATACTAATTATCAATGATAATATATTTGGAGGGAAAGAAAGCATTTGTCAGGGGGAGGTCTTACGTATAGCAGTACTGTGTAGAGAAGATCTGAGCTGTTACTAAGCAAACTACTGTTGAAACCAGGAGCAGTTCAGTTCACTTGTGCTCAGGAGTCTGACTTTTCAGCAGGCTCTTATCCATGTGACAAGCATCACTAATCTGTGCCAATTCTGGTGTCTGAGTCAATTGCAGTGCCTCTGCCTCGCACTGAGCAACCATGTAAACATGCCCTTAGGTACCTCCGGAGCAAGTAGCCTTAGAGAGCAGATCATCATCTACTTTATACCTTCAGAACTGTGGACACCAATCGGAAGCTGTACTTAGAGGGAGGGAGCAAAGGAAGGTAAAAGCCTTCTGTGCTCCTTACAGACTGGGGAAATGAAAAGTCTTCCTGTTTAACACAACCCAAAGTATTGCTTAGAGCTGGGAAGCTTTTCTGTTTTGTCCACCAGTACCAGGTTTCCTAAATGTCACATGTTATTCTGCTTTTTTGTCCTTTGTCTGGAGAGAACTACAAGTTTTCTGTGGCAGCCTCCTGTTCTCTCTGTACTAGTGCTTTTCCTGCCAGAACTCCTCAGGGCTGTTTTCAGCTCCAGTACACAAGTAAAGAAGAAAGGTGGTGTAAGAATAAAACTTGTCACAGCCTTTGTTTTAAATTTCCTTCTTTGTTTATCAGCCATATTCCCATGCAAACAGGAAAGGAGTATCTGTTTTGCTTTTCAGCTGAGTCAATGGAATTTCTCTCTGTTTTTTGCCTTTTCTTTTCATGACATAATTTTAAGTGACCTTTATCTACCTGTGTTATTAAAATTTAATGGGACAGAGTTTTATTACTGAAACCTGAAACTGTACTCTAACCTCTCAACAGAGAAAATGGTACATGGAGATGTACAAGCACTAAAAGCGTTCTTTTATTCTAGTAATTTATCTGTTCTGATGCCCCTTTCTTCCCCCAAGTTAATAATGTCCATTTGAATTAAATTTATATATTTTTATAACTTGTTGGGTTTAATTGTGCTTTTCTCCAGCACCACACACGCATCAAGTTTCAGGAAATGTAATTGATTGTTATTTTGAAAGTAAAGTTACTGATTTCTATACTAAATTGTGTACTAAGGACGTATTGTAAAAACATTTTTAAAAGAGAGCTGGAAAAGACTATCTAGGATGGTAGAATTGCATTATTATTCCCAGAGCATATTTTTTTTTTCCATCCAGATGTCCCACTGAGATTTTCCACTGTCTAATAATTAATTAGCTTTTTGTATTTGTACAAAAAAACCCACCCAAAACCCTTCGAAGAGAAGGAGTCATGTGGAGCAGGAAAGAAGCATGCTGTGAAATTACTTCAGTTCTCATTGCTAATGATATAAGATGCTAGAACTATAAACTTTATATGATGGTGACGCTTCAAATGTTGCTTCAAAATGTCAAATAGCCAGTTCTAATGAACACTATGTGGGCTGATAAAGACTTTTAACTATTATATCTCCCTGCCTCATATATCTTAATCAAAACTGACTATTTGTCAGGCATTCTTACTGGTTTGTCTTGTAAGGATGCAGATATACCGCCTGCCCTGTGTTTTCAGCATATTGAACGAATTGTGTTGCAGATACAGATTAAGTTCAATTTATCCCACTGTGAAAGGTCTGATAGAAACTTCTGCTTTGGTAGTTTTAATTCCCTTGCAACTAGGAATATTTACATATTAAAAGAATACTGCAGAAGCCTGTGCAATTGCATTTTGCTTAAACAGGGGAAATCTCCGCTAGTGTTTGTTGAATGGGTAGTAGCATCACTTTCTTTTACTGTCTGAATTTCTTAATAATTCAGTGACTTCTAGACCAACATCTTAGATATATCAACATTTTCAGCATTAAACTTGCTCTGAAAAACAGAGCAACACTTGAACAGGATAACTTGATTATTTGCAGTTTTCCTGGAGGTAACTGTTGGGGAAATATTCTAAAGCATTTTTTTTCAAATGGTAAAATTTTATTTATTTTTGCAATGTTTAGGTGTGTCTTTATGAGATACAGTACTTCAGTAATATTGAACTACCTTCAAGCTCTGATCATGCATTTCCAGATTCTTATATTGTCACTACAAATCTCATCATGCTACTATTGATTTTCTACATGGACGGGATTAAGTTTGTGTTTGACCAACATTCTGATGTTTTATCTTTTGTATTTCTTTCATTCAAATAGATGATTGACAGAATATGTGTAAAAGTGCAAGATCATCTCAACTCTTTAAGAAACTGTGGTGTGGATGCTGTACAGGAAGATGTCAAATCTGCAGAACGGCTTATGCGGGACGCCAAGAACTCCAAAACAGTAAGCCTTTCCCAGCATACTGACAATGCTGAGAGCAGTTCTGTGTGTGCTCACAGCTTTTTTGGGGGAGGGGGGGGAGTTAAAATAACAATGTGTCACAAAAGAGTATTTTCTTCAGATGATCAGCTATAGGAGTTATTTAATGTGATAAGGTAATTCTAATTTATAGACTTTGATTTAGCCAAAGATGTTTTCTCCTATTTGTCCTAATTTGAAGGCACACAGTGATGAGCCTCCTTTCTGAAGATACTCTTCCTGTCTTGCAGCTTTTGCCAAATCTCTATCACCTTGGTGGAGCTTCTTGGGCAGGAGCAAATGGTTCACTCTCCAATCCAATCCAAGAGACACTTGAATCCATGGCTGGAGAAGTCACAAGAGTGGTGGATGAGCAACTTAAGGTCTGTGGATAGATGTGTTACCATCTGTCACATGCAGAAAAAACTAAATCTGAGGTTTTCTGTTGCTAAATGTATATGTGCCACGCTTGATATTTTTTTAAAATTCTCAGGAGATTTGCATGTAACGTGTCTTTTCATTATTAGTTTCTTGTAACTTTGGGCCAACTGGATTTTTGCTCAGTTGGAATAAAAAAACCCCTTGATTTAGTGTTTTCAGTGGGCAGAAGAAGCATATACTGTTTATTATCATCTCATTTAATCTTCTAAAAGGGTAAGACTAATCGTTTGCTCCTTCAGCCCTTCACAGAGTCAACTCTGAAGCACCCTAAGAAGCCTCATGCCCTGGAGAAAAGTGCTCAGTCGTTAAGGTGTCCCACTGGAGTGAAAGCTGCTTTTCTGTAGACTCCATTGTAGAATTGTTTCCCCTATGACCACTTTTGATCCTGATGCAGATTTTCCACTTTACTCTTTGATTTGAGTAACTTGTATGCATTGAGAGTGCCCAAAAAATTAGTACAGGCAGCTTTACAAGAAGTCTTTTCACAAGTTGCTTGTCAAACCTCAGTTCTTTAAATAGATATCATTGATCTGTAAATGTTTTCACCTGTGCTCAGCCAGCCTCTGCTCAGAAACTTGAACCTTCACTTACATTAGTGCTTACTGTGTAACAAAGCAGAGCTGTCCATACAGCATGAACAAAAGTCTCAGTTCAGAAAGAAGACAAGGTGAGAGAATTTTAACAATTTAAAAATAAGGATCTGGTGCAGTTCAGATCAGCCTGAGTTTATGACTAAGCTGCCTTGCCTGTGTTCTGTTGTATTTAAACTTTTCACTTTCAGATTTTTTGATCTTTCAGTTGAAGCAACATGGAAATGCTTCAGTCAGTAGGAATATAATGAAAAAGAATAGTCATACCATATTGCTAATTACTTTTTTGAAATTAAGAAGTTAATGAGGAGGAAAATGGTGCTTGATTTTTAGTATGTTTCTCCCTTTCCCCATTATATGAAATAATGTGGAGATTTCTGCAGACATGAAAGTGATTTATCCATAAGATTCTTCCCAAAGGAACTTCTGGGCTATTATTGGGACAGGAATAGTCAGGTCAGACCTTTGTACCAGTCTCAGACACTTAGATAAGTTCATCTTGGAGGCTTTTATAGAAGGTAAAAAAATAAGCCTCTTCAACATAAATACGTTATTTATAGTTCCTGGCATAAGGTTGAGTTAATGGGTCATCCATTTATACTTTTACACATTTACAATGAAAGGCACTTTAGCTCTCCCGTTCTAACTTTTACTTTGGATTTGTGTGGCATTCCAGTATAAGTGGCTTACAAGAAACTGTAAAGTTGTAATGCTCTTTGTATATTCCAACACTAATTTTTATTAATTTTACGCTTGAGACTGAAGGGTTTCCCTCCAAGTTATATGGGGGTGTACTTCACGTGAAGGAGAAAATGTTGAACTTCTATTAGGACTTTTTTTTCCAATTGTTTACATCAATTCAAAACATCATAAGCAGTTAATTATTTGTAAAGATAGACAAGGGAGCTCACATAAGGACAGTTGTTTTTGTCATTGTTGGGGAATGTGTACTGTAAATGGAGTTTTGATTTTTAGCTTCCATAGCAACCACAGCCTAATTCTAAAAAAAAAAAATAAAATTTGTAAATTGGGTAAAGTCAATAAATATTCTTTGGGCACATATGAGATTTTTTAGCTGAAAGAAGGGCAGAGGGGGAAAGGAGGAAGTTAGAGTAAGAAAAAGCAATATCTTGGAATGAGTTGAGTTGGAGAAATTATAATATTATATGCACTTTTTTCTCCTGCTGGTGTCACTGTGGACACACAGAACTCAGAGATGATTTATTTGATCACCAAAGACCCAAGAAAGAGTAAGCAAAAGAAGTGGAGCCTAGGCAAGGGATGATTGTTTGGTAAGATCAGGAGTTTCTGTGACTCATCCTGATGCCTCTGTGTGTACCGTAGAACTTTTCTTCACTTTTCATGACACAAGTTTATAGATGGATGATTATGTGAGGCACTGTGAGCCCTCACCTGTGCCTCTAGTGAGAGCTCTTCAGCCTTCTAGTCAGAGCTGAGGTTTGGAAAAGAAACCAGCAGGTATAAAATAGAATTTAAACCAGAATTAGTTTTTCTCACAGACACAGATTGGAGATAAATCTAAGGCACTTGAAAGGAGCTTCCTGACATAACTCCATAGCATTGAGGATTTCTATGAAAGGTTTTTCTAAGAGAAAATTTAAGAGGGAAGAAGTTGACTTTATGCCCTCAGTAGGGGAGACCTTATTCTAACAAAAATAAAGTTGAAGAACTTGGGGGCTTACATGGTCTTATTTCTGGAGAGTGTGTGGTTTTCTTCTGTCTTGGTTTGGGGTATAGATCAGTCATTTGAAAAGAAAGCAACATAGAACTCCAGGAGCAAGTCCAGCCGAGTGCTACAAATATGGCTGGGGGACTGGAGCACCTCACTTGTGAGGAAAGGTTGAGGGAACTGGGCCAGATAGAAGACTGAGAGGGGATCTTATAAAAATAAGTATCTGAAGGGAGATTATCAAGAGGATGGAGCTAGACTCTTCTCAGTGGTGCCAAGCAACAGGACAAGAGGCAATGGGTAGAAACTGATGCACAGAAAGTTCCACCTGAACATGAGGCAGAATTTCTTTACTGTGTGGATGACCATGCACTAGAACAGATTTACCCAGAGAGGTTGTGAAGTCTCCTCACTGTAGATACTCAAAAGCTGTCCAGACACATTCCTGAGTAATGTGCTCTAGGGAAATCTGCTGGAGCAGGGAGGTTGGACTAGATGACCTCCAGTGGTCCCTTCCAGCCTTTCACCCATTTTGTGATTCTGTGTGAATAAAAATTGTTGACTGCACCTGAATTTCCCTGTGGATTTAAGTGTATGGAAATGAGATCCATAGAATAAAGGTTTGCATGCCCACTGCAAATCATACTTGTAGCTACTTTTTAATATTTGGCTAGTATATTCCAGCCATGTGCAGCATACTGAGTCTCCTTTCTTCATCTACTGGTGCTTCCTAAAATTTGGCAGATCTGGAGCATTGATGGAACTTGCTGATTCAGGGCACAGTTTAGAGGGAAGGCAGCTGCATCAGGGCATCCTCTGCAGTATTGGGTGCACAAGGGAAGCTAATTTATTGTTCTGACAGTTAAATATAGAGAAATTTCATATTTGAAAAGGCAAACAAGTACAGTTGTGAGTCATTTGCTAAACAAGTATGTTGATTTTCAAAGCTGGATTTTGTGAAATGCCTTATATTGCAGCTAGATTGCAAAATGGTTTGGAAAGTAGGAAGAAGAACTGTAAAAACTACAAGTCTAAAAGTGCTGTAGTGCTATTCACCAGAATAATGCTGTCATCTTCCAACTAAGGTAAATCCCAATATCTAATGGGTTTTTTGCTTACTGTGCCACAGACACTCCTGGAGTCTATGGTGGATGCAGCGGAAAACCTATGCCCAAATGTAATGAAGAAAGCTCACATCCGTGAGGACCTGATTGAGGCTAGCACTGAGAAGATTTCCATCCCACGCACTTTTGTGAAAAATGTTCTCTTGGAGCAATCTGGAATTGACATCCTCAATAAAATTAGGTATTTTAAAAGACTAATCTGACAAAACTGGTCATAGAGTTTGGAATCTGGGTACTGGGTATGTGTGTTTGTGTAGCAGAATTTTGGAATGCTTTTCTGACTCACAAGAAACTGTATTACAGCATTCAAAGAACAGGAAATTGTCCTACAGGTCAGGTAAACTTAATTCAGGACATTCATATATTTGGAATTTCTAGGGATGTTAGCTTAGATCATTAATGCATATGCTCAGTTTTATTTAGTTAAAAGTTTGGGGTTTGGTACACAAGTAATGTTTTCATGACTGACTTTTTTTTTCTAAAACCTTTTCATGTTCTCAGGTAACACTGAATTAATGTAATAGAAAAAAATACACTATTTGATTTGACTCATAGCAGTCTGCTGCTGAATTGGATCTTGTCCTGTAGCTGTAGCAATCACTTTAATACTTCATATGGCAGTTGTGCACAGCAGAGAGACATACTTAAAAAATGGAAACTTGGATATTCAATTCACAAACCTGGAGGAGAAACTGATAGCCTAAATAACTCTTAGTTTGTCCTTTTTTAAAAAAAGGAGGCTTTTATGTGACTGCTTTTTTTTTCATACCAGAAGTATACCAGAGAATACACTTATGCAGTATAATTGGATTGACCTGTACTTAAACCTTCTCAGTTCCTTTCTGCTTGATGGAAAAGCATATCATTTTGTATTGTGATAGTAATATCCTTGCAGAAGAAGAAAACTAAGAGTTGAAAATTATTTTTGCGGAGTACAGCAAAATAGTCAGGAAAAGGTGTTAAAACCTTTAGCTATGCCTTCAGAGTGTTTAAATTAGTTCATGGAGAAAGTTTTCTTCACTTCAATCCTATCAAACAAATCTTGACCCTGAGACAATACCTCTTCCACTTGTAGGAGCTGGAACTGTCACTGGGGCGAGGGTGTCACACTGTTACCCTTCCTGCCTTATTTGAAATCCATGTCAGAAGCTGAAAGAGATCCCTTCACTCTCTTTCTCTTCCCGCTGCAGCTTGGCCACCATTCTACCTCCTTATGTATTGCATTATCTTTCCAAGGAGCTTCTTACCTTTTTCTCCAGGTTTTCTGCAGCAGTAGTGCTAGCCCCAGACAGAAATAGCTTTGTTAATCCAAGGCAGCTCAGTCCGTACATAAAAAAAATAGAATCATGTTACTTGCTGGCAAGTGTCAGGTGAAACAGTTGGCCTTGAAAGCAGAGAAGCAGGAGAGTTGGAGCTTCTGGCGGCAGCTCAGGCTGATGTGCTTGTCAGCTCCAAATCAGCTGCCCTTCACAGCCTGAGCCTTTGGTACTATCACCAAAGGTGGGACCACAAGGGAGCAATTCAGGGTACACATTTCCTTAATAGGGAATTACCAGTGAAACCTAAGTGTATGCTGGTGTTCTATGTATGTGTGTGTAGTGGAAATGGCTGACATGAAGTTCTTGAGATGAAAGTGGTTACCTAGAGGAAAAGAGGAAGCAAAATTGTGATGGCATAGACTGGAGAACCAGCACTGTACACTTGTCCTTCATCTGGCAGACAAAAATAAAAAAGAATTGAGGAGGTGAATGGATTGTAGTTGTTCAGTGTAGTAGTTTTAAACAGGCAGCACTGTCCTAATCCCATTCATCTGAGTTTCATGTTTCTTTGACTTCAGTGGTGGAATGTTCCTTGCTGAGTTTAACTTCTAATTTTTATTCAGCTCTCCTACCCCAGATGTTTTCATTTCATCTCATGGAAAACTGTTAGAAGCAGGTTAAATATGGTACAGAGGCTCCTGTGTTTATTGTGTGATTCACGAGTTTATTTCTGAAACCTGCAGTCATGTATCCTGACACCCTCTAATGTTTTACTTCAAGTAAAGTGACAGCACTGTGGATAATCGTCACACTGTTGAACATGTAACAAAGATTAAATTCTCCTGCGTGAATTAAAAAGGTCTCTCATTTTTAATCCTCACACAGCGAAGTAAAGCTGACAGTGGCTTCTTTCCTGTCTGACCGAGTTGTAGATGAAATCCTGGATGCACTTTCCCATTGCCATCACAAACTGGTGAGTATTATATTGTCTAATATGCCATAACAATTCCATTTACATTCATGACTTGTTCCGTTTCTCTTTTCAGTACTCTGTTTTGAAATTGGTCTTATTTTCATTGGCATCCTGACATCATTTGAAATATGATGTTGAATTTCCTGTCTCTTTGCTTTAAGAAAGATGCAACCTTGGAAGAGGCTGTGTTAAATATTTGTCTTATCTTTTGAGCTGTTGTCAGATCTAGAACTAAAAATACCATCAGGATGCAGCACTGAGCCCTTAGTTAAGAACAGTGCCAGTATTTGTCATGGTGAGATAAGAGTTGGTTGCTTGTGAAATGAGAGGTAAGATTTCGTTCTTTAGCATTCTTTAGAGACTGCTGAGACCTTGTTCCCTGAATGAATATATCTTGAGGCTACCTCAGAATTGTAAGTATACAGTTTGAAGAAAGGAGTAGGAACATAGGAAAGGAAACACTTGTTTGCTGCTTGAAGGTGCTGAGCTGTTGGGAGGCACAGGAATTTATAAGGTACTTGCTTCATCAAGAGTAGAAGAAATAAACAACCGTGTAACTACAGAAAAACATTTTTGCTTCTAATACAATGGGGCTCTGTAAGGACAATCCAGTACTTTTTTTTAAAAAAAGAAATCAGTTGGTGGTCATTCTCCTGATTAAAATTGCTTTTAATTTCTAATTGAAATTTCTCTGGCTTCAACTTGTAGTCATCAATTTTTTCAGATGCTTTTTTCCATAAGATAAGAGAAGCGTATGTATTTCTCTTTATTTCCTCTATATGAAAGCCTTCACACACAGAAAACAAATCACTCTGACTGCTCCCCTCCTTTCTTTTTTTTAAAAAATAAAAGACTGTGTTATTTGAGCATGCATCTTCACAATACAGAGCAGCATTGTGTAAAGGTACAGCCTGTGGTCTCAGGAGCTATGCAGAAGCAGCCTGCTCTGGGAGTGCCCACATTAATGAGTTCCCATTTATCCTGGAGAAGGCTCAGCTGGCACGAGCAGTGGTCTGTCTCTGTCCAGTAGTATTGCACAACTTGGACATAACCTGATTCTTGCAGAATACGTAATTTTCTCCAACCTTTGAGTCACTTCAGTGACAACCCTCTGCATTTTCTCCAGCTGTCTTAAAAGCCTCTTTTAAAATTAGGGTCTCCAGAACCAGACTGAGTATTCTAATGTTTTAACCAACACTGTACACAGGAGTGAAATTGGTTTTCTCCTGATATTCTTTACTACTTGGATTTACATAGCGAAGAAGATAGAAATTCTGTCCTTTCATCATAGTTTCAGTGATAGCTCATTTTAAGGCAGGGCTTACTAGACCTCTGTCCCACTAGTAGCTTCTGGATGCTTGATACTTGATGCATTTCAGGATTGTGTCCATAGCTAATTGCTGGTGCTCTTGGTTCGTAAGGAATGATTGTCTGTACATTTTGATTTGAATGGATTTACTTCATGATCCATTTTGGCCTGCATATCAGTAACATGTTTCACCATTTAACTCTCCTCCATTTCTGCTAGCTGCAGGTTCTGTCAGGTAGCGTAGCACTGGTGAAAACATTAAAGAGTACAGATCTCAGAAATGCTGGGAGAGTAACTTCTGTCTAATTTGGCACTGTTAATCTTTGACATCTGCAATCTGAGAGCTGGCAGCTAGTTCTTAATACAGAAAAGCTTAAATGCACTGATACAATTCTGTGCCAGCTCCTTAAATTGGAGTGTCACATACTACTAATTCAGCAACCTACAAAACGTCTGTGTATCTTCCATTAACACAGTAGTATTTGAGGCAACTTTGAAAAATAAAGCTTATCTGACAAGACCTCAGTTTGCCTAATGTGCTGATACTTAGCATTAATTGATATTCTAGCTATTTTAGGATGCTTGAAGATACACCCTTAGCAGGTCTCCAATGATTTTTCTAGAGTAGACATTAGACTAAATGAGCTGAAATTGACTCAAGTCATCTGTTTACCCTTTTTGATGGTTAACGAAATGGCAATCCACTTGTTCTCCTGAGTTGTGCTGGTGTTTGACAGTAGACTACAGCTCTCCCTAGTTGCCACTTTGAAGGCTTCTGCTGATTTGGGTCAGCTGGTCTTGAAAGACTTGATTTTGATAGATGTTATTGAATATTCTCTTTGGTTATCACAAGAACTAGAAAATATTTTTCATTTTCATGACAACATGAACCCACTTCATTCCAAGTACAATCCAGGGTGGTTCATGTAACACTCTTTGGTCTTAGGAACAGTTTTTGCTATGGATTCTGTTGCTGTTAGAGCTTTTCCCTATCTGTTTCTTCCGTGAAGCAGAACCGATGTATTTAACAAAGCTGTCCTGCTTTCTGAATAGCAGGTGATATGGGCCATTGAATAATTACGAAAATTATATTAGTTGAAATTGTACGTGTCTTTGTGTTTGTTAATTAAAAAAAAAAAAGGTTCAGAAAAAAGCTTCCATTCCACACTTTTATTTTCTTTATAAAACAAACCCAGTGTGAAGATTAACACATATAACACTTGGCTTTTGTACTTGGTCTTCTAAGTTCTGTGATCACTGAAGTTCTGTAAACTTTCTGTTGGGTTCTGTTTGTCATTTTTATGTTTGACTGATGTGTTGCTGTCTTTATCATTGTCTCCAGGCTGACCATTTGACCAGACGTGGCAAACCACTTCCACAGCAAGAGTCACTGGAGATTGAGTTAGCTGAAGAAAAACCAACTAAACGCTCCATCATCACAGTTGAGGAGCTGACAGAGATAGAACGTTTGGAGGATTTGGATACTTGTATGGTAAGACACATTCCTCAGCGCATTTGGTTAAGTACACAAGTAACTGGAGGAAAAATGCGTTTGAAAATATCATTTAGCAAATTCATGGTATTAGAAAACCCAAGTTTGTAGTTGGCTTCTAGAAGAAATAAATGTTAGCTTGGAATTTGTTTTGAATGGCATGTTGCTGTTCAGCAAAGGAAACACTGTTCCCATTTCTTCACTTGTCCTTTCCTTGTACCTATTCAAGGGCCTTTCTCTTGAATACACTGCTGCAGTCAAGTTAATACAGTAAACATCTCTTCCACTGGCCATGATTTCACAGAGGTTCAGTTCAGTTGCAGTAATAAAATGACCATGCTATCCTTTGGCAACGTGGTGCTTTCTGCCTTTTTTCTCCTACTCTCACCTGTAACAAAAAATGTTTCTGCCTGGAAGTTATGTTATTGATATTGAACAGAAGTTTGTTTTTTTTAAATTAGCTTTTGAATGTATGGAACGAGTCTTAAAACCTTAAGATTGGTCTACAAGTGATCCTAGAGGGCAAGATTTTCAAAAGTATTCAGGTTAGGACTGTGAGATTCAGTAAAAATGCTGAATATGAATCGCCTTATAAAGTCCCATGTATGACTTTATAATAAAGATGGCTCCATGCCATATCAAGATCCTTTACAAGGTATGAATCCACAGGATTACAAGTAAGTGGGTTGTGAACTGCTTTCAATATCAAATCCACCTCTGCCCAGCTCAGTTGAGGAACTCTACTGTGGACAGGAACTTCAGGGAGTGCTTCTCTATTACAAATTAGTCAGTCTAATAGGTGGTCACATCTGCAAGGGACAGGCTTTCTCCTTTGCCCTCCTATCTGGCTCCTTGGCCATGTGCTTTCAGAAGAAGCTAAAACGGCAGAAATCCTGATTGCATCTTTTTGTAGAAGGATTGCTGGTACATCTATCCTTGACTAGATGTACTGCAGTCAGACAAGTACAGCACAAGAGAAGGAGTGGCAGGGTTGCTCCTTTCTGCAGCAGCTATCTGTTGGTCTCACTTAGCTACTGAACAAAAGCACATCTTCCTTGGAAATGTCACTTTAAAAAAGGTTCTATCTCTTCCAAATCTTCTTCAGCAGGAGAGGATTCAATACAGTATTTGTCTGAGCATCACAGATCCCTGTGAGGCTTGTGGTGTTGATTGCATCATCTGGCTCATCACTGGTACTATTAAGTTACAGAAGCTTTCTGTGGCCGACATTCAATAGTCATTTTGATCCCTAATTCCTATGGGAGAGTCATCCCAGTAAAATATGTGGCATCTGAGTTCTGTACCTGTAATTTAGTTTTTTGCACGCTGACTTCATATGTAGAAAAATAAGGACTCATTTTGACACCCAACCCTCCATCTTTAAATATATTTTTGCAGCCTGTAAAGGATAATAATACTGGAAATCTGAAAAATAGCTCCTATCTTTATCTCATATCACCATGGTTATATGAAACATCATATCAACTCTGCTGTTATCTTTCACTTTGGTCACATTAAAGTAATGGAAATGTGATGATACTTACACTGTTTAAAAGATGCATTAGATGCTAACTGTACTTATTTTCAGAAGTGTTTATATCTGTCTTCACTCTCTTCATTCACTCTCATCTTGCACAGATACTCAAATACCTTTGTGACACAGATTCTCATCAATATCTAATTTCTGAAGAGAATGAAGCACCAAATAAACATAAGACAGTAAGCTTAGTCAGTGCTAAAGAGTCCATTTTTGTAATCCATATTTGAGAGCAGCTATTTTGCATCTTGATGACAAATTATGTTGGTTGCTGTTGTAAAAATATAAATAGTTGGAATCATAGAATAATTTGGGCTGAAGGGAGCATTAAAGATCATCTGCTGCTGTGGGCAGGAATACCTTCTACTAGACCAGGTTGCTCAGAGCTCCATCCAGCCTGGCCTTGGATACTTCCAGTGGTGGGGCATTCACAACATTTCTGGGCAACCCGTTTCTTCAGTGCCTCACCGCCCTCACAGTAAAGAATTTATTCCTAGTATCTGATTGAAACCCATCCTGTTTCAGTTGAAGCCATTTTGCCTTGTCCTATTAGTACATGCCCTTGTAAAAGTTTCTCTCTGCCTTTCCTGTAGGCCCACTTTAGATTCTGGAAGGCTGCTGGGGAGTTTCCCAGGAGCCTTCTCTTCTCCAATCTGAACAACCCTAACTATCTCAGCCTGTCTTGATAGATGTGCTCCAGCTCCGTGATCATCTTCACAGTCCTCTTCTGGACTTTCTCCAGCAAGTCTGTTTCCTTCTTATGTTGGGGCTTCTACTACTGGACACAGCATTCCAGGTGGACTCTCAACAGAGCAGAGCAGAGGGTGAGAATCACCTCCCTTGACCTGCTGACCATGCTGCTTTTGAAGCACCCCAGGACATGGTTGTCCTTCAAGACTATGAATGCACATTGCGATGTCATGTTGAGTTTCTCATCCACCAGCACCCTGCAGTCCTTCTCCCCAGGGCTGCTCTCAGTCTATTCTCTGCCCAGCCTGTGACTGTGCTTGAGATTGCCCCAACCCATGTGCACGGCCTTGCACTTGGCCTTATGAACTTTAGTGTTTACACAACAAGATAGTCCCAAAATACTGAGCAATACAGGGATTTTTACTGAGCCAGTGTTCTCACAGAGTTTTTTGCAACTTAAAAGCAACTTCAGAATGTATCTTCTGTGCAGAGCTAGTATCTTCAAAGACAGCACTTTCCAGCTAGGGAAAATCATATGGATTTCAGATATTCTCTTGATAAAAATAATGTGATTTCTGACAGCATTCAGGTGTTGCACAGGTATTTGGGTGGAAATGTGGAACCTTCTGAAAGGAGCATTGGTGAATGCTTTGTGAGCTGGTCAGCACAGGAAACATATGAGAAATTATAGTAGAAAGAGACACATATGGTTTTAAGAACTATAATTATGGATCTAATTTTCTTTGATTATTTTTAATTTTAATTTTAAATAAGAAATAACTATTTAGATCTTACTTCCAAAATGGCATTAGTCCAGAACACTTCCTTGTTTGGTCACTGTAAATCCCTAGCCCTTATTAAGTGTGATGATAAAGCAGATCTTAGCCTTTTGAGTAGATGATGCACTTGACTGTGTGTTCTTCAAATCTGAAACGTTGAATTACAGTTTGATTTTATGCTTGTTTGGGACCCTAATCTGCTATTGCCAAAAGAATTTGGAACATGGGATGAGTCTGATCGTGTTGCTGGGAAGCCAGGAAAGACTTGCCTATTCTGAGCCCTATCAGCTTGCTCCAGCTAACTGTCAAGGTGTCTTCAAAAGAGATTTTGGTTGTGTAGGAGAGGCACTGAGCTTGGACCACCATTTGGGGGGAACTGGGGTTTTTTCCATTGCAAAGTGGAATTTGTTTTGCAAACCCCTGTTGTCTTCAGCAAGGCTGTTGGCTTTGTTCTTGTTTTCTTCAGCAAATCTATTTAGCATCAGTATTCTGGCTGAGGTAACATATACAGGTTTTTTGGGTTTTTATTATTCATCAGCATCCCTTGAAGCTGTATTTGAACAAAGTGGGGAAAAAACTGATCTGGGATCAGTGTTCACTCTATGATTACAGGTAGATTATATAGCACTGAAGCTTGGTAAATGACTATGAGTAAGGTAGCTGTGTTGGTAATAAAATGCTTATGAGCAGTTTGTTTTTATATGTGGTTTGAAAGTGGAACAGAGAAAAGTTTGGAACACTGGGACCGGCAGCATAAGAATTGGAATCCTGCAGTGCTGGTGACAGTGAACAATCAGGCACTGATGTGTTTCAGAGCCTGACGACCTATTCTGAAGCAGAGTGGCTGTGGGTGGGAGAATTTCCCTGACATAGCAGAAAATTGCTACTCATCCATCCATTTATCTGTCTGTCTATCTATCTATCTGTCTATCTATCTGTCTTCAAAGTTAGATAGGTATAAACAACACAGGCAAGACAGAACAAAATATCACAAATGGGCCCATCAAATACACCACTGAAAACCAGACTTTTAAATGTTTTTTCTAGTATGTTCTGTTGTGGGAATTAGGACTTTCTAAGTACCAAACTGTGCAGATAACGCTTATTAGCTTCAGCTTAGGGTATGGTTCTCATCCAGCCCTTAACAGCGGCCTGAGAGCCCAAAATACGAAAGACTTGTCAGTCACACCAGAATCTGCTAGTCTGTTAAATGAATTGTGAAGAACGCTGGGAGCGATTGAGTGGTCCATCATAGGATGTGACTGCTGGAACATTATGCATCTGAGAGTTTCTGATCTCCCTGAGCTGCAGTACAGTAAATTGATGCTTCCTAATCTACAGCTGTCTTAGTTGTCTACGTTTAATTAGAGCTGCATTGATGGTAATAAGCCATTAGATAGAATTTGCGTGCAAGTAAGATGAAAAGGAAAATCTTTCTGCAGAAAATGGCTTACTGTTCTCAGATTAAAAGAAAAACCATGGCCTGCTTTTTGCAGCTTAGACTCAATCATAAATTAACTTAATAAAATAGTATGGTTTGTCTAAATTTTTCTGTGCATATATAGCAAGTGTGACACATTTTAAACTCATGCATGAATTTTAAAACTAACTTTATTTAAAGTACCCTTAAAATAAAGTACTGAGATTGACTGTCATGTGTCTTGATATGTGTAATTGTGTAGATAGATACTAACTGATTTTTATTTGTGTAACATTTCTAGTTGTACTTTATTCTTTTATAGCCATTGGTTCTTTGCAGAAGTTAAGAGATATTAAATAATGCTCAATTCTCCATCAAAAGGTAGTGGAGCATCTTTGTGAGATTGTGCTTAACAGTTATGTTCTAAATCTTTTGGAGTTTTTAGCTATTTGAGTGTTATTTTGACTTCCAGAATACTAAAGGGAGATCACTAGAGTTGAGCCACTATTTAAAGATGTTTTGAGAGAAATAGCTTTTTGTACAAAAGTCCATGTACCCATCATCTTTTAAATACCTGTTTCAGGAATATAATTTTTATTACTATGGGTAGAAACAAGCATACAGACAGGATACAGGGCAAAGCAGACGTTATTTGTGTTATGAGAAGGTGTAGTAGGAAACTGTTTGAAACTTGTAAAGGAGTTGTAGGTTGTAACATGGAAGTTCGCTTATAGCTCTTTTTTAAAGCATTTCAGTGTAAGATTGAAATGCTTAGGTGGTAAATTGTTTAAAAAATTGCTTGGGGCTAATAGGAAAGGACTGCCTGCAATGAGAATTGAATCTTAGCCATTTTTTCATCTATTTCTAATTTAAATCACAGAAATTTTTTTATGACTGTAATGAAGGAAAATTTTTACAAAAAAATCTCATGAGTAACATATTAAAGTTTTAGTCTTTATTGATCAATAGATTTCACCTTTACAGTAGAAAAGAAAATTTGCAGAAGTAATGGAACACTGTTAGATTGGTGGTGGGTGTTTTTTCTGAGAGTGTACTAGCTAGCCATTGCCAAAGATTTAGCTGATGAGTCTTGTATCCAGGTGAAGATTTAGGACTCTGTGTTCTGAAGGACTGTATGGACCTCAGTGTTTTCAGAGAAAAGGGAGAAATGGCACTCACCACACAGAACTGAATGTATTTAAGAAAAAAAAAAAAAGGAAAAAGAAAGCTCCTGAAGTTTTCTCTACCCTGCCCGCATAGCAAAGTAGAATTAAAACAACAGAAACCTCTTTTGTTGCTTTCACTGGCAAAAGAAGATCATGGTACATACTAAGGCAGATGTGCAGTGATACTGTAGGAAGACAAATAAGTATAGATTCTCTAGTATGCCCTGATGTACTTCCACATCTGATTCTTGTTGCTCTCTTTCTACTTGCAGCAGAATTCTCTCTGACACACAGATTCAGGTCTTTGGATGAAAGACTGAACACCTACTGCAATAAAACCCCAGTTCCTGTTGGACTCCTGTGCTATAAATAAAGCTCTAGCTCTTTGACTGACTTAATCCAGCAAAAATCATTTTTACTGAAAAGAGCATTTTGTCTTCTCCCTGCATACAGCTTGCGCTTTCCTGCCCACACCCTAGTGCTTGTACTGGTGTTCACACAGCATCACTACAAACTGGGTATGGGAATTGATTCAGCTGAATTAAGCTTTTTTACAGAGGATTTCTTTCCCAGGTTAGTTTACAGACTGACTCATCGTCTGGCTGAGTCAACAAAACAGATCCTGAGTGGCAGGAACAAGCAGACAGGGATGAGGGCAAAGGCAGCAGTCTGGATGAAGGCTGGATTAAATTGATTGTGACACTTGAGTTTCTGTCTTGTATGCATTAGCAGAAATGGGTCTTTGATGTGTAGTAAATGCAGCACTCTGTGGGAAGCTAGAAATTGGCATTATGGTATGTGAGAGCATTCTTGGCTTCTGAAAAGGCTCCATCACAGGCATGCAAGCAAATCTACTGCAGTGGGAGTCCAGTAATATTTGACTCACCCTGAACTAGGACAGTTTATAAAAATATCACCAGGAGGAGCACAGCACAGTGCCAGTGTCCTGTCTAAGCCCTTCCCTATACGTGGAGTGCTGCAGCTGAGAAAATAAAATAAAAGGGGAGTCAGTGTGATCCTTTTAGAGAATCTGTGAATATCTTCTTTGCAAATTGTGTGTTAGCCTCACCATTTGTATTATGAAAACATTCATTTTAATTGTGAATATTTGTTATCTATCTTTTCCTGGGTTCCTTTAGTTATGTAGCATCCTCACTGCCCATCGAGGTCCTTATCTGTGTTTATTCAACACATGTTACATGTGTAGACTACAGAGTACAGGCTTATGAGGGTTTACATTTTCACAGCCTAAACATTCTAAAAGAAACCTGGCTTTCAAGGTCTTTTCATGGTCTCTAAGTGAAAAGGGGTGATGGATAATTGATATAGTGTGTTTATCTTAAACCAACTGAAATTTTTCAGAGTTCAAAGCTGTTTCTCATAGTCTAATGTACATTATTGGCATGATACGAAGTGAATGAAGAATGTGATAAAGTGCCTCCAATAACAACACTGCATGCTTGTTTAAGGAAAAAAAAAAGGTAGTGTAAATTGAAGGCTGTTTTCTGCTTAGGTTAAAATGAGAATTGTGAAATGCAGCTGTTGGGTATTCTGTTTGTATGGTGACACTTCTGCATCAGGTGCTTGTCTTCCTGGAATACTGATGCTTTGGTTTGCCCTTCTAGACCCAGATTCATGGAGGGTAGGGTATGTTGTTGTTGCCATTTAAGCTGGCAGGCAGCTAAACACAAAGCTCACTCCCCCTCAGGGGGATGTGTGAGAGAATCAGAAAGAAGGTAAAACTCATGGTTTGAGATAAAGAGAGTTTAATAGAACAGAAAAGGAAGAAAAAATAGTAGTAATGATAAAATGATACACCAAACAAGTGATGCACAATGCAATTGTTTACCACCTCCTGATCAATTCCCAGCTGTAACCGTGGGAGACGGGTTTTTGGACCTGAGAGACGACTTCACAGAAGTTAGCAACAACAGGCCCCCTTTATTCATACGCACACACACTAATATACATCTTTAAGACTGTAACCTTCCGCAGGTGCTGACACTTTGGCACTGATTATTGGCTAACAATGTTGTTTATATTACGAAGCTTTTCATAATTGGCTGACCATGCACATCTGCTGAGAAAGTCGGCAGCAGCCATTTCTGATTTCATTAATTAGTTCTTAAGGCTACAGCACTAATTTACATAGGCAGTTCAGCATATGGTTTGCTTTTTAGGTGAAATACCATATAAAATTCCAACACCCAGCCAGTCCCCAAGCAGCACCTGGCCACCTCCACCCAGCTGTATGAGCTAAGCATGATGCCATGCGGTATGTAATGTCCCTTTGATCATCTGGAGTCAGCTTTCCTTGCTGTGTCCCTTTACAACTTCTTTTGTGCCTTCAGTTTCTTTACTGGCAGGGCTGTATGAGAAGATGAAAAGTCCTTGTCCTAATGTAAGCCTTGATCAGCAACAATTAAAAACATTAGCTTTGTATCACCAGTATTTTAGTGCTAAATCCAAACCACAGTACTGTACTAGGTACTAGGAAGAAAACGAACTCATTCCCAGATGAAACCAAGATTCCTTGTGGCAGTAATTGTCTTACTGATACCGAGTTACCATCATTTTATTTCACGTGTTACGTGTTCATGTCTCACCTGATGAAAGAGGTGGCTATCTCTACCTGCATTTGCCTGCCCATACAACCAGCAGCAAGGATCACCCAGGAGCTCACTTACCTGCTTTAGGTAAAGTTAACAGGTTGCCCCTTTCTACAAGCTGTGGTGGGGGCACTCATGTCATCCCTTTTACCAGCAGAGCCATGGAATCAGTTGATATTCAGCACAAAGAGATACAGAATAATCTTCTCACAGCTTGTGTTTGTAAGAACCTTCTTGTTATTTCCCATGGCAGATTAGCAAGAACTCCTTTGGAGTAGTTCTTGCCAAAACCTATACTCTGGGACCTTTGCCGGAGGCACAACAGCAAACAGCATGAGAATAACCTCTGATAATGCTGTTACTGTCACACACATCTGTCTGCAGCCTTGATGTTTCTCACTTCAGTTAGTATCTGGCACCTTGACCATCTCAAATGGCTGAGGAGTTTTCTGTATAGGCTGCATGATCCTTCCTACTGCTTTTTGATTCTTCAGCATCTTCAAATGAGTAACTTGGCATGAGGTACTTATCTGTGTTGTATGGGAGAGTCTTGTTTACTCAGAAATCTGGAGAACCAACTGCAAATAGCACATGCATGAGTCTGTCTCACTAAGAGTGCGTCATGGTTCTCACTTCCTGCAGAAGAACATGAGGCTTGCCATTTTTTGCTCTGCAAAAGTGCTACCTCATTTTGCAAGGATAAAGAATAGTTGCTCACAGGAAGAGGGGAAAAAAAGTCTGTGTTAGGGCAGGCTATTGTAGTACTGTTACATTTCGCTATATTTCGTCAAGGAAAAGGAGGTTAGGATGAACTGGGTTACCAGAATAGGAACTTCAAAATACATAAATAAATAAAATCAAACATGCTTAGTGTCAAAAGGCTAGAAGACAGCTTCCAAGTCATAAATTCGCATCCCTGCTGTCATTGACAACTGCATCACACAGTCCTATTCGTAAATCTCTCAAGCTTACTCTCAAAACATATTTCTGTTAGACTACAGGGAATTTAGAGGTAGCCAGATACTTTCTTCTGGCTAAAGCCAAAATGGTGGATGTATCACTGCAGGGAGATCTTGTGTTAGTAAAGATCAAATTACTGTGAGTTTTTGAGGTCAGTAGTATCAGGATTGGAATACTGATCTGAAACCAAAAGCACTTAAACTGGTGAAAAAATCTTCAAGTAAACAAATATTAAAGAAAACTAAAAGAAAAGAGCAAGAGAGAAGGACCAAGGGATTGAAAAGTTAGATTGTTTTCATTCAATGCTGATCAGAACCTCTTTTTATCTTGTACAATTTAGCTGTGCATCATTTCCAATACCATGCTATTTAGACACAACTTGGGGTAGTTTTGTGTCCATACTCTCTGAGAAACTGCAGAATCCAGGGCTTTGTCGCCAGCCAGCACATAATTCTATGCTTGGGGGTGAGCAGCCCTGCTGTGCATGGTAGGCTTCTTTTCTTTCATGGTATTTCTGTCCTTCCTAGGCTCATGTGCTGCCCCATAACTTGTCTGTCCAAACAGCATTACTTAAATTGTGTGTCACACTTAGGTGCCGTCACTCCACAGATCAACTTTTGAGTTTTGTCACCCTCATTTGTGTAAATATGATTGACCTGTTCTATTAGTTTATTTTGGAAAAGAAGTACTCTACTCAAGTATTTCTGTTTCTTGTACGAGATCTTAGAATATTTGCTAGTTGCCTGCCAAGATATTTCCTGTTTTCAAGATATCTCAAGGGAGGTATCTTGATTTAGTTTATCCTGACAGGACTTAAAATTCTGAAATTTTAGAGGGTTTGTTTAGTATATCTCAAAATATCTGAGAAGTGTATAAAGATTTACTGTGCATACACTGAAAAGGTGTCTGAAGCAAACTTTAGTGGGAAAAGAACAACAGCTCAAGTATGCTTGGGTTTTCAGGAGTAAAGCTTCCCAGCATAATTTTGAGCACAGAGTCTACTAGTCTACTTCCCCATCCTGGGTAAACTGTATCTGGTTCACTGTGTTAAGTCTCCCTGTAGCATTTCTCCTATCAAATGTCACTGCAGTAGTGCATTGCCTGCCCCTAAAGGGTCTAACCATGGTGGCAAGATGACTGGTTGTTTCTGCCTGGATAACTTATCCTTTTGGTAGCTGTTCACTTCAGGTTGTTGGAAGGAAGGAGAGATGCAGAAGCTACATTGGTTCTCAGTCCTGGGAAGCTGCAGGGCAGAAAGGTACAACAGTTCTTGTTCACAAAATCATAGAATGGTTTGAGGTGGAAGAGACCTTTATAGATTATCTAGTTTGAAGTTCCCCTGCCACAGGCAGGGACAGCCTTCTCCAGATGAGGTTGCTCTAAGCCCTGTTCCACCTTGCTTGAACATCCATTCAGGCGTATGTTGCCCCAGAGTTGTTTTAGTGGTATTCTTGCCCAAGGCACCTGTTACATATGGAAGGTGATTTTAAAGAATTGCCTAAGTATATCTTAGACAGTTGTCCACTACTCCATATTTGCTGAGTTTAACTGCTTTTTATTTGTACTGTATGGAAGATTAGATCATGAACCAAGTAATTTTAGCATCAGTGTTTACCAGCTGAAGGTAATGAAGAATGACAAGTAAAACAGGTTGTGGTGATTTGAAAAGGTAGTTTGTGCCATCTGACCTGCTGTAGCTCTCTGCTTACACTCAGTTTTTAAGAAAAATAACAATGACACCTAAAGTAGCTGGAACCATCCTCTCTGATTATCTTGAAGCCCAGCTGCTTTAGAGGATGCTAGTCTCTTCATAAGGGAATATAAAACAGAACTGATATGGAGACTTGCTTTTTTCTTACAGGTGGTAGTTGCAGGCAGAATTCCTTCCAGGATACTGATTCAGAACATTCGGTTTAATAATTTTAGGAACTACTCAGTTTAATTCATGCATCTGATTCTTTTACTTTTCATAATAAAAACTTTGACTGTTTATATGCAGCAATGTTTATTACCAGGAATTTTATAAGACTTGAAAGATGCAAATGCAGAATTATTAATGAAAAGAATATATTGAAATGCTTGGTTGAAATATCGCAAAGTACATGAGCCACATCTCAGCATGTAGAAAAGCAAAGGTTTCTTGGCTAGTAAAATAAAACAAGCTCAAGGGCAAATCTGTTGAGCTTATCTTGTTGCAGTGCTACTCCTTTTCTTTCAGAAAGTGTTTCTGTACAAAGTAATTCTAAAGGTCAGACTGGTTTAGATGAGATGAATTGAATTAATTTAGAACCATAGCATAGAATTAATTCAAAACCATTTATCTGGAAATTCAGCTCTTGAGAAAATAAACAAACATACTCCTGAAATTCACATATGGATTATTTGTATATCATATTTATTTCCACTATATATATTTATATGTAGTATTTCCATATAGATGACAGAACTCTGAAATATAAAGTTAAGGACTAGATCTTCTGTTGATGTAAAAATGCATAGCTGCTACATTCAGGACAGTTGTATCAAAAAACAGAAGCCTATTGCAGCTTGGCCTTGGTTTCTAAACCAACATGTGAGGGCTTTTGGTCTCCTATCTAGTGTAAAATACTCTACTAGCTGTCATGGAGTTTAGAATTGCATTTAACTTTCCAAGGACAATGGCACTCGAGGGGGAGGTTCTAAGGACAGTGATTCGGGTTACCATTACTGCTAGTGGGAAGTATGTAGCTGAATTTCTGAAGCTGTGCAGAGGGTTTTACCCTAGAAATCATGTCATAAAATCTTCTGGAGCTGAAGTAAGCAATGGCAAGTTTCTAGTTTCCAGGGTTTTCTATATAGATGGTGAGACACCTGCACGTGCGAAGTTTCATATGCAAAAAACAGATTTGGTCAATTTACTGCTCTGCTTTATACAGTATTCCTGAAGATTTTTTTTTAAATGACACATCAGATGTATGACAACTCTGTCAAAAGTTTTTGGGAAACTAAAAGAAGCATTGAAAATGTTGATTGACTGAAAGGGTGTCATGGCAACTTTACAGGTCATGATTCCTTACAGCAAAAGAAAGCAGCAGGACTTGTGATAAAATGCCTTGTTTTCTTTTGCCTCTTTCTTAAAAAGACACCCCACAAAATACATATAGCTGAAGTGACATAACACTGATTAAAAATGTTCTGTAAGAATCCTTTAAAATATTTTTTCTGGCATCTCAATCCCCAATGGCACATTGGTTATGATTCCCCAATCCAATTTCTGGTTTTATTCGGTTTTAATTTTCTTGGGATTTTTGGTTGTGGGTTGGCGTTTCATCTCTGCATTGGCCCATATACACTGAGAGTCAAATCACCTTATTTTCAATTATGCACTGAGAGCAAACACACGGAAGGGTTGAGTGGCCTCATGGTCTGTAGCATTTCAGGGGTCTGAAGACTGGCATTAGGTTCCCTGCAGAGCAGCCAGATTCCTTGGTGACTTCAGGCAAGACCCTTAGTCTTAACTTCGCTTAGTTATGCCTCCTTGTCTAACCTGCTGCCTGCTGTGTGCCTCCTTCTCCCTCCTTACTCCCCACCCACAAGCTGTTTAGCACCTTCTATGTGGCTCAGTAGTGGCACTCACTTCGGTGAGATCACTGAAGTGTGGAAGGTAGGAGTTTCCATAAGGGCTTGTTAGATACGGAACATAGACTGAAAACTACCTCAAAACCTGGGATTGCCTCCATTTATATGTGTTACTTTGCACTTTGGTCCTGTATAAATAACTTTCCTGTCTATGCATTAAATACACAGAACCCACTGGAGTACTGCCATGAATGCTGCCTTAAAGAGAAACCATGTTGCAGATTTACTTTTGAAGTGTGCTAGAGAACTTTAAGATTGTTTCAGTTTTCAGATGTTTGCGGATGGATTCTGTAGTCTTCCCCCAGCAATCTGAGGAGCTGCGGTGAACAGTAGCATAGAAGGTGGGCAAGAGAAGAGGGCACTTGGATTCTGACAGAGAAATTCAGAAGTGTATGTGTACCTGAATAGCATACAAAAATGAGAGTAATGAAGAGGTTTGCCTGAATCACTGTTAGCTGAGAACTCTTTCATAAAGCCAAAGTTTCTAAAAGTATAAGAAAACAAAGACCACGAAAAGAAAATAAAGAAACAAAACCCCAACAAGCAAACAACTGACTCTGAGGACAGTAGGAAAATAAAAGAGAGGAGCCGAGTGGAAGAACATGCAGCACTTTCTTGTCAAGAACTTTAATCCAGACTGTGACTATTGACTTCTGCCGCAAACATTCTGCTAATGCCTTCAGTGCTGTTATGGCAGCAGTTTCCATTCACTCACACTTCTAATAATTGTTTCTTCTGACTCAAAATCAAAGAGGAACATGACTGATCATGAACCATAGAAGAGATGGGATATGGCATTGCTGCATTTCATATGATGACTGTGCTTCTTCCTTTTTTTTTTTCTTATAATTTGTGAAGGGAAGAGGAAAGGTTGTGCTCAGTAATGGAACAGTATTCTTCTAATGTGCCAAAAGTGCTTGAAATTCTGTACCTCTATACCTCCTTATGGGAAAGAGAAATACTGTTGCTTTGGAATAGATTTATTTAAACCTCAAGAAAACAGACTTGCATCCTTTTTCATTCTTTCAAGAGAAGCTTTATTTTGTTTTTCTTGCTTGCCTGCTTTCAACAGCAAACTGCCAATTTTTAATTTAGAATCCTCCCTCAGACTAGGAAATAACAGAATTATTTTTTTTCTCACTACTGGTGCCAGCAAAATGAAAAAAATGCAGCACATTGGGACAGCAGGTGTCAGGTTGGCACCATTGGCAAGTACCATATATTGGAAACAAATGTCAGAAAACCTGAATTTGTCCCAGTATAGATCAAACAAGAGAGATCACATCCTTGTCTGGTTACCTTCTGGAAATACAAAATGTGTAGCAACTCCAGATACAAGGGATTTCTACCACATTCCTGCATGTCGCCTTTCCTGCTAAGACTTCTTAAGTGTTTTGGCTTCAGTTTTCTTTATTTTGGTGGTTTATAGTTTTGCCTCCTTTCCTGAGAACTGCTATTGCTTTGTCTTCCCCATTCATATTCTTTTTTCTTTCTTTTTTGCTGCATGGAGACTCTCTGCTGTACAAGTGTAAGTATTTTTTTAGCTCTGCTGTTTCTGGCCTACTTGTTTGGTTTTGTGCTCCATTTGCCTCTGTACTGCCTTGTGAGTCTCCTGGGAGACTGTAGTGCCATCCATCTGCACCTACAAATGAAATAGGCAGTGGCTCAGGGATGATGTTGGATTTACAAAAAGGTTCAGCTAATGTAGCATCTGAATTTAAAGGATCCTTTGGCTTTAATATCAAACCAAAGCAAAGCGCTGATTGGAGATACTGCATAAATGTTACTGCTTGGAAGGAAAACTTGTTGATTTGATTTTATATTCAAGCATCATCCAGCTTAATGGAAGAATAGTCCTTAACACATTCTCAATGCTGAAAATCCATACACTGTTTTGCAGGAAGGAGGGTTGAAGGGAGACTGGCTGGGAAGCAGCAAGTTCATTACTTTGTTTGAAATCTTTTGAAAAGGAAGTGACAGGGAGGTCACAAAGCATCTCTGTATCTAACAGGATTGAATATAAATTACTTTGGAGTAGGAGGGAAAAAACATTGAAATAAGTATATCCCTCAGCACTGAGAGTTATTTCAATTATCTTTATAAACAAGAAAAATAGAGTATCTGAGACCCTGTTGCTAAAAGTACTTTGTTTTCTCATGTTCATAACAGAGTGATTTTAGTTGGTTTTTTTAATTCCCAATGTACTAGTTTTCTTTCACAGCTGGAAATATAATTTCAGAAAACTCCAGAGAGCTCAGGTAGTTTTGAGAAGACAGCCAGAAGGTAGGAATCTGGAAAAGTGATAATGGGCAGAGATTCTGGGAGTTTTACGTTAGAACGGACACATAACAGTGTCTAAGTAAGCCTTTTTTGGGACCGTGGTAGAGACTGCTTGCTCCCCTCTGCTGCAGAGGGTACATTCATGGAGCCATTTCCAGACATCTCTGTGGCAAAGTTGCACCCATGCTTTCAAGGAGTCCTCTCAAAATACAAAAATGCAGCTAATATTTTTATCTTTCTGCCAAGCAGCCTACAGCATGCTCATGGAAAAGTAGTCAAAACAAGGAGGAAATTCAGAAGGTGGTCTGCTAGCATGGCAAGTCTCTGGAAGTTGTGGAAGTGAAAGAGGGGAGGTTGATACTGACAGCTATTCCTCTGTAAAAGCCATGAGTGAAACAAAAGGAAGGAGAGACATATTGTGCTTGTGGGGCCAGAAGTGATGGGAAGGCAGGTGTGTGTCTGCCAAATTTGAATTGTTTCCGTGAGCTATGGGAAATGGGGCTGGGGCTGGGGAGTTTAGATGTCTCCTCTAGTAATGACATATGCACTGCTGCTGTAGCATACTGTGCAGTGGCTGAGATATTAAGCAGAGATTAAGCCTAATATTTTGTAAAAAGCGCACACTGGCCTATTTAAATTAATGCTTTGACCCATTTTGCTCTGTGTGTGATCTAGAAAGTTCACTTGGCAAGAAGCCTTTCATCTGTGCACTTCCTAAACAGGCTATAAAACAGAAGGTTTTCAAATAAAAGTGTGTGTAGAGCTGTTATTCATGCTGTTAAAGCAAATGGGAAGCATCTCTATCCCTCTGCCTTTATCCCCAGCAACCAAGCTGCTGATAGATCATGCCAAGCTGACAGTGAGTTAAAGCAGTGATCCAGAGACTGGCTTATGGTCATCAGCACAAGCTCTTCAAGGTCATCTAGGGGCATTTTCTTGTCTGGGAAGGAAGATGAAATCACTGTTCCCAGCTGTATTGGGAGAATTTCAGTCTTTGCACAGGAACGTCAAAACTTGCCCTGTGCTGTTTCACATTGGTGCCCTGGGCTGATCCAGCTCTCAGCTTGTACGTGTTCATCCAGGAGCCACTCTGAACACTGGCTATGGCTCTGCAGTTACTGAGTGACCAGAGGTCTACTCTCATCCTTGTTTTCTCTCCTGCTTTCTGATCTTCTTTAGCACATGAGTTGCTTTATTATCCTAGTCACTGTAACTTCCAGTCCCATCACCAAAAAAATTGAGAAACAGACCAAAATGCATGGAAATATGCCTTAAAAAGAGAAATGGGCTATGTCTAGAAATGTCAGGACTACTGATTGTGACTTCTAATTGCTGCCTCCCAAATGCTGAGCTGTTTTGACTCTTCCTTACCAGAGGTGGGGATGCCTTTGTTGTTTCAGATTTGGGTGATGGATTGGCAGCTGTTGAGCTGTGCAGTTCAGAGGCTATCCAGCTGCCTACCTGTTGCACAATCCACTGCAAATTTGGCTGAAAAAGCTCAGTACCTCTCCAGCCACTTGCCACTGAATCCATTACGTTTAATTTATTGGTAACTCTAACAGTAGTGTCTGACCTTTTCATGCAGCAGCACTTTGCCTGGTTAGTAGTATCAGAGTAGATCCACCCAGGTGACCAGCCTCTTCCTGGCTGATCTTGAAACTATTGTGTCATTTACTGCTGGTTGTCAAATGTGGAAGTGGAAACCTACAACAGCTGAAGGTATCGTTTTTCCCAACGATGTGCATGGCAACAAAAGCAGAGCTTTGTTGCCCAGGCAGTGCTAGAACTGCCCACTCTGTTGTCTTCAAGTCCTTTTCTCATCTTGAGAAGATGGGTAACAGCTGTCCTGTCACAAAAATCTATCATGACCCTGAACTTGTGAGTAGTGGTATAATGATCCTCATGGTTACTTTGGAAATATTAATTCAGTACATGCAAGTCTATGCACCGAACTTTCCATACATAAAAACTAGCAAATGTTTTCCTTAAATGGTTCTTGATTTGACTGAAATGTCAATGCCAGTTCTGTCTTTTCTGGGTTATAAAAACTGATACCACTAAACTTTATTAACAGTTCTGTTAATGAGTTGTGAGCCGTAACAGCTTCCTGATTGATACTCCAGAATTTGAAGCCAAAGACTAGAATTTGAAGCTTCAAGACTAGCAAGTAAATGGAATTATATGGATATCACTGAAGCCAGCATGTACAACTCTATCACAAAAGGAGACCCTGTTTGCAGAATCTGAGTCAATTTAAATTCACTCTCAAGAAAACCTGCAGGTCAATGTTTAAACAAAGTCTTACAACACTGAGCTATTTTCAGAGGTTCAGAACTGGTGATGTGCATTTCCTGTAGCAGAGTTTCCTTTCTTGCCATGCAGATTTTCAGTTTTGAGTTCAGTCAAGAAAAGAAAGGCAACTATCTTCCAAAAGCAACAAACTTGGCTCTTAAGTCTGGGTATTTGTGCTCTTAAGGCAACATACTCGGTTTTGCTGGGGATGTGAAGATGAGGAGACTTAATAGTGCATAATTCAGTAACTGTATTAAGTATATGCCAAAATAACTTTCCACCTATTCTCAGTGTATCTAAAATCCAGGGAAGTCGTGTGTCTGCTGCAGATACTGCTCATGCTGATGCAGTGTTTTTGGTTTTTGAAGAATGTCTGTGTGGTTCAAGGCTCTTTTTCCTAGGAAAGTTTGGTGAACTGTGTGGTGGTGTCCAGAGGCATAGATTCACAGTAGCATATCACTAACAAATGAAGTGAGGAAGTGTATTTTGTATCAAAAATCAAAGCCAGAACAAGGAGGAGACTATTCCTGGTATTGTAATTAACTGTGCAGTCCTGAACAAAGTAATTAAGTCTTCTGACCTCCATGATCTCAAATGCAGAGGTGAGGTTTTAATAGTTCTCTTGTGAATTTAGAACAAGTTCTGAATGTTTAGGAAAGGGATTTAAAAACCCATTCCTTTGTGGTGTTGAGTGCAATCAGAGCTTGAAATGATTCATAACTTTGAAGAACTGATTTGTTGTCATTTCTTCTGTCCCCTAAAGTAATTTTTCTTTTGTTTTATATGGATAGATGACTCCTAAATCAAAAAGGAAAAGCATCCACAGTAGAATGCTCCGGCCAGTGTCCAGAGCTTTTGGTAAGTGAGAATTTTGTATAACCATTTTGCTTCTTTGCTTGCCTGAGGTAGTTCTAGGTAGTTCTTGATTGAAAAGCACAGGTGATTCTCCCTCGCTCTGAATTGCATTTGAGGCCCACACTGGCTGCTTTGTTTTGTGACTCTGCTAGCGTGTTTGGTAGTGAACAGTTGCTCACAGTGCTCTAACTGCTCACAGACATGTTGTGGCTGAGTTCTCTAAATGTGCTTATAATTGTTTTCCACAAAAGAGAGGAATGGCATCATCTTTTGTTTTAAATATCATGTCAAATCTAATTAGAAAGTTTTGATTTCTCTTAGAAATGGAGTTTGATCTAGATAAAGCACTGGAAGAAGTACCTATCCACATAGAAGACCCACCATTTCCTTCCAGCAGGCCAGACAAACGAACTTCTGGATTCATTTCAGAGCTGCCGTCGGAAGAAGGAAGGAAACTGGAACACTTTACGAAATTAAGGCCCAAAAGGAATAAAAAGCAACAGCCCAGCCAAGCAGCAGTGAGTCTACATTAAAATATTGTTGATGATGTCATGTGTTGATTGGTTTTTTCCATGAGTCAGGTCTTGCAAGGTACTGAGGACAACTGTTAAAATTTTAAAAGCCATAAGCAATTACTTAATTTTTCTTCTCATATTCATGTCTTTCAGTGTGCTATCCCTTTTACAAGCTTTTTGTCTTGTTTGACACAGCCTAAATCCAGAATACGTTTATTCTTTTTTATTTTGCTTTTGGTTTTTTTCATGGAAAGAGTTTCTGGAGGTACTTGGAGCTTTTACAGGAAATGCGCAAAACATTATGAGACTTTTCAATTATCTTGCAAGGGTTTGTTAAAGTCTTAATCCTTTTTTCTGCCTGCATTAAGATGTGGTAACTTGGCATGAATTCTTATTTCTATCAGCTCTTGGAGGAGCTATTCTGTGACGCCCAGCTTCCCACAGCTCCTTAACTGAAAATGGTATTTGGGCCAGCAAATCTGCATAGTCACAGATCTGCTTTTCATGCTGGAGCCTGCCTTAGAAAAACAAAACAGAAGAGCACTGTCTGTTTATGAAAGCCATTGGTGTGAACTCAATATATGTGCATGGAGTTCCTGCAGTTCCATTTCCTTGGGGTACCACATCAATAAAGATTTATTTCTGTGATGGTGTGTCCTCGGGGTATGTAAGGACAGATCTGGAGGAGTTAGAGTTATCTCACAGCAACAGAGCACAACTGATAGGATAAGTAGCCCTTATCAAGGGGCAGCCATTGCTTCTCTGAGTTAGGCTGCCTGGTATTGAATGCCTGTGGCCTCTTCTGCTTCTTCTTAAGGATTGTCAACAGAGAGTATTCTTAAAATTTTCCCTAATACTGGAAAAGA
This sequence comes from Pithys albifrons albifrons, assembly GCF_047495875.1. Taxonomy (NCBI): domain Eukaryota; kingdom Metazoa; phylum Chordata; class Aves; order Passeriformes; family Thamnophilidae; genus Pithys; species Pithys albifrons. The sequence goes on from NC_092461.1 coordinate 90,986,647, forward strand.
TCGTATGAGGCAATAGAGTGCTTTTTGCACAACTTGCAAGTGCAGAAATCTTCAAGCAAAGGGAATATTCAAGCCAACTTTCCATTCCCTTGTGCTTTACAGGGAAGGTTAGAGGTAGCAGGGAGGATGGATTTGTTTCAATGTAGTGAAAACACATCTGTGTTTACGCCTTCCAATTCCAATGCTGCAGAAAGCACATGTTTTCCCAGTCGCTTCCAAAGTTACTCAGTGCATCCTGTGCCATTAGCACAGGGATGCAGAAAGGGTGGGGACGTGGGAGGGGCAAGAGCTGCACTACAAGGCATGGAACTGGGACATACAATACCTTGTTCAAATGAAACAAAAAAACTACTCCTTGTAGAGGAGAAGCATTCCTATGATATGTGGGAATGCTCATCCCTATTGAATTAATTAGGAAATTGGAAGGTTTTTTTAGTTGCAGAAATTAAAAGGAGCTTTTTTACTTAATCTCATTTGTCCCCGTCTTGTTTTTATGAACCATTTAGTCACTTAAGAGTTCTGATCTCATAACAAGTCCAAACACATTTTTGAAGGACTTAAGATGTTTGTTTTGATGCTTCTGAAAATGAAACAGCCAAATTTTGAAGGCCAGAGTAATGACTGAACTGTGACGTTACTTGCAGGGTTGATTTGCTGCTGGTTTTGCCACTTTGAGAATACAGAAAGCAGTGGTTAGGGAAAGCACTTGAAATGTGAGAGGAGAAATCTTGACCTTTTCTGCCACTTCAAACAGATCTGTTGGGTTGATTGCAGTTCCCATTATTTGTATTTAGTAATTTAAGGGGTCTCATATGATCATACTTCTCTGATTTTGCTGGAAAACAGATTTGTTCTTTGTAAGCTGAAAGCTGTAAGAAAAAAAAGGAGAAAATAGAGGAAAAAAGGAAAAATGTGAACTTTTGAGTTGGATGGGCAGGCAGAAGAAAGATTTATAGTTTTGTCAGAGTTTTTACTGAAACGAGTGTTCAGAGGGGGGGGAAAGAGAGGAAAAAAGAAAACCTCAGCACCACCCACTCCAAAGTAGCTATAACTTTGACACAAAATGATGAAACAGTTATTTATCATTTACATTTCTTTGAGTTCTTAACCTTATCAGTTCTTCCTTCATGTAAAGATTCAGTACAACAAAAGAGGTGAATCTGTAGTGTATGAAAGAAATTGTGGTTCATCTCATGTATTTCTGCTTCAAAGCCCTGGAAGGCTTGCTTTTAAACTTAAGCTTAAAAAGAGATTTAAAAATGGCAAATGAAGACTTCATTTTTTCTTTTTTTTTTGGCATTAGGAGAGTAAAACACAAAATAAACCAGAATTTAGTCTTACAGTTAATGCTGATCACTAAAAGGCATTGCAATAAACAGCTGTAAGAAAATCCTGTGCCTTGAGGACCTTATTAGGCCCTCAACATTTGGGTACATCTTTAGTTAATTTTTAGGAACTTGCTGCTGTTTCAAATGCAAACTGAGGGTTTTTTTGAGGTAGATCTTCTCATTTAGTGTAGATCATTGGAGTCTAAAATTACTTCCCCTTCAAGAGATGCTTTTGCATTTGATACTTACATATTTGTTCCTACTATTTGGAGGACTCCAGTATCAATATTTAAGTGGCTTCTCATTTCTGTTAAAATGCATCAGCCACTGTTAGTTTGCCTGTTTTGGTTGAGATACCAATGATATCACCAGTGATAACAGGTTTTTGACTGAGGTGCTCACTCGTGTGACCAACCCAGATGTTAGTATGTGCATTGCTGCCTAGAGTCAGATACTCCAGCTGAACAAAGGTGGCTGAGTTGGAAATCTGATAAATCATTGGGCTGCTTAGAATAAAACTGGGGTTTATGGTAAATCTGTTGCCAGTTTGACTGGCAACAAAGCAATTGTTACCAGGTGGGCGCTTTTCAGATCAGTGTTAGATTGCTACAGCCAAGTATCAACAAAATATTAACTATTATCTTTGATAACAAAATAAATACTAGACTTCTAACAAGGTTCAGCCATGGAAAGTAAAATGTTTCACGGTTATGTCAAAGCATTAGTTCATATGAAGTCCATTGTCCTGACTTAATGAGACTGGGTTTGATGTGAGCAGCCACTTTTAAGAGTTTATTTTTCTTTTTAGAGGCATAGAAAAGAGTATGTACTCCACATCAAAAGGGAAGCTGGGATTACTCCTGAGTTACAGTGACAACTAGGAGATTCCTTGATTTCAATTGTTTCAAATGACAAATCCTGCTATTTTGTGTCAAACTGATTCTTGGTCCTTAATACAACCAAGAATTAATGAGGGTGAGTCTTGCAGAGTCCTCTGTAGTCACCTAAAAGGTTTCCATTTGGCAATTGAAGGAAATCTCTCTACAGGGAATAGAGCTTTTCCACATCAAAGCCATGTACAGGAGCTAGACCACATAAGAAATGCCCCTAGGAGACTGCTTGTTTCATCTTCAGGAGGCTGCAGAGTCACTAGTTAAGCTTTACAGGGCCTTTGCAGTTGGCCCTGTACAGCTTTCTAAGGTATTTCTAAGCCAGCCTGGCTTATGTGTCTCAGGTCACCCATATTCAAAATGTAGGCATTGAAGCCAAAGACCGGGAACAAGTTAGCCATTTTCAGACATGGAGCAAAAATCTGTGTTTGGTTCCTGAAGTGATGCACCTCATTCTGTATTTAGAGTCTCTGCTTTTGGGTGTGCCAGATTGAATGAATTATAAAAGGCTCTGTTAGCCTACTAGAGCTCTGTTTCTAAATCTCTACGTCCAAAATCCAGAACATATGTTTTTCTCCAAACAGGGAAACAACCGGTTGTTGAAAATACTTTCTTTTCAGGTCACCACTTGATTAGAGTTTAATTTTGCTGCCTTTTTTTTCTTGTCTAACTGAATCAGCGCACTATTCTCACAAGCCCAAGGCATTTGATTCCTGGTCTCATATAGTGCAGCACCCAATTTGTCACTGGTAGTTTGGGTTACTTTGCATTTGATGTAATGTATCAGCTGGCCTGACAAAAGGGGAAGTTCCGGTGGTGATTCTGTTATCTTCACTGAGGTTTGGTTGGCACGCACAGTTTTTATAATGTCTCAACTCTTAATTATTATCACTGGAACAAACATGCTTAGATAGTTATATACCAGAATTTTTTCTTCTGTCAGGTGTCTGCTGGAGTAGCTCCAGAAGGGGATCAGAATGGCCTCATGGGGAGAGTGGATGAAGGCGTGGATGAGTTTTTCACTAAGAAAGTGACAAAAATGGATTCAAAGTAAGTTCAAATTTTCTTTACGGTGTATTTTAAAAGAATTGTCCATCTTTATGGCTGAGCAAGTAGCACTTGACTTCTGTTCTCAATATCCAGGGTTGGTGGTATCAGTCAGAAAATACTTTAGTAGCCAAGACATTGTGAATTCAGTTACCCGCCCTTAAAAATGGCTACTTCAAAATAAATTGCTTTAATGTACCATGAGGAGGGGGATTAATGACTAATGTGTATTTTTATAATTTGGTTGACTTCATTTTACCCATCAGTGAGGCTCATTAAAGCTCAAGCAGAGCTTTGTATTGGTCAATTATCTCTCCAGTGCTAGTTGTACACATGAGAGTCCTTGTTTAATAAGGACTGCTGTTGGATACAGTGTTGTCATCCATTGACTACCATAGATTTATGCTGATTGAGAAATATGTTAAAGGCATGTTTCACCAATTTGTAGTACTCCAGGTTTAGGCAAAACATTAATCTGAAAGATACATCTCTTTCAGCTTTACATAAGGTAATACAGCTTATGCAGTTGCCTTGTGGCTGGTTGTATATTTACAGCACCATGCATCTAGATGTTCTTGCATTCATACATGTTTATGCACACACACACACACACAAATACTTACATAACTAAATGTGAAAGCAGGGGTGATTTCCAGGCAATCTGGAATAACCCTTTCTGTGCTGTATGTGACGTACATTAAGGAAAATAGTAGGTGTTAACTGGTGATAGCTGTGTCAGGAAAAGCAAATGTTTTAAAGTCACTGTGAGTTATAAATACCTATAGTGATATGTGAAGCTATGTATGATATACTATGTGTAGTGGTGAAATTATGGTAGCTAGAAAAATGGACTAGCCAGGTTAAGTTCAGGGTGCTTACAGACTTCTACATTCTTCTGTACTTCCCTTGCGTTCCTGCCAGCCACTCATTTCAGATGTCCCTGTGAACGTGCACCATCCCTGTTTGCTATCCCTGGCTGGGGCCTTTCCTAAGGACCTTTCCTCTATTTGTGACTCCAGTGGCTCTCTCTCCAGTTTGGGTGCTCTTATGCAGGTGTGTTATGCACCCAGATTACTCCTCAAGTGTGAATACTTTGCTTAGAAGATGCCTGTAGAAAATCTTAGTGGCTGGTGGGTTGCTTTGAGATTTAGGGGCTCTTTTTATGTGTTTTTTTGGTGGCTTTTGGTTTGTTGTTTTTTTTTTTTTTTTTGAGGATGAGCATCTGCACCAAAAGATTGACCTCTCTGTTCATTATTGAAAGAAGGTGGCTGTACCAAGTAGATCCTATTTCAAGCAGGATCCTTAAGGAACAAGATCTCCCAAAAGCTGTGCTAACCATGTGCCTAGATCAGTTGTTCTCCTTTTACTGATGGGCAGACATAAACCAGAGGTAGTGCACTCTGGAAATGGAGCAGTATGAGTTTGTATATTATAGTGGGTTGACCCTGTGCCCACCAGAACTGCCTTATCACTCCCCTGCTCAGCTGGACAGAAAAAAGAAAAATACAATGAAAGGCTTGTGGGTTGAGATAAGGGCAGGCAGAAATGTCTGGCCAGTTCCCATCACAGGCAAAACAGTTTTGACTTGGGGAAAAATAATCAAATCATAGTATGATAATGAGAAAGAAACTAAATCTTAAAAATAACTTCCCTCACCCCTCCCTTCTTGCCAGGTTCAAGTTCACTCCTGATTTTCTCTTCTTTCTCCCTCCCAGTGACACAGGGACTGAGGGCTGTGATCACTTCAATCACACTGTCTCTGCTGCTACTTCCTTCTCAGCAGGAGGACCCCTCACACTGTTCCCCTTCTCCATCATGGGGTCTTCTCTCCTTGGGTCCTGCCATGAGCCCTCTCCAATATGGCCTTCCCCCAAGGTCTCTTCCTCCTTTGGGCATCCACCTGCTCCAACATGGGGTCCTCCCTGGGCTGCAGGCAGATCTCAGCTCTGGCTCCTGGAGCACCTCCTGCCCCTCCTTCTTCATGAGCATGGTGTCTGCAGGGCTGTTTCACTCACATACTTTCACTCCAGCTGTAGTTGCACAGTTTTGGGATTTTCCCCCCTTCTATGTTGTCCCAAAGGCCCTGCCACCATCACTGATAGACTCATCTTGGCCAGCAGTGGGCCAGTCTTGCAGATGGCTGGCACTGGCTCTGTCAGACAGAGGGAAGTTTCTGGCAGCTTCTCAAAGAAGCCACTCCTGTAGCCCCCAGCTACCAACACCTGGCCATGCAAACCAAATACATACATGCATGGACAGCTTTGCTAGAGCTGTCTGGTGTTGGAAACAGCTGGATGCCTGGTGCAGATGAAACAGTTGCCTGTCTTCATTATACCCTGCAAAAGGCCAGCACAAGAATCCTCAAGATCAAGGTGTAATGAATGCTACTTGTCCAGTTTTTAATTTAGAGACATCAGTTGATTGGACATATGGGTTGTACAAAAGATTGGCTTGCCTAGAAGAAGTAATTTGGTACTATTTAAAAGAGAGGGAGGAGGGGAGATGAGAAAAATTTAAAATGTCTGTCTTTTTTTAGGAGACCATCTACTAAAAGTTCAGAGAGCAGTGAGCCCAGTGAAGTAGGTGATGAGAAGAAGAAAAGGGACTCAAGAAAGAGTGGCTTCCTTAACTTAATCAAATCAAGAGGCTCCAAATCTGAACGTCCCCAGGCTGTAACAGTGGCAGAGGAGCCCTCCTCGCCCAAGGTTGCCGCAAAAAGTCCAGCTTTAGACACAAGCAAGAAGGAGGTAAAGCCTGCAGAGCAGAATGGTGGTACAGAGCGATCCGAGGAATTAAAGACACCAGACTCACTGGAGGAGGTGCAGCCAGATGAGGTGGGAAAAGCTGAGAGGGGTGACAGCAAAGGAAGCCCCCAAGGAGGCCGGAGGTACGGCGTGCAAGTGATGGGCAGTGGACTTCTCGCAGAAATGAAAGCCAAGCAGGAGAAGAGAGCAGCCTCTGCTCAGAAGGTGAAGGCAACTTGATTTCTCTTGAGTTGTTAAAGAAATGAGCAAGAGCTAGGTGTCTTCAGGAGAGGTGGGTTGGTTCTGGAAGGTTTGGTGGCTGGGCCTTGACACATCAGTCCTGCTTTCCAGTGGGGATTATGGTGTTCCTACAAGAGGATTGCTCTCTGCTGTGGTGGTTGAACATGAATACCCTGGCCAAGGAGTAGGCTGCACATGTGGAGCAGGAGTTGTACCCTTAGGCCTGTGCTTTCTCTCCTCTTGTTGAGTAGGTGACATCAGCCCTTACACTTAGTGTAGGACCATCAAAAATGCAGAAGACAACATGTAATTGTTTCCATGTATTACAGAATAATTTTGGGATGACTAGTAAGCACAGCTCAGATGTCTTCACTCTATATGACATGTGGTTTGTTCACAGTGCATGCTGGAACTGTATTTTAGAAAAGGTAAAGCTAGGACAGACTTCTTATTGTGCCCTTTGCACACCAGTACCACAGGTATTTGGCAGAGTTAACTACAGCTATCTACTTTTCTCTTTCGGAAGGTGATGCAGACAGATGGAGAGATCTGTTGTATTTTATATTATATATTTCATGCAGAGAAGTAAATCTGATCTCCAGTCACTGTTTACAGCTATTCAGCATATACTTTTCTTGTTGCCTTTTTTTTTAATATCCTTTTGTATAAATTATTTTTATTCCTTTGATTTCTATATTTCAAATACTAACACTGAAAGAAATTAAGCATACATTAAAAAATGTCCAGATTCCTTTTGCTCTCTGTAATTTTCTCTTCTGTGATGTGCTGATGCTGGACAAGAACTCTGCTTCACTTCGCAAATGTGTGGAATGGAATAACCTTATACTCCTCCAAAGCTTTTTGTGCCAGCCTATTTTGCCTGATGCCCATTTCCCATTGGTCTATGCCATTATTATCCTCTGCTTCCTGCCAGCTGCAGTTGGCATGTTTCACAATTACCAAAGAATCAGCCCTTTTGCACTTCTTTCTTCCTCTTCTATGTTCAGGGCACTCAGATGCTCTCCATTCCTCACCATTGTCCCCTGTAATTTGGAAGGTGATACCTTACAACAAAGCTCATCTACAAGCTTTGTTGTGTTTTTCTTCCTTTAACACATACTGAATTGTCTTACTGTGACCAAGCAAGGCAACCAAAGTCCATTTTTACCTTTCTTCATACTCTTACAGTGCTTGCCTTATGTGTGAGCCATTCCTGCAGACACCAGAGCCTTGCCATAAGCAGATTCAAATTAATGCATTAGTCTATGAATCTTTAAAGGGATCCTTAGCATGAAAATGATTTTTCTAAGAAAATGACCAATTCACATCTGTCTCATAGGTTTTAAGTAATGCCCATGAATAGTCTCATTGATTTCTAAGTTTCTAAGTAAAATGCCATATGATTTAAATAAAAGTATTATGCCCTGCCTGTAACTTATAAAATACCAACCTATTCCAGACAATATAAATTTTTACAACTGCATAATTGTGTATGCTTCATGCTCTTTGAGTTCTTAACACTTGTTATCTACAGTGTGTCAAATCTGGAAGGTCATGACTGAGGTAGAATATCAGCATATGTAGGAGACTAAAAGTCCTCTTTGAGCTTTCATAGCATTAATTGAAAATTTTAATTTCATCCATCAAAGGAAAAGTTGTTGCCATTCCCCAGTTTGCTTGTTTTACCACCCTTTGCTTTTTCACTGCCTAGAAAGATTACTCCTCTTCTTTCAGGTTCAATTTTTAAGAAAATAATATTATTGATTTTATTTTTTGTAAAAGTTTTGTATTTATAGAATGCAGAAGTATGTATTTTTTATATACATTATTTAAAGAGTGACAAGAAAACTGAATTGAAATAGGAATCTATACACAGAGCACTGAGTTATCTGTTCTTAATGTTGCTCAGAGGACACAAAATTGAATTGCTGTTCCGAAGAATTTTTCACATACTTCATCCTAGGTCACAATATCAAGTAATTTAGGTTTGTATTTTTATTCATGATATTCATGAAGGTGAAAATCATACAGTATCCTGATGCAGAAGACCTCATCCCACTGCTGTGACATGGATTAGGATGGGTATGATATCAAGTTACATCTTCAAATTTATCAGAATTCCAGTATGATAGAAAATTGTATTTTCCTTTAAGATACAGATGGCTGCTTATATTCTGAGCTATTTTGCATGAAAACAAAGCCAGAAGGAATTTACTATTTCATTCATACCCTACCGCAGTCTTGTTGCAGATACAAGTGATGAGCAGGTGCACAGTAGATGGAAAGATGGTAAATGAGTTTTTGTTTTCTTTTGCTTAGAATACAACATGTGAATTGGCACTAATGGTAGAGTCAAGTATTTGCAGATTAGTGTTGCCTCTCGGCGCACATAAAAAGATCTTTTAGCTCCATCTAGTGTTACAGACTGGATTCTTAACACCTGGAGCAAGGCTTATGAGCAAACCATCATCCATAACCTGTTTATTCACTCTCAATGGCACTCAACTCTGTAGTGTTACCCAACCGTGCATGAATTACTATTAAGATAGAGCCTGGTCATTATTTATCTACATGATAAATTCACCTGCACTGATCTGACTTCTCAAAGTAAATTTTTGCAGAAAGTGTTTGGTGTTGTCATGGGACCATAAGTGGTTTGTAATGTGTATACAGTAGGTAGTCAAACATGCTCACATCTAATTGCATTTTTAAGTACTACACTAACAGATGCCAGCACTGGCTTTTGTACTTGTTGTCTGTGCGTGGTCATGTTTCCTCAGTAGTCCCATAACTAGGGAGGGAGGAAGCAGTTACAGTGAAATTAGTTTCAAACTCTCACACAGGTCTCCTAAGTCATTTACTGTAGCTAAGTGTTATGCATGTATCTTCAGTATTTACATAAGAAAACTACTCAATGGAAGTTCATGAGAATTTACATTCCATGGAGAGATAGTTGTAAAAAAGGGAGTTTTCCAAGGTACGAAAGAAAAATCTTGTAAGTGGAGAGTGGTATTCCCTTTAAAAGTATATAGCCACGACAGTCTTACAAAGAAACATGTAACTTTAGGAGGTGCAGAAGTGAGAATTTAGCCAAAATACCAAAAGACGATCAAGAAATGTGAATAAAAACTGAGTTTCCACCCAGTACTACACAACTTTAATCTTTCTGTGAGCATTAGAGGTGACTTTGTTTTGTCTGTGTGGGCACTGTAGCTTAATATTCTGCCCCTACAAGTCACAGCTTTTCTAAAGTGCATCTCTCCAGAAGACTTTGGCTTACACATGGTTTTTAACACACAGATCATTTTATACTTGAAATCTGTGGAAATATAATCCCATAGAGTGGGTAGTTACATCTGTATCGGGGTAGTTTTATAGTGCAGGAAGTTTAATGATGACTAATAGCATCCTCCTTAATGCAGTGGGCCATTTCAAGCACTCACCTGTACTTAGAGATCAGGAGCTACCATCACCCTGCCAGGTCCTATATGGGAGTGGCAGCATCTCCATCCTCTTCTTTGTTGTATTGAAGAGATGCTTTATTTTGGGATCTGTGAGATTACATGAGGAAAATGGAGGTATCAATAAATCTGTAAGACTAACTGCATTCTTCTGCATCACTTGCCAAAATTATCTTCTCTTGAAATGCCTATATTGTATTACCACTACAGAGGGAAAACATATGGCCAGCGTGGATATTTACGGTTCATTTCTTTATGTTTGTATTTAAAATACTACTTTCCCCCTAAATCTACCAAGTTTCCTGTTTTCCCATTTTTACCTATGCTATAGACAGCAGTCTTTCAGATCATAACCTCCAAAGGGCAGTGATCATATTTGATGTGCACTGAATGGCATGTGGTGGAGATTTCTGAATGCCATGGCATAGTCAGATCCTAGCACAAGTCATGCAGAGTTGGTGTTGCAGTAGTAGTAATAGGGACCTGAATATATTGGCATGACTTATGTGTGGGTATATAACCAAATGCAGTGGTCATCACAACAAATCACTTGCTTTATTTGCCACGCTAACTGCCCTGACATAGAGAATCAAGATCAATGTTGAACCTGCCTGCAGAAGTCTATCCATACTTTTTAAATTTCAAAATAACCTCACTTTTAATTCTAGTTTTATCTTTATAAGGTTTTCTATCTTAGTATATCCGGCACTTACATCTATGCACTTTTTGTATCCTCCGACTTAGCCTGTTGCCTAACCTTTGGTAGCAGGTAAGCCAGTAAAAGGAGGTGGGTTCTTTTACAAGTGCTACATATCTGAGCTTCTCCTGGTGAATACACAGGTTTCAAGCTCACTTAGGCTAGACCTGTGATGCTACAAAGTCCCTGCACCTTTTTTTTTTTTTTTGAGGCTAAGATGTTAGGAAACCAAACCAAGGGAATGGAAGACTTAGGCAAAATATCAGCACATAAACAAGACGTCTCCTTCCTTCAGAAATGTTAAGCAATGCTTATGATGGTTAGCTTTAAACACTTTTCAGTAAGTATAGTCTGTTTGTTTTTAGAGGAATCCTGTGAATACATGAGCATTGCTACTTCTGTATCTACAGTTTTATCTAAAATAAGAAGTTATTCTTCTGTGTAGAAGAGCACAAGAACCATTGAGCAGTCACATTCAAAAATCTAGATCTTCAGAAAAAGACTTTGTATTTCAAACATAAAGAAAAAGTTTTAAATAGGGAGCTACCTTTGGAGAAAAGGCTGCTTCCGTCTAGCATCTTAGTTTCAATTCCTGCACATAGGAGGCAGGGTGTCATTGCAGCTTTGATAGGCATGTGGCAGTGTTAGTTACAGATCAGCATACTTTTCTTCCTGCTTAGCTCTCCAAGACCTGAAACAGAAACAGAGAGAGAATCCACCATTTCTTTCTCTGTTTTCTCTGCCTCATGGCTTCCAAATTTAGTGGGTTTTTTCCTAACAGAACCACCGAGTTGTATTAATTGCAGATATGTTACTAATATGAGAGCTTTTCTCACTCTTTCAGAAACTTGGGAATGACACAACTCCCAGAGAGTCTTTTGACACCACAATGAGCTCAGAACGACTGGATGGAAGTGGTACAGGTACAGTATAAGTTCCATGGTGTAAACTCTTTCTGAAAACTGCAAAATGCCTAACCTCACTGCACTGTGCTTGCCCCTTCCTTTTGGCCTCCAGCTGTCAGTTGTTTCTATACCAATCCTGCTTGAGAGCTCTCCAAGGCTCCTTTTCATTGTTATAACTTCAGTTTGTCATAGGTTTGGGGTAATTTATTTTAAATTACTATATTCTAATAATGGTAGCAGGCCTGAGGTTAGGAAGATAAGAAAGAGTTAATGGAAAATCACTGGATGTTGTTACAGGAAAACTATAGGGATGTAGAAGGAGAGTAAGTTTTAGTTTTTTTCTTTCTTGCTTTGTATCTGGATGTTGCCTAAGTTTTTTTGTATGCACTCACGCACAGGGGAGAAGGTTTCCTGCTGTGTTTCTTGCAGCAAGAAAGTTCTGAATGCGTGCAGACACAAACTCTCCCTATCACGCACTCACACATATATTTGCGTGCCATACAACTGTCTAGTTTGCCAGATTTTAACTCTAGCTGGGATGAAAAACAGCTACATAAGCTGGAAAAACATACTGGATTGGCTTGCAAGAAACTATCAATACTCCCTCCCTCTGCCATTACAATGTCCGTGCTCAGCACTTTTATATTCAGTAGGATTTCTGAATAGGAACAGCAGGTAGGTAGGTCAAGTCAGCATCTGTGAGCATACACTTGGTTTTGCCCAGTACCCAGGCTACCAGTCTGCATTTCAGTTAGGCTGTAAGTCTCTTCTGAGAATAAAAAGATGTGACCATCGTTGAAAGTCCCAAGCTAGCATACAAGTTCCAAGATTTTCATTGAAACTGCTAAATACAAGCCTTCAGCCTTCTGAAAGCTGCAGAGTAGGAAAGTAGGGCAGACTTTTTGCTTATTAGCAACCTGGAATCCAGCAGGGTTTCTACCAGCTTGCACAGCTAGATGGGACTGATTTATGGCTTGGAAGTCACTGTAACTTTATCTGTAAAAATACCTTGGTCTTTGTTCCGGATAAGTAATACCTTGGTAAACTTACTAATGTGTGGCAACTGTAATCCAAGTACAGTTTTATTAGATAAATCAAAATATTGTATAAAGAATACTTTGATCTGGGCTAAGTTTCAAAATCTCCTCTAGAATCTGCTAAAAGCAACAAATAAAAAAATGTAGCCTGCTGGACACCCACTTGGGATTTATTTTCTGGGCCAGAATTTCTCTGTTGATCTTGGAAATCGAATCTTTTTTTTTTTTGTAGAGGCATAAAACAGTCAAGAGCTGTCTTTTCCACTGATCCATTGCTGTTTTCTCAGCAGGTGGGCTGTTCCATCTGCTCCCAGAAATATGAAAGAGAATTAAGGTCCAACTAGCTATCACCCCAAATATATTTAAAAGAGTGACTTGCAATTGCCCTCTTGGGCAGTTGAATTATGAAGCTTAGCATATGTAAGAATTAGCAGGTTTAAATGTTTTTCTTGCAGTGATTTTGAATACCACATTAGGGATCTTCTTGCAAACTCACATAATTATGCAGCAATGATGTGTGAGCTAATGGTGGTATTTTTCACAAAAGTGTATCTGTGCATGGAGCCTTCTGTGGTGCCACAGATTTATTTTATGTGTCTGTTTATTTCAGTGCCTAAACAACAACAGCAGACCCTTCCAGAGAGTCGGTTAGCATTGAATAAAGGTGACTCCCTCTCAGCATCATCAGAAAAAAATTCAAAAGCTGAACCAAAGGCAGAAGCTGGTGCAAAGGCAAGAAGTTCTTCCAATACACCAACCAGCCCAAAGCCCCCACTGCAGTCAACAAAGCCCAGCCTGGCAGGACGACCCACAGTGCCACAGAAACCACGCTCTGCCTCTCGTACTGGTGAGGAGCTTTTCTGAGCAGTTGTTATCCCCAGCTCTGGGTACTTCTGAGTGGTGTTTTTGTGGGATATGGAGGTGACACCTATTGCCACACTCTAACAGAAGTTAAATGTACAGAGATAGGTTCTTAGATGCCTTGCTCTTGACTTGCATTCTTCTTTTCCACCTCCTTTTGCCCTAACTTCAGTAAAGTTATTAAAATGATTTAACCTGTGATCCTCAGTGGTAAAGTATGAGAAGAAACAGTAGTGGCAGAGCTGTTTTGACTTAGCCAGCTTTCACAGAAGAGATGAGCATAGGAAGCTACTTCAGCATCAAAGGCCTGTTGTAGTAGTGCTGACAAAAATAACTGTATTTTCTCCAAACACCTGACTCTAAATATTAAAATCCTCTGGGCTTTGTGGCAGGCTGTGCTTAGTCCCTCAAGCAAATGACTCTTATTCTTAATAACCTGCACAAACCAACTGTCTCTTACTGTCTTTTTCCTTCTTTAGTCTTTGTTTCTTTCCTTATTGCTTTTGACTGGAAATAACTGTGCTTTTATAACCCTGCAGGAGTGCCAACTGAATGACTATTAACTTATTTTCTGTCCTAACCTCCTGCCAGATATTATCTGAAGTTTTCCAATGGTGGGAAATACTTTAGCAGATACTCCACACATTTGTCTGTCCGCTAATAGGCCAATGTCACAAACCCTTCTCAAAGTACAGTCACTGCAGTTGAGGGAAATTAAAAGCCAGTTACTGACTCCCCCAGTAGCTATGGTGAATACAGCTTACTAATTGCTATTGAGTGAAAAATGTGAGCGTGGCCATCTATAAGAGCTTGCAGCCCTCTTGGCTTTTCCCATACTCACTGTTGACCTTAGAATGATGTAATAATTTCTGGTAAGGATGAGAGTTCAAAAGGATGTTACAGCTGCCTCCCTGCCCTTGATGTGTAACCTGAGCAGTACTTGGTCTCTGCACTTCAGTGGGCAGAATGTTGTTCAAATACAAAATCACCTTTAGGTTTTAGATGGCTTTGCATTTATTTTATTGATCATTTTAGAAATTATCATAAGAGTGAGACATATCAGGTAAGATACGAAGATGAATACGACAGGAAATCACGGCTTATTTGGTGATGCTTAATCTATAAAATAGGCAGTGTTGTATCAAAGTTCTTAGGTATCAGAATGACCTGAGCTATGTTTCTGCCAGCTCCTGTTTCCTGAAGTGAGAGTATACTGTGAGTTTAACACAAGAGAATAATTAACACTTACTCATCATAAGCCAGCTCTTTGGGAAGAGTAAAAGCAACATCATCTCTATTGCAGTTCAACTCCTATTCTAGTACGTGTAGTAACCCACTGCCTAAGCATGCCCAGGCAACGTGATGAAAAAACCCAATCATTCTTTCTGTGCTTTTGTTCTTGCTGTTGTTTCCACCAGTGTGGGCAAACAAATGGTAGCAAATTTTTGCTAAGTAATCTGGGAGCAAAGCAACACAGCTCAAATATCCACAAATTGTCAAAGACTGAAAGTGGTTCCTCAATAAAACACATAACTACTTTAGTTCAGAAATATGTGGCTGTGTTTGCCAATCACTGTGCTCATCCATATGGTGATACTGTGCTTCCCAAAGCAAGTGGCCTCACAATGCATGGAGAAAGGTCCATGAAATTTTGTATCTGTTCATATAAACAGATTTGAAAGGTCATCACTTTCCTATACTGAAAGTGAAAAGATTGACTCCTTCATGGTGGCTCCTCAAAAACTCTTCATACAAATATTCAATATAGGCAATACTCTGAGTTCCTTTTTTCCTTCTGTCAATGCTAATGTATCTTCCTAGTTCCTATATTGTGTACATATGCCACTGTTTACTCCTTGGGAAGCAAAGATACAAGCAGGTTAAGTAATCCACTGTAGCTGTCCAGTGGTAGACTGAAAAGGTCTTCCTGTAAGGACTGTAAAGATGGTGGTCAACTTGCCATACAAAATGCATATCCAGCTCTTTAGAGAAACAAGATATCCAGATAGTTTAAACTATGGATTTAAGTTCCAGATTTCCTCAGAGTCCAGAAGATGAAGTGTTATTTCTATTTAGCAAATCTTTACAGATGCCCTTCTGTTATGTACTGGGAAGTTATTCCTGGAAGTATAGTTCTGTAGACTATTTATATAATCTGTTTCCCTGGTCCACTTTCTTGCCTTAGCCAGCTAAACCAATCAGTTAATTATGTGTCAGGACAATAAATATAAATAGAACAAATATTTCTGAAAATCCATCCAAAATTTCTTTCAGTTGTTGTTTACAAATTCCATACTCATGTCTTGCAGGAAATTCAGTTGGTCCCATTAGATTTCTATTTGTGCTACGATAGCAGTACACCTTAAAAATGCTGAAATTGAGGTCTTTGCTTTGACTGCTAAAATTCTTTCACCTGGACTGAGGGCCATCAATGCCATAATTGACATAATGCCATCTTGGCATAATGTAAATTCCTGAATTCTTTTTTTTCTGACACAGATTCTGGTTGTTTCTTTTGTATTGTGTGGTGGTTTGGCCCATTATAAACAGCACCATTTCTGTGAGCTTCAGTACAAATGTAACTTCTCACCCTTTGGTTTGTGTTCCTCCACAGAGGATGCTCCAGAGTCTCCCTCTGGCCCCAGTTCCCCAAAAGTTGCCCTGCTTCCACCTGTGCTGAAGAAGGTTCCTTCTGATAAAGAAAAGGATGGTCAGAGCAGCCCCTCAGTCAGATCATTTTCTCAAGAAGGTAGGAGTGTTGGTCTAACTTGTTCCAGCATGCTTGTCTTTGAGTGAAATTTGATGTGTTATTGTCCCCTAATTTGTTTTGACTTGAAAGGGAAGAGGGTTGTTCATTTGAAGGTGAGAAGAGCAAGGAAAGCATATATGATCACCTATTCTGCATCTCCTCCACACATCTTCCTTTGATCACGTGAAAGATGAATCCCTTGATATTCATAATGTAACTGAACAATTAAAGGACTCTTGTATTGTACATATTATGGTCAATTTGGTCTGAACCACACGATAATATGAAATGCAGCTGTATGGTTCAGTACTTTTCCAGGGGAGCTGCCATGACTTTGTTCCTTGCTGCCAACCTGTTGCTCTGTTTATGCTCCTCATATCCATGTGGTCACCACATGTGACTGAGTTCATCTTCTCAGACAATGCATCTCTGTGTGCCAGGGCAAGGCTTGGTACCTTTATGCACAGCAGTAGGCTGCTGTCTTCTCTCTGCTGACTTTCCTATGTGCACTGGATTTCTGCTTCTGCTGAGCATTTTCTTGCCCACTGTTGGCTCTTAGAAGAGCTAAGCCTTCCTCTGATACCATAGCATAGGATAGGCTGCGTGGAGAAGTAGAATCACAGAAATGTTGATCAGTATGGTATTAGCTGGCACAAGTGATGACGTTTGAAATCTGGGGGTGAGACCTCTTTCCTACCTGGGCCTCTCCTCAAGAAAGACATCTGAGGTGATTCCAATCACTTAAGCCGTGAAACAAAGGGGTGCTCTTTCACTCTCTGACAGCAGATGGGGACAAACAAGTCGAGGCAGCTACCTAATGCTGGATTGTGAGGACTGAGAAGTTGTGCTGCCCACAGGGTCCACTGTTACCCTCTGGATGAGAGGTGGGGCAAAGCCATCCCCAAAGCAGCCTGATCTGTAGATACGTTTTGAGAAGCTTCTTCCTTTCCTATCCTAAAGCTACTATTTTTTTTATGAAACAACTCTTCTCACAGTCTGGGTGTTGTACTCCTTGGAAAAATGTTGCAGTGGTGGCTACCATTTGGTGACTGCATGTCAGCACATGTATAGTATTTGTTTTGATTCTCACTTCAGCCACCTGTATGATGCTCTTATGCTGTAAAGGTACAACAGAACTACCACAATCTCACTGAATTGTGTAGAGCTAGCAGGACACAACACGCTCAAGGAGTTCCGTGTCTGGAAAGGGCTGATTCATATTGCCAAAAGCAACAGGAGTCAGACACTGTACTTTCTTACTCCTTACTCTCTTAGACCTCTCCAAACAATTTGGCCTAACACAGGGTTTTCTAGTTGGCTCTGTATTGCACTGCACATTTTATCAATAATAGTTTAGACTGGCTAAAGTTGGGTGTCCAGGTCCTTAAGGAGCTGGTATGCTTTGCAGAAAATTACCTGGGAAAGAATAAATTCTGTTTCTTTTATTTTTTTTCCTTTTCATGTTTTCTCTTTTCTTCGTTACTGTTCTACTTCCTCACTCAGTCATTCCATTCTCCTTGCTTTCTGCTGCTGTTCAGGCTAGCATGTTCAATTTATTTCTGCAACTGGTAAATCACTGCAAATCTGTCTAAATTAGTAAAATAATAAAATTTCCTGTGAAACAAAGCTAAAAATTAGATGATACTTGATTATAAAATTGCTTTAAGTTAATGAGTTTAACTGTAGTTTGTGGGATAATCTCCAAATGCATCTCTTTGCACTGCACAGCTGTAAGATTGTGCTGCAGTTATCAACTTACTCAAATATTTGGACAACATTTAAGCAAGCATCTGGCATACTGGTTACTACTCTTTTAAGAATGGATTAAATGGGTTGGATAAGTGAAATTATTTGTTTTCTTTTCTGTACATGGGCCTACAGAACATCTTAGGAGTATAAATGAATCCTTTTCCTTGCTAGAGCAAACAGGAGATTGTCAAAAAAGAGATGCAGCTCATGATTGTGCCAAGCCATCTGATAGCATGAAAACCACTCCAGGGCAGTATTCTACCAGTGCAGAAGAGGAAGCTAATGTGCTTGGGTAGAGGAAGGCACAGCCAACTTCTAGTTAGCATTTTTCATTTTTCATCAAGATGGTGCTTGATACCTGGTACTAACAATTAAGAAATGGTAATGGAAAAGAAGGAACAAAAGAGTGTGGGTTTGTCATGGGATTGTGAGAAAGGTAAAAATCTCGTGGAATCTTTCTCTCCCCATAGGAATTACACTGCATGAAAAAACTCCCAGATAAGAAATGTGTGTGCATTTTTCCTTCATGGCAACACCAGTGACCAGTACCATCTGGCGCCTGCAGCCCCTGTGCGGAAGAGCACTCGTTGCAATCTGTGATTGCCCAGTGCAGCAGCACTGGGATGCTGCCATGTAAGCACACCGCAGTTAGGCTGTCTGCTGCTTTGGGCGCTTGCACACCTTTCCTTTCTAAGATGCATCCACTTGAGTATTTCAAGATACATTTTTAGTGCCAGTTTCAGTACATCACTCACAAAACCATTTGAGAACTGAGTAAATCAGATAGTTTATTATTACTTTGATTTTCAGTTGCATAAGCAAACAAAAAAAAACCCACCAGAACAACCCAAGCCCAGCACTGTGCTACACTGAGAAGCAGCTTTGACTTACAGTGAGCTCATTCAGTAGGCTATAAAAATGTTTGCTTGCTCTGTGTGTTTTTAAAATATAAAAACTCCTGTTCTCAAATGGTACATATTTCCATGTTTCTCTTTACCTCTTATCTTTTTTTTTCTGAAGTATTTTAATTAGTTATTTGAACATCTCATTCAACTCCATTTACTCACAGTTTTTTCTAATTAAAAGACATCACATATTCCTTTTCTAACATCCTCAGCCCAAAATTTATAAACTGCTTTTCTTTTCATATTGTAAAATCAAACTTAGTCCATCCAAACTTGGAATCTTCTCTCCTATCATAATCAAATTATATTTTAGTTCATTCTAAGATATATCTCTGAAACAGTAAGTTTTGAAAACTGAGATGCTGCCACAGGCCAACGGAGGTCAGCTGTGTATGGTTTCATTGTGACAGAAGCCTGCTTGCACTGTGTGGACTTCAATGTCTGATATATTTTTAAGTCATTTTTGGGGCAAACTCCCTGCCTAGATTTACCAAGCCATAAACTGAAATGGCTGCTGCAGGATGCATTTTGAGTTTTGTTAGAAGAGTGAATGGAGGCCAAACAAGAGCCAGGTAATTATTAGGAGGTTCAAGTGTCAAGAGTGACTCCAAAAATTTCCAGGCACCTATTTCTTTGAAAAGCAATAATGTTTTTGAAGGTGGAAATGCCTGAATGTTTTTTACAGGATTTGGGTATCTTAATCCTCTCCAGTTCTATGAAATACCTTTAAAAACCTTTCTCTAAATCTTTTCCTGTTTCCCAACTTGCAAAGGCAGGATAAGAATGCAGTCAGTGTGTAGCTGCTGGCTCTTGTTTCCTCACAAATTTTGTTTTGGCTCACACACATGAGGAGACAAGTATTTTGGACTCTGGACAACTCTTTGGCTGCCTCAGCAACATCTCCCCTAGGATCCCTCTCTAGGATCTACATTTCCTACATTCCTGCCAGTCCCTAACACATCCTGGCACAATTTTGAAACAGCTGCGGAGATGCATCAGTGACAGACAGGCTTCTGCTTGCCTGCCTCTGCTGTGGCTGAAGCTGCGTGCTGGTGACAGGGCAGGCTGTCCCTGCCAGTGGTGAGGATATAGGTGAGAACTGCATGGGTAAGGAGAGGTGGAACTTCATGGCCACTGTGGCTGCTGGTGACTTGTCAAGAGAGGGTTTCACAAACACGATCAGGCACAAGGACCAGTGCCAATCAAAGCTGGACATCCTTACCTGAAATGGCGGAGCAAGTAAGGTCTTGTAACATTTAATTTTGTGGGGGTGAAGTGAGATGACTTGTAACAAATTCACATTAAGCCTGTTTAACGTTTTATTTTAAGTGGAAGTATGAGATTTCTAAAGCTATCAATCCTTGGATAATGTCACCCCAATCAATGTGTATAACCCTCTAGTTACCATAGCAGTCACAGACCACTGATTAGATCAGGAATCTTAACAAGGTTTTACAACCTTCTTTCCTATTTATTTCAAAGCTTATAGGTTTGGAGAAAACCCAGGCCTTACAAATAGTGTTGGGCAAACAGAATGGGTACTCTTTGCAATTAGATCAGGGAAAGGGGGCATGCCCTGCTGCTTTCCCGATTACCCAGCACAGTAAGGTACAGGGCCTTTGGTCTCATCTGGAAGAGATGATGTTTGGGCTCAGAGCCATTGATGACCCCCATATCAGGGAATAAGGAGGGCATCAGAACCTGGCAGTGCAGTGGGGCAGGGAGAAGCAGTTTGGATACCTTGGGTGCCATGGTGAATCTCTGTCCTGATCAAAGCTGGTGAGTCAAAAGGGAGAATATAGATGTGTCCTGCTAGGAAGACAGGACTGCCTGGGACACGTGCTGCTGGTCTGAGAGGTGACCAGTGGGGATATACACCTAAGCAATCAGGAGTGTATTTTGAGATACATCCTAGCGGGGAAAAAAAACAAATGCTGTTCTGTTTTCGAAGTGGTGTGAAGAGAAGAAAATCTACAGGTATTTTCTAACTGTAATGTTTATCCATGTCACATTTAAGTACTAAGTGTCATATTTCAAGTTTGCCTCCTTGCCAGCCAACAGAGGAATAAAGCTTGCTCAAACTCTCTCTTCTCTCTTGCCTTTTTCTGGCTTGAAGAATTAATGGACCTATGCTACTCCCACTAGTACAAATAAATGAGTGGGATCAGGAGCAGATCCTGTGTGCATGAGTGACTTTTTTTTTCCTTCCTCTCTCTTCTACAGTCATTAGTAAGACCTATTTTTGTTTTTTACAGCTGCAAAAAGAAGCCCTGGGCAACAGTCTCATGAGTTCCAGGAACTGAAGCAGAGGTCCTTAAGTAAAGATGGTCATCAGGGAAGCAAGTCCAGTGACTCTGGCGAAGAAGCAGATAAAGATTTTATTTTTGTTTAGCAATCAGTACAAGTGCTTCGTAGAGCAAGAGCTTTTTATACCAATCGGGGTTCAGCAATCAACAGCCCCTCTAGCCAGCTGCTCTTTCACCACAGGTACAATTCCATGCAGAAAACCTGATCTTCCAATTGTGATTTACAGTACACTTGGTCCTTAATTTCTGTTCTGTACAATGCAGACATTCCTTTCCATGCCTTTGCCTAAAGCCAGTCATTCTTCCGTGTATTCTACTTGAAGTTCTCTGAAGCAGCTACAAAGAGCGCCCTGCATTAGGGCATTTAGAAAGCAAAGCAAATTAACTGGACACTGTCTTACACTAATACACTGTACAGCAGGTAATGTGTTGTACTGCTGAATGTAAATGTGTCAGATCTGCACGTGACTTACCTATAAATATATTCTTGCGGTATGCAATTGCACATTGTAATTATATTAAAAGAGCACACTAATAAAATAATTTGTATAGATTATATATATTAAATGCTTGGGTATGGTTTTTACATTCTCCCATAGGGAGCTTCTTCTTCCTGTTCTCCTACTGTACATAAAGCTCCAACACTTACATTTGTGTACTGTCATAAAGCACAACAGAGAAGGATTTGGATGATGTATAATCATGGTATGCTTCCACATTCGTATATTAATGTATATATTGATTGGAATGAGGGCAATTGAAATTTTATTAATATTGGTGTTTTCTAGAGGCCTTCCTCGGTTTTGTCTGCATATTAGCTTCCTTTCAATGTGTAATCCTATGAGAAACATAGTTCGACATCTGTAAAAACATTTCAGCTTTTGAGGGAGGGGATGCAAATTTCACAGCTACCCACTTACATTACAGGTTGAAGGGATTTTATTCATATGTATATTTGTAACAATAAAAAAATGATTTTACAACTGACGTACTAGTCCTTGGTTTTTACAGCACTACTTGTGATCTGATTGTCTCTGCCCTTTGAATGCTGGTGTTGTGTCAGGTAGACAAAGTGTGCAGCTAAGACAAAACTGGTATCATTTTTCTTTTTCTAGTAAAGTGCCTGTTCCAGCTGGAAGGGACAAATACACATCATTTCTGTAAAGCTGCTAAAGGAAGATCTCTTTGCTAATCTCCTCCCTTGGCATCTTCAGCAAAGTAGTCTTCATGTGAGCCAGAAACACCTGCTATCTAAATTCTCAATTTTGATCCAGAATAAAATTGGTTTAGTAACTCTGTCCCAAGAGTAATTTCCCTGGCCTTTCTGTGGCTTCTTGACTGGACAAAAATGCTCAGATACTGCTAATTGGATGACTTCTTGTCTGATCCCTGTGTATCTGCCTGCTATTGCAACTTCTATTGCAGTATAAAGGACTGCTAAGTCAAAACAGAACATCTTAAAAACACTTGGTAGGGGTTCACATCTCAAAAGTAGGCTAAAAGGCTGTGGGAAAAGTCCTGAGGGCTGGGTGTTCATCCCTGGGCTTTGCACTGTCTTGAAATTCTGCATTTGTCTAAAATTATTCAGAGGAAGTTCTTCATATTCACATATATATTCTTGATTTATTTGTCATCAGTAAGAACAAAAGACAAATTGTAAAGGAAAATTTGAAATACTTGTTTTAGAAATTGATATTAATCCAGTTATAAATAAAGTGCAATTTTTATTCTGCATAAGACGTGAAAAAGACAACTGCCTGGGAAGTGTAAGTATGTAAGAAGGATTGCTCTATTTACTGATTTTCTGAATTTAAGAAAATTAACAGCAAGGGTTGTGAAGTAAGACAAAAATTTAAAATCATCTCTAACTTCCAGAGAAGTTAGTTGCTGAGAATTTCTTACTTGTGCTTAGTGTCCTCCTCACCAGTCATCTGAGATACTGAGGCAGTGATCCTGCTGTGAGAAATCATGGCCATAGTGTGTGCCCATCAATAAGCCAAAGACAGGAATGTGTCAAAGGAATGTTGACAAAGCACGTATTTGTGTTAAGAAGAAGAAAAGCTATAGTACTATAACAGTTTTTTGCTAAAGTGCAATGAATTCATTAGACAGCAGTGTATTTCCATGTTAGTTACGAAAAGCTTAGTGTTCATTCCAGCCATCAGTGGGTAGGCTGAGTGGTGAGAAACAACTTTAGGGGAGTGCTCATGAGAGCTCTTGAAGACCTGAGGTTTGGTTTTTTGTGTTTGTGGCTTTGGGTGTGGGGGAAAAGTGATGGTTTTCATTTCTTTACTATCTCTCTGCCTGACACACCCAGTGCTGACTGCAAAGAATTCACTTTCCAGAGCACTCCCCTTCCATGTACCTCTTCTACATTTAAGAAATAGTTACTTTTATTTTCAATATCTTGAGTTCATAGAGGCCATGGGTAAATGCCAATGTGTCTCGGGGAAGAAACAATGACTATCCTCATGCCAAGCCAAGCTTGGGAGGTTTGGGGGATCACAGTTATGCAGGGCAGGGAAGGTGTTGCCTTTCCATGAGCTGTGGGCCCTCCAAAGCAGGTTTGTGGGCTGGGGCATCCCTTGTTTCTCGCCTTCCTGCTGCCTGAGCCAGATTGTGGTTAGTCCCTTGTGCTCCCTGCCTGTCCTGACCCGTGTGCTGCCCTGGGAGGATAAGGAACAGAGTCTGGAGCCACATTCAGCTTCCTTGATGGAATGCCAGGTGGAGCTCCTGGGAGACTTGAACAGAGATCAGCCATGGTACCACTGAGGGAAAGGGCTACACTTATTCTCCCAGGGTATCCATAGCATCTTTGAGTACCACCGATGCCCTGCGTTCCTTCCTGTCACACAGAGTGCTGTGTGAGCACCTCCAGCTGTGCCTGCAGTGGTGGGAGCAGAATTTGGCATTGGAGGAGAGGTAGCTTGCTCCTAGGCATGCTGCTCGCCTTCCTTTTGCAGCTGAGGGTGTTTCCACAGTGCTGGGTTGTGTGATCTGGTTGCACAGAAAGAGCTTACTGTGTCCACTTGGGATTATGTCTGACATGATGGGGCCATGGCTGGTGTCAGGGAAGTCAGCAGCTGCATGTTACATTCACTATGTTTAGGGGTGACAGCAAAGGGGTGGCAGCATTTGAGGTGACAGCAAAATCCTCTGCTTCCTCCCATACACATAAGTACATGTACTGCATGACCAAATGAGAGGGAAGGACCAGCAGCCCCTGGTCACCCAGTTAGAAATGGTGCTCTGGAAGGGGTCTTAGCACCAGCATCTCCTTTCAGAGCTTCACCTACCCATGGGGAAAAGGGGAAAGAAGCTCTCTTGAAGGGAGCTGCCCTGCTCTTTTCTGCTCATAAATCTGGCTTTTCCACTGAGGTGTTTCACCTGTGGTGTATGTAGCAGGAGCACCTCCCACTCTGAGATAAACTGGAGAAAGGCTGTGGCTGCACGCCGCACTCCAGCATGAACTCTCATAGTTCTGTACCACATCTGCAGGACCTACTTCCCACTCCCTGCCAAAGGAGGTTAAAATCTGGCTAATAGATTTTGAGCTTTTTGAAATATTCCCTGATGTGCAGTAAAAACAGTAAATAGCTGCTTCCTAAGATGGGAACTGCAATTGTCTTAAATTTTCCCCCCATTAGTCACCAATCTGTGCGACTCACCCCACTTAACTGAGAGCTGCCAATGGCACAAGCCCTCACTGCCACTGCTTATTAATTGCTTTATGTGGAGATTATTTCTCTCTCTCATTGCACGGGAAAAAAGGTACTGAGAACCATTTTTAGGAAAATACCAGAAAGCTCTATTCGTACTTGAGATGCATGGGAGAGCTGTGCTGCTTTCCCCACACACCAGGATGCTAATGCTGGATGGGCTGTGCCTGAATCCCACCTCTGGAGATTATTCTCTGCTTGTGCTGAGGCTTGGGGAAGGTTTCAGGTAGCAACAATGTCCTTTGCTTCTGGAGCCATGGCCCATAGGATCTCGTAACAATTACAGTGCAGGTGAGTAAGAGATTATTTTGCTGGACTGCTGCTAATGAGACTTAAAAAGCAGAGCAGTCTTTCTCCATCCCAAGAAATAGTTTGTAAGTAAGAAGAATGAAAATTACTACACAAACACACGGTGATGACCTTCTCTTTCTTTCCAATGTAGGAGCTGACAAAACCCAGCTGTGTGAATCATTCTCTCTCAGTGCCATCAGCCCTCACCTGCTCTCTGTGAGACCTTTCTGTAGCTCCAGGCACGTGGCCAGGGAGGTGGTGACCAGGGTCTTGCTGCCCAGCCAAAACTCTTTTAACTCCTTGGAGTGCCTTGATGGCATTGCCTGAGAGTCTCTCAAAGGTTACAAACTCCCCATTGGATATTTAAAATGCCTTCACTTTGTCACATAAGCATTAACTTGTGTCCTGATTAAGAGAGAAAAGTGCTGCCTAGGGCTGGCTTCCACCTCCCTATCCTGGATATAAGAGATCATAGGAAGATCTGCCAGGCACCTTTACAGCTTTCCTACTCATCTCTGAGCCCATCCTCTTGCAGTCTCTCATGCCTTTTCTCAGCACAAGTATCTTGCCAACACCACAGCAAGTGCCTCTAGAGCCACCTGAGACTCCCTGCACTACTGTTCAACATTTCCAATGCCTTCATGACCACAGGCAGGGCAGGACCCCACAGCAGCTGGAGTGTCTTCCCTGCGGGCAGAGAGGTGTTTTTTCCTTTTTTGGTTCAGAGCAAGCAGCTTGACCAAACAGACAGGGCTCCTGGCCCTCAGGCCATGATGGCACCTTGTTTCAGCAGGCAGTGATGTTGACTGGCAACTTAAAATGCTGCTCTGATCGTTGCACATGGAAATCTTCTTTTCCCTTCCTGAAACTGAGATTTCTCAAGCTCTCTGAAGGGTGGTTTTCCAGACTTAAGGTTCCTGGCAGCATCAAGGCTTCAGTGGATTTGGCCATGGAACTGCTGCATCTCATGTGCCCTGAGACAGAAATGAGTGGAAAGCTGTCTGGAACATGTTGGCCAGAGGCACTGGCACTGCAGGCCTGTCCTCACAGGGCTGCTCCTCGTTCTGGCACATGGTCAGTCTGGAACAAGGGCAGAAGGGCTGTGGGGTGATGAAGACATTACTTCATCATAGAGGCAGTTGTTTGGTTTAGTAATTTACTTTGGCTATTTATTTATTTGTTGTTAGGGAATTGTTGAAAGGCTAAATGCTCCTGGGTTGTCCTTCTGAGGCTCTGAGAGCAGGAACTGAGTGATACTATCTTCAGCAGGGGCTCCTACACTGAAATCCAGTGGTATATGGAGCTATGCATGATGTGTTATTGGGAGCTGTACAGTTTGTATGCTCAGAGACCCAGGATCAGGCATCTGAACAGGGTGAAAAAATGCAAAAGTGAGGCTCAGAGTGATCTGCAAGGGAGGAAAATGAATAGTGTAAGAGCTGATGGCAAGTCCCTAGTAAGCAGTGTGGCAGGGGCTGCATCCAAGTCCCCCTTGGGGATGTGAGACACACCAAAAGTTCCAACTGGTGCAGAGCAATGGCAGAGCTCCTGAAAAAACTCTTGGCCTCTGAGTTCAGGGCAGACCTGTGAGCTCTCCATCAGCATGCAGCCAGGGAGAAACTGGTCCTTGGGATGAGGTGCTTGCCTGGGCAGGAACCAGGCCCAGGCTGCCAGTTCACCCCCTCCCTGGGCTATTTCACCTGTAGTTGTTCCTGCTGCATCAGGGAGACCCCACAGGGGCAGGGGCTGCCACTGTCCTGGGGGTGCAAATTCCATCTATAACAAATATTGAAGAAAAAATGTTGTAAGATCAATGATACTTATCAGGCCTGAGAAGCCAAATAGTGACAGCCTATATTTTCAAATAGATAACAAACTGTGAGTCTCTACATCAGATGAAGGAGAAAATACATTTTTCGGAGGTGTCATTGCAAGGGCAGTATAATTGCAGGACTTAATTTCTTATTCTGTATCCCATAGCAAGCTGAAGAGGTTCCTGCAGATATGAGAAGAGTCTCTCTCCACTTAGAAAGCTACTCTGCCTTGGACACATCTACATCAGCTCATCTAAGGATTTATTAGATGCAGGTTTCAAGTGCCCATGTTTGGAAACCCAGCATGGAAAAGCAGATATGCTGCCATGGTCCCTCCCAGCCCTGTGTTGAGGTCTTTACTCCTTGTGCCACTGAGCTGATGTTGCTTTGGCAATTTGCGATAACTTTTGCCAGCTAACACCAGCCCAAGTCCTTCAGAGCCTGTTTTTTCTGCTTTTCCAGTAAGTTGAATTGAAGAGAAAAAAAGCTGCATGAGAGAAAGAGTATTCAATTAGATTATTACCAGCAAGGGAAGGCAGGAGAGGGGCTGGTAGCTTGGCAAATCCAATTTGGTTTCACTGAATGGAGGAGTAAAGTTAACTCTATAATCTCTGTTTAGCATCGTTCCAGGAATGCCTCCTTCTTCTCCCCTTTGCTTAGGTGGGTAAGATGCAGCAGAAGGTAGAGGAGAGTGCTGTGGAGGCTGTTCATTTGGACAACATTAAATTCTAGCTAAAGACTGAAATAATGAAAGTCATTAACTGTAACTGAAACTGCAGTCCCTGTCACAGTAGCACCAAGCAGCATGCAGCTGGGGGAAATGTCAGCTTTTCCTTTGGGAAGTCTCTTCTTCATGTCCTTCTGCATCCTGATCCCTCCTTTTCAGCAGCATCTTGGTGGAAATGGGCTGGCTACTCCCCTGTAGCACTCAAGGGATCCCATTGCTGGTCCAAAAAGGAAAAGAGAACAGAGGACTGAAGTCTCACAGTTTGGGGGGCTGCAGGTGGGAAGGCTGGAAAAGCCCGACTTTGGTGGGAATCTGCAGATGGGAACATCTGTGGGATGGTAGTCTGTGTCACACCGCATCCATCAATACCTGACATGAACAGTCATTACACCTCTTTGCACCCTACACCCACACACTCTGCACCAGCTGAGCCAGAAATGATGGAGCCAGCATGTAACCCAGCACAGGCATGTGGGATTTGCTGGCAAGAGGGAGAGAGGGAGCAGGAGGAAAGATGCGGCAAGAGGAGGGCATCCGCATTGGAAGGTGGGGGTTGAGCTCTGCTGCTAATAAGCACCTTGTACGCATGGGAGAGTGGGGTTGGAAAAGTGAGTCTGTTTCTTTTCTGCAGCAGACAATTTCATCTTTGATTTGATTTCCAAGCAGCGGTAGAGAGCTTCACTGACTGTTATTTCCACTTTGATGGCCTTTCAGTTTGCCTTTCATCTGCTTCTCCAGCATTTTCCTTTGCTGGGATGCTCACAGACCCCTTGTTGGGCAGCAGCACATCATCCTCACCCTTGGCAGCCCCAGTTGCTCACAGCTGCTAAGCCGGCACACTCGCCTGCCACTGCCCTGATACAAATCAGGTTCTGGGGAAAACGGGGCACACTGAGGATCCAGTCTGGAGCTTCCTGCAGAATCCATGCAGGACCCAAACTGCCCATGAAACACTTTCTCAGTGCAGGACAAAATGCTGATGTGCCAGTGGTGGGTTCCTCAGTGTCTCTGCTCAGTGCAAAGCCAAGGGAAGTGAAAGGCATTTGGCGAGGAAAATTATTTCCATTTATAAATCCATGTCAGTATGTATTTGGAATTTTCTTCTGAAAAGGGAGGAAACAAAGTTATGCCACAAATCCAGATACTAGGTTTGGGTCTTTTGTTCCCTGTTCTGTTCATGGAAACCCAAATGTTTCATTTCAGATCAATACTTTGGCCCAAAGAATTTGACAATTGACCCTTTTTCTGTTTTCAAATCAGCAATCTGCACTATTATCAATGTCTTCCCATTTACAGATCCTTGATTAGGCCTTTCTACAAAGCCAGCCCAGCCTGGGGTTTGACCACATGCTCCTTATTTTGCTATTTACTAAGGGAAAATTGCCATTTATTATCAGCATCAACTAAATGATACATCGCTGCTGGTGCCCCTCAGCTGTGGGGCTCCTCAAGCCATAGCAGAGCCAGGAAATGCTTCCTGCCTCAGCACACCTACTGAAACACGTTCAATTAAAAGCCAAGTGCATCTGTAGTCAGAGTGACTTCATAGAATATGCTGAGTTGGAATGGACCCACAAGGATCATCAGATCCAACTCCTGACCCTGCACATGACCATCCCCAAGAGTCACACCATGTGTCTGAGAGTGTTGTCCACTTGCCTTTTTGTTTCCATCTTCAGCTTTTTAAAACATGGGCTCAAGATGTTCAACCTTAATTGTTACTGGAAAGTGCAAAGCTGAAGCCATAATCCTTAATCAAAAGTGTTCATTACATTTTAAAAATACTGCCTTACCTTTAATTCTAATTTGTTCCTTTAAGGAAACATGCCAAGGCAAAGCAGTTGCTGAGTTTGGTACATGAGCTGCACACCCCGCAGCTGGCTTCAGTTTGTTGCTTTAATGCTAATGCCAATGGAGTCACAATTTAATACACTCTTCAAATTTTTGGTGTTCCACAGAAAGTCCTGCTGGATGAATAAAAGTTGCTCTGAGCTGTTTTTGTTTACTTTGGTGGGGTTTTTTTCATTGACTCTTTACAGAGTCATTTAAAGCAATTGGAGAAGCTGAACCCCATTTTAGCCATGCAGCAAGATGGCCACATCCTCACTCCAGGCTGGAATTTCTCTCTGCTCTCCCGGTTCCAGTTACTTTGAGCTAAATTTCTGTAATTTCACCCCAAAGAATCCTAAATCCATCTTGTGCAATACATGAGACAGGGCAGAGCAGCTAATCTGTGCATCTGTGAGGTGGGCCCTGTATCTCTAGGGTATTTCATTGGAAGGTTTTATGGGGGAGAAAAGGCAAAGCTGGTGCAAACAGAAGAGAAGGCCACCATGTCTGCTCCTTTTTTCCCCATTGCAGGTGTGTTCTGCTGCGGAGTGAAATCAAAACCACTCTCTGCTGACACTGAGTGTGCATGGGAGAACAAGGATGTGCTGATGGACAGACACATATCATCCATATCCTCATGCACAGGTAACAATCAGTTCTTGTGAGAGCCCATTAAGCTTTGAGGCCCTATTTTATCTCCAACCTAGACTTGCTTTCACAGAAGCTGTATGAGATGCTGAAAAAATATTGGCAGTTTAAGTAAGGTGTCACTTCTTGCCTGCTCTTCCTCATGTGAGGGCATAGGGGAGAACCAGCTGGCAAAAACTCTTCTCAATGCCCTGAGTTTTGCAGCTGTTCCCATTAAACCTCACTTTCTTCATCCCTGTCAAATGACTGCTTCCCCTTGCAAAATATTTCAAAACATGGGTAGTATTTCCTCAGAAGTTAGTTTTGTTAAAAATATCTTATAGTGAGAAACTAGCAGTAGTGATCATGCTACCAAGGACCCTTCCTGGTATCAGCCATGGTGATGATTTCCAAAGCCAGCTTACAAACCTTGCTAGAAACTAACACACAGCTCTTTCCTTAAAACCTGAATCATGATGCTCCCTGTCTGGGGCAGATGGGTTCTGGGTCCTTGGAAGAGAGACAGGGCCAAAAGGTGGCCTTCATGCCATGGAGCAGTGCCAGATAACTTCATCCCACACAGGAGCTTAGAAAGCTCCCATGGGGTATACAAGTCCACCACTGTCCCCCAACCCATGGTGGGAAGCACTGGGGAGAAGACGCTGCAGGAGAGGTTCCATGAGGGAGCGCCCACCTGGGGGCAGAAATGCCTTTTGACAGTGAGGTAATGTTGGGTCACAGAGAAACATGTGGAGCACCTCCACATGTGCATCACATGTGCTCCACATGTGCAGCAAGGAAGCTGGGCAGCTGTCCCCTAAACTTTGGCTTCCCCATGTGTCAATACCTAACAAGCACATCTTCCTCTTTCATGCTAGAGTCCCCCATCTGAGCACACTCAGGGAATGCTTTTGGCCTTGCTGTTGCATTAACATCTTGACAATCACTTTTCTGAGGTCCAAAGGTGACTCCAGGCTGCTATCCAGGGAATCCCCATACTGACCCATTCCCATGCTGCTCTTTAAACACATCAGCTTCACACCATCTCCTTTTCCTTTTCACACTGAAGAAGATTGACATGGCAATGTGATCTCTCTGAAAGAATGTGATTTGCAGACCTGATACTTCCTGAGTAAAACACAACTTGTAATTCTTTAGGAGGCTTTATTTTCTTCAGATCAAATAAGAGCCTGCTCTGGACAATCATTAAATACTTTTTAAAAGCCTTTTCTGCTCTGCTTCTGAGAGCCTCTCTATAGCAATCAATATGTGCCCAAAACTGAAATATGTATATATTGAATCAAAAGCAACCTGAAAAAAACTATCTGTAAGGGGTCTCAGAAGAGATAATAATGATTCTGGGAACACACATGGAGACGCACAGCCCAGCCCCAGGTACCTGAAATCACTGCAGGTGAATACACAGATGACATTCAAATCACAACTAATCCCAAGCAGGGCCATTATAAATATGATGCTTTATCAGCACTGAGGCCTTGAACCCCATGGTTTCTTCTTTTGATGTTATAGGAGGAAGCGGGTGCAGATTTGTGTCCATCTTCACCCTGGTTTACATTTCTTCCTGAAGGCTGGGAGGGATGAGAAGGTGAGAGATCTCTGCCTGCTGCTGCTCTGCTTTCCTAAACAGAGAAGGAGAGTAACAAGTTTTAGAAAACTTTTTCCTGCCTTAAACTTCACTTCTCTGAAACCGCAGCTTTCCCTCAAGAACTTCTGCCTTCCTCCCCAGAGGCTTGAACTTTTACAGGTCGTTTGCGGGCGGCACACGGTTCTTCCAAAACTGGGGCTACAGGGACGGGCACCTCCAGCCCACTTCGAGGGCTGAGGTCCGTCCTGCCAGAACCTGTGCCCGAGCAATTTCTGACTGTGCAGGTGGGCTCTGGGCAGCGGTGCCGGAGGGGCAGCGTGATGAGCCCTGCGTGGCTGTGCCAGACGCGTGGCGAGGACTTTTCCCCCCACCTCCCTCCCGTGGGGCCGCCCCCGGGGCGGGACCACCGCTCTCAAAGCTGTGTGTGCTGCCCTCAAAGCCGGGTGTGTCGCCTTCAAAGCCTCGTGTGCCGCCGGCCCGGGCAGAGCTGGCGCTGCGGGCGCGGAGTGGCGCGGGCAGCACCATGGAGAGCGGCACCGAGGTGCGCCTGGACGCCGCCGCCTTCCTCGGAGCCTGGCGGCGCTTCGACGCCGACGGCAAGTGGGGCCAGCGGGGAGAGGGACACGCGTGGGGGAAGCCCGAACGGGGGTGTGTGATGGGTGGGCGGGTGCCTGTCCGGGTGCGTGCCGCGCAGAGGGTTGCCCGTGCAGGTGGGGACGGAGGACCGCGTGGTTGGGTGCCCGTCTGGGTGCGGATGCCCTGTGGGGTGCCCGGGCTGTCGCACCTGTAGCCGGAGCCTGCACCGACGGCTTTCTACCTACAACTCCAAGTGTCACCCCCACCAGGTCCTGCGGGTGTTTCCGAGCCAACTTCTTCTTCATCGTGGCCAAATGTCACCTGTAAACTCCTCTTTTCACCCAAAAGTTTCTGCCTTTTCATGGCCTTTCCATTCTGTCTGCTGTTCCCTCTTCTGGGGCCAGTTTGTGGAAATTTTTTTCAGAAAAGTTTTCTGAGAGGAAAACCCCTAAGGGCGCCCAGCAGCACTGTGCCCAGTCCCCACTGAGATGTGACCAAATCACATTGGACATCCCTAAGTGGGCAGGCAGGGCCACCAGATAAGATCCTGATCATCCAGGCTCATGCTGCCTGCACAGCCCATGACACGGTTCCTGGAACTCAGGCAGTACCACCTCACCATTAACATATTTGACTTTTATTTAGACAATGGTTACATAGAAGGGAAGGAGCTTGACAACTTTTTTCATCATCTCCTGGAGAAACTGGGACCAGAAGTAAGTACCATGCTGTGTTAGTTCTGCATCAAGTCCAAGCGAAAAGGTTGTGCTAAGAGACAGTTTGTATTTATTGTTCCCTGATTGCTCACTTCTTTATTGATCCTGGGGTAAAGAGCTTTGCTCTTGGCAACAAGGTGGCATTTAAGCAGGTACAAGTGCAGTCACCTGAGAAGTCTGATCAGCTGTTTGCAGCCCAACAGCTGCTGTCAGGGTGAGACTGCAACTGGTTCCAGCTGAAGGGGCTGGTTGGCAACATGGAGGGAAACTCATTTACTGCCTCTGAATAGGAACAAACAAAAGAGCACCAGCATGCAGCCTGGCAGGGTGAGCAGGAGGGCAATGGTTTCTTTATTCAAGCCTGTGCTGATTAGTTTTGTTAATATGATAGGTTTCTTTCCAGAACATTTTTTAAACAACTATACTGTCATTAATTTTAAATTGTGCTTAAGAATGAGGCTTACATCTGTATTGCTACTAGAAGCCAAAAGGCTAGAAGTCAATTCTGTTGCTCCTAAGATCCAGACCTGGCTCTCAAGTGTTTCTGAGTTTCTCCCCCGGTTTCCTTTCCTGTTTTTGGCAGTATTCTCCTCTCTCACTCTCTGCATCTCAATAATACGAAAGTTGCACAACAGTTTACAGAGGCTGTTTTCCTTAGCTCCAGGTCATATATTGCCTGTGACTGTCACTGTCAGTGAAGGAGAAATCCTTCCAATCAGGCCAGCACTCAGAAGTACATAAAGAATATATTAGTAATTTTGCTACATGGAGTGTGTCCAGAAAACAAGAGAAAAGGAGGAAGCATCTTCCACACGGAAGGAGAAGGTGTGCCAAATCCCAGAAATGAAACAATTCCTTTAAGCAGAAAGTAATTAATGAAAGGGAAAAGGTAGCTGATAAAAGGCATAAATTCATGAATATCAAGCATAAAATCAGAATTATACCTACGAGCCAATTAGTACTCTTGGATCTTTAGGGCAATAAAAAAATAGAAGCTGTGATTTTTTTCAAGCATGTTTTTGTTTCATTTGCAAGTAAATTTGGATTGAAATACTGGCAGTTTCCGCAGAAACATCTTTCAGAGTGTGGATGGTTAGATTAACAGATAGGCACCTAAAAAGACATCAAAGCAAATAAAAAAGATTCAGCATTAGGTGTGAAGAATCACTAGGGACACAGAAAAACTGGTCTGAAGAGAAATTGAAAAGCTCATAATTGTTTACTCAGGAACAAAAGAAAAAATTGGGAGCTGCTAGTCTTGGGGCATTGAAACACCAGTGCAAAGCACACTCAAACGAATGCTGTGACAGCACACATGAGATGTTGAAGGAGAGGCTTAGAATGAGGCTGCAGAGCTCAATGCTGCAGCAAGGGACCTTCAAGTGGGGGCTCTCCAGAGTGAGCTGAGGATGGTGATAAAACTGAGGTTTAAAAGGGAATCTCATGCTGCAGGCAGCTTCCTAATGATGATTGGTCAAGAAGAAACTCTAAGCCCTACTCTAGCCCATGGCTGCCCCTGTGCATCCCTCACTTTAGATTTTGGATCGGCATCACACAATGCCAGCTGGGTTGCAAACTTGGCATGTTACAGCAGTTTTTGTGGCCTTGCTGATATTGATGTGAACTCTTTAACACTTTCATCTAACACTTAAACGTTATGTTAGTGTGCACACAAAACTTGCAAAATGAGAGTGTTCTAGAAATGAACTTTCTGCCTCAAGAAATCAGTTTTATTGATTGTTAAAAGTTCCTGCTCATATGACTCCAGCCTAACTTAGCACCCTTATCCAGCTTGCATCTCCTTTGCTTCTGCTGTCTAGGTTTTGCCATTAAAAGCAGTATCTTAACATAAATTGAATGAAGAAAGAACCAACTCCCTCTCCTCCTATTAAATAGAAAAAATAGGCTAATTCTAGAAGACACTGCTCACTAACTTTCAGGCTGCTTCAACCAGGATCTTAAGTGCTATTGGTTTTCCCTCCTAGCTTTCTTACCTATTTTTGGCAATATTTCCCCTCTGGTAGTATTAGGGCCAAAACTACACAGCAGGCAACACAGCCTGCCTTGGTGGCAGAAAACCCAAGCTTTGTCCTGGGAGGCTGAGAACAGTCCTCTGCCCACCCTCCTGGATATAGGGATCAGGTGTAGCACCAGACTAAATAAAGGTCTCTACTACCTTTGTACAGCGAGTTTGTCTAACAACACTGAGATGCTTTTTGTCTTGTTCACATGATTTATGCTGTAACAACCTTGAGCCATTTTTTGTCTCTTTCATATGATTTATATTGCACAGGCTTGTGGTTATAGCAGGAGGAGTAAAGGGTCCCCTCTGCATTGTTTTTGCCATCCTACAGAAAGAAAGTGTCCTTTGTGATAGAAGCAGGGAGTTGGGACTGAGCATCTCTCTGGTTTAGTGTTCATTTTGACCTTTACTCATTTGGGCTCTTAATGTCTCTGTTTCCTTGCACAGTAAAAGTGGGGAATAACTTACAGATGTGTCAAAAGGATTAATTAGTGACTGCGTCTGAAGTGCCTACACAAGTGATAAATAATATTATCAGCACTGGAAGTTGTCTCTGCTTGAATAAGGAATGGCTTCATAATTATAATTTTTCAGCCTGCACTCTCTAAGCTGTTATTTTTCTTAATGACCACTGTAGTCTTTCAGCTCTGTTTTTCTTCCCAGCTACTCTGCAGCATCTCCAGCTGACACTAAATGCCAGGGGAGGGGAGCAGCTGGGAAAACAATGCAAAAAGGAGCCTGTTGGGAAGTTGAGAGGCACAGCTCTTTCTGACAACTCTGAGAGAGGAGAGAAATTTGAAATAGCATCCAGGGAGGGAGGCTAATTCATTGCCTTTTGTTGAACAATCAACAATTATGGAGGGGAGGGGGAAGAGAAAACTTTACAAGGATAGACCTGTAATAAACGAATCCAAATCCCAGATGCTGCTTTCTGTGTCTTCTCCTCTAGTAGTGAGTGATTG
Organism: Pithys albifrons albifrons; assembly: GCF_047495875.1. NCBI lineage: Eukaryota > Metazoa > Chordata > Aves > Passeriformes > Thamnophilidae > Pithys > Pithys albifrons. The sequence goes on from NC_092461.1 coordinate 91,022,457, forward strand.
CTGGAGGCATCTGAACCATGTACTTTACAACATGCTTTAACTTTGGTCAGGCCTGAAGTGGTCAGGCAGTTGGACTAGATGATCATTGTGTATCTTTCCACCTCAAATATAGCTACCATGAAGAAAATTAACTATATCCAGTCAAAACCAGTACAAGATGCTTTCCAGAGCAAAAAGGTGATAGGTTTGTTGTTTTTTTTTTAATTACTTCCCCTATAATTCATAGTACTTGAATAAATGGAGAATGAGCCTGAGGCAGAGTGTGTTTGGTTTGTAGGCTTTCCTGCTTGTTGCAATCTGTAGTTGAACAGTGAGATAATACCTTAAGGGAAGAAAGGTAAGACAAACTTCCCAGGGAAGCTGGTAGCCATAGTATCCAGTGCAGCACCTGTAAGCAGAAACATCCCTGCAAAGCATCTGCCTGGAAGTCTCCCCCTCTTGCTCTCTTGCTCTTGATTTTTCTCCCTCTATCAAAAGACTCACCCCAACAGGGAAGGCAGGGAAATATTTGTAGGATCCAAAAGGAAGAGAATAAGAAATCAAGCCTCCTGACCAGTGAGCTGCCAAGCTTTTACCTTTGGCCTCCCCTCAGTAACCTCAGTGTGGGGTGGCCAAGGCAGAGAATCCCCAGTTCACTGGTGTGTACCCCCAGTCTGCCCCTCATTGCCCTGGCATCCCAGCTCAGTCAGAGGCCCCATGCAGGGTGAGAGGTGCCCACTCCCACAGACAGCTGGTTGCTGCATCCCTGCTCAGGGATTTGCCCTGCAGCAGCTACATCAGCTGTGATATCTGTGAACAGTTATTTTGTCCCTTTGAGGGGTATCTGACTCTTGTCTATATAAACCACTAATGCTATGGAAAAAAGTCTGCTTAAAGTATTTACATGAGTGTAGTCAGTTGCTATATCGATAATGCTTTAAAAAAATTTAATACTCCCCATAATGTCTGTATTTTCCCGCTGACTGGCTTTCCTTAGTATTTGACTCTGTCCATCTCCTTTCTTCTGAGCAGAGCTTGGAGACCCAGCTGGGATGCCTGCTCCTGCAGGCTTCTTAGAGCTCACAGAACATTTCACCTGTCCAAATAATCCTAGGGACAACGTATTTGGCTAACAGAATTCTGCCTTGGCTCCATAAATCCTGAAATATTGAATAGACAGTGCTGTTGCCCAAAAATTTTTTCTCCTTCTGTTTCTGGAGTACACTCTTATCTAGGCATGAAGATCCCACTGAACCACTCACAAGCTTTCTAGTCTCTCTTCCTTGCTGTAGCAATGCCTCAGCACTGATTTGAAACCAAAAAATCGAAATAAGCTAGGGAATTCCACTTACTCCCCAAGTCTTCAGGGTGGGACCAGCAACTCCAGTCATCTGTTCCACTGTCTCAGCTCTGCTTCACAGCCTGCCCAGGCTGTTTCACCACAGGCTGAAGTCATCCAAAATCAGATTACAGATTTAGCATTGTACAGCAGGAGTCTGCAGTTCATGTCCTTGCTTGGACAAGGGGAACAGATTATGTAGATTGGATTTTCATTAGCCTTTGATAAGTTTTTGGTATAGAAAAGCTATCAGAGCAAGCTACTTGTCCACACCACCAGCTGATTTATCTTAGAGACCAGGTCTCCCAACTTTGGTTTCTGCTTGGAAATGCTTTCTTATTTGATCTCCTTTTTTTTTTTTAATTTTTTTTTTTAGTCTTCTGAGATTGGAATTTTTTTGGTTAACATAAAGGTCAACTTCGAAACCTAATGGTCATAACCCAAGGTGTACAATTCTTAGTGTAAACATTTGTAATATACAAATAATTTTTCCTTGAGCACATATCTTTGAAAAGTGAGATTGTGCAATATCTTTTTTTCTCTGTGAATAGAGGTTGGGGGTTTGTAGATCTATTATCATTTGTGTTTCATAAGTAGAATATTTATGAACAGAGAGAGACTGTCCAAATTGAAAAACCCTCTGTAGTGTAACCCTCTGGTCTAAAAGCTCTCAGAGCTGTGTAAATATTGGAAGTACTCCAGGCATTTACTTGATGTATCTCATAGTTTAAATCAGTTTATTATTTAAAAAAGAAAAGGCCACCCTATTTTTATGCAGATAATAATGTTCCTGCCACAGAAAGCTCAGTGAAGTAGTGGTTAATAGCTGACATGAAGATAAACAATTAGCTTTTTTAACAAATGACTAGTCTGAACTCCACAGCACACTTTCCAAATATCAGCTATGATTATTGTTTCGGAAGTAACTTATCCCATAGGGCATGGAGGAGGATAATTTCAGAGTACTGTTCAAGCCTATTGAATTCAGCGACTGATAGGCTTACCCAAGTCCTGGGAGGTGTCTCAAAGCATGAAAGTGCTGTCAGAAAGATATTTAAATAGCATGAGGGAGAGTTATAATGCCAAGGGGAAAGAAAACTGTATATGTGTGTGTTCAGTGCTGTGTCTGCAGTACCCAAACTGGGTGAGACCAGCAGTGAGCACCATCTGTGCAAGTGCCCAGCCATGCTGCCCACAGGGCTCTCTCATCACCACCACAGGAAAGGAGCGTTCTGCAGCCATGCCCTGGCACACACTCAGGGCCAACAGCAGGCCCCAGCAGGGGGACTGCCACCTTGGGCACATCCCCCCGGGATCACTGCAGGGTGTTTTATCCCCAGATTGAGAGGTGCCAGCCTTGGTGTTGTACCCCATGGATGCAACCTAGGGGCTGCACTACATAGAGATGGGCACTGAGTAAATTTGAGAAAGTTACTCATGGTCTGGTGCCCCAGTAATAAGAATTGGAGTGTATAACCTGATGGAGCTTCCATTGCAGCTGGAAAGGATGAGAAACTGGATGATACAGCTGTAGTCCTAAATCCACCTGGACCTAGAGATGATAAAACCTTTGAGGGACTTTTCTTCAGGGGCTGGGAAGAAATTAATTTATTGTCTTGTAAAAATTGCTACAAAGGTATGCCAAGAGCCAGTCTGTGCTATCCTCCTCACTTCTTTCCCTCCACTCCCAGAGAGGGCTGTCTGCCACAGGACTGGTGAGAAGCCAGGACCTGCTTAGTGTGGGTGCAGAGGGAAACATAGGTCTTTATTAATTGCTTGGGCAAGATTAACTAGGAGAGCTTCCCAGCCCAGCCACAAACCTCACATGACCAGAAGATTTTTCCCATGCTAGGGAAATTCTGCTTTGTGTAGTCCAGTCAGACTCAGTACCCTCATGGTTGCTGCTAAAGAAACCATGCCTGATGAACCTAAGCATTGTATTTCACCTGTCACAGCAATACCTGCTGAAACAAATAACCTGACAAGTCCTGAAAACTCCTCACTATGTATAAATTGATTACAGGATTGAGCAGATGCAAAGGAAATGCCAATTACTTGAAATTCTATCCTATTAACCTAGGAATAACTGACAGGACTTGGTGCCAGGTCTTAAACCAGCTGACAGACATTAATAAGCAAGAATCTATCTGCACTGACACCTTTCAAGGCTGGTGATCTAATGAACTACAGAGATGTCATTCAAGGATAAGGATATATTTCTGAAAAGCAGAAGTTGAAAACAAGCAGGATGAAAATTGCTGTAACACACACTTGAGCAAAACCAAACCTCAGTGATATAATGGGAACAGTTGGCTAAAGAAGCAGGTGTCACTGAAATATTTTGGGTCTCCAAATGCTGATCTTTCAGCTGAAAGCTTAGTTGCTACAAAGCTATGCGTAGGACTTATTTCCAAAAATTCATCCACAGTGTTGTGCTTGTGAGCTTTTAAAAGCCTTACCCACAAATGTAAGGATGAAATGATCCTGGTGGCCATCTGTGAGGTGAGATATCCTCCAGGAGATCTCAGCAATTTTCATGCATGTTATTTTCCCCATGGCAGAACACCATGACAGAAGAACAAGTTCAGAGTTTGAAGGAGCAATTCATGTCTGTCTACGATGTCACCACAGATGGACGCTTGCAAATCCATGAGGTATCTCTGCCCAACCCCAGTCTGGGATTTCTTTTTTAGAAGGATGGAGAATTAGAAGAGATTTTTTATAGCATCTGTAGCAACAGGACAAGAGGTAATGGTTTTAAACTGAGAGAGGGTAGATTAAGACTAGATAAAAGGAAGGCATTTTTTGATGAGGGTGGTGAAGCACGGGAACAGGTTGCCCAGAAAGGTGGTAGATGTCCTATCCATGGAAGTTGCACAGGGCTTTAAGCAGCCTGATATAGTTGAAGATGTCCCTGCCCCTTAAGAGTTCCTTCCAACCCAAACCATTCTATGATTAACACCTATAGCAGACTTGGAAGATATGGAAGATAAAGCCTGCGTTGAGGAGAAGGTGGTGAGTCATGGAATACTACATTAGCCAGATCTCTTGGTCTGGAGCTTATTTCCAAGGGAAAAACATGCCCAACTTTCCTATACTGGTTTAGTGGCCATCCAAGTTTTTTCTTTTCTTTGCTTTCATGATGTGAGTTTGTTTTGGTGAGGGAGGCGGACTTAATTTTTATTTTTTCCAGCTTGCAAATATGATCTTGCCAGATGATGAGAACTTTCTACTGCTTTTCCGTCGGGAAACTCCCTTGGACAACAGTGTGGAATTCATGCGGGTCTGTATCTCCACATTGTCTCTTCCCCTCACACACCTGCAGCATTACCAACCCTTCCACCCTCTGTAGAACACAGTATAGGAAATAGATGGGTATTGTGGAAGCAAAACACATTCTGACCTATTCAGATAGAGAAGATTGTATGTTATTTACACCAGCAAAACAGAGACGTGGTAGCTAGGACTGGGACAAGGGTACCCGGAGAGCTCATTAAACTTCAAAAATGCTCTTAGCCACCTGTCAGTCATGACACCAGTGCCAAAACCTCTCTGATAAATTCACCCTTGTTGGGAGCTGCAGCCAAAGCTGCAGCTCCTCACCTGCAGCACCTCATAGACCAAGGAGGCAGACCAGGCAGATTTTAATTGCCATTTTGTCCTGAAAGAGTAGCCTGTCAGGTCATGAAGTGGAAACCTCCATAAGGTGAGTCAACTGAGGAGCACAAGCCCATATAACCTTGTCTTATCTCCCTCCAATCTCTGTTCCAAAGTATCCCAGCATGGAATTGCAATTTTTCCAAGACTGCTTGCAGTTATTTTTATTTCACATGCAACCTGGGGGCTTCTGCAGATCTATGGCCAGTTGTGTAGGGCCTTGACTTTTACTCAGGGCACAAAAGAAGCTGCATATACAAATTAGGTAAGAAATACAAAGCAGTTTCTTAGTCTTTTCTTCCTTTTATAGACAGTGTGTCTGCATGAAACATGTGACAGCAGCATGTCACATGTACAGCATCCAAGTGTGAGTAAAAGCTATTGTATGAAAAGTTTATTGTATTTCATATGCAATTAATCATATGTTGGATAATGCAAGAGCTTGCTCATTATGGAAGTTCTGCTGTGAATCTTTACAATCTATCACCCGAGCAGATAATTAACTGCAATATTTATATGATTGTATCAATTTATCCCTGGTCAGATCTGGCGCAGTTACGATGCTGACAGCAGTGGATTTATTTCAGCTGGTGAGCTCAAAGTAAGTTATTCTCACAAATCTCTGTGGACTTGATCTCCAGCTCACTGATGTCAATGGGAGCCTTTTGTTCAGTTTTACCAATTTGCTGCCTTTTTGTGTGGTTGATAAATGGCATTTCTGGGTTGGTCATAGTAAGTTGAAGGACTCATGCTTTCTAGCATGGTCTCAGGGACCGTGTAAGAGGGAGGATGCTCTGCTGTTGCCCTTAGTGTTCAGCTTCTCCCTTGCCTTGCCCCATGACCCCACTTGTCTTGGTGACCCTGATGCATCCAGTGAGCCCCACAAGCCTTACCTTGGCTTTGCACATGTCCCTCTCCCAGCCAAACAGAGCCAAAGCCATTATATTTTATTAGTGGGATTTCTTCACAGTCTCTTCCTGAGCCTGCAGATTTTCTGAACATTTGTTCAGAAACAGTAACTCAAGCACTTTGAGCCAGCTGGGCACAAAAGTCCATCCCTGGGCTGCATGCAGCCCATGGACTGAAGTGTGTGACTTCAGCCTGTGTCCCAGCAAATATATAAAAGGATGTGTGTTTGGCTGAATGGAAAATATTTTTATTTGAGATGAGTTAGCAAATATTGCAGGACTTTTGTAATCTTTTACTTATTTTGTGAGTTAATTAGGATTCATTCCTGTAGGCATGCTCCGGGAAAAACTGGTTATTTTCTAATTTATTTGAAAAAATATGTTTCAACTGAAAAGATTTTGAATTTTGTCAAACTAAAGACATTACTACTAACCAGGAATGTGAAACTAGATTCATATAACTCTGCTGGATTTGAATTGAATTTCTCACTGCTGTTTCCTGAATTTACTCTAAAGAGTAAAATTTGTCTCTTTCTTACTACAGGATTTCCTGCGAGATCTCTTTTTGCAGCATAACAAGACGGTTGCTGAAGTAAAGCTGGAAGAATATACTGACACCATGGTAAGAAAAGATAGTATTAATATTGTTTAGATTAGAGTACTGACTACAAACTTCCTTCAGGGTTAATGTCTATAGGGCCATAAAAGCCTTCTGTATCAGAGAACCCTGTGGGAAGTTTGCACATGCTACTGCTAACAGTTCTTTACACTGGACATGAGCTTTGAAGGCATTTCAAATATTTTCACTTTAAGCTGAACTATTTCCTATAAGAAAACAGCCTGACTTTATGCCAAAGCAATGTGAGCTCTAAACCACTTTAAAAACAGCTGAGGTGCACCCTTCTTCTGGGTATGTTCAGTCACATGAGATCTCTAGCTCATTCACTACCTCTTTCCTTCACTCTATCCTAGCAAAGCCTTTTGCTTCCAAGACTTGCAGGTAAATGGTTTTTCTGTTCTGCAAAGCCCAGCAAGCCTTGCTGGCTCCCTGCTGCTTCCCTAAAAGACTGAGAAATTGAAAGTTTCGAATCTTCCCCTGCCTTATCACAATATAGCTTTTATACTGCAATCAGCAACATATTATTTGGTGTAAGTTTAGTATCAGTCACCAGGATTTCAGAGCAACTTATTCTATCTAAACATCTGAAAACAAGAAAAGGACACACCCCCTCCTCATTTCTGTTGTCATTCTCAAGGGTATTATTTGAATTCCACTAGCAGACATCTATCACTGCAATTTTTTAAATTATTTTCAGATGGGACTGCCTTATTTCTTGGCACAAAGTCTGCATTTGTACCTAAAAACCAGCTGGTATGCAAGCAAACATGGAACTGCCCAAATATTTTGCAACACCATGGTACATAGGCATGTTGCACCTGTGTCTGGAAATGTGACCCTTTAGAGCAATATGAAAAACTGTAACATTACAGAAGAGTGTAGATTTTTTTTTTCCCCATATTTATAAGATAGTGAAAGAAGAGGAATGCCAGGTACAGAAATTATTTTCCAGCTGACAGAGCCTGAAAACAATGAAGTCCCAGAAGTTACAGGTGGAACAAAAGTCTTTCTGGTAGCTTCTGCAGGTAGCAAAGAGTTTTATGATGCCCCATTAAGATTTCCATCCCCAGTGGTTAATCTCCAATCAAGTGCTGGGGAATAGGCAATCTGAAGCTTGTAGACAGTGTATGGTTCATTTCCTCCAACTCATTTCCCTTTCCCTTTATTACCTAAGAAAGATCTGTGATTCCACTACCCCAATGCAGCTGGTTATCAATGCAGCCCAGGGCTGAGAGCCAGGAGGTCTGGTGTCTATTCCCATGATTTTTATAGATTGGCTTTATATCTTTGGAAAGGCAGTTTAGTTTCTATGTCAGAAGACAAGATTTGACCTGGGAAAAGGGATGCTTTGTATATCTGGGGAAATTTATGATCTGAAATGCAAATCTGGCTCCTGAGGACAAAGGTTTGCAAAGTTGCAATACCAAAAGACTCAGGGATATTAGTGGTTATTAGAAAATGAGGATATGGCAGATGATTTTTTTTCTTTAAACTGAAGATCAAGGGTGTTTTTAAACACATCAGATTCCAAAAGTTAAGGGTGTGAAATTATCACAGGTGTAATTACCCTGTTATATCCTGTAGAAAAACAGAATTTCATATGTCACAGAAAAGTGACCATATGGACAGTATCATTACAGTATCAACTACATTGCATGAAGTGATTGAATGGGAACATATCTGAAGTAGAAGAGCAAAATTCCAAGAAGGCAGGAAAGATTCAGCCTTGCATCTTCAGGGCTGTATTAAAGTGGGAGAAGTGACTCGAGGGGCAAAGGTATGATGTCAAGGCCCAGGGCAGTGACAGCTCTTTGCTTTCTATCTCTGCTTTCCACAGGGAGTGAGGAGTCCCACAGGAACTCTGTCACCATCACCACTGTTTAGGAAAAAAGGGGGAAATGGCCCTTCCATTTTATTCCTGAAGCTTTCAGAGTCTTTCTGTTGTATCTTTAGCAACCAGCAGCACCAATTCCTTTCCCTATTGCTTTGCTCCCACTCTTTAGTCTGTTTAGAGCATGAGGTCCTTGCAGCAAGGACCTTGTTTCTGCTGCACACAACACAGGATCTCTCAGGGTGGCCTGTCTATCCAACTCAGGGCTTTCAAGTGTCACCGTAATAATATTCAGTTGAAACAAGTCATGTCCCAAGAAGCTGTAAACCCTTTTGTCTCCACAGGAATTTACAGATCTCTGCCCTTTTTTTCTGTACATACACAGCTGGCTGTATGCATCTTAAGCAGCTACTGATAGACTGAGTGGACCCTAGAGCCTTCTAGAGACAGCAATAAAAGGGAAAATGCAAACTATCATTTTAAAGAAGCTGGCCCAGGAATGGGGAAAAACAAAAAAAAGGCTGGATTTTATGGTTCTGTGTTGGGTGTTTGCAGCTTATGAGTAGTGCAAGCAGATATCATACCAACCAGGACTGAATTCTTGCCCCTTATAAATAATGGTACACCACATTAAAAAAGAAAGAAAAAAAACCACAAAGGCTGAGAAGAAAGAGAAAGTATTTCTTTTGGAAGAGATTGGTTGTCTCTGGAAAGGAATATCACTTTATCAATTCTTTAGCAGCTATTTCTTAGGAGGCTGTTCTGTTTCCTTGTGACCTTGGCATCCTTTCTTCAGGGAACACTGATATAGATCAGTGATTTGATGAACTCCTGTGAAGAAAACAGGTAGTGAATGCATCAGCACCATAAAAACTCTATGAGTCTGCTAAATCAAAACTTAAGGAGCAGGAAAGCCCCTGAGGAAAGTCACAAAAGAAGAATATTTATGTTCTCCAGACTCTTCATGGGGGAATTAAAGAGGTAATCTTGTGCTGAGGAAGTCCCTTTCTAGGCACAGTTCTTGGTTTTTTTCATGTCTACATAGATATATATCTTTGTATTAATAGTTGTTAAGTGTGTAAGAATAATTATTTACCTGCATTCACTTGCATGAAAAGATACATAATCATTGCAGTTCTGAGTCCTTGAAAACCATCTGTAGGTTTGTTGCCTTCCTGTGGGCACAGACGGAGAGCTGTTGGCAGGGAGCAAGTGGCTTGGAGGTTGACTTGAAGCCTTGTACTGCTCTGAGCCTCATGAGAAGAGGCCTCAGGGGGTCCTGCAATGTGTTCTCCAGGAGAGTGAGCATAGCTGAAAATGGAGGTTGTTAAAGCATGGTGAGAATTTCCTGCCTTCCTGAATTAACACTAGCTAGAGAGAAGAAAACCTGTCCCCGTTGTGCTTCATGATAAGAAGACTGGAGGATGACAGTAGAACAACCTTTTCCAGTCCCTCCCCATCTCCCCTCAACTCCCAGCATCAAGCTACTAGTAGGCTTTTGTGTCCTGCTGAACATTTTTGTTATAAGTGACAGCTTCCATACTTGTGCATGCTCACAGCTGTGTACTTAAAAAATACTGTAAATGATGGAATATAAACTAGATTTAAGATGTAATTTATGATGAAATTAGGTATTAATAATTTTCTTCTTCTGTAAAAACAAAATTTTCAATCAGTTTTTGAATCTTGGTATATGTTATTACCTTGTTCATAGAAACCTTGATAGTTCACATATTCACAGATAGCAGCATGTTACTTCTAGTTTGCAATCCCAATGTCTACAAGTCATATGAAGGACAAGCTCATTACTGAACAATCTTCAGCAAATTAAATTACATATTCTTTTGCAGTAGTCACACATGCAACACTGACATTCACTTTTTGTGTTGCCTTGTGATGATAATGTCAGACTGAGCATTAAAAAAGTTCTTCAGCTCAAGTGGAGAATGGAATGGATAACTCTCACCCAGAACCAGAGAAGGTATAAAGGCAGGTTTCAGTGAGTCCACTGATCACAGAACTGTTTGTTTTGGTTGTTTACTTTTTTCCTTTTCTCTATCATGGAAAATAATTCATATTTATAATCCTATACTCCTCTAAAAGCATGTGTGCATTTTTCATATTGTGGTGTTTCAGTGGCCTTCTTTATAATATTGGACTGGGAAAGCAGAGGTATTTTCTTTGCTGAATTAAAAGTCAATGGCAGTTCTGATTTTGCACTTAAAAATAGAGATCTAACAGCACTTATTTCGCAAACCCAGCTCTTAAATATTCTCTGTCTGCCTCAGAGTGCTCAGACTATATTCAAACAAACAGAACTAAGATGCCCCTGGTGCACTGCCATTAAAATGTCAGTGAATTTATTTGTGCAAACACTTTAAAACATGGAGTAACCTGACAGTAAAATAAATGCATCATTTCATAAAGCATACTGCTAGATGCAACAAAGCTTTTAGTAAAATTGAGTGGTGTTTAAACATGCTAGGCCTTGTTCTTAACCACATTGAGGTGTCTCATATCAGCCTGGCAGCGTAAATACTCCTTTCAAGAGTGTAAACTGAAAATCCATCAAGTTTAACGTATCAAGATGGTGTGTGAAGGCAAAAATTTAAATTAGAAACAATCTTACAACCATTCCAATTATCTGCTTCTCCCATGATGTACACTTTGTCACATGTGGTACCCTCTGACAGTCTTTGTGTGCTCATTCACACAATTGGCAGATCAGAACAAACACATGCTTGAAACTTCAAAGTTTAATTAAAAAACACTTCCCCAGGCTTTTCCACAAGTGATGCAATGCAAGATTGCCATGTAGTGGGTATGTCTGAGCTCCACTTGTCCAGATAACAGGATAACCTTATTAGCTGTGGTACCTGAACTAATTCAGGGAACACGAGACCATGTTCTCTACATGTTTTCTATCTGTCATGTGGAAGTCACTGGCCAAAATTTAGCTCAGCCTAGCTCTTCCAGCCAGACTTTTATTTCATTTGTTGACTGCCCAATCGAAATATTACATATATTTGAAAATTTTATTTAAGATACTTGTGGCAGAAAAAGAAACAATTAAAATCCAGGAAGATTCTGTCTTGCAGATCTGAATGAAGGAGGTCAAGGAGGGGAGCTGGTTAGCTGTAAGTAGTCATGGTCAGCCACTGAAAATTTAATGTCAAGCTCAAAGATACAATGCAAGAGAAGCAAATTGGGGATGTTGCCTTTCATTAGGCATTCCAGTAGGAAAACTATTTTCTCTGAAGTTAAATGTGTTTTAATGGGGTCTGCACTGCTGCAGGAATATTGTAAAGGGTTCGGAAATGAGTAGAGTTGAAAACCACCAGCTCACAAAATAATGAGAGACTTACACGTCTGAACAGCCACACCTAATCTATTCTGTTTCATTAAAGAAGCACAAGATCTTCATCCTCCCACCTGTTTGCAACTTCTGAAACCATGAAAATATACTGCACTCACAATGTAGAGCAGATGCAGGGCAGTTGGGACACCCAAATTCCCAAGACAAGGACAGCTACTTTAGGGTGTTTATTTATTTATTCTGTGGAAAAGGAAGTGAGGCGGGGGATGTTTCACTGAAAAAAACCACTCAAGACTTGTCCCAGAAAGGCCTATGTGAAATGAGAAATGTGCCCCAAGTCTGGCTCTTGGATAGGGAACCACCAGATCTCTCCTGGTCCCATAGGCTTCCACCATGGTCAGAATTTACAGGTGTTTATCAGTGAGCTCATATGGAGATCAGAACATTGTGGTCATGGAGCTGAACTTCTCCCAAAAACTCTGTGTGTTTGCCTTCCTGAGGCATCACAGAAGGAAAAACGCATCTGAATTTGAAGTCTAGGCTGAAACACTGGATTTTAGTCTCAACAGAGTAATTCTCAAATGCACAGTGTAGGGGAGAAAAGAAAATAGACTTCCAGGAGCTCAGAAATATGTGGCAGAATCCAGGTGAAGTTCAAAGAGTGCTAAAGGCAATCAGTTTTAGAGGTTTTTAGTATGAGCACTGTGTCTTTGTGTGAAGAAAAGGTCAATGCCTTTAGCCAGAGCTGCCCTGACCTGGCAGCAGAGCCCCTGAGAGTTGTGTCCTGTGTTTCCCACCAAATGCTGTCCTCTCCCACCACACCAGCTGCACTCCTTTATGATGGGTTCCTACAGACTATGTGAGTAACTAATGCTCCTTGGTGGCTTAAACCAAGGGATTTAGAGTAACAATTTCAAAAGCACTTAAGTTACTGTAGAGCCCAGGGACTATGGTATTTCCAGCACCCACATGCTGGTACTTTCTCTAGCCATCTAAATAGGTGTTGTCTTCATAAATTTTCTTTAGGAAGTATTTTTCAGGATAATGACGTAAGCTGGATTGTTGCAGTCACTGGTTGTGGAGAGCCTGCAAAAGTGAACTAGTAGGGGTATCTACCCCTCTCTTCACAGAACAGGAAAAATCAGGTTAGGTACTGATGTTCCATTTGGAGAGAGGCTTTTAATATCTTTTCTGAGTTTATTTATTTCTGGAAAGAACATTAATCATTTTCTATAGCCTGCAGAATAATTCCTGGATCAGCCAAGGACTGAAGGCTCAGGTTTATCTCTCTGATGACAATGGAAGGCTGTCATTGAAAGGACATTTCTCCCTTCGGTGACACCAGCAAAGGCAGCTTCTGCTCCCATCTCTTCCTGCAGCCTTGCTCAAATGCTGCTCCAGCAGAGACCACGGAAAAGTGCCATGTTGCAGTGGGAGAAGTGATGGGAAGCGGGATGCAAGAAGTTACATTATGGACTAGAAATGGGCAGCTTGGACTGATGTAACCAGAGAGGATTGCTCGGCAGCTTTATTTGTCTTTCCAGCTCTTGAGCAAAGGAAGATTCAGATGTCTTTCTTTTGTTATTTAGTGGCTCTACACAGAGTGCATGCTTGGCCGAGGCTTTCCTTGTGCCACTGAACACCCATGTGGCTCTCAATATGTTATTTTTCCAATTATCTCAATATGGGCCTTCAATAAGACTTTCATACTGTCTTTCAGTGGGAGAGAAAGTGAGCCTATACTGACTGGCTCTTCAAAAATCCCATCCAAACCTCAGTAGTGTTAAATGCTCAGAATCATTAATGGGATTGAATCTGTTGCAGAATCACTATCTAAATGCAGTACAATAAAGCTTTATCATAGACTTGCTGTCCTCAGCGTAGCTGCCTGCCCTTGAGCAAGGGGCAAAAAGAAGGAAGACCTGACAAAATAAGTAAGGTCTCTCTGAGAAATGGCAGCTCTATAGTTGCTGCCTCTTCTCACACAAGTGTTAGGCTCTGCCCTGACTTCACTGCTTGGAAGTGCTCAGGACGTGCTGCTGGCTCCCACTTGTTCAGGCTCCGTCATAACAAATGATCCTGTGCCTCTAAGCTTTGTGAGATGGAGACTGGTATGGGCCTTCTCCAGTAGGAGTGCAATTACACAAAAAGTTTGTAGGGAACTGGTCACTCTGCAAAAGCACTAAATAAGCAGATGAGATCTCTCAATATCTATGTCTCTCAATATATTGCATATTTCTTAAGTGAGTATCTGACAAAGACAGGTGACCTGTCATAGTAAAATATTCAGCCTCCCTCTCCTCACCACCGCTACAATGTGGAATACATTTTTTCTAGAACTGAGCCTTGAGTTATTCAGGTTTGCAATTCATTAAACATCTGTTCCCCATCCCCCTTTCCTTGTAACAGACTCATTTTTGTGCCTTGAAGAGAAATGCAGAACCAAATACAACAAATAAATATATATATTCTTGGTGATGACTCATCAAAATGATGTCATTAAGGAAAAGGTAATCTTAAGGAAAGGATAAGTTTTAGATTCACACAGATTAACCTCTTGATGTTGGCAGTCTGAACCTTCTTCCCACTCTTAGAGCTTTTTGACAGCAGACTTTGAGCCAAGCAAGTCCCACTACTTTAGTGGTGTAAAATCCTGACCTGAGTGTTGATCAGAAAGTAGCGTTTGCCCTTCAGCCACTTAGTAGCCACAGCAACAGTCAAAGATAAGGATGTAGTCAGGCTAGAAGCATTCAGAAGTTTTCCCCTTTTTAAACATGTTTTTTTTCAAGGGCCCTGGCAAGGCCAGTGTTTGGTTTCTTAAGGTGTTTGCTGCAGACCTGCCTTTATCCCCTTGTATGGTGGGAACGGAGTGGTGCTCGTGTATGATTGCTTTGGGTTGTTGCTGTCAGAAAGCTGTAGGGTTTTGCCATGCTCTCGTGCTACTCTTGTGCTTGATGGAAGCATAGGATGCCATGCCACCTGGGGTTTGGGCAAGCACCCCAAACAAGCAGAGGTGAGGGCACAGCACGAAGCAAAATGTGTATTGGCTTTTTTTATGTGTGTTTCCCTCACAGCCTATCTATTTTATTTCTGTCTGCTTGATTTTTAGATGAAAATCTTTGACAAAAATAAAGATGGACGACTGGACCTAAATGACCTGGCAAGGTAGGATTTAATAATATTGATGGGGTTTTTCAGCTCACAGTGGCATCTCTCTGGGGATGTGCATTTGAGTTTTGCCTCCTTTCAAATTAAATCAGGTCTGATCCCACCTTTCCAATATGTGTACCCTACTGTAATAGTCTGAGAATATAGAGCCAGTGATGGGAGCAATTCCAGGACTTGTCTGTACAATACCAAAATGCTCTGGCATGATCCATACTACCTCTATGATGCTTCCCAGGAGGTGACAAAGCAACAAGTGACATCATTTCTCAAAAAAAAGGATGGCAATTCCTTCTGCAGGGTAACAGATGAGCATTTATTTTATGTCATTCTGTGTAGCCAGGATTCAAAAGAATTTTGCTACTTTTTTGAATAATAAAAGTGACACTACAAAGGAGTTTGGCAGTGGCAGTAAGAAAGAATTTGGAGTGCCAAGGTGAAGATGCTTGTGAATGAAGTTGGGAACTCAGTTACGGCTCCTGCCTCTTCTCTGTTCTTGACACCTCAGAGGCTTTTACATGATGTTCACTGCCCAGAGACAGAGAGTACAGCTTCCTCTGTAAACCTATGTGCATTGATTGGATAGGTCTCTAAACATGCAGATACAGTCCTAAAACACCAGTTTAGAGGATGAGGGGACAGAGATGCCAGTTTGCCACTGTTACTTTCTGCTTGGGATCACAACAAATGACAGCACAAATAACTGCAGTTCATACAGCTGTTCCCTTTGACCATGCCATATGAAGAGAATCAGAGGCAGAATGGAGAATATATGAAGGAGGTTGCTGTTGCAATTTCCCCTTAAATATGGCTCCCTACTGGGAACCAGGCCATCTGAGGCTCCACTCCAGCTGGAGAACATTTCTCACACTTCAAATCCCTCCATGTGTGGGCACAGCTCAGCATGCCCTGTGTCATGGGCTCTAAAAACCTCAGAGTTAGCAGAGCAGTTGGAGAGAGAAAACAGTTTATCAGTGCTTGATGGGTTTTAGGAGACAAAACGAGAGTAATTCAGCCAGTTCCGGTGCACAGACCAGTATAACTTTGTCCTTTACTTTTACAACCACCAATTCTCCCAAAAGAGGGGGATAAATGACCATTTCCTTTAATGCAGCACAGCAATCCAGTTATGAGGAATGCTCATCTGGTAGTTCTTGCTTTGAAGGTTGACAACCTCAATTGCGCTGGACCACCAGAAGTGCTCTATGAGGAGCAATGGTGCTAAGAATGTTTGTGGTGAGCCAAAGGGTACCCTCCGTGCCCATCAGACAGGGAGGAGGGCATGTGTTCCCACAACAGCCCTTGCAAATAACCCTGCATGGAATTTCCTTTTTTATAGACTATAATTTAACATCCCTTTGCTTTATGAACAAGGAGAGTTCAGAAGAGTTTTTATGCACATGATAATGTGGAAATATCATAATTTAAATCTCTTCATTCAGGATTCTGGCACTCCAGGAAAATTTCCTTCTACAATTTAAGATGGATGTAAGTAGCACTATTTTTTGATACATTAATCCTGTTTCACTCAGCTAAGGTAACCTGGTCCCGAGCTTGATTTTTTTTTCTTTAATTACTCATTTGGTTGTTCTATGTGCAGGCTTCCAGCACAGAAGAAAGAAGGAGAGATTTTGAGAAGATCTTTGCACATTATGATGTTGTGAGTCCCATGAAGCCATTAATTCCCTTGCAGTTTGTAAATGACACAGATTTAGCATATGTTGCTCAGACTGCTTCCTTCAGCTGGGTGTTGTTGGGGTCACTAAGAGGCAGCAGCTGTACTCAAGCCCATGGCCGATGAGACCAGATGTCAGACATGTAGGGGGTAGTAGAGGTGGATGGGAGAGATGCTCAGAGACCTTGTGGCAAAGACCCATTTTGACTTTCTCCATTGCCAGTGCTGCTGCACTAGCACTATCCCTGCAGGAGATGCAGAGGAGGCAGTGGCTTTCACTCTCTCACAGTCACTGGTAGTCTGGGACCTGCTTCACCACTTCCTTGAAAAATAAAACTCCTTCCAATATTGAAATAGTCATTATTTAGGAAGTCTGGGCAAGACAGACATGGCCATATAACTGCCTGTTAGACGTGATCAATTCAGTGCCACTTCTGGCAGTCACACAGCTCCCTCAGGGGGGTGACCAGCTAGCCTCACAAAATGGTGGGAGATGTTGCTCCCATTTGAGGGGTACAGATGGTTTGTCAAAAAGGAAGGGATCTAAGATATTGGGAAGAAATTCTTTACTGTGAGGATAGTGAGGCACCGAAACAGGTTGTCCAGAGAAACTGTGGATTTCCCAACCCTGGAAGTGTTCAAGGCCTGGTTGGATGGGGTTTTGAGCAACTCAGCCTAGTCTAGTGGAAGGTGCCCATGGCCATGGTGAGGTGGTTGGAACTAAATGATCTTTAAGATCTTTTTCCAACCCAGACAATTTGATGATTCTATGAACTTTATGCTATAAGTCTTGGTGACTGGGTGAATGTACTGACCAGTAAATATAGTAGTGTTTTTGACTCACTGTGGAGTTTTGATGTTTATTCCATCTTTCAGAGTAAAACAGGAGCACTTGAAGGCCCAGAAGTGGATGGGTTTGTGAAAGACATGATGGAACTGGTCAAGGTATCTTCATGGCTCTGTTTCTTAATACCTTGTATTTCTGAAAGATCAGTGCTTGTTTTGGAAATGTTATGTACATGGAGAAACGAGCAAGAACACAGAGTCAAATTTCACTTTGATCTGCAGCAGAAGAGAATGTCACAGTCTCAGCATATACATTGTAGAGCATTTCATCGCATCACAGAAATTCTGCCACACAAATTATTACAGCTTCCTTCAGCAACTGTATTTTAAAAAGGTCCATTCTAGCTCATACTCTGAATTAGACAGATGCTACAGTGGCAAACTGTTGATATACATCAATCATCAGAATTTCTTTCTTCTGTTTTCCCCATGGATGTGGTTCTTTCCAGAATGACCTTATGGTTCACTAGGTTATCTCATGGCTACACTTGAAAATTACTTGAGGTCTATCTCTAATTGACAATACTGTACCCAGTGTGTCACTTCAGTTTCTGATGGACTGCAGAGTCTGTCTGCACTGGATTATCTTGAATTTCCAGATGCAGCCCAAGATAGAGGTTTTGACACAAATAGGGTCTAGTCTTTGGCCTCCTCTAAGCCTGAGCTCTTGCATTTCCACACAGTGAGACCTGGCACAGGGATGTCTGAGCTCCTGTGTCCATTCAGCAGAGACTGCTGCATGCTGATGGCTTCACATGTATGTTATGTCCGTGCAGAGTGCAGGAAGGGTGTGGGGACAGGCAGGAGGCTGGATTTGTACTATGTGTGTGTGTATGTGTGTATGTGTATGTGTGTGTGTACATGTGTGTAAAGGACAGAAGTTTGTACTTTCCATAAGGCCTTCATCAACATTGTCCTTGGACACCACAAGCTGTGCATGTGAATTTGAGCCCCTCCTGAGAAAGGGGGAAGCAGAGCAAGCAGTACAGTGTTAGGAGCATACAGAGACAGTGCAGCCTGTAACATGTGTCTTCAGCAGCATTTTGACCCATGAAAGGTATTTTTACATTGCTGAGTAGCCTGTAAAATAGGAGTCTGCTGGAAGAAATGCTCCTTGCATAGCAGGTTTGAGAGAAACCAGATGAAAGCACAGGTAAGTGTAGCGATCTGCATTGCACACCTTTCTGCAGACTTTTCTTTGATATGGATCAGATACTGATGGCCTTGACTATGCACAAAAGTCAGGGTCCATTTCTGTTGTACAGTTACTCACAGTCTCACATCCTTTCTGCTTTTGCAGGGTGTCCATTCCCAATCCTCTGTTTGCTTCTCCACTGCATATGAGCTGATGTGGGGGGGGGCCTTCTGGTCACTCCTCCTTGGATGGATTTCCCAGTTGCTGCGTGGCCTGCTGCTTTACCAAGATGTGAGAATTCAGAGCCATTTTCCCTCTCAGCACTATTTTTCTCTTTTGTCTGTAGCCCAGCATTAGCGGAGTGGACCTGGACAAGTTCCGCCAGATCCTGCTCAACCACTGTGATGTGAACAAGGATGGGAAAATTCAGAAATCTGAGCTAGCTTTGTGTCTCGGGCTGAAAAGTAACCCATAGCTGGAAGAATGCTTGTGGTTGTGTTTCCCTTCTAAGTTTTGCCTGCTGCTCCTTGAAGAAGTGTGTCTGTGCTGCTGTGTGAGCGGTGAGGAGCCAGGGCACAATGGTGCTGGGCTGGAGAGTGCGATTTGCATGTGAACCTCCTCGCTCCGACTCCTTTGTGGTGTTTGCTTGCTGCTGCCACTTGTGGGTCCCCCTAGCAATGTCTCTGCCCACCAGCAGAGCAGCTGCTCAGAAAAGAGGCTGCTGTTCTTCTGCTCTCATGAAATGCTGCTCTGCCCATCCCTTAGGGTAGGGACACACATCTCCTCAAAAACATCCTGTCAATGCTCTCAAAGTGCAGCTAATCAGTGTTTCTGATGGTCGCCTTATATGTGTGAAGTAATTTCTTGGGTGAGCATTGTGCTTTGTGCATTAAAATATTGGATGAAACACAGTGTATTTGTGCAGAAATAAAATGGCAATTATAGAAATTTAGTAAGATTGACGTTTATGTGTTATGTACAGAAAGCCATCTGGTGCAGGCTGGCAGACTGTACGTAGTAGCCTTTTGTGTAAAATACATCAAATAGCAAGATGTTTTGGGATGCCTAGAAACTGTGGGGTTTAAATCCATCAGACGATGAAACAGGGGAGATTCTTCCCAGGGGAAAACCACACACACCAGGAAATGTCACCTCCAGGATGAAGCCACAGAGTAACATCAATTCTAGAGGACACTTTTCTTTTGACCCAAACTGAAATAACATACAAGGTTTCTATAAACTGGAAAACTGGAAGGACAGAAGCCTGATGATAGCAAAGCTCCCACACATGCTTCTTTTCTTTTTTTTTTTTTTTTTTTTTTTTTAAATCTGTAAGAATTAGCAGATACTTGTAACCTTTATTGAATCTACAGCTTCCCACCACTTCTGGGCTGTGAGTGTAATCCTGGAACCCGATGGAAACAGTACAATTTGAGCCACAGTTCCCTATTCCAAAGGCTTTGGGTGAATATTCGGAAAGTGCCACACCTACACAAGCATGCCCATATAATTGTTTCTTCATTTCCTAAGAGAAAGCTCTTGAGAAAGGGTTATTTTCAAAACTCCCTCACATTTCACCCTCTTTGTCTCCTACAGATGACACACCCAGACTTGACACTACAAGAGTCTTTCTGGTTATGTTTTCTGCCCAAGACAGCACCATGAAACACTCCCTTTATACTTAGTTTTATAAAAATTAATTGGAAATTACCCTCAGTCAACAGGAATAGAGATACAAACACTGATTACATAAAGTACTTCAGAACATACTCAGTGTAAGGCTTCCGCTCATTTTCTATTTTCATTGATGATAAGCTCACAGATTGAACAAGTGCTAAGGTTGTGTTTAACCCCAGCATGGAACTAGGGCTCTAAACTCTGAAACTGCTCTCTACCACCCTGGCAGCAACACAAATCACAACCACAATGACAGAGCTTTACAATGGTTCAGAGAAATTATAAACAAGGAATTAGGTCTCAGCAGCAGCTCTCCAGGCCATCAGGGATGCAGTTTTACTCCTGGATGCTTGTGCCCCTCTAAGGGAAGAGCTGTGATCAGAAGCGCAGGACCACAGATAAGAAGCCAGCAGAAAAATCCCATGCACTGCTGTTCATCAGACTTGCTTTATCATCATCTTTGAACAACTTGTAACAAATTCAGCAGAGTACAACACTAACCATTGTTTTATTGCACCTCAAATAGAACATAGGGTATGACTGATCAGCATAAATAGTTATGCCTTTAAGTATATTCTTCTGTTTCTCTTTCTTCCTCCAGACTTTACATAATTGTCATTGTTATTATTGTTTTCTTAAACTACAGTTTTTATTATTTTGGACATGGGAGCAAATTTTGTACAATCCCCTACAACATATTGCCACACATAGGTGTAGAATCTTTTTGCTATTTGTATTTCTCAGGGATGGCAGGCCTATTCTCTTTCACCTCAGTTTAATTTTACTCATATCAGTAGGACTTTTTCTTTTTTATTATAGTATAAATTCAAGTATATCCTTTCCTGCCTCATCAAGTATATAGCAATTTTTAATGCAAAGTGAAATTTTTTTTTAGAGCCTGTATACAGCCACAGCTCTCATTTCAAGAATTATACAACATTTCCTCTTTATTGAAACCTTATGCTTTTCACATCCACTACAGCCAATAGTTTTTGTTCAACAGACACTGAGCAGTAATGAATTTGACATGTCAGTGTCACAATGTAATTTGCTTCTTTTGTACAAACCTGGTATTTATGATTTTTTTTAAATACGGATTTCGCCAAAGCCTTCACACAACTGTTTTATTAGCCTTACATAAGTGAGTGCACAGCCTCCAGTAAGTGAGTTTAAAAGACCATTTTACAAAACGTTAGCAAAAAGTAATTGAGGATCATGGATTTAAAGGTCGTATAGAGAATTCAGAGAGTGATTTTTTATGTTTTTTTTTCAGTTTGTATGTTTTCCATTCCCATTAGAGTTTTTTTGTCTATCCACAGCAGAAACCAAAGAGGAGGAAAACAGGCACACACACTGTTTTGTTTACAGGAACCAAAAGGGAGAGCCATATCCCAGTGGGACAACAGCCTCAGTGAGCTGCTGATCCTCTCCAAACAAAACAAAATGTTGGATGCACTGGGATTTGAGCCCACATCGCAAAGGTCAGCAATTACTAGTGAGACCTGGTCTTATAACCCTATAGCCTCTAAAAGTCAACATTAAGGCAGGAGAGGCATTTTGAGACTTCTTGCAGTGAAGATGTGTTCCTTACTCACAGAGCTTTTTTTTTTCTTTTTTTTTAAATATTATTTTCAGTTCAATAATGAGTGACCTTTAAGGCCCTTTGGTCCCAGGCTCTGGACATTTCAACCTTTTAAGCTGCTGTCGATATTTAGCTAGGCAATACACCTCTGATATAATGCAGCTATTTTCCATTTTGCAAATTTGAAGGGTACTTTTATGTACTCTTAAATACCAAGACATGGGATGATATTTCAAATTTGAATAGTTACACAAAAATACCTGGTTTGTGTTAAGTATACGAAAATAACAACAATTTCTGTAGATATCACCTTATGTAGGAGGCTGCTTCTTGGTAACTAGAATATGAAAGCAGAAAGTGAATGAAAATGCTTGCAAAGATAGTTTCCCCTTGCTATTTTCATGTTTTTCTTTAGAAAACTGAGGTTAAGAGATTCATGGTTTTCTATTTCTTCCTAGTATGCAAATCTACTAAAGTATCATCATATTTCATAGGTGTATTTCTAAAGCAGGCAGTTAAATGCCTCCCTGACATCTGATCCCGTCAGATCTCGGAAGCTAAGCAGGGTCAGCCCCGGATTAGTACTTGGATGGGAGACCTCCTGGGAAATGCCGGGTGCTGTAGGTTCTAGTCCTGAGGACTTCACTGGCACCGTCCAAGCTTGCTCAGCCGTGGCAGATGAACCTCAGGACTGAAACGGTGGGGCCAGTTCTGCGCACACTGAGCCTCACCTAAAATCCACTGTGCAGGCTGGAAGGGCACACCCACGTGGGGAGAGCCCTTCCCAAATCCTCATTCGAGAAGCTGAGCCACACACACACACCAATTTCTAAAGCACAGTTAGCAACCACAGGCACAGTGGTCAATATGTACAGTGCTCCCAAAAGTGTATTTTTGTGGTTGGTTTTCTTCCTCTGCTTGTTTAACTGGCAAACTACTGGATCTGGAAATCAATGTGTGAATTTCCTCCCATCAAAGCTGTTTCTTTGCTTCCCTTTTCCCTGGGATTTGTAGGAGATCGTGTCCTGCACTCCTGTCATGCTCCCTGGTTGTCTTGGCCTTTCTAATTTTTGGTACCTGACACAGGGCTTTTTCTGGATGATTTGGCATGACAGCCTCATTCAGGAGAGGCTGACTCTGACAGCTTCAGACTGTGTAGAACTGATAACCATCCCTTGTTTAACTTCATTGGTTTTGTTGGAAGGCATGATCTTTACTCCCATCATTTTGAAACTAACATACTCTTTGCTTCTTCTGAGCCATCACCAAAGGTATCTGCCACCGGAGGCCCCCATTTTAGTGAGTCAGCCTTACAATCCCAAATTGCTCACATGGCAGTTGTCCTTTGGTCTCCAAAATTTTTTCCCCAAGATAATGAATCCACATATACATGCTCATCTCATTCACCAGTCTGAACACATTTCAGCAATCTCACATCACTGACACACAGACTGGAACCACATGAGATGGTTAGAATTGTAATATTTAAATTTCATGGTGCTTTATTTTCAGATTTTCAGTAAAACAATTATCGCCCTTTGTTCTCACAATATTGCTTTAAATAACATGCACATCTTACAAAGATTGCTTTTCATTCCAACTGAAAGTTAAGAATTGAGCTTCACTTCCAAAAGAAGAGTTCAGGCTATAGAAAACCAGCACAGTGTTTTGAATAATCTCCTTTTTTGTTTGTGTGGTAAGAGAATAGTGTCAATATTAATCAAAACAATTGTGACTAATGCATCCAACAAGACTATCAGAGAATCATCTGCCACATTATAATAGGAACCCATCCCTAGAAACACCTTAATTACAGCTATTATGTCTTGAAATGGCTGGGTAACTCTGACTTGAAATAGAAAGTTTCCATTATGTAGTGAGATGTTAAATGGGGCTTTGCTATGTAATTACATGGGGTAAAGTAACTATGAAAGCCATTTTTGTATGAAGACTACACTGACTGCTAATGAAAAGTTCTCATTTTCTGGCACCTGTATTTTCAGTAGTTCCATGGAGAATTGAGTCTCATTTTAAGTAACATTTTCACATAGGAGAAGGGGAAGTAAGAGTGCCAGTTATGACCACCATGAGAGAAAATAATGAAATCATTTGCCTAATGCCAAGAGACATCTTGACAGGGAGTTCCAGCTGGGTTGCACAGGTAAAACAATTTCCCTGCCCTCTCTTGCTTAGCCAGCAATCACTGATTTCACAAGATTGTGCCATGGTAAAGCATCCTGCTGCCCACCTGCTATATGCTTAGCCTTCACAGTGGCTTCAGGCATTGCCTTTTCACTTGGGTTTGTTCCTTCAGAGTTGCTGTAGTCCATAAAAAACACCCTGCCAGTGTGCTGGACACCTTATACAGATGATGAGAGAACCAGAGAGGATAACTCTGCCCAGAAAAAATGGTTGGCACAATGGCACATACAGTGCAGACAAATGTTCAGGCTGCATCTCTGATATAGTCGGCATCTCTTCAGATGAACTGTTCCAGGAAAAATTTAACTTGATTGGATTTGATGAAGGTACCAGAGCCCACAAGATTACTAGGGAACACAGCTCAAGAATGGGCATCTGCCCCTGTCAGAGACATGGTTTGGGGTCCTTTCTATCCCCAGCATCATGACTGTGAATCCGAAATGATTTCAACCTGCTCAGTTTTACCAGAGGGAGGTTTTTGTTGTGGATGATGAAAGCACAAAACCCTACATTGAAAATTAGTAATTTTGGTTTGGAAGTGTATTTTCAAGGTGTATGTTAACAATAGTAACCTTCACAGTCTTGAATAAATGAGAGCTGAAGAGTTCAGTGCCCACATGCAGTGGGAGGGACTGGGTGCACTGCACTTTATGGTGAATCTTGTCACCTCTTTGAGGTCCTCCTGTACCCGATCCTGGATTCAAAACCCAAGGAAGGATCTCCTGGGGAAACACAGGGAATTTAAGCTCTAAACTAAGTTTCTATTCAGGTACAGCCCACATCCCCATACAGTAAGGTTTGTATCAACTCTCCATGGTTCTGTTTTGTAAAGTAATCAACACTGCAATGTAAAGAGAGAGAAACAGGTCATTGCTGATGTGATCTGAAGAAATCACTCTTCCTGCAATTCTCTGTGAAGTCAAGGCTGAATTCTCTGCCCTCAGGCTGCTGCCAGCAGAGTCCCATTGGCTCTTTTGGAGCAAGATCAGCTCAGGATGGCAGGACAAGTAGCTGTGGCTCCTTTTCCAGACATATTTCACAGCTTTTAAAGCTAGAGGTTCTCAAAATAAATAGTGCCAGTACTGGAAATTGGCAGCCTGAAGGCTTGCTTGAGTTGCCACCACAGCCAAACACCTCTAGCTCTGAGGAAGGCTGTTATTAGGACTGTGTTTGCTTTACATGAACAAAGAGCTGTAACACAGTTGTCAAGGGGCTTCTTGCAGCTGGTAGAGCTAAAGAGAGTATGCTCTAATTTTTTGATTCCCTGCCAAATCTTGTATAAGAGGAAGATGGAGAAGAGATGCACTAAGCAATCCTGTATGGGTGTTTTTTTGAACAGGTTGATATCATCTGTCACTTTGGTTAACATCTGTCTGACTCTGATGGTGTGACCAAACAGTTTTTATTTACTCTTGTTAATACTTAGGAAAGGGGATCATTTCTCCAGCATATAAAAACTAGGAGCCAGCAGACTGCCAGGGGTCTTCATGCCAGGGTCAAGGATGTGCCTGGAGAAATCTTGTTTTTAGATAAGGACCCAGGAAGAAGTTGGGTGGCAGAGCCGAGACAAACAGAACCTGTGGGTTTTAGATGAACCCTGCCTCACCTGAGAGCTGGATCAAGGGCAGTGGGTTGTTGTGGATTAGGGGAAGAGCAGTGTCTTTTCAGACACACTAACCAGATCACTGGGAAATCCATGAATGCACATGAATTTCAGGCCAATCCATATTTTTTCAGTTTTTCTTGCAAGCAGAGAGCACACACACAATGGCTCAGATGACATGCAGAGCTTGCCAAGGCAGCACAGTTGTTTGCCTAAGACCTAATTAATGAGATCATCAAAGGCAACTGTTTCTGCCTTCCTGATGAGTAAATGTGTACAGGAGCATGGCCATGAGTCCGGGATATTTCCTGGTCATTAAGCTGAGAGGTATCTCTGCTTGGGTTTGGGCTGTGTAGGAGATCCTAAACAAATCAACATGTACTTCTGTTTTTTATCATAAGGTATAAAATGCCAAAAAGCATGGCATACTACAAGGACCTTAAGTGATTGATGCAATGACAGGATGACATTTAGAGACTAATTTTAGAATTTCTTTAACCACCTCTGTCTAATATTTTTTCAGCAAGGATTTCTTTTTACATGTAAAGAATGGAAAATTCTATGGGCTTACTATCAATTATGTTCAGAAACTGGGGTTTAATTTTTAAAAGCTAGAAATTGTCTGATTTTAGAAGTGTCTTGTAGGTGTTATTTTTAGGTTCCAGTAAATGATGGTGCATGTTCTGCCTGCTTGCTGACTATGAAATCTAGCATATGTTTGCCCTGGCCACCATTTCCACTCTCCTGCTGGTGGGATCCAGAAGTGCTACTGCCAACACCTGCCATGCAGGGGTTATTAATCACGCCACACAAGGTCAAGCAGCTGGCTTTTCAAACAGTAAAATCTCTGGCTTTTCCTTCTCTCATTGCCTCCCTTGCATCTTTACATTGCTTTTCCTTTCTAAAGGAACCTGTGGAACTCTTTCTATCCTACCCTCTGTGTCTGAAGCCTCTTGGCTGCCACATCCTCAGGCTTTGCTCTTCCTTGATTCTCTGCTCTGGAAGAAAGAGAAATCCAGTTAGGTAAGTGGAAGGAAGAAGAGAAAGGTGAGAGTACTCTGGTTCAAGGCAGTGGTATATGCCATGCCATCATCAAACTTGCATCCTTGCCTAAATCTACACCTTTAAGCAACTCTGTCAAGTAGTGCAGTTGTCCTTTCCCTGCACTCAGGAGATGTCTCAGAGCTGCTGGGGTGTTGGTTAAAATCTCACCAGGCTGCCATCAGAGATTTAGCTCAATGAAGCGGAAGGTGCATGGCTTTTCAGCCCACACAGAGAGGAGTGTGAGGGATGGCATCAAGCATGGTCCTGATGGATGCCTGAGGCTCTCCCCTCAACTTCTTTCCACTGCCTTTGAGGTTGCTGGTGCTGAGAATGTCCTTTTCTGAAACTTTAAACATGCATTTTGTTGGCTATGTTCCAAGTGCTTAAAAGTCCTCATGATCCTGCTGGGTCTTTGAAGGCAGGAGTGGATACTGCTTGGGCTCAGTCAGGGGAAACTGCATTGCTGAGGCTGCTCCTGGCCACAAGAGCCCCACAAAAGCTATATGTGAGGAGCTGTGGCAGAGAAACTGAGGAAATTCCTTGTACCTCTGGCATTTCAAAGCCACTCGGGGACAGTGCCTCAAGAGCAGGGAGGACATGCCTCTCAGCTGAAGGGAATTTGGAAAGGAAGCTGCAAAATGCCTCTTCCCCTAGCACAAAGCACTCTGGGGCTGCCTGTAAAGATGTTGTGGCCACAGCAGGAGCAGGTAGCTGAGGAGCCAAAAGTCTCTGGCATCTGTCACATGGCTTTTCCATAGTACATTTCCCATCAAATACCTTACAGAGGAGCACCAGCAGTGCAGAGCTGATGGCTCAGCACCAAAACCCTTTGAAGGAAAGGGACAACTCACATCAGTGGGATGATGTTTACGCTTTCTTGATCTTTGAGCTTTTTCCTGAAATTAATTTCTTCATTAAAAAAGCAGCAAAAATTCATTCACAATTAATCTATTTGTTGATGCTGATTTTTGCCATAGAATAATTTAAGTTGGAAAGGACATTTTAGATCATCAAGTCCAACTGAAGCTTTTCATCAAAACCCCCCCATCATTAAAATTCGGCTCTAATGGCATAGTAGAGACACTGAAACATGTGCCACTCTAGTATAGGACAACAACAACAATCTTCCTAAAGTGATAAATTTGCAAAGGTAGCAGAAACTGAGATGAAGTCCCACAGCCTTGTAGAGAAGCTTCAGTGACTATGTTGGAAGGGCATCCCTTGGTCAGTGTTTGCAAGTTTAGAGCTCCTCTGCTGTTGGGACTTTTTATCACTTTAGGAATCCGGTGCCTGTGCCTGGAAGTGCCTCTGTGTGCTGCTCAGCTGTTGTTTTGATTACCTCAGTTACAGGATGTCTTTCTTTAGCTTTGCAAATAGTCTTTTCTTGTTTTTCTGATCTCCTGCTGCTCTGCTTAAGGAATCTTAAACACTGC